>NC_142697.1:23482500-24732500 GCF_029641045.1 Salvia hispanica
TCTTCCATCCATATAACAAATAATAACATCTGTGACGAAAATAAACTTCAACTTCCCATTGAAATTGAGTGGAAAACATAATTATTTTACACTCTCTAGGTATTAAACACGAATCACTTCTTACAAAATTAGGAGGCAGTACCTATTAAAATAAAAAAATAAAAAAAATAATATCAAATAATTATTTCAATAAACAATATTTTGATAAATGACATTATAATCAAATAATGGAATCCTAATTTTAAGATCTTACTAATGTATTTAAATTGAAATTCCTGTTCACACGAACGCAGATCTTCGGCTGCACATCAAAGGTAGGGCTTGAAGAAGATTCCCCATCAGAAGTTGACATTTTATACTACAAAAAAATCAGACTTTATTATACAAACAATTACAAACTTAAAATAGTACTTCTACAATATCCATTAAAAGTTTGAGTACTTCAAATATTTAAGGGTTTTTTCGTATAAAATTTATTATAAGAAATCACTTCGAAATACTACCAATTTTTGTAAAGAATACAAAATTTTCTTCCTCAAGCAAAACAATACAAATTTTTACCTCTGTTTGCTTTTCTTTGCGTCGAAACTGAAAATCTTCTAAGAAATGTTTTTCACTATTAACAGAAAAAGGAAAAGGAGAAAATAAATCGGCAAGAGCACAACTATACTTTTTAAAGTAGACACAGTTACCAATAATTTTAAATAACACACCTGAAATCAATAGAGAGAATAAATCAATAAATTAAAACAAACAAAGACAAAATACAATAAAGGAGAATATTTTACAACAAATATTTAGTTAAAGTATTTTACACGGATGGATTATAAGTAATTTACATTTAATATAAATTTGAAAATCAATGTTAAATGTCCACTATAATCGTACTATATAACACACATTAAATATTATATAGGGTAGCATAAAACGTATATTTCTTCATACAATTCAGTATACACGCATCTCTATATATCTCTATAATTAATAGTACTCCTAGTAACAAAACATACAATTTTATCTTGAAAACAACGAATAATTACTGAACCTACAAAATGCAATAACAGTTAATTATTACATCTATAAATATAGAACCCTATGCATACCACTAATAATATCACCCTGACCCTCTATTTACTCAATGATGACACGTTCAATCCAATAAATATTGTATGCACCTCTGGTAGTACAAATTAAATTACTTGAAACGACAGAAGTACTACTAATAACATTAAATTAAAATTATAAATGCAAATCTTATTGTATGCGTATTGTAATCAAAAATAAAATTACATAAGTATTAAATTAAGGGTAAACAACCATTAAATAATTAACTTTGATCAAATATGACTTATCCCACAAAGATTAAAATCAGCTAATTAAATCACAAATTTCAGTTTTTCTACTTTATAGTACATAAATAAAATTATAGGTGCAAAACTTGAATTATACATACATTTTTTTTATAATTTGAACCTCAACTAAATAATACGTAATCTCAGTCCAACTTTAAGTTCAAATAAAGTTTAACTCAAAATTTAAATTTTACACAAATCTAATTCATGACTAAGTTCTAAATATATATATTGAAAACTGTCAAACTCAAATAAAAAGACTGCCAGCTCTTGTAAAAGATATTGAAAAGACAAAATGTTTACAATGATGGCAAAAACTGACCGCATGTCATTTCACAACTAATCATATCGTATAAAAAGAACTCCTACTATTTAATAGTAATATACTACTTATACTTCATATTGCTACCAAAATAATATTTGTTCAACATACAATGTCAAATTATACACCCAGACACTTCGAGAGCTAATCGCCCGTGCTATGGCTGGATTGAAGATGGAGCAACATACAATCCTGAAGACTTCATTACTCTAACACCACAATCAAACAAATGGGAACAAAAGTCAAACCAAAAATCACAAGAAAAAAATAAAATGAAGGCAGTATATGAAGATGAAGATGAGGACTCTGAAGAGATAACACGGTAAGAGTTTAAATATTTAAGAAAAAATTTATTACTATATTACTTCATTCATCTTTAACATCATCTGTTTAAATAAATTCGAAATTTCCTATCAACATATAAAACCTGACATTTGTTATTTTGAATATTATAGCACAACCAAAGTTTCGTCTGAAACAATAACAATACTATGCAAATGGAGACCAACTTTCCACAAAGTGTACAACCCTTCCAAACATGCAAAAATGATGGTAAGAATTGTTTGATTTACAATTTATATATTTCATCTGCAACAAATATTTTAATTATTGTCATGATTATCGCGAGTAGAACTTCAATATTTATTCATGTTACATAAATATATAACAATCTCTAGTTGACACTAAACCTGTTTTACATGTAGCACATAATTTATATAGTAGATGAACATATATTTAATTATTTAATATGACACTGAATATTATGCATATCATCACAAGAATTCAATCCTTTTTTACTTTACAATAATAAAATAGAATCTGTAATTTTATTAGCAATATTATTTGTGACATCATACAAAATATAAGATTTTACTAAAAAATATCTATAATTATATTGCAGAATAGTTTTCTAAAATTTATTTTTCAACCTTTAATGTAGCCAAACTATTATTTAACCGTTACATAAACTTTAATCATACATTTGACCTAAATAATCATCGTTTAATTTAGAATGATGTCTGCATTGTCAATAATCATTATATTATTATTATAGGTGATTCAAATAGCGGTTTAATTATTTATATAACTTTTATATGTCACTTGTATATCACAGGCATTTCCACAACAGTTTGAAGATATGTACGAAAATATAATACCAGAAAAATGCATCCTAAAAATATCTCCAAATTCAGAATGGAAAATTCACTTAGAAAAAGTGAAAAAACGCCACCATATCAGAACTTATCTATCAATGGGTTGGAAGAAATTTTTTCTTGATAACAACATTGGAATTCCTACTTTATTGACTTTCATATATGTTGGTGAGGATACATTCATAATACATTTCTCTGAAAACAATGGTATTCGGATGAAGGTTAATTTCCCTAAAGGTGCGATTATTCTTAATCATTGTTCTATTCTATATCCTTATCAAATTAATTAATGATAATATTACTTATAATTGTATATATACTAACATGAACTATCTTGTTGTAGATTTTACACCACCATCGAATGAAGCAACTAAAAAAATTGGAAAATCCAACAATGCCACCACAACAACAAAAAAGAAAAACATTGTTCCATCATCACAGTCTAGAGTACCTCGGAAAACTTCTCGTCCCAAATATCTTGCAGATTACGTATGAATGATTGAACAACTTCAATCTATTAAACTTGCTTTGGATTATTGTAACTATATTATGGATTTATATTTAACTTGTTGCATTGCCTATTTTGCTAATTATTTTTGCCTAAAACAAATACACATATAATAATGACAATTACTCTACTATTGAAATCAATTATGACTCTGTCGCCAATTGATCATTTCTGATAAAATCCAAAAAAAAAATTCATATCTCATCGGATATGGTAAAATATGTTCAATCTTAATGAAACAAATCTTCCCTGAATTCACGCATAGTCAAAAGTGACATATATCTATATAAAATATTATCAATACATACTACGATATCAAATATTTATTAGTATAAATTTATTCATTCATCCAATCAAAATAAAAATTAACAAAATACAAACAATCATTCTTGCTTCAAATTATTGTAACTATATTATGTATATATATTTAACTTGTTGCATTGGATATTTTGCTAATTATTTTAGTAGTACTATATGATTTGCTAAAAAAAATATGAATTACATTTATATATATTGTTTAAAATATTATTATTTTTCATAATAATATTATTACCACCATTACAAATCATATATGGAGTACTATATATTCAAATTTTCCAAATACATATAAATTTAAATCTAAATATATGTTCCGTGACTAATAGTAAATAAACAATACAAGTCCATTCAATGTTGAAAATTAACCAAATCTAAAACAAATCTACATATAATGATGACAACTACTACACAAATCCATTATAACCCTACGACATATTGACTACACTTTCACATCAATATTGACAAAATCCAAAATATATTTTCATTCATAATCGGTGATATACGCAATCTCCAACCTCAAGAAAACACATCTTCCCAAAATACATGCATTGTCAAAACTGATTTGTACCTATGTAAAATAATATCAATACATACTACGAAAACCTGAGTTAAAAAATATACAAGCATTTATTCTTGATTCATGCATTGTCAATATATACTATAAATTTAATCATTCATAAAATCAAAATATACAAGCATTTATTCTTGATTCAAAAACCTGAGTTAAAATATCTCTGAATAAAACAAAAAAACAAAACTAAATAATATCGGAACTGAAAAACAAATAAAAAAAACAAAACCTGAGTTAAAATATCTCTGAATAAAACAAAACTCTGATTTTAAGTTAAACAAATATCGGAACTGAAAAGTTAATAACATAGAGAAAAAAGTACTCCTAGGAATCACTCCACGTCTCTATCCATCCCAGAATAATTGTCACTCTTTTCCATTTCAGTTCATCCCAAAATTATTGTCACAGTTTTTACCACAAATAATAAATAGGTCACACAGTCCACTAACTTTTCCAACTAACTTTTCGTTACATTTGAGGACAAGAATGAGAGTGACAATTATCGTGGGATACAAAGAGCATTACGTAAAAATAACTGGATGTTTTATTCTTTTATTTTAAAAAGGGAAATAACTTTTAATGGAATGTGAATTGCAACCCTATATTAAGGTAATCTACTAAGGTAATTCTTTTATTTTGGAATGTGAATAACTTTTACAATCCTATATTAATGGAATGTGAATAACTTTTAAAAAGCATTACGTAAATTAAGGTAATTCTTTTATTTTGTCAAAAAAAAAAATAAATCATTAAACAATTTTGAGATATTTACTAATAATAACATCAAATGAATTTACAAAATATAATTATATGTATTTGCAATCCTATATTAAATACAATTTGAAAACAAAAACCCTATTTTCAAAATTCAGAATATTCCCATACTCATTACATCATCCCTCTTAATTTATTAATATTCCCAACCAATTAGACTATTCACATTACCAACCAATCGTTTCAAATCACACAACTCTCATTCCCCTTTTAAGACTTCTCTCAAAGAAAACAACTACAGATTGAAAATGTCGACTTCAAGCTAAACATCATCCACAAACACAAGCTTGGGAGTAACACCAAAATTCTGCATACATAGATACACGACAATCAAACGAAATGCCATGGTAATATTCAAAATCAGTTTCTATGGTTTTATTAAACTGTAAAAACCAATTCATTACTTTCTTAATTAACTAAAACAAATTTGTTAAATTTTTACAGAAACTACCTACAGAATTTGCAAACTGCAACATTCCAAACCATACAAAAATAGCAATGGATTCAACTCCACTTCAATGGGAAAGCGAAGCTCATTATAAGCACAATCATTATGTCTTAACAAATGGTTGGAAAGAATTTCTTGATGATAACAAAGTTGAAGCAGAAGATAGTTTAGTTCTCCTATATAACCACAATGCAATGTTCAAAGTTGATATCTTTGACAAAAATGGAAGTATCAAGAGTCCACCCACCATCCCAGGTAATATATTCTTAAACTAAAACTAAACAAAAATTTTATTAAAGAAATATTATATCTAATAAGTTAACAAATATTTGATTTATATTGACATTTCTCAGGTATATTGTTGTATGAAGATTACTATTTGAATTACCAAGGAAGACCTTCTTTTAGTGTGATAATACAGGAAAACAACAGATATAAATTGGTAACTTCCTAACCTTATATTTCTAGTAGTATTATTTATTAACCGAGCTAAATCTACTGAAATATTATTTTTTAAATATACTCACTCAATTTTATATAATATTATTAAATTTATTTATTGAAGGAACTTCGGTACTCATTCTGGACAAAACAACTCAGCCAAGAAGAAAACCAAAAGGTATTTCTCACAATCAATGGACATCATTATGCAGTGCGGCTAAGAAAAGTTGGATGCCGCATGTTTTTCACTAATGGATGGAGAATCTTTTCCGACGAAAATAAGTTGACAATGGGCAAAGTTGTCACTTTTTGGTTATTGGAAGATCCATACATTGTTCTCAGAGTTGCTATTCAATCATAAGGACAGGTAGCAAAATATTTTTATACATTTTATATACATATATATGAAATTCCATCATGATACTAAACTTATCATTATTCTTTAACAAATTATTAACATTGTATTTTCTTTTGCATTTAGGTACCTACTCGTGAAATCAACAACTTTGCTTCTCTTTTTGGTAAAGTTCATTAAATATTTTGTAACAGTAAACATTAAATTGAAACAAATTATTTCGCGCAGCTCTACTTTATCATATGTATCTACGATGATAAACACGTCCATGCAACATCTAAGCTTTCAATCATTTTGGACTACTGAAATTTATCTTTAAGTTGAATATATAATCAAATATTATACTATAAATCAATATTAGTATATTATTTCAATACATCCAACATTTTTTACATATACCTTTGATATTCAAAATTAATTATTGATATTAATTTATAAAATCAAAATATTTTAATAGTAACATATCTTTCAATTCATAATAAGAAATCTTTAGCAGTACCGTATCTTTCAACAAATCTAGATTTCAATTATGAATCAGACAAATTATCGACACACGCAATAATCAACTTATACTAAAATCAAACAAAATACTTTAATGATATTTTGTAACTGTAAACATTAAATTGAAACAATTTATTTTGCGCAGCTCTACTTTATCATATGTATCTATGATGGTAAACACGTCCATGCAACATCTAAGCTTTCAATCATTTTGGACTACTGAAATTTAACTTTAAGTTGAATATATAATCAAATATTATACTATAAATCAATATTAGTATATTATTTAAAATATCCAACATTTTTTACATATACCTTTGATATTCAAAATTAATTATTGATATTAATTTATAAAATCAAAATATTTTAATAGTAACATATCTTTCAATTCATAGTAAGAAATCTTTAGCAGTACCATATCTTTCAACAAATCTAGATTTCAATTATGAATCAGACAAATAATCGACACACGCAATAATCAACTTATACTAAAATCAAACAAAATACTTTAATGATATGATATATTTCAATTTGTATTACCCTATTAATTTTTCCTCAGAATTATATCCATGACACATGGCTTTCAACACTATACAAAATAAATAAATAAACGTGGCAATCGATACATATGTAAATGTTAAGGATAACCACCAAATTAATGATATTTAACAAAAACATTAATTATCAACAAAGACAAAATAGATACAGATATATATTATACATTACGAAAAACTTTTTTGTATACAACATTGTCGGTAACATCAGAATGTTCCTCTTCACTTCCAACTATTAATATTTTTAACCCACTGCGACTTGTAACTCTTGAGATAGCAACATAAAATTTCCCATGAGTAAACACGAGATTTTTCAAAAGCAGACCAACATGAGATAAAGACTGTCCTTGACTTTTATTAATTGTCATTGCATAAGACACAATCAATGGAAATTGTCGACGTTGAAACTTAAAAGACAACTTTAAATCAGAAGAACTGAGAGACAACCGTGGTAACAACACTAAATGGCCTGCAGAACGACCAGAAAGCACTTTTGCTTCCAAAGCATGACTTCCAAGTCTAGTAATCACCAATCTAGTACCGTTGCACAATCCAGAATCATGATCAATATTTCTCAATAACATCACAGGAGTACCAATCTTAAGATGTAATTCATGATTTGGTAAACCAGAACAACGTATACCATTCAATAATTCTGGAGTGTGAACCTCCTCGAAAACACCCGGACGTGAATCAGATCCAACTACACTATCAGCACTTAAATAAGTATGATCTTGCAAAAAATTATGAGACATCATATACTGATTAACCATTTCAACAACTTCTAAAGTTGGAGCTAAAATAGCACGATCCTGTAAACAACTCAAATCTTCAACATTTTGCCCAAATCTTGGATAGGTCGAAGAAACAATACTTTGCAAATGATCAGTAGTATACTCCAGCAACAAATCTCTTGGAATAACTACTTTACCATACCCATCTGTACAATCTCCAACAACACCATCACCAACATCTATCAACCACTTAGAAAATTCAATTAATTCCAAGCTCTCAATACCACTATCAACATTCAATAATCTCATATTTTTTGTCAACCTCAAAACTTTGCAATAATCCCAAATATAAGAAGAATTGATAGTGTCATTTACAACATCTTGCTTACTACCTTTGGGAATAACAGGTAAAATCTGCCGAAAATCACCACCAAAAACAGTTGTTATACCACCAAACGGTAAATCTGCACTGCTTTGATTTGAACAATGTATTATATCATAAAGAGTTCTATCCAAAGCTTCAAAGCAATGTTTATGCATCATTGGAGCTTCATCCCAAATAATCAATTTTGTTCTAACAATAAGCTCAGCAAGTGCACTTCCTTGTTTAATACAACAAAATGAATTCTCAGTTACATTAATTGGAATCTTAAACCGAGAATGAGATGTTCTCCCACCAGGTAACAATAACGATGCAATTCCACTTGAGGCAACATTTAAACAATTTCACCTCTACACCGAATAGCAGCAGACAAAGATGACCACATAAAAGTTTTCCCGGTACCACCAGATCCATATACAAAAAATACTTCCCCACCTCCAGAATCAACTGACTGAATTATAGAATCGTACACATGCCGTTGTTCATCGTTAAATTTAGAGACATACACAGCATGATCTCTAGCTAAGCCTTCTCGGTCATAAGACAACTCCTCCATTATCAACCTATTCTGACAAGGTTGAAAATAATCTTCTGATGGAAATGACATTGATTGAAATTCATTTAAACTCCTTCCCACCTTCTTCAAGGCCTTTTCAATATCTGCTAATGCATAATTTCGTTTATCCTCTTCAGTGAGTAACAAATCTGAAAAACAAATATAATATGACATAAACAAAATCAAATAAACAATACTAAAAAATTTAATATAATAATAATTTACATTACCTGGATGCCTTAGCACTCTTCGCTGTCTATAAATAATATCATCTGACAATACACTCCAACAACTCTCCCAAACAACTTCAGGACGACAAATAGAATCAAAGGATAATAACGTTACAAACAAATCTCTTAATGCAGAAGCAGAAGCCCATTCACTTGCCTCCATAATACCATTAATATATTCTTTATCATCATCCAACAATCCTAAGGCATAACATGCATCCCTAAATGTACCATATTGAACACCCTTGACACTTCTTAAATCTTCATAGCAAGTAGCACCAGGAATAATATTCAAAAGCAATCTCAAATAATATAACTCATCAGAACATAATGGAATAAATCTCAACCTTCCAATCACAAAACCCTGTTTTCGAGGTGTCCACTCTCTGCTGGCAGATCTCCAAACAAACTTATTTGGAAAATCTGAGTATATCAGCGCTCTAGCATAAGGATATTTCTTATTCGCCTCAAACCAACCTAAAACATGCTTTCATTAACACTATTCCGAGTCATCACATCATCTAAACCAGTTGACTCGTCATATATGATAGTTTGCTCATTTGGTAAATGAAAACTTAATCTTTCCACTGCAGGATCTCTATACTATATTTCAAATCCAAACAACCTCCATGCAGCTTCACAAGGCGAAATATATCTACAATCATAATACATACTGACTTCATCAACTTCTTTCATTGAATCAGCATCTCTTGCAGTATTATAAAATGAAGCAGTTACACGATAATTACCTTTGTTAACATACTTAAACAAATACTTAATAGACCGAGATTGATTACACCATTCAACATTGACATGAGCTCCATACTTCATCAACAAATAACGGTTATGAGGAACAATATAACGATTATCTAAGGGTATCCCACTCTTCCAAATAGTTCGACCATTATTCCTCCTTCTATAAATTGGATAACCCTCATCATCAACTTTTGTAGCATCTAAATATTTTTTTGGAAAATACTTACTGCATTTACCTTCAAACATGCAAGGAGAATCACGCCTAGCTACACCACATGGGCCATGCACCATAAATTCAGAGACAAGTTTATAATAATCTTCGTCAAGATCAGAATCTGGAATTTCGGCAGAAATAATTTCATCAATATTTGCAGGCTCAGGATGTTTTTTCTTCTTGGCTAAAAACAGAAGAATATGAGCGTGAGGCAAACCACGTTTTTAAAATTCCACAGTATAAACAACTGCAACATAAAAAAAACATATTATAAACAATAAAAAGTAAAAAATTAAAAACACATTAAAAACAAATAAAATAAATATACAATAAATCTGACCTGCTACTACGTCACCAAGCACTTTATTACAACGAAAATCTTTGATCATACTGTTTAACTTCAACTTAAATATTCTCAAAACAACATCAGGACGATCTTCGTATTTTAGCCCCCTACTCTCAACAAACCTTAAAATTTCAGGCCATTTAGGATTGCAAGTGAATGTAATAAACAAATTTGGATATCCAGCCCACTTGCAAATAGCCATTGCATCATGATAACTTTGAATCATATAACGGGCACCGCCTGTATAACTTGAAGGCAAAATAACTCGCATACCACATTTTAGTACCATCTGTTTCACCACTTAACAACGCATCCGACAGACCTTTATACAAATCACAACGCAAACTCTTTTGATGAGAACGGATATACTTCAATCTGCCAGCTGCAACCATCGTGTATGCATCCACAATAAATTGTTGAAACAATCGTCGAGATGACAAAATTAACGACAAACAATTCATTCTGTCATGCAAGTAGTATGCAAAATATTCTTTTGCACTTATTTTTCTGCGAGAATAACCCAAACCCACAACAGATTCTGAAAAACAAATATCATCCCTATAACCATCTTCACCATATACATACAACAATGGGTTTGTAAAGGAAGATATGTTGGATGTAACTCATGAATCCTTTTCAGATGTCCTGTCCGAAGTTCAACTATGATATCCCTATCGCATATATTTTCATCGATATCACCAACAATCAATGCAGCTACTTCAGATACAACTGGCAAATTATATCTCCTGCCATCTTTCCCCCCTTTTCCAATCAACCTCAATTTCACAACCTCATCAATTTCATGTAACTTTTCTCTGACCATCCGAAATGACTTCACTAATTGATTATGCTCATCAAGCATTTGTTGAATTTCCAAAACTAATTCCTCATGCAAAGAATTCAAATCTTTCTCAGACCTAATAAAAATAATGTTAATTAAATCAAATTAATGTAATAAAATTAAGATATAAAATAAAATCAACCAAAAACAAAAAACTCATACCTCACCGCCAACATTCTATTAAGAACTTCATTCTCCGTATCGTAAATATACAACTGAGCAAGTTTAGGCCGACAACCTACTACGGGCATCATACTACCAATAAGATGATAGTTTTGACCATGCAAACGAAAAATTGGAGGACCATGCCCATCATTAATGCTATTATCAACTTTTCCATCCATAGAAGTAAATCCAAACATACTATTGTAAGTACGAATGTTCTTCTGAAAATGCTTACACTTTCTATCACTTCCAAAAAACAACTCCTTGAGAAGTATAGGTGGATCCTCAAAACTCGGTAGTTGTATTTTTCCATTGACACAACACCTAGAAAACTTTGGATTTTTATCTTTAGCAGACTTTTTCAACCTTTCATCATACCAAAACATAGCACTACAATGTGAACAAACATAAGTTGGATCACCAACGTCGAGATACCCTGCATTATATACAATAAGTTTATTAATTTACAAAGAACAATAAAAACTAAGAAGAACATAAAATAAAGAATCTTGAACTTACAAAGATAAAAACTTACACACCAAATACATATAAACGATTACCTTCAACAGGAAAAATGTTGTGTTCCAACATATCACAACTCCTATTAATAGCTTTTGAAGTAGATGGAAGCACACTACTTCTTACATCACAATAAACACCATCTTTTAAAATCCCACTCGTAGATGCTATATTATATTTTTATCACCCACAAAAAATAATATAAAAAAGTTAACTTTACATATATATAATAACACGAATATACCAAAACAAACAAAACATAATTTAAAAAGTTACCACTCTTAACAACAGTACCAATATGTGCTTCACCCAATAAACCTTGATCCATCTCTTTCAACGAAGGTATCGAAGAACCTATAATTAATTAATAAAAATAAATTGAGTAATTTCAAAGGACAAATTTAAAAACTAAACTATATAACTAATGTGATATATATAGAACATACCATTTATAGAAGGCATTGTAAAGTTAAGATCACCATCAAACAATTTAAACCTTTTATTAGGTCTTCCTTCACAAACATCCAAACCTTTAAATACTAACGAAGATACACCTGCCAAAATTAATTGCTATGTAAAACACAAAAAAATGAAAAAAAAAAACCAAAAATGTAAATATTACCTTCAAAGGTCAATTCATTGTCCTTACAACTTTTAAAAAATGATCGTTGATCAACTTCAATCAAACCAAAAATGTTAACACCTACAAAACAATAATGAAATAATGCCAACAACTCAATGAATAACAACTACAATGAAAATATCTAAATTAACTTAACAAATCATAAGATCAGAAAATACCATATATAACAGCACCATTCCAAGAATCCGCTGTGAACTTCAAATCATGTTCAAATAATTTAAATTTTCGAATGGGAGTACCTTCCCAAATATCAACACCTTTAGACAATAACGAAGATTTACCTACAAATATATTATCAAAAATTTAATTAGTAAATAGTCAAGATATAAATAATACATAAATATCAAAACGTAACATAAAATAGTTTAAATAAATTAAACAAATGATCTCCGTAAATACAAAATATAATTTCTATTAAAACAAAACAAAATATCAAAATAAAATGCCCAGCAAAAGAAAAAAATATTCAAAAATTCAATTCACAAATTATATTCAGACACACATAGAATATTTACAATTTATATTTCACCATATCCCGAAAATCTCAATAATCTACATAGCTAAACAAAATAAAAAAACAACAAAAAAAATATTTTCTCACATACCATGTTAATTTTACATACATACCTGAAATATTGATGGTTTCGCACAATTTGTTAGTTACCAACTTGATAGATTTCTCGATTTTCTTCATTTCCGAGCTGAGTTTTCTACGCATTGATAAGTTCGACTAATATACAATATATTTATTCATTGGGAAATACAAACCTCTACTTAAGTGGTGTTCCTACACCGCAATATACTATTAACTTCTAATTGATTTTATACCACAGTAGAACCCATGATATTTAAAATAAAATAATTCATTGGGAACTACAAACCACTCACTTAAGAGGTGTTCCTACAACAAAATATATATAATCTATAACAAATAGTAAAATCAATATTACATATTGAGAATACTGTCATTTGTAAATGACAACTAATATTTGGCCAAAACATCTAATTATTTAACAAAAAACAACAATCCATAACATTTGATTTCAATATAATAATACTAAAAAGTTACACTTGTGAAAATATTAAAATAACTAAATATATCATAATAAACATCGATACAAAAAGAAATTCTTCATAACAAACAAAAATTAACACATCATGTAAAATACATAAAGATATACTCCATTTCCTACCAAAATTAATCATCAGCTTTCTTTAAACCTAAAATAACATAGAACAACAACATTATTAGTGATAAAATTAATCAAAACAAATGATAAATAATAAAAAAATATAATAATTAAATTAAAACTATAACCTGAAAAAATCTTATAACATTTATTATTAGACAATCTTTCAAGAATATCCAATCCATGAGAATCTATTGAATCTCCACCTGTAAAATAAAAAAACCCCTGATAAACAAATATTAATACTAATTTCAACATCAATAAATACAACATACAATACATTATACAAATACAACAAATATATACTATCATTGTACATTAAATTATCAAAACCGACACGTCAATTACACTTAAACTGCAATATATAATGAAGCATCTTGGAATTTCTCAACATTTAGACAACTAACCCAGGGAACATTAGTTAGAGAGGCAAAAATAATATAATATATAAACATATAAATAAAATAAATAAATAATAAAAATACAATATATAAGTAGTATATTATAAGTAATAAATTTGAATCTTTTTTATTTTCTAGGGCTATATATTTGTTTGCATATATAAATTTGGCCCTTGGGCCTTCCCTATTTTATTAACTACAATAATGCTGTAAGGCGGTGTGAATGTCAAAGGAGAGACAAGCAAACCTTTTTTTTATTAAACAAACGAAGAGAAGCAATCAATATAAATATATCTATCTAGGAGTACAATTATACTCCATATGTCTATATATCAATGGAAAATTCAGGTAAATCATTTGCCACGTCTAACTATACATTGAGTCCATCCCTGTAAATGCTTTAAGTCAATTTTTGAATTCAAAGAAGATTAATAACAAAATGCCGTAAAAAGAAAATTCAATGCAACAAAATTTGTTTTGACACTCTCAAAGATAGACACACCAAGGAAAAGTAAAATATATAAATACCAATCCCTTTTTAAATTCAAAGTAACTCATGTTAAAACTACAAAATTTCTTACAAACTTTGTGTTTTAAAAAAATATAATTCTCCTAAAATCTGCAAAATCCACAAGAACAACAACAAAGAAACAATAAGTTCCAAAAACTAAACAGACAATCAATATACATTCAATATATCACTCTGCAACTAATTCTTAAGGTTAGATACCAAAAATTTCTTCTCAATATACATATAGCTGAAAATACCAAAAATTCACAAAATATTAATATACCAACAAAAAGACAACAAAAATGAGAGTGGGTGTACATTTTCGAAACTAATGGTAATATTTAAAATTAAAATGAGTAATAATAAAACACAAGCACCTGATAAGATCACAACTTCTGGAGGACCTTTTCTTCAAAACTTGAGAGACTTTTTAATTGTTTTCATAATTTCCTTATGTTAATAACAACAGATTTATTCTGATGACAACAATTTAAAGTATCAAAACATTAATAAATCATTTTCTTGAAGTTCGAATCAATAGATGATTTAGAAATGCAAAACTATTTCTTTAATTACATAAAACAATACCCAAAAGTTAAAACCCACTGTGGACTTACAATTTATAATTTTGAAGTTATTCTATTGAAGATTAAAAATAGAAAGCTAATAAGTCAAATATCAAAATAAATAACATCTGCAAATATTTACATAAAATAATTAAACACATTACAACAATTAAAGGAAACACTGATAATTAAACCTCAACTGCCAATATTATATAATTAAAGCAGGAGAAATTCGTAGAAATACATATTTGCTCATCTTTCTTGAGTCTGAAAGAATCAGACTCAAGAACAAAATGAAAATTAAAGATGAGCAATCATACAAACCAACATAATACTAATATTCTAATACTTAGACAAACGACAAAATAACAACCCCCATAAGTCTATCACATTATCAACAAAAACACCTTCAATCCTTGGGTTCAATCTTAACCGGTACCAGCTTATGCTTCTTCTTGGAATACTTAATAGATCCATCGAACTCTTCAACCAGCTTTCTCTTGAGACTCGGAGTAACATCACCTTCACTCTTCAAAACAACACTCTTCTTGCGATCTAAGGATGGACAATCTTCATTCATCACTCCAGGAACTCTGCACAAACCATCAAGACTCACACGGCCATCATCGAGAAGAATCTCCACATCAGTTTTTATACCACTCGTGCCAGGAGAAAACAACTTCTCACCATACACCTAATACGCAAAATTAATTAATTAATTAATAATAATAAAACCTAATAGTAATCATAATTGCCAAAAAAACTTGCGGGGGCTGGCGAATGAGAAACAAAATTACAAAATCTAGCACCACCAACACCACTCATCTTTACTTCCGAATTCTACATAGCATCTATATACATAATCAATATTCATCTAAGCAATGTTTACTGTGAGATATATGTTCTCACAACCTTCATTTATGGAGATGAATATTCAATTCATTATTCAAAACCTTATCATGTCCACTTTCTCCATTTCTAGTAAAGAAGAAAAAAAATATTTCACTTGCTTAACTTACTATGATATAATCAAGGCTGTTAAGCAATGTTATCTCCTTAATTTAGGCAGTAGGAATCCGCGCATGAGCCTGAAAATAGTTAAGATATTGATATCAGTAGCAAGAATTAGAAAAATACAATCAAGATACAGTAGCAAAATTTATGAAGTTTGTTGGATAAAGTTGCACTACCTCTTTTGTGAAGTTCGTTGGAGTTGCTTCAAGAATTCACATGTTTATCCGCTTGCCTATGACATAATATATTTAAAGCCATAAATTTGAGTGAGAAAGCTCATTGAGCATGGCGTAGTATGCACATAACCCTTGTATAACCTCCCACCACTCCATGTAGTCTTCCACTCACTTCACACGTAGGCTTGCAAAATAACTACCCTTTATTTGGTAATTAATGCCAAGCCGATTTTATAATATAATTCTTACTCTATTTGGCATTTCCTTAAATACCCCTATAACTTCCCTTTCCTTTCCCAAAATACCCTCAAAACTCTTCTTTTATATATTATTACTAGTATCACCGATGTGCGATGCACAAAATATGATATTTTAAAATATTAATTTTAAATTTTAAATTAATTAATTAAAATTAGAATCGCTATTAATAATGAACAAAATAACCAACAAAATTTTAGTTATATGATAATTGAACATATATAGAAATCAACATTGCAACATAATAAATTTGAAATAAATAACGGAATATAATGTTCAAATGTTGAATCATGGAATAGAAGATAAAAGCTATCACAATAAATAATTAAACAAAAGGGTAAATACTCATAATTTAAAAAAAAACTTCTTTGTACACTACATAAACTTTATAATTAAAAGAACCATCAATCTCGTCATTATAAACTAAAACCTTTCATTCTTCACAACTCATCACTTTCTAGTAGAACTCCAAGGTAAAATAATTTGTTCCTTATTTAAAGTCATTCATCTCACCTAAAACTACAATTAAATACTACCATAACTTTAAAAAGGAACAAAATTATAATCAATAACCAATATGCATAGCAAGTTTTGACAATTTATATAGTTTTCAAAAAAATTAAATAAAAGCTAAAAACAAACTACATTTAATTTTACCAATAATAGTAATACTTTCGAATAAATCAACCTAGAAATTGGGCGGTTATATTTTCAACAAAAATTTTATAACATAGATCAA
The DNA here is from genome assembly GCF_029641045.1 of Salvia hispanica. Classification (NCBI taxonomy): domain Eukaryota; kingdom Viridiplantae; phylum Streptophyta; class Magnoliopsida; order Lamiales; family Lamiaceae; genus Salvia; species Salvia hispanica. The sequence goes on from NC_142697.1 coordinate 23,500,040, forward strand.
TTATAAAGTACTAATATAAATGGACTAAAAATCTAATCATTACTATTAAAAATATTGTAATGATTAAAATATAAAATAAAAAAATTATGGTAACATCATCTAAAAAACATAAACATAGCAATTAATAAATAAAAGCAGATGGAAGAAATGAAAATATAATTAAAAAGAAAAATTATCAATAAGTTCATACTAATTATATTAAAAATAGACATGATGTTTTATCAAAATTGATAAATGAATATGGTGAATGAAATGAAAAATATAGTTAAGAAAATGGAAAGGAATGAAAAACATAATTAAAAAAATGAAAAGGAGCGAAAAATGTAATTATAAAGAAAAAATAACAATAAGGTCATACTATAATATCAAATATATACAAATACAATGTTGTGTCAAGATTGATTTCTACGTAGAAAATAAAAAATATATATTTATACAATATTAAAGATATATTATTATGCATATATTTTGTTATCAAAATGCATAGCTGGTTTCGTCTAGCAAGTTGTACAGTATTCAATAGCCTTAGTAGGAAATCCATAACTAAATCTCACCATGTTAATGCCATTATTAAGCATTCCACGCAGAAAACCAGCAATATTGCTATTGAGTTGAATATGTGCAACGTATTATGGGCTTTGTCAATGGGTTACTGTCACGACCGCACCTTGCTAAGGATAGCATTGCTCGGTGAATCATGACTAGGGGAGAGAAATAAGAAGAGGGTATAGAAAGAGGATAAAAGAAATAACGATAAGACAATCACATACTTCTTAATAAGACAAAGGAGGTTCACAAGACAACGAAAGATGATGAAATTTAAAAGAGTGTTTGACACAGTCACTTGTTACTAATCATTATTCTTACGATCCATCTAGTAAATAATACTACAATAGTGCACCGCGGAAGGAGTTGTAAACACATGACCATATGTGTGAAGACATATGCCACAAGAACCCTACAAAAGAGATGAGACGACCACCAACTCCACTCAGCCACCATTTCATCACTGCTCAACCTGCACATTTAGAAATACATGCAGGGCTGAGTGCGAGGTACTCAGTGAACACATTGCCAAAAGTTACACATATATAAGAAAAAGTCATTATCATGCCATCACAGTAACACACGGGGTTTTCTTAAAGGCCCGAGCTTACTAAGTTCATTTTCATAAAGTTCGCTTGATCAAGCTAAGTTCATTCCATCAATCCGCCATATCTGATAGTTCATTGTGTGTCGGGAAGGTGGCCACCTTCCACGATCACATTGACCGGCCAACCCTTACGATGACTCACGGTCCATTCCTTTGTGTACACTAACTCGAATAGGATCTTGGTCCTATTGGAGCCGAATACGTTTCATTCATTCATTCATTCATTTGGCATCGCCAAGCAGATAGACATCATAAAACAAATAATTTATGGCACGATAACATTTTAAAAAAGTAAGTGCGATTTTATCAAACAAAAATCATTTAATATATTTGATAATTTTATCCACACTTAATGTGTTGGATATAAAGCCCACCTCAAAGCTTCCGAATAAAATGCTACAAAAGCTTGGCCTTGGAAATCAAACTCCGCGAGCATGCCCTTCTTGAAAGAGTATAATGATTTAAATTAGTCTTATGAACATACATAAGGTCCATGACATGAAATGATCCTACAAGGAGTATGCATCCTATGTTCGGGGTTCGATCAAGATAACTTCATTCCATTTAAATTGGGGATCCCTATTTTATAAGAGACCTTAAAGTAAATAAATAAATTTTTGGGAGAGGATTCATTTAGCTCATACATTCCTAATTTCAAGAAATTAATTAATTAAGAAGGATAAAGTATTAATTAATCACATGATTAATTATTTAAAGGCTTCAACATTTTAAGTGATATCAAACCCAAAATTTTGAGATAAAGCCCATTTCCTCACTTAGGCTCAAAGCCCATTTTTTTTTTTTTTCCCTTTCCTCAAACTATTGGCCCATACTAGAATAATTAGGAGACTATTCCACAAAATTAATTGGCCCAAAAGAGAGGCCCAAATACTTAAAATCAAAGAAACCCTAATAAAACTCAAGATCAGATTTTGAATCAGACGTTTCTCACCCTCTCTCTTTCTACCGTCGCGCCGGTCATGGCGTCGCCGGCGAGCGACGCCGGCCGTTGCCTCGTCTCTCTCTCTCTCCCGGCATCTCTCTATCTTTCTCGGCCGACGGAGTTCGGCCGCCTCCTGGAGAAGAAACTCCGTCGCCGGCGTCCACCCATCACAGGATCTCCGCCGCCGTCGTCCACTTTCAGGTAGGTTTTTCTCTACTTAAACTCACGATTAAAAACACACACATATTCCTCACTCTTAGTTCGATTTCACGCACCAATTCGTCGAGTGAGGGGGGGAAGGGTGCAGCGTGATTCTTTCGGGGCAGCGGTGTGCGTCGTGGATGGCTGCCGGAGATAGCAGCGGCGGCGGCTGCCGCCCAGTGACAGCAGCAGCAGCAGTGGCTGCTCCGGGTGACAGCAGCGGCGCCTTCCGGTAGCTCGGTGTCCATCGGTGCACTCTTAAAGGCTAAGTTATTTATCTCTCTGTTATCTAATTTCCATCTTGAGTTCCTTCTCATTGGGGCAGTGGCTATGGTTGGTTATTACTTAGAGTTGAGATAGATGATGAAAGCTTGGTGTTGTTGGAACTTGCTCTAGAGATTCCAGCATAAGGATGATTTAGAAGCTAATACACTGTGTTGCTAGATTCTTGCTATGAAAATGGTATTGACTAAGAGTCCAATGTTCAAGGTCTAAGTTGAGCATGAAAGTTGTGAGAAAAGCTTGGTCTAACAATGGTGATAAAGATGAGAGTAATTGGATAAGTTTTACTACATGATGTAATGAAATGCAAAAGTATGCAAAAGTGAAGTAAAAGCTTAAGAAATCAAATGTTTAAGGATAATTACCTTAAGGAAAAAGAAGAATGTAGTGTGTAGAGAATAAATCCTTCTTTTTCAAGCACTTGCTAGCATCATTAGTTGAAATGAGATTTTGTTTAGAGAAATCTAGTGTTAAAGCAAAAGTGTAGGTGAAGGAGTGGTGTAGTATTTATAGAGGAAAAGAATGCATGGCTTTACATGGTTAATAGCTTGGTTTAGGAAGGCAATGCATCGTCCAAGAGTCATGGACTTTTTGCCAAATGAGGCAAGTTGTCCAATCAATCATTCACAATACCATAAATGGCAAGAATATTATGTCTCGTCCCTTAAAAAGACGTGAGCCGTCATTTGGAAAACGTGAGCCGTCGTTTGATAAGCGTGTTTGATGTGATGTGCTTTCGTCGATCGTCTCGTCTTGATTTAACATGCTTCTTATCCATTCGTGTAGGTATCGGGGTTCAAGGCGTGACTATTTAGCGAGACTCGGAGGGCGTGGAAAGTATTTTTATATTTATTTTATTTCTACTCAAACGTTGAACTCGTGTACGAACTTTTATTTTAGAAAACTACATCTATTGTGATAATACTACTAAAAAAAATACATCACGACGATTAATCATAACGAGAAGTAAAAGAAAAATTAGACCCGAAACATATATACGTATTAATTAATAGGTTAGTTTCCAAATTTCTTAGGAATAAAAAGGGCGGGTGTTACATTCCTTCCCCCTTACAAAAATTTCGTCCCGAAATTTGTAAGGGTCTATTCGAACAGCTATGGGAATTTCTCTTTCATTTTGTTTTCAAATTCTCATGAAGCTTCTTCGTACCCATGATGCCTCCACAACACCTTCATTGGAGTGATAGATTTGTTCCTTAGTGTTATATTTTTGTCTAGGATTGCTTCGAGCTTCTCCCTGTAACTCGAGTCCAGTTTAATATAATCTCTTTGTGGTGGATCACATGCTTCAGGTCGTACACGTACTTTCGTAGCTTCGAAACATGGGAAAAAAATTTTTTTGGACATTTCCACAACTTGGTGGCATCGCCAAACAATATGTCACACACACAAAAATGAAATATAGAGTCCAATTAAACAAGATCTAAGCCTTTTTTCTGTTTTTTTTTTTTTCACACACAAAAAGTATTATCCCTTCTGAAGGACCTTCAAGCAAACCTTGTCTCCTACTTGAACTACATGTCGGTCTGATGAGCATCTAGGTATGACCTTTGTCGGTCTTGTGCTTCTTTGATCCTTCCTTTGATTTGTCGCACGACTTGAGCCATCTCGTTGACCATTTCAAGACCCAACATCTTTCTTTCACCAATTTCGTTTCAATATAGCGGCGATTTGCATTTTCTCTCGTATAACATTACGTAAGGTGTCATATTAACGGTCGTCTCGTAACTATTGTTGTAGATAATAAAAATTCTATAAACAATAGGATTGCATCAGCTTCCACCTCGGTTAAGCACGACAGCTCGATGCGTATCTTCAAGAGTCTGAAACGTTCCCTCCGATTATCCGCCAGATTGTGGATTGAACGCAGTGCCGAAGTTTAGTTTCATATCGAGTTCTTCTTGTAGTTTTCTCCAAAATTTCAAAGTGAATTTCACATCTTAATCTAACGTGATTGAGGTCGGGATACCATGAAGGCGCGCAATTTCCCTCACATAAAGTTGAGACAACTTCTCGGATCCGTAAGTAATTGGAATAAGCAAGAAACGAGCACTCTTGGTGAGGCGATCCACGATCACCCAAATGGCGGTGTTCCCTCGATTAGTCTTTGGCAAACCCGTCACAAAATCTATGGTTAAAAGTTCTCACATTCATTCAGAATTTTATTTATTTATTTATTTATTAAGGTTGTAGTCTCCCGCAAGGTTGTTGATGTAGTGCTTTAACTCGTTGGCAACCCAACATCTCTCCACAAATGATACAATGCATCTTTTCATGCTGTCCAACTAGAATTTCGCCTTAGGTCTTGATATACCTTCGTACTCCCAGGGTCTGTGGTGTAGGGTGTGTCATGAGCCTCACTCACAATATTGTTTCTTAGTTTCTTATCCTTGGGCGTACACAACCTCCCTCCGAAAGTGAGGGTGTTATCTACCTCTTCGGGGTAGTTCTCACCTCCATCGGTCCTTGCTTTTACCCGTATCTTTTCCAAGCCTTCGTCCTGCCTTTGTGCAACGATAATATGCTCTCTCAATTCTGGCTAACCACTAGAGTAGCTATCCTTGCTTCTACCGTTTCTGGGGCAGTCATCATTTCTAAGTTGAGCTTGTTGAATTCTCGTAGGTTTTTTTGTTTTTTGTTTTTTTTTTTTTTTCCTCTTGGGTGAACATGGTTGCCAAGTGCTTCGTTATTCGGCTTAGAGCATCGGCCACTACATTGGCCTTGCCGGGATGGTAGTTGATGCCACAATCGTAATCTTTCACTAGTTCCAACTATATATATATTTTCTCATTTTCAAGTCTGGGTCATGGAAATATTTGATATTATTGTGATTTGTGAAATTTTTACATCGAACTCCATAGAGGTGTCACCAAATCTTTAAGGCGGGAACCATAGTAGCTAAATTCCAAATCGTGTGGGTGGTAATTAAGCTTGTGTAACCTGCTCGGTACATATGCTATTACTCTTCCGTTTTGCATGATGACACAGCCGAGTCCATTTCTTGACGCATCGAAGTAAACTACATAGCTTATCTCCAGTCTTGGGACAACTCAAAAAAAATGGTGACGTGGTCAACTTCTTCTTCAGTTAATGAAAACTCTTTTCAAACTTCCAGTCTTGAAATAGCTTCATATTTCATTGAGTTTTGTAAGGGGTTCTATATTCGGCACGATCTCTACTTTTTGTGGGATTCGTTTGGATTCCTTTGGCAGTCAAAACATGGCAGAGGAAGTTCAACGCGTTGATCTAGAACTCACACTTGCTAAAATTGACATTCAACTTTTGATCTTAGTGTTTCCAATGTGATCGGTATGTTTTCCTTGTGTTTCTTCTTGTTTCTTATATAGATGAGCACGACGTCTATGAATACTAATACATATTTGTTGAGTTATGGGTGTTGTACACAGTTCATGAGGACCATAAATATTGCAGACGAAATTGTTGAGCCGAAGGTCATCACCATGAACTTGTAGTGGCTATATCAGGTTCGAAAAGTCGTCTTTGGGCTCTAATATTGTCGAATCTTCAGTCGGTGGTAGCCGAACTTTAAATCCATCTTTGAAAATACACTAGTTCCTCGAAATTAATCAAACAAGCCATCAATTCTTGGCAAACGAGTATTTATTCTTTGAGGTCAATTTGCTCAACTCTCAATAGTCTGGGCACATTATTAGTAACCCATCTTTCTTTTTACAAAAAGTACTGGTGCTTCACATGGCGAGACACTCGCTCTGATGAAACCTAGATTCATAAGTTCCTGAAGTTGCAGCTTTAGTTCCTCCAATTCCTTAGGAGCCATCCGATACGAAGCTTTTGACACTGGTGCAGATCCGGGTTCAAGATCGATATTGAATTCTAATGACATATCTACGAGTAAGCGAAGTAGATCGTCGAGAAATACATCTGAGAACTCACACGCCACAAAGTTGGCCAGGTAAACTATTCGTACAACTGTCGCGGTTGTAAGGCGGTTATTATGGAGTTTTGCTTATTCGTGGTGATTCCATGGGAAATGTTGGTTCTATTCCTGGGAGAAAGAAATTGGTCGTGGTTACATAGTTTAGTGGTGTAGTTCTCGGTTAGTAGATCCATACTAGGATCATGTCGGTGTTCTATATTTGTCGTGATCTTAAGTTTTCCCCACATGACTTCGACATTCAAGCAAACACGTCTGATCTCTGCAATTCTTCTTACTGGCGAAAGACTCTTATTCTATGCTTAACTTGCTTCGTTTGGAAGTCTAAGGCCTCTACGCAAGGTACTGATGTGAAGGTGTGAAAGAAAAAAGAAAAAAAAGCGCTTGTATCATATATGAGAATAATCGTTATACCAAAGAGTATGATTATACTTGCTACATTCTCTTGCCCCTTTCTGGCTCTTTTGTTTCAAAACATAGGCGTGGGCCTTTTTGGATAGTCTCGGTCGTCGGGGTTATTGTTGTTGCGACAGATAAGGTAGCTGGGGGTCTGCCAAGGTTGCATCTCCATTACTTGCGCTTGTGAGCATTGTGTCGGTTGTTTTGACCTTGTCGATTTCTCCCATTTAAATTTCAATTCGACATGATTTACATTCACATATCGATCAATCAACTACTTATGCATGTAAGAATCTACGAGATGTAACGATCTACGAGGACTTTTACATCTATTTTTTTTTTTTTTTTGCGTACTATCTATGTATATAATGTACTTTCGCTCTTCTAGAGGGTCATCGCAAATGGTACTTAGTCGTGGCATATATAAAACTTCTTGTTCTACTTATGTCGATCCTTCTGGTCGGTGCATCACATTTGTGCATGTCCACCTAAGGGCACTTCCTTCTTTTGTGAAACTTAAAAGATTTAAAGCATTGTCCTTCGTGCATGCCCCATGAAGGAAACTCAGGGATTTACCAGTCTTATCTTGAATAAATTGAGTTGATCCTGAAAGGGAATTTGAATTTTGAAATAATTCCAAGGTTATCTAGAAGGTTAAAACAGTTGTCACTAGTCTGATCAAGCGATCGTGGGTTTTCGTAACAACCTCTTACATATAGCTTGTAACAACTGAGCTTCTTCAAGGATAGATTTAATTTGGGTTCATTACGCCCAGTCAAGAGAGACGCATACTTTCACAAGGTTTAAGCTATACCCATAGAGCTTAATAAAAATTTCCTTTGGCAGAGATTGGAAGACGGAATAGTTATGAAAGTGGGGTATGAATGAATAGAATCTAAATTCTCATAGTTGACTGTCAATTTAGTTGATAAATCAAGTTTGAAAAAGCTGAGCAAATATTGGAGGGTCTATCTATCAAAGTAAGCCTCGACATACCCAATAAATGGAGGAATTCAAAAATAAGGTTGTTGTTGTGAAGTTGTATTGACTATTGATTCATCACATCATAATATAAAATAATGAAAAAATTTTGATGGCTTTCCAAATCTTTCATAGGTAATACAAGCAACTCTCTTAGGGAGAAAGTAAAATTCAAAATTTGAACTTGGAGTGGCATAAGAATTTGAACAGGAGGCGATACGTGTAAGAGGCTTGTGGCAAAGGCAAATCCTAAATTTATAAGAAGAAAATTTACAAATCATATATTGAGAAAGAGAACGGTCAACAAGATATTCAAGACAATATGCTATACTTGAAAGTTAACTGCCTTATAGGTATAATTATTTCAGAGATGAGATTTGTTGGTAGAACTCATGAAAGTCACTACTCTTACAAGGGACGAGTCAAAGAATATTGTCGTCAATGAATGGCGTTTGAAAAGATGAGGACAAGACCCAAATTTATGCGTACTGAAAATGAACCACCACTTGGTGCAGAAAGAAGTGAACAAAATGGTACATTACTCTCGAAATATGAGTCAATCAAATTCTTTGTCAGAAAGAGGAAAAAAAAATTGGGGCTCCAAGTAAGTACTGGTGGTTAAAATTGTCATCGTGATCCATAAGACGATATTCCTCATTCATCTACTCGTGGGTGGGATAAGAGCAACTGGGTAAATCCTAGGCTCTAAATTGAGATCATTTTATAGTCGTGTCTGGTAACTTTTGTTGATGAACACATCTTCGTAGTAGTCTTGGTACGCCACGACAGTCATTCCCGTGAAAAAAAAATTAAAAGTAGAAACATAGAAGAGATCTTTAGGATAGTGTGATGCTATTATTAAACCTCAAAATCCAAGGAATTTCGTATAGCTCCTTCTCCTCTATCTTTACCGGGAATAATGACTCACCTCATTCAGATGACGTTCACACTGACGATTTTTTTTTTTATTTATTCTTATTTTTATTTTTATTTATTTATTTTTATTTATTTTTTTTTACTTCATACATCACTCTTTGACAAGCGGGTGCGATAGACTTGTCCCAAACTCGTTTCTTTTCCGTCATCGTTCTGCAATCGGTTTCTCATGATATTGTACATATAACTAGGATTCTAAGAGGACTTAGATCCAGAACAACTTTAGCACAGCATTGGCATCTCGTCGGGCCTGGTTTTATGATAATATTTCTTGTGAACTTTTGTCGTAGTCAAGCTTGGGAAAGAAGTTTAATAGATAACGGGTATCTATTGGTTTCATTCACTCTCGAGAATTAAGACAATAGTCGATTCGAATATCCTTAAGGTTTAGACACTTGAGCGATAAGACAATCTCGTGTGTTTCTTTTGCGTGTTGAATGACTCATTGTTACGCCATTCTCTTAGTTTTTTTTTTTTTTGTTTTTTTTTTTTGCTCAGAAAAGCGATGCTAAAATCATACATGTCATTCTAAGTTCAAACTAAGTTCCATAAGGGCAGTTCTTCTTAAAACATTCTAAGGTTCAAAAGGGACAGTTCATTTTAAAGCATTCTATGTTCTTCGATCCTAAAAGACAACTTAAAGAGTTATTCCTTCCCTTCAACCTCTTAAAAAAAAATTTCACATAAAAAGTTACACTTCCAACTTTTGCTAAAAAAAGTAAGTTACCTTTTTTTGGTTGAGTGTGATGAACTGGTGCTGAGCTTTGGTCGAGTCGACACATGGGCTAGTGAAACAAATACAGACCATTTAAGAATGAAGACTCGCGGGTTCAGAGCGGAAAGGAAACCTAGGCTCTGATACCACTCTGTTACGACCGCACCTTGCTAAGGATAGCATTGCTCGGTGAATCATGACTAGGGGAGAGAAATAAGAAGAGGGTATAGAAAGGGGATAAAAGAAATAACGATAAGACAATCACATACTTCTTAATAAGACAAAGGAGGTTCACAAGACAACGAAAGATGATGAAATTTAAAAGAGTGTTTGACACAGTCACTTGTTACTAATCATTATTCTTACGATCCATCTAGTAAATAATACTACAATAGTGCACCGCGGAAGGAGTTGTAAACACATGACCATATGTGTGAAGACATATGCCACAAGAACCCTACAAAAGAGATGAGACGACCACCAACTCCACTCAGCCACCATTTCATCACTGCTCAACCTGCACATTTAGAAATACATGCAGGGCTGAGTGCGAGGTACTCAGTGAACACATTGCCAAAAGTTACACATATATAAGAAAAAGTCATTATCATGCCATCACAGTAACACACGGGGTTTTCTTAAAGGCCCGAGCTTACTAAGTTCATTTTCGTAAAGTTCGCTTGATCAAGCTAAGTTCATTCCATCAATCCGCCATATCTGATAGTTCATTGTGTGTCGGGAAGGTGGCCACCTTCCACGATCACATTGACCGGCCAACCCTTACGATGACTCACGGTCCATTCCTTTGTGTACACTAACTCGAATAGGATCTTGGTCCTATTGGAGCCGAATTCGTTTCATTCATTCATTCATTTGGCATCGCCAAGCAGATAGGCATCATAAAACAAATAATTTATGGCACGATAACATTTTAAAAAAAGTAAGTGCGATTTTATCAAACAAAAATCATTTCATATATTTGATAATTTTATCCACACTTAATGTGTTGGATATAAAGCCCACCTCAAAGCTTCCGAATAAAATGCTACAAAAGCTTGGCCTTGGAAATCAAACTCCGCGAGCATGCCCTTCTTGAAAGAGTATAATGATTTAAATTAGTCTTATGAACATACATAAGGTCCATGACATGAAATGATCCTACAAGGAGTATGCATCCTATGTTCGGGGTTCGATCAAGATAACTTCAATTATTACAAAAGTCAAATCAAATATCACAAGAAAAAAATAAAATGAAAACAACATATGAATATGAAGATGAACACTATAAAGAGATAACACAGTAAGAGTTTCAATTTTTAACTAATTATTTTCACTATATTACTTTATCTTTAACAACATCTGTTTACATAAATTCAAAATCTTCTATGAACATATAAAACGTAACATTTGTTATTTAGAATATAACAGCAAAACAAAATTTTATCTAAAACAGTAGTAATATTTATGCGAATGAAGACCAACTTTCCATAAAGTGTTCAATACTGCCAAATATGCAAAAATAATATTATAAAAAGTTTACTTTACAAACTATATATTCCATTTCATATACAAAAAATATTTCATATACAAACTATATACTCCATTTCATAACATTATGTATCAATGAATTGAGAAATTTTTGCTTGACAACAGCATTGCAATTGATAGTTTATTGCCTTACATAGTGAGTTACATTTATAATGCATTTCTCTGAAAAAATGGTCTTCGCCTATTCGGATGAAAATTAATTTCCACAAAGGATATTTTCTTTTTAATCACTGTTCAACATACTTCCTTACAAAATTAGTTAACAATGTATATTTCATTTTTGTTAATAAAATTCCATCCCTAGATGAATTATCACCCTATCAAACATATCATATCAACTAACTTGTTACAGATTTTACACTAACAACGTATGAAGTAACTAAAACAATTGAAACATCCAGCAATGCAACAACAACAACAAAAAAGAAGAAGAAAAATGTTCCATCAGCAGAATACAAAGTAGCACAAAAAACTTCTTATGCCATATCTTTGAGATTACGTATGAATGACTGTACAACTTTACTCTATTGAACTTGCTTCAGATTTTTATAACTATATTATAGATTTATAATTAACTTGTTGCATAACCTATTTTGCTAATTATTTTGTACAACAAAAATTTTCGGAACAATAAGAAATAATGACAAAACTAAAACAAAATATATTATAAACATTAGACATCATATTTTAGTAACTATAATTTATAACAATTTAAATCATAGCTTACAAACTATTGTACATACATATACATTATTTTAAAATCAATCATGACTCTGTCACCGATTGACATACTCTTTCAAACAAATAATAACAAAGTTCAAAATATATTTTCTTACATCATCCGTGCTAATACATGATACAATAATTTCAATTCCAATCTATATAAATACAAAGATACCAAGAGTATGAAAGAAAATACGGTGTTATAATCCGATGTTTGGATTTACATCAATGGGAGGCAAGATTTTGTAAATACATGTTTGGATTTACATCAATATGACGCTAGATTAATACTGCCCCCGTCCGCAAATAGGATTCCCAATACATTTCGGCACGCGTTTTAATAGGGAGTAAAAATCTTAATAATGCGAGATCTACTCCCACGCACTATTACATTAAACAACACCGCAATATTATGTAAGCTTGTCTACCAACTTCTACCTACAAAATCAATCCACTTTTCATCATCCACATAAAACATACAAAAGATTTTAAAAAATACACACCACCTACATAATAAGGCTAAGACACCGCCTCCACCTCCACTTCTAAAACTAAAATGAAGACTAAATTAATTTTAAAAATACCTAAAATTTCCAATGCCGCACATTCCGAAAAGTGAATGCTTTTTCATCTGAAATTTCATCCTTTTGTTACCTAACAACACGTGCGTATCATCTCCATCTAACATTGAACCATAAAAACTTTGAAGCAAATAAAAAATATTGTTACTGTGAGTCAGTTCAATATTTATTACAATAGAAGAAGAGAGACAACACTAAAGAAATTGTATTTTTTGGTGTCCTCGCCACAAACGCATGGCTCATTAAATAAGCAACCTTCTCAAAAAAATTAACAATTTTTCACTTAATTTATGTATTCCAAAGAATTCTTATTTAAGACGTTAGTCATCCCATTCTTTAGGCTTTTGAAAAACCATGAACAAACCTGACAAGATTCCTCACCATAATTCATACTGAAAAAGCTGAAAATATTCCTCAGCATATGAAGTACCATCATTATGAATGTGAAAATTTAATTTATAATTTTCTCCACAAAAGTTAGTTATTTATTAAAGATTATTATTATAAATATTTTTTTACTACATTAGAATTCAATTAAGATAGGATTACATCCAAATGGAAGAATGTGCTTGGATGAACGATGGAAACAATTCCACAACGATCACAAGTTAAACTATGCAGATTTCTTGACTTTTCATTTGATCGCAAGCAATCACTTCTTTGTGAGAATGTTTGATGAATCAGGATGTGCTAAAGTATACCAACAATCACATATAATTTTTAACTTTGTCAACAAAATTTTTAACACACCATGCTTTAATTACTCATTTATAAATTTAATAGGCCAAGATATGGACGACACTTCAACTTCACATTCTACTGTTTCACATTCTTCAACATTGAATTTTGCAATGGCGTCTAATGATGTTGTTGTGGTTAATGGTAATCTTTTTATTTTTATTTTTAATTTTGTTATCTAGGGCTTAATTTTATTTGTTTATTTTTATATGATGCGATAATGTCTATGTTTCAATGTTGTTGATATGTAGGTGTTAAGCTTTCTGCATTGGAATATGTTAATCAGGTTATCTCAGTTTTTATTTATTTATTTTTCACCGTTTATCTCAGTTTTTATTTATTTAAGCTTTCACCGTTTATGACGTATGGTTGTGTGTATCGTATTGATAATCTAAAATGAACAACAAATAATAATAACAACTACTGTTCAAAATGATCAAGAAAACTATATAAATATCTTAAAAAATAATTATGTATTATATTAACCAATAAACCATATACTTATATTATAGACAAAAAATCTTCACAAATATTTAAGATATTTTACCACCAATAACACATAATAGATTACAAATATCTACATCATTTTGCAATACTCCTACAACATTAATTATAAATAGATAACAAAAACAATATTTACACAACAATAAAGAAGATGACGGAACCATCACATCAACAAATAACACTATTGACATTCAAATCCAATCCATCTGCATCTCACCGTTTCAGAAAGTCAGCTTTTTTCATATATAAAATCAATTGTTTCAAGAATCAAGCAACAATTGATATTTGGTAGGCAAGAATAAACCTTTTTTCATAACAGTCAATGCATACAAAAATATACATATATAAAATAAAACAACTGCACCACATTGAAAACATAACAAAATATAAAACGAATCAACAAATATTAATAAAAAATATTTGAATCATTATTAGACAACTACCGATTGACAATTCCAATACATTTAACCAATACATATAAACTAATGGATGCATATACACATCTAAACATTCTATCATAAATTTTAAATTAAGCAAAATATTGAAAAACATGTCAATCAACAATAAATGAAACCACCTCAAAAACAGTGATTTAGATTATCTATGAATTAATACTGCATTAAATAATCAAAATTATTGTATTATAAATCTTGACGAAGCAGTATAATCAATCAAAAGAGTACTGTAATAAATTATAAAAAATACTACCATATGCTAACCGTATGCATTAGTAAACCCTATGGATATAGATATATCACGATTACCTAATGAACATCAAGATATGATTACAACTATGAAAAGTAGGTACTACACCCTACACCCATGCAACACTAAACCCTAGAGTTATGCGTGTATTACAAACACAAAATATAATTCGCACATCTCAATGTTCTCTGCATACATACAAACTTGAATAACACGTCGATCAACGATAAATGGAATACCTCAACAACTAATTTATCAACTATTAAAATTAAATAACTGAACTTACAAAAACAAACAACACACATGTAAACATATATCTGTAAAAAAATTCAGTGGTACACCATAAAATATAACAAAAATTCGACATAAGTTAGTATTCACAAATAACTTGATGACTAATTAAAATTTTTGTGGTACACCACAAAAATTCAGTGGTACACCATAAAATATAACAAAAAAACCATATAGTTTTGTGGGAATTAAAATTTAATACATACAAATACCTCTAAATGATCAACATTAAACACTATAAAAACATCAACGCAAAAACCTAATAACTACAATCAAAATAAAGTTTGATAACATTTAAATTATAACTATTAGTTAATGTAGTATTTTATGCATAAAATTACATACAAAAAAATAATGTATAAAACTGTAAACAAAATTCGCTAATTAGATGATAGACCCTAGCCCTATGGATTACTAAACCCTTAGGGGAAGGATTTAACTACGATCAATTATGAACACTATCATAAGGTCATAACTCATACCCATAAGGTACAACATAAAAAATTACAAAAATCCAACAATAACTTATCATTCACAAATAGCTTGATGACTAATTTCATTACATAAATAAGCTCAAAAAAACCATACAGTTTTGTGGGAATTAAAATTTAATACATACAAATACCTCTAAATGATCAACATTAAACACTATAAAAACATCGACGCAAAATCCTAATAACTAAAATCAAAATAAAGTTTGATAACATTTGAATAATAACTATTAGTTAATGTAGTATTTTATGCATAAAATTACATAAAAAAAAATAATGTATAAAACTGTAAATAAAATTCGCTAATTAGATGATAGACCCTAGCCCTATGGATTACTAAACCCTTAGGGGAAGGATTTAACTCCGATCAATTACTGAACACTATCATAAGGTCATAACTCATACCAATAAGGTACAACATAAAAAATTACAAAAATCCAACATAACTTATCATTCACAAATAGCTTGATGACTAATTTCATTACATAAATAAGCTCAAAAAACCATACAGTTTTATGGGAATTAAAATTTAATACATACAAATACCTCTAAATGATCAACATTAAACACTATAAAAACATCGACGCAAAATCCTAATAACTACAATCAAAATAAAGTTTGATAACATTTGAATTATAACTATTAGTTAATGTAGTATTGTATGCATAAAATTACATACAAAAAAATAATGTATAAAACTGTAAATAAAATTCGCTAATTAGATGATAGACCCTAACCCTATGGATTACTAAATCCTTAGGGGAAGGATTTAACTCCGATCAATTACTGAACACTATCATAAGGTCATAACTCATACCAATAAGATACAACATAAAAAATTACAAAAATCCAACATAACTTATCATTCACAAATAGCTTGATGACTAATTTCATTACATAAATAAGCTCAAAAAACCATACAGTTTTGTGGGAATTAAAATTTAATACATACAAATACCTCTAAATGATCAACATTAAACACTATAAAAACATCGACGCATAATCCTAATAACTTCAATCAAAATAAAGTTTGATAACATTTGAATTATAACTATTAGTTAATGTAGTATTTTATGCATAAAATTACATACAAAAAAATAATGTATAAAACTGTAAACAAAATTCGCTAATTAGGTGATAGACCCTAGCCCTATGGATTACTAAACCCTTAGGGGAAAGATTTAACTCCGATGAATTAGTGAACACTATCCTAAGATAATAACTCATACCAATAAGTAGATGCTACACACTACCATCAAAGACTACAAAACCCCAGAGTTTTGTGTGTATTAACAAACACAAATATGCATAACAAATTCAATGTTACTCGAATATTATTATTTGAACATCCACTGATTATTCAACATTCGACATATTATACAAATGCTTTATTACACAAAGACACAGATAATAAAATAAAATAATATGCATGACAAAAACAATGTTATTTTATTATCTGAACTTCAAATAATAATTATTTAACATTCCAAAAACTGTACAACTGTTACTCACTATTCCACTATCTATCTGCCCTATATACACAGGGTAAAAAATTTACACAGTTAATCAACTGTCAGAGCCATCTTCCAAACTCAAACTACGTTTTCGGAATGTTCAGCCATCTCCATTAACCATCTCCATCTTCAACCATCTCCACCTTCACTCTTCAAACTGTCTCTCCATAAAAATCGTTCTCAGCTCTTCATACAAAAACCAGACTGAAAAATAGCGAACAACTGCCTAAAACTCGAAGACGATTACTGCAGAAGAAGTGAAGATATTGTTAAAACAATAAAATAAAATTAAAAAAAAAAACGAAGATCTATGAAGAGGAAACAATAATAAAGTACAAACAATGGAACAACAAAGATCTCACTTTATAATCTGCAAAATGAAATATCATCAGCGTAAAATGAACTAATCAAAATACTAAAACACAAACGATGAAACAACAAAGATTTCACCTTTACAATCTGCAAAATAAGAAACCATCAGAAATTAATGAATTAATGAAAAAAAATAAAAACGAAACAATACTAAAACAGAAACAATGAAACAACAAAGATTTCACCTCTATAATCTGCAAAACAAAAAATCATCAGCATTTAAAGAAGGATTAAAAGAAAATAAAAAGAATAAAAGACATATAAAAGCAACAATAAGGGAATAGAGAGAGAAATAAGAACTGCAGCAAGAGTATTGTTTGCAATGACAACTGATATTTATAGAGAAGTTTCTATTATGAAGGTGGGAAAACCGCCCTTTTCTTTGGGGGGAAAACCCTCTCTTTTTTTGGGGGGGAAAACCCACCCTTTTTTTTATCGGAAAAACTCGATTTCAAAGTGTAAAAAAAATTAGCCTTTGATGTGATATAATTAGATTTAAAAATCAGTAAAATGCTCTTGACCATAGGATTTAATGCAAGAAGTGTGTACTGTCAATGAAACTATTGGTTAATATATGGGAGTGTGTGTGGGCAGTTGGCATTACTAAAATTCCCCCCAAATTGCAAATTTGAAAATAGGGGGGAATTCCCTTTGATTTCCCCTAAAAAAAAACCGAGCTTTTATTGATAGTATAGATATGTAATGGTATTTATCTTTTTATTTTGATTTTTTATAACCGGATAATTTTTTGTAAATCATTCTTGAGTTCACAAAAATAATTGCCACATAGTTATGCCAGTAATTGTAATAAGATTTTTTCGTTTAATAGATATTCATGTGATAGGGTGATGTTCAAATGAGGAAAAATTTACGATGGATACCTAGGCACCAAAGACGAGCGTGGAAGAGAGTGAAATAGAACAAGATATTATAAGCTCCCAAGCAGTGGGACAATACTCAATTAATCATGTCAAGATAGAGTCTGCGGTTTGAGACGAGTTTGGAGAATCTGAAATAACTTTAGCAATTTCGAAAGGACTAAAGCCTGATGACCAATACAGCACAAAAGAATCTGATGAAAAAGACTAACCCCAACAAATCAAGCTACTTTAATTGGTGGATTCGCTTTATGTACTTATTTTAAACACTTGCCGATTATAATTTTCATTAAAGTAATTAACTAAAATTGATTAAAGGAAAATTCTTATATCCGAGCTTTCCTTTTGATTAAATTCTGATTCCATACTTCAGTTTTATTTTTGTTTCAGAATAATGAGCCGTTGTATCTACAGTGCATGGTAGCTGCTACATGTAATATTATATCTTTCTTAATTTTAAGTGCACATTTTTGTAATGATATACTACTATAAAGTAGACTAACAAGGATATTAATTAGTACTACTTCATTAATTAGAATATAATTGTGATAAATTATTCTCAATTATAATATTGTGTTGGAAATTGCCTAGAGTCAAATAAATATTAACAATAGAAATAATAAAAATCAAGCTCGGTAAAAAACAACCTTCTTACATGCATTCGCGAAAATTTGCATAATCATCATTAGAGAAATCTACAATTACACCAACACTGTAAAATTCAGGACAAATAAATGCTCTAAAACAAACTTAGCCCACATATATAAACTTAATTCTGTAAATAAAACTCAAATATTTCCTACCTAATTGAAACAAAAACAAAATTTAATCCAAACGAGCTCGATTTTTTTTTTAAGTTCCTGAGATTTATTTAACCTTCAGCCTTAAGCATGGCCTGGTGGTCGATGAGATTTTCCAGCTCCTCTGTTATTGCAAAGAAAGTCTAATTAAATTTGTTATGTTAGAACAAAAACATTTAAAAACAATTCATGAGGAGGATAATAATGATAATATTCACATGTAAATCTAATTAAGTTTTCTTGCATTTAACTTGGTTATGAAGTTCAAAAGAAATTAAATAAAAAATACTCCATATGCTAATGCATATGATGAGTGTCTATATCGAATTATAACGCTATACTACATTCTCTTATAAAGCCATATTGTACTTAATTTTGGGAAAGTGTTTAGCCTAAAAATAAAGGAGGGAGTAAAAAAGAGAGCAAAAAAAAGGCAACATTAAAAGTTTGAATTTACCCTCAAAAGTGAGAGAAATTAAAAACACAAATGTTTGTATAAAGTGATGATAATGTTAGTAAGCTTTTCTTTTTCGTCTGCTTTATTTTCTACTATATAACTAATTAGATGACAAAACAAAGTACACATTTTTTTTTCTCTATCATAACCTCGAAAATTGCTATAGGGCATGCCAGCTCCACCTTTTTAGAGATAGTACGTTGCCAAAATTGAGTTGCATATAATAAATTAAATTACTAACTAACTTTGGTAGTTAAGTTATATACTACTACCTCCGTCCCTGAAAATTTGATACAGTTTACTATTTTGGTTCGTCCCTTAAAATTTGATACACTTCACTTTTACCATTTTTAGTAGTGGACCCCATATTCCACTAACTCATTCCTACACACATTTTATTATAAAACTAATACTTTAAAAGTAGGATCCACATCCCACCAACTTTTTCAACTCACTTTCCATTACATTTCTTAAAACCCGTGTCGGGTCAAAGTGTAGCAAATTTTGGGGGACGGAGGTAGTAACAGTAATTGATTTTGGAAATATAACAATATTTGATGCAGAATTGATTATGAACAAACCTGTTATGGATGGGGTCAGGACCATTAGGAACTCTCCTTTTGCTCATGTAGTTAAGCTCCAACTTTGAAAGATTCCTATGCTTCTTTTTCACCACATTCATAGCTTCAACAAACTCATTCTTCGTATTTCCAGAAGCTTCTTTTTTTATAACTAGCATCCCGAAAGCCCTAATTCTTGGTTCGTGGTGGCGATGATGATGATTAGCCTCAATGATCAAGAATCGAAGAAATCCGAGTAAAAGAACTAATCGAAGACTGGCTTTCAAGAACTCCCTCATCTCCAGTTTCAAACTGTAGGAGAAGAAAATGTGTGAGAATTAATGGAAAATAAGAAGGAATGATTGGAGATGTAAGAATGTGTAGGAGATGATGAAAGGAGAAGGTGTTTTTGTTTGGGGTTTGAAGTGCATGGCTAGGGTGGTTTGGTTTCTTTATAGGCTGGAGTGCTTCTGTTTGCTTTATTGATTCTAGAGAGAGAATGTGAGTTTTGAAAATTAATGAGGATTCTAATCTTATCTTTGTAAATTTCACCCTTAATAATGCCTAATGGCATTAAATTTGTAGGTATGATATGGCGAAGTTATTAATTAATTACTACTACAAACGTAGCCTTTTTGGAAAATGTTAAATGTAGCAAAAACAATTAATGTCCATTCAATGAAGAAGTGACAATTTTATTTTAATTTTAATATTCTCTTTCGTTAGTTATTTTAATTTTAATTTTTATTTTAATATTCTCTTTCGTGTCTCACAATGAGTAAGAGAGAAGAGCTTGCTTTATTTTGTGTACTGACGGCTTGTTTGAAGGCTGAGGCTCTCTTTTCTTTTTCCCTTTTTATAAAGATCTTGACTGAACATACAAACATACCAATCTTCAATTAAAAAGAGCATAATCTCATTAATAAATAAATGCAGAAACAAGCTCAAATTAATTAAGGATATGAAACTCGTTGATCCTTGATCAAATTTAAGATTTTTAAATGACTACTGTAGAGAATAATTGCAGTACAAGATATGATTAACAACTTTAGAGTTTCTTGTGGCCATGGACCCATGGTCCACCTCTCTATACAAGAACCACTCTTAGTTGGAAAATGGTCATTTGATCATCTGAAATTAATGGACAACAGAATATATTGGAAAGTGACAAAAATTAATCTGGATTCTTTGCTGCAGACAAAAGATGGTTTTATCATATATGTATATATATATACACCAAGTTAACCAGAAATTAAACAAATCTGGGTGTCCGAGAATCAAATACTACTAATACTTTGTACTGTATAACTGTAACGGCTTCATTTGCAAGTTTAACGACGCTATTAAAAAAGTTAATAATTTGGCATCTTAGTTATTCAGTATTTTAACTTCGTATTAACGATACATGTCAAATCAAATCTATAAAAGGATAATCAAATTATACATGGTCTCGAAAGTAGGTACGTGTAAGCAAATCGATTATCAATCTAGAAAGAATAATTATGTGTAAGTAATTGGCCTAAAATCTGAGTAATTAACAAATGGGGTTGAAAGAATCAAAACGTAAAGTCTTGTCGTCTTTACATATTCGTACAAGTGTGATTACTGTCCAAATTTCCCATGATTCTGTTGTTACTAAAGAAGAATAATTCGGACATATATTTGAAAGTGAGGAATCTGAGGCTGTTGATTTTACTGTGTAAGAAAATAGCATGGATTTTGGAGGATGCTTAACTTTGTCGCACAAGCTTCTGTGTTTGCCAATTGGATAAGTTCAAGTACACTTTTTGAAAGAATATAATTCTGGCATAAGGTATCTCTCTAAAAAAAAAAATACTACAACTTATGATGGATGACACGAGTTTTAATGGTTTCTTCATGAATATGTAAACTAAGGGTTTGTTCGATTTGCAAGATTATGTTATAGTATGATTAAATATGTGTTATGTTTGGTTCATGAGATTGAATCTCACAACTTAATTTTAGATAGATAATTATATAGTCACCCTCTTAAATTAAAATAATCTCACAACTTAATTATAGATAGAGATGAGCATACTATAATGAGTCATAGCATTGGAACCGTAACTAATAGGGTTATTTTGGCTAGCTAATAATGTGGCAGAGAGAAAATGGTACTAGAATCCTCAACCAAAGACACAATTAGGTATGTGAATATAAAGGATAGAGAGAGAATGGAAGGGAAGGGTGAAATGAGTGATCCTCCTATGAAGCATTCCTCTATCTTTGGGAATCAATCTTGGAGCCAAGAATATAGCAAAGAATATCATCATATCACTGTGTCCTAATTCTTGACTAGAACAATATATTTTTATCATATCAAACATGCACCTTGTTTCATTTTGGCAAGATACAAACCTTTTTTTTTGTTTTCATGTCCCATCTTTCTGGTTGATCCATGGAGGAAAACGCGTCACCTCGACGTATCAGAAGGGCGGACAGGTACGACCGGGTGGGCACGTTGGAGGTGGAGGATCAAGCTCATACAACAACCTCAACAGAATCTGAGCTTCGAACCTTGTTCCATGATCTCAACATGCAGATGCAGTCTGCATGCAATGTCATAGATTGGGATCGCATATTCATGACAGCCTTAGCCACAATCTCATTAGTATTGGTTGTGTTTGCATTCTTCCCTTACCTTCAAACTCAGATTGTGACAGACCAGGAATTCCAGCATCTCTTTGTCCTGAAATCTTTAACGATCTCCGAGTTTCAGGCTGCCCCGGATAGGGTGACCGGGAAATGTGATGTTAGGTTCAACATCAGCAATCTTGGTGAGAGAAGCATCTACCACGAGACGTCTGTGATGTCGATTTTCTTGGACCATGAGCTGCTGTGGGTGTCTAGGACGGGCGACTTCTTCATAAGTGTTGGTGATTACATGTTGTTTAATGTCACCATAAACACGACCGCAATCTCTGTCCCTGCCTCCTTCGTCCCAACGGCTCTCATGGAGAGCCGCTCGTTTCATAAGCCCCTTCTGTTCAAGATCAAGTATGATGGGATGGTCCGGGAGGGCCTGGCTGCGTGGTACGAGGAGAGGACTCATGTGTATGTGGTTTGTGGTTGGGTTGAGATGCAGTTCATCAATGAAACCACCATTAGGGGAGGGCCAGCAAATTGCACTTTAGAAAATAGTTAGGAATTTTTTTTGTGTTTTTGCTTCCTAGATTGCAGGAAGTATAAAAAGCAGAGAAACAGATGGTGTGTGCATGTTTCTGGATATATATGTAACTTATTTTTATTCAACGAAAC
This sequence comes from Salvia hispanica, assembly GCF_029641045.1. NCBI lineage: Eukaryota > Viridiplantae > Streptophyta > Magnoliopsida > Lamiales > Lamiaceae > Salvia > Salvia hispanica. The sequence continues at coordinate 23,523,025 of NC_142697.1, forward strand.
AATAGACTATGTCACACCCCAGTTTTTAATGGCAATGACAGATAAATACAACAAGAAGAATTTCAAAGTTGGGAACAGGGCATTTTACAATATCATTGATACTCTGTGAAATATGAATCTTCCCTGCCTGACAGAAAAGGGGAGGAGCTCTTCTATAGGAGACCGACGTCGGGCATGGATTGTTAGGATACAATCTTCAGTAGCAACGCGCTTAAACACATCTACACCTGATTATACGAACTGAGATATATCAGATTTAAGAAAATATGTATACTTCTGCAGTCTCTGAGGAAGAAGCACAGCTTTTCAATGCTCTTATTCATGGAGAGTTCTCATGATGATCGTTCAAAACCGCCACCAATCTGCATGTGCAGCCATTCTGGTGAAGAACCCCTACCGTATTCCCTCGTATTTTGAGAAACATATGCCATGCCAGAACTATCAAACGATTGCTGAGAGAACTGTCCAATGAAAACAGGTAAAATTGTCATCTCACACCATAGACATTTCTGTATTCGGTGACGGTAAAACATGCAAAGATATTGTACTGACAATTAGGCATATTCTCTGTATCAACCATTATTTCTGAAACGTTTTCCAGGGAGGATCAGTCATCTTTCAGAATAAATGTTATAGAAATGAAGTTGATATATTTTCAAGAAAGTAGGTGATTTGTTTGAAGCACTTACATCTTTTGAAGGGTATCCATCAATGCCCACTCTTGCATTGACTGCTTCAAGCTTCATTGACAGAAACTGTGACATATAATGATTAATTAGATAATATTCCAAGTGGACCGGTCACGGTATGCGGTACAGCACAAAAAGATCACGCAGACCCCCACGGCCCCCTCCCACCACCACCACTCATCACACTGCCCACACAAGAAGGAATCGAGAGAGAGACAGCAATCTACCTCAACCTGGCGTTGTAATGATTGGATATAGTTAATAATCTCATCGAGCACTAGTGCTTTGCCTATAACCTGAAACCATAAATAAAATACTGTCATATACTACAAGTTTTTTATAAAAGAAAAAATAAATATCAAATTTCAGGATGATTTGCCCATAAAACAGAAAAAAAATATGAGAAAATACATATTGAATGCTGAACTATATACACGACAGAAATCAACAAATAGTCACATAACAATCAAAATGAGAGATTGAATAGATTAATCGATAAAAGAAAGAATACATAAGTCAGCACCAAACTCTTAAGACTAAGGCACGGAGATGGTTAATAGCTGAAGACAACACTAATTTGTTGAAAAAAATAGTATAGATCATTGAGCATCAAGTAGCGTAAGTAACTTATTCGGCAAAAAGAGAATAGCAATGGAAGAGTCCGATATATAAAGAGATGCAGCTGCAGGAATTATGCATAAATATTAGTATCTGTCATATTAAAAGCTTTCCGGTACAAGCTTCAACAATGATCAAAGCCCTCAGCATCTGTTTACTAAGCCTAATTCCTTGAAAGCTGAGAAACCTCTTTGCTAACATATCTAGTAGTATATATTTCAATGTAATTAACAAGAAAAAGAATAGGCTTGTGTAAGGGAAACTAATTTCTATGAGAGAATGGAGTCCAACAGTTATTGGTACGGAGTACTTACTTTATTACAGCCAGGAACTAAATCTTGAAGAATTCTCATCCTCTCACTAATCTTTTCTCTCCTAGCCTGCAAACAAGATGGTGAAAATAAGAAAAGCAACTTAGTTACCATTCATCATCTACTACTTATTCATCAAGGCTAACAAACCAACATGTAGACTTATTTTGTCCTTCCCCGAAACCTCAAAAAGATTAAAAGAAACACATTTACCCTTTCAGCTAAACTGTGGCTGTCAGTAGCTTGACCTCTTCTTGCTCGTACATGGATGTAGTCTTGCTTTGATGGATCAGCTGGCTTTGCAAGTGCTTCTGACGCCTTAGTCGAGTTCCCTTCCCCTTCGGTTTTAGTTTCACGAGCACCATTAGATCCAACGGCCTTCATTCTCTTCTTATCTGCTTCACACTGCTCCATTCCAACAACAATTTACCAACTTATAACTTCAACAAAATGAAATTAATATCTCCCTATACACTTTTCACACTATTAATCTCCAACAATCAAATCACGCATAAAATTGTACATCCCTCCACACCCACAGAAACACATACTATATATAAAATTCCTTATGAAGCAGATCATACAAGGTTAATCACAATACAATCAACTGTTCAGGCTGGCAAACAGCATTATCCCACACATTGAATTTGAATAACAACACAATTATCAATATCCAAACCAATAATTGTAAAAATGAATTTGATATTAATCACCAAAATTAAGTGAATTTGTGACTTAAAAAAAGAGATTTACCATAACATTGGTGTTGTTATTATTGGTAGTATTATTGCTGTTGCCATTGCTGTTGCTAGTGGAAGCTCCTCCCTTGAGAGAATCATCATCTTCGCGGCGCTTCCTGGAATTGGGATTTGGCGGACTATGATTCGATCTCTGGTCCATGAGCATCGGATCCAAGCCCAATCCATACGACGTCGCAGCGGCATTCATCTGAAAACCCGGCCAGATCTCGGCGAAGTTATAAGCCCCGCCTTCATTCATCATAGCCGCCCCTTGTGGATCCATTGAATCGAATTGCGGCGATCACCGGAGCATGAATGTATAGACACAGAAAGGGGTGTGTGTTTTGTAAATTGTAAGTATGTATAGATGGGAATGGAAGGAGAAATAGAGTGGATCTTCTTTCCTTTCCTTGAATGAGTGCAGCAGATTGTTGGGAGAGAAGTGTAGCCAGTAGCGTACAATGGCTACTAGCAGTAGTGATTCTCAAATCTAGAGAGAGAGAGAGAGAGTGAGGAGACCTTGGGAGTTGAAAAGAAGTGACTTTGAGTGAGCTTTCCTCGGAGCCTCCAGCGCTTCATGTCTTTAAGCCTCACTTGCTTTTCTACTCTACAACCGGCTCACCTGCACCTGCCGCTAACTATTTACTGTACTTTTATTTTTTCTATTTATTAATTTTCCATTCTATTCGGATTCTCTAATTTCTTTTTTTTTTTCATTATAATACGTTGCAAATAATGATTGCAAAATGCCACTATAGTGAGATTATGCGACGTTGAGTGTTAGTTTTACCGAATTAAGTTGTAACACATTTTCACAAACACATTTAGACAAATCGTTGCTTGAAATATTATGCGTCACTAATTGATTAGGATTTAGGATATCCTATGATTTGAGCATCCCTTATAAATTCTACAAATATTGTCTTGGCTATAGATATAACTATAAGCAGCAATAATTGAATAGTTTATGTGTCAAGGATTTTTTAAATCATATGATAATATGGATGAAAAATGTATACTAAATAATAATTATTAATATATATGATGATAGTATAAATTTTTTTAAAAAGGAAATTTTGAGTTAGTTCACGATTATTGTTTCGTTTATTTTTGAAGTTATATACGCCTTAATGAAAATGTAAAAGAGCTTTTAAACAATTCATAGTAGTCTTAATTAATTTCTTTCCAAAATATAATCGATCATGTCACCAAATTCAAGACGTTCGTTTTCGTTGATTAAGTTGAATAATAAATAAAGAATACTAAAGTAGATCTGCAATAAATGCGTTTAAACTTTTATAATTTGGATTATGATTAAGCGTCTATTTGTAGAAAGGTTAGTGATAATGATGGTTTTGGCTTTGGAAATCAGCCTTTTAAGGATAATCCTGAAAGTCTGGATTGATAATGACTACCCCATAATTTATTGGCCCACATGTTTTAGATTGTTTGTTTGATTTTGTACCAAACAAACCACCATAATTATTATTTGCCTTGATTTTTTTTAAATATTAAAACTATTTAACATTTTAAATATAAATAAGAAATACTTTCTCCTAGCATTACATGTATACACATAGGACCACATCCAAATAAGGACATTAAATCATAATTGAAAATCAATAAATTTTAGTTAGAATTAACTAATGTATAGTATAAAATCCACAATAATAATAATGTTTGGAATAAAAGTGTAATTTAATTTATGATAAGATTGCAGTTTCCTATGCTTTCAACTTTTCATCAGTTACTTGATACCTTTGATTTTTTATGAGGATTGCAAATGCCAAGACATGGCCAGATTCAGTTCTCCGAAAATACATTAAATGCACCTTAAGAATTAGAAATATTATTAAATGAGTAATTAATAATCAAGCAGCGAATCAACTTGCAAAGGATTAAAGGAAGCAGCAGCAGAAAATATGTTTTTTATAAGTCCCCAGCTATTTTTATTCATTCTGTATTTCGCATGCTTTATAGGAAAAGGGGGAAAAAATAATGATTCAATTTTTTGCATGTCATTGTATTAGTTTGCAATGAAACGTGTCTCGTGTTGCAATTTCCAGATAATTTGACTATTTTAATTAAATTGATCGTCTTTACTAGAATAAGTCATTAACCAACTTTCCATACTTTAACATATTGTTTGATCATAAGTGCTTATTTCCCCTTTATTTCACTTTCTTCGTTTGTCACAATTTGATTGCAACAAGAAGTTAGATGTGCGTAGTAATCAATCATTATAGTATTTCAATTGGATAAACTGCAATTCTGCTGATAAACTTTTCCTAGGACTCGGGAAATCCTTGATATTTATAGTAACAAAATTATTATTAATGAATTCGACCTTTTCATTTTTTCAAAATAAAAAATGAAAATTATAGCAGTATTATTGGCGAAATAACTGTAATTTATTTCAATTTCATTTTTCTTTCTTTTTTTTTTCGGGCAAGTGGTATTTATTATTTAAGTCCAGTACTACACGCCATAAAGCATGCCTTAAATTCAAGAAATGATCAATAAATTATTTATTAATTTGATGTCATCTTTAACCACTAGGGCGATTTCTGTACCATTAGTACACTTTATATCTAAAAATCATTTTCTAGCTAGTACATTTCTTGGTAAGAAATATTCAAACCAAATTTTTTGATGAACAACTAATTAGTATAGCAGTACAGAAACAGTTTGTAATTAACAAAAATCAATATATAGATAAAAGTAAATATTTTATTCAAAAAATTATTAAAAAAATAATAAATTAACGAAAGAAAACAGAAGCAAATATGCAACATACGTCCTAGCTTTACCGGTCATCTTCGCCTTTGCACGCATTCGGCATTTGTGTAGAAAGTGGTTTGCATGTGTGTAAAACTGAATTAATTCATTTCCCAATCATATCTATGAAGAGACATTTAGATTTCATTGATGACTTAAAGCCAGATTACTCATATAGGCATGATAATAGAAAATGAAGATGTCGATATACATCTTAAATAATAATAATAATAATAATAATAATAATAATAATAATAATCCCACAAAAGACAAAATATTAATTGAGATTAGACAAAATAAAGCAATATGTGTCTAGATGTATACATTCATAATCATAACACCGTATACCAACTCATATAGCAAGCATGCTAGTGACGTACTAACGCATGAGAACGATTGAATTAGCTAGCGATAACCTAATTAATAAATTTCCAATTCCAAGGCAATAATGTTAATGTTAGTATGTGTTAAACCCTTTTTTTGAGAAATATTAAAAATATTTGCTAGTTATATTTGATGCTCAAATTTGTTAAAAAAGGGAAGCATATATTTTTATATTATCAATTAAATAGAATAATAAAAAAGAAATACTCTCGATAAGTTAAACATATAATTGAGAGCGTAGGTAGTGATATTAAATAAAGTTGAAAATCGGTGCCAAAATTAACAATTTGGATTTGGTAACTCCAATATAGCTGCCATGCCAAACTTGGCCTACACATTGTCCAATTTAGTTAGACACCAATCATCGATATAAAGCTCACTGCCTACTTTCTTGGAATTTTTTTATCAGATTCACACCACACCCTCTTCAAATTTTAAATTAATCGATCACTAATTCGGGTTCCAAATAAAATTACAAAGTGCCACAATCCTACTATATAGGGATTATTTATGGAATCATATATAGCCTGTTTTACTTTGATTTTATATTTTATTTTGAATCTCTTCCTATATACATATATATATGTAGTTGTTCTAGAAAACCGCAATCAAGGGTAGGGAAGAATCATAATTGAGAGAAGTTTCTAATTTGAAGTATAAAGTTTCAACATATTTCAACACGTTGAAACATATACTAGGATCTAGGCATATTTGTATTGTGGTGGGAAAAAATGCACAAGAAAGGTATGTAAATCGTGGCTTTTTAACTATACTTTTGTTGTTACGACGGAACAGCAAGCCATGTGATGGATTGATTAAAATGGTAATGTATTTGAGGTATCAATTTACTATCTTTTACAATTGCTAACTCTATCCACAACCTTATCGGAAAACACCAAAACTACTATTAATATTTTTCACTAAAATAATGGTTTAGCAGTAATTCTTGGTTGTTGTATGGTCAAGTGGAATCTAAGATTAAGATGCCATTTCATAGGACTTGCTTTACTTGTTATAAATTCAAGATATTAAACTAATTCTCATAAGAAAATAATGGACAAACAAAAACAACACACATCCTGACGTTATCTGTCAACCTCATCCGCTACAAAGACCTGATAACTAGAAACAGCAGTAAACAAAAAGCATATACTAAAACTCAACAACAACTAAATCATAGTCCTTAAATCATATATAGCCCCACTCGGTAATTTACCCAATTTAACAAAATGTTGCATAAAATCGAGACATGGTTATAGCTAAGACAAATAATCTAATTAATCTTGGCTCGTATCCAACGAGAAATTGCATATAATTAAGAGGAGAATATAAATTGTTTCAAGAAATTATTTAACAAATCTAGTAACGTTTACTTTATAAAATATACATTATAAAATAAATAATTTTAGAGCCATTTCTTTTGACCATACCTATGTCCAACAAACACTATTGAAATGTAAAACAAACTAATAAACGCTCTTTATTTTGAATTGAACGACCTTTCTGAAAATCGAAGTCAATAGGACGAGATGATGGATAAATAAATACTACATGTAAGTATTTAAAGAATTAATCATTTCATGTCCACAGTTAGTTAATCAAAAGCAAGTATTTGTAGCAAGTAGTAATTGTATTATTTAAAGTTGGTAAGTGTAACGCACTACTTGCATATAAATATATGATTCTGACTTAGATCGCAGTGTACGCTGAAATACATAGTTTATTTCACTTTAAACAGGACATGAGTATACTTTAATGTGATTTACTGTATAATTTTAGCTAGTATTAATTAAAAGAAGGCTAGCTGCACAACACCATTAATAAATGCACCCTCCTTATAACAACCTTCACTCCATATAACCAACTTTTATATGAAAGCAATAACTATTTGTAATTTGCAATTAAATAATTAATCAATGTAGATTAAAATTCTCGTTTCTACCCTTGAGGTTGACTTGGTGATAATTTTACATTACAAGGTTTGTTTCTAAATGACTACAACCACCAATTTACTGTATTAATTAGAGTACTAGAAACTCTTACCTTATGTTCATTGATTTTATTCTATTACAGTATAAAATTTTCAGACTAACTATTTGAAGTGGAATGATTACGACCTCTTTGCGTTTAAGTGTGTCATATATACGATTTCACAAGTAAATTTAAGTCTTTCTTGAGAGAATGTGACCTCCTATATAGTAAAGATCAGCTTTTAGGTGCAATTTTACAAATCAATAATAAAATGATTTCTAATTCTTTAGGTGCATTCAATTGGTCAAAAGTTTAAACCAGAACTCCAGAAGTAGTAATTATTTATCAGTAATGAAACCCTAAAATTTGAGGTGTAGAAGTATTGATTACAGACTTACAGTATTTATCAGTAATGAAACCCTAAAATTTGAAGTGTAGAAGCCGTGTTACTCGAAATTAACCACGGCAAGCGGACTTTATTGCACAATTATTGCTCATTAGCAGTAAATAAGAACAGTTTTTATATTTTTATTGTTTCTTTATATTTCATACTCTCTCTATTCTATTAAAAATGAAACCTTTTTGTTTTTGGGTTGTTAGTGCCACTAAAAATGAAACTTTTCCTAAAATGGAAACAACATTCTCTACATTTTCCATGACTCTCTTAATTTATTCTCTCTTTCTTAATTCACAACACAACACTACATAAAATTATGTGCTGAAAAGCAAATATTTCATATTTAATGGAGAAAGGAATAGTTAATTTATAAGTGCATAGTAGGATTCTTAGTCAATGTCAGGTCGTCTCAATATATCGATAAATTAAAGTACTTTTATTTTATGTTATTTGTATGAAATAATATCATTTGTGCATACTGCATAGGTTACACACTGGGATTAGTGTTGCACTAATTGGTTTCTAGTAGTACTACTTTTTATAAATGAAATTGCAGTTATCAAATACGCTTGGAAGAACTGATCCCCTTTTCAGTGGGACAGATGAATGAATATTTTGGGGACGGTGGAGGTTGGAATTTAGTTATAAATTTTCATGGACTTTGATTCCTGCAGGTTTGTTGTCAAAAAGTTGGAAACAATATTTATTTATATAAGTAATTTTCAACTCCAATTAGAGTGAGATTTTTTTTTAAAGATCCAAATATAAATTTATGCATGCTAAGCTAAAACAGACAAAATCAAACTAATGATATGGAGTTTAAATATATTTCTAATAAGTGGTACCAGAGCCAAGTGTGCATAGACGCAAAATGACCAAGGTTAGGATTGAGCTCAAAATTTGTGAGTGGATTGATATCATGGGATGGGTCTTAGAAATCAATGACAAAATCGCTTAGACCTTGTATTCCCCATTTCCCCTCTCATCCTCAATGTGCTTGTTGAGGCTTTTGCTAATTTCCATACTTTTCTTTGTTGGTATTTGGTTGCTATCTATCCATCTTTGTGTATGAGTTTTGAATTCCACTCCATTCCATAGAACTATTATCTTCATTCATTAGTGCTTCTTTTTAAATGTGTGTTGAGGTCAGCTTTTGTTTGTGTGTCTTGTTGCCGGTGAACTATCATATTTATTTTTATTGAATCTTGTTTTTGAATGTTTTGGAGGTCTTAATTTGCTCAATCTCTTGATGTGACCGACTTTTCTTATTTATCCAAAATATGGGTCTTTAACGCCCAAGTATTTTGCTATTCAATCTATAGCTTGATGATTTGTTATTCGTCAAAAAATCACTTGCAAGACGTGTGTTAATTTCTTTTTTTTTTATTCTCCCATATGGATCCAATTTCCAATTTCCAAATGATGTCATGCTGCAAAAAGCCACAAAACCAAAAATATCATCGTCGAGTAAATCATGCACTCTCTTAAAACACACGACATCGACAACACATATACAAAAAAACACAGCTCATTTTTTGGAAATATATATAATACTTATCACATCTCAATATATTGCTTTGAAAATGAGCCTATAAATCAAGCGTGACTTATAAAGATTGTACCTCCAATTGTCCCGTCCCTAAAGCTATTAATCATGAAATGAGATTTACTATGATTAATTAATTTAGGAGATTTGTGAAGGGTCATGTCACGTGATAATTTTATAGTGAAAAAGGTTGATTAGAGATGGGTTGCCAACTCCAATAGAGATAGATTTTGAGATGAAATGAAATTGAAGGACCCCAAAACACAGACATCTACAGCTAAGTCTTAGCACACCCAAATACCCCACAGCTACACTATCAAAGTTTGTAATTAATTTCTCCCTAACTGGACCCTTTTCAGCTCTAATTATTGAAAAGATTGATCAATTGTACATTTTTGCCATGCAAAATTAATTTAAATAGTAGTATGGCACTTCAACATGTTTCAATAGGAACAATTTTGTTGACTGTTGTAATGCCAAAGATATAAGGTATAATACGGAAATTGTCCTACTTGGACCCCTACCCTAGCTGCCGGCTACTAATCATAACCTTTTCTTTTCTTTTCTTTTTTTAAAAATCCATATTCCCACATTATACATGTAAGTGGGCATTAATTGGTAATTATATAATAACGACGTGATGATATTGAGAGATTGAGCCGGTGTCCCTTTTTTTCATTATTGTGATTTGATCAAATTTGGTGAACTTTATTTTGAGGGGGTGAACTTTTTAACTAAAATATTAAATTGGATATTAGTTTTTGATAAGATATGTCCGAAAACATAGTAAATATAAATAAAGAACCAAAAAACTTTAGCAATAATAGCGTAAAAGCTCTTTAAGCACGATAAAAGGTGAGCAATATTCTAAAAAAGCTCAGAAATCTCGCACTGAAAAATAAGATATCAAACTCAAATAAAGACTAAACACCACTAAGTCAATGAATAAAGAAACATGACAAGAAGACTATTTCTATAGAAGTATAGAAGAGCTGAAATTGGAGAACATTAAAGAAGCGCACATAACAAATCTAAACAACAAAGTTGAGAAGGTAACACCACAAAGGAGCAAGGGAACAACAAAGAACATGTTCTTAGCTTCCAGTCCAATTCTCATATAATTCAAATCTCCTCCACCATAATTCCCATCTCCATGTTCATTCTTCCACTCTCCTATCTCCTTCAAAAACTTATTTATCTGAATAGGTACCATAAAAAGTTTTGGTAATAGGTTTTTGAGGCTCTTCTCCCATGTTTGGGCCTCGTTTCTCACTCATCTCTCGAATTTCCAAACTGAAGCACTCAAAGTTTACTATTTAACCCTATAAAAGTTGTTTGTGTCTTCCCACCCAACATGTCATGATTTATATATAATACTATAAATTTAATTATATTTTGGTAGACTTTTACTTTTTTTTCCTGAAATTTCAGAAAATTATACTAGAAGCACATAATATCTTCAAACTATCTTGAAGTAGAGTAAAAACTACAGTAATCCCAAATATTCCTAGAGTTTACAATTATTAATTCAATCTCGGAAGGGTCCATACGTATTAAGCCCATATTTAAGTAAAGGCCCACAATATGTGGCCCAACCCTTGCTTATCACAACTATTCCGACTATTTTATATTACTCCATTTTCTTCTTTAAATTATTTAGTCTATAATAATAGTTCGTCCTCTTTTTCTCATAATACAAAAGGTCTCACTTTGTACCATTTATAGCAATCTAAGTAGTACAATTTGATCTAAAAGGGTCTTTATCATTTTATTAGTGGGACACTGGCCACTGGTGAGTTTTGTAAGGGCATCCACCACGATGGTGGCCCTCTTGGGCATGCCCAAGCCATCATTTCTTGGGCATGCCCAACAAACTTGGCTCTTGCCCTCAAAACTTGGCCACCACAATGGTGGCCCTCCGGGCTACCATTTTTTTTTCTATTTCAACAATTAAAATTGTTTTTATACATTTTTGGTATATTTTAATATTTCTAGAATAAAAATTATATGCATATAATAAGTAAAAAATGCATAATTAAAAAAAATGCATACTTTAAAAATTACTAAAAACATTTGAAATTTTTAGGGTTTAGAATGGAGGAAGATAAAAAAAAATGGAATGAATATAGTATTTATAAATATAATTTTCGAATTTTAAAAAAAAAAAAAAAACAATTCGGTGGGCAGGGCCGCGGCTCTCGGCCCTTGCAGTGGCGGGCCGAGCCGCCTGCCCAAGAGCCTCGGCCCGGCCGAGCGCTCGGCTCTCTCTCGTCCACCCTCCCGAGCCGCGGGCTGCCCTCGCCTCAGTAGTGGGGGGCCGCGGGCTGCCCAAGCCCGGGCCGAGAGCCACGGCTCCCCCACTGTGGATGCTCTAAGGACTACTATCATCACAATAGTAGTAGTATGTCATTTCATTGATGGTAACTTTGGAAAATATAAGATCACATTATATGCACTTAGATAAATATTTGTTTGCTACTAGTTGTTAGATTTAAAAATAATTTTTTTAAATCGTTAAAAAAAACAATCCTAATCGTACTTGGTATTTGATTTTTAAAATTTTTGGATTTTTGATATTAGACTTTGAGATATACTCTCTCCGTTCTAATAAATATGCAACATTTGGTTTCCGGCATGAGATTTATGCAGTGTTGTTTTGTGAGTTAGTGAAGAGAGAGTAAAGTAAGAAAGAAGAAAAATTAGAGATAGTTGTGTTTTCATTTTAGGAAACGTTTCATTTTTATTGAGACAATTCAAAAAGGGAAATATTTCATTTCTAATGGGACAGTGAGAGTATATAATTTTAGATTTTTCGAATCGAATTGCATAATTTGAATTTTGAATTTTCAGATTTAGATTTTGGAATGAAACTGAGTATTAATCCAAATGATCACTTCTAATTTTAGATTAAAAAAAAACATTAGATAAAAATAGTGAGGTGTACAAAGTGTGAGATTTAGTTCTGACAAACAGACCTGAAAGACAGCAACGTTGAGAAGTGTATTCGCACAGCACACGTACGACTCTGTGAAGTGAGAGCTCTACTCCCACACGCTTGACCCCTTTAAATCCCGACACGTGTCACTGAGACTGCATTCAAAGTCTCAACTGCCGTCGCCGTTCTGGCTAAATCTCTCTTATTTCCTATACTATATTTTCGGATTTTATTTCCATAATTAAAGAATATGGATTCGATTGCGCATTAATTAGATTTGACCGGCGTTGTTCGCATGACTTCCTTTCTCGACTCAAAAATCCAGATTTGTTTTATTTTTTTTGCTCTCATTTATTGCTCGAGAGTTTGAGTTTTGTGGATCTCAATGGACATGGAAGTGATTAATGGCAAAGAATAATTACTTAAATTTATTGAGTGCGACACATAGTTGGAACTGCGGTAGGGAGATGAGGCTGCTCGATTGTGCTCTCTCTCTCTAGAATGTGCTTTCTCTCTCTAGGATATAATCCTGCACTGAGATTGAGAGGAAGATGATGTGTCCATATCTGACTTTTCTCTCTCTTAGTCTCAGTCTTCTTCTGTGATTATTAGTTTGTTTGTTTTTTTTGGAAAAAAAGGTGTTGATTTAGATTTTAGAGAGAGATGGGGGCATGTGTGTCTCGGCCAGAAAATTGCGTGGGAGGTAAATTAGGAGGTTCAAGGAAGAAAAAGAGTAGAAAGAGAAGAAAATCTTCCAAGAGAAGGCAGCCTTCTCATCCTTCTAATCGATCATCTTCACCTACTGCCATCAATCCCACTTCTCAAGGTTCACTTCTCCTCTCTTTGAATCTGAAATTGCTTAGGTGTTGGTGAGATTTAATAGATGAAAATTCCTAAACAATGGGATGCTGCATTATAGCCTTCTTGATTAATTTAGTATTCGAACCATGTCTAGTTTTTGGTTTCTTTGGAATTTGTTTATATGCTTAGATGAACTGAGCAGAGCAATGTGCTTTGCACCCTTTGTGCGAAGATGATGAATGAGTTATATTGTTTTGCCATGACTCGATAACGATATATTTTGGTACTAACAGGAGGTGTGGATGAAGCATGGTATGATTCTGCTGCAGTGCTAGAATCTGACTGTAGTGATGATGATTATCAAAGCCTTTCTGATGGTATGTCAATAACTTGTTTTTGAAGCTGCATTTAATTCATCACTTTGATTCTCTAATCAGATAGTGATTTGTATTTGTGTAGATGTGAGCTCCCTTAGTGGCTTTGATGGTGCTTCTAGAACTGGCATTGTTTCTCAGAGAGATCATGTCTCTTCCCTTGAAGAACCCCAAGAATCAGGCGGTGGTGTGTGTGATTTTTCCGGTGAAGCAGCAAGAAGCTCAGTTTCCACTAGTGCTTCTGATATCAGTGTGATGATAAATGATACGAGTGATGTGCAGCCTGTTTACCTTGATGAGTTATCGGGAGCCTCTAGGGAAAACGCTAACAAGGAGGATAATTTATTGGATAACTGTGGAATCCTTCCAAACAACTGCTTGCCGTGTCTGGCTTCGACTGTTTCTCCTGTTGAAAGGAGATCCCTTAGTTTTAGCCCTCCGAGTGCAAGGAAGAAGACAGCCTTGAAGCTCCCACTCAAATGGAAGGAAGAGCATACTGCGGCCTCTAAATGTGAGTTTGCATCATTTTGGTTCTATTTGGTAGTATTAAAAAAAATTCATAAGCATGTAGTAGTAGTTTATGAAATTAAAAACAGGGAGATTTTACACTTATCTGTCTTATGTATGTTGCAGTTTCTTCAAAGGCGGTACTGCAACGACCTATAGCTGGTTCACAGGTTCCCTTCTGCCCCCTCGGGAAGAAAATACCAGATAGTTGGTCGGATATTGGACCCGAGACATTCAAGATTAGGGGAGCGAATTACCTGAAGTAACAAACTTGCACTTGTCGCCTATAACTTTTGTCTCTAGTTATGTTTTGTTTTCCTTTGGTCTTCATATTGCACATTTACTGTGCAGGGATAAAAGAAAAGAGTTTGCTCGCAATTGTGCTGCATATAATCCTTTTGGTCTTGATGTATTTTTATCTCAGAGGAAAATCAATCATGTTGCTCGATTTGTGGAGCTTCCTGCTGTTCATTCTTCTGGAAAACTTCCACCTATTCTAGTTGTAAATGTCCAGGTACTCCTACTAGATCAGACATCGAAGACTACTTTACTACAGCCTTACATAAAAGAAGAAAGTCGGCATGTCTAGTCTTGCCAGATTTTTACCTTCTACTGATAATTTGATAGTAACCAGTTAAAGAGATATATAGAAGATACACAGATACTAAATCCTTATATAATGCATACACTACAATGTGTTAGCGGGTGTTGTGTCCAAGGTTAGATCAACGTGATTGTGTATCAACCTTGTTCTTATTCTTAGCAAGTCTTTGTGTGCTCTTGTTTTTCTTATTTGTCTTCTTGATAGCACGTAATAATGGGTCGTCTTTATGGTTTTACAGATACCATTATATCCTGCAACAATTTTTCAAGGTGAAACAGATGGTGAAGGGATAAGCTATGTTTTGTATTTCCAGCTTTCTGAAACCTTCGCCAATGAAGATTCAGCTCATTTTCAAGAAAATATTAGGGTGAGTATGTTGATGAATCTTATGTTCTCATTATGAGCAATGGTGATTCTTTGCCATGCTTCTGAATGAACTCAAGAAAACAGTTGTTTATCTTGGCAATTATCAGTGGGTCAGTTGCGATAATATGTGCGAGTGTGCTCCCCTTAGCAGATACAACAGCTGCCATTGATCATTTCTTTTTATGCATTAATTTGCAATGCACCTAACACCCAGTTTAAATTTCAGAGACTAATTGATGATGAAGTAGAAAAAGTCAAAGGTTTCGCTGTAGACTCTGTGTCGCCTTTCAGGGAAAGACTAAAGATATTGGGCCGCATAGCGAACATGGAGGACTTGCCTCTAAGTGCTGCAGAGAGGAAACTCATGCATGCATACAACGAGAAGCCTGTTCTTTCTCGTCCTCAACATGACTTTTACTCTGTAAGTTTGAGCTTAATTTTTTTTGCAGTTGTCGAATGTGGTCTATCGATTCTTATTTGACTTAACATGCTTAATTTTGCTTCATTGCAACTTCAATGAAACTATGTTTGGAGAGCTCCCTAGCTTTCAAGAGGAGTTGCGCATGTCAAGCGCTGGTATATTTTGATTTTTGTTTTAATTTTTCTAATATCTTTTCTTACTGCAGGGTGAAAATTATTTTGAGATAGACTTGGACATGCATAGATTCGGCTACATTTCTAGAAAGGGGTTCGAGACATTCTTCGATAGACTAAAGCTGTGTGTGATGGATTTTGGATTAACAATCCAGGCAAGTATCAAGTCCTTAAGCTAGTTTAACCAAACCTTGTTGCAGAACAAATTCTAGCTTGTGCTATCAACTCTCCTTGGTTAGTCATGATGTTAATACATGCTTCCTATTATTGTTGTCAGGGTAATAAAGCTGAAGAGTTGCCGGAACAGATCTTGTGCTGTATACGTGTAAACGAAGTTGATTATCTAAACTATCATCAACTTGGGTTCTTTGAGAAAACCCTTGAATAGGTATAAAAAAATAAGTGTAAAGCATCATAGATTATAGCAAAAAAATAAATACTAGACATTTTTTTCAGAAGCTTTCTTCCATTGTTTTGTGCAAGTCTCTACATCAACAAACTCTGGAGGATACTACAAATGCTGATATAACCCGGTTTCAGATGTCCTAATAATTTAAACTCATTGTCAGGTGAAGAATACCAAAATACCTGACCAATCCTAAATCTTGAGTTGATGCTATTGACTTCCATGACGCAGTCGGACTAGTGATATCGCAGTCCGGGTTATCAAAATTGGCTTGTCCCAGCATCATTTTTATTGCGATTTGAGCAACCTCAGCAAACCATTCGTCTCCGGGCAGGAAACTAAAAAATCAAACAAAAGTTTTGGAACAGAATAAATGTGATGTTAGATAGATAAGAAGCTTTTTCTGAGGAAACTGACCTATATGGATCAATGTTGTTTGCCTGAACTACTTCAATAGCTCTGGCAACAACGTTCTACATCACTTGATGCAGATTCCGGGATAAGTAGTGTCCTTGAGATGCAAAAAGTATCACAAATTCCATATCCAAATAGAACTGCACAAAAATGCAGATTATAAATCTCTTTGTAATTGTTGATTTGAATTTTATTGACTGGAAATGAAAGTAAGATTAGACCTGTTGAAGCCCCAGAGGGCCAAGCGGCCTCTGCGCTCCTTCGATCTCTTCCCAAAAGTTTTGATCCTCAGAAAACCATAAGATCACAGTCTCTGTGAGTTTCATCAACAGAATAGTTGCAAATCTCTCTCTACCCACAAATACATCAGATGCAATACAATACTGCCTAGTCTTGTCAGCTTAGCAAACAGTTCCTGAACAAGTGTTTCAAACCAAAATGTAAACATGTACTACGAAATTATTAGTACTGAATCATCACCTGATATACAAGAGATGGGAACCATTCAGGCTCCTCCTTGGTTTCTTCCATGCTTGTATACATCTCAGCACTCAAACGAACGCCTCCATCCTCCGTGACTATGAGCTCCAGCACATGCTGGCGGCAGAAACTATCTCTCAGTTGTTCAACTGAACGTTGGAGCCTTTTCTTCACCTCTCTTTGCTCGGGAGGGAGGTTTTTCCTGTCAGACCCTCCCCTGTTGTGGGCCATCACCTGTCATGGTGGAGCATAACTTGATGGTTGCGCTAGGGAGAAGCTCGTCTGCCAGCAAAACTACATGTTGAGTTTCAGTTTCTGCTACTCCAACTATTCTTCTTCCACTTCCCTCCAAGTTCTCAGTGTCCATGGAACTAGGCAATGCATTTACGAGCAAGCTCACATACGCATTAAATGACTGCAGGACGCCTTCCAGAGCTTGCTCAGATAAATGCAAGATCTCAAGAGAGCCAATATCTTCACAAAGCTCCTAAACCAAGATTCAGTTCTACAAACTAGAATCTCAGATATCAAGAGAGAGAGAGGAATTTGTGATATAATCACCTGAATCATTGTATGAAACCTGTGTGCAGTGTTAGAAAGCTTCTGGTGCGAGGCGACCATGCTAACTGAAGCACTGCCCCAGGAACGGCCAGCAATCGGAGAATGACAGAGCGACCAATCTTCAGAAGCAGCAAGGGCAGCTATACACAGATCAATCTTTTTTAAGGTCGTAGTGAGGGCCTGCTCCAAGAAGGACCTGAAGCATTTCCAAACAGTCGGCCAAAGAGCCAATCCGCGATCCTCTAGCAGCAACAAGTGCTCTAAGCATATATGAATGCACTCAGCAACAATCCTTAGCCAGCCTGATGCAGCTGGTGTCGCCACAACATTCCTCTTGATAAGCTGTGCAAAATCCAGCGTCTGATTAACTGCCCAGGTCACAAGCTCAGATGTAAAAGCTGGCTCATCATCAAATATAGTCAAGGAATCATTTGATGCCTGAGCAATGGTGGAGAAAACTAGGTGTGCAAGTGCAGTAGTGTATGCTGGTCCATATGTAGTGCTCGATGGCTGTAGGGACTGCATATTTCTATGCAGCTTCTGCTGGTGAGACTTAAGCAGCAACGTATGCGCCCGTGGGCCATCTCCAATCTTTTTCATTGCTTGAACTGCTGAACGAAACTCAAAGCCGTTGGTAGAAGCCTGGCAAGTTGCATCAGCTAGTTGATCTGCTAATTTTTGCCTGTTTACCATGATAGAGTGTTCTAGCGACAATATTGCTTTGGTAGTCATTGATTTAGAACCTCGCCTTCGTCTAGTATAGCCAAAGCTTCATCGATTCTTCTCTCGGCCAGTAAGACCTCAATCTTCTCCATAAACTGTGACAACCACTTGTCATATTTTGGAGGCTGTGTGTTGGAATTCTAAATCTGCAGCCTCTCTGGCATGATCAGTTCCGTCTGGCAAGGACTCGATCCGAACTCCATCAGCTATCCCGTGGATGATATTTGCTCGCGATGACAAGGGGTTTTTCAAAGAAACAAGCTCCCCTTCAAGATCAGAAATCTCTCTTGATGTCCTGTAAAAGGAATAGCAGGAATGAGCAGACACTTTAACACGATCACTGGCCTTAAAAAAGATGCATAATTGGCATAGACACTTTTCCGCCTTCTTCAATCTGTCAAGGTGCATGCACAGTTGCCTAATTTCCTGCTCCAAATGTGTGAATTCAGTCCAAATTCAGCCCCATAGACAACTGTTATAAACATCCCGCAGATGCAAAGATTGATTTCTAATAAAACACATATAAATTAATCTAGGTTTGCCGGGAATAATGCGAAAAACGATGGACCTTTTCGGCCATGGTGCCGCTGTTGCTGTGGAAGTAAGATTGAGGATCGAAATTGTTAGATTTGATGTCACTCAGTGTCATCTCGGCGTCGAAATCTATGGATCCTTGCATCGACGAGAATGCCATCTCTCTCTATATTTCTGTATGGTACTAGTATTAAACTCACCTCTATCATACGAACAACTCGATTGATACGCAAGGATATTTTTTGGAGTGCGAGTTGCGGTTGATCGTGAACGCAGACAATCCGATTTTGGATGCCATGCTCATGCGATGTGGATAAATGGATATTGCTGAAAATTTGCTCGCAATTACAGTTATTTTAAAAAAAATAAAACTACAAATTTTGGAGTTTTACTACTAAGTTCTTGTTACGTTTGTGAAATACAAGTACTCCTAATTGAAACTATTTTTTTATTGCAACTAGTCCATTCCCATTCTATTGATTTATTATGAAACTTGTAGAAATACATGGACGACATTATGGATTTTCAATTTCAGATTTCGATGAAAACAATTATAAATCCTAATTGAAAGTATTGTAAAACGTAGTAGAATGCTAAAAAAAATATGAAAGTTGTGAATGAATGAAATCTATACCTGTATAAAAGGCGAGTTTTGGCCTTCTTTTGAAATATTTGTAAATTTTATTCTCATTTTGGAGTATCTATAAGTTATGTGATCAATTTGAATATTTATTGAATAACTTATTCATTGAAATTAATAAATAATTTGCATTAACATGGGATTTTGATATAGGCGTTTGGAGTGATTTATAGGTGTAGTTTGGCCATATGAATTGACTACAACATTAGTGGATTTAGGCGTTTTGCCGTTTATCTGTCAAAGAGAGAAAATAATTTAAATGGCAGTTATTTTGCCTATTGAAGGTAAATAAATGTCATATGGAACGTTGACTATTTTAGGTAAATAAATGTCATATGAAATATTGATTGATACTATTACATTTAAGAGCTTAATTGAAAATTTTGGAGCTAAGAATAATGATTCATTGTAAATACAATTTTAAATTCATATACTACCGTTTCATCTTATATACAACATTTTTTATATTAAAAAAATTATTAATTATATCTTATTATTATGTAACCGCCACATTTATGATTCCTTTTCAATACTTTATATTTATAAATATGTACCATTGATTCCAATCCATTTCTTCATTGTCTCCGTTTCTATCACAAATTTTTGGCAAAAATAAAATTTTGTTCACACAAGGGAATTCACATTCCTTAACGATCTACAGCCTAATAATGCTTCATCAGTAATTCGAGTGCGGTGCTTGCATGTTTATGAATTCATTAAGCATGGACAAATCAATGTAACCTTCTTGAAATATGTGATCAACGATCAGATGGTATGTGTGTCATTGCTTAGCTTATTACTATTTTTTTAGAAATTTATCTAAAAAAACTAAAATCGTTCATTTTTATTTTTCCATGCCGGGAACAAGGATTCAAAGCACGGTCTCAAGAAATTTTTAGAATACTTTCACCATTCTGTCTATAAATATGTATCATTTGCTAACTTATAATTTATTCCTCATTGTCTTATCCCATTGCGTCGCGAATTCTCTGCAAAAAGAAGAATTTTTCTATGGGTATCACTCTTTATCTATAGTAGTACATTTATTTGAGATTATATTGTTTCAGTGATGTTAGTTCATATTTATGTTTTTTCTTAATGTTAGTTTGTTTTATTTTTTTGTTAGTTTTGTTCTAATTTTTCCGTCGAGGCTATAATAATCATTTCTTTTACAAACATAGACCTAAAAGTGTAGTAATTTATTTAATTTTTTATCTATAATTATTTAACATATCGTCGTATATAGTACTCCCTCCGTCCCAGATAATTTGTCCCAGTATTTCATTTCGGTCCGTCCCACATAATTTGTCCCCCTTCACTTTTACCATTTTTGGTAGTGGACCTCATATTCCACTAACTCATTTCTACTCACATTTTATTATAAAACTAATATTTTAAAAGTAGGACCCACATCCCACCAACTTTTTCAACTCACTCTCCATTAGATTTCTTAAAACCCGTGCCGGGTCAAAGTGTCCCAAATTATCTGGGACGGAGGGAGTACTATATTTTTTATTTTTTAATTATGTAATGATTTACTATTTTTTATTTTATTTAGTATATTTATAATGTATAATTAATAGAATAAAAATATTATGTGTCGCGCATAGCGCGTGGGCTAATACTAGTACTATTAAAATACAAAAACTAACATTAAGCACGAATTGGACATTTATAATGTTGTACATTAACATGAAACTCCCTTAAATCGTATTCTCATAGTAGTACTATTTAATTTCATTGTAATTAATAAACTTAAAACTTCTTCTCTCTCATTTTAAATGATTTATTTTTCTTTTGAGAATGTCTCATTCTAAATTACACATTTTTTAAATTAGAAACACCAGTACTCTCTCAAGTTTTTTCCTCTCTCATATTTTTTTCCTCCCCATTTAACTCACAACAACACTACATAAAAGCTCATGCTGAAAAACAAATGTTCCACTTAGAATGAGATGGAGGGAGTATATAAATTTAAGTCTCATATTCCATTAAAATTCATATCAAGTTAAACAGAACAATCTATCACATAGAGACAGATGAATGGAGAATTATTAGTGACACAAATCTCGCCCAAAAACAGAAGTACCTCAACAATTGACACATACCATAAATTGTCACCATAACCACAAACCACCACCACTAGCTATCACCAACGGTATCACAAAACTCAACAAAATGATTCTCCTAATTAACAATCCAAGATTAATTGGCGCAATTTAACTAAACCGTCTACCACATTTATTTCAGTTTGGTTTTATATTTCAGTCTTCAAAAATGTACTATAAATCTTTTTGATTTCATTTATATACAACCTGGAGCTTAAACATATCTGCGTCCAAATATGAAGCTGCCAATCAAAATATCAAGACAGAAAAATACTACTACATCCGTCCCCTAAATTTTGACACACTTTGACCCCGCACGGGTTTTAAGAAATGTAATGGAAAGTGAGTTAAAAAAGTTGGTGGGATGTGGATCCTACTTTTAAAGTATTAGTTTTATAATAAAATGTGAGTAGGAATGAGTTAATGGAATATGAGATCCACTACAAAAAATGGTAAAAGTGAAGTGTGTCAAATTTTTAAAGACGGACCGAAATGGTAAACTGTGTCAAAATTTGGGGGACGGAGGTAGTACTATAATTCTTCTAAATAAATATCCTTACAAATTTATTTATTGTCACACACAAATAATAAGTGAGAACCATGTAGCATATAGTAATATGTTCTGTATATATAAAGGACATTAACAAAGTTGCTTGTATTTTAGCCTATGCCTATTAATAAAAGATGTCAAAAATGACTCAGCACCCCATAGCTTGCTTCGGCTTCTCCGGCACGGTGCCATCGTTTCCGGCGAGCGCCGTGTACTTGTCCTTCCTCGTAAACGCCGTGCACTCGTACGACAGCGTGGCCGCAATCACCCTCTGTATGTAATTGGCGACGTCGTGGCTGGACTTGCCCGCGCCGCGCGTGAGCTCGCTCGGCACCTTGTTTAGGAAAGTGACCTCGTAGGCCGGGCTCGGGTTCATGAAGAAGTAAAAAGGGTCCATCCCTTTCCACCCCCGCGCCGTGGTGCCGTGGAACATGCTCATCCGGTTCACCATCGCCACGGGCACCAGCTCGTCGGTCAGCTCCGCGAAGAGGGAGGAGAACCGGAGGAGGAATGGCTCCCGGCAGGTGGTGCCCTCGGGGCAGATGGCGAGGTCCCCCTCCTGGAGAAGCTTCCTGATCATCGCGGCGTCGGTGGCGCGGTCGCGGCTCAGGCGGACGGTTTTTATGGGGGATATTATCTCTGAGAGGCGGGACACGGAGTAGGTCACGGCCGGGATGGGCCGGCCGAGGGCGGTCGATAGGAAGATTGGGTCGAGGAGGGTGCGGTGGGAGCAGATGAAGAGGACGCCGGATTTTCCCGAGGACTTGATCACCGGCGGCGGTGGGGTCCCCTTGACGGTGACGCGGACGCCGAGGGCCCAGAAGGCGTAGTAGACGAGCGGCATAGGGAGGAGAGCGCCGGCTGCTATGCGGAGGCAAGCTAGGAGGAACCCTACCGGCATCCATAGTATGATGAGGAGAGCGAGGAAGGGCGTCGGCTTTTGCACGAGGCGCCCATCGTGGAATATCACCGCTTTCGGGAGCTTATCGACGCTCACCGCCTTCACTTCGGGTTTTTTCGGCACTATGTAACTCTCCTGTATAAGAGAATATATGTAAACTGGTATATTTAACCTATAAAATTGATATTAGTTATTAGTCATTATTGTAAATTAGTTAGAACTGTAAATTAGTAATTAGTATTGTAAATTAGTAATTAGTATTTGATCAAACAAATTTCAGAATAGGAGAAAAATATTTTATTTGTGAAGTAGAGTGGTTATCTATTTTTCTAATTAAGAATACTAATAATAGAGATAAAAATACCTTGCATAAACTCATGAAGGGAAAATCAGTATGCCTATCGCCGAGGCCAATCTCCGGTGGTGTATCGCCGAATGCGGCCCTAAGCGCGGCAGCCTTATTCTCATCGACCAAAACCCCGGGCAGCTTGACGAAGCCCGTGGCTCGCCCCTTAAACGTGGAAAGCTCGGTCCCCATCACCAAATCGGCTCCCAAAAAGTCCTTGAGAAACGCCTCCACCATGATCCGGGGATTCGCCGTCAGCACGTAGCGCTTTCCGCAGGCGGAGAACACGCGCCACGACTCCGGGTGGAGGTCCCCGGAGTAGAACTTGGGCAGCACGGCCCGCGCCACCGACTCTATGTCGGAGACGCGGAGTCCGGCGAAGGCCGAGAAGATGAGCACGCGGATTCCGGCCGACTCCGAGATGAAGTAGTAGAGAAATCCGGCGAGAGGAGAGAGAAGCAGCAGGAAGAGGAGGCGCAGGGCGCCGCCGGCTTCGAATGCGACTAGTGCGAAGTAGGGGAAGGAGCTCCTCCCCCTCAGCAGCGTCCCGTCCATGTCCGCCACCACGGCGTCGTTTTCTCTCCCCGTCGACGCGCAGTCGTGGATGCTGCGGAAACACGCCGCCGTCGTCATGTTGTTTTTTTGATGGAAAAAAAGGTATACGTATGTAGTGATGTGTGTTTGTTGAATTTAGTGTGTATATATAGAGGGAGAAGAGGTTGCCATTGAAGAGAGCGGTTGACAAATAGACAAAACAAAAGGGCATGGTTTTTGTGGGAGAACGATGATGAAATTTATGCTTGCTTTCTGATTTTACTAGTCAAAATTCATCGTTTTTTAAGAACATCAACTCTGTGTTTTTCATTCTTTATTTTCATTTTAGGACTACATTGTTACATGGAGTACATAATACAGAATCTATGCATCCACAACGCTCGAATTCTTAGTTATTGTCAAACTATGATTTTCAATTATGTTTTCTAAGAGGTATATTCTTGTCCAAGACAAGAAATCATATGATCAATCGGATTATTTTTTTAATTTTCAAACTCAAGACTTTTTGGCCTCACACATTAACCATTTTGTAGATCAACACAACTTCATTACCACAAGATTTTTGTTTCAAAAGATTATTTCTATCACATTCTAATTTTTTAAGATGGTTATTTTTACTTAGTCATGAGCCTTTTTTTTCTTTTTCTTTTTCCTAACTCCGGTGAACCATAGATTAAATTTTCAAACAAGTCAAGTTAATATAAGTAAGCGGTATAATTATCTTATAAACTACGTTTGTCTAGGAATTCCATCTCATTTTTTATTCTTCTTCTTCGTTTTGGGTGGGAGTTGCATGGAGAATTTAATGGTGCAAATAAAGTTGAAAATAGTCAAAGCACAAAGTCTTGGAAACCGTGCAGCGTTTGACTTATAGGGTGAAATGTCAAATAGGAGTATCAGAATAGAGACAAATATAGATATAGGTTTGACTTTTGACGAGTTTAAGGTAATTAATTGCTGCATTTCGTCATATCGAATTTCACTTTTCCAGAAAATTAATTATACGCAACTCACTTGGAAGTTGGATCTCTGCTAAATTAATGTGCGGCGTTGCTTGTAAACAACATATGGTGTATACTATATGTTTTTCTTATTATTGTAGTACTAGTATATAGTTAAAGATGAAATGTGTTCGAAATATGGTGTGATGCTTCACAAGTCTATTAGGAAATCAACATTTCTCGATTAATTAAGATAACTTATATTGTGAGTTGAGATTTCACTATCACCTACATACACTATGGTGGTTTTTGATTTTTTTATACTATAAATAAATAAATTAAAATGAATTTCTTAAAATTCATAATGATTAACAATCCCAGATGAATTGAATGAGTTAGGCCATTGTAGAGAAGGCCTAGCATTCTGGCCCAACCAATAAAAAATTATCAATTGAACTTTTTTTGGGACCATGTTTAAAGTCAAAATGAATTTTGGGTTTATAATCAACTTACCCAAATCGAATATATTCATTAAATATCCAAGAAACGAATAACATTAACATTTAAGAAATTTTTTATGATTTTTTAAAAACTTTGTTTCTTTTTCTTCCATACGAGAATTCGGAAAATTGAGCCAATTTACGATTAAACCACTTTATTAAGAGTGATTTATTGGGTAACTTCTATAAGTATATCACTAATTCAGTAGAAATCCACCCGAACCTAAAATTGCAAAAAGGACTACAAAAGTAGTAATATCTTAAAAAAGAATTAGAAAACTAAGATCATTTCCTCAAGATTGAAATGTTGAATAAGCTTTTAGCTAAACACCCCTTGATAAAACATTAATTACAATCAGCGTAAGTTGAAGTATCAATTTGCCTTAAAATAAAGGGGCATGATAGCAACAATATCTATAAAAGTAGATCATCAAGAATAAAGTTTGAATCCATAAGACACCTGTCTTTCCTGCCATTAATAATAATTAAGTAAGCCTACTGATTAATTAATGCTTAATCGAAACAGTTTATGATGACAGATAAAACGGCGCCGTTTGCATATTGACGACCATGACGCCGACGTGTGCCTATATTCAAATATTTCCTCCGTAACCGCACCTGCTCTCTTGCAGTTGCAACTCAAACAATAAAAACGCCATATTTGACAACATTCTTTCAGCATTGGATTCACATCTTACCTCTTTTGGATTGTTGGATCGAATTGCTGCACTTGTTTATGGAATTAGACCAATACCATTGGGGGGAAACCGTTCTAGATTAGGAAATTAAAATCTTGATCTGCGATTGGTTTCTATTAAGATCCAAACCCCTGAAATTTTGCTCTTTTTTTTTGTCGGGTTTTGTTAGTTAGTTTGATTTCTACGCGAGATGGGAATGAATAAGCGAGCTAAGATAGACTCGCTGATCTCACTGAGTCGACTCCGATCGATTCAAGTGTTCACAGGTTTGCTGTTTTTGTATTTGATTTTCATTAGCTTTGAGATTCCCATGGTTTTGAGAGCTGGGTTAGGGTTGGAATCCACAGAGGCAGAGTCTACTATACCTATTATTTCACATCCAATAATGAAAGCGGAAAATGATAATCAGCTATCACGATCAAAAAAGAATGAAACATTGGTTTTTCGGGCGCAGGGGCGGGAAATGGGCGGGTTTAAGAATGTTTCGGGTATGAATTTCGATGAAAATGCGTTCAATAGTGTGGGTAACGATGAGTTTTCTGAGCTGCACAAAGTGGTTAGGGATGCATTTGCTCTAGGAATGAAATGGATGGAGGATTTAAAGTCAGGAAAAATGCAGAGTGAGCTGCTAAATCGGACGGCTCTGAATAGAACAGAGGAGCCGTGTCCAAGTTCGGTGGTGTTGTCTGGGGACGATTTGATTGCGAGAGGGAAAATAATGGTGATACCGTGTGGTTTGTCGTTGGGTTCCCACATCACACTTGTTGGGACTCCACGGCAGGCCCACACTAGTAAGGAGTCGCAAGCGGGGATTAGGAAGGATGATGGGAGGAGCAAGGTGGAATCGCAGTTCCTAATGGAGCTGCAGGGGTTGAGAGCTGTGGATGGGGAGGCGCCACCTAGAATACTGCATTTCAATCCCAGGTTAGAGGGGGATTGGAGTGGGCATCCCGTGATTGAGCTAAATACCTGTTATAGGATGCAATGGGGGACTTCTCAGCGCTGTCAAGGGTGGAGGTCGAGGGCTGATGAGGAAACTGGTGAGACAGCATTACATAGAATTTATGACACAATCTGTTTGCTTGTTCAAATGTCTGGTGTTCATTTTGTATATTTGTTGATGACCAGTGATTATATGGATCCGTGGTTTCAATTGTTTATACATTGTGTAGTTGTAGTTTTTTTGCCTTTGAATGGTGAAGGTGAAGTAAATGAGTATAACATTCTAGAGTTGTGTTACATGTTCAGTTAGGTAGGTCCTACCGGTTGTTGAAATGTTAAAGTTGATCAATTGCTTAAGCAAATCTCAGAAGTCAGAATAAACCTGCTCCTAAATGTATTGTAAAATACTATTATGCAATGCTATGCTCTAAAAGTTTAAGTATTTCCTGAGTCTTCAAATTGTGATTTTGCCCTGCAAAATAATGTTTTTTCAATTGAATGAAGTTGATGGACAGGTGAAATGTGAGAAATGGATCCGTGATGATAGTGGGTCTGAAGAATCAAAGACCACATGGTGGTTAAAAAGGCTGATTGGGAGGACAAAGAAGGTCACTGTTGATTGGCCTTTTCCTTTTGCACAAAACAAGTTGTTTGTACTTACACTTATTACTGGTTTGGAAGGGTATCACATCAATGTGGACGGGAGACATATTTTATCCTTTCCATATCGCCCCGTGAGTACTCTTGTCTAGTTACTCTTTATGTGGAGAAATTCTGAATTATGTTGACATATCAGAGGTTGTATGATGTCAACAGGGTTTCACTCTTGAGGATGCTACGGGGCTGTTTATCAATGGGGATATCGACGTTCATTCTATTGTTGCTGCTACTCTGCCTACTTCACACCCAAGTGCTGCACCCAGGGAGCATCTGGATATGTCTGTGAAGTGGAAAGCCCCAAGCCTGCCTACTCAACCTGTAGATCTCTTTATCGGCATCCTTTCTGCTGGCAATCATTTCGCTGAGCGGATGGCTGTGAGAAAATCTTGGATGCAATATGAATTAGTCAAATCTGCAAATGTTGTCACTCGCTTTTTTTTAGCAGTGGTAAGTCTCCATAACAGATGGAAATGTCAGTTAAAGTGTATCCTATGCGGAATCCTTTACTTTTACAGGCTTTTTGTTTCTTAAATTCACATTTTGGCAGCATGGAAGAAAGGAAGTGAATGTGGAGCTCATGAAAGAAGCAGATTATTTTGGTGATATAGTCATGGTTCCTTACATGGACAATTATGATCTCGTTGTACTGAAGACTATTGCAATTTGTGACTATGGGGTGAGTATGTGACTATGTACTATTCATTGTTTCAGATTCTTTATCATTATTCCATGGTCCTCCTTTATTGTTCATGGGTCTGGTTGTTAGGTTCACTCAGTGGCAGCTAAGTACATTATGAAATGTGACGATGATACATTCGTAAGGGTAGATGCTGTTATGAGGGAAGTAAACAAACAAAGTGGTAGAAGCTTCTACATTGGAAATATCAACTACTACCACAACCCTCTACGGCATGGTAAATGGGCCGTCACTTATGAGGTATGGATATTTAGTGTATTTACCCCCATAGCTATATAATATGGATCTTCTTTGTAGTGTTTAAGTAATTACATGGACATATTTTTTGTTTCTTGGTTTAGAGTAAAAAGTGCACATGCAGTTTGTTTGGTAGTAGATACTTTGGTTTAGAGCCAAATTTGGATTAATATTTTCTTCTATATGGTTAAGTATATATTTTCACTGAAAGTAATGTATGATAATCAACTGAACTTGTAGATGCATATTCTCATCTTGCAAGTGTACACGTATCACCTATTTGCTACCCCTTCAAATATATAGTATAGGTATCCGGAATTGTGAGATGCAATTTAAACTTTAAAGTAAATTAAACTGGCCAAGTCTCTATGATCCACCTTCAGTACTGAAACTGCTCTTTGAACATTTCCTTATTTTGTTTAGAAAAAACCCTTAAACTATCTCTTTTTAGGAGCTCCTATGATAAGAACTTTCAAGGTAATATGCTTGGTTTTTTTATTTTGAAAACCTAGTTGTTAATTTTCACAACAACACTTCATAAGTTTTTGGTCCCAACTCTAAATAATCCTTGGGATTGTCAGACTAAGATATTAGTTAAATGGGCCTATTGATTCGAAAAAAGCTGTTCTTTTATCTTTGTATTTGAGTTAATTATGTCATAGAAACTTCTAATTTTGAATGAACAAAGAAAAAGTTATCTTTACTTGGGTTCATTTAATCAAATTCTGTAAAAAATATGGTTTGCAGGAATGGCCGGAAGAGGTGTATCCGCCCTATGCAAATGGCCCTGGTTATATTCTGTCATCTGACATAGCAGAGTATGTCGCATCCAAGTTTAAGGAGCATAAACTAAGGGTGAGTAAGCTCCCGACTTCCTTTAACAATCCTCTTTATGTGTGTGGGTTTTGGCCTGATTTGAATGGAAAGTAAAGGCTGTGTGACTGTAGATTGGAGTGTATATCCTGGACCAGTTCCTGTGGTTTTAGTTATACACTTGTACTAGTTTTCTTTTGGTGGTTCTTGATGTGCTGACTAAATTGAGCTTTTCATTCATTTGACTCAGTTATTCAAGATGGAAGATGTTAGCATGGGAATGTGGGTTGAAAATTTCAACAGCTCGAGGCCGGTTGAGTATGTGCACAGCTTGAAGTTCTGTCAATTTGGATGTGTTGAGGGTTATTATACTTCACACTACCAATCTCCCAGACAGATGGCCTGCTTATGGGAAAAGTTGCAACTTCACGGGATCCCCCGATGCTGCAACATCCGATGACCCCCCCTTTGTGATGATGGATGACTATACGACATTGTGACCTGTACATAACCCAAGCCCTGAGCCTTGGGATTGTTTCTGCTAATTGTCAGTTCATTCATTTCCTGATCCACCTTGTTTCAGGGCCCATTTTTTGTAATTGTTGTAGGACTATGCAAAACTAATATCTACTGCGGTTGTAGACTTGTAGTTGATATCAGACAATGTAACATTAACATCAGAATTCTGATGGACTTCGCCTCATTCCACTTATAGGCATGTTTTATTTTTCCATTTTCCTTAGCAAAGCTAACCAGATATGCCTAAATGGTATCCTCCTGAGAAATCAACTGTTCAATTTCTATGCGATATTATTCTTGTTGCTGGCCATATACCTTGTTTGGATGTTCTTTGCCAGTAATTAACAGGAAAAGTTAGGGGATGGTTTAGCTAATTATGCTGCTTCTGTGTCTGAATGTAATGTTGATTGTGCTTAAGAAAGCTGCTGCTCAAACTCAAAGCAGTCCTTTTCTTTTAAATTTACAGCTCTAATAATTCTTGCACTTGATGGTGATGTGTTCATTTTCCTGCATATGGTTGTATCAGCGTTTAAATGGATGCATAATCTGATCAATGGGATCTTTTCTTTTTCTTTTCCCTTGAAGAAGCAGGTGGAGCGAATTCTGGAGTGACCCGAGACTGATCATTTAGTGGGGATGCAAATGATGCCAGATCAAATGGTGGAGAGTGAACTTTGATGGAATTTGGGATAAAGAAAGAACATTTGAGAAGAAAGTGGTTATCCCTTTGAGTGGTGGCGCTTTAAAGAAGGAATATATTCCATAAGGTATTATTGTTGCATCTTATTTTTTTATTGATGTTGGTTTCTTGGGGCTTGAAAATCAACTTTTTGCTAGCTGTGCTACATATTTTGCTACTGTCTTGACCCACAGTTTCGGGTGAACAAGAATTTGGATGGTTATGAGATAAAGTCGATTTCGACTGTAAAGTTTCGTGCTTTGTGAACTGATCGAATGTTCAAAACCTTTGTGAGGTTTATGTGCAGATGACTGACTGCTTTTTGGAAATCAGTTTTGTTTGATTTAATGTGGTTTACTGTATGAGATTATTGCTAATAGTAACTGATAAAACAAGCAAACACATAGTGATGTTCTTGACTGAATGGTAGTACGATATTTGCAGCTAATAGAAATACATGGTAAAGGAATTAATCATCTTCCGTACATTAGGAACACAATTTACATCAAACTGTTAAGAGCATGACCTTTGCAGAGACGTGTCGAGTTATTCAAGACAACGGCTAGTCTAGACGAAGACCAGCATGATGAACCATGAAAAGCCGATTAGTGACAGAGCCTCTGCAAGTTGAAAATATCATGTCAGTTTGCAAGGAACATGCTAAATCTCAAGGTAAAACAAACTAGTTCTTACCAGCTTTCCAAGGAATAGATCTCGAACCATGGCTCCACGTTCCTCCATAGAAACAATCCATCGTCCTGTTCAAGCCATCGGGGCAGTTGCAAGTGAATGCCTTGTCAGGGCTGCTCTTGTATCCACAGACTCCACCACTCTTCTCACAGGTAGCGCACAGTGTCGGGTAATCATTGTTGTAGTTGAACTTATACTTGATCGCGATCCCATATTTCCACCCTGCGGGATTGGATTCCTGACCGTTGAATCCATACAGCGCTGAGTAAGACGTGCATTGCAGCTTCTGCAGGTCCATCTCAAAGGAAGGTCCGAGGTCCACGGGCGTGTAGACACAGCATGTTGTGATTGGCAGGCTCAGCCTGCCAATGGCCTCACAGGAGTAGAGCAGGCTGCAGACAGAGCCACCCTCAGAGTCGCACATCGGGAAGGTGGTATTGCCGTTGCTTCCGCCATCTTCACTGACACTGTAGATCGGTGAGGAGGTCGTGGAGCAGCCGAGCAGCGCGAAGACTGTGCTGTCATGGAAGCTGAACGGGGCGTCCCAGTCGAGGCCGAAGCCTTTGCTGGGCTGAGTGCAGGAACAAGTTGACATGGTGGGGTCGGAAATGTACATGACTTGGTTGCTATAGTCTATGGTGGTGATGGTGTAGCAACCGGTGTGAGTGGTGAACGTTAGCTGCTCGCCGGTGCAGGTGACGTAGGGCGTGTAGCGCGGTTCGCCACAGCCGGCGCCGGTGCCAAAGGGGTATTTGATTGGGACTTGACCACAAGTGTTTTGGCAGGTTTGGGATGAGACTAAGTAGGGAAGAATGATGATCAGGATTGAAGAAAGGTGAGTGAAGAATGAGTTCATGGCTTCACTGGAGAGACTGTAGAGTAAGATGGTGATGGAAAAATGAGCGCAAAGACTAGGCCAATTTTAGGCTTAATATAGATGTTTTACTGGCTAAAATTTATACGACGACTTCAAATTTAAATTCAAATACAATCAAATTCTAAGAAATTTACAAATATACTTGAATCATTTCAGAAGTATCTTAAATTGGGAACTATTAAACAAAATATATTGCTTCCCCTTCCTATAGAAATAGATCAATTATAATTGACTAAGATTGCGTGATTGATAAAGTAAGAGAAAATGAGAAAAAATAGTTGAAAATTGTGCAGTGGATAATGGGACCCACAAATAATAAAGTAAAAGTGAAAAAGAAAAAGATAGTATATGTGATAGGGGCCTCATCTTGCTCGACATAAGGACCAACCCTACAGCTCCGACGTCTCCACGCAGCCCAACAAATCGAGCACATCCACAGCTCGATGCCATCGCCTCGCAGCCAAAGCTTGAAGCCAGCAGCAAGCCGGCCCATGTTTAGTCGCACATCAACCCAGACCATGCAACGACTTCACAGGCCCAGCCCACCCATGAAGCCAAACCCTAGACTCCAAATCAGCCGCATATCTTTTATTATTTATGTCATGTTATTTGATTCATATCTCCTATATATAGGAGAATTGTTTTAGCGTAAAAGACATTGAGAAATAAAGTTTAAACTTATTCTCATTCCGGTTCTGGCGGAAATCGCCCCCTAGCACCTCAACTAGGGTTTATCTTGTTCTTATTCTCACTTCAAACGTTCGTGCTCTAATTCGATAGAACTAGATTCTATCAATTGGCACTTTCATTGTTTACTCTTCCTCCATCCTATTCCTACCTCTCAAATTCCCTAAAATCTCACGCCACAATTCTCACGCCACAATATTCCCCAAACCCTCCCAAAAAAAAACACCAATCCACTTTCTCAAGATTCTTGACGAACTATAGAATCACAACAACACGCTCTCTGCGATATCACTGAGATACTCATGGACTTACGCCGTCTAGTAACTACTCACGGCGAATTTCTAACCAATTTTAGACATCATACACTGACCGAGGAGCCACCGGACCAGCAGCTAGTCGCAGCGCCTCCGCGGTGCTGGACACTTCCTCCGTCAATCACACAGCCGCCGCTGGAAGTCAAGGCCGAGCCCTTACCGCGCCTTCGCGTCAATCCCCCTCGCTTTGACAGCGACAATGCTCATGATTGGGTTCATAAAATCCAACACTACTACAATAATCAGTACATGCCGCTCCACGATCATTTATACCTGACCCAATACTTGTTTGATCATCCGGCATTGGAGTGGATGGCATACTGGGAGGAAAACAATAAAGGCAAAGATTGGGACGATTTTCTATTGGCAGTTCTTTACCATTTTGCTTCGGAATTAACTGAGGAAGTGGACGATGAAAAGCAATTAGGAGGCAATCAATTTGCTCCGGAATCGAACGAAGAGGTTTCCCAGGTAATTATTGACAGTCAATTTGGTACTCAACTATTGAATGTGGCATCTACCGATATAATTGCTAATGAGAGTAGTTACAAGTCAATTATTAGCAACGTGAGTTTGAACATGAATCTGGAATCGAACAAGATATTTGCTAATGGAATTGAATTTGATATGGATGTAAGAAAAGAGGTTGATCCATTCCATTGTATTGGTACTCCAAAGTCGTATGCCAGTCGGAGTGTGGATGCTGATTTGCAACTCCCAAATTGCGAGATGGGTGACGGAAATTTGCAGCCTGAAGTACGGAATATTCGAGGGGTCTCCGCCGACGCAGCGAGTCTCCTTGCTCTATACGGCGATGCTCGTACAATACCACCTTGTGACGCATTTCCCCCCTTTGAGTGCAGTGGCGTGGATGATGACCATCAGGTTGAGGCTATTATTGTCGCACACAAAAGACACACGTTGGACTCTTCAATTCCAGAGTTGACTAAGACATTTAGCGACATCGAGGAGGTTGTGTTTGATGGGAGTTTAGAAACACATAAAGACTATCAAAGATTATACCACTGCTAAGCACGGGGTAGGCGTATTAGATGATCATTTGGCTCATATTGAAGTCATGAAAGAGAGTTTCCATGGCCAAGCCATTAATGGAGACATTTATGGGTATGCTCCTGCACATAGGTCATTGGTACTTGCCTTGAAGTTGTCAGCCAACACGACCATTGCCCTACAACTGCTTTCCTATTGTGGACATGTTGATTGGAACATTGCACCTCTACAATTTGATGCAGATAATGAGGTTCACATATTTGATCCAGGAGTCTTTGGGGCGGATGATAATAGCGCTAGTGAGAACTCAGGCAGACGTTCAAAACGTCAACAATTCCAAGAAAATTGCCAGAAAGATAACATACAAATTTATGGTGGATCGGTGACACCGATTTCCATTTGGCCTGTGGGAACAATGATATCAACATTCCTTTCAAGGTGGAGGGGTACTATCGGAAGCCCGAGTTACGTTAGAATGAGTTCGTTCAAGCTTGGTAAATCAGCACAACTGGAAGGGAGCTTAGTTACTGGTAGGCCGCCCTCTTCTGCATCTGTTCCTGTACCGGAAATGCATGGAGCTAGGAGCAGCTTTGCGTTCTATGGCTTAGAAGAAGTTGATCCAGAGATTCGCAACATTATCCACAAAGAGAAGTGTAGTCAATTTACAAGCTTGGAACTTGTTGCTTCAAGGAATTTCCATTCTCACGCTGCGATGGCTTTCTGTGTTCATATGAAGAGCCATTCTTTGAGAGTAATAAAGGTTTCTATTGTTGTTGGGTCAATTGGAATTTGTATCGATGTTTCAATGCGGGTGTTTGCTATCCTGGACTCCAACTTGAGGGCAAGTCGAATTTTATCGGAGGGGGAGTTGATAGGGGCCTCATCTTGCTCGACACAAGGACCAACCCTACAGCTCCGACGTCTCCACGCAGCCCAACAGATCGAGCACATCCACAGCTCGATGCCATTGCCTCGCAGCCAAAGCTTGAAGCCAGCAGCAAGCCGGCCCATGTTCAGTCGCACATCAGCCCAGACCATGCAACGACTTCACAAGCCCAGCCCACCCATGAAGCCAAACCCTAGACTCCAAATCAGCCGCATATCTTTAATTATTTATGTCATGTTATTTGATTCATATCTCCTATATATAGGAGAATTGTTTTAGCGTAAAAGACATTAAGAAATAAAGTATAAACTTATTCTCATTGCGGTTCTGGCGGAAATCGCCCCCTAGCACCTCAACTAGGGTTTATCTTGTTCTTATTCTCACTTCAAACGTTCGTGCTCTAATTCGATAGAACTAGGTTCTATCAATATGTTGAACATGTGAGGAAATTTGAAAAGGCTTTAGCCTG
This sequence comes from Salvia hispanica, assembly GCF_029641045.1. Classification (NCBI taxonomy): domain Eukaryota; kingdom Viridiplantae; phylum Streptophyta; class Magnoliopsida; order Lamiales; family Lamiaceae; genus Salvia; species Salvia hispanica. The sequence goes on from NC_142697.1 coordinate 23,558,478, forward strand.
TCATTTTCCTAAGTCCTTTGGCCTTTCATCTTAAGGTAACCTCCAAAATGTTTTATGAGGTGTCTTAATGCCGAGACCTCTCATGTGGTCAATCCTATCCTATAAATAGGTGTGGATTTGAGAGATGGAAAACACACCAACAAATCTTTCTCTCATCTCTCTAGCTCTCAAGCATCCTAGTTCACATTTAGGAACATTGCATTGCTCGATTCTCAGTTCTCACCTTCAATTCAAGTTCGCCGGTGCGTAAGAGTTTGAGGTGCTTCAACTCGGTAGGAGGAAAGTCGTTTCATCTTTGAGGACGTTGCATCAATCCATGAGCACTAGCCGGGGTGTATCTCGTCTTGCGGAGAGAGGGATACCTTGACTCGACTTGAAGAAGACAATAGTTTACTTTCTTGTTGCTTTAATTGTATTTACTTTGTTATCTTTACCTTCTAGTTTTGATTATTTTGCAATAGCAAGAGTTTGTATGTGTAAAAGCTACAGAGTAAATACAATGAAAGCAACAAGAAAGCAAACTATTGTCTTCTTCAAGTCAAGTTGAGGTATCCCTCTCTCCGCAAGACGAGATACTCCCCGGCTAGTGCTCACGGATTGGCGCAACATCCTCAAAGATGAAACGACTTTCCTCCTACCGAGTTGAAGCACCTTAAACTCGTAGGCACCAGCGAACTTGAATTGGAGGTGAGAACTAAGAACCGAGCAATGCAATGCTCCTAAATGCGAACTAAAATGCTTGAGAGCTAGAGAGATGAGAGAAAGATTTGTTGGTGTGTTTTCCATCTCTCAAACACACCTATTTATAGGATAAGAGTGACTATATGAGAGATCTCGGCATTAAGACACCTCATAAACATTTTGGAGGTTATCTCAAGATGAAAGGCCAAATGACTTAGGAAAGTGAAAGGCTAAAGTTTTTTCAAATTTCCTCACAAGTATAAATGAATATGAATTATTTTTATGAAATGGAAAAAAAAAAGAAATATCGTCTATTTCTATGTAACGGACTATTATATTTTATGCTACAACGGATAGTTTTTATCACCAACTTATATGTTTTTCGCTTCCAACTTTATAAGTATGGATGCGTAAATGGTATCACACAAATTTTTATTTATTCTCTTATGTTTTTGTTCAAATAACTTGTGAGAAAGTATTTTAAATTCAAAGGATGTGATTGAATGTTCCGATAGGAACTTATTGATCCTTTATCAGTTTTTTAATACTCCTATAGTTCATCTATTCCAATGTAAATGAGACCGTTTTTTTTTTTTAATATTCCACCTAAGGTTTTGGCAAAATATTAAACTCCTTTATTTTTTAAAATATCTTCTTCTATTTCATTCATTCTCTTAGTTTATTTCCATTTATTATTTATAATTAATTTACTAAACATCATTATTTAAATTCATGTCTCAAAATAAAAACACATCATTTAGAAGGAGATAAAGAGAGAATTAAAATAATAATTACATATAATTTTCCAAAAATAAATCTTAATAAAAAATCATTGCGAACGACCTATCTTTATTAAATTGGAGTAATACGAATAGAAATTTATTAATTATATTTGTGTCTTAATGAAATAGTAATATGAAATGAAAAAAGAAGAGGAAGTTCTCCCTCTCGCGTGAACTCCATTGCCGCCCGTTGCGCCGTTCACGCCTATCGTCGGAAGTTTCAAACGCCATCCGACCACAGCCCGCCTCCGTCTCTTCCCCTATTCATCCCTCCTTTTCCATCCTCTATTGAAGAAATATTTAATAGCTTGAAGCTTCACTACCATTCACACCCAACCTTATTTCTTGCAAAAAATTGGTAAGAACTACATTGAATTGAAAGAGTTGTTCTTGAATTAAGCTAGCGAAAGGGGCTTATCTTATACTTCCAACTTTCCCTATTGAAACTTCCACTTTTCATTTTTTTTTCCTCTCAGGAAATCGAGGAGACTTCGCATTGCCAAAATCCATCATCTGCTATGCGAGATTGAAGATTTTCAGTTAGTACTCATTTATCCTCTGTGGTGATTAAATTTTTGGTTGCTCAAGCTTCTGTAGTTAATATGAAGTGGATTATTATTTTATGCTGGCTACATGTTTGATGAATTGCCTTGAGTTTTATGTATGGCGACTTTCATGCACAATGTATTCGTTTCAATGAATTTCAGTTGTCTCACATGCATACACTAGGAATTCTACTGTGTGCTTATTATGTGTTTGATGAATTGCCTTAGTTTCATGTGTGGTCATGGGCATGGGCATAAATCTCGTTAACATTTGGTTAATCATGGATGAGGTGTGCTTTAATCGCGATATGATTTCAAATGAGCATACGCAGAGTAACGTCAACTTCTAGCAATGCTGTTGCTGTTAGCCTGTTAGAGTTATTTATGAAATTAATCTCTTTGCTATATGCTTTATATCTAAAAAGTGGAATTTGCAAAAGTGGAGCAAAATCATTAGTTGGTCAGACGTTGAGACATCAATATGTGATTTTTCTAGAAGGCATATGTTTTTTGTCAAAGCTTGGTTCTTTATCTGCACTCATGTCATATGTATAGTAGTTTTTTAATATTAATTGTGGATTTATTGATAATTAACTTTGTTTCATTTTTGTATGTATTAGATGATACATTGGTTAGAAAGTTTGGAGGGCAGCCACTTTGACCAGACATGTATTATTTGAAATTTGTGTTGACGGACCTCTTCCGACAGCATGAAGAGGAGCCCTATCATACTTTCATGTTGTCTAAAACCAAGTTCAGGGAGAGGTCATCTCACATTCACATGCTTTTCAAGTTTTTCTCCGTCGGGCTCATCTGGTCAGCGATCTTTTCCCAATTATTCACCAAAGAAACCTTCTATAAAAGATTCGGAATTTGTCCACCACATCTCAAGTATCCTCAAGCAACGCTACTATGAGCCTCTTCGACAAATTATGAGGTCCTTTGAGACCAAATTCAGGCCTGACCATCTGGTTTGGGTTCTCATGGAAATAAAGAATGATTATAGACTAGTTATGAAATTATTCAACTGGTCATATATGAGAAGATCCCCATCACTTGAGGCTCGTTGCATCATCATTCATCTTGCTGTTGCAGCTAATGATATAAACACGGCTCATAAACTTTTTCATGAATTCTGGACAAGTTCTAGTGCTGATGGCAATACCTTGTTGGTCTCCCACTTTCTTGAAAAATTGATATACACCTACAAAGATTGGGGTTCTACTCCCTATGTCTTTGACATCTTTTTCCAGGTTCTTACCGAAATTGGACACCTTGAAGATGCGCGAAAGCTCTTTGATAAGATGTTGAACTATGGTGTGGTTCTCAGTCTTGATTCCTGTAACCTGTTTCTTTCCAGAGTTTCAAAAGACATTGGTGGTCCTCTAATGTCGTTAAAAGTATTCCAAGAATTCTCTGAAGTGGGTATTAACTGGAATACTTTCTCATATAATATAGTTATTCACTCACTTTGTCAATCAAGGAAAACCAAAGAAGCTCATAACTTGCTTCTACAAATGGAGTTAAGAGGTTGCTTTCCTGATGCAGTAAGTTACAGTACAGTTATCAATGGGTATTGTAATGAAGGAGAACTTCAGGCCGTGCTAAGAGTTACTGAAGCTATGCTGCAGAAAGGTCTGAAGCCAAATGCATTTACATATAACTGTATAATCACTCTTCTATGCAAGACTGGTAAAATGGTTGATGCTGAGAAAATTTTGAGGGAAATGACTTCACAGGGAGTTTTTCCTGATAATGTTGTATATACAACACTTATTGATGGTTTTAGCAAACTTGGGAATGCTTCATCTGCATTAAGAATGTTTAATGAAATGCAGAGTCAGGATATAATTCCTGATGTTATTGCATATACTGCCCTAATTTGTGCCTTTTGTCAGAATGGAAAAGTCGCAGATGCAGATCAGTTTTTTCATGAATTGCTGAATAATGGGTTGAAACCAGATGAATTTATTTATACAACACTCATTGATGGTTATTGCAAGGCAGGTGAAATTAGAAAAGCATTTTCGCTGCACAATGAGATGATCAAAATGGAGTTGAATCCTAATGTCGTCACATACACTGCACTGGTTGATGGGCTGTGTAAACAAGGGGATCTTGAAACAGCAAATGTACTTCTTCATGAGGTGCGTGAAAAAGGACTTATTCTCAATATCTATACATGGAATGCGCTTGTCAATGGTCTTTGCAAATCTGGGAATATAGCACAGGCAGTGAAGTTAATGAAAGATATGGAAGTGGCTGGAATACAGCCTGATGTTTTTACCTATACTACTCTAATGGATGCTTATTGCAAATCTGGTCAAATGATTCTGGCACACCAGCTGCTAAGTGAGATGTTACAGAGAGGGGTTAAACCAACAATTGTTACATTCAATGTCCTTATGAATGGATTTTGTATGTCAGGGATGCTGGAAGATTGTCAGAAGCTGCTATGCTGGTTGCTGGAGAACAGTATAATGCCTAACGCCACCACTTATAATTCGCTTATTAAACAACAGTGCATCAGGAATGATATGCGTGCAGCTACTCAAACTTACCGTGATATGTGTGATCAAGGAGTGGTACCAGATGGAAATACCTATAATATACTTATACGAGGACATTCCAAGGCAAGGAATATGAGAGAAGCATGGTTTTTGCGTAAGGAAATGGTTGAAAAGGGACACAATCTCACTCTTGAGACCTATAATTCACTAATTAAGGGATTTATTAAGAGGAAGAAGTATAGGGAGGCTAGAGAACTTTTTGATGAGATGAGAAAGAAGGGATTAGCAGCAGATGAAGAATACATACTGCACCTTTGCGGATATGAATGATGACAATAGGAACATCGATTTGACTTTGATGTTCCGTGACGAAGAAGTTAAAAGGTGTGTCATTAATTGTTTTGTTTGGCCGACCTTCTTTACTAAATTATTGTATTTACTAATTAAAAATATTGCCTGTTTTAACTTGCATCAAAGTATGGTCATTATATGTCTATATGCAGTAAAATATGATTTAGGGTCAGCTATAAATATTTCATGGCAATAAAGCTAGATTTGAATAGAAGCAAGAATAAAGAAATGCTACGGCCCAGTTCAAAAAACAAATTTGTAACTGATAGACCTTTTATATATTCTTGTTGTTCTCTAGGGCGGCTGGAGTGGAAAAACTGTGATGTGGTTGCATGTAGAGTAAAGTCTATAACAGTAACAGGGCCAAGGTATGCTTGTTGCTTAAATCTTTAACTACACACCGTGGACAATTTATAACACATTTGGTAAAATGCTGTACAGGAACTTGTTGGATCTTTGGATTCCCGTGATGGAGAGGAGGCAGGATGAGTTTTGCCTAAAAAAAGTATGTGTACTAAACCTTGCGAATAGCCACTGGTGGTCTGACTTTATGATGCTTTGTGGATACAGAGGTCAAATTTGCGCAAGCCAATACTTTTGGATGTTTGGTCCAACTCCAGGAGAAGGATTGTAAATGTTAGAACTTGGAAACATTGAATTTGATTAAATAGTCCCACAAAGAGCCAATAGGAAGGTTTTTTTGGAACGAGAGGGAAGATAGTGGATGGATTCTATCTTGAATACTTCAACTCGGTTTATGAAGGAGTAGGACGATGAATAGGACTTGATTTTATGCATGAATTGAGATGATGATGAAAATCAGAATCGGCCATCATGAAGAGATTGAGATGGGATCTCATCCAAGTGATGGAGAGGCTTTGCTGTTTTATAAGCCCTTTAGCTGTGTGCATGGGCTATTTTACTTCAATTTCTGTCGATCCCTTGTTTACTAAACTCATGCTATCACGCCAATATACTCTTGGCATGGCTTTGGGAGGAAATGCTAACAAGCCAGAGCCATTATTGCAGATAGTCAGCTACTGCTTGGCATATATTGGTCTGTTTTTCCATTTATCTCGTGTTGATCATGTAATACCAAAGGTTGGCCTCTTGATGATGCCGACACTTATTCTGTTTCGTTGATAAAATAATTGATTTCACGAATACCTTAAAATCACACTGGATTTTTTCTTTCTTTCTCCGTCTCTTTATCTTTAATTTGTACAGTATTATCTATGTATTCATGTAATTGCATGCAAATTGCAAGGTTAGTTTCTGTTGAAGATGCTAATCAGGACTGGGAAAAATTCCTGGATTTTTTTGAAGGATGTTTTCTTATTCATTAGTTATTTTTTTGTAATAGTTTAGGTGAGTTTGTTTGCGTTGACCATAGTCTGTGAAATTCCTTTAACAAATTGTGTACAACGACATTCATTTCATAATTTTTTATGCTTCAAATGCTGGTGACCATCTCCTAGAATTGGTACTGTCTTGATTCAAAAGAAAATGGAAAACCAATCTTGTTATATATGCCATATAGAGTAGTCAGAATGACTAATTTCTTGATGGTTGAAATTTCTTAGCACAAAGTGTGGTTTTGCCACACGATTGGGGTACACTTGAACAGATGAAAGAGCTAAGCACAATTCGAGAGCAACAAGGACTCCATCAATGAGAGCAGCAATGTTGCAGAGGCCACATTGCAAGGGAAATTTCTGGAGGTCTGACTTTGCGTTTTCAACAGGTATATGCTCAAGCAGTTCAAGATTGATGCTATTTCGCAAAGCCGAATGGTGAAATTGAACTTATATGTGGTTTTCTTATATGGGAATTACTCTTTCAGGGCATACAGAGAGTGGAGCAGTACTTGCCTTTTGGGGAGAACATAGTCCACTACTGTAAAATTCAAGCATCATCAAACGCATAGATGGATTGCAGACCTCAAGATAAGATGGAGCAGCGCGTTTGCTTCCTTGTCTGTTTACACCTCAAAGGTCCAATAGTGTATCAAGTGCACGGCATACACTTGGAGCTAGGAATGATTCACTCTTTATAATGTGTGATGCTTTGGAACTTTCATCATCAGGCAAAGCATACACATTTATTCCTGGTGCTTTTCCCTAGATATATTTTCTAAATTAGTACTCCATATAATTTTTTTTATTTGGTTAAAAGTAAGAAGTTTTTGACAGTTATGTACTTTTACATGCAATTAACCTATAATAAATCCTACGATGCAAAAACTCAATTCAGCAGTATATCCAGCAATTCTATCTGCATTTAGTTTCCATTGTATTTAACTTGCTCTCAATTCTAAGAGATGTGTGCGTTTCTCACAACTGATCACAAGCAGTGATGGTAAATAAAATTCAGAAAGATTGTAAACAAACACATCATATTGGATATTGATGGAGAGACATCATAAGTCTACTATATTCCATTCTCAGGTTCAGTACAAGGAATCTAACATGTCACAGGAAAAGCAAAAACGCCAAAAGAAGAAGAAGCTTCATGGCTGAATGTGGCAGAAGAAAATATCCATGAGACGGAGCAGGTGCAGGAGGATTTCTAGAAGTCGCAACTTCCTTGGAGCAGGCATAGTTGCATCGGCTTGGGCGAACTATTCTGTACACTCCACTCTGTGTTAAAATGTAGACATCTCTTTTGTTATCTTGTCCAAATGAAAATATATACTCTAAAGCCGGAAGATTGCTGTTGGGCACGACGTCACACTTAATGGGAGAATCTGTGGCACAGCTAAAAGGAGTGTCACTGGTTGTAAAGTTCCCACTGTTTCGAGGAGTTTCTGACGCTGCCCAAATGTGGCTTGCGTAAAGGTCCCCGTATAGGTAACTGAGAACACACAAATAGGCAAATGTAAGTTAGTTTCTCAATATAAGCCATCATATTTTCAAAGAAACAAAACAGAGATGGTTTCTTGTGTTTTCACCTTCCGTAGGTGCATGGATCGGTCTGGGACCGGTAAAAGAATCCACCTGATATTGCTGCAGATCCAAGTTTGTTAATATTGGAGTGACTGTATCCCAGCACTGGGAAGATGGGATCAATGGAATCTGCAGAAGTATTGCCCCCCGGAGTCTTCTGAGGCTCGAATTCTTGGGGGCCTTCATAGACACGCCATCCATAATTTCCTCCCTTGGAAATGATATCAACTTCTTCATATTGATCCTACAGAGACACCAAAAAGGTAAGCATCACTCAACAGTGGCAGTTTTCACACTATTAAGCAGCATTGATATTCGATAAAGTTCTGTTTATAGCAGTATATTTGAACCTGTCCAACATCAGCACACATAAAGTAGGAAGGTCTCTCTGCATCAAAACTACAGCGCCACGGATTCCTGAGGCCATAAGCCCAGATCTCCGGTTGCATTTCTTTGTCTTCTAAATAAGGATTATCTTTTGGGATAGAATAGTTTCCCCACAGGTCTAGTTTAGCCATCTCATCTTCGCCTGAGAATTCAACACATTATTCTGTGAAATTTGAGATCATATGAAAAAACAGTGTCTTTTATAGATTATGTATCTTGATTACTTACTTGGAAGCTTGTCGACATCTACCCTCATAATCTTTCCAAGAAGCGATTTCTTGTTCTGAGCAAAGTTATAGGGATCTCCTTTACTTCCTCCGTCCCCCAACATGACATATAGGTGGCCATCATCTGGGCCAAAGAGAATTTGGCCACCATGATTTGCTGTAAAGGGTAGTCCCAATGTGAAAATCCTCTGTACCTCTCTCGGTCTTGCTTTGTCTGCCTAGAGATATCAATCACTCAACTCAGTTGCATTATTCATTTTCTTGTTCAATCTATTTACTGAATATCTGTTTCTAATGTGATAGTGTTTACCATTGATGGGCTTGCAGCAGTTCCATTGGCAGAATACTCAGCAACAACGATATGATATTTGCAGACTTCTCCTGACTCCAAGGAGCCTAACTGAGACGGATCACACCCGACGTCTGAATTGCAGGCACACCTCCCACTACATCCCGGAGACTTCTCCTTGTCGCAGTTGAAGGACGCGAAGAACCTCCCATTCGTAGCAAAGTTTGGATGAAACGCCATTCCCATCATTCCAAAGCTTGTATCCAGGTATACTTGGTCCGTCAAGTCAACAAACGGGCTCGATTCATCGACTCCCATTACCTCACCTGAATCCTGTTCTGGTATGGTGGCTAACCAGATTTTTCCTGCCAGGTTGGAGAAGAAAGCCCGGTTGGATCCATCAGGATGAGGAACCATGTTGATGTATGAGCCATTGCCGATTTTCTCAAGGCACATGCTTTTTGGCGGAGGCAGCGTGTCTGTTTCGTTAAGTGAGACAGGCTCCCCTTCGAAGCAAGGAGAGCTTTCGCCAGAGGCGCCCCCAAACGCATTGCAGAAGTCGGACTTGGATTGCCAGAGGTCGGTTAACTTGGACAGAGTCGCGTTTTGTGAAACCACAGCCTTGCTTTGCAGCGCGGGAGCGAATGGGGAATTCAAAATCAGCACATCTTGGCATGATTGCCATACACTTGAGCAGAAGCTATCATTTCTCTGGCTTGATGCTGCTGTGGAATTACACAATATTGGGACTGATCGAGGCTCTGAATCAACGTTGAACAGCTTTGCTGAGAATGGATCACAAGTCTGGTACATGAAGATTTATGTAATAATCATCAGAAAAATGCATTCATCTAATCACAGACTTTTTGATAGGTAAATTCTCTCTTAACATTTGTCATTGATTACAGAAGCTAGTGGAAGCTTATGTTCTTTATCTTCCAACAAAAAGGAGTAGTAAAGTTTGAGCAAAATACTCACTGCGCAGATGATAGATTTGACAGCTGAAGCACAGAAAGAATCAGAAATGTTCATGGCCTCAAACTGCTTCTGCAGCTGAACATCTTGTGCTTTACTGCAACAGACTTTCCCATCGTACGGACAGAACGACAAACGCCCCGTCTTGCTGCTCGGTTGCCCTGCGCGCGCGCACACACATGCTCATTAGTCTAAAAATAAAAAACAAGAAATGGCACCAAAAAACAGACACAAGTACATACTCAAGTTTGTGCAGAGGGGATATGAAGAAGAAGGAGAAGGCAAGAACAGCAGTAGCAGACAGAAGAGACACAAATTCTTGACAATATTTTCCATGGAGTGGAAAAAAGTCACATGCACCAATGGCCACCAAAGCCTTATCTTCTGCACTGCCACTATAAATGCTGAAGCTGGAAAGGCTGGATTGAATTAAATATTCAAGTGATTATCCAGAAGCAATTGAACTTTTCATATTTCTTCATGAGAAGAAAACTCCCTCCTCTTTTATCAAACCAGAAAGGTAAGTTTGATGTAAAAGGAGTCTGAACTTTGAGGGCAAGTGGTGGTGGACATTTATTTATAGACTATGGACACTTTTGACTTGTGCATTTACACAAAATCTCAGTGGATAGAAGTGGTTAAAAAGGAAAGCAATAATGTCTGAGACCAAATAAATGCATACTCCTATATAATTGGTGGGTGATTGGTGGTAACACTAAATGCACCCTTTATCATTTTCCTAACCTCTCTTTTCAGTCTGACTTTGGCCTCTTTCATACCTCTTTTGAATGTTCAAAAAGTTCAATCACCTCAATTTCAAAAGATGAATGTTGTTTCAAAACCGTAAAGTCAAAAGCACGTCGGAAATAAACAATCCTACATTGAAAATTGAAATTGTATTAATCATAGATAAAATGATTTTAGAGCATCATATCATTTCGATAAGATTTTCAAAAATGAGTTTATTTATTGGGATTCCATTACTTGGAGTGGTGGTATATTGCGACAGAGATATTTCATTTCTATTATTAGACACGTTAAAGACACCGTATAAACTCAAAAAAATGGACAATCGTATCAAAGCTTATCTGTCAGGAATAGATATGTTTTTATTTTTATAATTAATTAAAATCGCCAAAATAATAGTAGTGCGTTGCTAGTCGGTCGTTGAATCCAATAGATTTTATCTTATGGAGTATTTAGCTCACAGCCTCACATGGACTATTTTCATATTAATAATAGCCCAAATAACCTCGTTGGGCCCGATTTGATTATTAGATTATCAAGCCCAAATTACAAATCCAATTACTATTGTTAATATTTTTTGTTACACAACAAATTACAGTATAACAAAAATTTAAACATTATGCATCATATTTTATTATTATTGTTGTTAATGAACATATTTTTCAATCAAGAATTAAATTAAGAAAATCTTACATTAAAAATGCATATTAATTCTAATTTTACAACATACTATCTATTAGAATATAGTTAATTGAATTTAACTAATAGTAGTATAAGAGTTCGTTTCATAAGTTTGCTAAGATAAATTTAAGAAAAATAAAGATTATGTTAGTTCCCCCTATTTGCCGCCAAACAAAGGTACCTAAACAAAAAGTTGAATTCATGGAAACTTAAAACCAGAAGCTTAAAAGTGACGAAGATGGTGTCTTGTCTTCACACCACTCATCCTACCTACCTCATTCACTTAAATACATACCACCTCTACCTACTCTTCAAAACTCGCATCTCTCTCTCTCTCTCTCTCTCTCTAATAATGGGTTCAAACCAAGTGCAGTTGTTAGGCGCATGGCCAAGCCCATACGTTTTGCGTTGCCGAATCGCGCTCAACATCAAGTCCACCAACTACCAGTTTTTGGAGGAAACATTCGGCTCCAAAAGCGATCTCCTCCTCAAATCCAACCCCGTCCACAAAAAGATCCCGGTCCTCATCCACGCCGGCCGCCCCATTTGCGAGTCTCTCATCATCGTCGAATACATCGACCAAGTCTGGCCTTCCGCCCCCACTCTCCTCCCTTCCGATCCCTACGACCGTGCCACCGCCCGTTTTTGGGCCGCCTTTGTCGATCAGGTACCTAATACATCTAGTAATTCATGTCACCATCTAATGATTGCACACGGGGACGAAGCCAGAAATTTGTAGGCACGTGACGAAGGAATTTTAAGAATTGGAGGAGGGCATTTAATGAAAGATTAAAAGAGAGAAACTTTATGATTAATAATATTTATGTGTATTAGAAAATATTAGGAGGGCAAATGCCCCACCAAAGCCTATGCTAGATCCCCCCATGATTGCACAACAAAAATAACACTTACTATAAACATAGGATTAGATTCATAATCATAATATAAGTTGAGTAGTAAGCGCAACATATTTAGGGCTCACAATTTTCGACACGGCAAAACATGACACAAATAACACAAAATTAATAGATTTGGGTGGAGCCTTATTAGGTTCATGTTAGGAATCCAATAATTTTAGATTGAGTTTGGATTGGATTAGGTACCGTATAAAGCATGTTTTAATCGTATAAATTAGTTTTTATTATGCAAATCTAGTTTTAATAGTATACTTTAGGCTCGGGTTGTTGTCATGTTTTAATCATGTCATGTCAACCCATATATTATATCGTGTCTGGATCATGTTCGGGTTTCAAGGTAGGCAGTCGGGTTAATTATGTTCGGATTGAGAATTTCCTTAATAGGTCGTTCGAGCCAGTGGCGGAACCAGCATAGGCCAAGCCCCCGCTGGAGCGGGGGCTTGCTGGTTCCTGATCACTATTACCACCGTCCACCGGAAATTGTAAGGGCGCGGCGCCGCCCAGTTGCAGCATCTGTTGAATGCTTTAGAAAGAAGATGAAGTTTACAGGCTTAGGTTTTGCTATTGGGCTGGAATGTATAATAAAATCAATTGGGCCATTAGTATTTAGTAGTAGATGCTATTAATACTCTTATTTAATTCCTGACCAAATATCTCTCACTAGATAAATCGGTAGTCATTAGTTTTATAACTCTAACTCATTTATTTAAATTCCTATCAATTTATTCCTATCAATTTATAAATTCTATTTCATGTATCAATTATACTTGGTGCATGAATTTAGTTCCTCTATCTATTATTTGTATTACTCCGTATGGGATGGTGTTCTCTTTATTTTTTTTCAGTTTACTTTATTTTTTATTTTTATTTTTTAGTCATTGCTAATGAGAGTATGAGTTTAGGGGATATGGTTTCTTACAGAAAATGGGGAGAAATATTTTTAAAAAAATTAATCTTTATAATTTTATGGTGAAAAATTATATAAAAAAATTTGTTATCAAATTGTCTTAGAATTTTGGTGTATAGTTTTTCTTGAGATAATGTTATTCTATTTAAATTTTGTAAAAGCTTATAAGTATTACTCCCTCCATTTTTTAAAAATAGCAACTCTTTTCATTTTAGTCCGTTCTTTAAAAATTGCAACTTTCAAACTTTCTGTTTTAAGAAATCTTTACACTCATATACATCAATTTATTTACCACTTATACCACTACAATTAACAACTTAAAATTGGACTCCATGATCAACTAACATTAATTCTATGACTTTTTTCTCTTCCTCTCTCTTACTTTACCAATTTTTCTTCCTCTCTCTCTTACTTTATCAAATTGTGCATTAAAACTCGTGCCGTTTCAATTCTCCATATTTTTAAAAAACGGACGGAGTATCAAATTTTAAATTATTTTAATATTATTAATTGTTATATTTCAGCACCGGCTTGTTCATATTTCTGGTTCCGCCACTGGTTCGAGCTCATGTAAGATTTTATTTGGTTGGATAGTTATAAGGTTGGCCCGATAACAACCAATTGGCAGTTGATGAATCCAGCATTAATTCGAAATTTATAAATTTGGCAGTGGTATGTATCCCTGAAAGCAGTGCTGATGGCGGAGGAAGAAAATGATAAGAAGGCGGCAGCGGTGGAGGAGACGAAGCGGGGGCTGGGTGTGTTTGAAGAGGCGTTTGTGAAATGCAGCAAAGGGGGCGGCTTCTTCGGAGGAGAGAGAATCGGGCACGTGGATATTGCGTTGGGGAGTTTGTTGAGTTGGATAAGAGTTATAGAGATAAAGCGGAAGGTGAGTTTGATCGATGAATCCGCCACCCCCAATCTCTTTCACTGGGCTCTCCGTTTTGCGGCGGATGATGCGGTTAAATCTGTTTTTCCCGACATTCATAAGCACCTCCAAATTGCTGACGTCGTCATTGCCAAATTTAAACCAGCTTCTCACCAAAACTAATTCATTTCATTCCCCATATTAGTTTCGTGTTTCTGTTTGAAGAAATAATATCTATGTACTGTATGAAATAACATGGGATTTTAACTAATTTTCTATTCTAGTCTATTATTCATAATTACATTTAATTTGGAAGATATATCTACATGTAAATAATTTAGCTACCACCAATTGATAGTAAAATATAATTAATGAAGTCAATTTATTTTTAGATAAGTAAAAATCATAGACAGCATAACATCATGCAACTACGTTGAGATTATAGAAATTTATTTATGTTCAAATTAAATTGAATATGCCATCAAATTAAAAATATACCACTTTTATTAAAAATTACTATGTTATTGAACACTTAAAATTACATAATTTAAAATATAAAATTACAAATATGACTCTATTGAGACCAAGAGATATTCGTTCGATTAAATTTAGTCTCATAAATTGCTATAAATTTAAGTCCTACGAAACCTTTTTTATTTCAATCCTTGAAACCATTGATAAATTATAGGAGTTGCACAGCTGTGAACGATTTGGTATGGAGAATTTATATGGAGGAAAGAGTTGGTGTAGAGAATTTATATAGAGAATTGATTGCATAACTGCCATGCAATATAAGGTGGACCAAATCTTTATCCTTCACCCAATCATGGTCTTTAGTTGTAGTCAAGGAGTATTATTAATTGTCTCTCCCTCTCAATGATATAAGGCTGATTGGATTTTCACAAGAATTACTAAAACAAAAGCTTCCTAATATGTGAAATTTTGTTGGTTAATTAATATGCTAAAGATGAACGGAGTATATAAGTAAGTGGGTTAAGAAAATCATTCACTTTCACTTTCACTTTCACTTTCACTTTTTGATATAACTTTCCCGCAGGTATTTGCATTTTCAGTTTCATGCTTAAATTCAATAAATTTGGGTGGCGTATATCTATACAATTCGGCGTTAGGTGCCTAATTAAAGCCCTAAACCACAGCAAATTAAGTTAATTATATGAAAACCTTTCAATATTACTGTTTGAAAAGAGATACGCATATGAAAATTATGGTGAATAATATTAGGAGTTTAGTCGATATTTATTATAGTGAAACTTTTTTTTTGCCCAAACATTGTTGTCTTCTTATGATATATCTTTGTCAATTCCAACGATGTTGATTAGCCGATGACTAGATCCTAAGTTAAAATGTAAGGTTTCGCAGTGTATGAATATATTTGAGTATTATATTTATGATGATATCAATATTGCCGCTGTAGGAAATGCTACAATGACTGGTTATATAGTTTCTAACTCCACTTCAAACTTCACATCAATAATCCAAAAGATTCTTGTATCTTGATTATGGCTGCTGCTAGTGATGTAAAACTTCTGGGGATGTGGTCCTGCCCCTACGTGAACCGGGCTCAGCTTGCGTTGTGCATAAAGTCGATTGAGTATGAGTTCATCGAAGAAAATACTTTGCAGAAAAGCGATTTGCTGCTCAAAAACAACCCTGTTCACAAGAAAATCCCAGTTCTAATCCATGGAGACAAGTCTGTTTGTGAGTCATGCATCATTGTGGAGTACATTGCTGATGCCTTTGACACAGGCCTGCGCATCCTCCCTTCTGATGCCTATGATCGCGCCTTAGCCCGTTTCTGGGCAGCCTACATCGATGACAAGGTACATACCTACATTTTCCTTCAAATAAATCATGTATAATAAACAGCTTCTGATAAACTTACCAATATAACTCCTACAGTGGTATCCGTTGGTCAAAGTGCTCAGACAGTCAGACGACGAAGAGGAAAGAAAATCACTAGTTCAGAAATTGTCTGAGGGCTTGATCTTGCTTGAAGAGGCATTTATCGGTTGTAGCAAAGGAATGGCTTATTTTGGAGGAGATAGCATAGGTTATCTCGATATCATTCTTGGGTCCTGCTTGGCGTGGCTGAGAGTGACAGAGAAAGTTGTTGGAGTCGAACTGATGGATCCGACAAAGGCTCCTCAACTGGCAAAATGGGCCGAGAGATTATGCTCGGACGACAGGGTTAAGGCCGTCTTTCCAAACTTTGACAGGCTCATGGAACTTCATGAGTTGATTCAAGCTTATCTTAAATCCTCTAAGTGAATAAATGGCTATAAATGCTGTGATGGTTTAACATTTCTGCTTTTTCGAGGTTATGTAATGTCATATGTTCCTGGATCACGAGCCACTCGGGCTAATAATGTAAAATGGTGGCCATAGATATGATCTAGCTGAAAATCAAGTATTAAAGTCCTTAGTTTCATGAATCTATGTATACTGTGTTGTTGTATGAAAACTACTGATAAGCTTCTCTGTTTCATTAAAATTTACCAATTGTCATACTTCGAGCAAAATGTAATCATGAATTATTAACCCTTTCATCTTAACCGTAGTGTACTGGCATCAAGAAAGTGACCACTTATGGACTAATCGCAAGGTAATAAATAACATGAAAATGATTCTAACCATTTAACAATTATTTTGAATGAACAGAAAAATTCACAATAGATGACTAGTTAAGTAGGTGTTTTAGTATGAAATTAGTAGCCTAACAGTGCAACTTACTGTTAGAGATTCGTTTTGATCTTCCTTGGCCGGCAGAACCAAACGACATCTAAAAAAAAATCCTCTCTTTCTTCA
This sequence comes from Salvia hispanica, assembly GCF_029641045.1. Taxonomy (NCBI): domain Eukaryota; kingdom Viridiplantae; phylum Streptophyta; class Magnoliopsida; order Lamiales; family Lamiaceae; genus Salvia; species Salvia hispanica. The sequence goes on from NC_142697.1 coordinate 23,575,116, forward strand.
TCATGTAGTGAAAACAGAAGAGTCGATGTCTTCAAAGTGAGAGACTTTTCACATGTCTATATAGCAACAGATAAGATCAGTAGTCTTGCTCGGATTGTAGCATCAGCTATGACTACAAGCAGTGTAAAGCTTTATGGAGGGCAGCATAGCCCATATGTCAACAGGGTTGTGATGGCGCTCGAGGTTAAATCTGTCGATTATGAGTTAGTAGAAATGAATCCATTTGAAAAACCTGAGCTTCTCATCAAAATCAACCCCATTCACAAGAAAATCCCAGTTCTTGTCCATGGTGATAGGCCTATCTGTGAGTCTCTTATCATAGTTCAGTATATTGATGATGCATGGACTAATGGCCCTTCAATCCTTCCCACTGATCCGTATGACCGCGCCACAGCTCAATTCTGGGCTGCTTTTGTTGATGATGAGGTACAGTTTTCCTCTTCTATGCTAACTCCCAGTAAAGAAAAGAAAAGATATGTATAAAATTTAGTATAGTCTGCTAACAAAGTTAAAATGGTGTCAGTTTGTTCCATTACTCAGGAAAATGAGGGAGACCGAAGGGGAGGAGGCGAAAATGCTGGTTTTCGAGGAAGTGCTTGAAGCATGTGTGTTGTTTGAGGATGCATTCATCACCTGCAGCAAAGGCAAAGCTTTTTTTGGTGGAGAGAATGTTGGTTACCTTGATATAGCTCTAGGGTGTTTTGTTGGACATCTAAGGTTGAATGAGATGATGAATCCGACTTACAAAATCCTTGATGAAACCAAAACTCCTTGTCTGGCTGGATGGGCAGAGAGACTTTACTCAGACAGTCTTGTTAAGGATGTTATGCCGGACCTCCAGAAGCTTCAAGAACTTCTCAAAAAGTATCAGGCAGTGTCAAAAACTGTTTCTGATTGAATGATTGAATTCATTGTTCTGTTTTGTGTTCATATCAGTGTTGTTAGTTAATGGAAATATTCTCCATCTTCCATCGTATGGTCTTCTAGAGTGAATTCGATTCGAACAATAAACATTTTTAACTTATATGGTAGCTGGTTTGGATATAAACAATTTGTTGAGGCGATTTATAACTGCTGATCCAAATCAGTATACTATTTAAATGAATAGAAAACTCCAGAAAAGTGGACTCACTGAAGTAGGTGGGTTGGCCTGAAATTATTGATCCAATAATGCATCTCTTTTTTATCTAGTTTTTTTTTTCTTGAGTTGGGATAATTAAAGTTAGCTTTTCTTCATATTCAAAGAGATTTGTGTTTATATTCATTACAACTGCATCACTTATTTTCACATAGCATCATATAAGATCAAACTTGCTCAGATATTCATACCACCCATGGCAACAAGTGGTGTGAAGCTTTTAGGAGCCCATTTGTGAACAGGGTTGTGATGGTGCTTGAGATGAAATCCATCGATTATGAGTTGGTAGAAATGAATCCATACGAAAAATCCGAGCTTCTCATCAAAATAAACCCCATTCTTGGCCAAAGAAATCTCACTTTGTTCTTTGTTGTTTATTAGTCTTTTTTAGTGTTTTGCTGAATTGAAGAATGAGTTATGAGTCCTGAAATTCTATGAAGTACTTTAAATATATGGAGAAAGTTGTACCAAAATTGTGAACTATTATGAGGAGTTAAGCAATATGCAAGACTCATTTTAGTATGAAAATTATGGTGATTAAAATTCTTTTGAATGAACAGAAAAGTTCACAATAGATGACTAGTTAAGTAGGTATTTTAGTGCTATGAAAGTATTTGCCTAATAATGCAACTTTAAGAGATTCGTTTTGATCTTCATTAGCCGGCAGCCGGCAACCAAACAAAATCTAAAAAAATCATTGCTTTCTCCATCATGTATTGGAAACAGACGAATCGATGACATCAAAGTGGGAGACTTTTCACATATCTATATAGCAGCAGATAAGATTAGTAGTGTTGCTCAGATTGTAGCATCAGCTATGGCAACAAGCGGTGTAAAGCTTTATGGAGGGCGGCCGAGCCCATATGTCAACAGGGTTGTGATGGCTCTTGAGATGAAGTCCGTCGATTATGAGTTAGTTGAAATGAATCCATACGAAAAATCCGAGCTTCTCATCAAAATCAACCCCATTCACAAGAAAATCCCAGTGCTTGTTCATGGTGATAGGCCTATCTGTGAGTCTCTTATCATTGTTCAGTATATTGATGATGCATGGACTAATGGCCCTTCCATCCTTCCTACCGATCCCTATGACCGTGCCACAGCTCGATTCTGGGCTGCTTTTATTGATGACAATGTACAGTTTTCCTCTTCTTTGTTAGCTCCTTAAATAAAAATCTACTCATAGTTTTCTAACATAGTTAAAATGGTATCAGTTTTTTCCATTACTCAGGGAAATGAGGGAGGCCGAAGAGGAGGCGAAAAGGCTGGTTTTCGAGAAAGTACTTGAAGCATTTGCATTGTTGGAGGAGGCATTCATCACCATCAGCAAAGGCAAAGCTTTCTTTGGTGGAGATACTGTTGGTTACCTTGATATAGCTCTAGGGAGTTTTGTTGGATATCTAAGGCTGAGTGAGATGTTGAATGCGAATTACAAGATCCTTGACGAAACCAAGACTCCTCTTCTGGCTGAATGGGCAGAGAGACTTTACTCAGACAGTCTTGTTAAGGATGCTATGCTGGACCCTCAGAAGCTTCTAGAATCTCTCACAAAGTTTCAGGCCATGCCAAAAACTGATTCTAATTGAATGGTTGTTTTCATTGTTCCGTTTTGTGCTCTTATCTATCAGTGTTGTTATTGGAAATATTCTCCATCTTTCTTAGACATCGAATAATGGTTTGGATATAAATTTGTTGAGGTGATTTACATATAACTGCTGCTCCAAATCAGTATGCCAACAGCATTTATTAGTACCTTTTTTTTTATGAACAGAAAAGTCCATATAAGTAGACTAATTAAAGTAGGTGGTTTGGCAATAATGCAAGTCTTTTTTGTCTTTTTTCTTGAGTAGGGATAGCCTTTTCTTTATAGTCAAAGAAATTTGTGTTTATCTTCATTACAACTGCATCACTTCTTTTCACATAGCATCAGATAAGATCAAGCTTGCTTAGATTTTCACATCATCCATGGCAACAAGTGGTGTAAAGCTTTTAGGAGCCAAGCAGAGCCCATTTGTGACCAGGGTTATGATGGCGCTTGAGATGAAATCCATCGATTACGAGTTAGTAGTAATGAATCCACACCTAAAACCTGAGCTTCTTAGCAAAACCAATCCAGTTCACAAGAAAATCCCAGTGCTCATTCATGGTGAGAGGGCAATATGTGAGTCTCTTATCATTGTTCAATATATTGATGATGCATGGACCAATGGCCCCTCGATCCTTCCTCCTCATCCCTACGACCGTGCCACAGCTCGATTCTGGGCTGCTTTTGTCGATGACAAGGTGCACTTTTCCTCTTCCCTTTTAGCCTCCCATGAATAAAATCTAGTACTTACTCACATAGTTGAAATGGTTTTAGTTGGTCCCGTTACTTGGGCAGCTTAGGGAAGCCGAAGGAGAGGAAGCTAAAGAGTTGGTTATCAAGAAATTATCTGAAGCATTTATGCGGTTGGAGGAGGCATTCATTAACTGCAGCAAAGGCAAGGCTTTCTTTGGTGGAGATAGTGTTGGCTACCTTGATATAGCTCTAGGGAGTTTTGTTGGACTTATAAGGGTGGTTGAGATGATGAATGAAACCAAACTCCTTGATGAAACCAAGACTTCTCGTCTAGCCGGATGGGCCGAGAGGCTTTACTCTGACAGCCTTGTTAAGGATGTTTTGATGGACCCTCAGTTACTTCTAGTACAACTCCAGAAGTTTCTGGCCACGATGCCAAAAGCTGCTTCTGAATGAAAGATTTTTTTTTTAATTGTTTGGTTTTGTGTTTTATTAGTGTTGTTATTGGATGGATACTCCTATCTTTCTTACCAGATCGTCTGTTTTCTAGTGAATTAGTTTATGATAATAAGCCTTTTTTGCAGCTTCTACCACATGCCTGCAGTTAATTATTTTGCATAAATCGAAAAGTCCATAAGTGATGACTGGTTCAAAGTGGGTGATTTGGTAGTAGTTATTAAAGTTAACTCCAATAGTCCATGTTTTTATTCTTTTTCCTTGAGTAGGGATAATGAAATTAAGCATATTCTTCATATATACCCAAACTAGATTCGTTTTGCTCTTCATCACAACTTTAGCAATCAAAGAAAAAAATGGTTTCTTTCTGATAGTCTTTTTAATTTGAGTTTTGACATCTAGTTAAGTCCTCCTTTTCCCCATCATGACATTAGTTTTAGAGAGCTGATGAGATGGAACTAAAATCCTTGACCGAACATATATATACCCATTGAGACATGATTTTGTTGTTGTTGGGACACCTCAGTTATTTCCCTCTACATCTACATAATTTGCATAATACAGACTAGTAACATTTCATGATGAGACAACAGCAACAAGTGGAGTTGACCTAATCTTTGAGAGATGCCTTTGATGTTGTTGGTTTCCCGCATTCAAGGAGCTCGAGAAGGCATCGGGAGACGAGGCTAGAAGCACGATCATTGAGAGGAGACATGAAGGAGCAGTGTTGTTGGAGCCTGGAGGAGAGGCTTTTGCAAAATACAGCAGATTGAAGGCTTATTTTTGTGGAGACAGCCTTATTTAGCAACAAATGAATCTGATGCGCTTACGTGGCAGTGAAGTGTCAGTACCAATATATTATTATATCCAATCTTTGAATAAGTATCCTATATAATGTAATGGATTCAACAATACATAATTCTCATGTTACCCTTATAATTACAATTGTTTTAGGGGTGAAATAGTAAATTCCATACTTCATTGAAATATTATGAGGACACAGCGCTCTTAAGTCGCGGTAAAGCCTGCATAAATCAACTTAAAAAAAGCAGTTATAATTATTATTGTGAAACGCGAAAACTCAGAGGAAATCTCTTTGTTGAAGATGGCGGCAGCAGAGATGAAGCTGGACAGATGGGGCTACCAAGTTAGGACTTCTTCCGATGCTTGCATTTCTGCTATCAACGATTACTACCACCAGGTTTATTTTTAACCCAACATCTTTTGCATACTTTGAATTTGCTGAAATTCATAAGATTTGATCGACTACACTATACCAGGCTTTAATTTTATGGTTGAATTCTGCTATACATATCTCGTTAAATTCAATGAAATTATTGTTAGTTCTACCCAGGGATATGGTTCGTATATGTTACTTACGCTAATTTTCTTCTTCTGAGTTACTGTTCGGCTTCTTGTTAGATAGTACTACTACTATTTGCTATACAATTGGGGAAATTTAGGTGAACATTGTGGAAACCTATTATTGAGTATTGCAAGTTTTTTTGAGTTTGTAAAATATGCTTGCTGATAAGTTTGTTGAATTGTTGATACGGAAAGTTCGTTTTGTGGATTATTAGGTGCTTAGTTATGGAAGGAAAAGGTCGGTAATATTAGAAGCTCCAAAAAGTGATCCGGAGTGTGTTCTAGGCAACATTTTGGCTGCTCATTTTATCTGCTCGGCTGATCCATCCCGTGCTCCTGAATTCATCGATGCTGCCAAGTCTCATCTCGTATGATTCAATTTTGTTATTGTAATTTTATAATTTTGGGTCTTAATAAGCTTCTTGAAATTCAACATGTCCTGGAATTCTTTTTTCTTTTGGGAATGTGGACAGGAATGTGCTAGCTCATATGAGAAGGCAGTGTTTGAAGTCATCCAATATATAATTTCTCCAGATAGAGATGACGATTTAGTTGTGCAGCAGCATTCCAAGGTTGACATTTTCAACTTCAAGATAGTTTTCATTATATGTGTATCTTTTGCTGTCACTGCGGAGAACATTGCTGTGTGTTTCAAGTTCTATTAATTTTAGCACATGAAATGTTGTTTTCGTTGTGTTTTTCTACTTCTGATTATATATATTTCTTATCTAGGTAGCTTGTATAAGAATTACAGTACTTGAAGTCTTGAGGAAGAAACTTTAAATGCTAGAACATCATGTTATTCAGTCAGATGTGTCAGTACAATGGATTATCATAATTAGGCAGCCAGAAACATCTCAAACATACCTGCATCATGATGATAAGATAATAATTAGATACCCATTAACTTTTCACTGTTTTGCTTAAATATCATAAATCAACATATATATATATATATATTTATCTAATCATTCACTGAATCTGGGAGTATAGAGTAGACCATGTTTCTTGAATTGATTATGTGATCCCTTGGTTTAAAGAAATAATGGAAATCTGACTGTCAGAGTATTGGCTTGGTTACAGCTTTTGCAAGATTTCCCCCGAGATCTTGTATCACTGAAGAGAGCTCAAGTGCAATGCTTTTATATGGGTCGACTAGATCTATTTCTGGGAATTGTAGAACAGGTATTCATTTTGAAAAGAAAATAGCAATTATCAGGTTTTCAATAAAATGCCCATTGTCTACTGTCTGTCCTAAAAGCACGTGGTATCCTTTCAGTTTGGTTTTACATAACAAATACGAGTAACATATAACCAACAGGTCCTGCCAGTGAATGACCATGAGGATTATATATATGGCATGCTTGCATTTACATTACTAGAGCTAGGTCGAATGGAAGATGCAGAGAAAGCAGGAAAAAAGGGATATGAGCTCAATAAAGATGATGCCTGGTCACAGCATGCAGTGAGTTTCCAATTTCCTCTGCTCGTAGTTTAAGGCAAAAACCGTGCTAGGTCGACAAAGACCACAAATGCCAAATTAAGTCTAAATATAAATATTCACTCAAGAAGGAAAGTCGAACAAACAATGTTGGAATATTTGGTGTATCATTAGGGCATGAGAAGTCGTTATGCCTATGAAGTTAAAATTTGTAAACATGGTGATATCATCAAATATCGACTTAGTACTGATAACTTACTGGCTCTCACCTTTTTCTAACACATGCAGCTATGCCATGTTTACCAGTACGAGTGTCGTTTCAAAGAGGCAGTGGAGTTCATGATGAATTGTGCACAATCATGGGGTTCTTTGTCATCTTTTATGTGTGTGGATATATCACAATCAGCTAACATAATTCTTTCATGTGTTGGCTAATTAAAGACAACTATTTAATTAGGTATACACATAATTGGTGGCACATTGCTCTATGTTACTTGGAAGGCCATGCTCCTATAACAAAAGTAGAAGATATTTATAATGAGCACATTTGGAAAGAATTGGAAAGAAGTGATGCCACCCCAGTGGAGGTCTACCACAAATGCTTTTTTGTTCTAGAACACCTCTTTACATTGTGCTTCCACATGTGCCTTATCTAATTTCATCTTATCCATACAGGTATATTTAAATGCCGCCGGTTTGTTATTGCGTCTGTATGTGCGAGGTGTGCATGATATTCTCAAGGATCGTCTACATGAGTTAGCTAATTGTCTGACAGATCAAGTGAGGCTCCAATTTGCAATAACGTTATTTACTTTTATTGAAATTCATGAGAGTTGAATTTACTTTTGGAAATCCACAAAAAGTTGAGTTCTATTCCAGCCCTTGTAGTACCGCGTTACACTAAGCAAGGCATGAAGTGGCATACATTAGTTACTAAATTCATTACTTCTGTTTGTTGCTTAATGACTGCTTTAAAGAGCTAAATTATTAGAAAATGTACTCAGTCAGTTTCTTCTTTGTGGCTTTTCCCTCATTTTTTCTTGATTGGACACATTTATTTCCTTGAATGGACTATGGAAGGCCGCATTTTCCTTCTCATTTTTGTTGACTTCATTCTGTTCACTTGTTTTGGCAATTCATACATAAAACTTCGTAGCTCAGGCCTTCTGGTTTCTGGAGTGGCACCTTGACATTTTGATATTATGGACCTTATCTTGCACTGGGAGATTTAATAAAGCGGAAGAATTACTTAAGGGCTTGAACTCCAGGTAAGGAGACTTTTCAACCTCTTCCTCTTGTTAATAGTTATCGGCTGATTCCTTCTCTTTGCAGGGTTTCAATGATGAACAGGAAGAAACAACAACAAATGCAAACAGGACTTGATGTTCGTTTCTGTCATTCACTTATTTTAAACAATAGTATTTTTTTATAGTTTATATTGTCTATCAGCTTTATGTGTGATGTCTTAAGGAACAAAAAAACTCACTTTTAGTTTGACAAGCAACTCCTACCTATTGGGTCTGTCTACCTACCTACTGCTTCAATATGTTTCCTGAACTGCTTCTCATGGAAAAAAAAAAAACTCAATTTGTTATGACAAGGAAATTATATTGTCTTATTTTGCATTGTAGTCAACTCTAGTGTTTAGATATGAAATCAAATCTGAACGTGATGTTTGACATATAGATGTTGATAATGTTTGTACTTAAATCAGTGCTGGCCCATAAAAAAACTGCTTATATATGTTAGTGCTTCTAGCTTGCAGAAGCTCTCTATAGATACGGGAAGGGAGACTACAAGAAGGCTGTGGAACTTCTTGGGCATGACTTTGATGCCATTAACTACAAGGTACTGACAAAAGCACCTAATCATTCATCTACTTCAACTTATATTAAATAGATCTAACGTGATAGCTGACTATGCTAAGCTAGGTAATCGGAGCATCTGATGAACAGCTCGATGTGTTCACTGAAGTGCACATCACTCTGCTGCTGGAAACTGGAGAAGTTTTAGCAGGTATTTACTGAACTTTTTCCAGATAACTGCAATAATCGGTATGTTATAGGAGTAATAACAATGACTAGGGCTGTTGCAGCTAAAGAAGCTATTGAGAAACAACTGAAGAAACGGGAAGGTGCGCCGTTTCTATGGTCTCTCCTGGTACGTGTCCAATTCAACGTTTTTTAGCTAGAGCTGTGTTCAAGTTTCGCTTTTATTCATGCAAGTTATTGCAATATAGGAGAAAGCATGTTCGATATTAGGAATGGAGGAAGCAGGTAGTTATGGTCAGAAAGCCAAACAATTAGAAGCTGCATACTTCACTTAGCTAAACTTGCACGCAGCATGATCTGTGTAGTGTTGTAACACAATGGAGGTGAGAATAAGATCGCTACGATCTACATGTATTATGTATTAGTATAAGAGAGGTAGGAATAAGCGCGATATGCCACGTGAGAAACTACAGCAAGAACATTATGTCCAATAATTAGTTTGATTCATCATTAATCAGTGATGGGTTTGGATTATGAATGTTTTGGATATCCAGATTAGATAGATGGTTTCTTAACAAGCCATGTGAGTTTGTCTAATCATTATTAGTAGTACTATATGATTAATTAACTTGATAACCAACCACATAGTGATCACGATGACCATACTAACAATCCAAAGTCTGCAAGCCCGAATAAGGAGAAGGGGGAGTTAAATAAATTCAGTGAAAGTTGAAAAAGACAAGCGTGACATCTAATGTACATTTAATTTCACCCAGAAGAAGAATCCCCATTTAAAATCATTAGGCCTACGCCTACCCAATAACATCAGGCACAACCACATTGCTTGAATTCGAACTCCTCAACATGCCGCTACAACTCTTCCCCCGGCCCTTAATCCTCCGCAGCTCCATTGCCACCTCCCGCGCATCCGGCCGGTCGTCCTTGTCGGCCGCGACACAGCGGAAGGCGAGCTCTGCCACAGCGGCAGCCCCCTCCATGGCCTCTCCATCCACCACCAAAACAGGGTCCACCACCTGATGCAGCAACCCCATCTGAATCCTGGGCACCACCATATCCGCCAAAGTCATCTCCCTCATATCCCGGCTCTGATCGACGGCTCTCATTCCCGTGATCAGCTCGAGCAACACCACCCCGAAGCTGTAGATGTCGCTCTTCTCATTCAACCGGAAAGACCTGTAGTAATCGGGGTCCAAGTACCCGGGCGTCCCCTGCGGCCCTGTGCAGACGCCCTCAGAGGCGTTGCCCGATGCCATGGTGGAATCGGGGCACACGAGGAGCCTCGACAGCCCGAAATCGCCGACCTTCACCTTCATGTCTTTGTCCGCGAAAATGTTGGCGGAGGTGATGTCTCTGTGGACCACCGGCGGCACGACGGAGAAGTGCAGGTACTCCACGGCCATCGCCGTTTGCAGCGCGATGTCGACTCGGGTGCTCCACGTCAGCGCCCCCTTTCTGTACAGACTCTGCTTGCCGTGGAGATGATCGGCGAGGGTGCCATTAGGCACGTAATCGTATACCAATAGCAAACCTCTCGGATCGCTGCAGTATCCATGGAGCTTCACTAAATTCGGGTGATTAATCGATGATAGAATCAAAATTTCGTTGCAAAATGACTTGTTCGAGAAGCCTTTTTCTACGGCGGCGCCGGCGGAATTGTGCTTGTGGAGGTGTTTGACGGCCACCAATCTGCCGTCGTAAAGCTGCCCTAGAAACACCGAACCGAATCCTCCGTCGCCGATCTTGCGTTTGGGATCGAAGTGGTTAGTGGATGCGTCGAGCTCCTCGTAGGTGAAAACCGGCGGGAGAAGACTGGCGGAGCGGTGGCGGCGGAGGAAAATGGTGGTTGGATCTTCCTCTGCGTCTCTTCTCTTTGAGCGGAGCACGACGAAGGCGACGGAGAGCGCAATCAATAAGCACACAAACAAGGATAGAATGGTGAGGATCGCAATTTTGTTAGGGCTTTGCTGGCGGATGATTGCCTTGGGCGAGAAACAAACGAATTGCTTCCTCGAATCGGAGGAATTGAAACCGCAAAATCCGTTGCAGGATTTGCAGCTTGAGAAATAAGGATCTTCGTCTTCATCCTCATCCCACTCCACTTCAAACCCTAATCGGAGAATGTTGTCGAGGACGCCGAGGACGTCGCCTTGGCACTCCGGCTGGACATCATCGCGGTGGCGGGCGGCGCCGCAGTCGTGGATGAGGTGGACTGGGCTCTTGATGAGCTTGCATTCGAAGGAGCAGTGGCTGCAGTTGGGGAGATTTGGGGGAGAGCAGGGTTTGAGAGCGGAGAGGCGGGAGCAGGAGGAATCGGCGACCCGGAATGGCGAGCCGGAGAAGGAAATGGATCTGTTGAGGGCGGTGGAGGTGCAGTTGCGGCGGGGGTGTGGGGGTGGGGTGAGGGAGAGGGTGAGGGAGGTGGAGTTGGGGTCGTAGTGGAGGAGGGAGAAGGTGAGGTTGTTGATGGAAATGGAGGCGGCGGAGGGGGAGCAGTGGATTTGGAAGGAGGGGTGGCCGCAGCCAGGGGAGAGGGAGAAGGGGAAGGGCGGAGGGGAGGTGAAAGGGGGGCAGAGGGTTTTGTTCGGCGGCGAGCAGGTGTGAGAGGATGCTAGAGTGGGAATAATGAGGGTTAAGAGTAGATAGAGAAATGCGGCGGCGAGAGGTGGTGGCATGGTGGTGGTGGTGGAGCCAAAGTGGTAAATGTAGTCATCAGTGGGGGAGTGAAGATCTAAATCTTTCATCTACTTTGGGTGGCCCTACTCTTCTTGGGGGGGGTCTTGAAGAGAGGGAAAAGTGGGACGCTCACGTGAAACGAATGGGATGAAGACAAAATACAAATCATAATAATGAAAATAGACGTTATATAATCAATTTAGATACCAAAGAGGTGTACAAATTTGAAATTATAGACCAAACTTTGAAACAGAGAATCGAGTATGATTGTTTGCTTACCTTCCGTACCTACGCCCCACATTAGGTGGATGGGTGGGATGGGATGGGATGTGCGTTAGTCAATAGTCGTCCACTTTAAAATTTGAATAGTGCCCAATTTTTATGAACATAGATTTTTAATTTACAAGGGTGGTGTTCGGTTTTCTAGATAAAATAGTATACGATATAATCTAGGATTGAGTTGTGAGATTATTTTAGTCATAGAGAGTTAGCTATTACTAGTTATTCCATGATTATCCATCTAGGATTAAGTTGTGGTATTGAATCTCATGAACCAAACACGCTACATATTTAATATTGGGATACAATCTTAATGGTTTTCGATTTCCTACATAAAATAATACTTAGATACTTACCATCTATGATTGAGTTGTGAGATTATATTAGTAAGAGCATCTCCAAGGGGGAAAGATAAGTTGGGAAAAAGATAAGTTGAGAAGGTATATTTCTCATTTACCTTCTCAAAAAGGTAATTATACCTTCTTAAAAAGTAATGGACTCCAAGGAAAGAAGGTAAAATAAAAAGACAAACAAAAATAACTAACTTTTTACCTTCTTTTCCAAGAAGAGATAAAGATACCTTCTCAAAATGAAAGAAGGTATAATACCTCTCCAAATACCTTTTTCTTTGGAGCATGAAATTTTATCAAGAAGAGATAAATATGGTAGTTATTTATCTTTTACCTCTCCATTTACCCCTTCCCTTAGAGATGCTCTAATAGAGGATTGGCTATGACTAATTTTCTCATGATTATCCATCTAGAATTGAATCGTGGAATTAAATCTCATGAACCAAATACACTACTAAATTAATCCGTAATTTAATCCGAAATACAATTTTACAAACCGAACATCTCTCGACTATACATATTAGTAGTACTCCAGTAGTAGTATATTATTAGCATTGGATAATTGCGAACTAACGAGAGTTGAATAACAAAAGGAATGTAAATGAAACTGACTACAGAATGAAACCATCATTTTTAGTAAATAAGCGTTTTGGAACTTTTATTTTATTATTACTATTAGAGCACTCCCAATGGAGGTGGCGAATTCTCGGCGATAAATCGCCGATTATCGCCGAATTATCGCCGGCCATTGTGGCGAAGTCGGCGATAATTCGGCGATAATGTTACCGTTGCTTCGCCGAGTGGCGATTTATCGCCGGATTATCGCCGAGCGATCGCCGGCCACTGTGGGCGACGCTCGGCGATAATCGGCGATTTTTAAAATTTTTTTTTTTTTTTTTGGCCGAACGGCTATTTTATCCCACCCCTATAAATATTTCATCCTCTTCCTCCATTCATCACCCACAAACTTCATTCACACAAACACGAAGGCGTCCTCGACGTCACCAACGACCCAAGTGTTGCATCATCGAGTCACGGTGTCTCAACCGAGTCCGCCCGCCAGGGTGTACCGCACAACGAACATGAACGGTTCCAGGCGTTCATGGACATACACCAGAAGGAGGCCCATCAAGCACTACAACACGATATCATCGAAGAATTGTGGGCAAATAGAAACCGCGCCCACCGCCCTTGAATTTTTTTTTCTTTGAATTTTTTTTTTGATTTTTTATTTCCATTCGTGTACTTTTTTTTTTTTTAATTTTCTTCGTTGTAATGTGTACCCGTGTTTAATACAACGAACTTTATTACTATTTATTTGATTTATCTTTATAAATTAAATAAGCTAGCTTTATTATATATAAAAATAAAACAATTAAATTAGTGATGATGTAAAAATGAAATGTTGAGTTAGGGAGAAATAAGGGAGAAATAAGGGAGAAACCATTGTAGGGGTTGGCTAAAAACTGGGGATAAAATGTGATGCTGATGTGGCGCTGATGTGGCAGGAGTTAGGGAGAAATAAGGGAGAAATAAGGGAACTCCATTGGGAGTGCTCTTATACTCTATTTTGTTTATTACTAGTATATACTATTTTGGAATTGTAATTCGAAGAAGATTATATGATTTCTTGGAGCTGTCAAAATCATCATATAGTATTGGATACACTGCCTTGAAATAGTTTTGGGCAAAACGAGACGGTCCGAAATTGATTGGGCCTAATATTTTTTCAACCCACTTTGAAGACTAAATCCTTGTGTAGTAGTAGTAGTACGACTTATTCAGCCTAACACCTCCGAGCTCAAGTTCAAATTAAAATATTGAAAGAGAATCCATTGATAATATTTGGTCACAAAAAGAGGTGTATTTATATGTGGTCCATGTAAGATAGCAATAGATCGATGGTGTGCTCGATTACACAACCAATAACTTTACTTCAATACTTCTCACATGAAATGTACTAAACATTATATTTTCATTATGGGGGACCAACAAAGACAGATGGAAGACGAAACAGTATTTTCATTATTTCTCTCTCAAAAAGTTTCAACAATCAGTTTTGCGTACATGTGTAGTAATCATAAATAAAATGATTAATCGTCATATAAAGTTAGATAATAAGGTTCCTATTACATCGGTGGCCCTCCTAAATCCGCTGCTGTTTAAAATATTGCATCACAGCCTCACAGGCAAGCGGAACAACTACATTACGTATAAGATGAAAAACCTCTGCTAATAATATTTGTTAGATAAGTTTAGGTAACTAAGGACCAAATTTAAACATGTTGATTTATGTAAGTTGCTACGTAGAAGGCAAAGCATCCACAGCCCGCCATATATCAATTTATAGCCCTCTACATCAGCATTTTATAGTCCTACTCATTCACCTGCAATGGAACGCCTTATAGCCGAACTATCTTTTTAACAACTACAGTAGTATTTTGTATTTATTTTTATTTTTTTATGTTTTCGAATATGTAAATTAGCAAAATAAAATATCAAAAACACCACAAATTAAAGGCAAACCCTACATTTACTTAATTTTTAAAAAGGTATAAACATAGGAAGAGAGGAAATAAAAACAAATGCACTACGGATAAGGCGGGAGACCTGGTCTAGTCCATTCCCAACTGGCATTGGAGATGATCGATCATCTTCTCGAGGTACCAGGCTCTAACCGGGTCCTAGCACTCCATGAGACCGTTGTGTGTGTTCAACAATGTCCTTTGTCAGACAAACATGACCAAGTCCCAGTAGGCCTACGCCGGAGCCAGTGTAATTCTGCCTCTCGTAGGCCCAACACTTCGTCAGAAGCATGGTCTCCTCGTCAATGTAGTTCTGCCTCCCTGGGGCGTATTCTTCGATGACCTCCACAAACGACAACTTCTTGGCTTTCGCCTTCACCTGTTTCTTTCTTGACTGGGTGGCGGGGCGGGGCTCCATGTTGTCGAGCCCGTACGAATCCGTGGTGAAATGCGGATTGCACTGGTTGTTCGGATCCCAGTTGGACTCCATGGAACCCGGTGTATCGAATGGTTGGAATTCGTCAGGTTAATGACGCGATCACCAGGCACCACCACCGCCGAACATCGACACTCCATCGGGGCTATTCGGGTTTGTCAAACCGACGGGATTCTTCCTTGAATTACTAGTGAGAGGAAAAAATGAGATCTAGGAAGAGATTGAAGTGAAAGGCATGAGAATGAAGGTAAAAAATAGTGATATATAGAGAGGAACAAATAAAAAAAGAATTTGAAATCATCGCCCGGCCTTAAGGCTGTGGACTATGTATCGGGCATGTCATCGTCTGCCCATCTGCAGTGACGGACGATAGGGTGGACGATGCATCAAGCGAAGCATCATCCGTCCCATTGCGAATGCTCCTACCATAGCCACTCTAATAAATAGTCAAGTTCGACTATATTGTTATTTATATTCAGAATTACTAAAATGCCCCTTTGCTGCCATGCATGGGCATAGGATGGAGATCAAATACCTCTATTTTAATTATACCTGCATATCAATTTAGTTTAACAAAAATAAATCACCAAATTGATTGAAACCAAATTTAGGTAAAATATAAGTTTAAAGACTCAAAATTGAGGTAAAAGAAAAGTACATCCACCTTGGTTCAGTGTTGGTACTTAGTTTTTTCATTGGTCTTAGTTAGGTTGTACTTTTATTAGGATGTTATTGAATTTTTGCTCGACATCTTTTGATTTTAGCCTTTTATTTATTAAAAAAAAGTCCACCTTGATCTTTTCCCTAAGACATTATTTTAAGATTAGGTTATGTTGATGAAATTGTAACTGGATTGTAACATAATGTAACATACTAATATTGTTGTGGGCTAAACTTGGGCTGGTTGCCTAGCTATATAGTACTAGTTGTTTTAATTCGAAAATATAAACAAAATATATATTCACGTTATTACACAAATCTCGACCCATCATATATTTTTATGAAATGTTTGTAACATTTTAGTTACCGTACAATGACAATACATGAAAATCTATCAATTAAATTAAACAAAAAGAAATAAGATTGATAAATGCCGTATTGTATGTTAAAAATATGAAGAGTTGATTTTTATGCACCAATAAAAGAATCCACATATAATATTTAAAATGTACTACTATATGTAAACCTTGTAAAATAAAATTGGACTCAATCTGATATTTTTATTGATACAGGTCCAAGCTTTGACGAAACATGCTTATATAGAATCTGTATTCACATCTGAAAATGATACCAGTGATTATCTTCCTTTGTTGATTGCTTTTGCCAAAAAAATATTCGTTCATTGGTAGTATTGAGTTTCAAGTTCAACAACCACCTGACTTCCTTACAAATTTGAATAAGTCCTATTTGGTGAGCTCATATCCTTATCCACCTTGCGTGGATTTCCAACTTGCATCGACCGAATAATAAAATAAACTAAATTAGCATGCAGTACTTCTTCAGCTTAATTAAATTATAGGCAAATTACTAAATAAATTACTAATTTGAAACTTTCTCAATTATCACGTACTTCCCTCTTCTTAATTTGAAATGCATGGACAAAATATAGTTTAAAGCTTAATTAGACAATGTTGTTTTGCTCAACAATGTTTTATCCACGTGTTCTAAATTAATTGTGACATCAGCGCGTAATTCATCGAAAAATAGAATGATTGGATGATTACAAAAGTCTCAATCATACTTTATTTTTCAGAATTTAAAAAGTGTAGCACAGAATAAAATTTTATCCCTCTTTTATTATTTACTAGTATATGACAATTTGCCTCTTAAGTTATCTACATTGTCATTTGTTTCTCATAACTTTGAATATATTTCTCTTCACTAGTGACTCTAATTTCCATCCTTGCCTAAATTGATATGCCAAAGTACTATCTCCGTCCCACATTAAGTGTCACATTTTATCATTTTGGTCTGTTCCACAATAAGAGTCACATTTCACTTTTATTATAAATAGTAAGTAGTCATCACATTCCACCAATCAATTCCACATTCAATATGACACTTAATGTGGGGTGGAGGTAGTAATATTTTCAATATTGTATTTTAAATCAATAAATATTTTAGTACAATCTTCTAAATCTAATTAGAAATAGATCACATATATTGCAATAAAGAAAAATCGTCTTGAGTTACAGTCAAACTCGTCTTGTACACGTGATGTCAAATATTTCACCCCAATACCGCGTTTATGACAGCCTGCCTTTCTTCCTCTCTCTCCTCTTTAAATACTCTGTAACAGAACAAGTCAATCCAATTCCAGTTCATTATCTGGAAACGCAACTTGATCGATCACTACAACAAGAGGCAAGAGCGATGGAGCAATTCCTGAACGCGAAGATCGTCCGCCTGAAGAGCAGCCACGACAAATACCTCACCGCCGACGAAGACGAGGAGTCCGTCATCCAAGGCCGCGACGGATCCTCCAAAGCCTCCAAGTGGACCGTCGAGTTCGTCGAGAATTCCGACGGAATCATCCGCCTCAAGAGCTGCTACGGCAAGTACCTCACCGCCTCCAATCAGCCCTTCCTCCTCGGCATGACGGGCCGGAAGGTGCTGCAGACGCGCCCCGCCCGCCTCGACAGCTCCGTCGAGTGGGACCCCGTGCGGGATAAGGGCGCCGCCGTCAAGCTCAAGACGCGCTACGGCCACTTCATGAGGGCCAACGGCGGCCTCCCGCCCTGGAGGAACTCCGTCACTCATGACATCCCCCACAGGACCGCCACCAAGGAGTGGATCCTCTGGGAGGTTCATGTCGTCGATATCGTCGTCGCCAACTCGCCCCCGCCGCCGCTTGTGGTGGAGGACAAGGATTCTTACTCGCCGCCTGCCAGTTTCTCTTCCAGGCCGGCTAGCTTTTCCTTTTCCAGACAGCAGGTAATTAATTCAATTACTCATTTTTATATGGTTAATATTTCAATGTTTGGTGGAATATTGTTTGGATTTGCATGAAAAGAAATGCTAGAATATTCAAAAGTTGCAGCATCTATGCATATACTTTTAAATTAACACGCAAGTTGATTGAATATTCAAATCATGCATATATGCTTTTCCAGATAAGGATTCAATTAATATACTTTTAAGTGATCGCAATCTATGTTGAAAATAAAGAGTCTTGATGCAGAATTGGTTGGTAAATTTATATGTATTTTAACAATTATTCAGTCTATTTATTGAAATGGACGCTCACTGTGTAAGTTTTGTGCAGTCGCGTGATACTGAGCATAGCTCGCCTCCGAAGGGCAATGACGGAAGGCTAATATACTTCCACATTGCTGATGAAAACGGGAGAGTAGACGAAGGTTTTGAAGAGCTCAGCATTACGTTCAAGGGCACTGGAGTGGATGAATTAACCCAGAGGATGGAAGAGGAGCTTGGAATCGAGCGTATTAGTATATGTGCAAAAAGCCCCTTGAATGGGGACCTTTTCCCTCTTCGTTTGCAGCTTCCCCCCAACAACGCGACTATGCACGTCGTTGTGGTTCCACAATCATCATAAGGTACTACTATTACGCTCTAAATTAATCCCTTCTGCAACTTGTATTATTTATGACTAAGATAGTATGTCAACAAGTATCTCACTGGTTTTCTGCCTTGTGATGATGTAACAGTCTTTGGTGATGTTGGAGCAATTGGAAATTGTTCGCTGATTTCTGCAAGCGCTGCGTGTTTCTGTACATCCTACCTCAGCCTTCTTTCTCCACATGCTTGCAAAGAAAACTCAGATGCAGAAGGCATTATCTCTATACATATATATGTGCAAGAAGTATCATGTGTCTGATTAGCAGCTTATAGTTTGCTCTTATTCTTTATTCTTTGGCCCCTTTTTTGGAATGATTTTGTAGAGAATCAGTGTATTATGGTCTGAACCAGTGAAATTATGGCTAGTGAATATAATCAAATAAACATGGTGTGGGATTGATTGTTTATGAATATTGTTCGCTTATGAATCTTATGATACAATAATTAACAATGTGAAGTAATGAAAACATTACCAGAAATCCATGCAAGAACATGAGCCATTGCTGAAGCGATGGAAACGAAGGCGATCTCTGATGATAATCTCCACATTCATAACACTCGAGATCAATTTGATAAAATTGTGGCAGTCGTTGCATATGCGCAGATTCTTGAATACACGTACAGGCGCCGCCCCTGGCTTCGAGTTCAGCAGTGCGAAAGCTATCGCCAGCTTCTCGCTGTGCAGTCTGAGAGAATCCCCCTTCCCGTCTCGATCCTCATCGACCAAAGGCGCTTGCGACAAGTCATGAACATACCCTGCCATCTTCACCCTCTCTTCAATCCACTTCAAGAACTGGTAAATCTCTCTGCTACATGGATGCGTCGTGTCTCCTGCGAAAAACTCGTGAACGACACCATCCACCTCGACTGAGCTACACCCGGGTTCTTTATCAACACCCTTATCCATCATTAGTTTCCTGATCAATCCCACTTCATCCCATCGATTAGCGGATGCAAACACCCTTGAAAGAAGAACATAGGCTCCGCTGCTTTCGCCCCCATCGCCTTCCATCAGGCGCTTTGCCATTTCTTGGCTCAGATCGATCCCTTCGCCTTGCTTGCAGCTAGCGTCGAGAAGGCTCCTCCATATCACATCATCCGGCTTCACAGGCATGCTCGACACAATGTCAAGCGCTTCATCTATACGCCCCCTGCGTGCAAGGAGGTCGATCAGGCAGCCGTAGTGCTGCAAGACCGGCTCCACATTGTACTTGTTCGCCATCAAATCAAAGTATCTACGCCCCTCGTTAACCAAGCCTCTGTGATTGCAAGCGCTCAATACACCGACGAAGGTGATGGAGTTAGGCCGGAGATTGTCTTCGTTGATCATTCGATCAAAGTGCTCAAACACTCTCTCTGCTTCACCATGCGCTGCAAGCCCTAAAATTGCAGCATTCCACGAATTCACATCACGGCTATGCATCGATTCAAGTACTTGAAGAGCCATTCTCATCGAGCCGCATTTGTAGTACATCTCTATCAAAGAATTATTCACTAACACATCAAAACTGGGCTCGATCACACACTTATTCAATACATAAGCGTGCAGCCACATCCCCATGGATAATGCCCCCAAACCGGCGCAGGCATCGATCACGCTTTGCACCGTGTACCCGTCCGGCTCAAATGACGGAATCATCTTCGCAAACATTCTCAACGCTTCATCGAAATCTCCCGCTAGCACAAGCGCGTCGATGATCGCATTCCACGACACCAAGCTTCGCTCAGGCATTTTATCGAACACTTTGCTCGCATCCTCCTGGAGGCCACACGAGGCGTAGAAATGGATCAAACTGTTGCTCACGTACACATCGGATGCGAAGCCGCGTTTCAGAGCTTGCGCGTGAGCTTGTTTCCCCTGGCGCAGATCGAATAAAAAGGCGCAAGCTTTGAGCACGAACGGGAACGTGTGCTTATCAGGAAGCAAGCTCTCTTGTTCAAGGAGTTGTTGGAAGACGGAAAAGGCTCGCTTTTTGTGGAGCTTGCTGTGGGCGTAAGATCTAATTAGAGTGTTATAGACGAAGGTGTTAGGGTTTGGAATGTTCTGGAAGAGTTTCAGTGTGTAGATTAGATCTTGCAAGGCGGAAAAGTGAAGCAGCCTGCTGAAGAGATAGACGGTTTGGGGACTCTGGTGAGGAGGCGGAGCGGTGCGGAGGATTTTCGCGTGTATTTGTTTGAGGTGAGGGAGGGAAACGGTGGCGGATTGAGTTAAAATGTGGAGGACTCGGTAGTGATGGTGGTGGCGCGGGGCGGTGGAGAACTCAGCCGGTGGCGTGGTTGCTAAAATCATATCCATAGCTTCAACTTCATTTCCCGCGAATGCTGATTATTCCAACCACATTTAACTACCATACATCGGAATATTCGTAGGCCCAAACTGTTTGGGCTAAAATTAGAAAAATTGCCTATTCTTACTGCCCCAATAACAACCCAATTGCTAAAATTAGAAGATTTCGATTATACCTCTGTCACAAAAATAGTCCATTTATTTTTGTTCATTTTGATCTTTCTATAGAAATTATGATCATTTTCTTTCTATATGACTATTTTTTGTAGATGAACGTAATATTAGTAATATTATTAGTTACGTTAGAGGTCATATGCGATTGAGATTTGAGATGACTCGAAACTCCTATATATTGATTAAATGGAACCGACGACTTATCAATTAAATTGAGCTTAATCACCAACTCGCGCGGGATCTTATTGTTATTGAGCTCAAGCTCAATCACTTTTGAGATTTCTTTGATTAAGGTTGAGTGGCTCATGAGCTAGTTCAACTCACTAATAATCATGTACTATAAAATATAAATTAAAATTGTACTGTCACAAATATAATTTCTATATGTTTTATTTACGATTTACTATGTTGCATGTTTACATTTTTCTAGGGTTTGTAATCTATACTCAAGGTGTAGACACCTTAGAGTTTGAATATATTTATTTAGAGAATATAAGTAGAAAAGTAAGCGACATCCATCATTAATGGAGTCATGACTCGTGATCATTAGGAAATAAACTAGCATATCCGAGTGAAATGAGAAGTTATAAAATCAAATTTCCTTCCTAAGTGATAACAATTGCAGTGCCAAGTACAGATATGTCTCTCTTACAAAAAAACATGTGGAACTCCCACCCCATACATTATACATAAATATAATAGTGACGAACGACAAATCAAACAAGTTAGTTGAGAGGTACACGATCACAAATCACAACACAATTATCAAAGATAGGATGTTTCAAGTTTGAATGCAATCATCAAAGACAGGATATTTCTCTTGCGTAGAAGTGTCCAAGTGTGAGGAGGCCCCCCCACAATTATAACACAACCATTATTGTTACTGCAATTGGATTATTTAGTCCACCTCCCACATTAAATTAAACCCATTAATTAACTCCTAAAATGGGCCCTATTTAATCCAATCACCCTCACCCTCAAGGCCCACGCAACTCCGACTAACCAACCACACGTACAAACGACAAAAATACTTACGGCGTCGTTTTAGCCACCTACCGACGCCACCAATTTGGTCATATTATGGGAATTTCAAGATTGGATGCAAGTAGTAGTGAATAAACATGATCTGATTTTCAGAGTGAATAAACATCAAAGTTAGATTGAAATGTTATTAATTTGTTCTTTTATATTGTTTGATAATAACATTATCTTTTCTTTTTTATCTAACTCATTTTATAAATACGTTATTCGCACGTCAAAATCATTTTCTTCTTTAATTTATTCTCATTTTTTTTGTCCAAATGAATTTCTGTTGACGTACTCATGTCATTGTATTGACATTTTTTACATAATATGTTGAATAATTATCAAAGTTATCGCATTAAGTCAATTATCAATTGATAATTACACTCCTAGGGCTGTGATCAATTGCTAACTTTTTTACGTTGCTAACTTGTTAACTCATCAATGCAGTGCATTAAAAATGTCAACATGATGATATTTAAATGTCAATACATAATTTTGTTGAACTTCAATATAGTGTGCTGATATTATGTGTTGACATTTTGATGTCACCGTATTGACATTTTTAATACACTATATTGATGAGTTAGCAGAGTTAGCAATTTAAATAGTTAGCATATAACACACCCCTACACTCCTATATATATATATATACATAAATGTAATTATTCTCATCGTCCCAAGTTAATCGATATGTTTTTCTTCAACATGAGATGTAAGAAAGTTGTGTTAATGAGTTAAATGAAAAGAAAATAAAGTAAAAGACTATACATCGAATAATATTAGAATCCTACTAGAATGCTAACACTCCCTTTAACTACAACTAAATATATACTAGTAACATTAGATCATGGAATCAATGTACAAGATGAACACAACCTCGCGTATAAATACAATGAAAAAGAAAACGTCAATTAGGGGTCTTAATGTCACTATCAACTTATTACTAGTAACAAGTACACTATTTTCTTTCTCTTCAAAATATCTCCGAACTTTGAATTTATATAGCCATCACGTTTCAAACTATTTTGCAACACAAACATATCTCAAATTATGTTCAAAAGATAAAATTAGATAAAATTTTCGTGAATTTCATATACTTTTTTATAATCATTCGAATATTAACATATCGATCATACTATGTCATTGTAACACAAGCACAATGTGTAGTATTAAAATACATCAACATACTTATGTCACTGTTTTTATATTTTTAATATACTATATTAATATACGGTTTTATACCTTAAATACGATAAGTGTTATTATCCTTTTGATATAAATGATAAAATATAAAATTATTCGTGAGTCGTGACAACATAAAAGATCATTATATTACTAAAATTATATAATAGTAGTAACTAGTAATTAGCATTTGATTTCTACTCCATCATATTATGAATAGTAGTAAAATGCAATTTTATTGCCCACCAATTAATTGTGTCACACGCCTTAAGTTCTCAATTATTAAATTGAGATTACCACCTTTTCTATAATTTTTTATACTCTCTTGTCCTATAAAATTAAGGAAATTTTTTATTTTGGAATGTTCTAAAAAAATATCTCATTCTATTTATGATAACTTCTCTCATATTGAATCTCATTCTCCGTTAACAATATTATACTGTAATTATTTTTTCTTTCTAAATTTCTCTTATTTTACTAATTTTACATTAATTTTTGTATCGATCTAAATATTCATATTTTTATGGGACGGACCCAAGAAATATAATCAGACAAGATAAACAAATGACAGTAAAAACATGCTTCTAGATTTCATCAAAATTTTATATGGTAAAAACAGTCGGAAAACAAAGACATGGAAGAAGATCATAGTCCATAGATGAATAAATATATTCTTAGAAGAATATTAATAGTACTACATAAAATATATTTCTTTCCTTATCTATTTTATCTAGATTTCATCAAAATTTTATATGGTAAAAACAGTCGGAAAACAAAGACATGGAAGAAGATCATAGTCCATAGATGAATAAATATATTCTTAGAAGAATATTAATAGTACTACATAAAATATATTTCTTTCCTTATCTATTTTATCTAGTTATTCATTCATACTCCGTAGTAAATACTCTGTTCCTTCACTATATATATGAAAAAATAATAACTTGGATTCAATTTGCAATAAAATATTGAACACAGTCTTGATCATCACGCCTGCAGTCGAGAATCCAGATCATCGCTTTGGCTCTTTCATTGTGTGGGTGAGTATCTCTTCCTCGCCTGTCACAAACCGTTAAAAATATCGCTACTTTCGCGTACCTTAGCGCATCACCCGCCATTCCGCTAGCCTGCGCATCTAGAACCCTATAAAAATCCTTCTTTATCAACATTTGATTTTGATAAAGCTTTTTTTGCAGAAGAGAAAGGGATAAAGGCGAAACCTTTAATGGGGGTCGATTACTACAATATTCTCAAGGTTTCGAGGAATGCGGCTGAAGAGGATTTGAAGAAATCGTACAGGAAATTGGCGATGAAATGGCATCCGGATAAGAATGCGGTCAACACTGAGGCAGCGGAGGCCAAATTCAAGCAGATTAGCGAGGCCTACGATGTGCTCAGCGATCCACAGAAGCGGCAGATCTACGATGTCTACGGTGAGGAAGGCCTCAAATCCAGTGTCCATCCGCCGCCGCCGAGTAGTGGCGACGGAGGGGGGAGGGGGTTTGAGTTCAGCCCTAGGGATGAGGAGGATATTTTTGAGTTTTTTTGGGGGTCCGATGCTGAAAAGGGGAAGAGCGGCGGTGAAAGGGTGAAGAAAGCGGCGGCGATGGAGAGTAAGCTGCCGTGTAGCTTGGAGGAGCTGTATAAGGGCTCGAGAAGGAAGATGCAGATAGCAAGAGTCGTGCTTGATGAGTCTGGGTTGGTACATTTTTCCACTTCAACAATCTGTTTTCTTTCAGTTTGTGTGTGTGTGTGATTGCATAATAATTGATATAATTTGATCTTAGATATTGTTTTAGAAAATTACTTAAGCCGAGGAAGGTGTTCGTTACGGGAATTGAGTGGTTTTCTGAATTAGTCTCGTCTTTCATGAACATTCCTCCTTCTTACCTGTTGATTAGTAGCTTCAAAATTTGGAAAGAATCGAATTCAGTCTTTTAGGTTAGATATTTGACCTATAAGTTTCAGAAAAATTATCTTTGTTTGGTGTTGTGTGGCTGCAAAATGCGTACACGTTTGCACCTCATGCTTTTGGAATACAATTAAACTGAGAGATGAATAGGTTGTTGGTGGTTATTAGTTACGTACGTGGAAGAAAATTCGAGTGCTTGTGTTTTTGTATTACTTGAATCCTTTTGTTCTTTAGCTTAATAAAGGACAGTTGGAGAGTCTTTAAATTACATCCATTTATGGTGCCTTAAGTTAATATGAGGTGTTTTATTCTGTTGATGCAGAATTGATACTCTATGCTTTTATTTCTTTTATCGATGCGTAATATTCTTTTTAGAGAGTCAAAAGTGTTTGTGGTTGTCTTTGAGTTATTGATTGAAACTCTGGAGAAGTTTCTTTTATAGCATACCTGGAAATAGTCGGAGAAATGTAAAGTAGAATTTTCTGATTCATGCAAGTATGCGACTAAGAAATTTTGGAAAAAGTGATTATTACATCGTGAACTGAGATTTATATTTGGATATTTGTTTTACTCTTTTCTCTTTCATGTTTCTAACTTCTGATGTCTTTTTTTATATTATCTATCTATTTTCACATTGATTGATTCGTGGTGCATGCAATCGGAATACTTTGGAAGCTTTAGCTTCTGTTTCATGTGCATGAATGCACTCTTTTATATTGACTTCATGTCCCTCATTTCAAAATTTAGGTGTGGCTTATGCATGAGTAGTTCCCCATTGAAACTATGATTAGTAACAGACCGTAACTAGTTTGCAAGTTTATGGAGGAAAATATTTGCCCCTCCTATTTTTAGCATTAATTTAAGCTTTGTGGTTGTAGCTTTTGTTGGCAGTAGATACAGGTTTTACAACTATACTTTTTGACATCGTTTCCAATTTTTCCCAATACCCTGTTTCACCGAACATTTGTTACTTCATTTTATGTTCTTTAACTATTATACGTTTATACTCCATTAGTAAACTTTCGAAAGATAAATTAAAGTAGATGGACGGTTAAATAGTTTCTTTTATTCTAGCGCGTGAACATCATCTGTGGGGTTGCAGGAAGATGATTTTCAAATTACAAACTTTCACGCTTGAGATTGCAACTTGTATTGGTTTAGTTTGGTTGCTATTTGATGCATATTTCAAAGTGTAGTGATGTGCAGTTTTATCATTGCAGTAAACCGGTAACTGTTGAAGAGGTTTTGGCTATAAACATCAAGCCTGGTTGGAAGAAGGGCACAAAGATCACTTTTCCTGAGAAAGGGAACCACGAAGCTGGTGCCACTCCTGGTGACCTCATCTTTGTCATTGATGAGAAGCCACATCCAGTTTTCAAGAGAGACGGAAATGATCTAATCATCAATCATAAGATCTCCTTAGTAGATGCTCTCACATGCAAGACTATCAACATAACAACCTTGGATGGAAGGGATCTACCTCTCAAAGTATCGAATGTCATCAAACCGGGACATGAAATGTTGATTGAAAACGAAGGGATGCCAATATCCAAAGAACCTAGCAAGAACGGCAAGTTGAGGATAAAATTTGATATCAAATTCCCTTCAAGGCTCACTGCGGAACAGAAATCGGATTTGAGAAGGATTTTGGGCAAGGCGAACGCGTAAGTTTAGTAATACTATAACTCTAGTTACAATTAACCTATCGAGACTAGATAATCTACTGTGCATAGTAGGAGAAATGTCCACTTCAGTTTCTTATTTATCTTCGATATTTTGAAGTATTTACCAGTTACATATTAGCACAGCTATCTCTGCTGTAAAATACTATCTGCAATGAGAAATCTGTATCATATAATAATTCCTCTTAAATGGAAAGCTCTTTCTTCATAGTTTTACATCTCTCATAGCTGTTCGTAAAGAAGATTGTGAGCCAAGATTATTGAAGTAATAAATATACTAGAATCTCTCTCAATAGCCATAAAGGCAAAGGTATTGATGCTCATTATATCTGATAGAAATTTAGAATCTGTGTTTCTCAATCTTGTTTTGGAGATCATCTTTCTTGGCTCCCACCACCTTATCCACTTGTTTTCCTTTCTTTATCAGTATGAAAGTCGGCATTGCTTGAACCCCGTATTCCTCAGCCACATCCTGTCACATTGTTTGTCACGAATGATTAGGATATTTTTCTTAAGGTAGTTTGATGGGTAAGAAAGACACAGCAAGTGAAATGCGTACATCTAACTCATCAACGTCGATTTTGATGAAATCCACTTCTGTATATTTCTCGGCGAACTCATTGATCGCCGGAAGAATCTGCTTACACGGCCCACACCACGTGGCTGTGAAGTCAACGACGATCTTCAAGAAACATAAACTTATTAGAAGACTGAAGAATGTTATATAAATACATCCCTATATATATTTACCAGTTTTGACGTCTGCTTTGCTGCTTCGTAATGGATTTTCCACTTAGCCGAGGAGTGGAATGCGATGACCTGGCCCTTCTTGGCTGGTTGAGGTTGCGTCGGCCGTGGCATTTGGTAGATTTGTTTTGGCGAGCCTTGGCCGTCATAAGCTGTTGAAACATTGGCTCCCATCTTGATGAAGATTTTCTTGAATCTGGCTAGTTATAAGAGTTTAAGGAGTGAAATTACTATGTTTGTGAATTGATGCAATGCTCTATTTATAGACACTTTGACACTGCAATGGTTTCTAGTTTTTTTATTACACACTTCATTGCCGAATATGTTCTTGTTGGGACCGTGAGCCATTTCCACCGCTGATGCTAATTGCGGCAAGATTTTATGCATTAACAAAAACCAATATAAAAAACCACACTGTTTCTTGAAGCTTGCTTCTTCATCACAATATTCCTTGCATCAAAACATATTTTCTCACCTAGTATTTTACAGTGAAGAATAGCCTTGAGTTGAGTGATGATGAGTGCAGATTTTAAAGTGTAAAAAGAATAATTTGAGTGGAGAAGTTGATTCTGCATTTGTTTCGTTTTTTTTTTTTTTGCTTTAGTTTTCGTCTCATTCTTCACATGACCATCCACAAATGCAACAAGTAACCTTCGATGATGAGACCCTAGCATCTTATTGGGCCGACATATACTAACCAATATGGAGTGGAACTCTATTCTCCAAAGGGTCTATTGTTCGTTCGTACGGTTAAATTTTAGTTCGTCCCACTTCAAAATTTAATAAGAAATTATCAATTATGTCAAGATAAAAAACTTAGGTCAAACTGTATCTGATACGTAATGCCAAAAAATCATAAGTAGACATCACTGTCAACAAATTGAATAATATCATTTATTCATAAGTAAAACAGTATTGTTTGATAAGAAAATATCATCAATATATTACGATTAAGCTTTTTAGGGAGGAATATATCCACTTTTTATGGCTTTTTTTCCAGTTGACTTTTTAAAGTTGCAAGACATCATATTTAATCAAATTTGACAATTTTTTCGGTAGTTTGCTCTTCTCTGATAAATATTGTGATTCAAATGATAATGTTTCGTTGCTATATTAATGCAACTGCTTTTGTGATTTGTGATTCCATGCAAAAGACGCACGTTCTTTTACTAATTATTTGCTTCTTTATAACTTTATATGATTCGTATACATCTTGAAATTCCCTATTTAAGGTGTGTGTATTTATTAGGCATAACATATACTCCTATTAGATAGAAAAAGGTGAGAACGTATGGCATATAACGTAATAGACCAAAATGAATTGATGAATTTATCTAGTTAGAACAAAGGGTGATAGAAATCATGAATATCAATTTGAAAAAGTATTAAACAGCCGTAGCTCTCTTGGTGTTCATATGATTTTGGCCACAAAAAAAGGGGTGACTCTTAGTAAAGGTAAAAGGTTTGTGTCCCCCATTAACATTGACTAGATAGTGGTATTAGTTTTGGTAATTCTCAAATTCGTCACTAATGACACCTCTCAACTGTGATTGTCAATTTATGATCGTTCTTAAAGCATCTACCAGTTAAGACTAAAGTAAATTGCACTAAGATTGCATCATGATTTCTAAAGTATGCTTATTTTATATCTGTGGATAAGTAGGGAATAAAAAACAATCTTGATTTGATTATGAAATAACAAGTTACAATTTAAAGTAGCAATCACCACAAAAATATCATAATCTTACCATTTCAGAGGAGATCACACAACATATGTTTGTGGAAAATTTGTACATGTAGTTGATAAGTTCTCTGTTCTCTCATATATGTTCACAACAATAATTAAGAATATCCTAACAAAACTGTAAATCATAAGCTCCCTACATTAAGAGGTGAGGATGTTTGGACCAACCCCATTTCAGACATTATACGGCCCTAGCCAAAAAAAAAAGAGATCATATGCCCAATATATAATATAGTACTATAGTTAATAGTACTACTTACTTTTATGGGGGGGACTTCTGAACCTGGACCTAAGGTGGTCACAATTCAGGCCACGCTGAGGGCCGGCCTAGCTTGAAGACGGTCAGTACAGCAATAATCATAGCAGCGATCCATACCTCTACCAATTCAGCATATGCTGGTATGCGGTATGCCCTTGATGAGATGCTCTCCATGCCCGTTTGCATATCCTCTGCAGCCACCACAACGATTTTTTAGTTCTTACACAGTTGCTCCTGAGATTCCATCTGCCTGAAGTTTTGAGGAGTTACCTGCTCAGTCTGCATATGGAGTCCTAATGTGCTTTCCACCTCTGATGCTTTCTGAATAAATTGAGCAGATATTCTTGTAAAATAACCCGACCTGAATGTGCTTTCAAGAATTTAAAGATAACCAGAACTTGACAAACTTCTCCAGCAAGGTCGGATTCATCTTTATAAATGCCATTGTCATTACAATTCTGCGGCTTCCTCCTGCAAGATACAAGGATTCATAATTGTGAGCAATGAAGGAAGATATTGCAAGGAATAGACATAGGTCTAATTTACTTTCATAGATTGCATAAAGAGAGAGCTTGCTTAAATACATGTGGATATAACAATTATTGGAGAAACAATACACAATCGACTTAGTCTAGCAACCAACTACAAAGTTGAATAACAAGATCTCCATCAATATCACAATATATAGGCAGCATATAACAACAATTTTTTCTTTTAAGTTGGAGGAGGGGAATGGGGATTGACCTACATATAATCCAAAACTAGCATTTGCTGGCAAGTAGAAGAGAATAAGGGACACAATTGATATGAACAAACTTGTATTTGGTTAAATAACTCCTAAGAAGAAACCGGAAAACTAATATTGACGACTAAATACACATTAAAGGTCACAAGGAAAATCAGCAGCCACCTAAGCAATGACACCCCAGAGATTATACAGTCAATTAATATCAATAATGTAGGCAATCTCAAGAAAAATAAACAAGATGAAACAGGATTCAACAGTAAGGAGCAGTCCAAACTGGAACAAGACAATCTTCCTATTTCAATACACATCTTTCATGGAATTCAACAATCATGATGCCTCAAAAAATAAACACACTTTTGAGGTACCAGATTACATGATTAACATTTTGACATTTAGACAAGATCCAGAAAGGAAGTCATTCGGATGCAATAATCTTTCGCCTAACTCTTTTTCGCTATCTGGGTTATTCTATTTCATTTTAATGTATCCAAAGGATGTCATATAATCAGCTACAGTTCTATATATTGCAAGTGAACTGTGATTATACATGTTGATCAGTAATAAAGAATATAGCGTCTCTCTACGCAAATGAATAAGACAAAGTACGAAGAAAATGGCCACTCCGAGGATGATGACAAGAATACGAACATGAAAAGTTACCAGGCAATAGCAAAGACCAAAGAAGCCTGTAGGTGCAAACTATAAACAAGAACATTAACTGAAACTAATTACTTTGGGAAATTTAGCAATATATAGAAATTAATTTATGGGCTTTCTCTCCAGAGGAAATTAAATCAAGATTTGAGCCAAAAGGCTAAGGTAAATAAATGCTCTTGAAAATAAATACTTTCATCTTTTACTAATCTAAAAATCTTCAGCAGATACATTTTAACCGAACAAGCAGTTTACACATGGACAATAGTGGCCAATAGAGTTCATGATGAAAAAAGTAGGTATACCTCTCACATGGCAACTCCAAAAATTTGTTTCGACAAAGAATCATCAAGGTGGGAGAAAGACAAATGTGGAAAGAAACAAGGTAATTTTACTGTGCAGATTAGCGCTTCGTAACCAGAACATGGAAAGCCACTTCAATATTGCAGCAAATATGGTAACTATACATCGATATCGCATGGGATGTCGAAAAAGGCTAACAAGATATTCAAAACCCAGGATGATGCATGTAACTCTTTTCATTTTCCTCAAACAAATCACCGACTCTGAACAAACTTTTGAATGGAAGAAAAGGGCATGCACATAAGTGCCGGATGCTTTTATCACCCTTGTCGTTCATATTCCCAACTTAGAAATTAGACCAAGCTATTTCTCCCTCTAAGGCTGTAATCCTAGCTTCGAAATTCAGGATACCATGCAACAGCCCCAAGGAACAACAGCTTAACCAAACATTTATGTGTCTAAATTAGTTGCAGTCACTTTCTATTTTTCTACTGATTGGCATCACTGACATTTTCCAGCAAAAATCAGGAAGACACTGAGACGTTGCATGCTAAATATAAATTGACGACACACGTGTCAGAGTATATGACCAATCAGACTTATGGTTTTCATCAAATGCTGGCATCAATTTGTGGACGGTATTCTCTGTTCCTGAAGAACTAAGATGTTCGAGTTCTCTTCTTTTGGATCCTGAAGCCTTTCACCCCGAGGTCAGTTATTCTACTCACACGGTTGCATCGGTATAGATAACATTAGGGTTTTATGTGTCACATTCAATATAACTGCACATGCACACTTTACTATACTAAATAATTTAGATTGTGATACTCTCCCCTGTTTTTTAAATTTTTTTAAGATGGTGATTATGCATGAAAGGTTTTCGAAAGGGGTAAAGTCCCTATGGAAGGTGCTAAAAGTTAATTATCGGCTACTATTTTCGCCTAGAAAAGCACATCACCAAGCCTGTTGGACAATTATGCATATCTATGCTACCATGATCTAGAAATGCACCACATTAAGGTTTTGAAGCCTACCTAACAAACTTTGCTAGAAGGCTTCCACATTTGTTCTGATCGAGTCTGTAAGTCAAACAAAGCATCAAAGGTCCAACCAAAATAAGAAGAAAACTTTAAAACTGAAAGCACGATCCAGGTCTAAAATGCTTGCAAATTATAACTTCAACACCCAACAAACTTCAATTTTCCGAGAGTGCAATGGGGCAGGTGTTGAGGGTGAGCTAGAACCATCTTCCTCGCTGTATGACCTAACAAATTAACATAAAAGGAAGAAGTGATTACAGTATCCACTGTGTAAAAATTCAGCCAACATGCCCAAATGGTAAACAATCAAAAGACTTTCAATCTAGTTAGACAGGATTATTTCCGTACTATTGGCCAAAGGAGAACCTAAACAGTTATTCAATCCATAAAAGTAAGATTCTACCTCTTGCTCAGATCCTGAAGCTGAGCCTTCCACAGGGCCAATGACACCAGCATGAGGAATTATAGAACGATGCAGCAGATCCTGAAAAGAAGTAAAATTTCCCACAGCTGCAGCCACTTGAATAGGAGCGATTATCTGTGGGGTTGTTGTGAAGTAGTCCGAAGCCATAATCTTGTTTAGCTTCTCTCTCAAGCCAGTGTCTAGAAAAACCCCAAGAATAGAGAAAAATACAAAAGTAAAAGAAGGTCCAAACATTTAGAGAAATTCAAGATGCTTTCAACCAAAAAGACATCTCCAGATAATCATAAGCAACCTAATTATTCTACACGAACAAGCAAAACTCTACTGCAAGTAAGTTATGGTGGTGCATAATTTAATTGGTAAAGTACATTCCTTGAAACTACAAGCCCTATTGAAAATGACAGTCCACGTCCAACAAGTTAAACTTCTCAGAAGGCTGAAGAAAGGACTATAAGATAGCAATAAAACAATCAAGCATAGGAGACTCACACTAAAGTAGGGAAAATCATTTCTTCCCAAGTTAAATCCTAAGACTACTTACCCTTGTAACAAAATAAGGAACTTAAATGAACAACAAATAGCAAAACTTATTCATAAACATTCAACAATAAGAAGCATGCGACTTTCTCAAAACAAAATATTCCATATCAGATAAAAGAACATTAAACTCCAGTGTATCAATGCAAATTGGTCTCCAAAAAAAATCAATTAGTTTATCAAAGCAAAGATTTTCACCAAACATATAACAACAAAAGGCATTAAACATACTACTCAATGCAAAATTAGAGAGGTAGGGCGAGAATTTGCATACAAGTGACACTGGAATTAGGCTGAATTGGGTGGTCTGAGTTGGAAAGCCACAGATTTGCACGCTCCACACACATTTTCAACGAGTCCTTGTGTGACAGGCGGGAATACGGTGGTCGCGAGGTGAGAAGATCCCCCAAGAGCGCAACCAAATCCAAATCAAAGTCGTTCAAGGGATCGCCAGCAGCGTCATCATCCGTCACGTAATCATACGAGAGGCAGCAGTTCCTCTCATGAGTCCTCCTCATAAAGTTGTCGTTAGCCATCGACAGAGTGCGGACATCAAACATGCTCCCAAAATACACCAATTTGAGCAGATCGGCAACAGCACCACTTTCATCACTCTTCTTTTCCTCTGATTGAGTCTCGGCCAGAGCGATCTGAATTTCCTGATCAACGGCCTGCAGGAGGGGCTGGCGGAACCTCTCTAACTCGTCGATAAGGGGCACGATGAATGACTTGGAACGGAGGGCTTCCTGCTGCTCTTTGTTGAGGGATTTACCGCGAGAGAGGGATTCCTCCATTTGCGATATGCGGTTGAGCTTTTTGCGCAGCGCGCGAATGCGCTTGTTGAGCAGGCCGAGGACAGGGCCGTCGGTGGCGGTTTCGGAAGAGTGAGATGATGGAATCGCGGCCATTGTTCGAGCGGAGAAAACGAGGAGGAGAGGGATTTTGAGAAGCGGTGAATGAGTGAATAATGATTCTAAAAGGCTAATAGTAATACAGTGGATGCTGATGCTGTCAAACTGTCAATACAAGTCAAATAAAGCACATTTCATTTTCTAGCATTTATTACGACTGCTCAAAAGTGGACCTATCAAATCTGCATCAGTGTATGCGATTTATTGCGGCGGAAAATGGTCTATTGACAAATAAGTTCTCCGTTATAAATCAAACATTTCTGTTTCGGCAATCCATTTTACTCCCTCCATTCCATAAAAATTGAGTCGTATTTCTTTTTAGTCCATCCCAATAAAGTTGAATCATTTCCTTTTTTAACTAAAGATAAAACATCTAATCACTATTACTTTATTCCATCATTTACTTTATTCTCTCTTATCTTTCCTAATTTTTTCATCTCTCCTATTTATTTAATATAAATTCTTAATCTCCGTGCCCAAAAGTTTTGTATCAACTTTTGTGGGACGGAGGGAGTATGTCCATTTTAGGAGTCTCAGTTGAATTTGACATATGTTGTAAGAAATACTCCATTCGTCCTAAGGAAGATGACCCCTTTCTTAGGCGGCACGGAATTTTATGCAAATTTATTTTGTGTGTTGAGAGGAAAGAGTAAAGTAAGAGAGATGGAATAAAGTAGAGATAAAAGTGTTTCCATTTTAAGTAATGAGTCATCTTAGTTAGGACAAACTAAAAAGGAAAGTGAGTCATCTTCAATGGGACGGAGGGAGTATAAAAGAAAGTTGCTGAAAAAAATAGTGGAATGTGGATCCTACTTTTATATATTAGTTTTATAATAAAATATGAGTGGAAAAAGGTGAGTGAAATGTGGGACCTATTACTAATTATGAAATATTCTAACCGGGACTCCTAAATTGGGACGGATGGAGTATTATTTTGTGAGTTAATGAGAAGAGAATAAAATAAGAGAAATAAAAAATTAGAGATGATGTTGTTGTCATTTTAAGAAACGTAAACTCAAAAGAAAAAAACGTTTCATTTTTAATGATACAATGGAGTAGTACTCTTCCTTCTCTATTTTTGGTCCACTTTGTGTTGGAAATGAGTTTTAAGAAATGAAAGAAAAGTGGGTTGAAAAAAATAGTGAAATGTACGTTCCACTTTTATATATTGATTTCTTATAAAATGTGATTGAAATGATTTAGAGGAATATGTGTTCTACTTAACATTTATGGTAAAAAAGAACAATAAATGAAGGATGAATAAAAATGGAAAAGTGAACTAAAAATGGGAGAAGTGGAAGACGAAGAGAGTAATTTTTATACTAGGAACACAAACGTTAAGTGCAGCGATAGATATAAATGTCAACAGAAGACATATGACATACAAATGTATTGACATTTATAGCATAGGTTAATGACATAGTACTCAGTTAACTACTCCCTCCGTCCCCGATTAAGAGTCACACTTTGATCGGACACGAGTTTTATGAAATATAAAGAAAAGTTGGTTGAATGAGTTAGTGAAATATGAGATCCATTTTTTTATATTAGTTTTATAATAAAAATGTGAGTGAATTGAGTTAGTGGAATATGAGACCTACTTACTATTTATGGTAAAAATGAAGTGTGACTCTTAATTGGGGACGGACCGAAATGGAAAAGTTGGACTCTTAATCGGGGACGGAGGGAGTATTTAAGATGGTTGTCAAATTAATAAGACCTTTATATATCTACGAGTGCGTTATATTGCTAATTATTTAAATTGCTAACTTTGCTAACTCGTCAATGTTTTGTACTAAAAATGTCAATACGGTGATATTAAAATGTCAACACATAATATCAACACATTATATTGAAGTTCAACTGTTGACATTTTAATGTCATCGTATTGACATTTTTAATATACAAAATTTATGAGTTAGCAAGTTAGCAACTTAAGAAAGTTAGCAATTGATCACATCCCTATATATCTAATATCTATATATCTATATCATTTGTAGTAGAATTATCTACTTATAGAATCTTGTAAAATTCTCTATACATAGATATTATCTAATAAAAATATGTAAGTTTTTATAGAAAAAAAAACTAGATACGAATATAAAAAAAATAGAGTAGATAATTCTACAATATATGAGCAATGGCTATATATATATCCTTCCATATTTCAAAAAAAATAAAAATCTTCTAAACACAATAATTAGTCCAAGTGCTCTTTTTTCAATATATGAATAGGTGTGTTGTTTATTAGTCTCCATTAACACATTGATAGCACTGCAATTGCAGTTCATTTGAGCTAGGCTTGTCGAAACTCGAGAGGGGACTCAATAGTAAAATACATGCTCCATAATAACTCAATAATAAACATGTCGTCATATGATAAATCAATTTTACAAGACATTAGTATCAAAAGTACTTGTGAATCAACCAACAAATTAATCACAATAAATCATTGGTAATTAATCTTTGCTTTTGATAACTTTGAACAAGTTATAACCTTTTTACTTAACAAAGAAAGACCTAGGATCTCTTTTAATCATAAGATCCAATTTATCATGTTACCAACCCAAAAGTTTGTTCACCCAAAAATTTGTTCTTGAAAAATAATTAGACAAAAAATAGACAGTCTCAGAATGAGTGGCTACAGAAGCAAGACCACATACAAGTGTTAATACTTTTAGCCATTTACAGGAAAAGGCACGGTCTATTGTTTGTAACATCCTTGATCAAAATATGCATCATTTTATATTTGATGTATTATATTGTTATTTGCATTATAAATATATTAATTAGATATTATAGAGATTAATAAACTGAAATTCATCCATAATTAATTATTTATGATTTATAATGTTGAATATTTTTAATAAATAGATAATTAAGTGTACATGTGAACGTGTGATTATGTGCATGAAATAAAGTAATTGTGTGCATGTAATATTGTTTTTATATATGCACGTAATTATGTACTATATAATATATATATATATATATATATATATATATATATATGCATACATGAATATGAATATTAGGATAAGGACTCACTATGGAGCCACACGTGTAAATTTATAATTATAAATGGAATAGAGTTACGTGGTGGAAAGAAGATAGGAATACACTTCCTTATTTAATATAAATGGGAGTCGGTTTATGGAGGATAGGAAATAATATAAATAATAATCATAGGGAGGGGGATGAGTTTAGCGAGGAGGGAGTCAGAGAGTAAAAAAAAAACAAAGGAACTTTTGGAAGAAACAGAAAAGCGAGAGGGTTGGAATTGAGAAGAAATTCACGTATATTTTCGGTTTCGGGATTGATGGCTATGGAACAGGAGATGGAATCAAAAACTCGGTTAGATTACATGTTTCAATCAGGTGTGTATAAATCACACTTTTAGTTTTACATATTTTATGTGATTAATTGTTATGTGTTAAATTGGAGTTAATATTTGAATTATATGATGTGATACTGATATGATATGTGTTTAATTATGATGATAGGGATATATGCTTGCTGCAATAAATAGTATATTAAATTGGAATTATTGAGTGGAATATGATATGGATATGTGATTGGTGCAATAGATATGTTTTGCATATGGTATTGGAATTAATTGAATCATTTGATTAAAGAGGATATGTGATAGTCATGTCTTGGATCTGAAATCACAGTGGACATATTGGGACCTTCGGGTCAATCATATTGGGACCTTCGGGTCAATCATACTGGGACCTTCGGGTCAAATCATATTGGGACCTACGGGTCAAATCATAGTGGGACCTTCGGGTCAAATCATAGTGGCATATTGGAAATCCCGGGCAGATACTATGCTTGAACTATCACAGAATAATAAACTGAACAAAGTGGCATGTGCATATGTATATGGAATTATTTTTTTAAATATTGTTATATATATTAGTTAAAGAATATGTTTGATGTTTGGGCCGTGGAATTAAAGGTAAGATTTATATACACTGAGTTGTGGCTCATATAAACCACTAATATTTTTCAGGAATAAGATATCAGTGAATTTATTCGTTGTCATACGTCGTAGGAACTGCACATGTTATCAGGTTTGGCGGCTGACGCATTTTTGGCAACCTTCTCCTCCTCGTCATTTTTGCATATAGATAAATACTATATAGTATAAAGAGTGGTGAGAGGGTGCCACTATAATTTAGAATGTTTGTAATATGTACTTGACAAATAGTGGTTTTTGAAATTATATAATATGTGCGCTTTATATACTCGAAATGTGGTTATTTGTTTTAAATACTTGAATTTATTTATAATAAGTGCATAAGCCATAAGCCAGCTAAAGATACAGATCCGTTGAAGAATTATGACATTGATATTGGTTTAATGGTATGCTTTTATCTATGTTATAGACATATTCTCTACATTGTGTTGAAATGCTTTGTATGTGTAGTTTAATTTAGTTATTTATATATTTTGCAGAAAGATATGTTCGAAGCATACTTCATAGAGAAGAAATTGCTAGATCTTTCAAAAAATATAAACAAGTCTTCATTCAACTTTCTGAATTTAGAATGGGCGACAACCACAAACATAAAGGACTGCGGTGTCTATTTGATAAGGCACATGGAGACCTATGTTGGGAAAAATGGCAGTGATTGGGATATCGGCTTCTCTGCGCGTAGTCTGAAGATTATCCAAGTACTCAGGGGAAGGTATTGCTGCACGATGATTGCATCAATTTACAATAACCAGAGATCACCAATGTTACAATTGGCTCATGATTGGATGGAAGCAAACATGGACAAACTGCTTAAGCTAAACAACAAATACAAGAAATTGTTTAGTTGTAGAAAGAGGAAGTGAACAAAAACTAATTTTAATGTTTGATGTTAACTTATTTTTTGGATTGGATTTAAAATGATTATTATGCATTCTGACTTGTGAAATTAGCAACTTTATGCTAATGTTGTTAACTTTCTTGTTTTGGGATGGATTTCAAAACAACTACTATTGTGGTTTCTTACTTTTGAATGAATGTATATTTTCTGTTAATTTTATTATGATTCACATGACTTATTATTATTGTTGACATGACTTATAATTGTTATTGACATGACTCATAATTGTTGTTGACATGGTTCTATACGTACTAAAAATAGTAAATAATATAGTTAACACGGCAATACCAATATAGATAAAAGCATACCATTAAACCAATATCAAGGTAGTAATGGTTAATAGAACAAACTGGGAAGAAGACATGTATGACATGAAAGATAAAATTATATTCATAGAATACTTGTTCATATTCTAACATAGATATTATTGTTAGATCTTATTACCAAATCAATTTTTCTCCAGTTGAAATCTGGTCTTCTTTCAACCTCATTATCTATCTGAGAAATGAAATTTCTCTTTGCTGTCAAAGCATCCCAATTTTCCTGCTGATTTGTTACATTGAAGTTCTGCATTTAACATGTTTGGTTAGGGAGACATCTGACTCAAACAGTTTACATATAATTTAAGATTACTTACACATGGAGATGTACTCATAAAAAGCGTGAAAGTGATTATGTTGGCCTTTCATTTTCTCCGTTGTTCAGGTGTGAAGCCCATGCGTTAATTACACCCACATTAATTTCTACATGGGGCTTCAGTGATAAAAACAATTCCTTGGTCGCCCAAGTAAAATCATCTTCATAAACGCATGCATTTCTGAAATGAAGTTATACAAATTACATATGAAAAATATTCATAAAGTATGTTTACTGCATAGAAAACTAAAAATACTTTTAAGATCAATGAAATAATTAAATAATGCATACTCATCTGTTCCTTCTGTTTCTAGTATGTAGTAGTAGACAGTTCTTTCATAAGTTTCCAGGTATGTTTTTGTATCTACAGCTCTTATGTCAACTGGAGAGCCTAGGAATGGGTCGGAATGCGTTTTATCATATGACCTTTTTAAACTAGCTTCTGGCAGTGGAATCGCAGAGAATGGAACAACAGTCTTCTGTCAGTGCAAATAAAATTCATGTTAGTTTCAATTAAAAATCATGTCAACTATATATACTAGTCATGTCAACAACTAGTATAATTATGTCAAGTATGGTGCATATCATGTCAACAGCACATACGATTTATGTAAATTACGGTACATACTATGTCTGCTAGACACAGAACCATGTCAACAATAAATAAAATTAATGTCAGCAACAATTATAAGACATGTCAACTACATGGATAAATCATGTCAATAATAATTATAACCAAATCTAAACCACAATTTCAAGCAATTTTAACAACAATTCAGTCATTTTTTAAAACCAATATACTATTTAATCTTAGTTTTAGTTACTTTACTTTAACAATATTCTCTTCTTTCTCTTTTCCTTTCTCCTGTTGCTTTGCTTTGTTCATTTCAACATATGCGTCATCCATTGGACCTGCACCTGGTGTTGAGATAGGAGAGGTTGATTCACTATTGTCATCACCCACTGTGTCTTCTTTTGTTCCTTCATCTTCTTTTTCTTCAACAGCCTATTAAATTAGTAATATATAATTAATATCAAATTAATTCTAAATACAAAAGATGAGATTTGGCTCACCCCTTTAGGATCAGAAACTGGCGATGTAGGGATAATTACTCTGTTTCTTTCTCCTGCCAACTGCTTTTAACTTAGTTTTATAACGTTAGTATCTAAATTATAGGAGTAATCTAATGTCAACTCAAAGAAACATATGTAAACAAAATGATGTACTTACTTTATTAACGAGATGTCTGTATCTGAAAGTTGGAAACTCTGTCAAATCTTCAAGTGCTTCCTTTTCCTTTTCAATAGTAACTATTGATTCAATGATTGTTTTCCAGTTATCAAAATTATCAACCTTGTCTTCAAGGAACGTGGACAAATTAACAAACTTTTCGTTCACAGATTCAATTGGACTTGTTTGGCTTCCAAGTGCAGATCTAGCCATATCACACATCAATTCGGAAGCAAATTTACTTTTGATGTGTGAGGGAGCTTCTGTAAAGGCCCTGATAAGATTCATCTTCCCATAATTCATCATAAGAATGTTTTTCTCTACTTTCTGCAGGAATTCTTTTGGGAGTAGATTCAGGGAAGACTCCACCATTGTCATCAACATTAGAACTTTTTTCTTGAGGCAACTCCTCATCCTCCTCGTCCTCCATCTCCTCTTCCTGTTCCTCGTCCTCATTCTCCTCTTCTTGTTCTTCCTCCTCCTCCTGATCCTCTTCCTGCTCCTCCTGTTGCTCCAGGTTATGGACATATCTCTTCTGGATAAGTCCCAAACCAAATTTTCCTGCATCTATCTCCTCATTTTCTCTATCTTGCAAATGTTGACTTGTCCACCCTTTCATTAAAGGAAGATTGCGAGGAACTGAACGTTTGTCTTTAATAACTCTATCCATGTAGCAGAGCTGCATATACAATTGATTCTAAGCTCCCTCTGATAAAGGACTATCACAAAAATAAAGTTTCGCGAATTCACATGAAGAACAAAATCATTAGCTGGAGTTTTAAAAAAATTCTAACGAAATTCAAATAAACTAGCGCCTGCAGAAACATCTAATTCACGCATTCTGCCTCAATCACAACAAGCTAACATAGCATAAACCTAACAATAACTCGATTTCGGCACTGAAATTGAACGAAACACAAATGTCGATCCTAACAGCCATTGAAACAAACATACCCTATGTCAATAATTGTTGACATACTATTACAGCCATACATATGTATGTTTTCTACAGCCACTCTAATAAGCATACAATATGTCAATATTATTATGTCAATACCAAGCACAATTAACAGAATTATTTCATTAGATATCAATTGTGTGTATATTACTAAAATTATTTCATTAGATATACCAAGCACAATTAACAGAATTTCAGGCATTAAGTATGCTATGTCATTAACATAGCATACTTTGTTAACATAACCTGTTGATTATCTTATAAAGTTTATGGCAAGTATACTCTGTTTACATAAATATGACTATGTCAACTATTATTTAAATAAGCTTAGAATACGTCAATAGCTATTGACATACTACTAAAATCATACATATGTTTTGTACAGCCATCCTAACAGCCATTGAAACAAGCATACCCTATGTCAATAGTTGTTGACATACTACTACAGCCATACATTTGTATGTTTTCTACAGTCACTCTAACAAGCATACAATATGTCAATATTATTATGTCAATACCTATTCAAACAACAATACACTACTGTCAACAGAATATTATTATAGCTAGGTCAATAGCTAGTATATAAAATGTCAATAATTTTAAAAATTTAAACAAATCTTAACTGGAAGGTGAAGCTTTTTCTCTTCCTTTTTTTACAGCTGCATTTTTCTTTGCAATCTATTCCGATTCTTCCATCGCAAATCAACAAAAAAATTTAGCAAGTATCGAATTCATAAAAAACGAAATCGAGATGTTTTTTAAAACACCAAAATCAAAGCAATATACTTAAAATTTGAATCAATTTCTTAACCTGAAGAAGTAGCTTCATGCGTCGCCGATTTTGACTGCTGTTCCTCAGCTTCAATCGATTTTTCAACCGATTCTTTCCGATTTTCCTCTTCGTTCGTCATTTAGATCAGCGAGATTTTCAATGTTTTCGGTTTGAATTTTGAAAATCAGCGAGTTTTTGCAGATTTTGAAGGATTCGAATTGTATGAAGATCAGCGAGATTTGAGATTTTTGACGAGAGATTTTAGAGAAATTTTAAGAAACTGGTTTGAAATCAGTTTGGAT
Organism: Salvia hispanica; assembly: GCF_029641045.1. Classification (NCBI taxonomy): domain Eukaryota; kingdom Viridiplantae; phylum Streptophyta; class Magnoliopsida; order Lamiales; family Lamiaceae; genus Salvia; species Salvia hispanica. The sequence continues at coordinate 23,618,057 of NC_142697.1, forward strand.
GTTTCACGCTTTTTTTATTTATGAAATTACAATTTTACCCCCTTGTTGACATAATGTTGTATTTGTTGACATTTTGTTTAGCTTGTGGATTAGTGGCCCATATTGCATCTCATTTCTCAATTTAGCTAAATAATCTCAACCTAACAAGACCCTATATATATATATATAATCTCAACCTAACAAGACCCTATATATATATATATATAGGGTCTTGTTAGGATGAGATTTTTGGGCATAATTGAGAAATGAGATGCAATCTCAGCCACTAATTCACAAGATTAACTTAATGTCAACAACTATCACATTATGTCAACACGGGGGTATAATTGTCATTTCATTAAATTGTATTTGAAATCATTTTCTAAAATCCTCCCTAAAACTCTAGCTTCAAATATTCAAATCTTCAACATTCAAATCTTCAAATCTCTTCAACATTCAAATCTTCAAATCTTCAACATTCAAATCTTCAAATCTCTTCAACATTCAAATCTTCAAATCTTCAACATTCAAATCTTCAAATCTTCAAATCTTCAACATTCAAATCTTCAAATCTTCAACATTCGAATCTTCAAATCTTCAGCATTCAATAAAATAACACTTATAATTTACATATGAATACCGAGATATCGAATGTCAACAACTCGTATTAAAATGTCAACAACTAACAAATAACAATTACAATTCACATATGAATACCGAGAATATCGAATGTCAACAACTCGTATTAAAATGTCAACAACTAACAAATAACACTTACAATTCACATATCAATACCGAGAATATCGAATGTCAACAACTCGTATTAAAATATCAACAACTAACAAATAACACTTATAATTCACATACCAATAGCCAGAATATTGAATATCAACAACTCGTATTAAAATTTCAACAACTTAAAAAATAACACTTGTAATTCACGTATCAATAGCCACATTATCGAATGTCAACAACTCGTATTAAAATATCAACAACTAATAAATAACACTTATAATTCACATATCAATATATCGAATGTCAACAACTCGTATTAAAATGTCAACAACTAACAAATAACACTAATATTTCACATATCAATAGCGAGAATATCGAATGTCAACAACTCGTATTAAAATGTCAACAACTAACAAATAACACTTATAATTCACATATCAATAGCCAGAATATCGAATGTCAACAACTCGTATTAAAATGTCAACAACTAAAAAATAACACTTATAATTCACATATCAACTACGATGTCAACAACAAACATTATTCATGTCAACTACGATGTCAACAGCAAACATTATTCATGTCAACTACGATGTCAACAACAAACGTTATTTATGTCAACTATTATGTCAATAGCAACATTTTACAAATAATTAATGTTAATAACAAATATTTTCATGTCAACGACCTATATTATTTATGTCAACAACAACGTTTTACATATAATTCATGTCAACAACAATGTTTTACATATAATTTATGTCAACAACATTTTTCATAAAATTTATGCCAACGACCTATATAATTTATGTCAACAACAAACGTTATTATGTCAACGAGCTATATAATTCATGTCAAAAATAAACATCTTCATGTCAACAACTTATATAATTTATGTCAACAATAATATTTTAGGCAATATCACAAACACCTTATCTACACAGCTCAAAAATTCCAGCAACACAATCGAATTAAAAGCTGCACCCATATATTTCACAAATTAATTGTAATTTGCTTTCGATTTTAGAAAACTCGAATCCACAGAATTAACAAATGAATTCACAAATTTCGAATTAAAAAGGCAATCAGTAATTCGAACAGTAACCACTTCAAATCCTACCCTATCATACGCTTCTCTTACCTCACCTACGTAAATCAGTTACATTCATCAATAATATACTCTATTATCTAACTCCTTTGCCAAAGCGAGATTCAATAATTTCCTCATCAATTAACTAGTGATCAATTGCAGTTATTTTAACTTATTTTACTTCATATCACTTCAAAGCAATTCCAGTAACACACCAAACAACAGCACAGAATAGCAACAAAGATATCAAAGATAAACACGGTGTTACTAGCTACTTACGTGTGCCTTGTGAATCTGGACAGACTGAAGCTGAAGAAGGCCCAATTGCAGAGGGAGGCAGCAAGGGAACTGGAACAGAGCATTTCAATGGTCAAAGCTCCAGGTGCTCTTCTACGCGATCTGTCACTCACCTTACCTATCAAGATCAAGGTTTCCAAACCAAAGACAGTGGAAAATCGTATGGAGGAGTGAGTTCAGCTCACCTTCACTTTTGTTCACAGTTAAATGAGGTCCTTTGTACTCGAAGAGGTATTCATATCAGTAGAAACTAATGATTTGACATTACAACTTATCAGAATAGGAATTAATTTTGTTCATTATTAAGACAATATCTTGTTTTCTGCATCTCCTTGAACTCAGTGCAAGTTTTGTGATATGTTTTATAACTTTTAACAAGATATCAACAACTAAAAAATAACTTTTATGATTCACATATCAATAGCGAGATTAGCGAATGTCAACAACCCGTATTAAAATGTCAACAACTAAAAAATAACACTTATAATTCACATATCAATAGCGAGAATATCGAATGTCAACAACTCATATTAAAATGTCAACAACTAAAAAAGAACACTTGTAATTCACATATCAATAGCCAGAATATCAAATGTCATCAACTCGTATTAAAATGTCAACAATAAAAAATAACACTTGTAATTCTCATATCAATAGCCAGAATATCAAATGTCAACAACTTATAGCAAAATGTCAACAGCTTTCACCGACGACGACTTCTATTGGCATGCAATCAACGATTTCTCAGACAACAAATCGAATGAAATTGAGCTGAATCAACAGATGGTAACAAGAAATCGTTTTGTTTTAAGACAAACATCAAGTAACACACATCAGCAATGCAATATCATTCGAAACTTCAAATGTAGAAGAAATTGTTCAGCATATCAGCCAGTTTGATTACCCACACAAACCTCTGTGATCAAATTCACATGATAGATCTTCCCTCCAACTCATATCTAGGGGGGGAGGGGGAGGGGGAGGGGAGGGAAAACACCGAGACATTGCAAGTTATAATTGAAAGAGATTCAGTGACCTCTCCACCGATTAAAGGCCTGCACTCATTTCCATTAACCGTCACACTCTCACTGTCAAGATTCAAACACTCAGTAGAAATTAAACGATTAATTAAACTCCTAATTCATCGAAATTGAGATTCAATTTACCGCAGGAGGTGTTCCTCGCCGGATCGGAGATGACGAGCAGCACGATCGAGTGGGCGATGGTGGAGCTACTCGGCCACTCGGTGGAGAAGGAAGAGCTCCGCCGCGTCGTCGGAGAAGGCAACAGATTCGAGGAAGCGCAGATCGACGATCTGCCGTACCCGCAGGCGGTGGTGAAGGAGACGTTGCGGCGGAGAAGGAGTCAGCCTCCGTTTCATCGTCGGAAGAACCAGAGCCGGTGGAATCGGACGGCGAGGTCGAAATCGGCAGTGATCTCGACGGCGATGATGATGATTCCGCCGTTGATCTGGAATCGAATTCCACTTCGCCATTTTTATCGTCCGATATCCTATATCGTTCCATCCGTGACGAAATTGAAAATCAAAACCCCGAATTGGCGAAGAAATTCATAGAAGTGCGATGAATTTGATAATTTGCTAGCCAGAAAAGCTTCGGCGGTGGGGATAAACAGGACTGGGGAATCTGAGAGAGATTTTCCTCTCTTTCCATTAAAACATAAATTACAATTATACCCTTTCATAATAAATTAATCTTAAAATAATTTTTGTGTGGCAAAATCTAGACCACTCATTTAATAAAAATGTGTGGCTGATATTGCATCTCATTTCTCAATTACCCTAAAAAATCTCAATTGATCATGAACCTCTATATAAGAAGGAAATAGGACACTTAGGGTGCAAAGGAGTCTAACGCACCCCTATATATATATAGGGTTTTAATCTATCAAAAGAAGGGCCTAAGTACCAAAATACAGACCAATTACCAACCGTCAGATCCATATGTGAGTGGCCATGATTTGTTGTTTAAATTATTTCGTTTGAGTCATAATAAAAGCAAAATGCGTCATGTGAAGGGTATTTTCGGTAGAATAAATAAGTGGAACCGTCATGACCGTTTTTAGTGGGCGGATTTAATGGGAGTGTTTACTGCACATGCTAAAATCACTCATTTATTGAAATCCCCCAAATCAAACGGATTAAATCCCAAAATCAGAGACCCAAAACCTAAACCACTCTTCTCTCGCTTCTCCAATAAACCAAAATCCTCATCGCCGACGATTCTTCAGTAATGGTGAATACACGCTTGGCTGGAGCAGCGAAGGATGACGGAAAAGGTTAGCAAGGGTTTCTAAATCCCTAGTTTTTTAGAATGAGCAATCTGAATTGACGCAGCGTTCTTTTGTGTTGGTACCGCCAAAAGCAACAACGAAAATTTGTATGTTGTCTAAAATATTTGGGTTATTTTTGTTCGGATTATATTTGAATTTTCATCTGACAAATCTTTTCGTGTTGATGTTTGTCTTCCTGAACAGCGACTGCAACTATTCTACACGTCAAATGTAAAGGCTGCTGGAAGAGATGACCCAAAACAAGGTTAATGTGTTATTTTTTAGGTTATTATTATGTAGTAGGTTATTATGGTTTTCTACACTGAAACAATGAATTTTGTCTACAAATTGAGTTCAACTTAGGATTACATACTCAGACTGCCGTAGTGGATGTTTCAAAGGCTGTTAAAGGTTAATGTGCTAATCTACACAAATAATGAATGAGGTCATAGCTTTGAGTGTTTTGTGTCATAGTTCAGAAACATTGATTGTTGCAATATTTTTTTAAAAAAATTGATATGAACAGAGTTTAGTGTTATGGATTGTTTGAGGTTATTCGATAACATTTCTAGTTTTTTAAGTCATTGTTAGTTTTTGTTTACATCATTTTAGGGTATGCTTAATATCATAACATAAAAAGCATATTAAAATTGACCTCCGTGTTGTCTAAACAGGACCTATGTAATTTAAAAGTACGGGTTTGAAAAATACGGATGTCATTTTTAGATCATTTTAGGTCATGCTTTCTATATGCCCTCAAAGACTAAGAATGACTTCATTTATATGTGCAGGTACTGTGGTAGAGAATGTTGATGCAGCTGACTTACAAGAATGCGGAGATCAACGTTGAAAAATGATAGCAAACTACATATCTTAAGCAATTGCTATATGTCATAAATAAAAAGACTGGAACTTTGTTTCATTTTTTTTTTAGTTTACCACTGTTTTAAATTAAGGATGTTTAAACAGTTTAGCTTTACATATTTGGATGGTGTTTTAGAAGTGGCATCAGATGTTATTGTTTCTTCAATTTATATATGAATACTAGTGCCAAACAAGCTCTTTTTTATGTCATACTCTATGCGTGTTAGAATATTTGGGTCATAATAAATGAATATTTGGGTCATAGCATCGTATGGTTAATTTGTGTCATAATAAACCAATATTCTGGTCATTATATAACACTAAGGAGTACCAGAATGCGTCATGCAAATCTGATCAAAATGTTCGTAACAAACAAACTGAAGTTAAATACACGATTATATGTCGCAATGTTTGTAATGCTTTCCTCTTGTTTCTTGTAGTCGAAATACCATATGATGAAAATTACTTCATACATTGGATCATAATAAATGAATATTTGGGTCATAGACTTGTTTTGGTTAATTTGTGTCATAATAAACCAATATTCAGGTCATTATATAACACTAAGAGTACCAGAATGCGTCATACAAACCTGATCGAAATGTTCGTACCAAACAAACTGAAGTAAAACACAAGATTATTCTCATGTTTTTGACATATTAAAAAAACTCAATATTAATATGGCCGAAGAATACACAAACAATAGCCCAAACATCAATTCAGTCAACAGCTTGAAAGTGGGTGAAGGACCAATATTAGCACCAGCACAATCCGTAATAAATTTTTGGTGTACTGGATCAAGTTGACGATTTAATCTCATGAACTTCTGGTGTTGTACCAAAACCATGGGGTGGTTGTGTTCTTTGTTCAAGTGTTGAATGACATAACCACGGTCAGAATCGAATTTGAATGCAACCCGAGCATTACATCCACATTTTTTCGATTTACGTCGTCGTTTGGGTTGTTCATCGCTAAATTTATGCTCACCTTCTCTGTTACACACCATGTAAAACCATATGGTGAGATCATCAACCTTTTTTGAACCGTTCTTCCTTGTGTCAAAATCGACACGGCGCCCATAGTTCTCGTAGAACTCAATGGCGTTGTCCAATGTGGGGAAGCTACGGCCAACAAAAGGTTTATGCTCTATAGGGCATTCTGGTGTATTTAAATCTGAAATAATTCATATTCAGAACACATATAAAAACTAACGATGAAGTAAAGACAAGTTTCCATCTACTGGATTTAGAATGATAATAGGTCATAATAGGATGAAATCGCGGCATACAACAAGTTCAATTGTCTTATACGAAAATGGGTCATACTAAACACAAATTGAAGCATAGCGGAAAAATCGATCAAATAATATAGGTGAAAAAATTCATACAACAGAAGACAATGTCAGTTCATAAATACAAATATATAAATTGGAGCAACACAAACAAATGAAAATAAAAACAATAACCATAACTTGTATTATCAAGAACGTCATCGGAGTATGATCAATTATCTACGTGATAAGTAGAATGGGTGTCGGATTCCATCGACGATGATATAGAATTGAAAATGGAACAGATTAATCTGGAACACGATTGGAGTTGGGATCTGCCAACGACGATGATATAGAATTGAGAAGGGAACAGATTAATCTGGAACAAGTATAATGGAAGTTTGATGGTACAGTGGCCGAAGAAGATGAAGATACGAAGGAGATGATTTGTTAGTGGAACAAGTATAATGGAATGTTAACTCATAATCACGCATATGATTTGTTAGTGGAAAGAGAAATTGCAAGATTATAGGAGTTGACATAACAATCGAGATGTAGCTAATGACTTTAGTAACCTTATTGGTTTTTTAGTGAATAAAATAATAAGATTTAGTGAATTAATTGAGCCATTAGATGTTTTAATCTCAAGATGATCTCGTCAGATCCTAAGGCTGAAAGTTGGCCTGTATTTCTTTATTTAAAGTCATTTTTGTTTTGATCAAAATCCTATATATATATATATAGAGAGAGAGAGAGAGATGCGATCATATCATAACCCTCAAATCACATGATAACTCTATAACTAAATCTGGACCACACATATTTTATAATCTTGTGGTTGAGATTCAAACTTAGATTTACTTAATAAAAATAGGCGCAGAGGGTAAATATGTCATTTCGCTAATTTAATTTTTGAATTTCGCTCCAGATTCACTCCAGATTTCACGCTCTTCTCATCGGTTTCTTCTCAGCGATTTTCGATTCTCTCCTCTTCTCTGTGATTTTGTTTCCATTTTGATCCAGATCACTCAATTTGATTCTCTCCTCTTCTCTGCGATTTTGTTTCCATACTTCTCGCTTATTTTGTTTCCATAGGCTCCAGATTTGATTCATTTTCCATAGTCTTCAGATTTTGTTTCCATAATTGTAATCGGGAAGATGTTTTCAATTTTGCGTTCTTATTTTCATTGATTACCTCTTCAATTGCTGTGAAAATTTGCTTCGATGGAATCTGTAGCAAATAACGAAGGTAACAATCATTATCTATTATTTAGCTTATTGATTGTGTTCATATTCATGTATTGAATTTGATTTTAGATTAATATTAGTTGTTGATTGGTTTATGTTTCTGATGTACAGAAATTCTTATTTGATTATATTATGTATTGTCGATTATGTGTTAAAATGATACTTTTGGCTTATAAATGTTAGGTTTACTGCATAACATGATAGTTTCGTCGGATAAAATGATATTATGATAAAATGATACTATGATAAAATGATACTATTACTGATTTGTAGGTATGTACATTCCTTTTTGTGATGATAGGTTTACTGCATAACATGATAGTTTTGTCGGATAAAATGATACTATGATAAAATGATACTATGATAAAATGATTCTATTACTGATTTGTAGGTATTTACATTCCTGTTTGTGATGATAGGTTTATTGCATAACATGATATTTTTACTGCATAAAATGATACTTTTAGTGCATAAAATGATATTATGATAAAATGATACTATGATAAAATGATACTTTTACTGATTTGTAGGTATGTACATTCCTGTTTGTGATGATGCTTTGAAGCCAATGATTGGTATGAAATTGAATACATTAGTAGAAGCAGTTGGTTTCTATGAACATTATGCTCGTTCAGTTGGTTTTGGCATTCGTAAAATGGGTAACAAATCAGTTCAAGGTATTACTAAGTGGCAGTATTTGGCTTGCAACAGACAAGGCTCTAAGAATTTTATACCTGGTCATGCATCCCAATCAACTGAAGTGTCTTTTAAGAAGCGTAGGTGTCGGTCATTTAGGTGTGAATGTCTTGCTAAGCTCAATTTGAGATATTATTCAGATGGCAAGAGCAGAGGATATGAGGTTTATCAGTTTGTTGAGTATCATAATCACTTAATGGTTGCGGATGAGCATAGGCATTTTATGATGGCCAATCGCAATCTGGATCCTATTCATCGGAGGTTTATGGAGGATTGTGGCAGGTGTAATATTGGTCCCACTCTCACATTCAAACTTTTGAAGGAGATAATGGGTGGACCTGAAAATATTGGATGTGATATTATTGATATTAGAAATGGTTATCGTGATATTATGTCCAATATTGATGGTTCAGATGCTCAAATGATTTTTGATTATATGCGTTCTCAAAAGGAATCATCTGATGCCTTCTATTATGAAATTGAGATAGGATCTCATGGAAAGTTAACTAGACTCTTTTGGGCTGATGCTATTTCAAGACGAAATTATCATATGTTTGGAGATGTAATTTCATTTGATTCAACATACAACACTAACAGGTATATTACTTTTGTTGCTAATAGACATAAAATGATACTTTTTGCTAATAAAATGATACTCATATCTGATAAAATGATACTCATATCTGATAATATGATACTCATTGCTGATAAAATGATACTTGCAGTAGATAAAATGATACTTCTTACTAATAAAATGATACTTTTGCATGATAAAATGATAGAAATTGTGCTTTTGCATAATAAAATGATAAAATGATACTTTTGCATCATAAAATGATACTTTTGCATCATAAAATGATACTTTTGCATCATAAAATAGTATCCCTTCTGTCAATAGCTGATAAAATGATACTCATTGCTGATAAAATGATACTTTTGGCTGATAAAATGATACTCATTGCAGATAAAATGATACTTTTGGCTGATAAAATGATACTCATTGCTGATAAAATGATACTTCTTACTAATAAAATGATACTTTTGGCTGATAAAATGATACTCATAGCTGATAAAATGATACTTGCAGTAGATAAAATGATACTTCTTACTAATAAAATGATACTTTTGCATGATAAAATGATAAAATGATACTCATTGCTGATAAAATGATACTTTTGGCTGATAAAATGATACTCATTGCTGATAAAATGATACTTCTGGCTGATAAAATGATACTCATAGCTGATAAAATGATACTCATAGCTGATAAAATGATACTCATAGCTGATAAATATAATTCATTTTTATGTTATATTCTGAAGGTATTGCATGATTTTTGCTCCATTCACTGGAAAAGATAACTATTCTAGACCAGTTACATTTGGAGCTGGCTTGTTATCAAGTGAAGGTAGAGAATCCTATTCTTGGTTGTTTGGCTGTTTTGTTCGATGCATGGGGGTAGCACCCAAATTGATTATCACTGATCAAGATTGGGGGATCAAACTTGCTGTTCAACAAGTACTTTTACAAACAAGGCACCGATGGTGTATGTGGCATATCATGGTTAAGGTGTCAGATAAGTTACCCAAATCTTTACTTGGTAATGAAGATTTCAAAAAAGAGTTGAATGCATGTGTTTGGTCTGATTTGTTAGAGCCTGATGAGTTTGATATAATATGGAATGATATAATCGAACGGTATGGATTAGAAGACGTGCACTGGTTTGGATCAATGTTTGAAGATAGAGAATTCTGGGTTCCTGCTTATTTTCGAGATTTTCCCATGGGGTCGCTTCTTAGGACTACATCGATGTCTGAATCGGAGAATAGCTTTTTTAAAAACTACACAAAGCCACGTGCAAATCTTGTACAGTTCATCAATTTCTTTAATTATGTTGTGGGAGATCAAAGGAATGCCAATTCACGATTGAACTACTTGGATTACTCAACTATTCCTGATTTGTCAACCCAATTGCCTATTGAGAAGCATGCATCTACAATCTACACTGATTCTATTTTCAAACATGTACAACAGGAAATAAGTATTGTATGTGAGATTGTTTCTATAACTACTGTTGAGGATAACATCAAGAAGCATCAGGTCAAGGACCAATATGGTAGAACATTGGATGTTATGTATGATTGTAAGCAAGACACATTCGACTGTAGTTGCAAGAAGTTTTCCAGAATTGGTTTGTTATGTTGTCATATATTTTGTTTGTTGAAGAATAAGTCTGCTAATCTCATTCCTGAGAAATATTTTGGTCGAAGGTGGTTGAAGAGCTCTTTACTAAAGGCAGCACATGGTCTACCATCTGAGGAACAACAACCATTTGAACGTGTGTTCCATTTTTAACCTTTATTTGTAAAAATTCTATTTTTCAGTCAGAGAAATGATAGTACTTATTGTAATAATGTTATCTTTTATCTTGCAGATTTGGATGAAAAGCAGGAAGTTAAGAAAAAGTTGTTCTCCAACTTTTATCGATTAGTCCAAAAGTCTGAAGGAAGTATGGATCATTTGTCTTTGTTAAGTGCTGGTCTTGATGATTTGGAACAGCATATGTTTGGAAATTGTGCAGCACCTTCAGTCATTGAAAAGAAGAAGATGGTTGAGGATTTTTATGGAATGGCAGTACCTGATGTAATTGATGTACATCCTCCAGACGTTGTTAGTACTAAAGGATCAGCTAGTGGCAAAGTAGCAAAGAGGCAGAGTGCAATAAGGAAAGCAAATAAGCCTCTACGACGGTGTGGTAAATGTCATGAGATGGGTCGTCATGATTCAAGAAATTGTGGTAGAGTCAATGAGAAGTCAGATTGAAGCCATTTGATATAGTTTAGGTATTTTAGGTGTATAAAATGACATTTTGGCTGATAAACTCATTCTTTTGTTTATAAACTGATAAAATGATACTTTAACCTGAAAAAATGACATCAAAAATGATATATAAGCTGATAAAATGATACTCGCAGTTGATAAAATGATACTCGCAGTTGGTAAAATGATACTTCTGACTGATAAAATGATACTTTAGCTGATAACATCATTCTTTTGTTTATAAACTGATAAAATGATACTTTAACCTGAAAAAATGACATAAAAAATGATATATAAGCTGATAAAATGATACTTTTGGCTTATAAAATTATAAAATGATACTCGCAGTTGATAAAATGATACTTTCAGCAGATAAAATGATAAAATGATACTTCTGACTGATAAAATGATACTTTGGCTGATAACATCATTCTTTTGTTTATAAACTGATAAAATGATACTTTAACCTGAAAAAATGATACTCGCAGCAAATAAAATGACAATAACCTTATAAAATGATGTATAAGCTGGAAAAAATGACATATAAGCTGATAAAATGATACTATCAACGGATAAAATGATGTTTTAATCTCACAAAATGATATATAAGCTGATAAAATGATACTTCTGACTTATAAAATTATAAAATGATACTCGCAGTTGATAAAATGATACTTTCAGCAGATAAAATGATAAAATGATACTTCTGACTGATAAAACGATATAATGACAAAATCATACTTGTAGCAGATAAAATGATAATTTGGGTGATTATATTCGAAACCACTATTACAAAACGCTATTATCAAGTCATAGAAGTTAGTATACAGGGGGTTTAAATTCTCTAATCATCTTTTCAACATCAATTTCTTCTTTTTTGCTGTCATTCTCAAACTTCTTCTTTATCATTGTAAGTGTCTCAAAAGCCTTCTTGTTAGTATCTCCAATAAGCAATGCTTCAGTATATCTGGCACGGAGTTTTATGAAAGACTCTGTTCCCTTCTTCGTTAAACCCGAATTCCAGTTACGAACAGGACCACCCATGTAAGTCTCCAAATGGCGCATCACATAAATTCCACAGTCAACTTTATTTGTATCGTTCTGCCATGGCATATTCATGTATCTGGTTTTTGACAGTTTGACAGTTCTTCCCATTGATGGATTGAGTCCATTTCCAAGATAAGTTCGGAAGAAATTTCTCTATTCAAATAACACAAATCATACATGAGGTTGATTAAAAATTATATTATGTTCCATACTGAATTATAGTCAATGCATTTTAACTAATAAATACTGAATGCATTTAACTACACATACCAGAGTACTTGGTGCATCTTCATATTTCTTCTCAAGTAAATCTTGACTAACCAGAGAATTGTCAATCACATCCATCATTTGCATTTTGAGATTGAAGCAGATGATATAATAATGTTCGTACGCCCAGATTGGAAAGAATATCTAATTTTCAAAACATTATATATAAATGTCATTTTCAAAAATATAGGTATGTTGTTCTGTAAGGGATGTGATCATATCATAACCCATATTTATTGTGATAACCTAATAACCCTCATTTTATGGATGAAAAGTATCATTTTGTAGAACAGAATATCATTTTATGGACGAAAAATATCATTTTTAGTAAAAATGATACTTTTGACCCATAAAATGATAGGGTTATTAGCTTATCACATAAATATGGGTTACCATTATAACGCACCCTTGTTCTGTAATGTATATCTAATTATGACTTACCAGGTCATAATTTTCCCATTTGAAATTTTCAATCTGTGACACAAATTCATTCAAGTTTGAGCAAAATCTTTCTCGACTCTCTGCTTCAGTCCAACCAGATCTCCTTGCAGTAATGTTGTAAATCTGTCATGTTTACATTTTTGTAAATATATTTTAACTTTTAATGTAATACTATTATTTATTTACTCGTTTACTGTACTCGTTTATTAGCCTTTTCCTTTTCGCTTTCATTCTGTTTCTCTTGCTTGTTTTCCACCTCATCATCTTTTTCCTTCTCCACATCCTTTTCCCGATTAAATTCTTGATTCTCATTAGGACTGTCATCACATTCAGGTATCAGAGTGAAGGTAGGGAACTCATTCTTATTTTTCAATATATATGTCCTCTCAGCAGCTTTAGTTAACTCAATCATGATATCAATCCATTCAGGATCATCAGTTTCATCATTGTTTATAGCCTCTGTCATTGTATTCTGACTTTCTATAACATGCTCCACACCTTTGTCTCTCAATCCCACTGCATTTCTTGTTGTATCACAGACTATCTTAAAGCTATTTAGATTCCTGAGTTTTTCTGGCGCTGCTTCAAGGACATCAACAATCTTCTCCATTGACGATTTAACATTTTTAGCAGTTGCCTTCCATTCATGTATGAAATTCTCCCATTCATTGGTTGTCCCCACTTCATCATGATCATGATGATCATTTGTCTTCAAAACTTCTACATCTTGAGATTCATCTTCTTCGTCATCTTTATCATTTTCTTCATGTGGTTGCTTTTTATATCGGTCATACATATGACCCAGACCAAATGTTGAATTCTCCATTTCTGCTCTTTGTCTATCTTTCAACAGTTCCGCAGTCCATCCTTTCACTGTTGGGTAACATCTTGGCACCATTTTTTTTTCAAAGAGAATCCTGTCCACGTAACAAGCCTACATTAAACAAAAACTAAATATTAGTTTTTCTGTAAATAGATTCATAGACAATGGAAAACAAATATATTCTTACCACTACAAAGATAACTGGCCCGGTAAATATCTTTGTTGTGTCTTTTTTCCACCTCTTTTGTGTTTCATGCAATCTGGATATGACATAGCCACACCAATTGTATTCTTTGATCTTCTCAACATCAGCTATATAATCTAAAATTTTTGGCCTCAATTTTCCATCAGCAGGAGTGTTAATCAAGGCATACTCCATGAGAACCATAAAAGTCCATTTAAAGAACTCACCACCTTCTTTGTCTCTCTCCATCTGCTCTACAACATACTTTGGCACCATTTTTTTCTCTCCACCTTTACAGAATTTAGCAATTTCAGTTTTGATGTGGGTATTTTTCTGAAATTTGCTTTTATTGATAGGTAAAGATCCAATCGGGAACCCAAGAGTTATGTGAACATCTTCATCATCTAAAAACAGTGATTCCCCACTGTTCAACTCAATTGATGAAGTTTTACTGTTAAAGTTGTTGATTAGATAATACGCTAATGCTCTTGGGAAACTTCTTATATTGAAGTTTAGGAGTGCGCCAAACCCAACTCTCTAACAGCTCTTCTTTGATTCTCGTTTAGAGATTCAAGCATGTCAACGAAGAAGTCAGTATTCCTTCTTCCTGCCAAAGTTGCTATCCTAATGACTGTAATATCTTGAACAACTTTTTTCTTGCCCTTCTTTGATGCTGTCTTACCATCAGTTGTATCGTCATTCTTTCTTTTCTTCTTATTTCTTATATGTTCTACTTCTTCTGCTAATGTTCTACGTTGATCATCATCATCATCACGAATGTTCTTTCCTAATAAACAAAAGATTTCAGTGTGTTAAACAGTTTATGTCATTATATAAAGTCAAAGTATCATTTTATAATCTGAAACTATCATTTTATCAAGGGTATTATCATTTTATCTTCTGAAACTATCATTTTCTATATTTCAATGAGTTTAAAAAAGCAGAGAGGGAATAGCAGAGAGGGAATAACTTGTCACTTAAGTAGAACAAAACACTATTTACAAAGTATCATTTTATCATTTTCAGAAACTATCATTTTATGCACCCAAAGTATCATTTTATCAAGCAAAGGCACAATTTCTACATACAAAAACACAGAGATACACACAACAACACACACAAAAACACAGCAGCAGTAGCATCAGTACACACACACAAACAAACATAAAGTATCATTTTATCCCATGAAACTATCATTTTTTCATTCAGAAACTATCATTTTATCCCATGAAACTATCATTTTATTCCATATCCCATGAAACTATCATTTTATAATCTGAAACTATCATTTTATCAAGGGCAATTATCATTTTTTCTTCTGAAACTATCATTTTCTATATTTCAATGAGTTTAAAAAAGCAGAGAGGGAATAACTTGTCACTTAAGTAGAACAAAACACTATTTACAAAGTATCATTTTATCATTTTCAGAAACTATCATTTTATGCACCCAAAGTATCATTTTATCAAGCAAAGGCACAATTTCTACATACAAAAACACAGAGACACACACAACAACACACACAAAAACACAGCAGCAGTAGCATCAGGACACACACACAAACAAACATAAAGTATCATTTTATCCCATGAAACTATCATTTTTTCATTCAGAAACTATCATTTTATTCCATATATCCCATGAAACTATCATTTTATAATCTGAAACTATCATTTTATCAGAAACTATCATTTTATCTACATTTAAACAGATCATGCAAACACATAGCAACACACACAGCAAAACACACATAAACAAAGCAAAACACACACCAGCAGCATACATTGTTATGCATGAACGATATTGTATAAATATAAGAAATATCTACACTAAAAAACTACAGAATCTAAAAATAATCGAGAAAATCATCAGCAAAATGATAAATCGATCAAAATCAAAAGTGAAATAAGTAATAAACTTCATCCAACCTTTCTTCGATGAAAAAACTATGATTTCCTTCGACATATTCCAGAATTGTGATGATTTTTCCTTCGATTCGTAGGGTTTCAAATGCGATTAAGAGTGTTTGAGTGTTTCCTTCGATTCGTAGGGTTTGAAATTCGATTCAGAGTGTTTGAGTCTGAGATGAATTCAGAGCGTTTTCTTTTTTCCCACCAATTTTAAAATTGAAATGACAATTTTGCCCTTAATATATCCGAAAATGATAGTTTTATTTGATAAAATGATAGTTTTGTTAGATTAAATCTAGACCACATATTTTAAAAATGTGTGGTGGAGATTTAGTTATAGGGTTATCACACAAATTGGGGTTATCATTATAATGCACCCCTATATATATATATATAGAGTTGTGATCAATGTCGAACCATTCTTAAGGGCCGAACTAGAGACTAAATCTCATCCATGCATTAATCACATCTAATGGTTATTAATAATTTCTGAATTTTTTACTCAATTAAATTGGTAAAGGGTAGTTTAGTAATGTGCAGCTCATCCTCACTTCCCAATTCCAACCAACTTCTTTCTCTACAATTCTCTCTCATCGTAGAGAAGGCGCCACCGTATCCTCTTCTCTAGCTCTCTTTCTCTCTCTCATTAGTGCTTCTATGACCACCGCTCCCTCCACCTCGCTACTTCGCTGCCCGCTTGCCACCGCCAGCCTGGCCGCTTCGCTATTGGAATTCTCATCGGATGCATCCTTGCCTCCGCTCAATAGCTCGGTGAAGGAAGCAACATAAGAAGATTTCTCTTTCTCATTTTCCTTAACCGTCTTCTCAGATCTGGAAATCGAGGTCTCGAAGCTGCTGCTACCACCGACCGCCGCCGGAAAGGGGGAATTGATCTGCGGCAACTCTGCAATCGAGCTAGCTGCTGCCGCGAGCAGCCACTCCACCGCCTTGCTCGGCTGATCGTAGCCTAATCGGTCCTGCAAATCATAGAATTCGATCGCGGTGTTAACCGCTAATCGAACGCAGCGGTCTCTTAGCCCTCGCGATGTCAGGACCTTGCTGTGGCTGTCCTTCCCGCCGGTGGCCGTCAATTCGCTTTAAAGTAATAATACATAAAAATGAAGTAAATCACAGTAAAAATGAAGTAATAAAATATTATAATGAAGTAACATCTTTAATTAATGTGTTGTTTGCATATTAAAGTATGCCATCAATTCGACTCTTATTGAACTAAATTGTTGTTACAACACATTAAAATGAACTACATATTCTTTTTGATAAAATAGTAAATTGATAAGATGAAGTAATAAATTATGATAATAAAGTAATATAAATGATCTATTTTCCTATTAACTATAATCTAGTTAGTATGAAGTATTGGATTCATATAATGAAGTAATAAGTTATGATAATGAAGTAATATAAATGATCTATTTATACATTAGGTTTTATTACTAAAATGAAGTAATAATACATAATAATGAAGTAAATCACAACAAAAATGAAGTAATAAAATATTATAATGAAGTAACATCTTTAATTGATGTGTTGTTTGCACAGTAAAGTATGCCATCAATTCGACTCTTATTGAACTAAATTGTTGTTACAACACATTAAAATGAACTACATATTCTTTTTGATAAAATAGTAAATTGATAAGATGAAGTAATAAATTATGATAATAAAGTAATATAAATGATCTGTTTTCCTATTAACTATAATCTAGTTAGTATGAAGTATTGGATTCATATAATGAAGTAATAAGTTATGATAATGAAGTAATATAAATGATCTATTTATACAGTAGGTTTTATTACTAAAATGAAGTAATAATACATAATAATGAAGTAAATCACCACAAAAATGAAGTAATAAAACATTATAATGAAGTAACATCTTTAACTGATGTGTTGTTTGCACATTAAAGTATGCCATCAATTCGACTCTTATTGAACTAAATTGTTGTTATAACACATTAAAATGAACTACATATTCTTTTTGATAAATTAGTAAATTGATAAGATGAAGTAATAAATTATGATAATAAAGTAATATAAATGATCTGTTTTCCTATTAACTATAATCTAGTTAGTATGAAGTATTGAATTCATATAATGAAGTAATAAGTTATGATAATGAAGTAATATAAATGATCTATTTATACAGTAGGTTTTATTACTAAAATGAAGTAATAATACATAATAATGAAGTAAATCACAACAAAAATGAAGTAATAAAACATTATAATGAAGTAACATCTTTAACTGATGTGTTGTTTGCACATTGAAGTATGCCATCAATTCGACTCTTATTGAACTAAATTGTTGTTATAATGAGGTAATAACACAACTGAATGAACTAAATTGTTGTTATAATGAATCCAGTTGTTGCGAATTCACCGATGAACTTATCAGTAGTCTCTTCTCAAATACTGTATACTTAATTATTTGGAATCAAGTTTATAATCTCAGGCCACAGCCACTACTCTGGTGCGTACAGCTTTATTGATGTCAGATTCGTCGGAGCTCTGTCTCGCAGCGCTCGATCTCTTGGAGGAAGAAGACCTCTTCCATTTCTTCTTCTCCATCGCCTCATCCATCTCTATCTGTTCCTGCCTGCACTCCTGACTACAGAACGGCGTGCTCCCTCTGCAAAAATCCACCAAATTAGAAACTCCGCTAACCAATTCAGCTCCAAATCTCTTGGATTTTCACCTAATTTTACCTGTACATGAAGATGTCGTTGTTTTGGCAGAGCGATCTGCCGCAGAGGGAGCAGGAATCGAGGAAGTGCGGCTCGTAGTCGTGTTCGCATCCGGTGTAGTAGTATGCTGCTGCTGCAGCTGAGCTCATCGGAGGAGGAGGAGATTCAATTCAATTGATGATAAGATCCGTTGATTTGCAGAAGATTCGTCGATTTGTAGAAGAAATTCGTCGATTTTGGAGAAGAAGATAAAGAGAGAATTGAAAATGAAGAAAATCACGTGAATTGAATGAAGGTTGCTGCAAAATTTTTACCCTAAATGTATTTTGGCCAAAATACCCCTGGATTGAAGTAAATTGTTTACCTAATGAAGGAGTTAAATTAAAAAGCATGGTCTAATCTCATCCATTAAAAACTACATCTAAGGGCCCAAATTTGGTCTCTAGTTCGGTCATTAAGAGAGGATTTGTGGATAATAGGACTCTATATATATATATATATATATATATATATATATATATATATATATATATATATATATATATATATATATATATATATATTTCTCTAGATCATATAATACAAATAATTAAATCTGATAAATTACTACTTTAACAGTTTTCAGTACACCAATATATAGATTAGATTAGTGTGACTCCACGGGAGAAAACGTTGCATATTCATAATTCTAATCATCGTTCAAATTTGAGCTAAACAACTACAGAAGCAAAATTGGCAGGGCGCAACTGCGAGAATACTTGCTCAAATGGATTACCACACAAGCTACACATCTTATGAATATCGTCCAACTCTTCAACCTTTAAGCATATTCTGTGGAAATGTAGCTGGCGCTTATATCTCAAGGATGTAAAATTGTGTAAAAATTCTGCCGAATTAGTGTTCGATCTCCTCTGGCACTATAGCTTTCCCGGAATACACATACTGCATCTCCGCCTTCCATGTCTGCAAACACACAATTCGTTTGTTTATATCCGATCAGATATAATGGATGAGAGCAGAAAAAGTAGAGCTCACCTCATATCTGAAGTCGATCCTAATATTTGGCACATTAGTCTTGTGTATTACATTTCCTTTAGTGCCTCTTTTAAAGTAATCATCTCCAAGCCAGTGCAACTAAGAAGAGAATTAAAGTAATTCTTGTTAGCTTTTACCTAAGAGATAACTCTAGCCAAAGCAGCAGCAATATCATGGAAAAGGGAACGAGAAAAATGGAAAATACTTCTCTAACCCAACAAAGTGTTACAAAGAAGAAAGGCAAGTGTTGCTTCAGATTTACATTACGCAGCAAAACCTTGGATCTCTGTTAAAATTTATTTAGAGAAGTAACTTTAGAGTTCTAACCTTTGAAGCATGAGGGAATCCAGACTGATAAACAGAATTTCTGGCAATCTCACAAAGGTCACAGGAACTGAGTTTCCATACCTGATGAGGGAAAAAAGAGGATGATCTAACATGCATACGTTGGTAACATAGAGAAAGGAAAAACAAACCTTTGCAGCTACACTATATTCCTCAACGAGAGGCTCCTTAGTCAAATGGATTTGTAGAGGATCATCAGTTGAAAGGGACACATTCATGCCGCGTTGGAAGAACATTGGAAATGGGTTGCGATGATAGTCCAAGAAGAGTGAGTTATTGCTGAGTGGCGACATTGCTAAACCAATCTGAAAGTGAAATCGGTTCCATTCAGTAGTGATTGCAGACCCATGTCACTAAGGTCATTAAGCCAAAATGAAGTCAATTAACAAACCTGAGCTAGATAGTACAGATATTGCAAGACTGGAGATTTCCGCAAGTTTATTCCATGTGATATATTATGACATAGGAGAAACCCAGCGGCTAAATGGTCCACATCACCAGCCTGCATGACTTGTTTCAGTAAGTAACCATTCTAGAAAAGTACTAAGGTTTCATATGAAGAAAGGTAAGTCAGAAAACCACCTCTCCACAGTGAGGCCGAAATCTTATTGTTGGTAAACCTTTTGATTCACGAAGCTGAGAGAAAATTACCAGACAATTAAATGTTAGGCAAAATTTGTATGGACCAGTCCAACATTTACCACACACTCCAGTTAGATTAAATATCAAAATATTGAGAAGGCAGTCAGGATATATTTGGTACTTTATAGTAATCAGTTCTCTCAGTTTGTAGCTTGCATTCAGTTAACTGTAGTATTTGTTAATTCCTAATACTCTAAGATAGTTGTTCCATCACAAATTCACCAGGTAAAGACAGACTAATACTACAAAATACATGGAGTATAAATATAGAGAATGAACAAAACTTAATGCTGCAGACTGCAAAGATTGATAAGAAGTTTTTTGGGCAATAATCTGACACAGTAAACTCAACAAAAGAATCAGACAAACCTTGTTAAGTGTAAACAAATTTGCATAGCAATAATAAGCATAATAAGAAAAGGCAGGATTGAAATCATTTGTCCATTGTGATGGAGTTGGCATATGTTTAGTTGGCCGCCTCTCAGGTTTACTTTCATCATCAACCATGTCAAAGCCTACAACCTGCATTGTAGAACATCATAATGATATAGGGAAAAAATATTAGTGAGCATGCATAAATGAGAAATAGATAAATTTGATTCCTGTTAAACAATTACAGATACAAAACAAAAACCAAACAAAAATCTACAGAAAGTTGTTTTGGACCTTTAAATGGTTCTTTTAAATGTAATCCTGTATGAGAGGAATATTTATTTGCTTGCTGTGAGAATTATTAGGACATGATTCTCTATTTTACAAAGATATGGCATACTGCACATGAACTAATCTCTCAAGCATATGCAGAATGCATAATAATGAATACATTATACTTGAAAGAGCAAGATGTAAATAGTTTAATTTCCAAAGCATACCTGCAATAAGAAGAGATGCAAATGAGGGTGGGAATTTGGATCCACTGTGACTTCAAAAAGTGGAAGGAAGATGTTATCAAGTATGTTTTGAAAGGACGTTACTGTCCCCATACTTCTGTATATGTTGTATAACCTTGGCAACTGCACAGCTCAACCAAACATAGAAAGTATTCACCATCAGGAATTATATCAGTGTACGTTTACCAATTACTACTAACAAACTAGAGACTTCTTTTTTTAGGGGAAGTAGAAACTGTACTTTTTCATAACTTGTGGTATATATTTAGAACTCAAGTTCAATGTCTAAAGACGCATGATAACAAACCATATTGCTCCTTAAGGAACCAATCAACAAAAACAAGGTTGTCATTTGATACAGCTAACAAACTTATAAATCAATTCAAGAGAGAAAATTAAGATAAAACAGATGAAGGATAGGCATCGAGATATCTGCTTCCTCTACAAGGATCAGGACTAGACGGTAGAAACTTCCATGATGGGATTTCCAGGAATCTCATAGCAGCAAAGCAGATATTCAAGATATTGACAAACACGAAAAATTGAACCATTCAAATCATTGTAGAGACCAAAGGATAAAAAAAACTCAGAAAAGTAGAGCAGCAATAAATGTATCATTAGCCCTCATCTATGGATGCTGAAGGAGACCAATTGAAGTTGTAACAATCAACAATTTAATAAGACAAGACAAGAGAGTTCACCAAATCATTCACACATTACCTGAATCAACCAAACAGCATTTTCACTGTAAATTCTGTTGTTTACAACCCAACTTGCCAGTTGATCCCACTCACTCTGTTTCCTCCCATAGATCGAAATTCGGTATTCAGCCAGCTGAAAGTAACATGGTTATATTAGAGTTTAAAAATTATAACCAGAAAGTAATTGAGTAATCTGAAATCAACAATATCATTCCTTCTTCAGTCTGGACTTTTAATATATAAAAAATGCTCTCAATTTGAAACAGGAAACACAATGACATAAGTAAAATTTGGTTAAAGTGAAACAATTACGCGTGCATGTATAACTGCAATGAATTATTACTCTCTGCACTCTTCTTCTTCACGGATTATATTAAAACATTTCAATAAAGAAATTTCATTAAAAAGATTACCACCATACCTCCATTTCTCTTTCTCATTAACCGAGCATCACCCACAAAAACAAGCATATCAGACCACAGTTTTACCAAATCATCAATCACGTGACAGCATTCTCCTTAGAAGTAAATATAAAATACTAGAGATGCAAGCAGACCTGGTATTTACTTGCTTCCAAATCTGATAGAACCTGCTTTGTCACGTCAGCAAGGAAACGGCCTGATAAAAGAAGAAAATCACTTAATGATTGGGCGAATTACAATAGATAGAGTGACATGGTTGCGTGAGTTCAAGCATTTAAAGTTGTGTTATAAACTGAAACAGTTCCTTTTCTGTCAGTTAGAACCAGAGAGGAGCACACCTCTTCATTTCATCCACTTAATTGGCTCTAAAGATATTATCCAAACCATGCAACGACTACCGTGGTTCAGTCTAAGCTCAAAGTTTGTAACACATTCTGAAACGGGAAAGACTAGTCTAAAATGTATCATCAGTAAAGAGCCGTGCTATTTTTCATCGATTTGATCAATCCACATTATCATCTTTGACATAGAAATTAAGTCACATAACATTAAATTGAGACTTCATAACAAATACATTTTCAAGAATGTTGAACAGACAATAAAGGGGTTTATGTTTCAAGGAAATCAATTTCCTATAATTCTGACATGTCAGAAAGCTTCCACACTTGCATACGAAACTAACCTTGAATAAGATTATCCTGCTTCAGAAATATTTCTCTGAGTCTACTTTGTCCACAAGGATTGTACTTGAGATTGAATTTGTCAAAGCGATGAAAGGTACTCTTGTCTGCATGTACATCCAACAGATCTACACTAAGATCATACCTGCAATGAGCAAGCCCATCAAAATGAAGGACAGGTAGGCGTAACAACATGAGAAAATATAGATTGAAGAAAGAAACACACACCCTGTCAAGTCCAGGCTGTCAAAGACTTCTTTCAGTGTAAGATACTGACCATCACGGTAGATAACAACCTGCAACATCATAAGGAGAGCATGATGTTAGAGCATCCTTGGAGGATTTCTATTAAATTAGTGACAAACATTTAGACATTAGTTGAAGGTAGAACAACTTTTGAGTCAAAGCATTGTAAGATTCCCACCTCATCTGGTTCCTTTTTTAACTTTGACTTGATGAACCGGAGAAGATGTTTTTGGTTCATGCAAGCAGAATGATGGACATGAGTATCCACTTTCCTTATATTGTAGAAATCACGATGAGGTGCACTTTTCTGTGCAACAAATTCCTTATCCGCATTCACCAGCAAATGAAGGCGAAATTTCTGCAAATAATAAAATTTACTAAGCGTTCAAACGGATGGTAAATATAGATGTAATATAGACTATAGTAGATTGGTAATGAATATTACTTCCTCAAGAAAACGTAATCGATGATGGCAAGCAGAGCGGACATTTCCAATAGACATCACTTTCAGGAGATGATGCATATCAGTAAAAAAGGATGTTGAACTTGCAACAGGATACAGTTCTTCAGAATCTAAATTATTCAAAGGAATTAAATTAATAATCTTTAAGGCATAATAGAATAGAGATGCATACAGTATTTTCAGAAGAAGCTCCTTAAAGCTTACCATTTTCACTGGCATAAACACGCACTACACCATCTTCCATCCTGAAGAAATGCTGCTTGCCCATCATAGAAATCGTACCAGATAATTAGCTGGGCTATAGTAAATGGTTTAACTTGATAGCTTCTGAAATGAAGGAAGGAAGGATAACTTACGGAAGATGCTTCAACAGGGACAAAGTTAAATGGATCACTTTTGACTTCTGGTAAACCAGTTTTTTCGGTACTCTTTGCCCATGGATCAACATTTTCCCTGAAAACATATTTTCCCCTCAAATCTAAACATTCACGAATCATCCTTGTGACTTCTTGTTCTTCAACACTTATTGAGTCTGAATTCATATTTTGAAGAGCATAAACAACACTTAGTAATACAGAAGGAGCACCAGAAAATAAAACAAGCACAAAAGCAAAAGAGACAACACAAGATTCCAACTTTGAATCTTATAAAGTCCTTGAGATCCAAAAAATTTTATCTACCATGTGATGCAGTTATTGGTGGGAATGTGTTATTGCTAGATACAGGATCATTTGCTGGAGTTATTTCAACTTTTCTGTCAGTGAGATCTGTATCAAGCTTTGCCTCAGTAACAATTGCCTCGGATTCTTGAACATGAATGCAAATCCCATTTGAGGCTTGAGCAGGTAGCATCTGTTGAAATTGACTCATCAGATTTGTATCCTGCAAATTCAGAGGAATAATGGTTGTAAACAATCAACCCATATATAGTTGAGAGTTGTAAGGGAGGGAAAAAGCATATATGTAGAAGAAACCAATATTTAAGAATATGACAACTGGGAAGATGCAGTCTCCAAAAAGAATTACTGAATTAGCTATATCAGATTAGACCGGTTCGATACAAAAGAGAAATGTGATGTAAATCAATGTATGGTGAGAGGCAAGCACATACAACAAGGTTTATACTTTTGTTGTCTCAATGTGCCCAGTTCCATGCTATTTCAGGTTATTAACTTTCAAATGTAAGTTCCAGATTTCTGCAATGTTTTCTAGAAATTGATTTATATTCGTACACCCACTCCAATAATACCGAAAAAAATGTTCCAGTGCTGGCATGTAGTCTGATACATGGTAACTCATTTCAAAATTATGCCCCCTGCCTTTCACTCCCCAAAAGACGATTATATATGCATGCATACATGAGATGTGATGGTTAAGATTCTTAAGAAAAACCAAAAAATACAAGATCAAACTTACGTTTTGATAGGATGAGGCATTCTCTTCCATTTCAAGTTCGGTTCCTTCATCATCAGAATCCCCTGTTCCTTCAAAAGAATAACCACATGTTGATCCAGGAGTGACAAGCCTACCAACTGATCCAACCCGCAAACTTGTACCGGAATGATTGACATAATGCTCATCTCCTACAAGAAGCAAATAGGATAAATAGGTGATTCCGAAAACCACAAACTACAGAAAAAGAATACATTTTTATCGATCTAAATGTATATAACAAAAGCTAAAAATACAAAGCATACATTCTGAGCAGTATACATTAGGTCAAACTTACCTCATTACTTATTAATATACTCTATAAAGATTACTTGACTGATCAAAACAAGTCCAGACAATTATGAATGCAATACAGCCGTGGTATCTTTATTAAGTGCTCAAAGAGGAGAACTCAAGACAGTGCATTACAAAACAGGCTGTGAAAAAAATAAATAAATAAGTTTCACCCTAGAACCTAAAACTATGATCACATGTTCACAAACATAGAACTTTAGGCCATGAAAATTTTATGAAGTGAATATCAAAAACATATGGAGTATCATGAAAGGTTAAAATATGTAATCAATACTTCAGAAGTAGTGATGATATCCAAATAAATAAACAAGCATACCATCCCTCTGACCGGTCCGGACTGGTGGTAAATCGGAAGAAATCGACTCGAATTTAGGCAATGAATTTGGCAGCGTCGGGTGCACAGCAACCCCGGGTTCCTCATTATTGAGAGCAGTGTAATTAGGCATCGAATGTGAAAGTCGGTAATCCCTCACCGCGTCAGATTCAGCATCTTTAATACTATGATCTTCAGTCTCAGAATTGTAGTCAGCCTCCGAAAACTCACAATGTTCATCGTCGGAGAGCAGGTGGTGATGGCGGCGGTGGCGGATGTTGATGAGACGATCGAGGACTTGATCGACGCTGCGCTTGTGGATGAAGAATGCGGAAATAGCCATGACGGAGGCGCCGAACAACGCCGCCACCGCCAGCTGCGCGGACGAAACTGGCGAAAATGGTGACGGTGGCGGAAACATCGCGCGTGGTTTGGAGGTTTTAGGGGTTTATGAATGAAGGCGGAGGTGATAAATGATAATGCACCTGTGTGTTTCAGAAGAGAGAGTGTCCGGTTAATTAGTCGAATCCTATATTTTAAGTCTCAAATATTTATTCCTAAAATATACACTTTGGTCAAATAATTACTAATTAACAAAATAAAACATATTTTATTATCTTTCCTTACCAAAATAAAGTACTAATACTGTTATCTAACTTTAGGGTTCCCTTATAATTCAAGAATAGTTCTTTGAACATCTAAGTATCAATTATTTAATTTGGTATATCGAACATGTAGCCACATGGCAGCATATGTTAGCCAAATATTGTGCTCAAATATTTAGACTAATGAGAGTGTGACAATGAAGTGTCCTTGCACCAATATCGGACAATAGTAGTAATATATTCATTGATAAGACAAATAAATTAATATTGGTGGTTGATCTTAAATAAGTTAAATTAAAAATTCGGAAACATTTTATAAATCAAGTTACGTAGCCATTTCGAACTTCATATACAAAATAAAATGACCAATCGAATCTTGAAGAATGTTAGTAAGTGTAGCTAAATTGGGGCCCGATTGTTAGCCCAAATCCAATAAAAGAACCAACACGGGCCCAATTGGAGCATTAAATTTGGACTTGATCTTGGGCATGGGCTCAATTTCTAAATTAAATTATTGCCCGACCAAAATTTGAAGAATGAATGCTCACAAAAAGCAGCTCGGATAGTTTTTTTCAAGGATAGTGTAAACCTTTTTTTTAGATAAGAGTAGTGAGATTTAATATGGTGCGATTCAGTAGCTTCTAAATGATATTCGAGGAGCATATTTGTGTGTGTATTTTGTTTTATTAATAGTATAGTTTAAGGTTTACATAATGGCATGTATAGTTTGATCTGAATCCATGAATAAATAGAAAACTTTGGGATCCAAAATTATGTGAAGTTTGTATTTTAGATAAGTTTAGGTTTTATGAATATTGAACGGTTGAACAAATATGGCTCATTACTTAAGCTTGGGACAATGTCACAAAAAAAAGATCTAAGCTTAGTATAACATAATTAATCTGGGATCAATTTAATTTAAGAGAGTCTTAAAATAAGTCAATCATGGCAGTTAAACCCACTAATTACTAACCACACATTTACATGAGTAAAAACCTCTCGTATCATGTTTCTTCATTATCATTGCCAAATCGATATCGACTCCTCATGGTGAGGCTTGAGGCTTGAGGCCCCCCCTCTTGCCATTTGGATACTGGTTAGATTAGTTTACAAGTTTAGATCCCGTCACAATAATTATATCTCATCTCAAGTGTCAATTATTTCTGAATTTACCAAAATGCATCTTAATCCAGTAGAGATCATAGCGTTGGATTTTGTAACATCATATATCATAGCTATAGCTATATTCATGAGGAAAAGTACATTTGTGGAAAATATATATTCACAATTTAAAACTCTTGTACTATCACTATCACTAGTAAACAAATTCATACTACTTGATAACACTGTCAACTAAAACACACACTAGCTAGACTATACAATACGAGCTACGTACACTATATTATCTTTTTTATTAGGAAAGTTGACACTTTACAAATCATATGAACAATCCTAATATAAATATGGGCAAACCCACAAGAACGATCAAAGGCCAAAAATGCATTCCCACCATATCTAAATAGCACAAAATGAAAGTTGAATTTGGTGACTGAGACACCGAGATTTAGACACACATTATAAAAAAAGGTTACAACCATGAAAGAAACATACAAACTTTTTTCAATCAATCCAAATTAACTTTATGCAGAAGCATGTGTGATCCAAACGTAGGTGAGGATCTTTCTTGTCACTTAACAAGACAAATGGAAAGTGGGAAAATGAGCAAATTTTGTGAGAAGATATCATAATAAAAAAAAGGTGTGTGGTACAACAAAATTCTTATCTTTTGTATATGGAAGATGGTAAGATTTCGGAGATGATTTTGATTGAAGAGTTGATATTTTGTTTGCCTAGTGTTTGAATGGAATGAATGATTTTAGACGGTGGTAAGAAAAGGAATTTGGTCAATGGTTGGATTCTGTTGTCTTGATCCATTTGGCAATCTCCACCCATGTCTATCTTCTTTTTACCCTCCATTCTACTAGGAATATTTTGTCTCAATCATAGGATATACTATTTCGTATTTTTATTTTGCTTATGCACGTAATTTTTAAAATTAAAGTAACTATATAAATAGTACCTGACTTTTTACTTTCGCATATAAATGGTACATGATCTTTACAAACAAAATGGATAATAAAATGTTCAAGTAATTTTCTTTTTGATTGATAATAAAATGGATAAGTAGGGCTTACGTTTCTTTAATTGGATAATAAAATGTTCAAGTAATTTTCTTTTTGATTGATATGAACAGAAATTTAAAGTCGGTGTAATGGTAGACTCGAACCTAATATGTACCTTTCACTTCATAATTTTCTTTCATTTTTGTTTTTGTTGCTGTTTTTTCTGGTAAATTACAAAAAGACAATTTTTTTACTCTCAATAATATACTACTTCATGCTGTCATTAACTTGGTCATTTTTAGTATTTCATTTTCTAAGGTCTCATATAGATATATAGTCTAGGAAACATGCATACAAAACATGATTTTATTACAAAATTTACAAAATGAAATATTGTGCAATTGAAGCCAAATTTATCTCTACCATTTTTTTTCAATAATTAGCAACCTCTAATGATGGTGTATAATCGGCTTGAGAAAAGGATGGGTACAAGCCTGCAGGCTGCAGAAAAAGGGCCTAAAATATAAAAATGCTAATTATAGTGAATTTTTTGTTTTTCATACATTAAATATCGTCCATATATTATCCGTTGCCTAAGTAATGTTTGCATATATATCTCCTGAGTTTTATGTCCGGTTAGATATTTGTGATTGGTATGATAATTTTTTAGTAATTAAACATCAAAAGTTGGAATCATCCTAAGGAGAAAAAATTTCCTAGCCAAGGAATACCAAGGTGACAGTCCTATTTGGTATGTCACGCCCATAAAATTTTGACAATTCAAATATACAGTATATAGCAATGTGAAACCTGTAAACAAATTTTATTTGATAGACCAATTTTAAGTTGGGGAAGGAAAAATAGGTAGTGGGACACGGAAATATAAGGATTGGTGGAGATTACATTTTCTAAATATTATACTACTATTTAGAATACGAGAATCTAATTATTGTTGGAATTTTGCATAACAATTTAAATAAGATTGATCAGCTATAAAGGAAAAAATAAAATATGGATCGAGTAAGATTTAAGTATCTACGGTCTACCCACTATGTTTGTGTCTGCCAATGCCACTATATTTGTGTCTGCCAATGAAAATATTGATTAGATTTGAAAGTTGAAACATCCCTTTATAAGGATATGCAAGTGGAGTTTATGCTATTATACATATCATAAATATATTAAATATATTTTATTCGTATTTTATTACTACTACAAAACTATATAAAAGTGAAACTTATACAGAGTATTTCATTATAAAAGGTAAATAAATGAAACATATAACAATGCATGGATCAAAATGAAAAGATAAAGGATTCTTAGGGTTACTTATTACAGGAGTATGGACGGATAGCCTACAAGGAAAGTCTTGTGCTTGTTGTATTCAAAATTAAAAATAATATTTTATTTACAATATACATTTATGTGATTCAGTAATTTTGGGTTAAATTATAGTTTGTATTCCATTTTTTATAACATTTTCAAATCTATCCCAATGTTTATATGATACTCCCTCCGTTCCATAGTAATAGAGGCATTTCATTTTGCGCACTCGTTTTGAAAAAATAATTATAAATAATTAAAGTGGAGAAAAAGTAAAGTAAGAGAGAATATTATAGATAAGACTCTTCTCTATATTATTCTTTCTCTTACTTTACTTTTTCTCCACTTTAACTACTTATAATTATTTTTTTAAAATGAGTGCGTAAAATAAAATGCATCTATTACTATGGAACGAAAGGAAGAGAGTATACATTATCAACTTTATACGGCTTTTAGATGACTTTCTCCTATATACATGCCGATAAACTCTTTCCATTTATCTATTTCTATAAACCATAAATTTTATTAATTTGTTTTATTGATAGTGTCAACTTTTATATAAATAATTGAATTTGAATGGTAGCGATACTTGTTAAAAACATGCATGTATATATTGCATGTGTTTTCAAATATACTAAACTTATTTAAAATAATTATATTTATAATATTATTATTGGCATAATAAAAGTTTTATCACCTCAAATAAATAAGTCGCATATAATAGAATCAAGCAAATAAAATGTACATCCATCCATGGCACATGATAAAACTATGAATATCTAAATTGCACTTCTTTCGACTTCTCACTATCGATATTTCTCCACGATATTTCACTAAGTCGATTACTGGTTAGCCCCACCCTATTGCCGTACGTAGGTGTAGAATGATTGAGATATTGAACAACTTAATTTTAGTAAGTAATTATATTTCAGAATTCTAAAAGTATAAACAATTATCTTATTTTGTGAGAACAAACTTTATTTTCAATAGCACTAGAATAATACGGCCAAGGATAAATCCTAGTATTTCTAACAATGTATATTTATTCATTTGAATAAGTTTCGACATTTAAGGCCCACCTTAATTAATTCAACACGTATAATTGAATGATAGTAGTAGTTGTTACTCGCTCATTCCGATCTAGCATCTCAATCAAAGCTACCTCCATTTACATTAGTTGGAATAAGAACATCACGTATGAATGTGATCAAATGAAAACTCTAAATATTATACAAACTCAAAATTATGATCTGAACCATTGAAAAGTGTCAAGAGATCACAAAAAAGCATCAATAAAAAAATGTCAAC
The DNA here is from genome assembly GCF_029641045.1 of Salvia hispanica. Taxonomy (NCBI): domain Eukaryota; kingdom Viridiplantae; phylum Streptophyta; class Magnoliopsida; order Lamiales; family Lamiaceae; genus Salvia; species Salvia hispanica. The sequence goes on from NC_142697.1 coordinate 23,649,565, forward strand.
AGAATTTCAACGATAGTCAATGATTGATGTTGTGTTAATATTGTGTTGATACTGTGTTGACATTAAAATCTTGAAATTTTTACACTGTATTGATATTGTATTGAAACAATGTTGAAGCTGTGTTGACGAGTTTTGAGTTTGTACAATATATAAGTTTGCATTTTATCACTACCTCATTCGTCTATATAGTGTGAAACGATATTTGCACGCTACGACCATAATTTCGATTTTAATTGGTTGGAAATCACATATTCTTCTACCTTCTTTTAAAATTAATATTCTCAAATAATTCAACTATTTAAGATAGATTTCTTTAAAATGAAAGGTTTGAAATCATATCATGATCAATCGCATGGGTGAAATCATTTCCTCCTTCACCAGGGATGTATGAAAAAACAAATTTCAAGTCATCTCGACACCATTGACGTTTTTGGCACTGTCGATGGCGTCTGATGGACGATTTATCTCCTGACTCACGATTCCATGTCTCAAGCCAAACCTCAGTATTCACTTGATTACGGTGTGACTCAATCATATCGTTAAGATGGTTGTAGCTTGGATGACCGTGTGGGTACACGCGTATCATCACATCCCAATGTAAAAATAACATATAATTTTAATTATTTAATTGCTATTTGATATGTCTAGAGTCGGTCGGTAATATTAGATTGATTGACATAATTATTTCATATGGAATATAGATGTATTTGTATTCTATTACACCCATTGCGACATTGCGTCCATTACCATTTGTTGATAACCTACTAAAATCTTTGTATAACTAGTATATAATTTTCATCTTCCAGGATAAGATGAAATTAATTAATTTTGTCTCTGCATGAACAATAAGTTTACAGGATTTGGATCCCCTGCTGTGCAATCAGCTACAGCTGGGGGTGCTGTTAGATACACAGCAATAAAATATTTATAAATTATAATATTATAATATTAATATTTATTTTAATAAAATAATGTGATGTTTCTAACGGCACCCCTGTTGTGGCTGATTGCATGGCATGGAATCCAAACCCTTACTTTACATCCAATTTTGACTTCCTATTTCATGAGAGTGAGGTAGGGACATCCCAACTGTCTCGACCCATATAGTTGCCCATTTATATAAGATTTATTTTAATAAGATCAAAGGCAAAATTAAATATTGCTGTACAAACTAGGAAGTGACTAACGAAGGACACAAGCAACTTAGATTTAACATTTCGAAAATTGAAGATGATCGGTGTGTATTTTGCAAGGAGTAGTCGAAACTTTGGAATGAAGGAGTAGTATATTTATTTTTCGAGTGAACTTTCAAAATGGTCCCTGTACTTTAAAAATATCACCAGTAGTCTATGGACTAAGGATTAATATAAAAAAACGGTCCTTTTGCACTGTTTCGAGACGAAAATGCCATTTTGAGGGGGTTTGTGCAATTTTGTCTTTTTACACTTTTAACATTTTAAATCTGATATTATTTCAGTTATGTACTAAATCTGATATTATTTCAAAATTATCATTCTTCTTCCCTTTTTTCATCCTTCACTTTGTTTCTTTATTTTAATATTAGATTTAATTTTACAAAATTAAATTTTAAATTTCATTTTTTAAATATCAATAAATATTTTTAATTATAAAAATTAATAGTCATAATCAATATTTGATAGTGTAATATTTAATCAATAAGATATGACAACACCTTAGTTTTAATCAATATTTAATAGCTTTAATCATAAATAGATCATATAACACGATTTATTTTGAAATAAATATGCATCTAATGTAAGACTAATATAATTTTTGTTTATTAATTTGAAAACAATCAAAATGACTAGAATATTTCAACAAAAATATTCCTATATAAAATTTTTAGTCAACTTCATAATATTCAATCACAAGCAATTATAACAACCGAACGAAGGCTAAATAGAATAGCTCTTATTTTTTCATCATGATTAATATTGTTTTTCTGCACTTCTTCAATTCAGCTGAATATTATATTAAATAACAAAAATTAATAGTTTTAATCAATATTTATAGTGTCTATGAATTAATAGTTTTAATTAAAAAAATTTATTGATATTTAAAAATCCAAATTTAAAATTTAATTTTATAAATTAAATCTAATATTGAAATAAAGAAACAAAGTGAAGGATGACAAAAGGGAAGAATAATGATAATTTTGAAATAATATCAGATTTAGTATATAACTGAAATAAAATCAGATTTAAAATATTAAAAGTATAAAAAGACCAAATTGTCCAAACCCCCAAAACCCCTTAAAAGGGCATTTTTGTCTTGAAACAGTGTAAAAGGACCATTTTTTTATATTAACCCTTAGTCCAGGAACTACTGGTCATATTTTTAAAGTCCAAATGCCATTTTCAAGATAAACCCATAACGCAGGAATATTTTTGAAATTCACTCTTATTTTTCCTTCGTTACAAAGTTTCTAGCCGCATTTAATAATATGAAGATACGTACACGATTTTCTCTCACAAAAGAAACATGTATATTAATTAAAGGGCACCACTTCTCAATGAAATAGATGCTCGCATCGATTATTTGATTAATCAATTTTTGACAAACGAAAAGACACCATATATAGATGAGCAATACAAACATTACACTAGAGATATTGGGAAAAAGAATAGGACTCCAATTTGATAGGTACATAATATATAGCTTGGTAATTAAACTAACATGAGATGGATCACGACAAACTATACCAGTTTGTAAATATATTAATACCAGTTAGCATTATAAAACATACTCCCTCCGTCCCGTCCCATCCCGGCTAAGATGACACATTGCTTAGCTGGTACGAGATTTTAGTAGTTATTGGTTAAAGTGTTTAATTGGAGAGAGAAGGTGAGTGTATGTAATAAAATAGAGAGATGAAGAAAGATGGATATTTTAATAGAAGTTAGAAAAAATGGTTGAGTGTATTAATTGGAGAGAGAAAGTTACCAAAAAAAGAAATGTGTCATCTTAGTTGGGACAAACTAAAAAGGAAAACGTGTCATCTTAAGCGGGACGGGGGGAGTACTACATACTAATATTTGAATCAATATCAAATTGATAATTAATGATTATTAGTTTCTGACTTAATATATTAATATATTATAATTGACATGATTTTCAAATTTCAAAACTCTTTTACTTAATATATTAATATATTATAATTGACATGATTTTCAATTCTTTTTTTTTTTTTTTAAATCTCACTGTAACATCCACATATTTAAAATCTAAAATGTTTTCCTTTATTTTATCAATAAGATATATATTCAACTCGCCATATTCAAAACCGGCTTCTAGTCTTATACGGAGTACTACAATTTTATGTTGGTTTTTCATTCATTTACTATATATACTATAATTAATAAACCGACTTCTGTTCGAACTATCATATAGAAGTAATATCTGTCCATGATTTTTTTTCTCAATATTCGAGAACAGTGAAATGGACATATCATAAAAAGAGTCAACTCAACTTCTTTTGAAACTCCTTTCTTTAGCATATATTATCCCCAAGCATAAAATGCCAAAATTAATACATTATCATATTGCAACAACGTGTACTAGCTACTACTACTACTACTAGTAGCATGTTACATAATTGATAATACTAAAATTATGGAAAAACATATCACACTATTGATTGTTGACTCTCTTTCTTAACAAGCTCAACATCATATTCACGATCTTCATCGTCATCAATTCTGATCTTGCTCTTGTACTGATACCCACGCGCCGCCCAAATAAAGTATCCCAAATTCAACACACCCAATCCAGCTATCAAAAAATACAAATTTTCGACTCTTCCCTTGTTAATATCTTTAGTCAACCAATCGGGATGGCCGTGCCCGCCCGTTGTATTGTGCAAGATGTTAACCAACGCTGCGCTAAGATAGCTAGCCCCGGCCATCGTGCACGAGAACAACGAGTTAGCCAGACTGCTCATGTTTTCCGGAAACTCCTTATTGTAAAACTCAATTTGACCAATAATATTAAATGCCTCGGCAAACCCCATCAGCACTAGCTGCGGGGCTAGCCAGAAGACTGTCATGGGAGTGGTCCCGTCTGGTCGACCATGAGCTAGGGCCGAGGCCCTTCTCATTCGCTCGACCAGGCCAGCCGCTACCATTGAGAAAATGGAGAATACCATCCCGATCCCCATTCTATGGAGCAAGGTCATGCCACCTTCAAGCCTAGTCACCTTCCTAAGGGATGGAACCATGATTCGGTCGTACACAGGGAGCCATAAGGCAATTGTGAGCATCGAGATAACTGCTAGCGACCCGGCTGGGATCTCAAGCTTTGAACCGAGGTGACGGTCCATTGTTAAGGCTTGAGCCAATGTAAAGGTCCCCTGTTGCACAATAGCGGTAAAGCCGATAATGCCCGAAGCCCAAATTGGGATGATTTTGAATAGGCATTTGGTTTCTTCCACTTTTTGGACACTACATAGCCTCCATGGTTTTAAATTTGACCCATCTGCCCCTACTTCGCCTTCAGTGATCAAGGCCGCTTTATTAAAGCACCTAGCCAGAAAAATCTAATAATATCATAATCACTTTTTTTCATACTTCTCTTTTATTAATCAATTTTAAATTAAAAAAAAATACCTTAATTTATTGGTCAAAGGGAGCTTAGTAACCGCCGATCCCTTCAACGGCGGGGGGTCGTAATAGACGGCGGTGTCCGAGTTGGGGATGTGCATCTTGCGCTTTTTGTAGGCAGCGGCGATGACCTGAAAAATGCTAGTGAAGACGCTTCCCTCGGGCAGGACGTAGACGTAGAAATTGGTGCCAATGAAGAAGAGGATGATGGCGAGGATCATGAGCGCGGCGGGGAGGCCGAAGCCCAAGACCCAGCTGACGGAGTCTTGAATGTAGACGATCAAGGTGAAGACGATGATCATGACGACGGTGAAGGACATGTAGTACCAGTTGAAGAAGCTGTTGATCCCTCTCCGCCCCTCCTCGGTCGAGGCGTCGAACTGGTCGACGCCGAAGGGGATGCTGCACGGCCTGATGCCGCCGGAGCCGATGGCGAGGAAGCCGAGGGCCAGCGCGAGAACGCCGAGCTGGGGTTTGGTCGGACCGGTGCATTGGTTGGGTTGTACCTTGCATGGGGGAGGACGCAGCTGGGGCAGCCATGCTATTATGGTCATCATCATCATGCCCTGTTTACTTGTACATCCACGTCAGCATCGTGAATTATGTACTATATCAGTTTCAAGCACAGATGATAATTTGATGATAATTGGACGTGGTGAACAAAGACAGGTATTATTAATTATTGGAGTGTGCCGTTCACAACTCTGCCTTAATAATAGTCTGCTAAAGTTTCAATTATTGTTTCCCAATATGGTGGTGGTGTCATCATATCCAAATCAACTAAATGTTCGCCCTCATATTTGAATAATACTCCGTTATCCAAAAAAATGAAATTACAATTTCTTATGCAGAGATCATTTGGATCTCTATCTATTTGGGTGGTGAAAAAGTGAAATCTACTAGCATATGAAGGATATACTCATCACAAAAAAAATAGGACCCACGCACGTAGATTTTAACGCAGTTGCAGGCATGAAATATCCCAATTCCGATTCGTATATAATTACAAAACATAGATAAGGAAGAAGAGAGATGGACCACACAATCACATGATGCAATAGATACTACGCAAGTGTGATTTTGTTACGTACAATGATTTTTGTATTTCTGATTTAAAGTAGTAGTAGCAGTAGTAAACATACAATTAAGTAGTGGTGTGTAAAATAGATTTAGGTAAATTACCATGAGAGCAGAAAAGGTAGCATAAGCAATAGTTGTGAATCTGCCTAAGTGGGCATCTGAAATGTAAGCACCAACCAAGGGAGCAAAATTTGTGACTCCCATCCATATGTTTATCACATTCGTAGCCATCACTTGATCCATGTGAAACTCTTTTAGCAGAAATACCATGAAATTTGCCACCATTCCCATCGCTGCCAACCTCTCACAAGTTTCATTTCCTACACAGAATTATACTAGTTCATTTCTAATTAAACATTTAAAAAACAATTAAAGGATTGTGTGTGTATATAGTCCATATGAGAGAGAGAGAGAGACCTAGAATAAAAGGCATGGCTTTCCAGCCACCGGGCGTTCTCTGCTTTTGAGTTGCCTTAGCTTCATCGCCTCCATTTTCGAGGGGCGGAGATGGAGGCGACTTGGAAGAGAAAAATCTACGCACAAGCCAAGAAGATGAAGAGGGCTTCATTTCTTTCTCCTCTTGTGATGCATGCATATTTTCTCACTCTATTATTAAGTGTGTGTTGTAGAGAAGGAGATATATCTGCTAGAATCCAGACATGGTCGGTACTGGTTAATTAGCTGTAAATAAGAACTAGCAAAACGTATGTGTTTATATAGATACAAAATTGGAGTGTTAGCATGGGGCTGAGATGGTTCCACGGATTGCGTAAGAAAATCAAAATCGTTGTCACTAAATAAAAAACCGACCATCACTTGCAACTTTTTGTTAATGTAAAAACAAAAAACAATAGTAACCGTGTTATTTCTCTAATATTGTTATTACATGATGCAATATGCGTGTCCAATTAAACCAGTGTAAATACTTGGAATATAAAATTTGATTTATGTTAACTAGGATATGTTTCTTATTGTGTGCCTAATCTATATATAGCTTATAGTAGTACTACCATACTTTATTAGTACATTGCGGTATTTATACTAAAAATTGGAGGGTAAACAAGTAATATACTTTTCTCTAATTTGTAATTATCTGTTACTTATTGCCTAACAAATACACCTACTAATTAGATGTGTAATAAAGAATTTTTGTAATGTGAGTAATAATATTACCTTATAATTAAATGTGTAACGGAGCAGTGACGAAACCAGCATAGGTCAAGCTCCCGCTCCAGTGGGGGCTTGCTGGTTCCTGATCACTAGTACCACCAGAAATTGTAAAGGTCCCATCCAGTTGCAGAATGTGTTGAGCGCGCTTAAGGAAGAAGATGAAGTTATATATGTTAGGTTTTGATGTTTTGCTGGAATGCATAATAAATTTAATTGGTCATTACTACTTCTGTCCCTGAAAATTTGATACAGTTTACCATTTCGGTCCGTCCCTAGAAATTTGATACACTTCACTTTTACCATTTTTGGTAGTGGACCATATATTCCACTAACTCATTCCTACTCACATTTTATTATAAAACTAATACTTTAAAAGTAGGACCCACATCCCACCAACTTTTTTAACTCACTTTCCAATTCATTTCTTAAAACCCGTGTAGGGTCAAAGTGTAGCAAATTTTGGAGGACGGAGGTAGTAGTATTTAGTGGAGTAGAAGCTATTTAATATAACTCCTATTTAATTCCTGACCGAATATCTCTCACTATATAATATACTACTATCGCCTAGGGTCTCTACCTGCTTTTTTTTTTTTTTTTTTTTTATTGAGGCAAGTAATGACTTATTTATTGGCAATTATCATCAATCCGCCAGAAGTAATAGTACTATAATTAGTTTTATTACTCTAAAGTCATATATTTATTTCTCTTTTCCATCTACAAAACTATACTATTAATTTATAAGTTGAAATTCATGTATCAATTATTCAATTTTGCGTGGTGTATGAATTTAGTTCCTCATATCATCAATTTATGTATCTATTACTTGTGTATTAGTGGTCATGTTCTCTTTATTTTTTATTTGTATACTTTATTTTTTTATTTTTTTATATTAATTGCTAATGAGAATAAGAGTTTAGGGGATATGGTTTCATACGAGAAAATGGTACTCTCTCCGTCCACAAAAAATAGATCTATTTTGCTATTTTGGGATGTTTATGAAAAACAACCGCGTTTTTATAAATGGAAAGTCTCTCTCATACGTCATCCATTTTTTCCCTTTTCTCTCATACTTTATCTACTTTTCTGCATATCTCTCTTGCTTCACACTTTTTCGCCTTCTCTATTACTTTACCAAATTTCTCATTAAAACTTGTGCCGTCCATAAAAGAGACTACTTTTTGTGGACGGAGGGAGTAATATTTTTAAAATTTTATAATCTTTATAATTTTATGGTGAATAATTATAAAAAGTTTTGTTATCAGAGTGTCTTAGAATTTTGGTAGTTTCACTTGAGAAAATGTTATTCTCTGACTTTTGTAAAAAAGGTTATAAGTAAAATTAACAATTCTGATACTAATGTTAAAAAAAAAATATTACTCTATTAAATTTTAAAATAATTTTAATATTTCAGTACCGGCTTGTTTATATTTCTGGTTCTGTCACGGTAACGGAGTAATGAGTTTTTTTAGTATGTGTAACTATATTTGTGAACAAATACTACCTTTCTGTTATATGTGTAATAATGAGTTTTTGTAGTAAAAAATTGAATAAAGTTGAGTAGTACTATTGTTGTCTCCATTCAAAATACCAATGTTATATGTGTAATAATGAGTTTTTGTAGTAAAAAATTGAATAAAGTTGAGTAGTACTATTGTTGTCTCCATTCAAAATACCAATACAGATTTGTTCAACATGGGGCTTTTAGTGTGAGTGGTGGTTGATGAAAGATGAAACATGCCTTTGAGGACTGTATTTTCTCGTTTAAGACTAAAAATAAATTATTTTTGTTCAAAAAAAAAGATGCTACTATTACTATTTTTATCCCACTCAAATTGACAACCATAGTTTTGGATCTCTCTGAAAATTTGGCGGCCGATTACGTTGAAGTTTCGACGGTTTAATTTTCGTCACAATTTTAATAATTTTACTACGCCCTCTATCCCAGTCTAAATGAAACGTTTCATTTTCGCACACGTTTTAGAAAAATATACTAATAAATAGTTAAAATTAAGAGAAAGTAAAGTAATAGATTGAATAATGTAGTAGATGATACTCTCTTTTATATTATTCACTCTCGTACTTTACTTTTTCTCCATTTTAGTGTATAGTGAAAATGAAACGTCTCGCTTAAATGGGGACGGAAGGAGTACTATTCTCATTGACATCCCTTCAATCGTATGATTTGTAATGTGGAGTAGTTTTTAACATGTCAAGCGATTAAGACAATTGAGAGGAAAATAAACATCTCCTATTGATTTACAAGCTGTGGCCGGTGAGACTGTGACCAAACAAAAGTTACTTTGTTAGCTTGATTATAGATCAAATTGTTATTATGATTATTAAATGGTAGACTAATTAAGATTATGATTATAAGATAAAAGGCAGTGAATTTAGTAGAAGATGTAGCTTGTTAATGTCTATATATGTTCTCTTTATTCCTTAGAAATTTAATAGATTGTTCAGTATACAAAAAAATAATATATAGCTGATCAATATATTCAACGAAAAACACGCAAAATAAATATATCTTCTGATGCAACCAACCCTATAAATATAGTCGACATCCTCTCAACACCAACTATCTAAAGTCTAGCTAAACCCATGTGTTGTGACCTTAATTCAAAAGGGCAACAAATTTTAAACTCTTAGCTAACACGAAAGAAACTATTCAAATGAAGTACTCGTTTTGTCCACCATCAATAGATTTAAATAATAGATGACGTGAATTTAAATGTAAAATTGATAAATTATGAAAATGATAGAGAAAAAAATATTTAAAATATTGCTAACGGAGAATAAAACTTGCGGTAATAGTGAAAGAAATTTATTAAAAATAGAAGGTAATGAATTTTGACAATAAAAAATATAAAAACAGGCTATTGACTAGATAAACATAGGATTATAAAATATAATAACCCGTCCAATAAAAATTTGGCCAGATCAAAAAAGCGATAAGAACAATTTAATTTCCAAACAATCAACAATCTCACCACAAAATTATATACGGTGGAAAACTATGCATATCCAATTATTGCCTTGAGAGCATAAATAGCTAGGCCACTTTGTTTTTCTTTTCTCTTTTATGCATAGCAACTTTATTTATTTGAGTATAGACTAAAAAAGAGATTCAATGAAATTAGCATTAAATTTTGAATTTCTCTGGCATTATATTAAAGCGAAACATGAGGTGCTTAATTGTTTGTTTAGGTGTTAATCCAAGATTAGTGGAGTACCAATCCATGCCGGTATGTGGGAATAAAAAATATATGGAATAAGAGTCTGCCAAACAGTACCTAAAAATGTTTGGCCTTGACTGGTGGTGAGCATGTATGATTATCTCAAAACTTTACTGTATATAAATTAGTAGCACTACATATCTTATTATAAAATTGTATAGTAGCCAAAAATATCAAATATTTGGACGTATATGTAACTGTAAGTTTGTATCACATTATTTGACGGTCATTTTGCTTGACCAATAAGATTCCTAGTTGGCTTATTAAGGGCATTGTAAATGACAAAATTTTATGAAAACATAATACTTCTTCCTTAAATATATCTCTTTTGACAATTTTGTGGTTTTGTGTCATTGGTCAATCTGGTGACACAATATATTTTTTAGAAGAGAAGACTAGTTTTTTAATACTCCATCTGCCAAAAAAAAATTATTCTCTCTATTCTATAACGGTGGAAATATTTTTTTTCAGCATAAAGATTAAGAGAAATTGTATTAAGTGAGTTAAGTAAAGGAAAAATGAAGTAGGAAATGACACAAAAATGAAGAGAGAATAAAGTAAATGACAAGAAATGTGTTGACTTTTACTAAAAAGGAAAATGACTCCACTATTATGCAACGTACCACATGACAAGATTACTTCACTACTATGGAACGGAGAGAGTATGAAATTTACAGATGGCATAAATTTGAATGCAATTGATAAAATATGAGAGACGCAGAAAGAAAAAGTAATTGAAGTGTTTTTAGCCGGAAATTGGGCCCACCATCTAAGAGATAAAACATTGTCAAAAATAAAAGTTGAGTAATTTTGTAGGACAGAACGATATAGAAAAAAAAAATTATTTTATGGCAAATGGAGTACTATATTTTTTACTGAAAGGCCTAATCAAGAGGCTTCTTCAAAGCAGGCTCATATGTATATTTATGTAAACTTGCGCCTAGTGGGCTCAAAATAAGGCCCATTTAGAGCATATGATAAACTCGGATCGCAAATTAATACTCCTACTAGTATTTAAATTTACCTGAAGTCTTAAATCACATTTTTGGTCACATTAGGTAGCAATAGGGATGTCAATGTAGCCCGCAACCCGTGGGCTGGCCCGAATAGCCCGCTAAATTTGTAGGGTTAGGGTCGGAAATTTCTAGCCCGATAAAAATAAAACCCGATAAGCCCGCACCCGATTAACCCGCAACCCGTTAGGGCCAGACCCGAAAACCCGATGAGCTGGCCCGATAACCCGGTAAAATTTATATTTTTCATTTTTTTACTCCTAATTCGACACTTCGTTGACTAATTTTATGACATAGATAACTAAAAAAAGATAACTTTCAATTTTATGGTAAATATATAAATTATATATTGAATTTTTATTAATATAATAATTGTTATATAAATTAATCTCACTAAAAGAATATTACAATTTTTAACATGTATTAAAATTTCACGAAATATCACAAATATTAGTATTTTATGATTGAGTTTAAGCATATATATTAAATTTATCATAATTAAATATTTTATATTTTATAAATATAACTAATTTTCATCATAATTTATTGGATTGTTCAAGCCTTAGCCTTATCGGTAGCAACCCGATTAACCCGCCGGGCTAGCCCGAAACCCGAGCTTTTAGGGTTAGGGCCGAACTTTTATAACCCGAAAGAAATCACAACCCGGCAAGCCCGCACCCGATTGACCCGCAACCCGAGTAGGATTGGCCCGAAACCCGATGGGCCGGCCCGATTGACATCCCTAGGTAGCAACTAGCAACTAGTACCTTTTTTTTATCCTTCATTAAAATTCATTAATTTCGATAATTTCAATCTTTTGAAATTCTGATTTTTCAAATTTCGTTTTATAGTGCCCAAGAAGGGTAAGAATATGAGTACAAAAAAGAGAAATACTAATATATGACTCGACATGGACAAAATTGTCAAATGTAATTTGATTGAAATATAATTTAGATTGTAGGAGTAATCATTTAAGACAAATAGCTATGAAATAAAATAAGTATCGGATTAATTTGAAAGAATATCATTCTAATTTTAAGTACGACTAGTACTTTCTCTGTTTCAAAAAATAGTTCATTTTAATCCATCTCTTATAATTACTTCACTTCTACTTTAAAAAAAAATTACTACACATTACACTACTAAAAATATTAATTTTCGAGTAAGGTCAATTTTGGTCCTAAACATATGGCCGAAATACGAATTTGGTCCAAAACATTCACTTTTTGAAAAACGGGTCCATAACAAATGAAATTCGTGTCGATCCAGTCCTTATTTGACGGTGCCGTCAATTTTTCGACGGTCAACCGTCAATTAATGTTTTGTTGACTGGATTATGCCTAATTATTTTCTAATTATTTTGTTTAAAAAATCAAAATTTCTTATTTCAAATTTCATTAAAAGAACAAATCTCGCGACTTTTGGTCTCCACCAAATCAAACCAACCGATTTCTTTCTCTCTTCTCTCTCGTCGTTCTCGACGGAAAACCCTAAATCCGTCGTTTGATTCCGACCAAAATTGAGTAATTGTTGTTGGAGATGAGTTGGAACTCGTCGAATCCTAACTTCCGGTCCAGCGACGGACTTGTCGGAGCCTGATTCTGACGGTTTGATTTCTCCTCCTTAGAAACAAATGGAAGAAGTCACATCACCGAAGTGGAAGCCGCGATGACGGTTGCCGGCGGTGAAGTCCCGCGGGAAGAAGATGAAGGAAGGATGAAGATGACGAACCCTAGTTTATAATACCCTAAATACTTGTTTTTGTTGTTGGGTACTGGTTTTTGGATAGTGGGTACTTGTTTGCCATAAGGTTTTTTAGACATCAATCGGTATTGACCATGCTTAGAATTGCAAATGTTGAGGACGTGTTTGATATTGATAATGAATATGTTGGAAAGTTTGACAGTATTTTGTTCTATTTTTCTACTTCATCTTCGGCAAAATAGTAATCTATAATGCTATGTGGATGTTTCAACATTGTTAGAATTCAGGGACATAGATTCAGGGACTTACATTAAAGATTCAAATTTGTACCAAGTTGCAGAGAAAGAAAATTAGGTTCTTGGTGGTATAGGGAAGAAGATATGAAAGAGAGGGAGAATAAAAAAAAATTGATTTTGATTCATGTTTTTATTTAAGGATTTTCTATTTAATTTACAAATATTTCAGAAATTTTAAAAAATAGCTACAATGATAGAAAAAAATGGCTAATCCGGTCAACAAAACACTGATTAACGATTGACTGTCGGAAATTGACGGCACCGTCAAAAAAGGATCGGATCGACGAGAATTTCATTTGTTATGGACCAATTTTTCAAAAAGTGATTTTTTTACCAAATTTGTTATTTCGGCCATATATTTAGGATCAAAATTGACCTATACCCTAATTTTCTCACCTTGCTTACCATAGTAGCAATAGTTTTCACTTTCCAACAACATTAATTTTGAATTTCCAAATATCTAAAAATGTGCAAATTCTATTTATTCTCGCACGTAGAAGTACGAATTAAGCAACAGTTGAAACTCGACAGCTCGAGCTACGATTTCTCATGCTGCATTATTCGTTGCTTTTAGTCGCCAATTCCTCCCGCTTCCTTCTCCAACTCAACCAATCACCAATTGTTCGACGAAATGCCTGAACGATGCTATCACTCACAGCTCATGCCCGAATCCCAATTTCAAAGCACCGCGTCTCTTCCATCAAGGCTCGTATCCTCCCTGCCCTACTTTCCGCGCGGAAGTCCAACAAACCGGATAACAACTGCCAGAAATCTCTAAATTTGAGTTTCCGGTTGAAAGAAAAGAAGCGCGCGCTCAAACTCGACAGTTGCGGCTCCCACCAGGGTGACGGGGACGTGGAATTGGAGGCGGAGATGATGAATTTCATGGCGCAGTCGGAGAAAACAACGGATTCTGATATGGCGGAGTTCCAGAGGAGAATTGAGAATTGTAAACAGAGCGGTTCCTCGAGTTTCTTAAGGTCCACTCCTCAAAATTTGGATTCATCTTCATTGGAAACATCACAGTGAGATTTCTTGCTTTGTTCTTCCTTTTCCTGAGAATTATTTGACAATGTGTGGTTTTGCATTTTTTTATTGCTTTCTGTTATTGATTTCTTTGGGATACGCCTATTTTCTATAGATTGTCCACTTTCAGTTATGTTAGTTGAATAAACTGAGACTAACATTACAAAAAAGAAGAATAGAAAGAAGTCATTGTTGTGGGCTTATTTCTATCAGCTGTATCCATAATCTAGTGCTATAAACAAGGAATCAAACAGATTATTGGGCAAAAACAGAAAGTTACATATATGAAAAACTATCAGCTTAAATTGTACTAGCCATTTCTGCAGCTTAGTAAGTTTTATGGATATACTATAAATTATAGACGTTTTTTTTTCCTGGTATAGACATCATGCTGCTGATGAGGACTCTGGGATCGATGGTATATTGAGTAGATTGGAAAAGCAAAGGAACAGTGATTTGTCCGGAATCAAGTTAAGGAAAAATGGATATAAAGCTCAGACCAGAAGTAAAGATGAGGGAAATGACAGGCATTCTGATACCTCCTTAGGTTTCGGTAAGTTTTTTTTAGTGGTCTTTACTATGGTAATTCGGGTAGTCCAATTGTGGCTTTACCGCACCCGAGGAATCAATGTGATAGTCAGTTGAGGAACATAAGAATATAGTATAATATTTATCTTGTTTTATTTGCATTCTAAAGTTTGGGATTTGACATTTCTAAAATTGTAAAGGTGAGACTAATCTTGAAGAAAACACCAGACAAATGCATGCTTACCACCCCAAAGGCACATTAGATTCATCTGGTGATAACATTAGACATAATACTGAGCCAGAAACTTGGAGAAGTTGGATGGATAGACGAGCAGGGTTCCCTCTTACCGAGTTTGAAGGTGCTTAAAATGTTTTTTTTAAAGCAAAAGGTGGTTAAAATGCTGGTATTCTTTGAATCAGTCTCTTCTATAGTTGCACTTTTCTCTTAGTGGTCTGTGAACTCTGAATATGCAGCTGCAGAGATTTCTTTGGAAAAATACCGTGTTGATACTAATAATGAGAGCTATCATGAAGGAATAAATATAACCACTAAATACGCAGAAGATTTGGACGAACACAAAGAGATCAATTACAATGAAGTACGAACTTGTCTTTGGGGTCTAGAATCTGAGCTAACAACAGCTCTTCACTCCATTAGATCTAGACGGGAGGATAATATTTCAAAAGAGGTGCATACCATTGATTCTGTAGCTTCCACTTTTGTCATTTATCTTACCTGCATATGAACTCGAAAGCAATGCCATCTTAGTGATTGGTCGAGTTTTATATATTTTGTAGTCCAAAATTTTAGTCATAACTAGAACAATTTTAAGAATCTCAGACCTGAAGTTACTGAGAAAACATGTCCAACTCTTCAACTATATCTGGAAATGTTATTTGGATTTCATTTTCATCAATGCACCTTTTTTTCTAGGTAATTGGAAGCACTACTGAGTTGCAGTCTCTTTCTGATGCAATGGAGTTCCAAGAGAATGAAGTCATGAGTGCGAAGCAGCGACTAAGGTCAATAAGAGCAAAGCTGGCTGTACTAGAGGGGAAAATTACATTAGCGACAACGTACGACACTCATATATTTGATAGTACTATTTGGCTGGATTAGCTGCTTTTATATATGAATTGTCATGTGCCTTCTGTTTCCTCACAGTGAAGCGCAGAAGATAGTAGAAGTGAAGCAGAAACGGATAGGTGATGCCCGTAAATCTTCAAAACTTCTTCGAACCACCTCTATAGAGTGGCCTAATTCAGCTGCACAGGTTCTCTTGGCAGGCTCTTTTGATGGCTGGAAAACTCAGGTTAGATATTTCTTCATATGTTGAACGCTCCTTGTTGTTGGAGCTCACTTTTCCTTTGAGGTCTGTTGAGTTTAAACTTTCTTCTTGGCTATACCACATTTTGTTGATTCTTACTTTCAATATAATCGTTTTGGTCCTTATGTAATGCAAACTTTCTAAATGCAACTCACCCATCCATTGTGCAAAATACTAATAGTACAGACCCGCTCCGTGACAAAATGTCACCCCCTGAATTCTGTTGTTTGATTCAGATGCATGAACCTTAAAAGATCTTACTGCGTTCTGTAAATGATGTATTTATATTTTTGGTTTGGAAAGATTAAAACTATATATTTTTACTTTAATTAGCGCTAGCATGTGTTAGAATTCGTTTGTCTGGACTATTTTTCATGAATATAGACTGCTAAAAGAAAAAGGCCCTTGAATTTCACGCGATGCCCGTCATTCAGTAGAATTTTGGTAAAAGAAATCCATTGGCAGCAGTTGCAGTGGTGAAAAGTTTAGAGTAACTATTGTGGATAAGTGATGCTTTTTGGATTTGATGTAAAGCAGAGAAGGATGCGAAGATCAAAGTTAGGGGTGTTCTCGATAACCTTGATGCTGTATCCGGGTAGCTACGAGGTAAGGTTGTTGGCATAACTTGACTACCTTACTTGCCCAGTCTTATACTCAAAAAGTGTTCCATCATCTTGCAGATCAAATTCATAGTTGATGGGAAATGGAAACTCGATCCTCTGCGCCCGACCATCAACAATAATGGATATATAAACCACCTTTTCATCGTTTCATGAATCTGTACAGAATTTAGATGCAGTTCTAGGTAGAAAGATGCACCAAAAAACTGGTGGGCAGCTTGTTATACTGTTTGTCGCCTAAGCTGTAGGAAATTCATATTGATTCTTTCTAGTGATTAACATGAAAGACACTGCTTCGCTATGATCTAGCACATTCTTTTCTGAGATCCACTGCTTAAATCTTAATTTTACAGTTATGTTGCATTTCATTTCTGCTTTTAATATATATTCTTACTAGCTAAATACAGTAAAATGCTAATACGAGTCAAATTGGGGAAAGGGTTGGCAACCCGCCTGTAAGATCGAGTGTTTAACAAATAAGCCGTGGGCAATCCAGCAGGAACCAACAGCAAATTCTAGTAATGAGACAAAATTATGTCGATCGTTGATACAAAACCAGTCGATCCAAGAAAACATCTATCTTCTTCTATCCTTGAAGTTAAGGCTGCAGCAGTGCCTTGTAAGAATGGTGTTCGAATTTTCCAATAAAATCATATCAGATCCTTGCCATCAAAACGAAGGAGAACCCACTTCCGCAGTACACTCTTGGAATAGCATTGCCACAAGTTGATTTCCGGCCTAAGCCCACCACCTGTGGGGCAGTTTGGTCGTTTGTATCGCCTAAACCAAGTTGTCCGTGTTCTCCCCAACCCCATGTCATTATTGATCCATTATCTACAGGGTTGCATATGCAATATAAGGTAAACTAGACAAGGAGTTCATAAATTCCAAATGAAAAAATTTAAGCATTTCCTTGCCTGTTATGAAGGCCGAGTGTTCTGCTCCTGCAGCAATCTGGACGACTTTCACATTTGCAGGACCAGGAATTATTCGCGTGATGATTTCCTCGGATTTTCCTGCACAGCTCACTATTACAGATTATCGAGGTTTATTCCATCAGTGACAACAGACATTTTTCAAGGTTCCAGTAACACAACCACATCTTGCAGTATCACAGTTAAACTGAACATACATTCTCCCAGGAAATGAATATTGATAAATAGCATTTGCAGACAAGCATGAAGTGTATAGTATTATTTTTGGCATTACCATGAACATCAGCTGTTGAGGGAGTCTTCTGGGGATCACTAAGCACTCCATGACGATCACCACCAAGCATGAATACATAGCCTTGTCCTGTACAAATATATCGGATTTACAATTGAAAGTTTCTTGTATATGCTTTAAACGAGAGTTGAAGTTTTCATACTTGACAATAGTAGGGCATGATTCCATCCAAGAGCGACCATGCTGATAGGAAAATCAACATCAGAGAGGCATGGAATGTATGCGTCCGAAGCACTACAGAACCCTCTTCCCCACGTATATAGGCTTCCATCAGCTTATTTACAAGTGCAAGATAATGAAATCACTCAAGTGGATAATGGCATTACTCTTAGGACAAGGTACTTGGTGCATTAGATTGATGGCTATCTAAATCTATATGTGAAGTCGAACAAGTAACTACCGGATAATGCTGAACTATGATCTCCATTTGCATGAATACAGGTGATTTTAATATTTTCCAACCCCATGGTGATCTGAGGAAGACTAGTCAACTTGACTTTGTCTGTAGAAATACCCAGCTGACCACGCTTTCCGGACCCAAATCCATAAACCGGGTTCTCCACATTACCTGCACCACACAAAATCTACAAATAGTTACAGCACTAGTAATGAGGAATACATGTAGGAAATATGATCGTCCCCATTTCTACTACTGATAACACCACTAAGATCTCGATAGTCATAACTCCTCTTCAAAACTACTTTTGAGCAAAGGGGAAACATCAGAAGCCCTCTTATACTAACTCAAAGTTGCGCCAGCATTTGGCAGCTAGTGATGAATTTAAGTCACTGCATTACCTGTAACTGCTGCATTGTCCTACCACAAGCCTTGTAGCTTAGTGGTTTCCCCACCTATATAAAAATGAATGCCCGCATTTTTTCTATCCTTATCCCTCCCTACCCACCACAGCTAAAACAAGCTTTCCGTGTCATCCTTAACTGCTTTAAACCAATAATATAAGTATCGGACAATTAATTACCTAATAATCAGTATATAACTAAAAAGACATCTTGTTTCCTCAATTCTCGCAATGAATGAAATGGAGAATCCTAGAGAGACATCGAAAGGTCCAGACAATCACCTGCAAGCAACACCAATGTATGGCGCATTCCACAAGCAACTTGCTCGACCGGCTTGGAAGCAAAATAAGAAACTTGTCTAGGATAAAGTTGTGAACTTGAATCACCATGACCAAGCTGGCCAAATGAACCATCTCCACAGGTGAAAATGGCACCAGTCTCTGAACAGAAGCAATCAGTTTGATTAGCTGAGTTACAAGAGACCAATTAACCATACAAGATTGTGTACACAATCAGATGAGATGAAAACCAATTCGATGAACCCTCATCTTCATCTTGCCCATAAACCAATTGCAAGTAAGAGTACATGAGTTTTCTAAATCAGTCACCTAAATCCTTGATTTAAAATATTTCAGAATCAAGATGATAACTTTGACCATTTGGTAGCACAAAAACCCAATTTGTGAAAACAATCGAGCACTGAAACTCAAGGAAGTAGAAAATGGAACCTGATACAAATCCAGAGTGATTCCAGCCAGCAGAAATATGAGTGATAACGAAACCTTCCAATTGTTTCACTATGTTTGCTTGCGAAGTGGTAACACTCTCCCCATGGCCCAATTGACCAGAAGTTCCCCTTCCCCACGTCAGCACTCTTCCACCTGCGGCCCCCAATCAAACATCACCAAAACAGCACTAATATATATATATAGAGAGAGAGAGATAAGATTACCGGGAGTGAGGGCGATTACATGGGCGCCTCCGCAAGAGAGGGAAAGAATGGGGCCATAGGCGGAGAGGGAGCGGATGAACCGTGGGCTGAGCTCATCCTGAAGGCTGCCCGTTGCTAGCTGCCCGTCGGTGCCCGCCCCCCAACTCCATATCTCTTGCCGCTCCTCCGCTTCTTCCACCCTTGTCTCTTCTTCTTTCATTTAGTCCACTCTAATTATTCAATTACTCACGCTTATTATTAATGTTTTTACAAAAATAATTACTCTATCTATTCTTAATAATTTGTTACAATTTTACTTGACATGAATTTTAAAAAATGTGATACAAAGTATGTTGGAATAGTCAGTGGCATGTTATTCCTATTTTTACTAGTTTAATAATAAAATGTGGGTGTATGTGTTAGTGAAATATAATATCAATTACTAAAAATGATCAAAGTAAATCTCAAACTTTTAAAAATGGACGAAAATTTGTCGAGGAAGTACATTATATTTGTTGGCTGGGTTACTATTTGTTTGCTACAACTAATTATAAATATTATAGTATTAACTATAATAGATGCCTTTAGATTGTAATTAGATGCTCTGTCAATTAGTCTTTGACTCATTGATATAGAGGGAAGATTAAGGGAAGGGTGATATGGTTGGATGAAGTAACGACGCTATACATGGAAATGGAAATGGAAATGAAAATGGAAGAGTCATCTAATAAGTCATGGATGGAATGATTAATTGGCACAAACGAGTGTAAAAGTTCGTTTAAAGTTTGATAAATGCTTTAATTGAAAATTCAAAAGATCACACGTTAAAGATAAAAATCAAAATAAGTCTGATAAAAACCTCATGATTAACATGTGTTATTTCAACACAAATGAATGGATGTATTAATCATCATCACCCTCAATTTTCGCTATTTCGGAAAATTTAGCTTACATGATTGAATCTATAATACTATATGTCATGCTTAAATACTTTCGAGTTTCGAGTTTCGACAATTATATTATATTATGGGATAAATATAAGAATTGACTATTTCAAAAAACTACAAGATTCAAATGTTGTAGAAAAATACGTGCACAAGACAAGATGACTTTTACATGATCCATTTTTATTTTATGTCATTTAAAATGATATTATATATATTTTTTAAAAATTAAAATACCATTCTCTCGTTGTTATTCACTTTCTTTTTAATACTCAATATAACATTGTCTAAAATCTTGTATCCCAAAAAAATCTTATGCAAGGATGGTCTACATACACAACGCTCATGTACAATCTAAACATTCCATCAAGAGAAGATCATTAGGTAGTACTACATGTTTTAGCAGCTCATGCGACAGTATGGGCCTTCTCCGCACGTGGGTTGTGAACAAGCCCATCACAATGCGCAAGTATGAGTACAATTTTGTCACCTTCTTCAAACAATTTAATTACTACTACTACATAATAACAAAAATAAATACACACGCTTACAAGTTTTAACAAAAACGTTAATAAATGTACTCATATCACACCAGAGGGATTTAGTTAGGGTTGATGGCGAGTAATTGATTAAGTTATTTTAAGGAGATGGAGTATATTAAAGGTAAATTGTAAGAGAAAAAAGTGTGACTTTTATTAAAAGGTGTTGCTAATAAACACTTTTAATACTAAGTAGTACTTGACACGTTTTTATTGGCAATGGGATAGTATTAGTTTTAAAAATTATTTTCGTCAAGCGGAACGATTACTAGATTTTGAAAATGTTAGAAGTGTGAAAATCAGTTTATTGGAAACCTTTGTAGATGTAAGATTGGTAGATTGACATCAAAATAAAACAGATATTTATACGAGCGGATTGAGATTTTCTCTTTTTACCTTATGTATTATAGGAAATATGAAAATTCTGCTAACTCACATGAGTAAATTTAATAGCTTGACATCATTTTGCGAAGAACATGAAATTTTTGAATAAATAAAATAGGAAGTAGTACTAGTTTTTTAAGGAGAGAAAAAGGACGACTACTACTACAGTACTGCTATTTATTTAATGAAATAAAAATAGAAAGACATAAAAGCAAAAGAGATGGGTAGTTTGAAGGAATCTGGGCCCAATAGAATTGAGTGCTGCATTTACATTCTTATCAACATCTCAACCGTAGGCTGACAGCCACGTTGCAGGCCCGCCCGCCATTGAGGGCCCACGGCCCGCTCTCTGCATGGCTGCATGCCGTTGCCATCTTTGACGGACACTGCCTTTTTCACCACACGTGTATGGCGGATTCCCTCTCTTCCTACGTGTCGCCCTTCTATTGGTTTTCCTGTCTTTGATTTTTATTCAGCTTTTTTATTATTATTTTAATCACTGATTTGTATTTTTATGATGATGTTTTTTGACCAAAGTGGCAGTTTCGCCTGATATTTTCCGAAAATGGGTATAATTAATCTTTTTAAACTCAAGCTTTTAATTTACATTTGCAGATAATTAACATCGTGATATTGCATAGAAACACTATTGTAGAGCAGCTGTAAGTTTTATTATAGGTGTAAAATTCATTATCTTTTTAGAGGATATACATAGGGTCCATATAGTAAGATTGACCCCATAGTGATAAATAAGACTTATTATAAGTCATGATCCAGCTATAAATGGTCACATAGTAAAAATGATTCAATAAATGTGCGATGATTAATTAGATTAGCGACGTAATTTTTGGGATAAGATCTTTACTAAATTGTCCATCTTCCTAAAAATTATCTGCAATAATGGGTGTGATATATAATGTGCGAAAGGATAATATTATATTCATCTTTGGTTGATAATATGTTAATAATGTAGTTAGATTTCATAATTTAAAATTAGATGTTGCCGAAATTCGTCAACATATGTCCTATTGAGAAGGAGAAAACTGGGCACCAACGTCTTACCCAAGTCCTAAGATATCAAAATAGTCGTTTCATTCCGATATCTCAAATTAGACTTAAATTCTTGGAACACAACTTTGTTTAGAGATGGACTGCAAATTAATACGACACAGAACATGAAAATCTATATTTGTTTGCCAAATTTGCATAAAGGTAAGTCGACCTAGGAAAAAAAAGGCATTTTTTTGGTTGTTTGTTCCATTAATCCCAACAAAATTACAACATGCTATCGGTAATCTCGCAACTGAAAAAGAGATGCTATACGGTTTTCCATTCTTGCTTGCACAAGGCACATTGATTATCTTCAATGTTGGATACGCCTAACATAATACTATTAATTTCATTAGTCACAATTGGAGCCATGCACATGATATGATACTATTTCTCCAAACTAGTCATCTTTGATGTGAGGAGAGTTTTCGTCCTTCAGGAGTTTGTTAACTAGCAAAATAAAGTTAGTAATCGAAAATAATTCAATTAAAAGCTGGGGGTTAATCCATGGCTATCAAACAAGTTTCTAAGTAAATGAATAGTATTTTTATTATAAAAAGAATCAACTAAAAAATACTCCAAACTTTTCATAAATTTGGGATAATAGTAAAATAAAAAAGTTTGTGTATGTGGAGATCAAGTGAAGAATCTTAAACCACATGATTTATAATGACCGATCCTTAAATATAACCTTTATACAGGAATTAAAATGTGAAGCATATGAAAAGGGGCGTGAATGGGAAGAGTGAGAAAGAGAAATGGAAAAGGGGGTATTGTTGTTTGATTAAAGTGATAAGAAGGGTTACATGAAAGAGCCTCCCCATAACTGCTGACACATTTCGGCATTTACAGCCAAACGTGACTTATCAATCCCACATTAGCTGCTCTCCATTGCAACGTCCCTTTCACCCTCCCACCCCGTTTCACATTTCATAACACTTCACCTCCAAAATTATACGGAGTATTAAATATAAATTGGACAAACTATAATTTTATTACAAGTTTGGATTATCTACTCAAATTCGTGTCATATTATTTATGAAAAACTCTGTTGATACATGACCAATTATTCATTAAATAACTTATTCTTCATATATAGAGAAATGGATTAATGGAGTGTATCTCCAAATTGACTAGTTTCACTCGTTGTGGATATTCGGTACGACAATAACATTTCAATCACCAAATCAGCTTCGTTTTTCAATATGTTTCAATTATAACCCAAATTAGATGCAAAACAACGTATCAAACTTAAGTAGTAGCCAATAAAAGTTTGTCGTAGGAGTATTAAAAAAGTAGAAAGAGGATGGCCAGCGCATGGGAGAGAATTCAAAACTCAAGTCGGATAATATGTCACATACATATGAACAATACCAATTTAGCTAATACAAAAATGAAAAATCACACGCCTGTTGTCAACTAGTGCTGTGTTTAAGTGATAAAAACCAGGTACAAATTGACACATGTAAACGAAATCAATAAATATAAAAGATTAATGGCGATATGATATCATGGAAATCCATTTAAAATTGTGGAAGGTAGCAAATATCAGCCTCTCTAGAGTGTAAAAGTATGGGAACGTTGGAGTGCAAACTTTCAAAGATGTTGACTTCGGTGGCCCTATGTTTCCCATTTCAACACTTTATTTACATTCTTTGTCATCTTCTATTTTTGTAGACCCTCACACTTGCACTGTGCCTCTGTTTTTCCTTTTACAACCATCATTCATTTTTCTTCAACATTAAACCTTATTAATTCTCTGTTTTTTATTAGACCAACTAACTATTTAGAGACTTGTTGAAATGTGGAACAACCGTCCTAATGAAGGATTTAAGACTAGTTCGTACCTATGATCGATCCCCTGCCCTGAATGGAGGAGTATCATTCCACTAACCACACCCTTAGTTTAATTATCTTTAACATGGGCATAGAATTATTTCTAAAGACTCAATTTTTAATGAGGCTTTGGAGTGAAAACAGAAGCTGGGATTGATTTATCTATACGATACAAACACGAAGGAAGGCAGATGCAAAATTCATTTATTTACACAGATTTGATGGCATGAAAAAGAGCAAGAAATTCAATATTGCCAGAACCATGTGCCTTGATCTTGAACAGGAAATCCGAGATTGCAAGAGTTTGGTTGCAGATCATCGTAGCACTCGACTTGTATCTTGGGAAAACAAGACGGCGGCATAAGGCTGTCGTCTTCATCTTGGGAGAAATCCGAAGCCTCTCCTCTCTCGAACACGTGAGACGAATCAGCCGGCTCCAGCGCCGCCCCCTCCGTGCAATGCGGGCTGTCCGAATCGAACACATCACTCTTCGCCGAGCTCGCCGCCGCAGCAACCGCCGCCTTCTCCGCCTCCGAATCGCAATCCTTCTTCCCCTTCTCTCTCATCATCAACTTCTCCGTCAGCAGATTAACCTATATATATAATACACACTCCGTAATTAGAAAATCAGACAACAAATTGAATCAATTTAGTGAAGAAGAAGAAGAAG
This sequence comes from Salvia hispanica, assembly GCF_029641045.1. Lineage (NCBI taxonomy): Eukaryota > Viridiplantae > Streptophyta > Magnoliopsida > Lamiales > Lamiaceae > Salvia > Salvia hispanica. The sequence goes on from NC_142697.1 coordinate 23,674,567, forward strand.
TCCGACCTCGTTTCGCATCTTGTCGTTGTCTTTGAAGAGGGTGTCGTAGTCCGATCTGAGTTTGTCGTAGCTGGCTTTCAAGGCGGCGTATTCCTTCTCGAGAACCTTGGTCTTGTAGCGGGCGCGTCGATTTTGGAACCAGATCGCGACCTGCCTCGGCTGCAAACCGACCTCTTTAGCCAGCTGGATTTTGCGCTCGGGTTCAAGCTTGTTCTCGACCTCGAAGCTCTTCTCCAGAAACTTCACTTGATCGTGCGAGAGCCGCCGTTTCTTGTCGGCCGGCTGGTGGAAGGCAGGGTCAAAATCGTCATTGCAGTTCTCCGATTTCATGTTGTTGTTTGTTGTTGTTGTTGTTGTGTTTACATCCTCGAAGCTCACCATGGAAGCACAGCCTTGAGTAATGTTGATGAAAAAGGTGTGTCATGTCATCATTGGATTCCCAATGTATATACAATTTGCACTCATCAAAAAAGCTAACTTTCTTTTGTTTAATCGTAATTGGCAAAGCAAATATATTTAAAGTTGCGCCACAAAAGCAAACAGCAATTCCCTTTTTCTCAAGCACACAAAATTATGAAAAATGAGAATTAATTACCTTGAAAAGAAGGGGAAGAATTGGGAACCCAGAGAGAATCAAGAACCTCGGAGCTCTCACTCTTGAGGACAAGATTAGGCATGTGGGAATCGTCGAAGACGCCTCCACCCTCCATAGCAGGAAAAAAGACAGGAATTTTGAAGGTGAATCTCAGTTGCAAGAGGTTGAGTGGCAGAGAAAGAGAAAGAGAAAGAGAAAGAGAGAGGTGTATTGTAGTATTAATAAGGCTTGTGGCGGAAGAAGGTGGTGCTAAGCATAATGTTGACGAGGGAAATGCAGGTGTAAGGAAGGGTGAGGCCCATCATCAGACAGCAGGAGATGATTTAGGGAGTGAAGAAAGGTGTGCAGAGGTGAGAGAAACAGATTCTTGTATGGGAAGGGGAGCCTGATAGCGCGATGGGGATTATAACAATGCCAGTTACTTGTTGGGGTGGAACTCGTCTTGCCAATATTACTAAATTGCCCTTTTACTATCTTCTCTCTCCAAACTTCTAACCTAGCTTATGGTAAAGTTAAATTTTTATTGTTTTGTATACTTTTAAATCTACTTTCACAAATTGTATTGATATGTTAGGCCTGAATTTATATGGATATATAGCCGCTAATGAATTAAATATTCCCGCCACTCCCTTGTAATTAAAGCAAAACTTTTCGGTGCGGAGTTTAAGAAATAGATATTGAATTTGTTAAATAAATAGATAAAATGGTAGAGAGATAAAAAGATACAAATAATATAATAAAAGTGAATAAAGTAGAGAGAATAAAGTAAGAAAGAAAAAAAAATTACTATATATGAAAATGACTCAACTACGAGAAAACTTCCTGAAATAGAAAGATGACTCAACTACGAGGGAACGGAGGGAGTAATAATTGTACTCACTCCGTCCCAAGATGACCCCTTCCTTGAGCGATATGAGAATTTATCCAATTTTATTTTATACTCTATAGGTGGCGTTCGATTGTCATGACTAATAATCATGAGACTATCCATCTAAGTTGTTGGATTATTTTAGTTAGGGTGTCTCCGGTGGCGCCCCTCCCACTAGAACCTCCACTAGCCCTTAAAAATTATCTGTCACGTCAGCACTAGCTCTTCCCATTTCACTAGGACTTCCCATTACACTAGGACTTCCCGCAATAAAATTAATAAATTCACAATTAAAATTAAAATTTACGGAATTAAAATTTCGACACGAGCTGTATTTATAGAGTTTTTTTTTTTTTTAAAAAATTAATCTTCGGTGGGATGTCCGAGTGGGACGTCCTACCCACGCCATAATGGCGGACGTCAGGTAGGACGTCGGGTTGAGGGGCGAGGCCATCCGACATGCACTCGGGACGGGCGTGGGCGCCCTTCCCACCCACTACGGTGGACGTCCGGTCGGACGTCAGCGAGGGGCGACCGGGACGTCCGCCATTGGAGACACCCTTAGAGGGGGAGACTATGACTAATTATCATCAGACTATCCATCTAGGATTAAGTTGAGGAGGTTAATCTTATGAACCAAACATGGTACATATTTAATCATGAGATTTACTCTTGTCAATCGAACATCTCCCATGTAAAGTAAAGAGATTAAAATAAGCGAGAAAAAATAAATTAATAAAGTAAAGATATAAATATTTATATCTTTAGTAAATGATCGTCTTTGGAACAAACCAAAAATCAAAGTACGTCGTCTTGTATGATACCGAGAGAGTCATTTACATAATTAAAAAAAAAAAAAAAAAAAAAAAAAAAAAAATAAAATCTAATGGTTACGTTTGGTTGAAAATATCATTAATATACTACACATATGTAATCAGATTTTTTCACTTTGGAATAGTGGTAAAAACTTCATCAGTTTTTTAGTTTAATTTTAAAGTTGTGAAACAAATAGTAAAAATTGTTGACAACATTCATATTTTTTTGTAAATTTATTCTTATTTAACATTAAATTAGCATGAAATTAGTTTTTATAACAAGATAAACTAGGAGAATTATTTATAAAGAAAAATTATTATGATTGGACATTATCTATGAACTAAATATACTAAAAATTAAACGTGAAAAAGATGAATGTACATAAGTTTGTACATGTATGTAATATTCTTAAATTCTTAAATTAAATTGAATTTAATTAAAAATTAGTTCTGTTATTTATTACTATTGTGGCAATAAGAAAGAAGTAATATGGAAAATTTATGTCAATTTATAACATGATTTCGAGCTTGATTCGAATTAATTATACAATATTTAGTACAAAAATAAAAAAAAAAGTTACAAATATTTAAGTTAAAATTTTAATTTTTTACCGAAACGTTGCAAAATAATTAGTATGAAATTTATTTTAAATCAATTAATGTTTATAAATAGATTTTCAATACTCCATCCGTCCACAAAAAATAGATCACTTTCTTAAAATGGAAAGTTTATCTCTCATTCTTTTCCCACTTTTTCTTCCCTCTCTCATACTTTACTCACTTTTTCTCTCTATCTCTCTTACTTTACCTACTTTTTCTCTCCCTCTCTCTTACTTTACCAATTCTACATTAAAACTCGTGTCATACACAAATTGATCTATTTTTTTGTGGACGGATGGAGTATAAAATGTAAAAAAGTTCGATTATGTACGTACAATATTCCTTTTTGAGATGTCCCACTCCCACTATAAGTAAGTAATTTCTCTCTTTAGTAAAAAACCATCTCTCTTACTTTATTATCCACCTACTTTATTCTCTCTTTACTTCTCTACTTTTCTTCTCTCTCATACTTACTCTCTCTACTTTAACTCTTTAAATATCAATTTCTTAATTAAATCTCATGCCCGAACGAATTGTTTCGCTTATCTTGGAACGAAGGGAATATATACTAAAAATTAAATACTAACATGTTAAATCAATTTAGTTATATTACTACTACATGATTTTCTAATTTATTAAACTAAACAATAATATATTCTAGTAATTAATCTTCCATTTTTTGATCGAACGGTTTCAAGAAAGAAATAACTAATCTCAAATAGTCCTACATTAAATAGTACTTGCAGGTGTTGTACGATTTACATGTTTTATTATTATAGGATTATTTATACATGATTAAGTTGAGATATTATGTTAATTGGAGAGGGTAACTATATCTTAATAGGATTGTATTAAAATGACAATTACTTCCTCCGTCCCGCTTTAGCAGTCCCATTGACTTTTCTGCCATCTTTTTATAAAAATGATAAAAAATAGTTAAAGGGGAGAAATGATAAATTAAAAGAGAGAATAATATAGAGAATAGTCTTATCTACATTATTGTCTCTCTTATCTTACCATTTCTCCACTTTAACTATTTTTTTATCATTTTTATAAAAAGAGGGCAGAAAAGTCAATGAGACTGCTAAAGCGGGACAGAGGGAGTATATTTTAAGTGATAATATACTATCAATGAATACCCTTAGATTTAGGAGCATATTCAATCTAAGTCTGCCACGTGGCATGTTTATTTGCTTATGTATCTTATATTGCTTGATTATCTCTAATTTCGTATCGCAGATTGCTTAGAACCATATACCGAGTTGTTTACCTATGTATCACAGATTGTTTGCCTAGATTGTCATTTTAATTATGGTGTCGCCATGGTGTTCTGAATTCGTATTGCAGATTGATTGGTTGAAACAATATGTCGAGTTGTTTGCCTATGTATCGCAGATTGTATGCTACGTTGTTGTCAAGTTGTCACTTTAAGACTGGTGTCACCCTATGCACCCCTAATTTAGTATATTGTGATTATCCATCAAGAATAAGTTATGATATTCAATCTCATAAATCAAACATAATGCATATTCTGACATGAGAGACGATTTTTCAAATGAACTGCTCCTATTATAATACATATTCCCTCTATCCAAAAAAAATAGATAAATTTTACTATTTAGACTATCTTCTAAATATGGAAAGTTTTAAATATTTAAAATTTTATTAATAATGTTAATCTCACAATTCACTGACATGACTCATTTTTTACTTTTCCCTCCTTTTTTTAATTTATCAATTTTACATTAAAATTTTATCACACACAACTATGTACTCCCTCCGTTTTATAGTAATAGAGACGTTTCTTTTCGGCACGGAAATTAAGTAAAATTGTGCTAGGTGCGTTAAGTAAAGAGAGGATAAAGTGGAAAATGAAAAAGATAGAGAGATGAAGAGAGAGAAAAGTAAGAGAGAGTAAAGTAAGTGTGGAAAAATGTGTTGACTTTTTACTAAAAAGGAAAATGACTCTATTCCTATGGAATATACCAAAATGACAAAATGACTCTATTATTATGGAACAGAGGGAGCATATTTTTGTAAAACGAAGTTTTCGGAAACGAGGGGAGTATTACTTTTATAGATCTATACTACTTTCATTATATGTAAACTTTTGCTCATAAAATGATTAAAATTCATATGCACTAGTTTGAACATTGTAATATTAGGACTCCATTTACATACATACCGACATGCATATGATATTTATGAGGTTGTGCCTAACAATCCAAAAATTTGGAGATGAAAACGGTGGTAGGTTACAAAGAACAAAAGAGGGCAAAATAGTCAAGGGAGGAAGAGAGAGAGGATGAAGAGATGAGAAGGAGCTGAGGAAAAAACAAAGGAAACATGTCCAATCAATCACAATCTATGGGCAGCTCTGGAATTTAGGGGTACTTCACTTTGATGACTCATCACCCCTAAACCTAAATATACGACCGTTTATCTGCATTTATAATAGTTTTATCTTGTCTTCTTTGTTTTATTTATGAAACACAAGAAAGTATCTCCTCGCTATAAAAAGGGGGAAGAATAGAAAAAAAGTTCTTCTAAATTTTTCTAACACAACGAGACTCCACGGTAAATACTCCCTTCGTCCAAAATAATACTCATTCATAGACAATATGAATTTTAATAAAAAAATTAATAGAATGAAAGAAAAAAATAATTAAAGTAAGAAAAATATTAAGAAAAAAATAATGAGTAAAATATGACAGAAAAAGTGTGTAAATCATGCGAGAAAAAAATTTCATTTTCAGAAATAAGACTAATTTTTGTGGACATTCAAAAATGATAAAATGAAACAATTTTTCGTGAATAAATGGAATAGATAATAATACTACTCTCTACGTCCCACAAGAATATGCATTATTTCTTTTTTAGTATGTCCCACAAGAATATGCATATTATAATTTTAAAAAGTCTTTTCTCTCAATAGAGGTGAGACTGAGACCCATTTTCCACTAACAATATTTTAATTACTATTTCTCTCAACCTCTCTCTTACTTTACTAATTTTACATTAAAATCAGTATCGAACACAAAGTGTATATCCTTTGGGATGGATGGAGTATTATATATAAACGTGCATATATAAACAGCCTGTGATTGATTATTGATTATAAAAAAAAGTAATTATGATTTGGGAAAAATTAAATTAAAAATTACTGGCTATGAACCAGAATATTGCAAATCGATCTTTTTCATAAGTGTATATTAGTATTATTATTAGTAATTAAAATGAATTTCAGAACTATATAACATCAAATTGATGACAGTGTCGTAGTCGAACTGTTCAACATAAATTTGACATTGTGGCAAAACTTTATTCTCTTCTTTTGGCAGGAAACTTTTTCGAAAACTGTGTAAACTTTTGAAAATTATGATATAGGCTTTTATATAAAGCTGAAATTTAGAAAGTAGGTTTTGAAATTTGTTTGTTAGTTTGTTAGGATTCTAAAAAACAATTATGAGAGACAAATAGTTTAATTAAACACGTTGTATATGGAAAATCGACTTATTTCAACAAACAAAGAGAATCGTTTGCCTAATTTATGTGACAAAGAATATCAAATGATCTTTCAACTTTAATTTGAAACTAATCATGTACTCCCTCCTTCCCTCCGTGCACTATTTAAAAATTATTTTGTCATTTTAGTTTATTCATGATTTATAGAAATATTTACTTTATAATAATACATATTTATTGTTTTATTAATTACTTAGTTAATATATAAAATTAGAACACGTTTACATTATGAATGGCCATTTGTGGTCAGATGATATTCGCAATAGAAATTTGCAAATCATCGCTCTTTTAATCAGATATCCTAAAGTTAATACCATGTCTTAAGTATCAATGGATACCCTTTGCAATTGCATTGCACGTACTACGTGGCGAAATGGGTAACCTGCGGGTACCCGCACCCGACAAATCGGGTACCCATACCCGATATTGACTAAATTTGTAGTCCCAATACCCGCCCCACAACATAAAGGGATTATCCGATACCCGTGTCGGGTATCCCGTATCCGACATTGCGGGTACCCATACCCGACCCGAAACCGGTGCTTCTAACTTTAATCGTGCAAAAAGTGCTTCAAACCAAAATATGAGTTCATAAAATTAATTTTATATTCATGCTTTAAGTTTTTGTTAGTAATTATCATTAATGGAAGTCAATCTACTATTGCAATTTTATACAAGTGAATGAATTTCAGATTGTTGTTGTCTTGCTGAATTGCAGCACTATGAATTCAGATTTTTACTTTTTTTTATTTGCTCGTCAATCTTCAATTCTTCATGCAAAAATTGAAGAGAGGTTAAAGGATTTTTATAAGAGAATAATATGGGGCATTAAATATTGTTACTATTAGTTAACTAAACTAGATAATTAAAAACCTGATAGCAATATTCCCTTATTTACTGTATTAATTATCTTTAATGGTAAGCTTTGTTTGTCAGAATATGAAATTATTTCAAAAAAACTATTAGAACTCTTAGGTTGTATATAAAGTATTATAAAACGGGTATTATTGGGACGAACGGGTATACCCGCTACCCGGAAAACTCTAAAATACACTACCCAATCCTGTCCCGTTTCCCGTTATCGTCGGGTAGCGGGTACCCGATAACCGGCGGGTATCGGGTCGAGATGGGAATTACCCGTTACCCGTTACCCATTTTGCCACTCCTAGCATGTACGCAATTTTTTTTTTTTCAATTGGCAATTTTGTTAGTATTGAATTTTTTTCAAATTACGAATACGTTTAGAAAAATAATTCCCACACATGACACAGCATAGCAAGAATGCAAGATTATATTACTCCTAAGAGCACTCCCAATGGAGGTGGCGAATTCTCGGCGATAAATCGCCGATTATCGCCGAATTATCGCCGGCCATTGTGGCGAAGTCGGCGATAATTCGGCGATAATGTTACCGTTGCTTCGCCGAGTGGCGATTTATCGCCGGATTATCGCCGAGCGATCGCCGGCCACTGTGGGCGACGCTCGGCGATAATCGGCGATTTTTAAAATTTTTTTTTTTTTTTTTGGCCGAACGGCTATTTTATCCCACCCCTATAAATATTTCATCCTCTTCCTCCATTCATCACCCACAAACTTCATTCACACAAATTTTCAATCTTTTTTCTCTCCATCTTTATTAAATGAGTTCTGATTCATCGTCTCGTGCTCAGTCCGACGAGGAAATATCACATTCTTCTTCCGAAGAAGAGGTACCTCCCGCTCCCACCGGATGGGATGTAGCGGGTTTCGCCAACAACCCAATCAACAACTATATCTCCCGCTGCATACAAAGCGAGATCGCTCGAATGCAGCAGCCACCCCCCCAACGGCCAATCCGCCGGCGGCGCCGATACATCCCTCGCAACCACACTGGTGCGCACGATCGGCTGTTCGCCGATTATTTCGCGGAGGAACCACGTTATCCGGCAGATGTATTTCGTCGCCGGTTCAGAATGCGCCGCTCCCTCTTCCTGCGCATTGTTAATGCGTTGTCCGCGCGTTACCCCGAGTTCCGGCTCCAGCGAGACGCAGCAGGGAAGCCCGGACTATCGCCCCTACAGAAATGCACTGTTGCCATCCGGCAGTTGGCATATGGAGGGTCCGCCGACATGTTCGATGAGTATCTGCAATGCGGCGAGACGACTGGCAACGAGTGCCTGAAGAATTTCTGTCAGGGCGTGCGAGAGATATTTGGGGAGCACTACCTTCGCTCGCCGGACGCAGCTGACTGCCAGTTCCTACTGGATTGGCACTGGAGGACCCACGGCTTTCCGGGGATGCTCGGCAGCATCGACTGTATGCACTGGCAGTGGAAGAACTGCCCAACCGCGTGGCGAGGCCAGTTTACTACCGGCTACAAAGGTACGCATCCCACCATCATTCTTGAAGCCGTTGCCGACCAACGGCTTTGGATTTGGCATGCTTATTTTGGTATAGCCGGGTCGAACAACGACCTAAATGTTCTCAATTCCTCGCCCCTTTTCAACGAGCGGATCAACGGATTAGGCCCCTCCATCGAATTCACGGCCAATGGCAATGTGCATAACATGGGGTACTACCTGGCTGACGGCATCTATCCGCAATGGCCCGTGTTTCTGAAGACGATCAGATGCCCACTCGGAGATAGAAGAAGGTATTTTGCCCGAGCGCAAGAGTCTGCGCGCAAGGATGTGGAGAGGGCATTTGGGGTGCTCCAATCGCGATTTGCACTGGTAAAGGGTCCGACGCGCTTTTTCTACCAGGGGGATATTGCCGATATCATGTATGCGTGCATCATCATGCATAACATGATCATCGAAGATGAACACGAAGGCGTCCTCGACGTCACCAACGACCCAAGTGTTGCATCATCGAGTCACGGTGTCTCAACCGAGTCCGCCCGCCAGGGTGTACCGCACAACGAACATGAACGGTTCCAGGCGTTCATGGACATACACCAGAAGGAGGCCCATCAAGCACTACAACACGATATCATCGAAGAATTGTGGGCAAATAGAAACCGCGCCCACCGCCCTTGAATTTTTTTTTCTTTGAATTTTTTTTTTGATTTTTTATTTCCATTCGTGTACTTTTTTTTTTTTTAATTTTCTTCGTTGTAATGTGTACCCGTGTTTAATACAACGAACTTTATTACTATTTATTTGATTTATCTTTATAAATTAAATAAGCTAGCTTTATTATATATAAAAATAAAACAATTAAATTAGTGATGATGTAAAAATGAAATGTTGAGTTAGGGAGAAATAAGGGAGAAATAAGGGAGAAACCATTGTAGGGGTTGGCTAAAAACTGGGGATAAAATGTGATGCTGATGTGGCGCTGATGTGGCAGGAGTTAGGGAGAAATAAGGGAGAAATAAGGGAACTCCATTGGGAGTGCTCTAAAATGTAAGTACTCCATTAGTAGTATATTTTTTGTTATCAGTATACGTGTATTTAAATTGTTGCCCAAACCCGAGAAACGGCCCAGATAGGAAGATAAATAAAAGGCATTATTGAGTTATTTTATTGAAGTTTCATTCATTTCAGCAAACCAATAAGGACTCTTAATAATGTAGTTGTCTTTTGATTTTTCTCTCCTTCTATAAAAATGTGAGTTAATATATATTCTAATCACTTCTTTCTAATACATGCGCCAAAAGAAATGCGACACTTTAAATGGAATAGAGAGAGTATTGATTTGTAATTCATAAATTAATTGAGTGATGTAATTTCATTATCTATAAAATAATTTTAGTAGTAAGAAATTTGACATCAATACAACAATGAACACCACCGCAATATGTGTGTGTGTAATTCGAGATTATATTGATTATAATAGGAAGCGGACATTACCTACAATCCATCAGAGAATCATTTGCTGTAAAATGTAAATATTATACTTGTTGTCTGCAAATCTCCAAACTACATCTCTACAACCCAACCCCAGTCATATCCACCTCAAATCTTTATAAATTTGTATTTTTGTCTCAATCGACACTAATTAATACTAGTAGTAATATACGATACTTTGTTGGTTTATACCTACAAATTACATATTAGTATGTTTTTTTAAAGAATATGCTGCGTTGGGATCTAGGAATATAATTTATGAATTGATGCATTGCTAGATCTCATCCAATCAATGTAGATCATTATTTTAATGAATCCAAATTTCAAGCAACACGTAAAGTACAACTCCTAGCTAATTGGAATGTTTGTCTCTTGTATACATACATTTCAAATGTTGGAATTGTTGATCATAGTTTCTTCATATTTAGAATATATTACTCTCTCCGCCCACAGTTAACAGGCTAAATTTCTTTTGAAGCCAAATTTAATTGGTCACAAGTTTTAAGAAATTTATAATTGAAAATGAATGAAAAAATTAGTAGAAGGTGAGTCATATTTTATATATGGAGTATTAGTTTTATAAAGAAATAAAGTTAATGGAACATGATATTCAAATATTAGTAAAAAACAAACAAACGTGACATTTATTAGTAGACGGTCGAAAATGACAAAATGAGACTATTGGTGGATAGAGAGAATATTATTTCAAATCATTATTAACTTCTCCTATACAAAATACTCCATAGATAACTGCATCACTTCATGAACACTAACAAAATCAAAATTATTGTCCTGTATTGTGAAGCTAAGCAAAAAGAGGATACTGGGTTAATTAAATGTTTAGGTCATGTCTATTGGTTGCATTATCGATTTACTATCTCCGTCCTTTAATAATAGAAATTATTTTCACTTTATTCCATCCCTAAAAAATAGAACTTTTTATTTACGGAAAGTTTTTTCTCTCTATTAGGATGGGACTCATTATCCATAATAATAATTCAATCATTCCTTTTTTTTTATTTTTTTTTATTTTACTAATTATGCATAAAAGTTGTGATATTTTAAAACTTTTACTTTAAAAGACGGATGATAGTACTACTAGCGTTCGGTTGCCATGACTAATATCATGAGACTATTCATCTAGGATTAAGTTGTGGGATTATTTTAATTGGAGGGGAAGACGATAATTAATTATCATAAGACTATCTATCTAGGATTAAGTTGTAGGGTTCAATGTTATGAACCAAACATAATACATATTTAATCATGACAACCGAACCCCCCATGATATCTAAATGGAGGAATAATAATATAAACAATAGGGGTAATAAAAGATGTAGATTGATCCAATATCGAGACTACGTTTTGACTTTCCCTAATGCTATTCTTGTATTGGGCTTTGTATAGGGCCCAGAAACAAGAATATGGTTTATGGCTTATTCCAAATTCGAAATTAAGACTGACTAAACTGTAGATTGAGCATCTAACCATGCTTAAAAGTGTTATAGGTAAGTATAGTTTGCAATCCAAATTGGGAACATTTATAGTAATAAAATGAACTTTTATTTATTTATTAAAACTCTTGAATCTTGCAGAAAATTTTGACATGGAGCCTATAAATTTTGGTAGAAGAAGTTAAAATATCTATGACTAAGAAGGATTGGGGAAAATAAGAATCATTCTCATAATAATATTTGGTTTAAAGTTTCAAATTGTGAATATTAATAATAGATGCATGGTCATTGCTAGATGAATGGGGACATAGTTTTCAATATTGGAAAGGTGAAATCTCTCTCCCAAATTTATACTAAATGTATATGAGCGGTGTGATCAATTGCTAACTTTCTTAAATTGTTAACTCTGCTAACTTATCAACGCGTTGTATTAAAAATACTAACACGATGACATTAAAATGTCAACACATAATTTTATTCACATTTCAATACATCATGTTGATATTATGTGTTGACATTTTTAATACACTGCGCTGATGAGTTAGCAGAGTTAGCAATTTACAAAGTTAGCAATATAATGCACACCTGAGCTGGTTATAATGAAATTGATATTATGGCGAAAACGTGAGAACATGTGAATTGATCGTATAAATTAACTGCATTTAAAGTGCAAATATTTTACTGAAAAAAAATTCAAATTTTCATCTTGCTAGATAATTTATCAAGGAAGAGAGTTGTTGATGCGGGTATTATCATGTTTAGATATTTTAGGGATTAGTCATATTTTTTCCATATTATCTGAGATATAGTAGTAATTTATAGTATATTCCACGTGTTATAAATAGGTGTGAATCCTTTCATATTATGCCTGGTTGTGTTTTTTATGCTTTGTTTCATTCTGTTTGAGTGCACATTGTCTGAAGCAGCTTGTTTAAGGCAGATTTTCTGTCGTTGTTGCTCTTTAGCTCATCATTCTTCTATGGTTTGAGCATTTTTGTCTCATAAAGAAAAACATTCAGAAAATAAAAAATTACATTTTTCCTTTTACGTATTTTCGCACTTTATTTCAATCTCAATTCATCTCAATTTTTGGTTGATCTGCGTACTTTGCTTCTGCGACTTCTTTTCTGCATTCTTGTTAAGAGATTTATCCTTAACATATGTAATTGTAGATCTTTATGATTGAATGGTTGAAAATAGTTATCACAATAAATAAAGTATTTGAATCATTCTTAAAAACTTTATTCTTTTATTTTTATTTTTATTTTTATTTCTTTATTACAAGAGGAGATCAATGCTCTACGCATATAAATGCTTAGGTAACAACAGATCATGAAACAATCTCACCTATCTTGTCTAGCTGAAGTATATGGCTAACGCCTCTTGGAGATTAATCATTTAATTAACAGTCGAAAGATTTCGTGCATCTTTTAACCCCAGTTAGCTATAAAGTCTTCCACCAGATTAGCTTCGTGATAGACATATTTAATCCCCACATCCACCTGTTTATCGTTCATTTCTCAAAAAAATTATCCCACTTGTTTATCCTTCATTTCTCAAAAATATTTATTTGTTGCATTATATAAAACTATTTCCCGTCTTTTGATTGCGGAAATTTAAGTTGAAGGAGTACATGTACATCTTTTTTGCTAAATGAGTGTACCATAGTACAAATCCTCTAAGTACATAGTATAATTTTATTTTAGTGAATTGACAGCAACTAAAAATATGAATTTTTTGTTTTAAAAAATGATTCCACATTCTCACTAGTCACAATCAATCTCCCTATCCAATGTCATTATAGTGGCACATATACGGATATAAGATCATCTCCAACAGTACTGCAAAACTTAAAATGCAGTAGGAAAATACCTTCAACAGTACTGCAAAACAAATCCTATTATAGGTTTTTTATGAAAAAATACATATCTTTAGGTTTACACTAAAACTATACCAAAAAACTTTTTAGATTTAGATTTATTGCATTCAAGTCCAAATCATTTTATATTTATGAAATGAACAAGGGAAGGTAGAGAAATGAAAATGCAAGAAGAAAAGGAATGGGAAAAAACTTATAGTAATTCAGTAAAACACGCAGACAACAGGTTGGAGAAGAAGATAACAAATAAAAACCTAAATAATTCTATTAATGTTATTTAATTATTGATTAGTGGGCTAGCCCATTTCTTTATACACGTTTTTTTTTCATAAAATTAATTCAAAAGCAAAGACTAAAAATCTAAAATATGATTAAGAATATAAAAATATAAAGACACAACCTAATCAAAATAAAAATATGCATAAAAAGAAACGTGACCTAAATAAAATAAGATTAAGAAGATACAATAAACTTAAAAGTTATATTAATAAGCTAAATACGAAAAAAAAAATAGAAAGATTAATAATTAAAGATTAATAAATAATAAATTTTATATATAGTCATATAATTAATAAGTCTTATTATGTTATTTAATAGTATAATTTAATTTAATCAAAGTTATTGACAAATTGCTATGGGGTTAGTGTGCAATTTAGATAAAATATATAGATATGATTGCAAAAGTATAAAAAGTAAGTGAGTGGAGAATATTCTTTTTGGTTTAAGTTTAGTGTAAATGGTTGGAGTAAAATCAATATTTAGTGCGATATTTACACTAAAATAGGTTTGAGTTTAGTGTAATGGTTGGAGATGGTCTAAGCGTATAATTATGTTTCCCCCTTTCGAATATATATCGCTAGTTACGCTAGTTAAATTACTAATTAATTAATTCGATTAATTCTTAATCTTCTAGAAACTATAACACGTCTTACCATAAATGGAGTCCCAAAATTCATTACAACCACATCCAAAATTCCAAATAGATAGATTCAGCGTGGCGTTACTGATAATGACACTTTCCAGTTTCCACAATGTGAACAAAATGATAATGAATTCTTTTTTCATATATAAAAAGATTTGGTTCACTGCAAATCATATTTTGTCCTTCATTTCTGATGGCTATCGAGGCTTCATAGTTCATACGTATCTATTCAGAAAAAATCTATAATTTAATAATGTATTAAGCCTATATCTGGCATATGTAGTGTCATATTTAAAATTTGTTGTGGAACTCTAGTGGAAGATATTTTATTAATAGTTTGATTATGGCTAATTGCATCACACCTATTTCTATGGTGGACTAAAAGAACTTGACTCAAGTTCATTGAACTGTGACCTAAACATTTATATTTATCATAACCGACCATGAACTCCGGAAAAACTAAATCTATCGGATAAAGTTTGTAGCATCATAGGAAAAGTTAACAATGACAATAATGATAATGTCTATATATGATTCAATTAAGAAATTAGTAGAATAATTAAAATCTTCATTATTGACGACCAACTTCAACTTTACACAAATAAACACGTGTGATGGAAAATTTATTTGTGATGGATTTAATTATTAGTTTTTGAGTTCCAGTCACTAAGAAAAAAAGGTTCATGAGCCTTAGAGCATCTCCAATGGTCGGCTAGCCGATTCTTCGCGCTGGCCGGTCGGCTAGCCAAACCATTGGAGGCGGCCAGCGAAATCGGGAGCGGACCGGCGTGGGCTGGCCGATCGGCCAGCCCCGATTTTTTTAAAAACCTATATAAACGCGATTTTAGTTTCATTTTCATTTGCACCACTTGTTTTAACGAGTTTTCTCTCTCTCTAACTTTCTGTACAAGAGCATCATCGAGCGATGGATCACAACAACGAGTCCAGTCCAGCGATGAGTGGATCTCAGACTCCCACGGTACCTGTGGGATCTGGATAGGGGCAGATGGGCCCGGGGTTTAACGTCTTGGGGGCAGTTGATGGGGATGATGCCGGTGGGGGGGGATGCAGGGGGGGAACCAGGGGGGTATGCCGGGCGGGGGGCAGGGGAGCGGCGGGCAGTCAGCACCCGGGTAGGGGGGTATGCCCCAGATGCAGCAGCAGATGCTACAGCAGATGATGGGGATGATGTGGCAGGGAGGGATGCAGCACGGTATGCATCCCGGGATGCAGGGGTCACCGGGAGGGGACACGGTATATCGTCCCTCGCTTGATTTTTTGACGGCTTCGTCTCACACGTCGACCCCAGTAGAAACGCAGTTCACTGGCGATGACCTTCTGTCAATGCATGATATGGGGATCGATCTCGGGGATCCGGATACTCCCGTTCCAGCGAGGCGGGCCGCGCCGAAGAAGAAGACGAGGGGGAAGGCCAAGGCGGTCGGCGAGTCATCGCAGCCCGCTGTTGACGACACCCCTGGCCGAAGGAAGTGGACGGAGGATGAGTACGCCGGGGTGGCCAGGGGGTGGTTGGAGGTGTGCGACGATCCGTTGGTTGCGAACAACCAGCGGGTCGTCAACATGTGGGCGAAGATCAGAGCTGCCTATAGGAGGCACTGCCCGCACGGGAAGGACTTCAGCGTGGAGGAGGTCCGGAAGGGGTGGGAGCGCATCAGGGCCGCGGTGGGCCGTTTTGCGAATTTGTACGCCAACGCCCTCCGTCAGCTCAGTAGTGGGCAGAATGAGGAGGACGCCCGGAGGAGAGCCGAGAGTCAGTTCCCCTTGGCGGGGAAGTATAAGGAGTTCACCTTCTGGAAGTGCTTCTTGTTGCTGAAGGACTCCGAGAAGTTCCGGGCGGGGTGCGACGCTGGGTGGCCGAAGAGCAGAGGCTGAACTATACCGGCGACTACAGCGGCAGCAGCGGCGGATCCCACGACCTTCCCCCGGATGTTGAGGAGTTTCCATCCCCTCCTTCATTTGCTGGTCGCCCCCGCCCGGTTGGACAGAAGCGGGCGCAACGGGCTGCGAGGGGCGGATCCCCCCTATCGCCCCGCGAGGTCCAGTCCTCTGCCCTCCCACCCGCCCCACTCGAGTACACTCTCCATTCGCGTAACCATACGCGGGATCAGATGTACAAGGTCTTCCAAGATTGGAGGACCGCCACTGACCCCACGGAGAAGATGTTTCTTCACTCGATGCTCGAGAGCATGCGGGTTGATTTGGAAATCGCGAGGGCACGGCTAGCGGGTTCCGACATGGGCTCAGATACCACGGGTGGCGGCAGCGGCGGCGGCGGCGGCGAGGACGGCGGCGACGGCGACGGCGACGGCGATGAGGAGTAGAGAGTGGCGGGGCTCGTGTGTGGAAGCCCTTTTTTTTAAAAAAAAATCATGTACTCCCTCCGTCCCATAAAAGTTGAGTCGTATTCCTTTTTAGTCCGTCCCAACAAAGTTGAGTCATTTCCTTTTTTAACAAAAGACAAAACATCTAATCACTCTTCCTTTATTCCATCATTTACTTTACTCTCTCTTATCTTTCCTACTTTTTTCATCTCTCTTATTTATTTAATATAAATTCTTAATCTCCGTGCCCAAAAGTTTTGTATCAACTTTTATGGGACGGAGGGAGTACTTTTTTTTTAAATCTTTGTACTTTTTTTAAATGGAATGGATTAAATTTTCCATATATGTGTCGTAAATTTAATTCCGTAATTTAATCGTAATTTTAATTCTGTAAATGTAGTATATTTTGAATTATTTTTATTGCGGCTGGCCTATGGCTGGCCTAAATCTGATGTGACAGGTAGATTTTTTAGTGCTGCTGACGTGGCAGGAGATAGAATGGCTAATCTATTGCTGTCCTATGTAGCATTGGAGATGTTCTTAGAATAGAAGGAACAATATTGTTACAAGACTTACAGGCTAGGAGGTTAGGTAGAATATATTCCACAAATCCTGCCATAAATATGTCCAATTAATCTCGATCCACAAAAAGGTATTGGAAATATAAAATTCATATACTACTATAATTTAGGAAATCAGGATCTAGCAAGGTTTATGGAAACTTTTAACCTAACAATGAACCACCAAAAGGTAATAACAATTCTTTGACTTGTGTCGGTCTATTTTGTTCCACAAAATGTGGGCTGAAAAAAAATAAAACCAATTTTTTAATACAATAAATTGCGTAGCTACATTATGATGTTCTCTCAAAGCCCTTTTAATATTTCTTATTTAAATGGGCTAAAATAAAGTATGGATAGTTCTTATGTATGTATACATCCCACGATTTGGAGACAAATTAATAGTATCAATTTCACAATTTGTAATAGAATATCAAATGTAATTTGTACTAATAAATAGAATCAAAGGGCCAAAGTTATTGCTAATTTTGTACAATTAGTTACAACTCACGTACATTTCTATATTTTAGTGTGGATATATGAAAATATGATACTAGGCTGTCTAAATTAAGACTCAGTAACATGCTTATATCCTTTTTCATGTCTTGAATATATAATTAGTATATATAGACAAAGTTGGGTTGAATGAATAAATAAGGGAACAATGTCGTTCACAGTTTTGATGTGTCAACATAACTCGACGTTTTCAGCATAAATTCTATCAACTAAATAAAAGTCATTATATTACTTTATCCGAAAAATTCCAATAAAATTATTTGCGACCACTCTTTCTTTATGATTGATGATGATGCTGAAATCCATCGCAGGAAATGGAACTAAATTCAGAGGATCCCATTGCAACGCGTGTATGCCAAGGAATCAATCCTCATAATACCTGCAATTTTGTAGACCATAACTAATTTGCATAGTCACCATATGTTAAAATAATTTTTTAATTATTCCAATAGATTCGTAATTCTTTACATGGCCAATAAATTTGTGTGGAGACTGGAGAAGCGAACAGCAACATGCCATAAATGTGGTGTGTGACATAGTGCTTTCATATTTCTACCTTATTTCGGTCATATACCACTACGCTTATCATCGCCTATTTTTTTTACTAGTCAACATGTTAATTTTCAAAATGTTTTTGATGCTCCCACTTTCCTTTTTTTAACTGAAAGTATACATAATACACACATATTTTTTTATAAAATTATTAGTACTAAACTTTTAGCTATTGGAGTACTAATTTTTTACTAAAGAATAAATAAGACTCTGGGAATGAATAGGAGATAAAGTATCCATTCATAAATTCTCAGAATAATTTGATCATTATTTCATGTTTATCTTATAAACGAATCTTAAAATCAAATGAAGACAAAATTAATATCGTTGAGCATGATGAGAAACACAATAAGTCCATCGAAGAAGACAGCGACAATTGCTCGTCGGTTTTAGGAGGGAGTTGGTGATGGCGTGGCTGTAGTAAGAAGAGAATTGAAGGATATAGAAAAAATCGTTATGTTTATATCTTTATAACTGCATTTAATAGTAGTAATTTTTAACTTATTAGCAAATATAAAGTTATTAAAATGCTTCGGCATTTTTAAAAAAATATTGTTTGGGGCTTTGGGCTCATAGGCCATAGCTCATGATGGTCACTAGTGGGGATGAATTATTGAAAATATATACATGCATGTTTTTTATATGGTTCTTAGTTAAAGAGTATTTTTTTGGTCTCAGATTCAACAAAATCATATTTTAAATTTGCTGCAGTAGTAGGTATCAATTCAAAAGAAATGTAAACGTATATATGCCCAACTAATCTTAATTACTTTCTCTCATAAAAAAGGATATCGTCGATTGTAAGAAGTAGACAGGAATTTTGACTAGGTTTAGTTTTAATTAAAATCACATTCTCTGGCCCATTTTGGAAAAAAAAATGTTTACTTACTTGCAATGTATCTGATCAAGAACTTTCATTTTCAAATTTGATATCTAATCACAAGGCATATATAAATCATATGTTCAATGCCCTTCTTTTGGGGAAATCTCCAACTATATATATGCTCATTCCTCGCTCAACTTATAAAAACTTTAAAATTGTAAGTATATTTTTGATTACATGTACTATAAGGCAAATTACAAATATTTTTCCAGCATATCTAATAATAATAATAATAATCGACATGCGATCTGTCTTTGTAGCAAGTATTAATGACTTAATGTTAGCCTTTGGATTATGTAATATAGAGTTGATATTAAATTCAACCTACGGATTATGCAATATAGTGTTGGCATCTTACTAATATTTAATGAATTTAATAATTTAGGCGTCCATTCACGGAGGTGCAGCAACATGTGACACTAGAACCGCACACTCTTCCTTTTCTCCTTTTCTGCCCTCCAATTATATAAGAATATCAATCCTTACAAATCCAGTACAAACCCAACCTCTTTTTATTTTCCCATTGTCACATATTGTATCTCTCCACCACTGATCATCACTCTTCTCTCTCTCTCTCAACTTATCATTCCTTCAAAAATACTTTCATCTAGAGATAGAGAGAGAGAGAGAGAGAGAGAGAGAGAGAAAGATATGGTAAGTGCCTTTGTTGGCTCATTCTCTCGCACAGTTTGAAATTTGAAAAAATTAAGATGATTGATTAAGTAGTGTTTGGTTGTCAGGAAATGGAAAACCAATTATGGGAGGGATATGTTGATTGGAGAGGCAAAGCTGCTGTGAGAACCAAACATGGCGGTATGAGAGCTGCCATCTTTGTTTTAGGTAAGTAATTAAGATATATATAACCAAAAATATATAGTATGTCCATCTCAACCACACACTGTCACACACACTCAACGTGAAGAAGACCCAAAAAAGCCACTTGGAGTTGTGTGAATTCTTGCATGATCCCAACCAATTAACTTCACTTTTTAATACACTTTTCATAACACAATAAAAACGTACAAATCATTGCAATATCACAAAATATTTGTGATGACTTAATTTGATTTAATGTTTGGATATATATATTTGATGATATACCAGTTGTGGAGGTATTGGAGAATTTGGCGTACCTGGCGAATGCAAGCAACTTGGTGTTGTACCTTACGCAATACATGCATTTTTCGCCGTCGCAGGCGGCCAACTCCGTCACCAATTTCATGGGAACGGCGTTTCTTTTAGCCCTTCTGGGTGGATTTTTATCCGACGCTTTCTTCACCACATACAATATCTACATAATTAGTGCCCTTACTGAGTTCCTGGTCAGTATATTTCCTTTTCAAATAAATACCACTCCCTAGTATATTGCTTACCTCTATGTGACGAGAATTAAAATACGTTTCAACTAGCGATGAGAATTATTTGGAAGATGCACATATAAATTCATTAGACTGCTACGAGATTTGTCCAATTAATTATAACGTTTATCATTTTTTCTCTCTTTCTAAAATTATGATAATTGAACACATCATATGCCAATATATTCCGACTAACCGATGTATTAATAACAATTAAGGATAGTGTTATACTATTTTTAATACGTGATAGATTTGATTACTTTTAATGTAACTCAATCGAAAATAGTACTACTCCATAACTCGAGTGAAAGCCGCAATTTATTGCTTTTTGTGCGTAGATACAGACAAAAGGCAAACTAACTTTTAAAGTAGTGCGGTGAAAATATCTTATTTTGTTTATGATTTCCTTGCTTATTTTTGGTTATCATTTAACATGATAAGACATCATGTTTCATGCCTAAAGGCCCTCGACCAATAGATCATTGCCACTAGTTATGATCACTTTTTATTCCCTCCCCTTCACGTAACACTTGTGACGCGTATAATGGATTAGCTCATACAAAGAAACCATTTTTATTTGTGTAGAATATAAAAATGCTTGCACTAAGCTTGTAAGTTATTTGTATTTAATATGAGTACATTGAGACTAGATAGTTCGAATCAAAAGTGATGTAATAATAAAATATGAAGGGCAACTCGAAAAACTAAAATTGTAAGTATATTTTCAATAGGGAATAGAGCATATTAAAACTCATTCTTATATTAAAACGTGTAACGTTTATGGTTTAATTACTTAAGTACAATTTATCTAATGTTCTAAGTGCAATTTATATAATGCTCTAAGTTCAATTAATGCCTTATTCACATGTAACTAGTGCTAGGTAAAAATCATAGATTTCTACCATCTACTCTTTTATCTAACGGTTCATATTTGACATTGCATACACCACACATAGGGTATTATATATGTTGCACTAAGAAAATTATATAATTGTTATTTATTTTAATATAAGAAGTTTTGACATTAACCATCCTATCCATTTTCAACATTTCTATTTTATATACTATCTGATTTAGTTAAAAAAAAATTCCTACAACCCCCAAAATGTGTGTATGTGACAGGGTCTAATATTATTGACAATGCAAGCAAAGTCAAGTTCCCTACAACCCCCAAAATGTGACAAAAAACAACAAGAAATGCAATGCCAACAAGTTGGTGGTGCAAAGGCTGCACTTCTTTTCTCAGGGCTATATCTAGTGGCGCTGGGCGTCGGCGGGATCAAGGGTTCCTTGCCGGCCCACGGAGCCGAGCAGTTTGACGGCAGCACGCCACGTGGCAGGAAGCAGAGATCGAGTTTCTTCAACTACTTCGTCTTCTCCCTCGCCGCTGGGTCCCTCATCGCCGTCACATTAGTGGTATGGATCGAAGACAACATTGGTTGGCAATGGGGATTCGGAATCTCCATGCTCACCATACTTTTGTCCATACCCATGTTTCTAGCTGGTTCCAGCTTTTATAGGAACAAGATCCCTCTTGGAAGCCCTCTAACCACCATATCTAAGGTATCTTCTTCTACATTAATAGCTACTCCATTTAAATCATGAAATTTAGTCAAATACTAGTCAGTCCCATAGTTTTTGAAATTAGAATATTAAATAAAAAAATTCAAATTTTCTAATTACTTATTCATAAACAAACTGACGTCTTTTGGTGATGTTAAAAATGACATTTTTTTAGTAGAATAAGAACATAAAGAAAAATACTTATTTTAGTGACACAAGTAGTTTTGAACATCATAGAAGACCACATTTTGTACATTGATGGAAAAATAAAATAAATAAATAAAACTTTGTGATTTATTATTCTAATTTTAAAACTTATGGGATTAATCAGAATTTAACCAAACTTCGTAATTTAAATGACTATAAATCCTTATTATAATTCTTTGTTTCATTTTACCAACACCTTTTCTCAAGTCATTCAGAGTGAAACTAGGGGTTAATTGGAGTACTATTTTTCTTATTGGACTGGATTGAACTGGCTGAATTTAAGGCCACACATATAAATCATTCATTTTTCCTATTACAGCAAAAATACTGCTATAATATTGGGCTAGTTAATAGTACTTCAGTATACATTAGTCAATTCGTTCAGATATTGACATGTCCAAACAGGTCCTGATAGCGTCATTGCTGAACTCATGCACGGCGCCAAGTTCCAGCAACGCCGTGGCAAGCATGTCGAGCAGCCCGCCACGGTGCAAGGAAGAAGAAGAAGAAGAAGACGAAAACGGAGACAGAAGCACGAAACCCGAATCCCCATCGGAAAGCCTGAAATTCCTGAACAGAGCAGCAGCAAACACAGAATCATCGAAGCTGAAATGCTCAGTGCAGCAAGTGGAGGAAGTGAAGATCGTGTTCAAATCCCTCCCAATCTTCGCTTGCACCATAGTCCTCAACTGCTGCCTCGCCCAGCTCTCCACCTTCTCGGTCCAGCAAGCCGCCACCATGAACACCCGCCTCGGCCCCCTCAATCTCCCCCCGGCCTCCCTTCCCGTCTTCCCCGTCGTCTTCATCATGATCATCGCCCCTCTCTACGACCACGCCATCGTCCCCTTGGCCCGCCGCATCTCCAAATCCGAGATGGGGATTTCGCACCTCCAACGCATCGGCGCCGGATTAGTCATCTCCGTCGTCGCCATGGCCGCCGCCGCCCTAGTCGAGACCAAGCGCCGGACAGCCGCTCACGATAAACTCGACTCGGACTCTCCTCTGCCGCTCACGTTTCTCTGGATCGCGTTTCAGTACCTTCTCCTCGGATCGGCGGACCTGTTCACGTTAGCAGGCCTGCTTGAGTTCTTCTTCACGGAGGCGCCGTTTAGCATGAGATCGCTCGCCACTTCCTTGTCCTTCGCGTCCCTGGCGATGGGGTATTACCTCAGCACCGTCATCGTGTCGGTCGTGAACAGCATCACGGCTCGCGCCGGTGGCCAGCCGTGGCTCGCTGGAGCTAACTTGAATCACTACCAGCTGCATAGGTTTTACTGGCTAATGTGCGCCTTGAGCGGTTTGAACCTTTTGCATTATCTTTTTTGGGCTAATAAGTATAAGTACAGATCGCATCACGGTGGCCGTGGCGTTGCGAGTTCAATGGAGGGACGGGACATTGGTTAGAATGGTGCCGCATTGGGCCTTTTTTAGTTAACAATTTGATGTATATAGGTCACTTAATGCTCTGTGTATGATCATGTGTGAATTTCTAAATTTCCCATGTTACTTTTTTTTATCTTGCATCAAACAACATGGCAGACACTGCTTATGTCTGGATCAAATTTATTCTAATTGTCAGATAAAGGTTGAAATAAATGTGGAGAAAGCAGAAATTAAATTTTCGTGGCTAAAATGGGCCATGCAGAATGCAGCTGGCTCATTATGTAGCACGTACAATTATTTTCTTGTAGGGGTCTCTGTATTAACATACTCCTATAACTTGACTCATTAATAGACCATGATTTCACAAAAAGAACAAGAAAAAGGAAAGACAATGATTTCTTTTATAATCATCTCGCATGATCTCCCTTACCCACTTCATGCAAATTTACTACTCTCATGATTACACTACTTAATCAATAATCAATAATGAATACAATTATGTAAATATCAAGGCGAGAAAAGTCAGATCAGATAAATTGATCATATGAAACAATTAACAACAACAGGAAGTTAACTTACATAATATTCATAATTTCGTTGAATGAATTATTTATCAAGCAATTTGAAAATGAAGAATCCATGCGTGGAATGAATTTGCTATGGAGCATAACTATTTAATTCTAATCCAAACAGAATGGCTAGGGACTCCGTGATGCACCACAAACACCATATAATACCCCGGGGGTGCAACGTTAGCAGTCGGAGGCGCATGCACAATAACCCGGTGCGTGAGAGAATACACCTGTTGTACATCGGCAACGTACAACACCAGCAGCCTTTGATTCATGGCGAAGGAGTGTGTGTTGAAGGCGGGTGCAACCATTGTTACCGTGAACTCCCCCTCAGGCTCCACCATCAAACTGAACGTCACGGAGAATCTCTGGCCGTAGGATATGGTCAACCCATCTGCGGAGCCCTCCACCGACAGAATCGAAGGGCGGAGATGCGTGCGCGCCGATCCCAAGTAGGGTGGCGAAAAGGCTTCCAGGCTGAGCTCCGTGGGGTACCTTACGCCTGTGAACTTGTACAGCACGTGCGGGTTGCTTCCCCCCACTAAAATCCTGCCATCTGGCAGCAACGTGGCTGCTGAGTGGTACAGCCTCGGTATTGTGGTGGGATTCAGCACACTGAATCTCTTCCTCGCGTCGGGCTCGTTCGTGCGGTAGAGAAGCGGGTGCAAAACCGGGTCAACCGCCGAGTCCCACCCGGCGGTTCCCTTTCCGGCTCCGTTGAGAATGATGACGTCAGCGGTTGGTAAAACGATCATATCGGGCATGACCCGACCCATGGGCATGAACTCCATTCTCCATTCCGGATCCGGATCCGTGACACGTAAGCGGCCACACGTCCTCGAAGCTGCCACGTAGATCCCCTCCGCGGCCTTCGTGTAGGCGCCGCCCATCGCGCCGCCGCACACCATGACCTCCACGGCGGAGATCTGCGGGCTCAGCCTGATCGGAAGCATCGCCGACGATCCGGTCGCCGGATAGCTCCTCTTCTCTCCCGGAATCGGCGGGAAATGCCGTAGAACCTTGTTGATTTTGTAATCCAGCAAAACGGAGCGCTGATTGGCGAAGACGAAGAGGTTACCGTCGGGGAGGAGATGCAGGAAGGGGTAGAGATTGTTCTCCTCCTTGAAATCGGTGGTCTCGACCAAGAAACGGAAGTAGAAAACGGAATCTTGAGGGTTCTTGGGGAAGAACTCGTAGCTGAAGGCCTTTCTGCCGCCGACGACGATCAGGCGGCCGTCGGGGAGAATGCTGTCGGAGGAGTACCAGCGCTGGACGGAGAGGTTCTGGGGGAGCTCGATCCAGTCGCAGAGCTCGTCGTCGCAGGGGGTGAAGGTGCGGACCTTGTGGTCGCCGCCGTGGAAGCCGCCGGTCTGGATGAGGGAGCCGTCGGGGCTGAGGGCGCCGGAGGAGCACCAGACGTCGGTGAGGACCATGAGGGGGCGGTAGGTGTTGGAAGCGACGTCGTAGAGGATGGAGTGGGCGGTGCAGTCCTCGGAAATGACTTCGTCGTTGTGGCGGCATTTGCCGAAGGGGAGGGTCAGTTGGGAGGGGCCGAAGTCGGTGCGGTCGAAGATGATCACTTTGTCGTTGTGTAGGAGCTGCATGTGCATGGCGGAGATGCCCACTGATCGATGGAGGAGACCCCATTCTCCGCCGCCGTTATCGAGGTGTGGTGAGGAGAGAGTAAGGAGGGAGAGAAGGAGGATGAGAGAGGGAGTCAAGTGGCACGCCATGGCAGATTTGGAGGTTAAGCTGTGAGATTCCAATTTTTTTTATAGCGACTCATGGACTTTATTTTACTTAAATAAATGTTTCCTTTTTTCTTTTCTTTTTTTCTCCTTTTCGAATAAACAGTTGAGGGTTGGTATACATATTGCTCAGAAATCCAACACAAATTCACTAATTATTTTGCTTGCCGATTTGGGTACAATTGGTTCTGATACGATAATATGAAGATATTAAAAATGTAAAATACTACTCCACTTGTTTTGACTTGGCATAAATTTTTAAAAATTGTTTAATCATCTGAAAAAAATAGTTTAAAAGGTTAGTAAAATGTAATTCTCATTTTTATATACTTCCTTCATCTTATAAATATAAAGAAAGAAAGAAAAAATATCCAAAATGTGGAGCACTACTAGTCAACTGTCCGTCTGTGATAACTTATTGTGGTATTTTATTTATAACTGCATTAAACTTTAGAAGTCCAAGTGTATTAAATTTTGTACATAGAATTTATTTCTCTTTCTTACTAATAACTTGGTGAAATCACCATCACTCTGCGTCAAGAAGCTGATTAATTCACCAGCCATTTATTACCATATTTAGTTAAAGTCTTATCACAATTTATCATCATCGGTTGTGCAAACATGGCATGACTTTGATTAACATTCATCCTTCCACCATTAAGGGTTTAGCCGTTTAGGACTAATTCAGCATTCAGCAACCACCATTAACAACTTATATAATTAGTTCGTCTTAGAAGTTATTCTTAATCACATTATTCCATTAACAAACCCAAAATAAAACACGCTACATATCTTAGCTTATAGCCTGATACAAGAAAAATGGGTTAAATCAGTGAGAGCTAAAATAGGCTTGGGAGAGAGACAGCAAATTAACCACAATATTTCTCAATATAGGGAGTAGTATATATCATAAAAAACAAAGATAAAATCACATTTAAGTGATCGAATATGACTATTCAAATATTGCCGAGGTTGAACCACAAATAAAAAGAAAAATCTTGTTGGTGCAGTCGAGATAAGATGGTTCTTCTCCAACTATGACGTACTGGCGCCCATTGACAACCCCCGCGCAGCAACTTTGACGGCGCCCACGACACTAAGTTGTCTCATCTCCGGGCTTAACCCGTATCTAGCATCATTATTGCAATGGTCGTCTATCTGGATTTCGACAAAGAATGCTACCTGCACATTCCGAGACCAACAAATCGACCAAGCTGAAGTTATCAAGAAAGAAATGTGTACTACTACTACTATTTAACATTATCTTAATAGCAAAAACACATTCTAGGAAGAGGAAAAAGTACTCAGTCGAAGTGTTGGTCAGGTGTCAAACAATCACCCGCGTGAATGGTGTGTGGGAGGTGAAATGAAGATTCACTCATGTTCCTTGCATTTAATTCTTGTAAGGCTGAGACAACTTGTGACCGAGAAACTCAACTAAAAATGGAGACTGGCCCTCTTAATAAAGATCATATAGTGGAGAAAGACCAAGTATTGACAGGAGACGCGACAAGTAGGCCGTTCAGATACCTTGTTCTTTTAAATTAGATGAACTATGTCTGAGCTGTGAATTTGTTTGAATAATTTCTCTTACCATTTGATTGTGCATTGATCAAATTAATTTCTACGAATACATGATGAAGAGCACCGTGTGAAGGTACTTTAATGGGAAGAAATGCTTTATTAGAATGCAGATCAACAACACTTATGCACAAAAGCATCTTTTTTAAGTTAAATGATGAAATTTATGGTTGCAGAAATAGATTTAATGCAAAATTGCAGATAGAAAAGTTTTATTTATGGTTGGACAATGATAAGAACTATTTGAAAGATATTTATCTCTTATTGAACGAATAAAATTACCTTTCCCGACGCATTCCGTAATTCGATTGTTCATCGGGATTCGAATCCGTCCAATTTGATGATTTCTGCCGACGGAATCCGATTTTGGCCAGGTACGGATAAGTTGATCGGAAAATTTAGGGTTTTCATTTTAGTTCATGGCCGAGTGTTTATTTTTGTTAAAAATAGATAAAGCTGCTGAGAGTAGGGGTGGTTCGGTAAGGTATACCGTACCGCGAGTGTCATACCGTATACCGTACCGAAAGTTATGGTATGACAAAACACCATAACGATACCGTACCGAATTTCTTGGTATACCGGAGTTCTTGATATTGTTATCATACCGTGTTTTCGGTATACCGAACTGCGGTACGGCACACCGTTATACGTGTTATACCGAAAAAATTCTATTATGCTCAAAATATTCAAAAAAACAATTCAAGTGTTCAACTACTTCAAAAAGTCAAGACAATTAAACTTCATCACAATCAAATCTTGTTCATATAGTAGTCATACTTATTAAATTTTAGTATAAATTTTATATAGGTATGTTTATATATATAATAATCAATCGGTATACCGGTATACCAAAGTGTCGGTATATATCGATGATTCAGTATGCCGGTATATACCAATATACCGATTGGTTATTATATATATACCGGTATACTGGTAAAATATACTGGTATATACTGGTAAATTATACCGATATACCGCAGTGTAGAAAATCTAATTCCGTTACCGTATCGAAAGATTCGGTACGGTATCATACCATATCGAAAAATCGGTATTTTCGGTATTTTTTCGATACGGTAAGTTCGGTATTTTGGTGTAATTCCCCACCCCGAATTGAGAGAGATAAATTTGAGGAAAAGTTAAATTAAAAATATTCAAAGTACAAAATTTAAAAATCAAAATTAAAAATAATTCCAGTTAAATGCTTTTGGATAGCTAATTGTAGTAGTAATAGTTTTGGTCGAAAAATCAAATAATTAAGTTGTTTTTTATGAGTTGATATTTTGTACTAATCCATAGCTTATAGGTTTATTATCCATTTGAGTTAAAATAATTATATTGAGAGTTTTTTTTAAATAGTACTAACATGAATATTTTTACTATTGATAGTTGTCACGTCAGATTTAAATAAAGTGCATATATATTAATATCACTTAAAAGTTGTATTTTCTCATTAGTTCATAAAAAAATTAAAAAAAATATTGTATTACTGAGTTCCACGTGTCAAACCTCTCGGCTTCAGGAAGTTAACCGCTTCAAATATCCCTCTCTCTTTGAATTTCAGTTATACGTTTATAATTCCGCCAATCCCAATCTTTAGCTAGAGAGCTAGGGAGTGAAATAACTAGAGAGAAATAGGATAGAGAGAGAGAGAGAGGAATTGCGACTGAATCTAATCTTAATGTTTGGCATCGTGTCTACGGCGGCGACCGGCGACGGAGAAATGGACGGCAACAATGATAGGAAAAGGAAGCGAGCTCCTGATAAACTGCATGGGAGTCAATCTAATTAGAATCGATCAAGTTTTTTCAATTTCTCTCCACGTACTTTAATTCATTTATTGTTTTCAATTAATCGGTCAGTTTATCAACATCGTTAATGAACGGTGATGATGATAAGAAAAGCAAGCAAGCTCAGAGTAAATCCAATCTGAATCGGTCCAGTTTATCCTTTTACAACACGTACTTTAATTAATTTGGTAATTAGTCCTTTATCAGTTAATTTGTTTGTTGAATTTATGTATGCTCATATTATTTTAATAACTGTTGTTTGCTACGTGTTGAATTCATTCTGTAATCTTAGTATTATGTGTATATTTGCAATCAGTCATTCTTTTGACAGTGTTATTTGCCTTTGCGTTTTCTGAAACCTAGGGTTTTGATAAGTCGTATTCTAAGCCTTGGTTACTGATCAGTATGTTTACATGTATTATCTGCAAAACAGTTGCTTAAGTGTACAGGATAAAGGGGTCCAAGTCAGTAGGAGACAGTTCGGACGACGCATGTGAAAAGAGCGCTAGAAGGGTGCAATACTGACCAGGATGCATGCCAGAGAAAAGGCTCGAGATGGAGAAGAAGGATAGCCGGGACGATCATAAACAAGGGCAGAAAAGTTAAATTGCGAAGGAAGTCTACCCTAAAAGCAAGGGCAAGCCTCCCTATAAAAGAAGCCACTTGGAGAGAGAGAAAGAGTTCCGAGTTCGAAAGTCCAACCACTACACTTAGTGAAAATTCTCTCTAGAAGATCAGTTCCTTCAGCATTGTCCAGTTATACTCGTTCCTCGCCACAGCTATGGTCACCTGAAGTCCGGAAGTCCACTGGAGAGTCATCATCCTATCGTTCCAGCCAGTTTGTCGTCGTAGTATAGCAGTTTCATCGCCCGGAGTGGCATAAACAGTCTTTAATCACTTTCCTAGTTTAAAGTTTACTTGCTTTCTTCGTTGGATCCGTTGCAAACATTAATTCTTGTTGCCTTTTGAAGTATTTCGTGAAGATCCGAACGTTTTTAATTATGAAGTTTCTATTTTGCATGTCTCTTTGGTTTGAAGTTGCTTCGTTCTGCCTAGGAAAGTTAGATCTAGTTTAATTTCTAAGTGTTTGCATATGTTCTTGTTGAGTATTCTAGATCTGGCGTTGTTGATTGAAGTTTGAAATTATGTTTCAGTTTAAGTATTCGTGCATGCGTTTCCTAATTTGCGTTGTCATCACCACCTTGCATGTTAGCCAATAGGAGTAATCTGCAGTTTAGCCGTTAATCTTAATTTTAAGCTTTTAATCGATGGATCTGGTGTTTAATTTTGTTGATCTGATTTCATCCATGGAGTTCGAGTTCATGTAATTTCTGTTGATACTTGTTGAATAAGAAAACATCACCATCTACTTTTGCTTTGGACCACTTTACTTTTTAGTTACATTTTGCTTTTGTCTTTTACTTTTCAGTTGTACCATCCAGACCTGTCAGAGTAGCCACTCAGCCACCAAATATACTCTGCTTTCTAGTTTCCTCATTTAGTAACTGTCTACTTTCCACATGTCCATGAGATGTTTTGTCCCCTATTTCCACAAACGCAACCACATGTCGGTCACTTTCACGCCCACTAGTCAGTAGAGTACCAGCTTTAAATTCCGTCTAGGTATAATCTCAACCCAAGCGTGGTAGCTAACCAAAACCATCCAGGAGTATCACCACAGTTATCTAAATGTGTTCATCCTTATGGGATTCGACCCTTACCTCCATTATACTAGCCAATAGAAGTGGGTTGAGGAATTTGTTTGATGTGCTAAGTTCCGATTGTCGTGCCAACGACTCAGCTAGGTTGAAATTTTCATCCTGATCAGTTGGACGCACTCTTTTTAATTAACACGAACCCCTAACCTGTGTAGAAAATACAAAGAACATCAGGTTTTCTTATATTTTTATTGAATTCATTGAGTGTTAACATCACAGAATCATGATCCCATTATTTTAATAGTGTTATTTGCGTTTGCATATTCGGAAAGCTATTGTTTTCTTCTATTTGCGTTGAAGTCATTCAGTGTTAAAATCACATAATCATGTTTTTACATTTAACAGTGTTATTTGCGTTTGCTTCTTGTTGAATTCGTTCTGTAATCTTAGAAGAGACAGAGGGGGGAAGGGGGTGCCCTAGATACATGGGATGGGGGAATAAATGCAGGGAGAATCATGTGTATGTCTTTTAATAGTGTTATTGGCATTTACATTTTGAGAAACCTATGGTTTTCGTGTTTGTGTCTTTTAATGGTGATTATTGTGTGATATTTTCACCAATTTCATTTGATTTTTATATGTGAGATAATCAGTGAGTTCATCAAGAAATTGTTGGAGTAACTGTGTTAATAACGGCAGGAAAGGGCTTACTGAACAATGCCTTGAGAAATCAAAATCATGTTTTGCCCCGATAAATTTGGGGAGCGATGCTAGAGCTTCTTCTGGATTTGTGAAGGAAGAGCATGTTGATGCTACTGGGGCTGCATTTGTAAAGTAGAAAAAGAATGTTGATGCTACTGCAGCGACTGGAGTTGGATTCGTAAAGAAAGAAGAAGACGTCGATGCTACTGGAGCTGCATTTGTGAAGCAGGAAGAGAGTGCTGATGCTACTACAACGACTGGAGTTGGATTTGTAAAGAAAGAAGAAGAAGACGTCGATGCTTCTGGATTTGTCCCAGAGGTTGATCCTAATCTTGTTTTGGTGTGCCGATGTATGCAGACGTTATCATAGGATTGATAGGGCTCGTTAAGCATAGTTTAATGATGGTTGTTACACTAATCGGGGCATTAATATTGAAAAAAGTGGTAAATTAAGTGTGCAGGAGTTGAAAAGCATCAGAGCGGCTAAGCATTGGGGCAACATGATCAATTGGGAAAAGAAGCGAAAAAATTGTCCAGAACTGAAGCAACCTGATCAAGTGAAGGCGGACAGAGCGAATGGACTTGGCGGCTGTACGAGTTGATCAAGATGTGTCGAAATCAGGAATCAACGAAGGATGAGTCATAGGAGAGAGAAAGAAGAATGTCTTCCTATCAAAGGGTATTAATGCCAAATCATGAGGAGTTTACCCTAGGGATTTATGCCCCAAAGCCGTCCTATAAATAGGAGAAGAAACGTGGAAGAAGGAGGTTACCAGTTCACACACACGAAGACACACATATCACCACTTCACCACATACATTTCACACCACAAGCTAGCATGGAACAAGGAGGATAGCAGTAGCTGAAGGAGAAGTTCTACCACTACATCCCTCTCTTTTTCCTCGTCAAGGAAGAAAGGGAGCCTTAATCTTAAAAGAAACTTTTGTTCGTTTATGTTTTTCCTATATTTCAAGGGGTTGATACATTGTTTACTTAGTTTTCAGTTTTAGTTCTTGTTAAATTTCTGAATCTACCATTGTTTTTTAGTTTCGCTCTTAGTTAATTCGTATGCAAGTGATTCTTATCGTTTGATCTTTGAGTTTGTTGTTGGAATTTTTGGATTTGAGCCAGAGTTGTTGAAGTTTGTTTATAAATGGAGTTTTTGATGGATGTTGGTTTGGATCTGATATTTTCTGAGTTGGTGCTTGCTTTACTTAGATTTAGTTCTGCTTGATTTCGCTGATCGTTAAGATAGTGTACCAATTTGTGTTAGATGTTTAGATCTGCCCGATTTTGTTTAATCTACGTTTGGATCTGAGTTTGAGATGTCCATTTGCATGATGCAGGAGCAATTTACTTTTGATTTGTTTTCCTTTCGCCTGAATTGCATGGATCTGGTTAGATTTTTCGTATTTCCTGTTTTACGCTAGGTACTCTGTTAGATCCGCTGTAGTTGCGTGGCTAATTTACTTTTGGTTGATTGTAGAAGGAGAAGGTCGCGGTTCGTTAGCATAACCATCTTTGTCACCTTTTCCATTTTTCAGTTTTATTGTAGTGCGCTGTTTTGAGTCAGTGGTCCCGATTTACCTTTTTGCAGAAATACTCTTAGTGTGTCAGTCTAGTTGATTAGTTTAATATGTCTTTGCTCTGTCCTAGTTTAGTTTAGTTGATCCATTAGGTTTCGGGACTTATCAGTTCAGTTCCATAGTTTTAAATTTAACCCACTGTGAAGCGTGGCAGCAATCAAATTTTTCCAAATGTCTCAAACACAACTCGACATGCCTCCGCCTTTGTGGGATTCGACCCTTACTTCCCTTTACTATTTTATAGTATTGTGGGTTAAGGTTTTGAAAGCCCTAAATCTCTTAGTTTGCACACCCAATGACTAGTTAATAGCTTACTTGATTCGTTGATAGTTTTATCATTTTATCTTGGTCAAGTGCGTGAACCCCCATCTGTTTAATTTGTACGTGAACTAGAGATACACTTAAGAGTTCGAGCTTTCAACGATCCTCTTTCGACAACCAAGATTATACTGCTAGATTCTATGAGGTGTGTTTGAACCATGAAATTTACTCCTACTGCATGTTCTCACTAGATGGCCCTATATGGGAAGCTCTTGAGCATCCCATCCAATAGAAAATAGCCCTTCGTGAAACCCTCTCGTTTCACAAGGAAGGTGATAAGGTACAAGTCTTTTAGAACAACACTCTAGTAGTGAACGATTAGAATTACTTTATGCATTTTCAAGACATTAAATTGTTGGAGTTTGTATACTAAAAGATGCTTCGAGCGTACATGCCTTTGTACAGTCAGCTCATGCATGTATATAAGAACCGTCACATCCACTTAATTACCTAATTATGAGAATAAATAATATAATATAATGGTTTATTATTGAAATATAATAAACATGTCTAAGGCTTATTACTAAGAATGTCAATTAGGGAAATTCGATGAATCTCCTCATGAGTTTTTCAGTAGGGGACTTGGCCAGATCTAGTAAGAAGAAAAACGTATTCACAACCTAGATAGGCTTTGGCTACCTGTTGGTATGGTTGCGGTGTTTGTGATAATTCTCTCTTACCTAAGAAGAGATTAGTAACACCGGTGTGGTAAAACATTGAAAGGATCTAATACGAAATGTATTCTTTATTGCTATCTACTGTAAGAATATATTTAAGAAAGTTTAGTATTTTCTAGTCTATAATATTAATATCAATATTGTTTATTCAGTCAGACGCCACATTGACTTATCAATATGGGAGAATTTGTTCGTAACTCAAATATGATATCTTGGGTGGTAGTAATTGAATATCATGAAGGTATTGGAATATTATTTCATAGAATTCGCGTGCCCAATGTGGTATGATTAAATCTCCAAGAGGTGATCCCTAAAGAGGTGTTTGAAAAAGAAATTTATTATTCAGAAATCTGCGCAGTTGGAATTTTATTCCACGAATAATAAATAAAGTTTCAAACTAGAAAACTCTTCGGTGAATTAATTTAATTCAAGTCACGTAGCAGACAAAATAATTAAATTGATGGATTAAGATAATATTAAATGCGGGAAATATTGTAAAATAAAATGGACCCAAGTTATTTGTAATTTGTTGATTTAGATGGGAGTGCAATATTATTCTGTAGTGGAACAAAATAATATTTCATTGATAATATATTAAATCATGGGTCATTTGATTTAATTAGATATTTACCTAATGGGTGAGCCCAACATCTAAGTCATTCCATGGATCCCCAAGCCCAAAACCTAGTCCAAGCTTATAAATAGTGATGAGATGTGGAAACCCTAGCATACAAGGCATAACACAATTCTCCCACTCTAAACCCTAGCCGCCACTCGTGTGGTTTCTCTCTCTCTCCCTCACTTCGATTTTAAAGCTTCACAAAAGGGAGAGCTAGGGTTTTGATTCTTGTCTTATCTTGTTTATTCTAATCCATAGAATTGAATCAAGATAGATTGTCTTGTGTAGTGTTCTTCCTAGATCTCTTCAAACTATTATTGATTCTTCAAGATCTTCCCATACGTATGAATAATCAAGGACATGGGAATAGAGTGGAAGACTCGTGGTCGATAAATCAAGGATTTCCGGGTGGTGCAACTAGCAACGTCAATCCTATGATGGATAAAGAGGTAACAATCGAATCTACATCAAATAAGGATGATTATGTGTTTTGATGTGTTATATCTATAGATCTAGTTTAATTTGCATGAAATTGGAATCGAATGCATAACCACCTAAATAGATCCGTAAGAATTTGTTTGTTTTCCGTGTCTTTTGCTGTAGTAGTTCCAACATAAATCTGCAATTAGGTCTCTAGAAGTAGTACTACTATTAAGTATGATGAAGATTAATGTGTGAGAGTTGACAAGTGGAGAGAGGTTAATGCTGCCAAAGGTCTCTTATCTTGTACGCAGCATAATTTTAAACTAGGAATTACTCCATCCGTCCGTGGATAGGAATCTTATTCCTATCCGACAGGGATTTTAAGAAGTGTTAAGAAAAGTGGATGGAAGAAAGTTAGTCGAATATGAGTCTTACTTGTATATATTACTAGAATTAAATTATATGTGAGTGGAGTGAGTCAGTGAAATGTGAGGCCTTTTTACAATTTATAGTAATTATGAATCGGGACTCTTATTCGCGGACAGACCAAAATAGAAAAACACGACTCATATTCATGAACATAAGGAGTAATAACAAATATCTTTTCTCAACTATATATATGTACATCACTAACTGTGAGATATATGGGCCAATTGTGAATTGGGCTGGAGGAATTAATTGTGGGCTTAATTAATTCGAAGCTCAGATTCTATTATTTGTGGCCCAATGTGTTGTGGCCCAAAACTTAGCTGGGATTAACGGATGGCTGCCACGTGACATTGTCACCCAGATCTTGAATGCTGCCGGTTGGGTCTAGGGTGTGTTTTCTGTGAGTGGTTAAACTCTATCTCTTCCTAATCCGCCTCATTCATTCTGCTCTACACACTCTCTCTCTCTCTCTCTCTCTCTCTCTCTCTCTCTATCTCTCTCTCTCTTCTCCGGTCATCTTCTCCGATCATTCCTTCTCTTGTTGTGTGAGGAAGAGTGAGATCCTTTCAACGTTGTGTTGATGTGGTGGATCTGTTGGTGATCGAACGGTTGAGTTTTGATCTTTTGCATTCGGTGAAGTTTTGAGAAGATCTTTCTGTGTGAGGGACAATTGGTGATGTTCTGGCAGTGTTCTTGGTGATTGAGACGAGTCCTTGTGATTTTTGTGGTGAATCGCTTCTGTGAAGTAGTAATCGGTTAATCCCTAGGGTTTGGGGGTTGTTCAGTCTCACGGTGCTCCCTTGTGACTCGCGGTGCAGACGGTGGAGGTCTCTGGCCCTTGTGAAGTTGCGTGTGCAACCTGAGCCAAAGTCCCTCGGATTATTACTTGTGTTTTCAGATTGTTCTTGTTTCAGATCCTTTAGGATCTGAGTTCTTACTATACTAATCAATCTACTTAGTGTGCAGGTCAAGATCCAAGAATATAGCTATGGAATCTGAACTGGTCAAGGGTTCAGTTTAGTGCTAGGGTTCCTTTGTATCTTGTAGCATCAGTAGGTTGTATAGTTCGATTGTATACTTTGTATCTTGGCTTGTAACTCTGAGATTAGCCATCTCAGAACAATTGTATAAAGAGGTCCCGGTAATTAGTGAATCCCGAGTGGTCTGATCCCTACAGTGGTAGCAGAGCCACGAGGGGATCACTTGGGCGCGTCGGGTCGCAAAATTAAGGAGGTGGGCTCTTCAGAGTAAAGCTCGGCCTCCGGTATAGGCCCCGAGGTAAGATGAGTATTCCTTAACGAAGGATATTCGCTCTGGTAAATTGGCTAAACCCTTAAACTCTTACTGCTTTCTAGTTTTAGGGGTGGGCAGTTGTTGCTGGTAGTAGTCGCTTGTCGCGGCTTTAGGCTATTTTTCTCTTGTTTTTCTTGTATAGGTCTTCTAGGACTTACTGCTTTCCAAGGTGCTTTACTGTTTTCCTTCTTCTTCCGTTGTGGTGTGCTTTGGTGTGTTTTAAGAGTTAGCAAATTGTGTGTTCTGAATTTTCTTGTACTGCTTGTAAAGAGAGAATTACCTATTCACCAAGTGCTATTCCAAACTGCCTAGAGTGACCCCCTGCGCCCTCATTCAGTGAGTGCTTGTGAACTGGGAAATCCTCTAGCCAGGGTGCTCGTGACAGATAGGGAGGATTTCTGTGATTGAGCTGTGTACATTCTTGAACACATTTTGTGCGAACCACCTGTGTGTGCATGCTTGTGTGTGATCTTGACTGATTACTTGCTCTTGTGTGGAGTCCTAGATTAGCAAATCCCTGTATTTCTAGTTTTCTTGGTGAGTTCTCTGTGACTCTGTCGCTTTTAGCTCACCAATTTTTTTGTCTGTGCAGGGTTGTGTGTTGTGCCTTGTGTGTTTCTTTTCTTTTTTCTGTGTGTGTTGCCAAAAACCCTTTTGTTTTCAAAATGGCTGCTCCAGTTGTTGGGATTATTCCCTTCAATGGTAAAAATGATTTTAGCATTTGGAAGCAAAAAGTTTTCAAAGATGTTGAAAATACTATTCCAGAAACAGAATCTAAGGAAAAGGAAGCTGAAATGAATGAGTTGGCAAGGTCAACTATTATCCTCAACCTGGGTGACTCTGTCATAAGGAAGGTTGGAACTATTGATTCTACTTCTGAATTGTGGAAAACTCTTGAAACCTTGTATACTGAAACTTCCATGTCCAGTAGGATGTATTTGTTGGAAAAACTTTTCAAATTCAAGCTTGATCTTACAAAGGACATTGATGACAATGTGGATAGGTTTCAAAAGCTTGTTCAAGACATTAAACGTGTTGGTGATAAAACTATTGATGAATATACTAGCATAGCTTTAATGAATGTTATCCCTGACTCATACAGTGATGTGAAGGCTGCTATTAAGTATGGGAGGGATTCTGCTCCCATTGATTTGATCATTAGCTCTCTTAAGTCTAAGGAACTTGAACTTAGGGAGAATAATGAGGTTAAAACCAGTCAAAATAAAGCCCTGAATGTTAGAGATAGATCTAGATTCAAGGGAAATAACAATGGGAAGCAAAATGATAATGGGAAAAAGTCAAACAGAGGAAAGTCTAGGTCTAAGAGTAGTAATCCCAATAAGAACAACAAGAAGTGCTTTATGGTGAACTTGGCCATTATAAGAGAGAATGTACTAAGCCTAAAAAGGCAAAGTCTTATAATGACAATGGGGATGCTCTTGCCAATCTTGCTAAGAATGATGATTCTGAAGGAGTTTGTTTTATGAATCATGATATGTTCTCTGTGAATTCTGCCTCTGCTTGATCTTTTTCCCAAACTGACTGGTTGATTGATTCTGGATGTATATTTCACATTTCTCTTTTCAAAAGTTTATACTCTGATTTCAAACCTGTTTCTGACTCATTTGTCTCCATGTCAAATGATAAAAAGTGTCAATTCTTGGGGTTGGGACTGTGTGTTTGAAATTTGAAAATGGTTTTACCTTGAAGTGGGAAAATGTGAAGTATGTTCCTGATCTTTGCTATAACCTGCTTTCATGTACCTCTCTTGAAAAAGATGGTTTTGAGGGAAAATGGGGGCAGGGGGTTATGAAAATCTTTAAGGGGTCTTTATGTGTTTTCAAAGCTTTCAAAAAGTATAACTTGTATGTTGTTCTGCTCAGTCCCTATGTGATAAGAACAGTTCTACAAATGTGATAAATGATTCTAAGACTTTATTATGGCACAATAGGCTTGGACACATGAGTGATAAGGGTTTGAAAATTTTGAAAAAGGATCAACTTCTCTCCTCAAAAGATTTTCAAAATGATCTTCCTTTCTGTGATACATGTGTGTTAGGTAAGCAGCATAGAGTGTCTTTTCCCTCTCTTGCTACTGAATGTATCAGGAGTTCTTGAGTACCTACACATGGATGTGTGGGGACCAGCTTCTGTGACTACCCATTCAAGGTCTGTCTATTTTTTATCTGTGATAGATGTCTTTTCTAGAAAGGTCTGGTGTTTTCTTTTAAAGCAAAAGTCTGATGTTTTTGACACTTTTAAAAATTGGAAATGCTTGATTGAAAACCAAACTGGAAAATCCATCGAGGCTATCAGAACAGACAATGGGTTGGAGTTCTGTAATGCTCAGATGGATAGTCTTTGTGTCTCTTATGGTATTAAGAGGCACAAAACTGTTCCTTATACCCCTCAGCAAAATGGAGTAGCTGAAAGGATGAATAAGACACTGCTTGAAAAGGTCAGGTGCCTTCTTTCTAAAAGTGGTCTTTCTAAAAAGTTTTTGGGAGAAGCTCTTCTTACTGCTTGCTATTTGGTGAAAAGATCACCGTCTGTACCTTTGAAAGGAAAATGTCCTGAGTCTGTGTTTTCTGGTAAAAGAATTGATTTTTCTCATCTAAGAGTCTTTGGTTGCTCTGCCTTTACTCATCAGAAGGTTGATAAACTTGATCCTAGGTCTAGGAAAGGTGTTTTTCTGGGATACCCTGATGGTGTTAAATGGTATAGGGTATGGCTGAGGGATGAACCAGGGTTCAGGGTTATAATTAGCAGGGATGTTGTCTTTAATGAAACTGAATTCCCTTGCCTTAAACCCTCTGGGGAGTCTGCTTTATCCAGTGAGTCTCCTACCCACATTCAAAGTGATGTGGAGATTCCTACTGGTGCCTCAAGTGAGGTGGAGAAGGTTTGGATCACTGATCCAACTCTTGGACCTAATGGTGACCATGCTGAGGACCCAGTGGATGTAGATCATATTGATGCACCCCCTGATTCAACTGTTGTCCAAGATAGTGTTGTTGTTGATGAGCCAAACTTGCATGATTATATGTTATCTAGGGATAAGGTAAGAAGGCCTCATAACCCCCTGATAGGTATACTGGTTTGGTGAACTTGCTTGCTCTTGCTTTCAATGTTTTTGAATCTGATGGGGATGAACCCCAGACCTATAAGCAGGCTCAGAAGTCTAAGGCCTGGAACTTGTGGCTTAAGGCTATGAAAGATGAAATGCATTCCTTGTTGATAAACCATACTTGGATTCTTGTGCCTTTACATGTTGGTGCCTCTGTGGTTGATTGCAGGTGGCTTTATAAGCATAAAAATGAAATAGATGGTATTAGGTACAAGGCCAGGTTAGTGGCCAAAGGGTTTACTCAACAAGAGGGGGTAGACTACACTGAGATTTTTGCCCCTGTTGTAAAATTTACCACAGTCAATGTTATCTTTGTGTGCTCACTTTAATTGGGAAATGAAACAGATGGATGTTAAAACTGCTTTCCTTCATGGTGATCTTGATAAACCCATTTATATGAAACAACCAGAAGGTTTTGTTGACCCTAAGTTTCCCAATCATGTTTGCTTGTTGAAAAAGGCTTTATATGGGTTGAAGTAGTCTTCTAGACAGTAGAACATCAAATTTAACACTTGTATGCAGAAGCTAGGCTTTGTTAGGAGCACCTTTGATGCATGCTTATATGTTAAAAACCTTGGTAGTGTTCATGTATTTCTGTTGCTTTGTATGGATGATATGCTGATTATGGGACCATGTTTAAAGTCTATTAAGTTTGTGCAAACTGCTCTGTGTGAGAACTTTGACATGAAGGACCTTAGTGATGCTCAGAAAATATTGGGGATAAATATTTTCAGGGATAGAAAGAAGTCTATCCTGGTGCTTCACCAAGAGTCTTATGTGCATAAGATTCTTCAAAAGTTTAATATGGCTGCTGCTAAAACTGCTTCTGTTCCATTAGCTGCACATATTTTACTGAGTAAAGATCTTTTTCCTAAGTCTGATGATGATATTACTGCCATGAAAAAGATTCCCTATGCAAATGCTATTGGCTCTGTGATGTACTAAATGGTCAGTACCAGACCTGATATTGCTTATGTTGTCTCTGTGCTTAGTAGATATATGTCAAATGCGGGCCCTGTGCATTGAGAAGCCTTGAAATGGTTGTTGAGATACTTGAAACATACTTCTAAGTATGGTCTGTGTTACTCAAAGTGTGATGATGGTGTTGAGTTGTGTGGCTATGTGGATTCTAACTATGCTAATGATAGGGACAAGAGAAAGTCCACTACTTCCTATGCTTTTACTGTGTGCAGATCTTGTATCAGCTGGAAGTCTCAACTCCAACACATTGTGGTTCTATCAACAACTGAGTCTGAATACATTGCTATAACAGAAGCCATGAAAGAAGCCATTTGGCTCAAGGGAGTGCTCTCTGAACTGAAATTTATTAAGTCTTTGCCTGTTGTTTATTCTGACAGTCAATCTGCTATTCAGTTGTGCAAAAACCTTGTCTTTCATGATAGAGCCAAACATATCGATGTTAGGTTTCATTTTATTAGAGATGTTGTTGAAAAAGGTGAGATTGCATTGCATAAAATTTACACTGATCAAAACCCAGCAGATATGGGCACTAAGTGTCTATCTGTTGAAAAATTACTTTCCTGCATCAAAAAGTTGTACTTTGATTGTGGTTAGCATTGCATGTCCCTCGGTTGATATGACCCAGACTTGAGGATCTTATTCCCTAGTGTATGTGGGTCAAAAGACCTCTTTGGCTAATGGACCTTGGTCCTTTGGTGCCTTTGAGGCAACCTGGTATTTCCTTAACTAATGTACCCTGTTCTTTGGTGTCTTGGATTTACCTTGTAGGCTGTGATGAAGACACACGTGGACCAGGGCTCTCCACTGTTTACCCAATTGTGAATTGGGCTGGAGGAATTAATTGTGGGCTTAATTAATTCGAAGCCCAGATTCTATTATTTGTGGCCCAATGTGTTGTGGCCCAAAACTTACCTGGGATTAACCGATGGCTGCCACGTGGCATTGTCACCCGGATCTTGAATGCTGGTCGTTGGATCTAGGGTGTGTTTGTTGTGAGTGGTTAAACTCTATCTCTCCCAAATCCGCCTCATTCATTCTGCTCTACACTCTCTCTCTTATCTCTGCCTTCTCTCTAGCGATTGCTCTCTCTCTCCCTCTCTTCTCCGGTCATCTTCTCCGATCATTCCTTCTCTTGTTGTGTGAGGAAGAGTGAGATCCTTTCAACATTGTGTTGATGTGGTGGATCTGTTGGCGATCGAACGGTTGAGTTCTGATCTTTTGCATTCGGTGAAGTTTTGAGAAGATCTTTCTGTGTGAGGGACAATTGGTGATGTTCTGGCAGTGTTCTTGGTGATTGAGACGAGTCCTTGTGATTTTTGTGGTGAATCGCTTCTGTGAAGTAGTAATCGGTTAATCCCTAGGGTTTGGGGGTTGTTCAGTCTCACGGTGCTCCCTTGTGACTCGCGGTGCAGACGGTGGAGGTCTCTGGCCCTTGTGAAGTTGCGTGTGCAACCTGAGCCAAAGTCCCTCGGTTTATTACTTGTGTTTTCAGATTGTTCTTGTTTCAGATCCTTTAGGATCTGAGTTCTTACTATACTAATCAATCTACTTAGTGTGCAGGTCAAGATCCAAGAATATAGCTATGGAATCTGAACTGGTCAAGGGTTCAGTTTAGTGCTAGGGTTCCTTTGTATCTTGTAGCATCAGTAGGTTGTATAGTTCGATTGTATACTTTGTATCTTGGCTTGTAACTCTGAGATTAGCCATCTCAGAACAATTGTAATAAAGTTGTCCCGGTAATTAGCGAATCCCGAGTGGTCTGATCCCTACACTAACTTTGGTCACGTTGCGTGACAATGTGAATAGGTGTAATGTGTTAATACACCTAGTGCAAAAAAATACTCCCTCCGTCCGCCATTAGGAGTCCCATTTATGGGCGGCCCGGGTTTTAAGAAATGTTATGAAAAGTGGGTGAACAAAAGTTAGTGGAATAAGGGTTCCACTTATATATATATTAGTTTTAAATGAAATGTGAGTGTAATGAGTTAATGGAATGTGAGATCCTATTACCATTTATGATAAAAGTCAACCGGAACTCTTATTTGTGGACGGACTAAAATGGAAAAACGGCACTCCTATTTACGGACAGAGGGAGTATGTTGTGGAATGATTTGATGTACATTTGTACTATTACTATCTTAGCTAACCTAATCACTGAAACCAACATTAAATCATCTTGGCTCCACAATGCTCTCCGTTATTTCATTATAACCGGAAGACTACTAGTCAACTGTCCGTCTGTGATAAGTACTAACTTATTGTGGTATTTTATTTATAACTGCATTGAACTTTAGAAGTCCAAGTGTATTAAATTTTGTACATAGAATTTGTTTCTCTTTCTTACTTATAACTTGGTGAAATCACCACCAGCCATTTTTTTTTACCATATTTAGTCAAACTCGATCAGAATTTATCATCATCGGTTGTGCAAACTGGCATGTTTCGATTAACATTCATTCTTCCATCATTAAGGGTTTAGGACCAATTCAGCAACCACCATTAACATACTTATATAATTAGTTCGTTTCAGAAGTTATTCTGAATCTCATTATTCCATTAACAAACCCAAAATAATTAAACACGCTACATATCTTAGCTAATAGCCTAATACAATATAATGGGTTAAATCGGTGAGAGCTAAAATAGGTTTGGGACAGAGACAGCATATTAACCACAATAATTCTCA
Source organism: Salvia hispanica (assembly GCF_029641045.1). Classification (NCBI taxonomy): domain Eukaryota; kingdom Viridiplantae; phylum Streptophyta; class Magnoliopsida; order Lamiales; family Lamiaceae; genus Salvia; species Salvia hispanica. Next base: position 23,718,609 of record NC_142697.1, read on the forward strand.
ATATAGGGAGTAGTATATATCATAAAAAAACAAAGATAAAATCACATTTAAGTGATCGCATATGACTAATCCAATATTGTCAAGGTTAAACAACAAATGAAAAGAAAAATCCTGTTGCTGCAGTTGATATAAGATGGTTCTTCTCCTACTATGACGTACTGGCGCCCATTGACAACCCCCTCACAGCAACTTTGACGGCGCCCACGACACTGAGTTGTCTCATCTCCGGGCTTAACCCGTGTCTAGCATCATTATTGCAATGGTCGTCTATCTGGATTCCGACAAAGAATGCTACCTGCACGTTCCAAGACCAACAAATCGACCAAGCTGAAGTTATCAAGAAAGAAATGTGTACTACTACTACTATTTAACATTATCTTAAGGCAAAAACACATTCTAGGAAAGATGAAAAAGTTCTCAGTCGAAATGTCACAGTCGAAGTGTTGGTGGTCAGTTCCAGTTATGTAAGAAAGACACGGATCACCTATAGGGGTTAAACAATCGCCCACGTGAATGGTGTGTGGGAGGTGAAATGAAGATTCACTCATGTGCCTTGCATTTAATTCTTGTAAGGCTGAGACAACTTGTGACCGAGAAACTCAACTAAAAATGGAGACTGGCCCTCTTAATAAAGATCATATAGTGGAGAAAGACCAAGTATTGACAGGAGACGCGACAAGTAGGCCGTTCAGATACCTTGTCCCGTTAAATTAGATGAACTATGTCTGAGCTCTGAATTTGTTTATATAAACTCTTACCATTTGATTGTGCATTGGTCAAATTAATTTCTACGAATACATGATGAAGAGCACCGTGTGAAGGTACTTTAATGGGAAGAAATGCTTTATTAGAATGCGGATCAACAAAACTTATGCACAAAAGCATCTTTTTTAAGTTAAATGATGAAATTTATGGTTGCAGAAATAGATTTAATGCAAAATTACAGATAGAAAAGTTGTATTTATGGTTGGACAGTGATAAGAACTATTTTAATTGACACACAAATAAAATTACCTTTCCCGATGCATTCCGTACTGGAGAAATGTGAAGAAAATTCCAAAAAGATGTCCTATCTTTTCTGCAAGCAGCAATTAAGAAGTAAGGTCATATGTCTAAGACTTTTCGAATAAGTAATCTGTTATGTGAGATGCGACGCGAGTCATCAACCTGTAATTTAGGATACGTACTGTACAAGGTTGCTCGTTTCGAATGCATTCCTTTATCTGCAAATTTAAAAGCAGAAATTACATCTTCTAACTTATGGCATGGCTGGAGCTTCGGTAAACAAATTTTTAAAAATGATACTTAACTAATCACCAGTATGAGCAGAGCCAGTACTTCTCTGGGAGTTAAATGTTTATGATCAAAAACAAATTATAGAAAATGCTTCTTTACCTCAAACTGTGTACTGGGGTCTGTTTGAGTCCCACTCAAGAACCGGCAATTTCGCCCCAGTACTTCAGGCCTAGCATAGCCTGTCCCAGAAAGGAGGGAGGTTCATATTTGATCAGATTGAGCATATATTTATTCAGAACTTAGAAGACTCCTCAATTGATTAGATGATCGGCTAAATTACATACCAGTCAGTTTCATGAAAGCGTCACTCGCATACACTATAGGCATGTCAGGTAAGAGCGCATTCGTTCTGTAATGTAGCATGTCACCAAGAAATGGTAGTCAGCAAAACGACGTATCCGAAAGATTATTTATATGAAGACAGGATTTGAACGAACTCACAATACAAAGCTTTGTTTGATTCTACCGAGAGATATACTTAAGGAGGAAACAAGCTGTGCATTTCCAGTTGGACAACATCTTATTCTGGCGACGAATTTGCCTGTAAACTCGCTGTAGTTTATCAGAACAGACAAGATATTGTTAATTGCAGCATTTGCCTTTGTTTTCTCCCACTCATTTGCTTCACAAGGCTCATTCATCTCATCTTCTGCAATATTTGAATAAGTTGCATTGTGTCAGCACCGGGTTTTGTTTATTTGTTACATACTTACATTGCATAGTCTAGTCATAAAGGGCACGTATGAGATAATTCAGCTTGATCACAACAACAAACTAAGTTCAGTATATATACATAAAAAAAACAAAACAAAACACTCAACCAGCAAAGCCATGATAATGTTGACACATAATTGAATTGAAATTAGCAATCATCTCAATTATATGAATTGTAGATACAAATGAGCAAAATAACAATCTATGTGGCATCAAACATTAGTTCCCAACTCAAATAGCAATCAATTCAGCATTAACATTAGATTTTAACTCAAATAGCAGCCATTTCAGCATTACTCATATACCATCTTAACAAAGACTCTCCAATCAGACAGAACTAACCTTGATCATCAAGGCTTGAAACCGACTCCACAGAGGATGCACGTCCCTGTTCCAAGATTGAATCCGAACAAACTTCCCTCCTACAACACCTGAAAACAGTCTCACGAACCCCGCCCCCATCTTCACACTCACTCCTGAGGCGGAGTCCAGACAACCTAGGCCTCCTCGAGAGAGGCACCTGAACCCCCACAAAATTAACCACCCTATCATCCTCCTTACTGAAAACAGGACACATGTGGAACAACATCCAAAAGGGGGTCCCATCCTTCCTATAATTCAACAAACTGATCTGCACACCCCTCTCTTCCCTAATTGCCTCGCGAATCGCCATAACCGACCCCCTATCTGTCTCCGGGCCCTGGAACATCCTCCCATTCCTCCCAACCACCTCCTCTCTAGAGTAACCAACCATTTTCAAGAATCCATTTGAAGCAAACACAATAGGGTGCCCAGGAACACAAGGATCGGTTATAGTAAAACAATCAGGGAGTTCATTCAGAACTTCCCTCGCCCACACAGAGTATCTCAAGTCAAATGACTCGTCACCCAATCCCAGATGTGACTCCATCTCAAATACAGCAACTTCCCCTCAAAGATTAAATCTTTATGCCCAAAACTCAACCCCAATCTCAACCTCAATCCCAATCCCATGTGTCGCTATCAGCTTTCGGGAAGCTCAATTAACGGTTTCGAGTTTCAACCCATAAGCAGCAAGAAACATAATAACCATGGAGAAAATTCAAGGTCTTGATAATACTAAAAAAAAGCACACAGATTTTTCAAAAATTTGTGGATGGAAAAGGACATGCAATAGGAAGTAGTAAGATATTGGTAAACAATTATTGAGAGTTTTAGCCATACAAGGAAACGGTGGTTGAGGGGTGTGTGTGTGTGTAGTGGTGTTTTTTGTGTGCGAGACTGATTGAAGAAATTGAGAGAGAGAAACAAGATTATAAATTGTGACAGGAAATATCTTGAGCATGGAATGAACTAAAATTGTTGAGATATACCCATCAATCGCTTTAGTTGCATGAATTAAACTGATTTCAAAAACCACTTTGATGAAGAGGAGTTGCAGTGATGACTTTGCATCTATGGAGAATCAAAAAAATGGGCAGAATTTTAGCTCTTTGATGATTCAATTACGAGAATGAATTGTTCTTTTCTTTCCACTTTTTGTTTTAACAATCAAAACTTACTATTCACTCTAACTACCTTAATTTGTTTTCTGGAAAAAAAAAAACTCCTACTACTTAATTGCCAGTTATATCGATTATTCTATAAACAAATCATGATTATTGTAACAAATCGTTCAATTAAGAACAGAGTGCACCACTCACCTAAAAAAGAATATGAGATATATTGTTGCATTACATTAATTAGTAATTAAGAGTGACAAGCATGGAATAAACTATTAATAAAGATAATTTGTACATTTGAGATAGACATCACGGTGGGGTAGAACTTTGAAATTTTCTGGTGAAGGTTTATGTGTATCTTGAAGAGTCAATTTGTCCAAATATGTTAAGTATTAGTACATATGAGACGCGTTATACGTTCATTTTTGTTGTTATTGTGCACATGTCTTTAGTTATAGATTAGATCTAATAGTAGTAATATTTGGTAAAATAACCTTAAAATTAAAAAATATTGTCAATAAATACACTCATATCGAGGAAAGATAATAGACAATTTTGTAGTGACGGTTCATCGACCATGGGATGTTGAAGTGGCCGTGGACGTTGATTATGTTGCTGGAACTGCCGACACCAAATTTAATAATGCATGTTCAATCAAGAGTCGATACTTTGCGACTGCTACTAGCACGATGGTTGGATGGGACCCATGTTGCATGCTATATATGTATACCACCATGTTTTCAGACAATTTTTCCACCCCTAGTACATGCATTTGATGTCGATGAACATGTTGGGAATGTCATTTCATGCCTCATGCATGCGTAGTAGTTGTTCTCAATCGAGAGTTGTCAAAAACTTCAAGTATTCGGTGTCAAAAACATCTAGAATGCCATGGTAGAACGTCTTAGTATTCTCCCCTTGCCACTTCGGCACATGCAGATAATCGTTGAGAATTTTAGATGTTCTACCAGTTGTGAGTTGTCACATAATCGATGTACATCTCCGAAGTTTTAAAAATAATATTGTGTGTACGCTGCTGGAAGAACTTTTTGCTAGTCGCTAGCGTATAGGATATGCGTATGAATAAATCTGTGCCTACATAAGCAACGGCAAAATATACCCGTTGTGCATCACGGATAGTCACCCGAAATGAAATAAAGGCGGCCCTAAATCTTGTTCCTAGAACATGTACGTCCTCAATCTTAATAGACCACATTTGTTTCCTCCAAAAGTCCAAATAACAACTAATCCACTGAATTATCTTCGCTAAAAAATGTTTTAGCGTTGTATGAATCAATATAAATGAAATGATTTATAAGAGAAAATTGTTTGAAATTTAGAAAGAGGTATAGATATTGAAAATTATTGGAATTGTGGTGTAAAAATAATAAGTGGTGTAAATGAAGGTGAAAGTGAATAGAATTACGTCATCCTTATTGCATAAATGTGGGATTATGTGATTATATTAGAAGTGATTATGACATTTGCTCTGATTGAATAGGGAGATTAGGTAGAGCAAACCAAGTCAAAGAAATAGAAACTATCAAATGCAGGCTAGTACTTATCCATCCACGTATTGATGTGTAGTCTGTTGTCCACACTCCATATTTGATATGTGGATTGTCCATATTCCTACAAATCCTAATTTTCACGGTCTCGATTTAGTGTGCTGAGGTGCATCTAGTTGTATATATATAATTCTCTTTTCTATACTCTCTGTACTCCATTTATCACACCTTTATTATATACTATTATTAGATAAGAGTGTACAAGTGTACGACCAAATACTAACTAATTATTGTAATATCTAATAACTAATATCAATTTAATTAGTATGTTAAAAATATCAAAAGAAAGACATAAATTTATTAATATTTTTGTGTTGATAAATTTATGTTTTTATATTATTTAAATTTATATGTTGTATTAATATAATTATGTCTTTGTGTTAATAATTTTAATACTCAAAATTGAAAGTTATTAGTTATTACTGTAAATTTTAAAGCAGATGTAATAATTGGGTAATATGAAAGCTATATGTCATAGATTAGAACATCAAATATTAATTAATTATAATTATAACTTAACTGCTTAAGAGCATCCGCATCGGTGCTCGTCCGTCGCCCTGTCCGTCCGTGTCGCTGGACAGAGGCACAGAGCTCGTCCGTCCGCCGCTGAAGCTCATCCGTCCGTGCCGCTGAGCAGCCCTACGTGGCACGTCCTGATTGGCCAACGGCATAGCCATTGGCAAATTCGTTTTTTTATTTTAAAAATTCATAAATAATTCAAAATAATACCAAAAAAAAATTGGATTCCCAAAAAATAGAGCCGTTTATGGACGTTTTTTTTTTAATTTTGTGATTTTTTTTTATTTTTTTATCACAAAATCATCTATAAATACACACATTCATCATCCACTTTTCACATCATCTACATCTTCTTCTCTCACCCAAACTCTCTCTAAAAAATTCAAAAATGGATTTCATCAATCTCATTGCGGAAGCGGAGCGCGAAGAACAAGAATATTATGAACAATATCGTGCCGCCTATGAAGCCTATGTCGCCGCCAATACCCCTGCCCCTCCTCCTCAACCAACTAGAGCAAAACGTCGCTACATCCCTCGTGATCGAGAGGGAGCCCATGAAAGGCTCGTTGCCGACTATTTTTCCGACCAGCCGCGGTATCCAGAAGATTACTTTCGGCGCCGTTTTCGCCTGTCAAAACGGTTGTTTATGCGTATTGTCAACACATTGTCCACCCGCGTTGAATACTTTCAAGAAGGTGCAGACGCAACCGGTCGGCAAAGTCTCACGGCGTTGCAAAGTGTACTTGTGCCATCCGACAACTTGATACTGGGCAAACGGTTGACCTCTTCGACGAGTATTTGCATGTCGGTGAGTCAACTGGAATCCTATGCCTCAAGAGTTTTTGCGACGACGTTCGTTCTGCTTTCGGCGAGGAATTCCTTCGGGCACCCACCACCGACGATTGTCAAAGGTTGCTTCGTCTTCACAAAACAGTCCACGATTTTCCCTGTATGCTAGGCAGCATTGACTGCATGCATTGGAAGTGGAAGAATTGTCCGACTGCTTGGAGGGGGCAACACTTAAGCGGCCACAAAGGTGGCGGCCCAACGCTTATCCTTGAAGCGGTCGCCGACTACCGCCTATGGATTTGGCATGCATATTTCGGTGTTGCCGGATCCAACAACAACTTGAACGTGTTATATTCTTCACCACTCTTTGATGATGTTTTGAATGGTGTAGCACCGGCGATCGACTTCACTGTTAACGGAAATGCATACCACATGGGTTACTATCTCGCCGATGGTATCTACCCAAGGTGGTCGACTTTCGTGAAGTCGTTCAGCAATCCACAAGAGCCAAGACGGATTCTTTTTGCGCAGCGTCAAGAGTCTGCTCAAAAAGACGTCGAAAGAGCTTTTGGGGTCCTTCAAGGCCGATTCAACACTGTGAAGTCTCCTTCTCGGCTTTGGTACGTTAAGAATATCGCCGACATCATGTACACGTGCATTATCTTGCACAACATGATTATAGCTGACGAAGGACCGAAGGCGGCTAACTTTTACGACGAGGATGAAGCCGGAAGCTCAACCGCGAGGTCTCCCCCACGCCGAGGTGTGCATACGACGGTGAACGAGAGGATCGAAAGAAGACACACAATGCGCGATACAAGAGCCCACACTGAGCTACAAAAAGATCTAATCAATCACATTTGGGCGAAATTCGGCAACGAGTAGTGCGTCTTTTTAATTTTATTGATTTTAATTGTGTAATTTTTAATTTTTAGGATTTTAATTGTGTAATTTTTAATTTTTAGGATTTTAATTATGTAATTTTTAATTTTTAGGATTTTAATTATGTGATTTTTAATTATTTTGTAATTTGTAATAGTATTTCGGGTATTTTTTAATACATTTTAATATTGTGGAAATATTTTTATTTAAACTGAATAATAGAATGGTGGGACCCTTGAGCTTGTCCTTAGCTAAGAGCACGGATGTGGGTGTTGTGCTCTTAGCTAAGGACAAGGAGTAAAAGTGGGTCTGGGCCTACTTCCGTGCTCTTGGGGCTTAGCGCAGTTGGTTCCGGGAGAGCAGATATTGCTACAAGGAGCTGGGTTCGAATCACTACTGGCGTGTGGGAGCTTCCATCTCTCAGGCACAAGTGTGAGGCCTTGAGAGATGGGCTTCTGTCAGGACAGTGGGTTGAAGGCCTCCTCTCTAACGGCCGTTGTGTACCCTGATTGAACCCCCTCACAAACTGTTGGGTCGGGGTGTGGGGGCGGCTAGGGTGACCGCATCACCTTTTTTTGCTACATGGATGGGGATGCTCTAATTCGGGAGAGTATATCGGTCCATAATTTCAAAGTCCATAGTACGATTAATATATACTACTTCGTATTTACTATTATACAGAGAAGTATGTTGGAAATTGATAAGTTTAAAACGTAGATTTACTCTTTTTGACTAAAGGCCAAAATTGGTGCTGAACACATGACCATTTTACGTTTTTGGTCCTAAACATTATCTTTTGGATTTTGTGGTCCTGAACATATGAAAATTTGATCATTTTAGTCCTCCGTCAACATTTCCGTTAAAAACTAACGGTCAACGAGGTTAATCTCGATTTTGACCAAATTTAACTTTTAATTCTGATTTTTACTCCTTAATTAAAAACCCTAACTATTTTTATAAATATTCTTTCAACAGTATTTTCACGTGATAAACGATAACAGCACGGTGATTTATCATCCCCTGCAAATCCATGGTACGTGGACGCATTCTTTCTCTCTCCCTCTCTAAAAAGAAGTTTGAATCAATAAGACATTAAAGAAAAGCTTAATATGCTGTTGCTGCATTTAGCTAATAAAGTAGATATGGTGCTAACATTTGACCACATTCATCCCCTCTCTTCTCAATCGCCGGAGCTCATTCCGATCAGTAAACAGGCGGATTGTTGGCTCGGTGAGTTTGCTGCTTCGATTTTCCTTTTTCGTTTTTGTGTTAATTTCGATGAATTGTGTTGATTGGATCTGAATCATGTTCATTGATCTCGGATTACAGAAATCAAGTGTGTGATTCGTGTATTGGTTGATGACAATCGGAGATTGATTGTGGAAAAATGCTGCAAATTTGAATTGGGGGTAAAATTGAAAATGTGGATTTTGAATTGGGGATGATCAATTGCGTGGGAAGGGTTTTTAATAATAGTTAGGGTTTTTAATTAAGGAGTAAAAAATTAGAATTAAAAGTTAAATTTGGTCAAAATAGGGATTAAATCTGTTGACCGTTAGTTTTTAATGGAAATGTTGACGGAGGACCAAAATGATCAAATTTTCATATGTTCAGGACCACAAAATTCAAAAGATAATGTTTAGGACCAAAAACGTAAAATGACCATATGTTCAGGACCAATTTTGACCTTTACTCTTTTTAAAATATACTAAAATAATATTTCCATGTTCAACCAAAATTACTTAGCTTTCTCGAATTGAAATGTGTACGTACTATTATTATTTTGGTATTAGATTGGATACTGAAAATAATGGATTTGAATGAAGGATTTAATCAATTGTACTATAATATAACATTACAAAAAGAATGTTCAATAAGGAGTATGTTAATGGATTTGAATGAAGGATTTAATCAATTGTACTATAATATAACATTACAAAAAGAATGTTCAATAAGGAGTATGTTGTGTTTAAATGCTCAACTATAAATCTAAATCTTTTTCCAGTCAATTATTTCCATCGCATATGAGAGTATATGATTAAAACAATTTCAAACCTAATACTATATGTATAAAATACCCAACTTTGTTCAATATAAATAGAGTTGTTTGCCTATAAATACACGAACTTTCAGCATTTTCTGTTTTTCCCTCGAACATTAATTTTTGAATCTAAATGCATGAACTTTCAGTTTTTTCTGATTTTTCACCAAAAAATATATATTTTTTTAAATTAAAGCCGGTGTGTGCGTCGGATGTGCCAACGTGGCAAAAAGCGATGATTATTGAAGCTGAAAAATACACAAACTTTTGTTGGTTTCTAGAATTTCTCCTAAACTTTGAAAATTTATCTTTTTTCCCCAACAATAAATTTTTTCTAAATCATTCAATGCAACAATTTTTAAATTTAGATGTGAATATTAATTTATATATATCAAAATTTATGGAGAGTGAATTTTCTAAAATAATACTCCTACTCCACTTCAATAATATTTTTAACAATCATTTAAATAAAAATAATTATATAATCAAAATAAAATATGAGTAGACGTAAATTTTTACGTAATCATTTAAATCATAAAAATAAAGAATTACTCCCTCTGTCCGTCATTAGGAATCTGGTTCATTTTTATTGTAAATTATAGGTATACATCACTTTTCACTGACTCATTCCACTCATATTCTATTAGTATAAAACTAAGGAGTACATAAAATTGAGTCTCACATTCCACTATCTTTTATCACCTCTTTTTCTTTATACTCCCTTCGGTCCCCATTAAATGTCCTATATTTTCTTATTTGGACGGTCCCCAATAAATGTCTCATTTCACTTTTACCATTTTTAGTAGTGGACCCTCCATTCCACTAACTCATTCTCACTCATATTTTATTGTAAAACTATTATATAAAATTAGGACCCACATTTCACTAACTTTTTCTACTAATTTTCTTCATAAATTCAAATAATTTCTTAAAATTTGCCGATCAAATATGAGACATTTAATAGGGACCGGAGGGAATATTTTGTTAAAATCCGTGTCAAACTCAAATGAGATTTTTAATGGTAGACGGAGAGAGTAAAAATAAAAACAATCATCATTCTGATCAAATGAAATTGGACAAATATCACAAATTTCTTAATTCATAACCTATCTAAATTTTTCAAGACATTAGACAACTAAATATAACATACTATTATTTTACACCCTGCCAATGCCTCCATGCTCCGTACCCGATCCAAGATGAAAATTAGAAAAATCTTTTTCATTTTTAAAAATACACTTGCAATATAATGGAAAAAAGTTCTTATTCGTACAACTATATTAGGGCATCCGCAGCGCGGATCGATGCCGTCTCGGTCTCGTCTCGACGAGACGAGACAGCGTCGAGACCGCGTTGCGATTGAGGACTCGTCCCGACGAGACGCGACAGCTCGTCGCGAGCGGAAGAGGCCGGCCTCGAGCTGGCGCGCGGCGTGACGCCCACTTGCCGGCACGCGAGTGGGCGTCGTAATAATGACGTCATAATTCATTTTTCTAAAATCGATTTTTCAAAAAAAAAATTTTAAAAACGGTAATAAGACCGTTCAACGGTCCAATTTCAAAATTTTTTATTTTTTTTATTTATTTTTTATTCTATAAATACTCTTCTCATTCTCCGTTTTACACACAAACACACATCTATTCTTCTCTCATCTCTCTTTCTTTCCTCTCCAATCACTACTATAAATCATTCCTTTATTTTTTTCTTCTCCCAAATTTAATCCATTCATGGATCCATTTGAGCAAATGCGTCGAATAATGGAAGAATCGCTAGAAGAAGATCGACGTAGGGAGGAGGAAGCCGCCGCGCCTCCTCAAAGGCGACCCCGGACTTACATCCATCATAACCGGGAGGAAGCCGCCGCAAGGTTAGAACGTGATTACTTCAGTCGGAACCCGGTATGGGGAGATATCTACTTCCGTCGCCGTTTCCGTATGTCACGCGCGCTATTTTTGCATATCGCGAATACATTGGTGGCACGGGAAGAGTACTTCAGAGAAGAGTTCGACGCTGTTGGCCGTCCTAGCCACACGACGCTCCAGAAATGTACTGCAGCGATCCGTCAGCTTGCTACTGGACAAACGGCGGATTCGTTCGACGAATACCTGCACGTCGGAGAATCCACTGGGAGACTTTGTTTGCTCAAATTCTGCAAAGGCGTCCGGGCAGCCTTCACCGACGAATTTCTGAAGAAGCCAACCAGCGCAGATTGCCAGTTTCTGCTCCAACTTCACGAACAAGTTGTTGGTTTCTGGATTTACAAGAAGGAATACAAAGAGCTAACTGAATCGAAATTACAAAAGAAGATTCGAAACAAATAAACTGAAAAAGGAAATAGTCGAGTCGAGGAGGCCTCTTTCCGCAAGACGAGATACGTCCCGGTAGTGCTCTTCGGATTGGCGTTTCGTCCCCAAAGATAAAACGGCTGCGTCTCTGGTGAAGCAGCACCGCTATCAATAGAGCTCCGGCGAACTGGATGGAAGAGAGGGCAGAGCTTCGACAGAAGAACAATGCAGAGGAAGGAGAGAGTGTATGATGCAGAGTGGATTCTAGTTTCTGTGTGTTTAGAATGCTAGAATGGCTAGCCTATTTATAGACTCGATCCACTGCAGGGGGTCAACGGCCATAATGGCCGTCATCAATGCTAGACCGTAACGGTCGTCGGTTACGAAGCGTTACAAAACGTTACAGAGCTGAGAGTTTGAATCTAGAAGCTTCTAGATTCGTTCATGACGTGGACTATCACGTGTCAGCCACGTTGGCTTACCGCGTCATACTGACGAGGTGGCATTCCGCTTGGCTCGCTGACGTGGAAACGGTGGTGGTCTAAAAAGAACTAGACCCACTAGACTTGGGCCAAGCCCGCAACTAGGCCCAAGCACCAAGCCCACGACCAGGCCCAAAGAACAGCCTAAAGACCAATTGCCAAGTCCAAGTCCAAGGGCAAGGGCATGAGCACGGGCTCGGGCTCGAGGCACGCGGCTCGCGGCTCGCGGCGGGGCGGGCGGCGGCGGCGGTGCGCGCGCGTGGGCTCTACAGCCCATCTTAGTCCACTATAATTATTCCATGTAATAATCCTTCTTATTAAATACTAGTTTAATAAGGTTGTAACTTCCAATGTGGGATAATTAACTCTCTTAATTATTCCCTAAGCTTCTCTCGTAGCTCATTAAATTTGCAATTTTGCACAACTTTAATCCCTTATTTCTCACTCACCGGGAATTGGATTTGAGAAAATGAATATACCACTGTCATCTACTCCGAATGTAGATCGACGCTATCTCATTTAATTTTACAAAATTAAATGTCTCGTTGAAATTATAATTGGTCAAAGTTCATTGACCGGGCATAGATTCCAACACAAGTGCACGGATTACCCGGGATGATCGGGAGCGTCGATTGCATGCATTGGCAATGGAAGAATTGCCCTGTGGCGTTGAGGGGGTCATACACGAGCGGCCACAAAGGCACCCACCCCACTGTTATACTCGAGGCCGTCGCCGACTACCGACTATGGATTTGGCATGCGTACTTCGGGGTCCCCAGCTCGAACAACGACGACAACATGCTCAACAATTCCAACCTCTTCAGCGAAGTTCTGAATGGTAAAGCGCCGGTCATCAACTTCATCGCTAACAATCGCCAGTATAAAATGGGGTACTATCTTGCCGACGACATCTATCCAAAGTGGTCAACCTTCGTGAAGACGTTCAACAGGCCTGCGAACGAAAAACAGTCTCTTTTTGCGCAGAAGCAAGAGGCTGCTCACAAGCATGTAGAGAGAGCGTTCGGGGTTCTCCAAGCTCGATTTAACATTATCAAAGCCCCGGCTCGTACGTGGTTTATGGATAATATGGTCGACATCATGTATACGTGCATAATCTTGCACAACATGATTGTCACCGACGAAGGACCTGAGGCGGGAAATTGGTTCGACCCTGAAATCCCAGAAAGCTCAACCGCAAGTAGTTCGCCTCGAAGGGGAGTGCATCCGTCTTTGTAAGAGCGGTTGTCTATTCGGGCAAGGACACGTGATTCTACCGCCCACGCCCAACTCCAGGAGGATCTAATGGAGCACATTTGGACAAAATTTGGCAACCGTTAGATGATCGTCACTAGAGAACTCTTTCTTCTGCTTCTTTGCCTCCATTTTTTTTGTGATTTGAATTTAAGTGTGCAATTTGTAATTTCTAGTTTTTTAAATTATGTGTTTTTTTTATTTTTTTTAGGTATTTAAATTGTAATTTTATTTTATTTAATGAAGTGTGTTTTTATTAATTGAATTTGTTGGAAATAAAAATAAAAAATGAAATTGAATGAATAGTTAAGGGATGAGATGGTTAAGAGATTGAGGGATGTAGGTGTTGTCTCTTAGTTAAAAGATGAGGTGAAAAGTACAAGGAGACCCATAAATAATGAAGAGATGAGACGGTTAAGAGACGGATATGAGGCATGGATGCGGATGGCCTTATATTCCTCCTTTCCAATAAGTTTTGCCCCACAAATTGCATTGTTAAGACCAACATACTAGCACGGCTGGAAGTATGAGGTGTAGTTGTAAATTGTTGTTTAAGCATATTATATTATTACAAAGCTTAACAAATTGGATTTGTAATATTTTTAGGTTAGAGAAATAACATGCGGTTGCCAACGTAAACAAAAATGACGTTATTCTTCGTTTGAGGTAATTTTTTGTTTGAGCTCCGTCATAAAAATAGAGAATTTGAAAATGGCATAGATTTAGTATATAATTAATGTAGAGATATAAAGAAAGTAAGTACTATTGTATTTTAATTTTTAAGTGACTAGTAAGATACATCTCATTAAAAATAAACCTTACCGATAAAGAATGTGAACTAATTTTTTAGGATGGACCCAAAATTTAAAAAATGGACTATTTGTCAGGATGGCCCAACATAGCAAAAATGGACTATATTTGAGAGAGAATATCATTTTTTGTTTACATTGACAATCACACAACATAAAGCTCAAAAACCTATTACTTATTACGAAAAGCTTGTCATTTTAAGTAGGAATACTGTTCACTTCGTCAGCCATTAAAAATCCCTATTAATCATTTTAGTTTTCATAGGAGATCCGGTTAATTTTATTATAAATGATAGATAAATATCATTTTTCATTAATTTATTTTATTCATATTTTATTATAAAACTAATATATAAAAATGAGTCTTACGGAATATATAAAAATGGGTCTTACATCCCACTATCTTTTCCCACCCACTTTTATGTATTTTTTAAAACTTGTATCTAGCTCAAATAGGACTTTCAATGACGAACAAAAGAAGTACTAACTTTTTGTTGATTTGTGGTAAATCCTATAACATTCAAATCATGCGAATTAAAGTAATAATTTTATTACCATTTATAATTGTTCCAAAAGACTATTTTTCAAGTAAAACTGGTAGTGGTGTGGAAATCGAATCTACAATGTAAATATACTGTTATTTCTCAAATGTCGTAGACTTGAAATGACGTTGTTTCCATAATTTTAATCAATTTAGGACCTTTTTTTTTTATGAGTGAACTTCAAAAATGGTCCCTGGACTATGGGTTTATCTCGAAAATGGTCTCTGGACTTTAAAAATATCACCAGTAGTCTCTGGACTAAGGGTTAATATCAAAAACGGTATTTTGAGACGAAAATGCCCTTTTGAGGGGTTTTGAGGGGTTTGGGCAATTTGGTCTTTTTACACTTTTAACATTTTAAATCTAATATTATTTTAGTTATGTACTGAATCTGATATTATTTCAAAATTATCATTCTTCTTCCCTTTTGTCATCCTTCATTTTGTTTCTTTATTTCAATATTAGATTTAATTTTACAAAATTAAATTTTAAATTTCAATTTTTAAATATCAATAAATTTTTTTAATTAAAACTATTAATTCATGGAAACTATAAATATTGATTAAAACTATTAATTTTTGTTATTTAATATAATATTAAGCTGAATTGAAGAATTACAGAAAAATAATATTAATCGTGATGGAAAAATAAGAGCTATTCTATTTAGCCTTCGTTCGGTTGTTATAATTGCTTGTAATTGAATATTATGAAGTCGACTAAAAATTTTGTATAGGAGTATTTTTGTTGAAATTTTCTAGTCATTTTGATTGATTGTTTTCAAATTAATAAACGAAAATTATATTAGTCTTACATTAGACGCATATTTATTTCAGAATAAATCGTGTTATATTGTCTATTTATGATTAAAGCTATTAAATATTGATTAAAACTAAGACGTTGTTATATCTTATTGATTAAATATTAGACACTATCAAATATTGATTATGACTAATAATTTTTGTTATTTAATAATTTTTATAATTAAAAAAATTTATTGATATTTAAAAACTGAAATTTAAAATTTAATTTTGTAAAATTAAATCTAATATTGAAATAAAGAAACTAAGTGAAGGATGACAAAAAGGAAGAAGAATGATAATTTTGAAATAATATCAGATTTAGTACATAACTAAAATAATATCAGATTTAAAATGTTAAAAGTGTAAAAAGACCAAATTGCCCAAAACCCCAAAACCCCTCAAAAGGGCATTTTCGTCTCAAAATATCGTTTTTGATATTAACCCTTAGTCCAGGGACTACTGGTGATATTTTTAAAGTTCAGGGACTATTTTCGAGATAAACCCATAGTACAGGGACCATTTTTTAAGTTCACTCTTTTTTTATTTCCTAGTTTTTCGTAAGAATTTAAGAATTCGCCATTCAGGGTTGGCAAGTTTGATTCACGATTGCAACTGATCGTTACGAGAAAGACATTGAATTCACATCTCTCAAATAGCAATTCTGACATTCACAAATTTGGGTTTTTGCTAGAGAAGGCAAATGTTTGCACTTTGCAAGGCTAGATCGATGGGCAAACGACGACAGAGGTGGCCAAGCTATGAAACATTTAGCAATAAACAATTAATTAACTAATTAAATTTTGATTTGATCTACTCAATCCACTTATCCACCCAAAAAATTATGTGTCAATTTGCATTTTCTTCGATCCCATAAAAATATGGACATTTTCATTTATACAAAATTACCACAATTTATTACTCGTATACAATTTATTTACAATTTATACCACCATCAATACACTATTAATAATGTGGATCTCATTATTCACTAACACTGCTTTAACAGATTGAGATCATCTGCTCATCTGCTGTGCAAAATGCCACCGCAGAAGGATGTTGTGGTGATCTACACCTTCTTTTAATTTCACATACTTGTATTGTTTTTTTAATTTCAGAAATGAATGGTTTTGGATCACCACAGTATCCGCTGCTGTGGCATTTTGCACAATAGGGATCCCATCCCCTACTTTAACTACCTTATAATCTTTTCTCTTACTTTACTAATTTTTTCTTAATTCTCATGTCTTATTCATATTTTTTTTATATTTTTATGGAACGGAGGGAGTATAAATCAGTAGATATACCATTCTTAATTTATTAAATAAAGAAGCTTAAATAAGAAAAACATTTATAAATCATTTTAAATGTTATATAAAAATGTGATTACTATAAGTCTTACCAACCGTATTTTATTAAAAATATTTTGAATATAATCTATCCAGTCAAACAATAACATTAAATTGCATACTAATTTTATCATAGCACATCCTTATTTGTCCTACGTTATACCAATCGGACGAAAACTGAATGACATTAATGTGTATGTTAAATAAAATATCACTAATCACTTATTGAATTTTTTTTTAAAAAAATGTTAGAGCATGAATAAGAGAATAATGGCATATTTGATATGGGTGATAACTCATCTACGTACTCCTACCAAACATGGCCTAAAGATACCTAACAAATATGAATTTACTTAAGGCAATCCAAATAATTTATGAATTTTCAAGTGGAAAAGAATCGAGAAATTAAGTGCTTAAAACAATAGATATTATAGTTTAAACCCTAGAAATTATATTTATATGAACTATTTGATTAAAAAAAACGAGCTTAGCAGTCGTTTTAATTTCCCTTTTCCCCTCAAAATTGAGATTTTTGAAAGATCTTAGTACTACAGCACCACAGTAATACGAGGAAGAAGACTGTATTACTATTAACTGTGGCAGCCTTACTCCACTTCAACTGCTCTCGGTTCATCGCCAGATCTGGCGTGATTCCATCACACCGCAATCGGATTCGTCGCGAACCGCCCCGCGCTTCTCGGGCGAACCGCCATTTCCGGATCAGGTCAATATTCGGATCACTTTTGAATTCTCAGCTCGAATTGTCGTTTGCATCCAATTGAGTCGCGTGGTATTGCGTTATAGTGAGAATTATGCGAGTTATTGATGCAGCTGACTGTTTGAAGTGTGAGGATTAGTTTGGTTTTGCGGAATCAGTGGGTTTGGATGTGGCCAAGTTATTTGTGTTATGTTCTGAATTTGTGATTCGTGAATTTGTTTGAATTTAGGCTTTTTGTGTGTACGAGGATTCGATTGTGCTGATATCATTCGATTTTAAGCCTTTTGATTGATCTACGTGCATTTGACATTAGAAATGGGGAAATTGGATTTGGGGTCTTTTGGTTAGCGATCGATCAAAGGAATCTGGAGTGATGAATTTTCACTTACCTTTTAGTATTATTTTTCAATTTCCTTATGAAGCTATGAAACAGTTAGATCCTGAAGATTGTATGTTTCCTGATGTCGCAGAAATAATTATAGTGGAAAATGAATTTTTTGAAGCTGAGGTCCAGCATCAGTCAGCAATCTGTTAAAGAGACCCAGGTAGAGGCAAATTATGTGTCAAAAGCTGCTAGTACATTGGAGGGTCTGATTGCTGAAGATCCATTTGGAGAAAACACATCTTCTGAGCCAAGGTACTCAGAAAGTGAAGAATTTGGGAATGAGAATGGCATGGAAGCAGATTCAAGTGGAAAGAATAATCAAGTAGACAGCCATATAGATGTTACAGAAGATGATGGGTTGATAGTTATTCCATGCAGTATGACCACACTCTTGCTCTTTATTACTGGCACCATTTGATTCTGTAAAATTGTTCTAACCTTCTAGAGATAATTGTGGCCTGTCTGTGAAAAAGATAAATAGTATAGTAGTAGTAATTTTTATGAAGCATTTGCATAATCATGCGGAATTATCAAAGATCTGTTAGTGCTGCTAATACATTTGAGCCGAAGGTTCTCTTATAAAGTTTGAGCTCCACGGTGCCAGCCTTGAAACCCTTGGTTGAAACTTGAAAACAAGATTAGACCACCAGGCTACAGCTTTTCCTTTGAGTAGTCACATTAGATATTGCTTAAGCTCTCTAGACATGTTATTTTGTCATTTTGCAATCCCAGTAAAATAATGCCTATCTCTATTTTCTCATGTATAAATAATCCACTAGATAAGTTAAGGCTGCCATCTATGTGAACGGTGGTGATAGCTAAGGCAAATATCTAAGATGGATGCAAGTGGAAGAGGAATATGGCTGACAGGAAAGAAAGGTAGATGTGGCATAAGAATGATTGTAGACGATGCTTTAATTACCATTAGGGATGATGAATTCTTGGCCAGTATAACTTCCAGGATCTGATTGCTTGAAGCATTCACTTCTGCCAGCATATATTTGAAGCTTTATTTGAAGTGTTATAGTGGCTTTGATTTGCTGATAGAGTTGACCTAGAGCTTTGTCAGAGTTACTTATTTTATTTTTAGTTTTTGAAACTAGCTTAACTGGAGTTGCTCTTATTGCTATGTTTGAAGCTTTGTCTGAACTATTTTAACTTGTGGATTTTTCTTCTTACCCCAGAAGAAGTTCCAGACAATTGGAATGAGGCATCAGATATACTTTCATTACGCTCCCTGGACCGCAGCTTTGTTTTTCCCGGTATCTGTTTGTGTTTGTTTGCATTTTTTCTGAGCCAATATATTTGCCCTCTTTTTAGCTTGATTATTTCTAGATCTTAATTTTAACTCTTACAATTTGCGTATGTCATCATCTTAGGTGAACAAATCCGAATTCTTGCATGTTTGTCTGCCTATAAGCAGGATATGGAAATAATCACACCTTTTAAAGTTGCTGCTGTCATGAATAAAACTGGAATTGGGAAAAACTTCAAAAAACAAAATGGGAACATTGAAGGAGAAGCAAGCCCAGTCCCTGAGATCGTTGTCAAAAGTTCTGATGATAAAGATAATCAAACTGATGAAATCATAACAGAAGAGAAGATTGATTCATGCAAGGATGTTTCAACCGGTGAGTCTCTCCTTAGGATGGAAGATCACAAAAGACAGACTGAACGATTGCTTCGAAGATTTGAAAATTCACATTTTTTTGTGCGAATTGCTGAGTCAAATGAACCACTGTGGTCCAAGAGAAGAGCAGGAGAAAACTGTTCCGAATCTTCCACTGCATTTGAAGAACAACTTCTAGGAGATTCTTTAGAAATTGCAACTGCAAGAAAGAAGAAGAATCCCGCTAGTGCCTCGATTGACAAAGGAAAATTTGATTCACGCACATCTGGGGGACTGGCAAGAGGTGTTGCCAAGTGCTGCTCACTTCCAAATGGAGACATAGTGGTGTGTTTTTAAATTAACTTGGGAAAAGTTTGTAGGCCTATGTTTACTTTTTTATCGTTATGTTTGTGTTCATAAAGATTGAAAAATCATCTACCTCTTCTTGTCTGATTTAATTCGCCCATCTTAGTTTATTGGGTTGCAGGTTATCATAAAAAACATTGAAGGTGTGATATGTGTTATACCATGCATCTTGTTATGTGGTTTGGAATATTTAAAAATAGACAAGTGTGAGCTATAATTTCTTTTGTGATAGTTATGTCCCAGTTGCTAATGCTGTTTTGGAGAAGCTCGCTGCTCTATCAGTTATGTTTTTTTGCAGAAGTCTTGCTACATCCATTAAGCTAGCTGTGCCAATTTGTTGTCTTACTACCGATTTGATTTAT
The DNA here is from genome assembly GCF_029641045.1 of Salvia hispanica. Taxonomy (NCBI): domain Eukaryota; kingdom Viridiplantae; phylum Streptophyta; class Magnoliopsida; order Lamiales; family Lamiaceae; genus Salvia; species Salvia hispanica. The sequence continues at coordinate 23,738,854 of NC_142697.1, forward strand.
AACAAAGTGGAAGTTCCATACATAGCAATGTCGATAGGCATTTTGTGCTTTCTTACTTGACATATAGTCAGTCTCTCAATTTAAAATGCTATGCCTCCTGTTTAAAATGCATCTAAGGTTTATGACAGAATCACGCTGCAATGAGGATCTCTCTAACTTTGTAATTGTGGTCGCATGTGCCAGTAATTTATGTTTAGAAAGTATATTTGCATTTTGCTTTTGAACCCGCCTTAATCTACAGCTGTGTTACTGATATAGACAATACTGTGTTTAAGTCCTTTGCATAGGCAGGCCAACGTATACATGTGGCTAGGGGGGATCTCCTATCTAGGTTCAAAATATAGCATTCCTGCCCATATACATGGAGGCTTTATTGCACTACGGCTGACATGAAATACTTGTTATATCCAGATTTTTAATCAGTAGCAACCTTGAGTTTTATGTGTTACTACTGATTTGAATTTCACTTTTTTTTGGAAGGATGCAGGTGCTTTTACAATTAAATATTGGCACTCAGTTTTTTATGGATCCAATCCTGGAGATTATACAATTTGAGAAGCATCAAGACAGAAATCCGAGCATTCAGAATCAGGATATTCCTACTTCTTTCAATCGAGATCCTTATGGGGAATTATTAAAATGGTTACTTCCATTGGATAATTCTATTCCTCCTCCATCTCGTCCTTCACCTCCTCCAGCACTGAGTTCCAGTTCAAGTATTCGTAGCGCATCTGTGAAACCTGCTGTACCTAGCTCTTCAAGTTCCCAGCTCTTTTCTTTTGGACATTTTAGAAGTTATTCTATGTCCTCAATCCCTCCAAATGCTACACCACCTGTAGCTACACCTTCTGCAGCTACATTGCAATCAGCTACTCCACCTGCAGCTACATTTCAATCAGCTACTCCACTCGCAGCTGCCACCACTCCTGAAACTAAACCTACTATCGACCCAGAAGATTGGAATCAGTTCTCGTTCAAGAAGTTTGTCGGAAGTGGAAAAAGTGGAGATGAGGGACTATTATCTTTTCGTGGTGTGCCACTGCAACAAGAAAGATTTTCTGTTCGGTGTGGTTTGGAAGGAATATTTACACCTGGAAGAAGGTGGAGAAGAAAAATTGAGTTGATTCAACCTGTAGAAATTAATTCCTTTTCTGTTGATTGCAACACAGATGATCTTCTCTGTGTACATGTGAAGGTATAGTTTCTTTTATTGCCTCTATCCTACTTCCTTTGTCATTCCTCTAGGTGTTATGAAATTTATGCTTCCTTTCAAAAAGAAAACATGAGATGCCCTTACTAAAAGTATTGATTTTTTTGGTTTAGGATTTTAATGCGTTAAATAATGATAAGCTTATTTGTGCAGAATGTTTCCCCCGTTCATGCACCAGATATAGTGGTGTTCATAGATTCCATAACGATTATTTTTGAAGAGGCATCAAAAGGTGGACCACCATTATTTTTACCGATTGCTTGGATTGAATCTGGGAACAACTGCAGTTTACCAAATCTAGAATTGAGGTATTGTCATGTGCATCAGTTATTTAAAACTTGTGTCCTCAGTCCTGATAATGAAATTTTGGTTGTTGATCTGCTAAGAACATGTTTGCAGCTTAAAGGCTTTTGCTCTGCATTTTCTTATGTTTTATTTGAAATAACCCTGGAGAAGTTATTTCTTCTCTTTTTCAAATTTTTTTGAGAACCATCTTCGTTGACAACATGGAGGCTATCCTTTTTAATGATAACATGTTGTCTTTCTCCCTATACAAACCGGTCTTGTTCCCGGTGCACATAAAAATATTTAGATATCTTATTGTTCTACCTTGCATGATTGAAGCCAGGAGTGTTGTGCTGCTGTTGTTTTGCTTGCTTTCAATACACTTACAAAATTTTCGTTATCTGTGCTTGGCTTTATTAGTACACAGTCAGTAAATTGCAAATTACTCTTTTGGCAGCCGAAAGTACATAAAAGACTCGTATCAGATCTGTGGTTTCAAGCACAACATAAATTATGTGTAACTGCCTGTGCTAGGTTAAATATCATTCTGCCTCTTACTTCTTGGGCAAGTAAGAAATTTATAGTTGACTGTTAGTTCTTGTCAAAAGTCATGAAGACAACAATAAAATCCCTAACATTTCCAAGTGACCAGCCGAAAGTACATAAAAGACTTGTATCAGATATGTGGTTTCAAGTACAACATAAATTATGTATAACTGCCTGTGCTAGGGTAAATATCGTTCTGTCTCTTAGGCAAGTAAGAATTTTATAGTTGACTGTTAGTTCTTGCCAAACGCCATTAAGACAACAATGAAATCCCTAATATTTCCAAATGACCAGCTAAGAATAATGATGTTGCTATGTCCAAGAGTACGCTGCTGGTAGTTGATCTAATAAAAGTGACAGAGTGGCTTATTCAACTGTACATCAAGCTTTTGCATACTACCTCCGTCCACAAAAAATAGACAAAGTTGTAAATGGCACGGGTTTTAATGCGTAATTGGTAAAGTAAGAGAAAGGAGGAAAAAGGTGGTAGAAGTAGTGTTAGTGGATTGTGAGATCCACATTTGGAATGATGTGTAGGGTTAGTATTTGTTTAAAAGTTTTCATATTTGGAATTGGTCTAATTTTGGTGGACGGCCCAAAATGGTAAAATTAGTCTATTTTTTGTGGACGGACGTAGTATTAAGAGTTGGTTTGAAAGATATAAAGTAAATAATGTTTAGTCTTGAACAGTTTCTATTCTTTAAAGGGAACTACTCATCCAAATATAAAAGAAACATCACCTGATCTGTTTTGAGAATTTGTTCATTTGTCACTTGATATTGCAGATATAACAGGAATTGCCATGTCCTACACAGGGACCTTATCTTTTTTCCTGTTGGTTTTCTGTTCTTCCTTAATCTCAATCATCTAAGCAGTTAATATGGTGTATAATTGATAGGAGAGGTGAAGAACATTCTTTTATTCTGAAACCAGCAACTACAATGTGGAAGCATGGAAAGGGTCACAGTGATGGTAATCCACGACTGTCACGCGTATCAGCAGCATCTGCTTCATCAAGCTTGCCTCACTTGAATTCTGGTGCAAAGAATAATGGATCATCTACCGATCAATTTGCTGTTCTTGTTTCATGTCGATGCAATTACACTGGTACAGTGATGTATAATTTGGATAAGTTCGATAATAACTTAATGTGGAGAACCTTATGTATGTGCTAATTCTCATTCTGTCGGTTGAATGTTGTAGAATCAAAGTTGTTTTTTAAGCAGCCGACAAGCTGGAGGCCTCGTATTTCAAGGGATCTTATGGTTTCTGTGGCATCTGAGATGTCTGGGCAAGCTCTTGGATCTGATGGAACCCAGCTTCCAGTTCAGGTTATATACAAATTCAGCTGTGTTCCTTTTGTTCATTTTCATTTAATTATCTAAGAGTTGACACCTACTACTGCAATATTAATTGTTTGAACTTTCAGGTTTTAACTCTTCAAGCATCAAATATGACTTCAGAGGACCTGACATTAACAGTTCTTGCACCAGCGTCATTTACTTCTCCTCCTTCTGTAGTGTCCTTGAGCAATTCTCCTCTGAGTCCAGTTTCAGATTCCATCGAGTTAGCAAGTGATAGGCGAGCAGATGTTTTTTATGGGCACAAAATGGAAGATAGTTCACAATCTGTATCTGGCAATGAACAAACTGTACCCATGTCTGACGTGGTCCAAAACACTGATATGGGTTGCAGCCATTTATGGTTACAGAGTAGAGTTCCTCTAGGGTATGTTATATTTAATTTCTGTTTGTTTTTCTTTCAACTTCGCCCCTTAAAATTTTTCTTTCTTCTTGAACCAGATGTGTCCCTTCCCAATCTACAGCAACTGTTAAGCTTGAAGTTCTTCCATTGACTGATGGAATTATCACTCTTGATTCTCTTCAAGTCGAGGTTAGGGCAAAAGGTAAAAAGCAGAACCATTGCACCTGAATTTACACATTTGATTTTTTTGAAAATAGGGAAATATAAGTACAGAGAAGTATGTGATTGGTACATATTTTTGTCAATTCTGATTCAAAATTTCGCTGCTGAAAGGAAGAGCTAGTATATATAAAAAAAAGTACACCGTATATGAACTTTCTGTTTACTGAGTACATGTATTGACTGAGGTGTGGGTTGTGGTGGAGATGACAAAAATCGCATGATGCTATTGATTTGATGGCAGTAAAAGTTTCTAGTTGCTTTCTTCATTTTAAATCACATGATGCTTTTTGGGTGATAGGTCTTACTTATGTTCCTGAGCAATCCCTAAAGATAAATTCAACCTCGAGCATTGCAACTGGTATACTTTGAGGTGCCTGTTTTGTTCAAGTTCATTTGTTTTCATCGTTCTGGCACGAAGACACAAATTGCAAGATGGCTCTGGCTTGTTGCCAGTTTCTCTGTTGATATGAGCTTTAAAATCTGGTCGGGTCAGTTTCTCTACCTAAGCCAGCTACCGAACAATCTCTTATGTGAAAACCTCACCCGGTCTATTTTTCATACATTTAGAGAGTACAGGTCCATACATCCCCGTAAAGAGTTCATTGTGCTCCTTATTATAGGAATCATTTCATACATGTTTTGATTTGATTTGAGATGTAGCTATGTAGTTGAGGTAGACTTAGCGGGAACTATTGCGCATTTCTTTCAGCCGTAGATTTGTGCGAAAAATTGCTTTGCGTTTGAGATTATATTGTTGTTGTCAACTATAGTCTCCTCCATCAGTGTGAAACATGTAAGCATATTTTGTATCTGATTTTCTTGTAATCCTTGAAATGTTACAATTTATAGACAACGAAACTGTTGCTGTTTTCATGCTTGTAGGAAATTTTTATTTATCACTCCCCCTATATCCTTGATCTTGACATTTGATTAGGTCATGACATATATTGATATTTTAACTGTATATTTCCCTTTCGTCACCAAATAATTGTAACACGTAGCAGAGCAAAAAGAATTTGCAGCATGATGTGCAAATCTTCAACTTTGTATTATATTATGATTTAATGTCAGGTCAATGTTCAGCTTATAATTGTAGCATATGTGTCTACCGTTTAAGTGGAAATGGTATGATTATCTGCGGATTTGTCATATCTTTTCAACTTATTTATTACCACATGTTAGCTGCCGCAGCATAACATTCTTTTTGGGATTTCAAATCATTGTATTTCCTCGTAACATTTCTTATAATAAGCAGTGTTTTTCATTTAATAAACTTCTCATAAGTAATATATACTCATTCATCAACGAACGAAAGAATATTTGTACTTATCTGTTATTTCGATCCGTCCGCAATTTAATTCTCTTTTTAATTTTTTTTATAAGTAGATCATATTTCATTAACTTATTATATTAGTATAAAATTAATAGTACTCCTGCTATATAAAGTGGCACTTGTATTCTCTTAATATTTTCATTCACTTTTCTTCCTATTTTTTAAAATCCACATTGAGTTTAAAAGTACTCCAAGATTTTAACATGTAGACAAAGGCAAATATTACACTTTTAATTGCAAGTTAAAATCTTTTTTTATTGTGATAAGATGAGATTCATTTTTAAACTTTGCGCAGGATTTTACATTAACTAAAGAATGCAATAGATATATAATTTGTCATTGAGATTACTTCATGTAAGATGTTTTTACGCATGCATCTCACTAATGGATTATACATTTGCGTGTAAATATATTGTAATAATTCGTTATTTTGTGTATTTATCTTCTATTTTATCCTATATTACGTGTTCCGATAAACTTACAATTTGAATGAAAAAAATAGTAGTCCTAATATTTTATAATACTAGTTGATTTGATAACCCCTATGAAAAAAGTTTCAAAGATAAAGATGAAAGGAATCATAAATAGAGGATTTTTACTTGAAAGTGATAACTAGTTTTCACACCGTAGCCTAAATTATGACCGCACCCACCTCTTATGTTTCACCATTTCAATTTTATGCGCCGCGTTGATCTAATGATTAAATCACATTTTCCATATCCACTCTATTATTAGTGCATGATTCATGTCAAATAATATTCGACAACAGAATATAAATAAATCATTCAACAATAATATTTTAAATCTAGAGTAATATTTTATTCAACAATTTACCAAACCAACTTAGTAAACTAAGGCTAAATACATGCATGCTCTCATATTTATAATTCCATGTCTCCCATCACTAATTAGGACTCTCCCAATTTTAATTAACATTCTTTTATGATTGCAATTTGATTTCTTGATCTTATTCTTACGATCTAAAATATCGCTAGCGTGTTGATAAAATAGCGGATTTAATTGTATAGATATAAAATTAAACATAATCACTATATAATAGTAAAATCTTTTTGATTAGACCAATCATAAAAAGTGAAATCCAAAGAAATAATTAGCGACTAAACAAAATTTTTTTGCCGAAATTCCATAATTAGATTGAGAGTGCGTTTGAACGCACAACAACGACACGTCACCGAGATGGTGGGTCCCACCTATTATTCTCTCATGCCCGCCCTGCCCGCGGTTTCCACTTCCATTCCATTTTGTTGAAAACTGACCGCTCAAAAGTTGAAACAATGTCAATTTTCCATTAAAAAATTAAAATAATTTTCCCTTTTTCAAGCAATTTCACCTCATTTTCTTATATTCCATCACACATAATTTTACCCAATATTCCACTTTACTCCGTCCCACATAATTTTACTCATTTCATTTTTATTATTTTTGGCAGTGGACCCCATTTTCCACTAACTCATTCCTACTCACATTTTATTATAAAACCAATACTTTAAATGTAGGACTCACATCCCATCAACTTTTTCAATTCACTTTCTATTACATTTCTTAAAACTCGTGTCAAGTCAAATTATGTGAAATTACGTGAGAACGGAGGGAGGAATAGTTTATGTACCTTTACTGCTTAATTTGTGAGTTAAATAACAATTACTACAAGTCAACTGGTTACTCTAAATTATCAACCTACGAGGATGAACTGTAAAAACAATATATAAGGTGCCATATTTTTTTCTTTAATATTTTAGTCGCCTTTTAGAATTATTTAATTTAATGTCAAAATTCAATGAATTTGATTACACCCACGACTCTGTCCAACTAAACCAGACCTACCAATTTCAATAGCATGAATATAGAAGCTCTATAAAATAGGGTTTAACACAAAAATATCGCATCCCACTTATTTACGTGGCACTTTATCAGTATAGTGTCTAAATATCTCCCATGTATTTAGCTCTATTCATTAATCGTGGCACTTTATCAGTATAGTGTCTAAATATCTCCCATGTATTTAGCTCTATTCATTAATCTAAAAAGGATTAGCATCTGATCAATTATAAAATAAAAATGGGATGGCTATATACATTAATTTTATACTACCGTACTGGTTTTGGCATTTCTGTTTCTACATCGCCCGAATCGATGAGTTTTTAAAAGAAAAGGAATGAATGAATACTCACGATCACAAATCACAATATTATTTCATTATAAGAAAGGTCCAAAACTCGTATTTTTTGAGTGTTTTCCTATGCTACCGATCATCTTCTACATTGAAATTTAAAAATCTAATAAAGACAAAGAGAAAAAACTATATGCATAAAGGGTAGTGGAAGTTATCAATCCTTATTAGGAGCAAACATTGTACTGTAGTTAAGAAGGTTTATTCATATTTTGGACTACCAAATTTATCAGGCAAAATCAGTTAACTATCTTATAAAGAGTATGAGTCACATTATTTTTTAAGTAAGAAAGCCAAAAGTGTTATGTGTATACTTATTCTAAACTATTTGCCATAGTTCGAAATTAGTAAATATCAATTAATTTGTTATTTTGTGATTGCCTACAACATATCTTAGTCAATATGTATGAGATTTTGGTACTAATATGGAAAAATACTGATAAGATTGTTAGGAATTAGTATATCATACTCCATACACACAGTAGAAACACCCTAAAATGCCTTCTAATGTTCACAAGCAATACTTATATAGTATTGAACTGGTAACAACATATTCAACCTTATGTTTTAGATCTCAATTCAATATACTCCATTTGGCCATGAAAAATACTTCTTAGTTTCATTTTGTTATTTGGGATGCTCATGAAAAATAATCTCATTTCATGGAAATTTTTCTTTTACTTTTTCTATTTTTTCCTCCTATTTTATCTTGTATCTTTCTTACTCATTATAATTTGCATAACAAAATAATAATAACAAGAGTGATTGTTATTATCTGACTCCAGCTCTGCTTTCATTTATATAATAAAAATAATACAGTATACTATTAACAAGAGTGATTGGTATTATCTGATTCCAGCTTTGCTTGCTGCACAGTATCAAGGGGGAAAAGTTTTGTGTGTGAAGGTAAAGCATGTGATCTGCAATCACTGAGCTCTTTTTACCCATCTCAGTGTGAATATCTGATACAATCTCCAATTGGGTCCGAGTTGTTTCATCAAAATTTTCAGGGTTTTAATTGGAATTTTTTTTTTAAGTGGGAAAATTATGTTTTGTCGTCTTTTGAGATGTTGAGCAGCTGATCTTTCTTAGCTTTCCTTTTCGTCTTCAAATTTTCTTGAATAAAAAGTCGGTCCTTGAAAGGAGGAAAGGTGCTGTTTGCGATTTGGGTTTCCTGGAAGTGTGGGAAAGGTTTCACCTTTTCATGTTTTGGTTAATTCTATGAGGCGGGTTTGATTTCTTTTAGATGGTTGTGTGGAGATTTGTTGTAAAATTAGTGGCTTGAAGGGCTTATTTTAGGATATTTGACAGAAGAGGGTGGTTGAAAATTCTATTGCTTTCCTGGGGTTTTAATGATTTTTTGAGGTCTGCTGAAGATGGGACTTGGTAATGACGCTATAAAAGTGGATTCTTTGGATGTCAAGATATCGAAGGGGAGGAAGAAGAAAATAGTTGATGATGATGATGGTGCAGTGAAGGAGACTGGATGCTGCATCAGTTTGAGGTTTATTGGCTGCTGTGCTGCTTCAAGATCTAAAGTAGATAGCTCTGTGAGTAGCATCAGCACTCATGGTAATGTCCTCATTTGGATTTGAGTTTCAACTTTTGATTACTTTTCTTCTTCTGCTCATGTTATGTTTAGTATTGGTTTTAGCTCTCAGTTTGGATTGATATGTGCTCCATTTTTACTTCTAAGTTTGATTAAAGAAGTTGGTTTTCCTTCCTTTTTCTTCTTCTCTTCTGTGATTATGTGTGGTGTGAGGTATTTTTGCGGCTGTCAAATTTGTAAGTCAGCAGTAATGATTATCCTTCCTTATGAATATGATTTGGTGAGCTATATGAATGCTAATTTAAGCAGATGGAAAAGGGCAGTGGAAACAATAGTAGATGATTCTTCTCTGATTTAGAAATCGAACAAGCATGTCAAAAAAGGATGGTTAAGGATATTCTTTTTACAGTTTTGATCTTCAAATCTTATAATTTTTGTGGAATGGAAGAGGGGTAGAAAAGGTGAAGCAATGGGGAAAGTGTTGTCTGTAAATTGGCTGAGAGATTGGAAGTGTTGGTGAGTGGACAGTGGAAGCCCCGTTAATGAATCATTGGATATGAAACGGAAAATGATTTCATTAGCTTCGCCTCCCCAAGAAAATTTGTTTTTAAGTGTGAAAGCATTTTCTTCTCGAAATGTTAAGTTTCCTAATGACACCCTGTCTTTTATACCGAGTCAAACTATAGAAGAGTTTTTGAAGCTTCACTGTATGTAATATTGATTGAGCTCCTAGTTTTATGATCATCACTGATGCATTGTTTTAAGAAATACTCATGTTCTTAGTCAATGGTAATTTTTCATAACATCTGCAGAAAAAATTTATCTACAAATTGTGGTTGATTTAGCTCATTACCAAATCATGCTCCTATTACTACACCGGTAGATATCTTGAGGTTCCATATCATGGAAGTAGCCCATATACATTCTTATCTGTTGTATTGTTCTGCATGTGCTCAGAAATAAAATCAACAAACGGTACTAGCAGAGATCAACCAGTTGGTGCTGTTATACCATCCACCACCACAAGCAATGCTGAAAGCAGTTCTTCCAGCTCCAAACTCGAAGAGGAGCTTAAAGTCAATTCTCGGCTGCGGAAGTTCACATTCAACGACCTTAAGTTGGCGACGAGAAATTTCAGGCCAGAGTCGCTTCTTGGTGAAGGGGGATTCGGGTGTGTGTTCAAGGGGTGGATCGAAGAGAATGGTACAGCACCAGTAAAACCTGGGACAGGACTTACCGTTGCAGTAAAAACGCTGAATCATGATGGACTTCAGGGCCACAAAGAATGGATGGTTTGCTTCTTACTTAATGCAATTCGCTTGAAGCCATATGCTGCTTTCTCTTTGTTGTATTGCCTTGTGACTGGGTTGATCCGACTTCGTACAAAATTGGCAGGCTGAAGTGAATTTTCTGGGCGACCTTATTCATCTTAATTTGGTTAAATTAATCGGCTATTGCATCGAAGATGATCAGAGGCTGCTCGCTTATGAGTTCATGCCTAGAGGAAGCTTGGAGAACCACCTTTTCAGAAGTATTCACCTTTGTTTCTTTCAGTCTTGAATTATGATATATTGAGATTCAAGTTTATAGCGAGTACTTATCAGTTTTATAGAGCAGCAAGCCTGTCTAGGACCAGGATTGAGGATATACCTTTCAAATCCTTTCTTCTCCTCCTATTTATTAAATTTATTTGTAAGAAAAGTGAGTAGGAATTTACGACATTCTGAAAGTGAAGGCAGTGTTAGTTTTGCTTTTTTAGTTTTCTGTAGATTTTCAATACATTTTTGGATTGTAGGATCTCTGCCACTTCCTTGGCCCATTAGGATGAAAATAGCTCTAGGTGCTGCCAAGGGGCTTGCTTTTCTGCACGAGGAGGCGGAAAGGCCAGTCATATATCGTGATTTCAAGACTTCTAACATCCTCTTGGATGCTGTAAGTTCTCGACTTATTGTAAACATGTCCTTCTAAATTACACTTGTTCTGATTATGTATCCACTCTTTCATAATTTACCTGACTGCAAAAGGATACTCTTGCAGGAATACAATGCCAAACTTTCTGATTTTGGACTCGCTAAAGATGCTCCAGATGAAGGCAAAACTCATGTTTCTACGCGTGTGATGGGAACGTATGGTTATGCAGCTCCGGAGTATGTCATGACAGGTAAATTCTCTGCCATTTCAATTCTGAATTTCGTCCGAGTCGACTTCTGTTTGAGTTCCCCATTAAAGAAAAAGATGGTTTCACTTTGGCGTCAAACATTTTATGGCTTTCCTTCTATTCCGGTTGTTGCAGGACACCTGACATCAAAGAGCGACGTCTACAGCTTTGGTGTTGTTCTGCTCGAGATGCTGACAGGCAGAAGATCAATGGACAAGAACCGCCCCAATGGCGAGCATAACCTTGTGGAGTGGGCCAGGCCCCATCTGCTCGAGAGAAGGCGCTTCTACCGCCTGATAGATCCTCGTCTCGAAGGCCATTTTTCAATCAAAGGCGCCCAGAAAGCTGCCCAGTTGGCGGCACACTGCCTTAGCCGGGACCCAAAAGCCAGGCCTCTGATGAGTGAAGTTGTTGAAGCTTTGAAGCCTTTGCCGAACCTTAAGGACATGGCCACCACATCCTACTTCTTTCAGACGATGCAAGCTGACCGGAGCAGCCCCAACCCAAACAGCAAGAATGTGTTTCGAACGCAGGGGTCCTTCACCAAAAACGGGCAGCAGCAACCTAGAAGCGTCTCGATTCCAAAGGGGACACATGCCTCACCATATCATCAGAACTTAGCTCAGAATTCTCCAAAACCAAATGGTAAAGCATAGTATCAATTGGGCACTAAATTCTTCTTATCCGGTAGTCTACTCGACCTCTGAGCAACTTAAGTGATGGGAGCAATGCGATGCAGGGCCAGATATGAGGTTTGATAGGTTAATGGTTACGCGTTGGAATGCCTCCCCCATCTCCCTCCCCTCTTCCTCCGCCTACCCTCCCGTTGTAACATAGAATTGCGATTTTAACAGTGCATTTTGTTATGTAAGTATTCTTGAAGATGGGAACTTCTGAGTTCTGCTATTCCATCTTCCATTCTCATTGCTAAATGTTGGTGTTTCTCATGGCAGAATGTCATCAGAAATTAGTCTAGGTTGAGTTTGGTATATGGAAATTGAATTGAATTGAATTGGAATTGAATTGGAAGGAGTTAATTCAATCCCAAATCCTATGTTTGGTAAAATGAAGTATATATGAAATTGAATTTGAGGAATTTGTGATCACACACTTTACACAAAATACACACATGACACACATTACACAAAATATACACAATATACGCATACTATACACAAAAAAAAAACACAAATTCCACACTCTAAAAAAGTACACACACTATACAAAAAATACACACACTACACAACATACACACACTGCACACCACTTGTATTCTCTCCATCAAATCAATGGTTTAGTGATTCTCAATTCCCAGTTCTCAATCCTTAAGTACACATTTGAGATATTAAAAATGCAAGCCAAGAATTTGCAGAGCATTCAGAAAAAATAAATTGTAATAAAGAAGAAATGGATACAATCCAAAGTCACTGAATCCATCAACATCTAGACAAGGGTAACTGCTAACACTGACATTTCACAACCTTGCTTTCTGCAAAGATTCAGACAGTATAGTATTTCTATTAGAAATGAGCACTCACCCCTTAAAAGGCCTTATAAGGGGAAATGTTATCCATACTAATATAGATGAGCTAGGATCATATCTAATAGTTTCCTCGTACACACTGTTGTCTCGTGCCTCACGCAGCCTGCCTGCTAAGCTGATCCTTAGATGTGCTCTCGAATATCTTATCTGCGTTCCCAACCTCAAAACCATCTCGTCTGTGGAACTCTTCAACCTGCGTAAGCAATGTAAAAAAGTTAAACACACACAAACAAGCAAGATGGCAAAACTACTATAAACAAGATAGGCATGTTCACCACTGGAGGAAAATACTTAGGAATACTGCTGTCAATTCATACAAAAAAGAAAAAAATTCTAAGATTGAATTATATACAAGAGCAAAATATTGAGTTAGGAGACCTTGTCCTCGGCTACATTTTTGAACTGAGGAAGCACGAGGCGTTCAGCAAATTCAATATAACAGCGTGGTATTGATTCCGTGATTCCTTCAGAGAAGTGGAAAGAAGACGAATCTGCCACGGTTGAGCTTTGTAGCAAAAGACCATCAGGGCTCACTGGGATGACAAAGCCAGCTTAGTAAGTCATTTGATAAATTCAATACATCATGATATAACAAATGGACTCTGTGCTTGAAGTTATTCATATTGGAGATGTAGTTGTAAGACTGTAACAATGTGACCAAGGTCCCAAATACTGACCCTTGAGAATGCCTCCTTCAGAGTTCAATCTGAAACCATTCTCCTCAATGAACTTATTAAGATTATCGATCTTCCGTAAATTTGATTTGAGGCGATGAGCAGAAACAGTGACATGATTCAACGCGTACCCATTGACAAGGGTCCATGCAGCATACTCACTTTCCCTGCAAAATTCAAAATTTTTAACTCTGTAAGTCCTTGCACAATCATATCTATTTCAAAATGCAGAATCTTTCTATCACATACCGGGCCAACTGTTGGAACTCGGAGAATGAGGGTGTTTCCCATGTCAAACATCCCAGTGCACTGGCCAAAGCAGAATGCATATATCCATTCCCAGACATTGCAGTGTATTTTTTGATGATTTTCTACATACAATTTGATACTAAATGAGCATTGATTTCATAAGCACATACATACTCTGCAACAACTAGTAGCATTTCAACAGAATGAACTTCAACAAAACCAAACTTGAAATCAACCTGAGCTTCTGAGGTCATTTGATCAACAAGAAGTTGTGATATAAATATCCGTGGCAACGGGCCATTAACGCCTGCGCCAGCACCAGCACGAACCTCAGAGGGAGGCGAAAACCAATAGGCTTTCAGCTTCTTTGCTGGGAAGCTCAACTCATCCCTTTGCACATAACCAAAATCCATAAAGAATCTAGCTATGGAATCAATCCCATGGTCATTCACCTAAAGATCAGCAACCATCAATCCATAAAAAACATGGTCTTCAGTAAAAATGAGAAAATTGAACAGAAAAACTTCACCCCGAAGGTGCGAAAAGCAAAGTGATCATAACAAATATGATCCTTTTCATATGAATGAACAAGATCCAAGATTCTTTTAGCTGTTGGATTCCTCTCTAGATAAACATTCTCCATAGCTGACAATGTATTCCTGAAGAAAGATTCCCCTCCCTGCAAAATATCAACTAAAGCTGAGGTTCGAGTTCCCCACACACACACACTATATTAAACTCAACTTTCCATATCAGAAAACAATAGTACAATAGTAATTCTGAAAACCATCTGTAAGAAAAAATCCCTACCGGAAAGGAAGAATCTTGTGGAGGGCCATGATGATCGGTCGACGCTGAGATGCTGGAAAAATGATTTGTATTTCTCCCATGGAAAATCATATTGATTGTGCGGAGGGAAAGAGAAGAGGAAGATGAGAGAAATGGAGATGACGAAGGAGATCGGAGAGAAGGAGGTGGAAATTTGAGCATAGTGTTGATGGGTTCTTTGAAAATCTTGTGGTTGCTTATCTGTGAATGTGCACAACATTTAATTGACCGTATCACCATTCATGCCTGTAATGTTAATCCTCGTTTTCAGCCACGTCACAGGTTCCATCATTTTTCTCTATTATATGATAGAAACCGCTGAATTATTCTCGAATCTGTTGTGTAGAAGACTTGGAAAGATAACTGTCCTCAAAAGTCCAAACCATTTAGGAATTCTCTTTTTCCAAAATATCAGTCTTTTCGTTTTATACGTTACTAAATGATGATGAGAATTCAGTTACGTTTCATATCCTCTACCGTATTACCTTTATTTGTGGGCCCGGGACAAGAGGCTGAAAGTTAAATAACTAATTGACATGACACACCACCCTCTATATCCCCGTCTTGGTAAGAAAAATTCTATTGTGTTGAGAAGTAGAGTGACTAATAGTATCCACAGTGGGAACTAATAGTATCCACAGTGGGAGAGCCGCGGGCCCCCACTACCGAGGCGCAAGGAGGACGAGGCCCAGGGGGTGGACGAGGGAGGGCCGAGGCTCTTGGGTGCCTGCCGCGGCTCGCCACTGCACGGGCTGAGAGCCGCGGCCCTGCCCTTTCCGATTTTTTTTTTAATTTCAAAAATTGATTTATAAATATTACTTCCTTCCATTTTTTTTATCATTCCATATTCTAAACCCTAATTGCAATCTCTACCGTTTTCAAACCCTACAAAATGCAAGGTGGAGATGATTCTCCCGGCTATGGAGACTTGGGATTTGGCAACTTTTCGTCTTCTCAGCCGTGGAGATCGAGTCCTACCCCCCCCCCCTCCAAAATCGCCATCGACGTGGGGCCAATCACCCCAATACCGGGGTCAGTCCTCCTCTCATCCGCATAGGAACGTGGGTCGTCCCCAATCGTGGTTCGGCGACTATCGGCCCAATATGGACGCGATCAACAACCCTTCTCAGCAATTCCAATCCTCTCAATTCCAATACACCCAATCCCCTCTATCTGAATCTGATAGATTCACGTTGGAACAACTTATGGGGACACCACCAGAGACCCCGACATCCGATACTGTGGATATGGGGAGAGGAAGCGGTGGCGGTGGGAGAGGCACCGGGGGTGGCGGGCGAAGTCAAGGCGGTGGGGGGCGAAACGGCGACAGCGGTGGGCGAAATGGCGGCGCGGGTGGGGGGCGAATCCAAGGCGGTGGGCGAGGCGTCGGTCGCGACGGAGAGCAGGGGACCGGCGGTGGAGGCGGAAGCGGTGGCGATGGCGGTGGAGGCCGGCGATCGACCTTCTACAGCACTGAAGAATCCCTTGCTGTAGCCAGAGCATGGGAGGCTGTCACAACCGATTCTATAATTGGTACGAGATCAGACCGACGTTTCCTTCTGGAAGCGCGTTCTAGAAGTGTACAACAGATTCAAACCAAGATGGGAGCGTCGAGCGTACACCTAGCCAAATCCGGAAGAAGTTCGGAAGGATTACAAAAGCGTTGAAGAGGTTCAGTGGCATATACGAGACCAACTCCACCTTGCTGAGAGCGGCCGCACCAAAGCCGACGTACAAGCATTGTCTTTTCAGTTGTACAATACTGAAAAGTGGCCCAAGTTTACCTACTGGGACGAATACCTCGTTCTGCGTGACTGCCCTAAATTCAGGTCCCTCATCGACCAGGAGCCTGTCCCTGGGCCGAAGCGGAAAAGACTCGGCGTCGCCGGCAACTACAGTAGTAGTAGCGACTCACGTGCCTTCGACCTGAACGACGATGCTTCGGAGGAGGACCCCCTCTCCACACTCTCGCAGCGCTAGCGTGCCGCAATCCGGGAAGCTAGAATCGGCTCCCAATTCTCCGCTGCGAGTGCTACAGCAATGCCCTCGACACCGAGGGCGGCGTTGGCTCATACCCTAGAGGTCCAAATGATGAAGCAACTTCAGGATAGCTTGGCCTTGTACGAGAAGTCGACTGAAGAGAGGGGTTTTTGCACGTGTGTCGTGTGCACGTGTCCCTCCTTTCAACAAGATTTATAATTTTCCCACTATTATGTGTCCGCTTCGGAGGCTGCAAAAGAGGCTGTATGGCTTAAGAACTTCCTTCTGGACTTAGGTGTGGTTACGAATATGCCCAAGAGCATCACCATTTATTGTGACAATTCTGGTGTAGTGGCAAATTCGAGGGAACCACGGGCTAAAGCGAACAAACACATAGAGAGGAAATATCATATCATTCGAGATATAATGCAGAGAGGAGACATACAAGTGGTCAAGATTGAGTCAGAAAACAACCTGGCAGATCCTTTCACGAAGGCATTAGCGGTCAAGCCGTTTGAGAGCCATGTTGAAGGAATGAGAGTTAGACTAATTCAAGACCTCAATCCGCTTTCAGTATAAGTGGGAGAATTAGACGTTAGCACATTTTTTTGTATACTCGAAAGTGTTTTGAGTATAAGTGGGAGATTGTTAGAGTTTGTGTACTAGAAATCACGTTTCGAGTGATTGAATACTGTAAAACTCTTATTTTATTTTCCAAGGAATAAAACCAGGGACGGATCTGGTGTATAACTAGATGGGGCAAATGCCCCACCTCAATTTTCCATTGAACATAGATATATATTATTATTTATTCTAATATACTACATCTTCACACTAATTTGCCCCTCTACATTTAAAATAAAAAATATTTACTTGCCCCTCCTCCAAATCCGCTAAAATACACACTGTCTCACACCTTAGAAAATAGAAAAAACCTGCTTTATGTAATTTATCGTCCTTTAATTTACAACTGAGGAGGCAGAGGCTCTCTCCATCCCCCGTTACCCAAATTATTTCCATTATATTTATAATATATTTTAGTTTATTATATTTTAGAATTAATTAATTTATTTATACGTTAATATTTTGCCCCTCCGTCTATAATTTCCTGGCTCCGTCCCTGAATAAAACAGATTATTTTTGTCATAATATTGTTATGTTTTACATTTAATGGATGTTATTACATGTTTAAATGTATAAGTTAACTTAACAAAGTCTAAGTCTTTGTTTTAGTAGACCGGTTGTGGGCGGCGTCCACTTTAAGGTAACACGGTCAGTCCTAAATAAAGAAAAAGAAGAATTTCACGACCTAGATGGAATTAGACTATCTATCGTGAAAGGTTGCAATGTCAGTCCGCATATTTCTAAGCCTTACTTAAATAAGATGACATTGGTGTGGTATAGCACTGAACGGATCTAACAGCAAGACTTGTCCTTGGGCTATCTACTGAAAGGCGAGGTCTTGATAAATATTTGTTTCTTAATCAATGTAGGTTAGCATTGAGCATACGGTATTGATTATGCATTACTTTGACTTATCAAATGGTGCGGGTTTTTCGCAACCCAATAATCCTGATATATTGGGTAGTGGTGATTAATATCTAGCGGTGCTAGGATTGCTATTATATTGAATCGTGCGCGAGGTGAGTCTCATTTGATAATGTCCTCAAGAGGAGCGCGAAACAAGGTTTTATTATTCGGAACCTAGCTAGTTGGAGTTTGATCACTCTATGAATAATAAATAAGCGTTTCATGCTGAGTCCACTCTTGGAATTAATAAGAAGTTAATTAATTAAGTCCATAGCAGACATTAATTAATTAATGGACATTTTTATTTTAAGCGCGGGAAATAAAAGTTAAAACGAAAACCCGGATTACTTATAATTTCGGATTTGGATGGGGAGAGTTCAATATTACTTCTGTAGTGGCTGCTCATAATATTCCAACTAAAGTTTATATTAAATTGTGGGTTCAATTTAATTATTAAAAAGTAAATTGGATGACCCCATATCCAAAACCTTCCATAGATCCCTGTCTGGGCCCAAAAGGAACTTAATATAAATAGGAGAATAAAGGAGACAGAAATCATAATTTTAATACACAAAATTTTCGTCCCCTCTATACTAGAGGAGTTCGAAATTCTCTCCAATTAGGAAAAGGATTTCTTCTGTCTTCTTTATTTAAGTCCTAGTATTCTAGTGAGATTAGATATCAGAGTACAGTTCAGGAACCAGAGAGAAGATCTGTGGTCTAGTATTCAAAGCGTCACGTGGAGAAGCTGATAGCCATCTTCAATTCTTTGGAGAATTAATTAGGTATTATTCATGCTCCGTAAAAAAGTATGTTTTAGGTTTCAATATTCTTAAAGCATGATTAATTCAAGTTATGATCATGATACATGTGAGAATTACGCGAATAGATTTTGTCTAAATAATCTGCTAAATAGATCTGATTATTATGTGATTTATTTCTGCAATTAATAATTATTTAATTATGATAATTCGAAAATTGCAACGCTTCCGCTGCCAGTTCCTTCAGCAAGAGCGGGGTCGAACCACATGGGCTATGGACCTACTCGAGATCGATTCTATGACACAAGCGGAAAAGGGGTTGGTTGCTGCCACGCATTCATTAAGTTAAATTAAATCTACTTGACCTGGCGGAATTAAACTGAACTCTATCTATCTGACCTAGGGGATGGGAAAAGTACGGACATTTGCAACTTGTAAACTAGAGTAAAACTGACTAGAACACTTGTAGCTGAAGGAACATGCTGAAACTTTCCCAAAATAGGCAAACAAAGATGCAAAAGTAAGTGAGGACCATTTTTCCTAAACATGCTGGGGCTGGCAGAAAGCTATGAAAAGCCAAAAAAACAAAAGCAAAAAGCAAATATGATTTTCTAACTAACTTCTACTTCATCTTCTCCAAACAACCAAGTAAAAATAGAGCATAGAACAGAGCTTCAACACCATTGACGGAATAAAACCGATCATGCTTCAAAACGAGACGTAAATGAGAAATTTAAGCTAGAACTACCAGATCTACGCTATTGGGTCAAGCAGAAAATGAAATGAACACAGATTACCTTGCATGCATCACCTAAACTATCAGATCTCAAAAATCGAGCACATGAAAAACTAAATCTCAACCTCTAAACTACTGGAAAGCATGTAAACAACATGGATCTAAACATCTAAGCCACCAATTGCGAAAAGCATCCAAGAAACGTAAGTAAATACCATCATCAACATGAAAATAAACACCGAAGCTTCATAAAACTGAAAATAAGTCGAGATCCAAAGGTGAAGTCGTCAATTCCTCCGATGAAACTACATATTTAAGCCAAGAAAGCAACAAACTATCTAACTAAACTAAGAGAGCGGTGGCGTTAAGCGCCTACGAGAGCTTTTTATCTAAACTACGATAGCGTTAAGCGCTCCCTCTTCATTGTGGAAAGCCTATATTTATAGAGTGGCTTCAACTTCAACCCTAAGGCAACTTCCTTTCGGTATTTGACCATTTTACCCTTGCAGTAATTGATGATCTTCATGTCAGCACGCCATTCTGTCTGCTTGACTAGGTAGGCGACTTTTTCTGCACTTCTGCTCCATTCCGCCATTCTGTCTCCTTGACCAGGTAGGAGACTTTTTCTGCACTTTTGCTCCATTCCGCTATTCTGTCTCCTTGACCAGGTAGGCGACTTTTTCTGCACTATTTGCTCAATTTCTACTCAATCTGAATCTGCTTGGTCTATCTACTTGATCCAGCACATACCTGCACACTTAATATCAAATTTGCGCATTATCTCCCCAAAAAGTATGTAATATCACCCAAAACCAATGCATGAAACGATCCTTATCAAACTGCTCACACTTAAACCATACTTGTCCTCAAGTATGAAAGACAAGATAAAAGAAATAAGGAAAGTTTCAATGCATGGTTTTCACTTGACCGACTCTAAAGAAAAGAAACAAACACAAACTCCTAGACCTAGACGCAAAAAGACTTAGACAAAGAAAACAGACACACACACATACGAAAACACATTGACACATAAATGCATAAACTGATTTATTTTCTAGTAGCCATCCCCACAAGATTAAGGTCAATCCAAGAATTTACAGTCTCCGAATCCTCCCCTTCCCTTCTTCTATCTAATCGGTTTGTCAGTTCGTCAAGATAGCCTCTAACTTTCCCAATTGTTGGATTCGCTCGATCACTCATTCCTCACTAGGGATGTTAGGATCGTTCACTCTTATATTGCCAAACCACTGATGCCTCGGGTCAGAGAGTTCCCCTTTTTGGGTCAGGTTATAATTGTTCCCTACCCTTGATCTTATTTTTCCCTTCCCCTCTGGACTTCGTCTAGCTTATACCTCATATTTCTCCTGGACTTCGTCCAGCTTATTCCTCCTTTCACCCTCTGGACTTCGTCTAGCTTATACCTCCAGTACCCTTTCCCTAGGCCCGAGAGGTTATTTCTATCACCAAAACTTTTCTCCTTCTAAGTTCTCTCCCTAAGCATTAATTGGTAGCCCTCTCTTTTTGTGTTAGTATAAAGTGTTTAAGGCTTATAACTCACTTTTATGGAAGGCTTCACAACTAGATCAGTTGAGGCATATTCTATCGTCCTTACTTCGTCCAAACCGATTTTGATTTATTAAGGAAAATGACATCAAAGTTGACATGCATTCTCTCTTCAATTACTCTCACTAAGGGGCTTTTGCTTTCACTTTACCAGTTATGCTTAAACACAGAATTACCTCCTTACCTCCTAAACGACTCACTACTAACTCCTAGACCTAGCAAACAGACACACATGCTTGACACTGACTTGCACTAACTTCCTCTAACTTTACATTGCACTGCACGCACATCTACTTACACAAAGTAGATGGTGCAACGGCGCCATTTGAAGAGAGGGTTTTTGCACGTGTGCACGTGTCTCTCCTTTCAACAAGATTTATAATTTTCCCACTAATGCAACAAATATTACTAAGTATAAGCGGCAAGAGCGTGGTCGAACCACAGGGACTATGGGCCTACTCGAGATCGATTCTATGACACAAGCGGAAAAGGGGTCGGCTGCTGCCACGCATTCATTGAGTGGGTTAAAATTCTAATCTACTTGACCTGCCGGAATTAAACTGGACTCTATGTACCTGACCTAGGAGACGGGAGAAGTACGGAAGGAAAATAAAACACAAAAAATATTTCTCATCATTTTAATAAAACATGAAAGCAACTAAAGAAAACAATTGAAACTTACTAACCAAGCTAAAGACTTTCCCAAAATAGGCAGACAAAGATGTAAACGCAAGTGGAGACCATTTTTCTCAAATTAGCTGGGCTGACACCAAAAAGCAAAAGCAAAAAGCAGATTTGATTTTCTAACTAACTCCTACTTCATCTTGTCCAAACAACCAAGTAAAAACAGAGCATAGAACAGAGCTTCAACACCATTGACGAAATAAAATTGATCATGCTTCAAAACGAGACGTAAATGCGAAATTCAAGCCAGAAGTACCAGATCTACGCTACTGGGTCAAGCAGAAAACGAAATGAACACAGATTACCTTGCATGCATCACCCAAACTATCGGATCTCATAAAATCGAGCACGTGAACAACTAAATCTCAACCTCTAAACTACTGGAAATCATGTAAACAACATTGATCTAAACATCTAAGCCACCAATTGCGAAAAGCATCCAAGTAACATAAGTAAATAGCATCATCAACATGAAAATAAACACCAAAGCTTCATAAAACTGAAAAATAAGTTTAGATCTAAAGGTGAAATCGTCAATTCCTCCGATGAAACTACATATTTAAGTCAAGAAAGCAACAAACTATCTAACTAAACTAAGAGAGCGGTAGCGTTAAGCGCCTACGAGAGCTTTCTACCTAAACTACGATAGCGTTAAGCGCCCCTCTTCATTGTGGAAAGCTTCTATTTATAGAGTGGCTTTAACTTCAACCCTAAGGCAACTTCTTGTTGGTATTTGGCCATTAACCCTTGCAATAATTGAGGATCTTCATGGCAGCACGCCATTATGTCTCCCTGATCAGGTAGATGACTTTTTCTGCGCTTCAGCTCCATTCCGTCATTCTGTCTCCTTGACCAGATAGATGACTTTTTCTGCGCTTTTGCTCCATATCTACTCATCGTCAACTTCCTGATCCTCCTAGGTACGAGTGATGACTTCTGGTATTTTACTCTAAAATCAACTATTTTACACCTGTCAAGTCAATTAGCACAAACTCCTGGGTCCAGCAAATTTCTGCACACTTAAGCTCAATATTTGTGCATTATCTCCCCCAAAAGCATATAATATCACCCAAAACCAATGCATAAAATGAGCCTTATCATCGACTGATCCGGAGACCAAGAGATTCTACTACGATCTCATTATTCGACTGAGGTCGAAGTTGGGGTGGGGCAAAGGGTCGCAGACAGGCGGTGCCAGCGGCATTGGGGGCGGTGCTACGGCAGTAGGGGCGAAGCAAGCGACAGTGGCAACGGTGGCGGCGGCGGTGAAGATGATGTGATGGATGACGACGGCGACACCGAGTAGGCGGGCGGTGGCATCATTTTTTTTATTGTGTTTAAAAAATTTTCGTTGTATAATTTTATCCTATCTATAATACGACGAAAATTTGGTTTCAATATTTTTTAGTAATTTTTAAAGTATGCATTTTTTTAAAAAGTATGTATTTTTTAAAAGTATGCATTTTTTTAATTATTATAGGCATATAAATTTTATTCTAGTAATATTAAAATATAACAAAAATGTATGAAAATAATTTTAATTGTTGAAATATAACAAAAAATGGTGGCCCGGAGGGCCACCATTGTAGTGGCCAACAATTCATGGGCAGGGCCAAGTTTGTTGGGCATGCCCAACAAATGGTGGCTTGGGCATGCCCAAGAGGGCCACCATTGTGGTCACTCTAAATCCCTACTTATGCTGTTAGGAGTCCCGTTTGTTAGTGGCACGGATTTTAAGATATGTTAAAAAACGTGATTGAAAAAAAGTTAATGGAATAAGAGTTTCACTTATATATATTAGTTTTAAATGAAATGTGAGTGAAATGAGTTAGTGAAGGTGTGACCGTATAACCATTTATGGTAAAGTAAACCGGGATACCTATTCGCGGACATACTAAAATGAAAAAAGGGGAATCTTATTCGCGGATGGAGGGAGTATTCCCAATTTTGACGATGAAATTTTCAAGAAATTATTTGAATTATAAAATAAAATAAAAAATAATGAATAGAAAGTGAATTATATTTTTATATACTTCATTCGGACTCTGTAGTGGAGGCATTTCTTTTTGACACAGGATTTAAGAAAAATTGTTTTAAATGAGTTAAGTAAATGAGAATAAAGTAGAAAGGAAAAAAGGTAGAGAGATGAAGAGTGAGTAAAGTAAGAGAGTAAATATTTTTTATCAAAAAAGGAAATGACTCAGCTACAGTGGAACAACCCAAAAAGGAATACGACTTAGCTACAGAGAGCGGAGTGAGTATTAATTTTAATAAAATGTTAGTAAAATGTGTGATCTACTTAGCAAAGTGAAATAAAACATTAATTAATAGACGGACTAAAAAAGAAATATGGGACAGTTGAATGGCGGATAAAGAGAACACTCCTATGAAGTGAATTGTCAGAGTAAACCACAAAATTTAGTTACATTCTAAATTTATTCCACAAATTTAGAAATCAAATAAATCTCATTCTAATTTATTCCACAATTTTGGAAATCAATCAAATCTCACGGTGATTTTTATTTACAGTATTTATTTTGGTGAAATTGTATTTAATGGAGTATGATTTTTATTTTAAAAATCATGTAGATATTATTGTTGATAGGTTAAACAATATTATCTATTAAAAAAAATAATTAACACCATTGGTTAAAAAATTACACCTAGTCGATTAAAAATTTTCACCAAAGATTAATTAAGAACAAATCCAAAAGTAATGATTTTTGGCTGATTTTCAATATTAAGTGACATACCAAACTTCAACCAAAGTTTTGATTTTGATAATTTGCCCAAATTTATGTATTTGGCCTTTTAGATATATGACTCTACACATAAATCTCACTCTAGGTGATTTGATAGCGTGTTGGCATAATTATCTGGTTAGAGTAAGGCCGTCCTAATTATTCAACATGACATCAACTTTATCTCAACCACATCACATCTTATCCAATCACTTATTCCTGCAAATAAGATAGACTGAAGATTGAGCTAAAAATTCCGAGTCCAAATGCCACTCCAGCAAGAATTATTTTTACAACCCAAAACCATATCCATACAAGAAAATTCAACCATGTCACGAGCTCAAAACTTGGTAGACAAAATGGGGTATCGAATCATATGATCATATCTCTACCTTATTGCTTGCTCAGTTTCTCAAAAAAGATGTGCATTGGCAGCCTTGTGTCCCGAGCTTCAAGGATCATGGTTTAAGAGCTACGGCCAGTCCAATCTTTGCGCTTTTCTCTATAGCCCTTGTGTCAACTTCACCCGAAATAGTGATGAGAGATTTGGGGCGCCACTCGTGCTGCATGAGAGCACTCGCTTTGCCATAGTTGTTCACTCGAGCTTTCAGAGAGGTCAGGGGATCCAGTGCATGCTGTGTCCCAATAGTGAGTGTGTTCTCATTGGTCGTGAAGCTGTGAGTCAGCTCGGCCCCAACAGCTGTGTTGGTCAATGGGCTTACTGTGTGGAAGTAGGAAGCTGTGATCGTTTCACCTTTGTCATTCCTGTGTATAAACCAAGAGCAAAAGACAACCACATTTAAACCAGGTTTTGCTTTACTTTCTAGCAAACATGATATCCGGGATCGCGAGCTAGATATCTAACAGTAGGACGGCTTCAGCAGACAATGATGCCGAGATTTCATTCATCCCAAATGGGACAATTTACGTTCTTTCATTCTACTTTTTTTTTTTAAAACTTAAAGTATACTTACAGCATCAAGGACGCGACAAGGTCAGTCGTGGTATAACTGATTCCAGCATTGTATTTCACAAAGTTTCCAGAGGCCGTGTCGAACGAGACATCAGTCCCAAAAGTAGCGTTGTTACTCCCAGCAACACCAGAGAAGTTGACGATGGGTTTAGCAGTCAGTCCAAGGCTGGTGCTAATTCCAGCATACTCATGCAAATATTGAAGTTCCACCTGTCAACCCAACCATCAATGACATAAGATTCAATCATAGCAATAATACTTGACAATCACAATTTAGATATGAAAACTGATTGATTATGTAATGTAAGAAAGAAATATAATTACCTTGCCAGACTTTTGGTCAGGAGCAATAAAGCTGAAAATAGCCTTCACTCCAGGAGCAGGCTCATCAACAGTGATTGTTGTGTATACCTAAATAGGCAGTTAATGTTTTATTAAAAGGTCGTGCACTTTAAGTATAAGGCTGTTTTATCAAACATATAAACACCATGAATTGGGATAAGTTCAACGGCAAAAGGACATCAAGGAACCAATCTTTAAGAATATTTATAACAGATAAGAGTAAAGGATACAGTATAACAAGGAGACTATCTAGACAGATACATGATAATCAATATGATTCAGAAATCCACTGCCAGTGTCAGTTTGTCGGAGAGAATCCAAATCGGGAGGAGGGAACATCAAACTAACTTCAAGGGCAGACGTCTTGCAGATCAGGAACTAATACCAATTTCATTCAGATGCAAATTCAAGAAACATCAGTAAAAATAAAACTCCTGTATCAAATTAAAAAAAAGGGCAAAGGGATAACAAAAAGAAGTAAATGTGATTCTCTGGGCTGGAAGAAGTCAAATTGTTTGTTTCACATAGCTGAAGTATCAATAAGAGTAAAATTCCGTTTTCTGAAGTTATCCCAAAATTCTCTTTTTCCCAAACAATGAGATGCCTCGAATTTTGCATTGCATCAAGTTGAAGTAAAGAGCAATTGAGCATATCTTTGCTCTTAGTTAACCGTGGTCATCATTCAGCCTATTGCTACTGATACTTAGACAACTCATTTCAGTACATTTTTCCATGACAAATACAAGCATGTTAAGTTTGTATATTACACAAAAGTTGTAAATATCGTGGAGGTTAAGTAGATTACTAACATTGGAGTGGGTATCCACTTTCACGTCAGTTGTGATGTTCTTGTTCTTCAGCTGGGTGTTAACGTCAGCCAAAAACAGGTCGCCTTTCTTTGTCCCAGATGAAGTAATGGCCTGTAGAGCAATAACCATATTAACAACACAGCTAAAACAAATCAAATATGAAACGACCAACTTATTATGTGATGATAGCCATCAAAACGGGAATGTGCAAAAAGCAGACTACAACTACAGTGCTATCCGCGCATCAATATGATGAATGTGAATCAATACTTTAATCAAACCACGAATTTCCACATTATCCTTTTAGTATATGTTGTTACTGAATCGACAGAACTACACAGGCACCATCTAAACTCCCAAGACAGGTTAATCACAGAACATTCCTCAATGGAAATGCACTGCAAATATAATTGCATAAATTAATTCCAATTTAGAAGAAAATGTGGGAGAAACCCTAAATAGCAGATACAGGGCAAATTAAGTTTTCATTCCTTCCAAATTGCACACAGAAACTCAAACAGCCCAACCTTAACAGTTGATTCTCTTGCACACAGCACAGCACATAAAAATGCATGAGTGATTCAATACAGGGAAAAGAAGTAGAAACACTAACCACGCCATTAGCAGTGTAAGTAGTGAGAGTAAACTTCTGGTCGCCCTGATAATCCTTGTAAAGAAGATCTAAAACATAAAAATAAAAATCATTTTGAGATAATAATGACAAGCTCAAAAAAATCAGAAGAAATGCAGAAATTAGCTGAGCACATACAAACACAAAATCCGTAAAGAGAAAACATCACTTGCCTCTGGCTTTCTTGCCAATATCAGTGTAAAGGCCGGGACCCTTGACAAAAACCATTCTGTCGGAAGAGTTTGGAAGAGAGAGAGAAAGGAAGAATTAGTAGAGAGAGGGGAAACGGTGGTGTTCGAATTTGCTTCGTTGGCTTAATGCATATCGTGTATCGATATGTTGCTGGAAAATGTTTATTTAATTACTGCTCTCAATTATCTACACCGTCCATATCTGTTTGGCTCATTTTTCGGCCGTCGATCTCAGTTTTCTATTAAATAAATGAAATAGCAGTAGTAGCCTAGTAGCTTACCTCACCAGCTATTTAAATATGGAGTATAAAAATATTTCAATGGTTGTGAAACAAGTCTACTGAAAATAAATGTAATGACTTCTTATCCACGAAATTCTTAAGAAATATTTCTAGAACGAAAATAGTTAAGTCTAATAAAATTGAAGCTGGTATTTGATATTAGTGTATTTATTATACCTTAATGAAATTGTAATATTTCATCTTACAGTTCGAGGGTAAAGAAAATAAGGTAAAAAATATAATTAATTTGGCCGAAAATTCAAATTCGGCAGTGCCAAGCCAATGGCCAGTTGTTGCTAATGAATATTTTTTTTATAATAGATAATGAAATTAGAAAATGATATGCGCTAAGAATATGCTGCAAAGAATGATAGTATATGCTTTTTAAAATTCTTTAGGATGCTCTCCATCTTGGGCCAAATATGGGCCAATTAGTGGACCATTTTGACAATAGTTGGGCTTTCATATTGCGATCTCTCTCAGACTCTTGAAAATTTACCACAGGACTAATGGTATGCCTGCTTATTCATAAGATTTCGGTTCTAATCAGACCGGTTGACCGATTAATTGATTTTAAATTTTCATAAATTCTAGAATCGGAACCGATTCCATAATTGATCGGTTCCGGTTTGGAACCAGCCAGTTAAGAATCGGTTGGTTCGTAATTTTAACCCGAATTTATTTATAATTTTAAATAGTTCAATACTAAAAAAATATGTAATCCAACATCTAGAAATATAACAAATAATAACTAAAAATTCAAATAAATACACAAAAAATACAAACCAATAATACAATAATATTCATATATGGATAAGAGTGATACCAAGTGTAGTAATTTTATGTTAGCAATTTTTTTTTATAAAAAGTAGGAGTTCTAAACCTTAGCAATTTTTAAAAAAATGAGTTTTAAAATTGAATTTCATTTTCCCTTTTTTCGGCTAAGCAAATATTCAATGGAATTTCTAATACTAAATGATCTTGTTGTGACTTTTTGGTTTATAACGGAATAATTAATAAACTACTATTCACTAACAAGTTAAGATCATATGTTAAATGAATTGTTATATAAATTTGTTATAAAGTTAAATTTCTATCATATGCAATGATATTGTATTTGTATAATTTCTTTTGGAAATTTAAAACAAACTTATGATGTTCTACTCATTGTAGTTAGTTCATAAAAAATGGATTGGAGAAATAATTATAGATTCAAAGTCACGGTTTAAACATTTTAAATACTTCAGAAATAGAGCTTGCAAATCTAACACCGTTTAAATCTAAAAATATACTCAATGTTTCAAATTATTTTAATTTAATACAAAATTAATTCAATTAAATTAGATTTATTAGTATATTATATTATAAAAAAAATAAAATTGAATTATAATCTGGTTCCCGGTTAGGAACCGGTCGGTTCCGGTTCCGAACCGGAACCGGTGTTATCTAAAAAGTTTGAACCGGTACCGGAACCGAAAAATCCGCTTCCGGTTCCTCAATTAACCGGTCGGTTCCGGTTCCAGTTCCGGTTAACCGAGAACCGGAGAACCGTTTAAGCACCCCTAACTAATGGTGTTAAAATTATTCTAGTAAATTTCGTCACAAGCTTTATAATTTAAGAATCGTATTCGACTGAGGGTATTTGAATTTTGAAGCTCGTCATATGAAAATATTGGCAATATATTTAATTTCTAAATTAATTTAGTTTTGATTTGCTTTGAAATGTTAATGGAAACTAAAAGAAATGAGAGAAAGTCCGACAGATGATTTTGATCAAAACAAGCTTATGATAGTAAGATTTGCCAATCATGGCATAAAGTTATACTGGAATTTGCCAATCTGATACTATAAAATTATGTTGGGATTTGCCAATTTGATAGTAAAAAATTATGCATCTTATTCTAATGTTATTATTAAGTCATTTAAAAAAAATCAAATTTGAAATCTTTTTAGATTATTTTAGATCATCCTTTTAAAATGATCTAAAAATAAATTCACAATAACATATATGACACCTGAAAATAACCTCCATATTTTTAATTCTGTATTTTATAATAAGATTGAGTTTGGCATAATATGACCACGTAAGAACGGGGATTATGACTGTGTGAGCCTTTGGATCCACGTTAAATGGCATGTGGTGCATTCATGTGCCTAAAAAATAAAAATCCCCTTTCCACGAAAAGTACACCGCCCTATTCCACCTATTTACAGTCCCCTCCCTCAGTTTTCTTCGAATTACAAGTTCACCATGACATTTTAGGTATTTCCTTGGATGACATTTTAATGCAGTGTATCCGTATGTAATTCCACAAGCAAAAAATACTCAAAGCCAAAGTTGCAGCGTTCAGCACATAAAAAACAAACAAATAAGTAGAACTTCATATAACCAAGGGTAAAGCTAGAAATTTCACTTCGAAGGAGCAAGAGTATATGTGGAGAATTTTTGAGATTTTGAAATGGGACATATATGAAAGAATTTTCAAAAAATTTCCCATAATCGTAGTTTCATTTTTTTGTTCTCTTATTTGGAGTGGAGAGAGAGGTATAATTTTGGGACAAACTACATAGTATAAGTAAACTTATTTGGTGTGTTGTGAAATTTTTAGCACCACACAACTCTTAGTCTTAAGATGTTGGATACTTACATTATTTATTTAATTTTTTAATTTCTTTATTTTTAATTATTTTGTGTATATTCTAAATTGATTCACAAATAAATATATATATTATATTCACATCAAAACAACAAAAACTAGAATATGATTAAAATAAAAAATCAAATAATTCAAGAAAACACATAATTGGAATAAAAAAGGAGAATATGAAGAAGATAGATAAAGAATGAAGTGTGGGAAAATATATTTATACATGAAAAAATGTTATTGTATATGGAGAATGCAATTGGATATTTTAATTTTTTTTTATAAAATTTGATTCTATATAAAAGCACGCGAAGGCATATTACCCGAGAATCCAACATGCTCAACGTCATGCTCTGGCAAATAAGCATGCAAGCTCAGCCTTTGAGCACGCTGCAGCACATACCCTTAGCAAATCCCAACTATAGCTCTTGCGCGAGGCTTTTCAAATTGTATGTCGCTTGGGTACGCCCAAGTAAAATATATATATATATATATATATATATATATTTTTAATAAATATGTATTTCCTTCTTTTTTATCAACTTTTATTTTAATGCAAGCATATTTCCATATTTGGTTTATGGTGCTTCTGGCTATTGTTGCAACTTGGCTTAGATATTTGAGGATTTTAGTGAAAAGGGGTGATTTATGTAAATAGTCGTAATATACACACAGATATTTAAGCGAAACAAAAAATCAATACATTAATCAATAATCATATACACGTATGTGATACAAATATCTGCGAACATCTCCACCTTTCTTCTCCTGAATCTCTTCTGCATCTGATCACAATGTCGGTAGTTACGGCGGACTCACTCTTCAATCTCCATCTCCGCCACCATCGCCGCCGCAATACTGATTTCAAACCCATCGAAAAGTTGCAGCTTGTTTCCAAAAATCCCATTTCTTTCAACCGCAATTGCACGCACACGCCCAACCGCCGCGCCAATTTTCGCTCCCATCGTCATTACTGCCCTCCCAAAGCTCTCAGCTCCTCCGGAACCGCCGTCGTTGAGACGCCCGAAGCTACAGATGTCACCTTTTCTGAAACTTTCGAGTTGAAGCGGCGTGAAAAGGTAGAATTTTTGTATTTATAGCTCGTGGAATTCGTATGTTTGTTGAGTTGTGTGGCTAGCGCGTTTCTCGGTGAGATCAATTCAAACGTAATGTAAGTGTAAATTTGGGATTTTAGGCAGTTAAGCTTGATTGTGCAAGTGTGATCATTTTGTGAAGGCCTTTTTGTTAAACTGTTTGTTTAATTGGAAACTTGGATTTCGAATTTTGGTTTGCAGAAATTGTTTGCATGTTGTGTTTCTTCATGAGATCAATCGTAAGATTAGCTATAAATTATTTTGGAATCTTGAAGGAATTTCTAAAATATTGTTCTTGAATGATTTTTCTGAAAATTTTGTTGCTTAATACTAGCTGAAATAAAGGAAGTGGGAGAAAATACCCCAAAGCTTTAGTCTTTGTTTTCCGGCTAATAATTTTTTTTCCTTCAGCTCTAATCACTTTTCGACTGATAACTGTAGTTACTTGCAGTTGAATGTATTTCTATGCCCCAAAGTAAATTTAATACAGTATGCTTTTTTCAAAGCCTATTTTGCTTATTGTGACAGCTGGAAGGAAAGATAACAATCAGATTAGAAAGTGGAAAAGATGAAGATCATTGGAGCCTTACTGTGGGGTGTAGTTTACCCGGAAAATGGGTTCTTCACTGGGGAGTCAATTACATTGGCGATACTGGCAGGTATACAATATTTTAGTGATGGAAATACTGAAGTATGCACTTCATGGTTACATCGTCATGACAAATGTTTATTCTCATTGTTGCAGCGAATGGGATCAACCTCATGAGGATATGAGACCTCCAGGATCCATCCCTGTTAAGGTAAATATGAATTCGTTTAGCTGGAGCTAACGAATGCATTCTATTTTTTTCCAGGCATCTTATGTTCTTGTGTGGATACTGGTATCAATTGCTTTTTCCAGGGCTATGCAATTGAAACTCCTTTCGAAAGATCACCTGCCTCATCTCTAGGAGATTCTTTTGTTGTAGTGAAGATTGATTTCAACACAAACAGTTCTATTGCTGCCATAAATTTTGTGCTGAAGGTGTGTTCTGCTGTGTTGCTGGGAAAATGTTTATTTCTCTGACTGGTTCATGGTTTAAGTCTCCACAAATATTCTATCTTGGATGTATCCTTGGACTTTTTGTGACTTTTTGGTGGTCTAGGATGAGGAAACTGGGTGTTGGTATCAGCATAGAGGAAGAGATTTTAAAGTTCCTCTTGTCGGTTCCCTTCAAGATGATGGCAATGTTGTTGAAGCAAAGAGCTTGGGTGTGTGGCCAGGTCGCTTTGGATATGCTTGCTCTATAGTTCTAAAATGTTTCATTCTCACATGTTCTTCTTTTTCTTTTCTCTTTCTATTTTGGTACTTTAGATGCTCTGCTGACGAGTATCCTGTGCGCTAGGGATTTATTGATACTGCTAACTTTTTAATTCCAGTGTTGGTTAAGATTGATTTAACTTGGCTTTTTCTACGTTATATTATTTTTTTCTTCTTAATGTTACTGTGTCCCATCCATCGAGTGTTGGAAATATAAAATGCATAATTTTTCTGTTCTTCATAGCTTCTTGCCCGTTGACTTTACATTCAGTCTTCTCAATGTTTGAAAATTGTTAGTATTTTTGTTGTGGCAGGTGACTTGGGAAAAATATCCAACTTGCCTCAGGAAACTGAATCTGCTGATGCTCAAGTAGATGACATTAAAGAATCTAGCTTGAAACAGAGGCCTCTTCAAGGTTTTTATGTAGAGCAATCTGTCTTTAAAGAAATTTGTATTGACAACTCAATGAGTGTGTCAGTGAGTCACTGCACAGAGAAAGCTAAAAATGTGGTGCGTATAGAAACTGATCTACCTGGAGATGTAGTCGCACACTGGGGTGTTTGGAGAGATGAAGGTAAGAATTGGGAAGTGCCGGTAGAACCATACCCTCCTGAAACAATCACATTCAAGAACAAGGCTTTGCAAACGCTGTTGCAGGTATACCAAAGAATAAATTTTAGGTTAGTCGTACCCTGTATTCTTTCAGTCATTAAGTTAATCTTGATGTGAATATTATTATTCTTCATTGCAGCAAAAAACAGACGGAACAGGTTCTTGGGGGTCATTTACATTGGGTGATGAATTCTCCGCATTTGTTTTTGTGCTGAAGCTGGGCAGTAATACATGGTTGAATTGCAAAGGAGATGACTTTTACATACCCTTCTCAAGTAATGCAACCAAAGCTGAACTGTCTGGTTCTACTCATTCTAGTGGTGAGGGACAACCTGTGGCTCTTGATTCCCAAGCGACGTCTGATGATACATTTGATGACACATCTGAGTCCAAAGAAGTAGTTTCTGCTTATGCTGGTGGTATCATTAATGAGATAACTAAACTAATGAATGGTATTTCCACGGAAAAGAGTAGGAAAACAAAAAGCAGACAAGCCCAAGAGACCATTCTCCAAGAAATTGAGAAGCTTGCTGCAGAAGCCTATAGTATCTTCCGAAGTTCTACACCTATATTTACAGAAGTTGAACTGGCTGAGGTGGAAGATGATTCACCACCCCCTATAACAATATCTTCAGGGACTGGTTCTGGGTATGAAATCCTCTGCCAGGGATTTAATTGGGATTCCCATAAATCAGGAAGATGGTATCTGGAGATTCAGGAAAAAGCTTCAGAATTAGCATCACTTGGTTTTACTGTTATATGGTTACCTCCGCCTACTGATTCTGTTTCACCTGAAGGCTACATGCCAAGGGATTTGTACAATTTAAACTCCAGGTATCATTTAATATACACCATTACTGATTCTACATGCCTTACATTAATAGAAACAGAAAGAGTGGATAGTATTTTAGGCCTATCTGACTACAAAGTCAATTTACAGGTAAATGATCAAGTGTGAACTATGGCACAGAACCTTTACTCTCCTACTTGGTCATTAAGTTACTCACAGTGATGTTGTTACTGTTAGAATCAACACCAGTATTTTGTGATGATTATAATTGCTGCAAAAATGATGACAAGAAATAGTGTTTGTTAGGTATGGAGATATTGATCAGTTGAAGAATGTTGTGAAGAAACTGCATGAAGTTGGATTAAAGGTTCTCGGAGATGTTGTCTTAAACCACCGATGTGCGCAGTTCCGAAATCAAAATGGTGTCTGGAATATATTTGGAGGTCGCTTGAATTGGGATGACCGTGCAGTTGTTTCTGATGATCCCCATTTTCAGGTTTCAAATCCTTTGACTTGATTTCCATGTGTAAATTGGTATTCTTAGTAACATCCATCAAGTATGTAAATAAGATAGTGTTACTAACCCAATAAGGACATTCATCTTGGTTTACAAAAGTAGCTGAGTAATCTTATCGTCTATGAAGTATGAACCATGTTTGGTGAAACCTTGTTTCCTGTGTCTTTTTTGATGTAGCAGTCTGTGCATTGGGTATGCTGCAACTCTTAAGTATTGTCTCTGTTTGATCACTCACAGGGAAGGGGCAACAAAAGTAGTGGAGATAACTTCCATGCAGCTCCAAACATTGACCACTCTCAAGAATTTGTCAGAAAGGACATTAAGGAATGGCTATGCTGGTTGCGGTTAGTTATTAGTTTAAATTTCTGTTATTTTCGACTAACTGAAAGAGAAGTACACAAAACATTTCTGTGTAAATGTGATGTTACATGAAATTGGCTGGTACTTTGATGTGCAGAGAAGAAATCGGTTATGATGGATGGAGGCTTGATTTTGCACGGGGATTTTGGGGTGGCTATTTCAAGGACTACTTAGAAGCAAGTGAGCCTTATTTTGCCGTAGGGGAGTTCTGGGATTCACTAAGTTATAGTTATGGTGAGATGGATCATAATCAAGATGCACATCGGCAGAGAATAGTAGATTGGATTAACGACACAAGTGGAACTGCTGGTGCATTTGATGTCACAACCAAGGGAATTCTTCATTCCGTAAGCATATGACTTTAAATATCTCAATAATATAGTAATTATTATTGTTTTCTTGTCTCTCCTGATCTGCGTCATATAGGCACTTGAAAGATGTGAATATTGGCGATTATCTGATGAGAAAGGAAAACCTCCTGGGGTGATGGGATGGTGGCCATCTAGGGCTGTTACTTTTATTGAGAATCATGATACCGGTTCCACTCAGGTTGGACCTCGTTCTATCCTTGATTTCTTCCGTGTATAGTCAGATCTTTCAACTTCTGAGCTGGTTTATCAGTGATAACTAAGCGCGAAACATTATGTTTGCTAAATTTACTCTTCTGTTTTAAAGGGTCATTGGAGATTCCCAGGTGGTAAAGAAATGCAAGGTTATGCATATATCCTAACACACCCCGGCACACCATCTGTCTTCTATGATCATATTTTCTCAGATTATAAATCTCAAATCAAAGAACTCATCTCTATCCGGAATCGCAAAAAGATCCACTGTCGGAGCACAGTAAGCTTCTGAAGTTTTGTCTTTGATTTTTTCTCCTTTTTCCGATTGTAAGTTTAAGGTTTCACTGGAGTTTCCATGGCATCATATGCGACTCAGGCCTCTGCAATGATTATGACAATTAACTTTTATGGATTTTGAGCAGCATACCGAATGTGAGGTTGTTTTTCATATGCAGAGCTCTGACCACATGCTCTTATCTGAATTTAGGTTAAAATAGTAAAGTCAGAGAGAGATGTTTATGCAGCAGTAATTGATGATAAGGTTGCAATGAAGATTGGACCTGGACACTATGAACCCGATAAAGGTGCAAAAAACTGGTCTTTGGCCACAGAGGGCAGAGATTACAAGGTCTGGGAAGCATCATAAATCCGGAGGCACTGCAATACAAGTTTATGGACAAATATATCACTGACACTGCCAAATAAGAAGATTCTGACATTGGTTGATTGCTGCCTGTACTTCTCCAGAACACCGTCATGGCCCTTGGAGTTGCTGCATCAGTTTTCCCCCCTCAGGCCTTCGCTAACCGATAATTGACTATTAAGTTATACTAATAAGTGCGCTTCCAGATTGTGGATGGCGGAATGGAATTCACGGCCTTATGTGTACTGTATGTATACTTCAGCAGCCATGTTCACGAAACGGCTACTGCGATGAATTATATGTATTGGTAGAACAGGTAGAAAATCCAAGTGGATTCTCATTTTGTATGTGTTGATTGTATCATTGTGACCAGATACTGTTACACTGGTTATTTAATACTAAGAAAATAAATTTGTGTACGCTATAATTTAGCAAAGTAGATCCGTGGTATCAATTCAACTAAATTGGGTTATCTTTAGTTTTCATAATGAATAACCTAAACCTATAAACATGTCTAGCTACAAATCGTCCCTGTATAGAACAACTGGACTCCGGACTCTATGAATTCCATCAGACCATTCCAAAGAAGCCGACACCATTTTCGCATTAGTCTTCCCACTAATGACCACTTCAAATGACTTCTTCTCGTTCATAGCTCCAAATGCAAGGGTGCTAGGCTCCACCGAAACGATGTAGTCTGAGCTTTTAGTCGTTGTGACCTTGTATGTTGAGTTCCCTAGTCCAACATTTGTAACTACTCTAGTAAATTTCTCAGAAAAAGTCACAACTTTGTTACCATTAGCCTTAATGCAGGCAGTCATGGAAGGGTAGTTAAGGTCCTTTGGTGTGATTCGCCCTCGAGTAAGGCAGCTGCGCTTCACTCCAAATATCTTTCCCAGTTTTGCAGGTTTGTAACCCACACTGCCCAGCATCTTAACATAATCCTCTGCAACTGTCTCATAAACGAGGCCAGCATCTGCAGCTCTCACCGGATCAATATGCCCAGTGCCATAAGAGAATTCTGCTAGTGCTAGTGGATCTTTAGTGGCATCCATTCTCCAAGCTGAGAAATGGATAGCTAAAATGAATTATTATTATGTTCTTTTTTCCTTTTGGCTAATCACTAATCACTGATTGTTACCAGTTGTCATAAGAGCTGATTTGATTGCTGAAGGGGACCAGCTAGGATGCAATGATTTTAGATAAGCAGCTACTCCAGCAACGTGTGGACAAGACATGGATGTTCCAGAAAGTATGTTGTATTTAACAGATCTATCGTCTCCATAGACATCCGATGGCGATGCCAGAGGTGAAAAAGCTGCCAGGATTTCGATTCCAGGTGCTGTTACATCTGGCTGTATATGTAAAACGAATCAGACGCGTTACCATAACATATCATGTTAACTTGTTCTTCAGTGCTGACTTTAGATATGTGAAGAAGATTGCACCTTTAAAATATCTGGGATGATGATATTCGGACCTCTTGAGGAAAAGCTAGCAACTAGAGGGGCATCAAGATTTTTCACTGATTCACTGGTCATTATTTCCACTTTGGGGGATCTGTAGAGAGGTTTGGTTTTGACTCATTTAGAACACAAAAAAATGCCAAATATAAGATAAGATGATTTTACTCTGTGGTGTTGAGGTAGCTCTGGATGATGCGGAAGTCATGCTCCTGCAAACTGGAGGCTGGAATGGGAAAAACGATTGAAACATCACCAAAAATATCCGACAAGGCAACGGTGCCAATAGCTCGTGCAATGAAGGCTTCTGCTATGCCAATGATGGAGTAGCAGGGGACGATTTTTCCCTTCACTAAAGATGGCTCTAAACACCCCGGAAAACAGTGCCTAAATGTGTAGCAAGGAATTAGGCTCTTTCTGAGTCATTCTATAAGAGAAGGGATTTTGGAGTTCAGTTTACTTTGCCACTTCTTTGTCACAGTTTTCTGTGACGTCTTCACCGGATACTAAGGGGTAGGTATTCTGCTTCGAGCTGAAGGTATTCACTCCCTTTCCCTGTAAAACACATGTTATAAGATACAAACTAGTTCAAGAAAGTGTTAAGTTTTCTGATGCATACTGTCAATATACTCCCATTTTCAAGAGCAACTTTGGTGATGATCCCCCTATCAGTACTGCTTGCAGCAACTGAGAAAATCCACGGGACGATGCTGGAGGTTGATTTCTTTAACCCTGTGTTCCCTGCAGCTTGCACCACTAAAATTCCCTTAAGCGATGCATGAAGAGCGCCAACTGAGATTGGATCATGCATCGGTCGAGATGCTGTAGGGGCCCCGATTGAGATTGAGATGATATCAACTCCATCCGCTATGGCATCATCGAATGCAGCTAGTATATCTGCTGATTGGCAACCACTTGGATTACAAACTTTGTATACTGCAATTCGTGACGAGGGAACCCCTCCTCGGGCTGTTCCTTTGGTAATTCCATAGAGACTAGCATGTGTTACAGAGTTTCCTGCTACTGTTGAAGCGGTGTGAGTGCCATGGCCCTGTACATCTCTGGCAGAATCATCGGGTAGAGGCAGCGAGGTGTAGTGACGAGCCCCTATCACTTTGCTGGATAACAAGAAATACTAGGTGATCTGGATAATAAGAAATACTAGGTGATCTAGATAAGAAGCATTTGATAAATTTAGTAAGAAAAGAGGTTATACTTGTTGCAGGTGAAGTTCTTTCCACCACTGCAAGCACCTTTCCATTTCTTGGGTGGATGGCTGAAGCCTTTGTCACTGAAACTCTCTGACTCCGGCCAAATTCCAGTGTCAATGACACCAATAATCGTGTCACTCTCAACTGTGGGATTCCGGTCAACATTTTCATGAAATCCCATGAAATCCCAAGATCTTGTAGTTTCGGGGTAAAAACTTAAACTTGGAAATATTGATACTA
Organism: Salvia hispanica; assembly: GCF_029641045.1. Classification (NCBI taxonomy): domain Eukaryota; kingdom Viridiplantae; phylum Streptophyta; class Magnoliopsida; order Lamiales; family Lamiaceae; genus Salvia; species Salvia hispanica. Next base: position 23,778,007 of record NC_142697.1, read on the forward strand.
CTCCTTCATGACCTGCATGATATTCAGAGAAAAAAATAGATGCTAACTCTGATATGAAATTACATTATGCTGAAGATCAGCAAAAAGTTATGTGATAGGACCGAAAATATGCATGAGTGGAACTTTACTTGCCAACTTTTCGTGCTCTTGAGCCGTGAGATAGGCTACAAACCCGTTGAAACTTCTTGTGTAACTTCTAACCAAGGACTGTCCCAAAAACCTTTTAGAAGAAAACATATATCACTATTGACTGTTATTTTCTATGCAAAAAGCTATATGTAATATAGCAAGTACTTCTATTACCTGCTTTCAACAACTTGTTGAAGCATGTTAAAATGGTGAGATGAAAGAGAATGATCTCTTTCAACAAGATTTCCCATGTACACAATGTATACCTACTATCAGAGTGAGTTCAGACAGTCAAATAGATGTACTCCTTAAGAAGGTAAGAAACTTGGACAGAACTTACCTGTCTATCATCCTCTGCTATGAAAGATTGAAGGGCGTTGCTCAAAATCAGAACAAGAACAAGTAAAATGCAGGAAGTTCGAAGAGAGAAGAAAATTTTCATGATTGTGAGACAAGATTTACTCAAGCTCACTCCAATGTTAACCGATACTTTTATTTTTAAGTCACTAATTACTACCCCATTAAATTAACTTCCATATTGGGGGTGAATCATTGAATCAACTATCTGCTACTCTGGTGGGTTGATAATTACAGAAGGTATTTCCTTTACTCGTGTTTCATTTCACTAGTTCACATTATATGCACTTAATAATAGGACGTGAAGGAGAAAGTTATAAACTATTTGGACGGATCACCTAGAAATAAATCATATTGATTGCCATGTAAGAACAGCGGATATGTATCAATCACTACATTTCAGTATTTAAAACACAGTTTTCTCACAATAGCAAAGCCTTCAGTTCAGACACTGTCAACAACGATTGGACTTCGAACTCTGTGGGCCCCATCAGACCATTCGAGTGAGGCCGACACCATTTTCCTGCTGATCTTATCACTGATAACCACTTCAAATGATTTTCTCTCATTAGATGCTCCAAATGATAGGAGCATCTAGAACTCTGTTAGAAAAGAAAAGATTGTAAATGGAATCAATTACTCCAATTAGGTGATTGACAAAATATTTTATAATTAAATTATAATACTTGGTGCCCAAGAATACTTGAAGCTCAAGAATACTTGGTGCTCAAGATTACTTGGAGCACAAGCTCTACCATATTTACTTGTTTGTAATCCCTATTTAAAGGGTGCTTTATACAATGAAATAATCATCCTATTCAAAACAACCGTTCTCTTTTCTTCTTCCCTTTCAATTATGTTTTCTGCACCATTTAACATGGTGCCAGAGCAGGACTCAGAAAAGTTTCATCATCGTCCCTAAACCTTTCCCGACCTTTTAAACCAAAACCTGCAGAAAACCATTCAATATGTTAGAAAACGACGAAAAAAACAGTCCATCCCAATCGGATGAAATTGCTCGGCAAATCGCTGAGATCATGAGCCGAAGACTTTCCCTGATAATACCACCCAAACCAGAAACCACAGAAAACCCACTAGAAAAATCAGTTGTGTACAAAATTGATACACAACCTCTCCACGTCTGAGGCAGCAAGTTAAACGGAGACAATTACTCCGAATGGGCTGTGCTAATGAAGACGGCTATAAGCGGCAGGGGAATGGTATCTCACGTAACCGGAGTGCCGCCTCCACCGCCACGAACAGATCCAGCCTTCTCGCAATGGCAACAAGCCGACCATTGCGTGTTTACATGGCTGACACAAAATATCGAGCCGCGGCTGGTCAGCCGGGTATTGAAGCAACCGACTGCCAAGCACATATGGGATGCATTGGCGGTCACTTACGGAAGCGGTGGAGACAAACTCCAGATTTACGACCTGCACATCAAAGCCAGTATGGTGAAACAAGGAAGTCAATCGTTGGAAGAGGTATGGAGCACCCTACAAGATCTGTGGATGTCAATAGACCAAAAGCGGACAAATCCTATGAAATACCCTGAGGATATGGAAATACACGACAATTGGATCCAAGAACAAAGATTGTATACTTTTCTGACTGCCATTGATGGCAAATACGAATCAACAAAGAGGGAGATAGTTAAAATGGAGCCACTCCCCTCGGTGGATCTTGCGTATAACTTGATCAAACAAGAAGAAACAAGATCTCAGGTTCTGCAGTCAGGAGCCGCAACCACGACGGATGGCATAGGGGCTGGACTCATCGCCCGACAAACCAGTTCGGTGGCGGTTCGAGGGGCGGCGGCAATCGAGGTGGAGGTGGCTGGAACCTGCGAAGCAACGACGAGGACAAATCGAAGCTGGTTTGTTCCTATTGCAAGAAGAAAAAACACACAAAAGATCAGTGCTTTGAATTGATTGGATATCCCGATTGGTGGGAGGAGAAACATGCCAAGAATTCAACCGCCCCACCGCCTGCACGCACACCCTGGAACCGCGACGGTCACGCGGCGGCAGTCGTCGGAGGAGATGGAGGTGGCTATCCTCACGCCGCCACCGAGGGCAACAAGGAAGTCACTCAAACTCGGGGCGGCGATAGGGGAGCTGCACCGATAGGCGCTGCACAACCGAGGACACACACCGGCGCCGCCAATTTCGCCGGAGGGACGGTGATTCGAGACTGGAGCGAGGCGGAATTTGGAGGAGTCGGGGAAGGAGCGGCGGCGGGTGAAGGTAAGGTAGGGTTTGAGGGTTCTTTTATTAAAAAGCCCCAAGCCCTACGAAAATTCCAAACTTTATCCCAAACTTTTGATAATTTACCTTATGCACCCCATTTGTTGCCCAATGACCCCCGAACTCCTATTTCGTGCAAATCAGACCCCAAATTGTGTATTATTCCTGTAAATGCCCAAATTGTGTGTAAAATTAGGTTTCAGCCCCTAGAAAATTGTGGAATTGCATGTAAAGTGTCTAGTGAAAATGAGAAGAACGATAGGTGGATATTCGATTGTGGGGCAACAGATACAATAACTTATGATGCTTCGGATCTTACAGAGATTCATAAACCTCAAAAATCTCATATTCAGACAGCTAATGGGGAATTTACAAGAGTTGAAGGAGCGGGAACTGTGAAAATATCACCTACTCTTCAATTATCTAATTGTCTTTACATTCATTTGATGTCTCAAAAATTGTTGTCTATTAGCCATGTCACGAAGGAATTAAACTGCACCTTATTGATGCAACCACATTTCTGTCTGTTGCAGGATATCCGAACCGGGGAAATAATTGGACGTGGCACTGAACGTGATGGATTGTACTATGTAGACGAGATAGCGCAAAAAGGGGCCGCCATGCTAACTCACGGGTCTGCCGATAGGAAAGCTTGGCTTTGGCATCGGCGCTTGGGACATCCGTCTATCGGTTACTTAAAACTATTATTTCCCGAATTTGTTTCTAAACATGATGAGTATTGTGAAACTTGTTTTTTAGCCAAAAGCCACCGAACTTCTTATCCTTTGAATAATACTCGTGTTGATTTCTCGTTTTCCTTAATTTACTCTGATGTTTGGGGGCCCGCACCTTTTACTAGGGGACATGGTCTTAGATATTACTTAGTCTTTGTAGATGATTGCACTCGCATGACTTGGGTATACTTTATGAAACAAAAATCTGAGGTTTATTAACATTTTTTCCACTTTTTTAACCTTATCAAAAACTAGTACCAACACTCTATAAAAATCCTGAGATCAGATAATGGGAGGGAATTCGTTAACTCGGCCATGAAATAATTTTTTCAAGAAAATGGCCTGATTCATCAAACCAGTTGTGCCTATACTCCCGAACAAAATGGTGTAGCCGAAAGAAAAAACCGTTCCCTCCTAGAAATGACTCGCTCTATGCTCATTGAGTCAAAAGCCCCGAAACACTTCTGGCCAGAAGCTATTGCCACCTCAGCCTACCTCTTAAACAGATTACCCACAAGTATCCTCAAACACCAAACACCACTCCAAGCCCTTGTTGGGGTTTGTATACTAAAAGATGCTTCGAGCGTACATGCCTTTGTACAGTCAGCTTGTGCATGTATACGAGAAACGCCACATCCACTTGTTTACCTATTTATGAGAATAAATAATATAATATAAATGGTTTATTATTGAAATATGATAAACAAGTCTAAGGCTTTTTACTAAGAAGGTCAAGTAGGGAAATTCGATGAATCTCCTCATGAGTTTTCCAGTAGGGGACTTGGCCAGATCTAGTAAGAAGAAAAACGTATTCACAACCTAGATAGGCTTTGGCTACCTATTGGTACGGTTGCGGTGTTTGTGATAATTCTCTCTTACCTAAGATGAGATTAGTAACACCGGTGTGGTAAAGCACTGAAAGGATCTAATCCGAAATGTATTCTTTATTGCTATCTACTGAAAGAATATATTTCAGAAAGTTTAGTATTTTCTAGTCTATGATATTAATATCAATATTGTTTATTCAATCAAACGCCACTTTGACTTATCAATATGTGAGAGTTTGTACGTAACTCAAGTTCATGATATCTTGGGTGGTAGTAATTGAATAACATGAAGGTATTGGAATATTATTTCATAGAATTCGCGTGCCCAGTGTGGTATGATTAAATCCCTAAAAGGTGATCCCCAATGAGGTGTTTGAAAGAGGAATTTATTATTCAGAAAACTGCGCAGTTGGAATTTATTCCACGAATAATAAATAAAGTTTCAAACTAGAAAAACTCTTTGGAGAATTAATTTAATTCTAGTCACATAGCAGACAAAAGAATTAAATTGATGGATCAAGATAATCTTAAACGCGGGAAATATTATAAAATAAAATGGACCCAAGTTATTTGTAATTTGGTGATTTAAGTGGGAGTGCAATATTATTCTTTAGTGGAATAAAATAATATTCCATTGATAATATATTAAATCATGGGTCATTTGATTTAATTAGTAATTTATCTAATGGGTGAGCTCAACACTTAAGTCATTCCATGGATCCCCTTACTAGCCCAATAAGGTCCACTATAAATAATAAATGAAAGGAAAACCCTAGCACACAATCCAAGACAACACAAAACCCTAACCCTAGTGCCTAGAAATCGGCGCCTCCTTCCTCTTCCTCTTGGTCTCGATTTTCGAGCCATAGTTGTGGGAGAATTAGGGTTTTGATTATTGTTCTTGATCTATCCTAATTCATAGGATTAGATCTAGACAATTTGGTGTTTGTATTGGGTTTCCCTAGATCCATTCAAAGTTATTTAATTGGTTTTCTAAGATCCGCCCACACGGATGGAGAATCAAGGACGAGGGAATAGTACGGAAGATTCGTGGTCGATAAACCAAGGATCTCCGGGTGGTGCAGCTAGCAACGTCAATCCAATGATGGATTATGAGGTAACAATCGAATCTACATCGAATATGCATGATTATGTGTTTATTTGATGTTATATCTATAGATCTATGTTTATTGCATGAAATTGGAATCGAATGCATAATCACCTAAATAGATCCGTTCTAGGACCTGTTTGGTTTCCGTGTCTTCCGCTGCGGTAGTCCCAACAGCCCTATCCTCCTTCACCAAAATTCCACCACCCTTAACTCTTGAACCACGAGTCTTTGGGTGCTCCGTTTTTGTTCACACCCCAAAACATGAACGAACCAAACTTTCCCCTTGTGCAATCAAGTGTGTCTTCGTGGGATACGAGGTAAACCAAAAGGGGTATAGGTGCTTCGATCCTAAAACCAACCGAGTGTTTGTCACCATGGATTGCAATTTCCTTGAAACCGAATACTTCTATACCCACCTCAGCGGTCAGGGGGAGAGTAGTGGTAAGGACCCGCTAAGTTGGATATCAGCGCCAATGCCAACACCAAGTAATCTCGAAGTGGGCCTAACAGAGACGGCAGTAAGCGGTTCCGCCGAGCAAGTCTCTGAAGTAGGACAGTCTGTTCCTGAAGGTGACGCTCACCCAACTACTTCCCCGTTGAGGCTATCCAATGTAAGTATTGATACCCCTGTAATCCCGATTCCTTTTACTACTGATGATGTAAGTGTTGATGAAGAAACAGACCCCGTTGCGGAGAGCACAGGTGAAGAAACTAGTGAAGTAGAAGGGGTCGAAGGAGTTGACCCCGACACAGGAGGATACATCATTCCTCATCGGGAGAACAAGGGAGTTCCACCTAAAAGGTACACACCTGAGAGGATTAACAGGAAGGCTCGCTACTCCGTTGCTTGCCTAGTTACGAGTCATCTGTCAGAAATGATCCAAGCTTTTGAGAAAGCACTGTATGAGGAAGAAGAGATCCCACAGTCATGGGAAGAGGCTATGAGACATAAGCACTGGAGAGAGGCAATGCAAAAAGAAATAGACGCACTGATCCGAAACAACACTTGAGAAACGTGCATCTTACCCAAAGGAAAGCGACCTGTAGGATGTCGATGGGTCTTCACTATTAAGAGGAGACCAGATGGCTCAGTTGAGAGGTACAAAGCAAGGCTGGTTGCGAAAGGCTATACTCAGACCTATGGGGTAGACTATTCAGAAACCTTCTCCCCAGTAGCCAAGATGAACACAATTCGAGTCTTATTGTCTGTAGCGGCAAGCAGAGATTGGCCTCTGCACCAATTCGATGTGACGAATGTCTTTTTTCACGTTGAGCTGAAAAAGGAAGAAGAGGTATATATGGAGGCTCCTCCAGGATTTGCAGCAGACTTCAAGATAGGTGAAGGATGTAGGCTAAGGAAAACACTATATGGGTTGAAGCAGTCCCCAAGAGTATGGTTTGGAAAGTTCGTCGGGGCAATAATCAGTTATGGGTATAAATAGAGCAACTCCGATCATACTCTGTTTCTGAAGAAAAGAGGAGATAAAATCACTTGCTTGATCATTTACGTCGATGATATGATTATCACAGGTGATGACTTGGAAGAAATTGAGAGCTTGAAGAGGAACCTGTTTCAGGAATTTGAAATGAAGGATTTAGGAGATCTCAAGTATTTCCTTGGGATTGAAGTGTTAAGGTCACAGAGAGGGATCTTTTTGAGACAGAGAAAGTACATTTTGGACATCCTAGTAGAGACGGGTCTCCTAGAGTGTAAGCCAACAGATACGCCTATAGCAGTTAATCATGAGTTGCAGAATAATGATAAGGCCGAGTTGACCGATCGAAGTCGATATCAGCGACTAGTTGGAAAACTTATTTATCTATCACATACTAGGCCAGACATTGCCTACGCAGTAGGGATCGTAAGTCAGTTTATGCATCGACCACAGACGGACCATATGGAAGCAGCGCTCAGGATTTGCCGATATCTGAAAAGGACAACAGGACATGGACTGTTGTTCTCTAAGAGTGATAATCTCGACATCCATGGGTACACCGATGCTGATTGGGCGGGGAATCCTAATGATAGAAGGTCAACCGCCGGGTACTTTACCTTTGTTGGAGGTAACTTGGTGACTTGGAGAAGTAAAAAGCAGAAAGTGGTCGCCCTCTCGAGTGTTGAGGCAGAGTTTCGTGGAATCAAAAGTGGACTGACTGAGATAATGTGACTAAGAAGACTGATGAAGGAACTCAGCTTAGCTCCTAGCAGAAAGTGTCGACTATACTGTGACAACAGAGCCGCTATAAGCATCTCAGAGAATCCAGTTCAACATGATCGAACCAAACATGTTGAGGTGGATAGACACTTTATCAAGGAAAACATTGAAGGAGGCATTGTAGAGCTGCCATTTGTTCGCTCAGAGGATCAGCTTGCTGACATTTTGACAAAGGCAGTCAACAAGAGAGTTTTTGAAGAGGCTCTTTGCAAATTGAGTATTGGAGACCGCACCACTCAATTTGAGGGGGAGTGTTAGAAAAGAAAAGATTGTGATTGGAATCGATTACTCCAATTAGGTGATTGACAAAATATTTTGTAATTAAATTATAATACTTGGTGCCCAAGAATACTTGAAGCTCAAGAATACTTGGTGCTCAAGATTACTTGGAGCACAAGTTCTACCATATTTACTTGTTTGTAATCCCTATTTAAAGGGTGCTTTATATAATGAAATAATCATCCTATTCAAAACAACCATTCTCTTTTCTTCTTCCCTTTCAATTATGTTTTCTGCACCATTTAACAATATGCACTTAATAATAGGACGTGAAGAAGAAAGTTATAAACTATTTGGACGAATCACCTAGAAATAAATCATATTGATTGCCATGTAAGAACAGCTGATATGTATCAATCACTACATTTCAGTATTTAAAACATAGTTTTCTCACAATAGCAAAGCCTACAGTTCAGACACTGTCAACAACGATTGGACTTCGAACTCTGTGGGCCCCATCAGACCATTCGAGTGAGGCCGACACCATTTTCCTGCTGATCTTATCACTGATAACCACTTCAAATGATTTTCTCTCATTAGATGCTCCAAATGATAGGATTCCAGGTCTTACTGTGATGGCATACTCGCTGCTTTGCACAACATTTGTTCCGGGAGAAATTCACAACGTCAATAGCAACGTGACTAGTAATTGAAGGGTAGTTGACATCTTTATGAACAAGTGCCTCTGGAGATCCAAGCTGGACAGGTGAAGTTTCCTGCGATCCTAGCAGAAGGTGCTCCTCCTCTTGCAGTCCCTTTTGCAATGCCATAGAAACTAGCATCTCTCACAAGGTTTCCTGCTGCTGTAGATGCAGTGTGAGTTCCATGGCCAATGATGTCTCTGGCTGAATTAGTGTTCGATGATGAATTCGAGTTATAGTAAAGCTTACTGGAAATCAAGAATTAAGAGTCAACACAAAAAACACATGATTGTGTACTAAGAGAGGAAGAGATCATACTTGTTGCAAGTGAAGTTCATTCCACCATTGCAGGCCCCTCTCCATTTGTTCGAAGGAGGCCTGAAGGGCCAAGCACCAGTGTCGATAACACCAAGATCTTGTTGTTTGAGGATTTAAAGTTATGCTAGGGAAAATCGACACCACCTTTCCATGAAATGCATAGCAATTCAGTGAGTAATTTCGTCGAAAATCACTTGGAATGAATTATGCAGAGATGTGTAAGGTAGGCTGCAAATCCATTGAAACTCCTCTTATAACTTCTCACCAAAGATTTCTTCCGATAGCTACATATGGGTTACATATACCAGCCAATATATAGTTTTGCAGCATGAATAGCATAAAACTATTTATGCAAATAGAAGAATTAGTATACTATACACTTGATTTAAAGAGATAATGTTCAAGGACATGATCCTATTATTAATCCCATACTTATTTTGTGTATGAATTCAGAGGATCAGCAAAGCAAAAAAAGAGCAACCTCTTGATTTTATTTGAGTTCCTTTTATGTCTTCACCAATAAAATAGGTCCCCGCTAATTTATTGTTACTTGTTTAAAAAGATAATTCAAATCCAGCGACAATGAGCAACATATTGAATACTTTATCAATTTATCCTATCATTCTAGAATTATTTTTGTTCCTTGTAGAAATTGGATTTATTTACAATTTGTCGTACTTGTTAGTAGTAACATTTTCAATTTAATAAAGATTCGAAATATTGCCATATTTATTTATTTCAAAAGTCGGTGGTAAATTTTCCCTTAAAATGGTTAGTCATCGACGCGTTCCACAACTGAAGACCAGAATTCTGATCTGATTTCACCCAAATTCTCAAACCCTAATTCCTCAATTTCTGTTTCTTCTCCTCCCTCCCACAGCATCTCCAACTCCAACAATCATGCTGCTATCCCCAGGCCACTCGCCGCGCCACCTCTCTACGCCTTCACCCGCCCCTTCCGCTTCCTCCGATAACCCTAATTCCTCCCATGCCACCTCTTCAGCTCCCGATTTCGACAACCGAAAGCGCCGCCGTGGGCCCGATGTTCTGGACGAAGACGCATACGTGGCCGCAATCGAGAAGATAATCGAGCGAGACTTTTTCCCTGACATCCCCAAGCTGCGCGATCGCCTCGATTGGCTGCAGGCAATTCGCAGCCACGATCCCGTGCTTATCCGCGATGCCCAGCTCAAGATCCTCGAGCGCCGCCGCATCCGGAAGGGTGAAAAGTCCGCTGCTGATGCTTCGCTCCGCTCCGCCACTGCAACCCCTGGTTCGTCCTTTTTACGAAATAGTTCGGTTACTCCGTCGTTTTACAATGAGCATAAAGAGAATTTTGTTAGCGATAAAATTGACGGCGGTGATGATGGAGGGGAAGGGCAAGTGGATGTTTCGTTGTCGCTTGATGAATTTTTTAGAAGGTACACAAGTGAGGATAATGAGAGCTTTTCGAAGCTTGTAGAGAAAGTGAATCGGAAGAAGAAGGAAAAGTATGGGTATTTGTTGGGAGCTGATTCAGTCGAGGGGAATTCCGGGAACAATTTGATTGAGGAAGGGAATAAACGGGAGAAAAGTAGTACTGATGGCTATGGAACATCGGATCAGCCGGTGAGTACATTGGACGGGTGGAAATATACAGCCAAGAACTTGCTGATGTATCATCCGGCTGATAATGGCGAAGTGCCTTTAACTGAGGAGGAAAGAGCGTTGAGGTTGAAGGCAATGACGAAGGAAATTAGCAGACCAAATACGAGATTCCATGCCAAAGCTTTAGATGCTGATGAAGCACAGGATGATGACTCTGCTGTTGTGCTCTATCCACCTGTTGCTGGGGCTACTCCTATTGCAATAAGCAGTAGAGATATTGATAAGGTGAAGAGATATGATTTGGAGGATTTGAGGAAGACCCCAAATAAATTCTATGCAGAGTCTGAGAAGAAGGCAGATAATGGATATAGTTTTGTGAAGACGCCTTCCCCTGCTCCTGGGGTTGATGAGTCACCTTTAATAACCTGGGGTGAAATTGAGGGGACTCCGCTGAGGTTGGAGGCAGAGGATACACCAATTGATATTGGCGGCAGTGGGAATGGACCACAGTTTAAAATTCCGATGCCTCCTTCAAGGGATATGAAGGCGCATTCTTTGTCGAGGGAGGCTGCAAGGAAGCTCAGGGAGAGGTCAAAGATGTTTCAGAAACCACCACTGCATTCGCCAGTTAGAGGAGGAAGCGCAAGTCCAGGTCGACAAATACTTTCACCTGCTGCCCAGAAGTTTATGAGGAAAGCAATTGCCAAGTCTTCAAATTCTATTGATGAATCCCTCAGAGCAAGTTATCGCAGTGGGAGCCCCGGATTGAGCACTCCAAAAGCTGGGAGGAGTATGTCTCGGTTGGGAAGAGATGGCAGCGTAGGTTCCAAGTCACCTTCTGTGAGAGAAGGCTCTGATCCACCTTGGTGATCGGTCTCTACATCGTCAGTTCTTGAGTTCTTCTATCCTTACCAGATGCAATCATCTAGTAGTAGTCTACAAATTTATGGGGCATTCCTTTCAGAATCTTCAGATGGCGAAGAAGATATAGTTCTTTCTCTATGTTTATTTCATAGGTTTCTGTCTTTACTATTATTACCTTTCATGTTGTAAAATGGTGAATGTTATGCAATGCAATAACCTTGATTGCCAAAATGAGATTGTGATTGAGATTGAGATTGAGAGTACAAGGTCCTTTGAAGCATTTATTTATTGTTCAGGACTACTATTATTCTTGTTGTGGGTATTTGCTTTATTTTTTATTTATACTATGACATTCCCATAAGGAATGATCGAAAGCCTATAAGGTGCTTGCGCTGTTATAAAGGATTGACAGAGCTCATGAGATCTTGTTTTTAGTTCTATATAATATACTTATAATAATCAGAAGCACCATTCTGCGGGAGTTACAGATTCACTGGGTTTATTATTGTGAAGCTTAGTTGTGGACTCTTCCTCACTGAGATAAAAATTACATTTTGGAATATAAACAGCTACTGTGTTACTTTTTGTTTGAAATTGGAGATATTGAAGCTTAATACCCTAGGTCCTAAGTTTATTTATCCAATTTTCTTTTAAGATTCGGTGTACGCAAGAAAATATTTGAATTTTGGAATCCAATGTCTGAATTTGTTAGTTCAATATGTGAAAGATGCTAAGACTTGCATAGAATAATAATACTACTAGTTTGCAGTGGTGCAAATAACTGACTACTTGCCAATGTAAAGGAGGAAAACATATTCCTAATAAATGGGCGATCTATTTCATCACTTTTCTTTAAATAGGTTCACCTCTCATTAGTACAAACGTCAATTGTAGTACCTCCATCCTCACTGGTAATCCATTCTTGTCGCACAAACATCCATAATCCTCTCCTGGCTAAATATGTTTATTTATCCCCTTCATTTTCATCTTTTTCCATGTACAAGTCTGCCTCAGGCTCTGTACATTCATATCTTTTCAAGGAAACGAAAACCGAATCACTGGTCTAATCTCCAGTGATTCTTGTTTTCCATTCCTTGTTAGAATATATACATATTTCATGGCGTCCATTTATAGCATCAAGATGTCAATTCTCCTCCTCTCCCTGTTATATTTAGTTGCACTGCTGCCTAAATCCAACGCAAAAATTGCAGAAATGGATGATTATCTCAGAAAAAAGGCTGAGCAATCCCATCTTGAATATATCAAGGCCTATGTTCCCAACCCTGAGGCTGTTGCTGAGGAAATCAGTCAAGAAGTTGGCGAGTAATTCCTCTCTCTCTCTATATATATATCTCTCTTCCTCCCTTTCTCTTTCTCATGCATGTTTGTTTGCATTTGCATAGGACAATGGTGCACCATATCACCAAGAGGAGGCACCTCCTGGAAGGTGGCAACAAGGCTACAAACCCCATCGACCGTTGCTGGCGCGGCGACCGCAACTGGGACCAGAACCGCAAGAGGCTCGTGGACTGCGTCCTCGGCTTCGGCCGCCACACCACAGGAGGAAGGGACGGGGAATTCTACGTCGTCACCGACAACTCCGACGATGACGTGGATAACCCTAGGCCGGGCACCCTCCGGCACGCGGTCATCCAGACGGAGCCCCTGTGGATCATCTTCGAACGCGACATGCTCATCAGCCTCAAGCAAGAGCTCATCTTCGCCAGCGACAAGACCATCGACGGCCGTGGCGCCAAAGTCCGCATCGCGTACGGGGCCGGCTTCACGATCCAGTTCGTCCACAACGTGATCATCCACAACATCCGGATGCACAACATCGTCCCGGCCTTCGGAGGCCTGATCAGGGACGCTGTCGACCACATCGGCCTCCGCACCATAAGCGACGGCGACGCCATCTCCATCTACGGCTCCAACAACATCTGGATCGACCATGTCTCCCTCTCCAAAGCCACCGACGGCCTCATCGACGCCATCGAGGGATCCACCGCCATCACCATCTCCAACTGTAAATTCAACAACCACAATGCTGTAAGTTTTGGACATCATCACTAATCACTATCAAGAACAAGAACAAGAACAAGAATTGAAGATTGTTTGCTAAAACTGGCACAGGTGATGCTTCTTGGAGCACATGATAGTACTACTGAAGACAAACTGATGCAAACAACAATTGCATTCAACCGTTTTGGTGAAGGTTTGGTGCAGAGAATGCCGAGGTGCAGATGGGGTCTATTCCACATCATCAACAACTACTATTCCCACTGGCAAATGTATGCCATCGGCGGCAGCGCAAACCCCACTATTATCAGCCAGGGCAATCGATACAAGGCTGCAGACAACTCCAACACCAAGCAGGTACCAAACACAAATGCGCGCGTATATATGCAGAGTACTGAGCAAGACAATTAACTTGTTGCTTGCAGGTGACCAAGAGGGAGTATTCTTCTGAGGAGGAGTGGCAGAATTGGCAATGGCAATCCGAAGGCGATGTGTTTGTCAACGGAGCCTACTTCCAATCTTCTGGTCCGAAGATCAAACACAACCACTGGAGTGTTGCCACAAAGAGGCACATGATGAAGTTCAGGCCAGGCTCATATGCAGGCAGGCTATCGCGATATGCAGGCGTCCTCAAGTGCGTTGCAGGGAAACTGTGCTGATCGGGGAGGTAGTAGGAGAATTGTACATCTGCATCCATCACATGTATGACGTCGGAAAAATATTTCAATAAACGTTAACTTTGTTTATCAAACAATGCTGCACTTTTAATACAATATCATCTGTCAAGTTAACTAATAATCAAAATCTTGATGGGAAAGTCCTTCTGTTATGCCCTTTAAACGCAAACATTGATCACTGAAACAACAATACAATTCGGAAAAACCTTTCATAGCAATGCTTCTCTTGCGGTGCTTTTCTGGTTCCGAGAAGTAGTTCTTCATAACCTCAGAACTCACAAGGATGATTCCTTGCAGCAGTAGTTCCTTTGGTTCTCTGCAATCAAACGCATTTAATATTTTGAAATCGAGAAGCATACAATTTGCTATAGTGAACTCAAACCTACAATAAAAAGACTTTGTTACAACAAATCTTAATAGCAGCAACTCTTCGTGAAGCATAGGATCTATTTTGTCAGAAGTTTTTCCACCAAACTCTAATCTATACATATACAAAGCCACAGTTTTGGCCGGCCCACTTCTTTAATAAAATTTGGATTTATCATATATCATAAATTTTTGACTCATATTTTATCTAAATATATTACATGCTGTCATTGTTTTGGCACATGTAAAGCAATTTCAGATTAATAAAAGACGTTTGAAAGACGTGTAAATGTGCAAAACCATTCTTAAAAACTATAGTACTTTTTAGCTAATAGGTCAAATCATATGAACTATTGTAAAGTAACCATGTGAAAATAAAAGGCTGACAATAAACCCCAAATGACACAAGACTTTCAATAAATTCAAATAAGCATTTGGGTAATGCAAATTATAGGAGTATATTTTTTTATAAGTTTTTAGGCAATTTTCACAATTGTCAGCTCCTAAATTCTCGTGCATTGTTGAGATATCTCGAAAACCATTGAATACTTCAATAAATTGGTGTATAATAATGTAAAAATTTTAGTCCCTACGGCTAGGGGTGCTTAAACGGTTCTTCGGTTCTCGGTTAACCGGAATCGGAACCGGAACCGACCGGTTAATTGAGGAACCGGAACCGGAAAATCCGGTTCCGGTTCCGGTACCAGTTCCAACTTTTTAAATAACACCGGTTCCGGTTCGGAACCGGAACCGACCGGTTCCTAACCGGGAACCGGATTATAATTCAATTTTATTTTTTTTATAATTTAATATACTAAAAGATCTAATTTATTGAATTAATTTTGAATTAAAGTAAAATAGTTTGAAACATTAAGTGATTTTTAGATTTAAATGTTTAATCTGTGATACTTTGAATCTATAATTATTTCCCTAATCCATTTTTTATGAACTAACTACAATGAGTAGAACATCATAAGTTTGTTTTTAGTTTTCAAAAGAACTTATCCAAATACAATATCATTTCATATGATATATTTATTACAAATTTATGTAACAATTCATTTAACATACGATTTTAACATATTTGTGAATAATTTATTAAGTGTTCCGGTATAAACCAAATAGTCACAACAATATCAATTAGTATTGGAAATTCCAATGAATACTATGTTTAGCCAAAAAAGGGAAAATGAAATTCAATTTTAAAACTCATTTTTTTAAAAAAATTTGCTAAAGTTTAGAACTCCTATTTTTGTATTAGTAAAAAATTGCTAACATAAACTAGTCCGACCTGACCTACTACACTTGGCATTACTCTTATCCATATATGAATATTATTGTATTGTTGGTTTGTATTTTGTGTATTTATTTTAATTTTTAGGTATTATTTGTTATAATTCTAGATGTTGGATTTTTTTTTTTTAGTATTGAACTATTTAAATTATAAATAAATTCGGATTAAAATTACACATCGGTTCCGGTTCGGAACCGGAATCGACCGGTTCTTAACCGGCCTGTTCCAAACCGGAACCGATCGGTTCCGGTTCCGGTTCCGGTTCTTGAATTTATGAAAATTTAAAACCGGTTAACCGGTCCGGTTAGAACCGGAACCGGCCGAATAAGCAGGCCTACCTACGGCCTAGATTAAGAGTCACTTTTTGCCATAAAAGTCCGTCCCAGTTTAAGAGTCACTTTTAGAATTTTCCATATTTGGTCATACAATTTTACCTCATTCTTCATCAAAATTACATAAAATTGTCATTATCTACATTAAAATAAATCAAAACAAAAATCAAAAGTCAAAAGGGACCCACCTTCAACCAACTCCACCATCTCACTTCATTTATTACACACTCTATCATCTCACTTCATTTATTACACACTCCACCATCTCCCTTCATTTATTACACACTTCAACTCTTTCTTAAAATCCGAGCCATAACAATAAGTGACTCCAAATGTGCACGGAGGGAGTATTTTTTAACCACTGTGTATTAATGCATTTATTCTTTATACTGGAGAATCATATTTTGAATCAATCATGCAGAAAAAGTGGATGAACTGGTCTAATTTTAATTCAAGTTTCAAAACTTAGAGCCAAAAATCGAAGCCTTGCCTCTATAAATACCCTTTCCCACAATTGATGTTCAAGCAAAATTTCGAATTATAATCTATTTTGTATGTATTGGTTTCATGCTTTCTTTCTTAGTTATGTTAATTCATTTTTCTATAGTTTGTTATCTTTCTCCAATTTGTTTATCTTTTTTTAGTTTTGTTACCATCTTAGCAGATGGGAAGATGAATCTATTTCTCTTGGCAGATGGGAAGATGAATCTATTTCTCTAATTCATGAAACTACATGCCTCTTTCTGAAGAATCCAACTTAAAGATTGAATTTATTCAACATATTTAAGCGTATAAGCAAAATGGTAAGACAAAATAGTATATAAAATTGGCATATTATGCCACAAAAACAAAGCATATGACAGAGACAACAGAGATGAAAAAGATGAAAGTATTTCCCGAGATTTTATAATTATATTACAAATCATTTTAAGAATTCGGACGTCAATATCTTTACTTCCTTTTTGAGAATGTGGAGACAATGCGATCGAGTTGGTGTCGGGAGAATCTGCTGCAGTTCTACAATCTACACCCTGAAGCAAAGCTCCCTCCATTCCTTCATTGTCGGAGTGCCTGAGCATGGACAAGGAGACCGGCAGAGGAAGAGCGATGGAGGAGCGGTGAGGCAGAGCGGAAGGCATGGCGGCGATGCAGGCTGGTGGGCTTGCCGACGTGATTGAGAGAGAAAGAGGGATAGGGAGAGTGCAGGCGCCGATTTGGGTATGAAATTCTGTATCATTATATTTATGTTTTAAAAATTAGATTTGATATTATTTGGGCTATATATTTTTAATTTAAATTCTTCTTTGTAATTAAATTTATATACCGTTTTTTGTCTTTAATTTGAGTTAAAATTGGAATTGAGCTAAAGAGTATAATTTGCCTTTACTTGGGTCAAAATTGAAGTTTTATTCACTATTGTATACTTTTTCTTTAAAAACTAATTCATAAGCTAAATGACAACATAAATATAAAATCTTTTCAATTTTCATCCTATATTTACTTAGCTAAATTATTTAAAATACATTTTAATTAGTCTTCCATGTACTCCATCTTTCCAAAAAAAAATAGACCACGTTGTGAACGAAATAGGTTTTAATATGAAATTGGTAGAGTAAGAGTAAGAGACATAGTGTTAGTAGAATGTTGGGTCCATATCATTAGTAGTGTTTAATTGTGTTAGGTAACAAATGTGGGGTCCTTTTCCAAACTGGGTCTATTTTTCGAGGACAACTAAAAAAATGGCAAATATATTCTATTTTTCGTAGACGGAGAAAATAGTATTTTAGTTAGTCTCAAATTTTTCGTAGACGGAGAAAGATGAAATAAAATATAGATAAAGGTGTTTCTATTTTTAATAGTAGGTTATCTTGGTTGAGATAAACCAAAAAGAAAAATGAAACATCTTCGGTGGGACGAAAGGGATTACAATTATGATATATGTATTCCCTTATTATTATATTCTACATGTTGATAAACTTCTTCATTCTATCTACCATGAAACTTATTAAGTTATTGTTTTTGGTCAGATAGTTTTGGACTTTGTGTAATAGTTATTTTTTATATTAAATTTCTTTTAATTTAAGCATTTAAATTTATGTATAAATAATATTTTTTATTACTATTTAGTAGTATATAAAATTATTTAGCAGTTTATTAATTTATATAAAATTTATTTATATTTAATATTCAAGTTATATAATTTATAATTATATTTAATTTACTAATGGTTTGTGGTTACTTTTTAAAATTTTTATTTTTATGTATGAATACTTATGTTATGTATTGAAATATTTATTTATTTAAATTATATGCTCTTTTTTTATCCTTAGACGCATCCTTTAATTGTAAATCATAGTCAAATTGAAACACATACTTTTTTTAATCCTTAGTTGCTTATTTCATCTTTATCATTTTATTATTTTATTTTACTCAATTCAATCAAAAATTAAAATTGTATAAAATCGTTTATTAAATATAAAATGTTTTATTTAGAGTGGATTGAGAAAGACACAATTTTTTTTTGTTATTGTTTATTGTATTTTTAAATTTTTATAATGGTATAGATACTTATTTTAATCAACACATATTCTTAATTATAAATATTAGTATTATATTCTTTTTATTCTTTTTTTAAATCTACTTATCTTAGAACTTATTTTCATTATTTGAAAATCTTATATCCCGTGTGTGCATAGCACGTGTGATAATATTAGTTAATTAAATTCAGCAGTCCAAAACGCACCAAAATGCAAGGAAAAGTCAAAAGCCAACAATATTAACACGTGGAATTCTAATACTAATTGATTATATTGATTCTAATAATTTTATTATATCGAGTTGAAGATTGTGTGGATTATTGACCCTTCCTACTGCCAAACACATCCTTTATTCCCTCCACCCGAAAAACCTTTGCTAAACCCTCAAACGGAAGGAAAAAGAAAAAAAAAGGCTACCCAGTATGATAATCCACAGTTTATGTCCACCCAGAGGAGGCGCGGCGATTTCAATTCAACAACCCCAGAAATTGTCCGCTTTTAATTCCGCTATACCCACCAAATTTGTTTCCACAAGGAAAAGTTCTTCACTTTTCCACTGCCCACTTCGATATCGCTCTAAAAATGCAACATTTTGTGTGAAAAATCAGTACTTGACTCCTCAAGAACAAAGTCACCAGCAGCAGAAGTTTTCCCCTTACGACTCTCCTTCCCAATCGCAGCCTGGTTAGTTCTCCTCAAATTTGGTTCTTGGATTATCAAAAACATTTTAGTGCAGCTGTCAGTTTCTTTTTGTTAACTTCGGAAATAAGGAGATTATAACTAGCGTCTAATGAATCTGTTTTGGTATATTTTAGTGGGAATTAATGTCCCAATCGACAAGGGAAGCATTTAATCTCCAATTGTTTGTATAGGAGGGCAGTTTCCACCAAGGGTTTATGTGGGATACTCTATATATAAAGGGAAAGCTGCTCTTACAGTGGAACCTCGTGCGCCAGAGTTCTCTCCTTTAGAGGTATGTTTGTTGTAGAATGCGTTTGTGTTGATCTTGGGGATTTGAATTACACAATGGTGATTGTATGTTTGTTTTGTGGATCAGTCTGGGGCCTTTAAGCTGTCGAAAGAGGGCTATGTTCTGCTCCAGTTTGCTCCGGCATCTGGTGTTCGTCAATATGATTGGAGTCGGAAACAGGTTAACCTTCCTTTTGCCTTATTTGCCTTATTCATGTTTCTGATGCACAAGGAATTATTTTTCTGTATAATAATTGTATGTGTGAGAATTGAGATGTTTGAGTGTATTTGATGTTGATCTCTGTAGCTAGATTTTAGTCTTGATTTGATATGGATTAATGAATATGAAAGGTATTTGCATGATGGAAAAGTTTGTCTAGATCTTGATAATGATATTTTCATTCTCAAGTATGGAAATTTCTAAAACGTGGCTCATATAAAGCCATCTTTTTGAGGCAAATGAATATGATAGTTACCTTCATTGTTGAGCCATTGTTGTGATAGAAACTGGAAGTAAGCGTGCCATTAAGCTTGGCATGTGACTCCCCTCGACCTCATTTTTCTCCTAATGTCATACAATCGTATTTGATTGTGTCTCCAGGTATTCTCGTTATCAGTGAATGAAATTGGACACATAATCAGCCTTGGTGCAAGAGGCTCTTGTGAGTTTTTCCATGACCCAAATAAAGGAAAGAGGTACTCTCACATTTTAGTGAGCTTGTTAGCAGATCCTGTCATTGTTCATATTGTGGGATAGTGTTAGTTTTCCTTAGCTGTGGGGAGAGATTTTTATTCCTAAACTATTGAGTTTGAATCATGCAGCGATGAGGGCAGAGTGAGGAAAGTGTTGAAGGTGGAGCCTTTGCCTGATGGTTCTGGCCACTTCTTCAATCTAAGTAACCCCTTCAAGCCTCTTAAGATTTTGATTGTATCGCTTTTTAGTGCCAGTATATACTTTAAATCTTTTTAATGCTTGGGTTATGGGATTCTTGAAGGTGTTCAAAACAAGATCACCAACGTGGACGAGAACATCTATATCCCCATCACAAAGGCAGAGTTTACTGTTCTTGTATCATCTTTTAATGTAAGCCACAGTTCAATTCAATGCAAGAAATGTGAGATTTTGTTGCAATATTTATGTTTCTTCTAGTGATGGAGAATGAATAATAAGAAAATACTTTCTTTCTAAATCCTGCTAAGAAGGTCATGGTAGACTGTTCAAATTATGTTCGTACTTGTCTGCAGTTTGTTCTACCATATCTATTGGGCTGGCATACCTTTGTGAACTCCATAAAGCCTGAAGATGCAAATCGTCAAAACAGCTCTAACGCCACTAACCCTAGATCTGCAGACTTCGAATGGACCAGATAGCAAAAAGGTTTTGAGGTTTCCTAGGTAAGAAACTGATTTGGCTTTCTTCCTAGGAATGCTTATACATTGTCACGGTTTATTTGCTTTATGTATGCTCTCTGCTATATTGATAAGAATTGTTTTTGCCATATAAATCTATTACTCCCTTGCCATTGGGAGGAAGAAGCATTTATGTGTTAAAACTTTTGAGATGCATGTATGATAATATGATATGACTTTGGAAATGCCCTCCTCATTGCAGATGCCTACTGTATTTTAAGTCCCACCTTCTTGTATATTCAAAGATTTTCTTCCACCGACCAGAGAATCAAAAAAATAAAATGGTTGGAAAGTCCTTTGTTTATAAAGATATCTATCTCATATTATCTCTGAGTGAGTAGTACGTAGTATTAATTGCTGTATTTTGATCTACGTAGTGATGGAATACAATTGAGAAGTCAAGGTTTGATTGTGGAATATATCCTTTAATACTCCATAGGCCATAATCTTGGATGATCTTTGAATTTGGAATTATGTCATATGGATTTAGTCAATCAAGCTAGCTGCTTTAGTTGCTTACATAGAAAGTAATTAATTTCAACTTTCAACTAATCTGAGAACTTAGCTTGGAGAAACAATGTAGTAGTGAAGATCTAGCCGGTACTTACTTCACTAATTAGGAATATATTAATAATTGTCACGGTTTGATGAATTTTATCACGAGATCGATAAATCATTGAAGACGTCAGTTAGTAATCAACTTTCCAATAACAGAACTATTAATGTTTTGCGCCAATATAGGTTGTCATGAAAACTTCTATTTCTCTTTATTTATGAAAAATAATGAGTCTACGCCAGGAGCAGGTTAGACTTCATTAAATGTTCGTAAGAAATTGTGTTTTTAGATATCCTTGTCTACCTATACATTTTCAGCAATGGCTAAATTACTTCTTCCTTTGGGAAATTTGCATAATTATATTCTTTTACCAAGTTTCATGGAAGTGCCAAGAACAACATGTCAAAAGCCAAGTTGGCATCGAGCTTATTACCTTTGTTTTCCAAAATTGATGTCTGTGCTTGCTGCTTTAATCTATCATATTGAATCTCCTCGAATGGCCATTTAGTTGAAAGTTCTATGATTTCTGAAGGGACAAAGAAACATTTAGTTCTGTAACAACTTAGAGGAAAGGACAAGCATTGCTTTTTTATTTGATTTATTTGTATTAATCAATTGCTCAATTAGCATTTATTAAATATTTTCATTGACCTGTAGGAAGGTGGCTGGAGGGTTCAGTTTTATGACTTTATCACATGTTATGCATGAATATCTGTCTGACTAGTTGGAAATCGGTGTATAAATAATCGAATGAAGTCATGCAGCACAAGTAGGTGATAATTTAAGAAACATATCCGTTCACATTCATCGAGTCGTCATTTAGGTTCCTTAAGGTACATTCTCGGGTCAAACCAATTTTAAATCGAAAGCATCAGCTTCTCATAGTAGTCGGTTCTTGTACTTAATCTGCATCCATTGACCTGTTTCAATAGATTAGCAACTAGTTGCTTTCATCTACTAAACAATCCCAGTGATTTGTAATTGAATAAGTTAGAAATGTACTTGATCAAAGCTGTCAATTCTTAGTTGTTACTTGATTGATGAGTTGGTGATCTTATTCTGTATATTTAACTCTTTTTATCTTTCTTTCTCCCATAATGCTTAAGAAATGTGGCAAGTTGGTATCATAGTCAATGACTGGCAAAATGTGTGCATATTCAAATAGCATTTGCAGAATTTGAGATCTCTGAAGACTTATTTTAAGTTGAATCTGCACATGTTTGAATGCAGGCTCCTGAAAGCAGGGAGTAAGCTCTGAGCGGATATCGATGTTCTTGATCTTTCTGAAGCTTGTTAGAGGGGGTGGTTTCATGCATAGCTTATTTTGAGTTTAAGTTGCATAGCTTATTGTTGCTACTGAAAGTTGACTAGGATCTTGTTTCATTTTATGTTGTGACCATTTTCATATTGGCCAATCTTGATTAGTTTCAAATACGTTGTTGAGAAATGAGAATTATGGTTGGCATAACTAATGTGATTTTGGTTTTTGATATTTTTTCACCAGGTATTTATACACTTCCTCTACATCAAAAAAATATTGTACATCTTGGTGTTGCATGAGTTGTAATAAAAGCTAGATATTGGATTTTATGGGTGGAGAAATGACCCACTTTTATGTTTTTCTTAGTGTAGATAATCGTAGGCCATGTTTGATTTTCTACAAATAGATGTGTAAAATGAGGGCGAAGTATAAATGAAAGATGTCAAAAGAGAAGTCAAGACGCATTTACTATTGTGGGACACCTCATGATAGGGATGTGCAAACTATTTTACTTGTAAATAAAATACTACTGATATTATTAACACAAAATTAGTTAAATAAAAGATAGGAATAAAAAATAGTTAAAGTAATGAAATTTATAAATAGATAGATACTAATTTTAGTAGACAAACAAAAATGTAAAAAATAAGTAACTACTAGTGTATATTTTTTTGGGATGATTTTTTCACTATATTTCTAATTAATAGCTGCCATTCCGCAAAATGGCGTGTTTTTAAAATATTTATGATTTGGGATTATGATAAGGTTGAAAAATAAATGGTCAGTGCTTAAAATATTTATAGTAAGGTTGACAAAAGTAGAAAGGGCCAGAATAAGACAAGATCTACAGTGAATTAAATAAAAGGTGATCAGTTGTCTATCTCTGAATTAACGGTAAAATTTAACTTGTAAGTCCTAATCATATTTCTTTATTTTTACAAACGGATTATGTAGAAATATTGAAATATCCAAATAATTTTGTTAATGGGATTCAAACCCTTAATTAATTAATTATTTATGTTACTTAAAATGAATTAAGACAAAAAAATTATTATTATGGTCAGCATAGAAGGGCTTGAATAAGAGTCAAACGGTCAAACATGGAACTGCCGGTGTTCGTACGCCGTAATTGTCTTCAAAGGGCGGCGGCGGACCCAGTTTCATGCTGCTTCGTTGTCAATTTTGTTTCCACCATGTAATACTAATCTACAAAGTGCATATGCATTTAATTTTGAAATAAAATTAATTCCTACAGTTGACAAATATTTATCAATTTGCAGTGAATAGATCATACTAGTATATAGGAAAGTTGACACACTTGACAGTTGACATTTAATTTCATTGCGTAACATGGAAGAGGTCAGCTCTGAATCCTTCATTTCCTCATAATGCATAGTTTTTTATTATACAAGTCAAATCTTTGGGCTTGTCTATAAATAGAAGACTAATGAAATCAATTTTGAGAAGAAGAAAAAATCACAAACGAAATTCAGATAAAGAAAGTTTCTAAAGCTAGAACAGGAAGCATGATTTTTGAGGGAGAAGCGATGATAAATATGTCTTCAAATAATGATGAAATTGAAGAAACCCTAAATACAGAAACGTTATCGATGGAGGTAACCAATTTTTTTTTTTTTTTTTTAATATCTTTACTTTGGATCCTTTTTGTAGTACTACTCTTTTCATTTTGATCGTTCTTGAAATTAAAGAGAAAATTAGTTGCCATCTGTTTAGTTTAAGATATCATCACAAGTTTTAAGAAGATCATCGACTGATTAAATATGTATATATAATAAAAGTAGAAATTAAAGCTCTAGAATTTTTTTTTTGACCCTTTTCTATTTCTTATCGTGAATAATTTCTTGAACTGCAGCTGATATAGATAATTCTTTATTGTATAGATCTGGTCAAACTCAATTAGGGTAAATATATGTGATATGTGATCCATATCATTTGATGCATCACCCTACTAATTAATCCAGCTGTTAATACTGTCATTAATTAGTTAATTAAATTTCGAGATATATATTAGAAGCAATTATTTATTTTCCATGAGTTGCGTTAGTACCCTGTCAATTGTCATTAATTGGTTAATTAAATTAATGCATGCAGCTAGCTAGCTGTCTCCTGTTAATTTGTTCATCATCACATATTTTATTTACAATAGATAATGCATCTTATCAAAACAAATAAAACACGACAAATGTGAAACAAAATCCAAGCATGAAATTAATTTAAGGGGGAAAAAAAGAAGAAAAGTTAGATTCAGCTAGTAAACATGAATTGGTCACCAGATCTGCTGAATAAATAATTGGTAACTAATAATTCAAGATCTAATCATTTATATATATGTGCATGCAGGGGGCAAATGTGACAAGAGCAAAAGTGAAGATGGAAGAAGTTAGAAAAGAAAATGAGAGATTAAAAGTCACATTGTCACAAATCATGGAAGATTACAGTTGTCTTAAAAAGCAGTTCAACGGCATAACTGACCAATCCAAGAAAGTAACAAATCTCGCTTCGATGGCCGGTTCTGATGAGGAATCGGAGCTGGTTTGTTTGAGTCTTGGGAGATTCTCAGGCCCTAAGGAGGAGAAGAAGATGATGAACAAAAGCAAAACCCTAGAAAATGGAAATAAACTTGACGGAATCGAACTAGGGCTCAACTCATGTCACCCGGACAATTCGAGAAACAGCTTAGATGAATCTAAGGAAGAAGGGAGCAACGACGTCCGATCATCCACCAAACATTCTAGAATCGGAGATGATGAGATTTTGCAGCACAACAACCCTATGAAGAAACCTAGGGTTTCTGTAAGAGCTCAATGCAACACTCAAACGGTACTAATAGTACATTTTATTTTGTTTGAATCTTTGCATCATTAATTTCATTAGTCTGAATAATACTCTCTCTTGATTAGATGCATGATGGATGTCAATGGAGGAAATATGGACAAAAAATAGCTAAAGGAAATCCATGCCCCCGGGCTTACTACCGTTGCACTGTCTCCCCAACCTGTCCCGTCAGAAAACAGGTTTGTGCTATTAATTAGTACTTCTGCAGTTCCAAGTTACTTGAGTTGTATTCCGATATAATCTCTCACAAAACATAATTGTCACAACTCCCGAGCTTAAAAGAAAGGACTACTAACATGGGACGAAGGAAATAGTGATTTTTTTTTTTTAACATTCACCCAAATAAAGAAATGGAACTAATAAATGGTGTTACAATATGCAGGTGCAAAGAAGTATAGATGACATGAGCATTCTGATCACCACCTACGAAGGAGCTCACAACCACCCTCTCCCGCCTTCGGCCGCTGCAATGGCTTCCGCCACCTCCTCAGCCGCGGCCATGCTCAGCTGCGGCTCCACCACAAGCACCAGCTGTCTAACCGGATACAATTTCAGCACCGCTTCGAATTTCCCACGAGCCACCATCTCCTCATCACAATCACACCCCACAGTCATACTCGACCTCACCCCACCAAATCACCACAGCAACAGATTATCATCAACCCTATTTTCCAACACTCGCTCTTCCCCAACTTCCCTCAACTTCTCATCCAATTTTCCCACCACGATGGCGCCACCTCATTCTCACCATCCCTTTTTCTCCGGCGTCCAAAAGCAAACTGGGAATGATCAGAAAATTGCTGCAGCGATCGCCCACGATCCGAGTTTCCAGTCAGCGTTGGCTGCCGCTTTCACGTCAATTGTTGCGAAGAACAACAATGTGAATGGAGCTAGAAGTTCTGGAATGAATTTTCATCATCTGAATTTCGCACAGCCGTCGACGACAACGAGTACTGCAAGCGTAGGTTGCGCAGCGAGCTTCATGAGCAGATTTGGGCAACCAATGAATTCCCAACAGCATAACTTGACATTGGCTGCATCAAAATCCCGAGCTATGTCATTGGCAGATGAGGGAGAACACCTCAGCTTATGAGGTTTCCAAGTTCCATAACTGAAACCCAGATCCATTGTTTTAAACACAGTTTACTCTTTTTTCATTGTTTTCGAGTAGGAAAGAATTCTCACACACATATATATATATAGTGTAATTTAAGGAATGGATATCCGAGTAGTATAATATCATAATATTAATTGCCAACTGTAACCTTCATTTTCTATCATCCTGCCTCAAGGCCTAGCTAAAACTCAATATACAAATTAACAAATCAAGTATACAAATGTTATAAAATCATATGGATAACGCATGGACAATCACAAACCATGTGTAATTTACTATCAAAAAGTAAAAGAAAAAGAAATGGAGGTTTTACTTTTACATGTGACTAATACAGAAGTTGACTGTTTGTGAGCAGATTTGTGGTGTTGAAGAGCGCTACAAAAATTGATATAACATTGACTCTAAGCAAATAATCCTTTTTCTAGGCGCTTGCAACTGAACTAAGCCCAGGCAGTTTTCTCAGTCCCTTCTTGTCCATCAACTTTCTTATCTTGTGGACATCTTTCCACCTATCTTGTCTGGCATATATGTTGGACAAAACCACAAACGGAATCGGGTTTTCAGGCTCTAATTCTACAACTCTCTGAGCCATCTCTTCTCTTAACCTATTATCCATATGTTGCTCGGAAGCGCCAAGCAGAGAAGCTGAAACGAAAGCAAACGTTTCATCTGTTGCTCTTAGGAGTTCCAAGGCTTCATCTAGCCTTCCAGAACGACTAAGGAGATCAATCAAGATACTCATATGCTTCGAAGTCGGATTAAAACCATATCCCACAGTGAATAATCTAAAAATCTGGAAGCCCTTGTCAACATGGCCACTGTGGCTGCATACAGACAAAAGGCAACTCAGAGTAACTAAATTTGGCTCAACATCATGCTCTACCATTTGATTGAAAACATCAAAGGCTGCTTCACTCTGCCCATGTTTTCCATGCCCAGAAATCATGGCATTCCAAAATGCTGGATCGTTTGGCTTTACATCAAACTGGTTAAAAACGTTGCAGGCTAAACCAGGTTGTCCACACTTCATATACAGGTCGATGACTGCAGTAGCCAAGAACACATCATCAACGACTTTCCTTCTTGCAGCAAACGCATGTATCTCCTTTCCATAGCTCTGCATCGACAGGGATGAACAAGCTGCTAGCAAGCTAGTGATGCATCGCACACTAGGTATTGCACTGCAAGATAGCATCTTTCTGAACAAGAGAAAAGCTTCATCAGCCTTTCCTAGCTGAGTGAAACCACTGATCATAGAATTCCATGTCACAGAGTCAGCTTCTAACCCTCCTCCTTCAGTCTCTAATTGGGAAAAAAGATCTACAGCCTGTTCACATTCACCATTTAGCATCATTCCAGCTATCATCGAATTCCATGTTATCAGATTTCTGTTACCACCCATGTCACTGAATACACCATACGCACATTGCCAAGAACCGCATTTTGAATACATATCTACAAGGGCAGTCCCAACGTTAGTGTCGAACTCTAATCCAACTTTAACTATAAGCCCATGAAGCTGCCTACCAAATCTCACACACCTACCAGTTCCACAAGCAGACAGCACAGAAACCATGGTAGCTATAGTAAGTTTCTCAGATAACAGCTTCATTTCCTTAAACACACACAACACCATTTCCACAATCCCTTTCTCCGCAAGCCCTGATATATAAGCATTGTAGAAAACCACGCCTTTCTTCTCAATCCACTTAAACAAACTCGAAGCAAAACCCAACTCCCCACAATCTAAATACATCGTCATAAGCGATGTTGCTGCATAATCATCGCTTTCTACGCCAATCTTGATGGCTAAACAATGCAATTGCATCCCAACCGCAGCATTCTCACAAGCAGACAACACACTCGCTACCGTAAAGGAATCGATACTAAGGTTAGGGACACTAAATTGTCGAAACACTCTAAAACCTTCTTCTGAAAGCCCATTTTGTAAAAAACCGGAAATAACAACGTTAAGTATAGATATACTTGGATGGGGAATTACGTCGAACAGTTTGGCTGCACTGTCGACTAAGCCCAGTTTCATATACATGTTGGTGAGGTCGGTAGTCGTGTGCTTATTCATACACCCAAATTTGAGGAGGCTAGCGTGGAGCATTTGGCCGCCGGAAACAGCCTTGAGAGCGGCGCAGGCTTTGAGGATGTAGGGAAAGGTGAAATTCGTCGGCGGGATGGAGGCGGCGTGGTTATGCGCGTAGAGCGCAATGGCTTCTTTGTACAGTCCATCTTTAACTAGTTGTGCTATTTTTTGCCTCATAGGTTGCCGGCGGCCATCCACTGCATTGCCGGAAAAACTAGTCCTTTGTAAGACGGAAATTGCTAAGAGCTCCAAAATCGGATCTTTTTATTTGTTTGGGTCTCCTAATTTAAAAGTTTTGGTCAAATAAATACAGTTATATTAATGTGAGATCATTGTAAAATAAATAATTAGTACTAGTACATAAAATTTGTCATGCCAGTGTGTTTTAACCTAGTTAAATATGATTACAACAGTTTCATAGTGAAGACTGAAAACTTATATATAGGCAAATCGAACTATTTTACCCTTATTAATGCCCAAATTATTTTGCCACATATTTAGAAAAAGACAATTCGTTACTATAATCGCATCCAAAATGTGTCCAGACAAAAGTTGTGTGTTTATTTATGCAACATCGATACATTTGAAGGTGGAAATTCAAGTAATGAGATGAAATAAGTTAAAATTTCCCCCTTACAGAAGTTGTGAATTGAGTATAGTCTCAGCAAGCTAATTGTGCAGTATACATAGAGAGGTGACAATTTACCCCTCAATTTTGCATTTTAAGTTTTAGTCATGAACTCATGATGGGAAAAACAGAGAAATTTTTACAAAGTTTGATCATCAAATTTGCTAGTTGAGATCTGATTATGACAAGCATCAAAGCAATGATTGGCATAAATCAGATTCTGTTAGTAAGGTTTCCACTAAGATTGCCACTAAGGTTGCCACTGTTAGTCCATCCTTCTTGAACCTGCACAGAATACTGCATATGCCACAGCACATCCTCCACAGTCGGTCGTGCCATCGCGTCTTTGCTCAAGCAGTTTACGGTGATCTGCACCACTGTTTTTAATGATTCATATGCAAAGGTTCCCCTCATCGACGGATCGATCAGGTCTCGTAGCTTCGATGGTGACTCTGCCAAGCTCCTCTCCAACTGCAACCATCAATTTATGTAAGTAACATTGTGTTCAGTTTAAGGTAATGTAGTAAGAATGCTAAGTACATATTTTATGTATACCTGAAATTTAAGGTCTTGTAGTTCACTCTGAGAGTCTATAGGTCTACCGGTGATGACTGCAACAAGAATAGCTCCCAGCCTATATATATCTTCCTTTTCTGGATTTTGGCTGCTGCTTTCTGTGTTCGTGTTCGACTCATCTGATCCGTGCAGAGGGCTTTCCGCACCCACCTGATGAAAGCAAGAAGTTTTAGTTTGATTCTTGAGTTTGTACATAATGCATGATGCATCATTCTGTCTTTTTACCTTAGATGGTATGGTTATGTTGTAGCTACTGATTCTTGCAGTGAGGCTCTCGTCTAACAGAATGGTGTCGATTTTGATGTCGTTCCCAACAATCCCGCCCGTGTGCAGGTATTGTATACCTCTCGCTACGCCCATCGTGATGCCCATTCTCTGTGGCCATTTCAGCGCTTCTCTCTTTCTCCAATCTGTTATTGAGAAAAAACGAAGTTAGCTGATGAGCAAGAACTGGAACCACTGTATAAGTCCCGTGATAGGACACATAGTGCCAATTATAGGTGGTGTACCGATGAGGTGGTCTCGTAGTGAGGCGTTGGACATGTTTTCAAGCACGATGAAGACAGTGGTGGCGGAGCTGGGATGGTCGTGGTAAGGGACGATGCAGTGGCCTAGCACGCTCACCAAATGCCGGTGCCTCAGCTTGGATATCACCTCCATGTGGTGCTGCAGAGCTTGAGGAGAATGCTTCTGTTTCAGCTTCAGGCATTTCACAAGCACCACAGACCCATCTCTCAGCCTTCCTTTGTATAGCTGATCACCCACATTTCAAACATTCATACTACTACAGTATTATTCAACACCAAAACAGAGAGAAACAGAGCAAAATATATACACATACCTGTCCTTCACCCACTAGATTGGATGGATCGAAATCGTTCGTCGCCTCCTCCATATCCTCGAGTGTGAACACATGGTACGGGGGCAGCCCTATCGAAGTCATCCTCATCGGCTGTGGAACATGCCCTGATCAAAGGTGCAAACACCAAACTCATTTCATAGATCAAAAAAAGGACTTAAACACAATTCATTTTACTATGATTGATGCTTACTTCCCAAAGGAGAGCCTTTCTCCATCACAAAACTCTCACTTCTGAATTCATTAAGCCCTTTCATCTGCAGCCTTCGGTAAATAACAATAATCAACAGCCCCAAAACACCCAATATCGCCACAATTGCACCAATTACTCCAAGCACAATGCCTAATTTCAAGGTAGATTCTTCTTCTTCCTTCCTCTTCACAATAGGCATAACTGCAAGTGCATCTTTCCGGCAGAAAGCAGACGGTCTCTGATACTTGGACGTCGTATTCGACAGACAGTTCCACATTATTACAACCGTTCTGTTCCGGACGTTGGCAGCAAGACAAGAAGGCAACCTCCCAATCAAAAGATTACTCGAAACATCCACAAAACTAAGATTACCACTGCAAGAAGCATTGGGTGGGAATGCCCCACTCAACTGGTTCTTGGATAGACCAATGTGCTCAATCAACGGCAACGAAAACAAAAACGAAGGAATCGGGCCAACGAGCTTATTAGACGAAGCATCGAGATATTGAAGCTTGCTCAACTTCTTCAAATCCTGAGGGATTTCAGATCTCAGAGAGTTGTTAGCAAGATTGATGAATGCTAGATTGTTTCCTAGTGATGGAAACTTAGGCCCAAAATAGTTGTTTCTCAAATCAAGCTCTTCAAGAGAGGATAAAGTAGCTAGATCAGGAACACTCCCATTGAGCAGATTATCACTCAAGACTAGGCTTTTCAACCTCGGATAAGTCGAAACAGAGGTGGGCAGTTCGCCGGAGATGAAGTTGGAGCTGATGTTGAGAGCTTCAAGAGACCGGAAGCGGTTGACTTTGGGGGGAAGCGGGCCCCACAGGCCTAGTGAGACTAGAGAGAGTTTCTTGAGGTTTGAGAGCTTTGTCAAGACGGTGAAGAAGGAATCGGTGGAGAATCTGGGGGAGAGAGTGTGGTGAGAGGCGGCGGCGGTGTTTGAAGGGGATAGGTTGGGGACGTGGGAAGGGGAGGTTCTGTTTCCGACAATGGTGAGCTCAGTGATGTGATTGTCGGAGCAGACGATTGTGAGGGTTGGGGTGGGAGGGAGGAAGCAGAAGTTGGTCCAGTTGTTCCATGTGTGTAGAGATTGTGGGTATTCTAGAAGCTGCTGGATTTGGAACAGGATTCTGGTCTCTGTTGGGACTAATTGAGCATTCGAAAACGGGAATGTGGCGAGAATCAAGAAACAGAGTGGAATCCATGAATACTTCTCCATCGTTGAATCACTCTCTCTATCAAATCAATCACAAATCATAAAAGGAAAAGGGTGGCTGCGATTTCACCTGAGCATCTCATCTCATAAAAGTTAGATGCAAGAAAGAGGTTTGTAATAAAGTGACTTCCCTTTTTTGGGTGCTAGTTGTACAATGAAAAGAGAAAAGTGCAGCAGCAAAATGAGTATGAGAGGGAAAAATGTCAGGAAACTGGTGGAAGTTGGGGATGATTCAATGCAAAGGATTTAGAATTAAATTCATGTTCAGTCTGAGATCTGAAGCTGACAATTTCCTAAAGTAAGCCAAAGTCAAGTCAGATGTCTTTTAATTCACACAAGATTCAGTTATTTCATTATTTATTTAGTTTTTTCGTATTGCTTATAAAAATATAGAGACTGGAGGCCATGCTGATGCAGTTAACTATATAAAACTACTATATAAATGCGGTGGTCCAGCGCGGCGCGGGCTACGATATTAAGGAAGCGCAGCCGTGAAGTAATGAGGAAGTCAAGGGAGCTCGGAATTAAACGGCGTCGTTGGAGGGGTTTGACTGCGGGGTTTGGTGGAGCTGCATGCAGGGGAAGAGTATTCGCCGTCGAATGGGACAGGGCACGTGGGCTTCTCGTGATGGGTGGGGTGGAGGGTTTTAGGGGGGTGGGTGGGAATGTGATAGAAGAATAATTAGTTAGAGATGTCGAGATCAAATTGTCGTTTTCAATTTCAATTACTAGATCTTTACGTCCATTCTAAATTATATGTGTGTGATTTAATTGTAATAATTATAAGATTAAATTGTCGCTCTCTTGGCTTCGTGACCGACAAGACCATTCAGCACAAAAGGACTTGTAAAAGTAACTTATAGGTGTAAAGTTTCAAAATTTTAAAAGGTAGAGTAATTTATTCACAAATTGATTTAATAATTGAAGGAGAATTTTCCATAATAAGTACTAATTCACATAAATTTGTTGATTACTCGCACTACATGAAAATATAAAATAATGATGTATAGTACTATTACTATTATATATTGTTATACTATTCACAATAATAAATGTTGCGATGTCTAGGTGCCATAATTACATTTAGTGGTTGTGCGTGATTTTCTATCATTATAATATATGCATTCTATCATTATCAATAAGTGCTTCAAAGAAAGCTCGGTGCTTTTCCAATTTTTAGTACCACATCCTAAAGTATTTGCGTACATGATTTTTGTTCTTTTGACTTGGGCAGAGGTGACAACTGAGTGAATTTTGATCAACATACTAAACTTCAACTTAAATCAATACACATACTTTATTCTGACTTTCTAAGTCCTAACAGTATACTAAACTCTTAAATCCTAACTATTGATTACAGAATAATGTGACAGATTCAGCTAGACAACAATTAATGCTGCACAGTGAGAAACATAGGGAAAAAGGGCCGAATTTTAGTGATTCTAGATGTTATATATGCAAGTTACAAAATTCAATAATTCTAGTGATTCTAGGACTGCATATGGAGTATTTAATATCCCGATTGATACAATAGTTACTAGAAGTAGAACTAAGTAAGCAATGCATGTTACCTAATTCCCATGTGAAGATTTGTATACATTCATATTTAAAATTTCGTCGGTGGTGTCTAAAATCTAAAGGCAAAAGAGTATAATCTATCAACCTCACAAATCTTGGTTTGATGTGTTAGTCTCACCTAATTTCGAATATGCATGGTCATTTGTTTTTGTCTCTCTGTTTTGTTATAGCTGCAATTATTCTTTATATTATCAAACAATATAAAAACAAAATTTACAGCGGTGACCATTTGAAATACTTGCATATATATATCTAGTGGCTGAATATCATATTGTTTTTCGGTATTAACTTCTTTTTTATTAATGTGGAAATTTCGTTATAATTATACTATTGTTTAATCGTCGCTTTGTTTGTATAGAAATCGGTATGGATTTGGAAAATGAGTTGTCAATTTATTGCTTAAAAATTAGTCATTGACCAAGTCAATTACGCTTAATTTGTCGTGCATATGGATTCCGTATCTTATTGACAATTTGTTAATTTATTTTTCGATTTCTCAAGTATTTTTCTTATTAAATTAATTAAGCAGACTTTTTTGTTCTTGCTTTAAATAGCAGGGTAGCTTTGCTACTACTTGTTGGAGCCAGTCAAACTTTAGGATTTGGAACGACGTTCTAAAATTCACAAATCAAATTTTAAAAATTTAAATTTACAATAAGTCTATGCAACCAAATTTTGTACAACCAAAAATTGATTTATTTGGGAGAAAAAGTAATGTATATAGACATTTAATTAAAAAGTATAGACATATATATAGTATAGGGAACGTGCATAATATTACGGTATTTGTGTATAATTTTTAAATTTTTTTTGAACCATAAAATGTAATTAATGCATACTTTAATTCAAATTTAAAAAATAATAGAGAAATAATTCAAATATAAAAATAAAAATTGAAAATGAGGCCAAAGACTAATAAATTATTTTTAATTTGTTAACTAACTATATTTATTATTTTAATATTTAATTAACACATCAAAATAGCTAATATAATATTGTTTTGGTTGTATAAAATTTGGTTGTTTATCATTGTTTATCATTGCTCTTAAATTTATGAGGCGTTCTCAAATGCTATAATGCTTCAATTATAATCAAAATTGTACTATGACATAATAAATTAATGTGAGGTTTTCTTTCTAAAAACCAATGGTTTTGATATAGTGTACCTGTACCACCACTATCGGTTTGCTTTCAAGGAAAAAAATATGAACGATTTTTCCCTGGAAATGAATTTTCCATGTATATATGGATACCTAGATATAAAAATCTCAGCTACATGTCTGTCTAAAAATATATACTATATGCCTAAAAACGCAGCTGGCAATATAAATTTATGTACTTTGTAGTTAGTGGTCATTAAACACAACTTAGTCGGAAGTAATTTCACGATTGGATCTTAATTAATCTATCGCTCCTACGCAGTGTTCGAGTTAGGAAAGAGCAACCTAATACCCGTTCTTAGGATTAATTGCAAGTTGTAGTCATATGTAA
The DNA here is from genome assembly GCF_029641045.1 of Salvia hispanica. Taxonomy (NCBI): domain Eukaryota; kingdom Viridiplantae; phylum Streptophyta; class Magnoliopsida; order Lamiales; family Lamiaceae; genus Salvia; species Salvia hispanica. The sequence goes on from NC_142697.1 coordinate 23,813,355, forward strand.
TTAAGAGAGTATTTATTAATTTAAAATAATTTTTTTTTTCTTTTTGTTCGTCTTTTAAAAATAAAAATATTTTCTTCTCTTTAAAGAGGTGAAACCTTAACACACTTTTATTTCTCTCTCTCCAAAATCTTCGTTGTTTCAGTTTCTATTTTTAGGGCATAGAGAGAGTATATATTTATGAAACCCAATACATATCAAATACAGTTGAACTTCAATTTATTAGGTCGACAAGTAAATAATGTATGCAATTGATTTTGGGTCAAGGTCTGTAGTAATTTGGTGAAGAGCTAACCCGGCCCAAATAATTTGAGATAGTCAGGCCGGCCGTCTTCCTATTCTTTCATTCATTTTATTACAATTAATTAATTTCTATTTGAGGGTGTTGAAGATCAATTTAAATGGTAATTTGTTGCAATTATTGTGTTTAGGTCGGATATTTTGCAAGTTTGATGTTTAAATTGAAAATTGGAGTTAAATTCCTGCATGGGTTTTGAGCAATTATTGATTCTTCATGTATATAATTTTGGTGGGATGTTATTTGCTTTCACTTTCCCCACTTCCTTTTTGGTTTTATTTGGTGGGTGCTTGTATGATTAAAGGAGACCATTTTTTGTCGCCTATATGGAGAAATGTTTCCTCAACATGAACTCATTTGTAGATGTAAAATCTTGGGATCTCTCTCATCTCAGTAGACATGTTACTAAAGTAGCTCCACACACAAATGATTGAAGCTTTTGTTTGTTAGTTAGGGATTTTCTTGCAATATTTGAACTGTTAAGTGGAGTAATATTTTTGCTTATAATATTTCTGGTGATGAACATGCTTTGTTAATTATGTTCTCTGATGGTGGTGGCCTCCGTAGTCGGTTTTGGTTATGCTAAACCTTCATTTTGGTTGTGGGAGTTAAGTGCAATAGGATGCAATTTGTAAATGCGGAATCAATGAATTACATGTTTTATAGCTCAATCTGGAGATGGTGTTGGTTATGACATTTTCAAAATTTTGAATTAGTACAGGTTTTGAAGGATACCAGCCTCCTCAAGGGCATTACTTTTGGTAAAAAAGAATCCAATTCTAGTCTGTTGACACGAAGAGAGCTTTCTGTAAGTTTCAATATGTATTTTCTGTTCATATTTTTTATCTCCTTCCCACTCCCCCTAATTGCACCTATCATTCGTGAGACATATACGTGTACAGTAATGTTCCTAGGTGTGATCATTTGGGTTTTGGAGAATCTTTCTCTTAATTGTGATTATACAAACCAGATGCATCAGCTTTTGTTTCCTCTATTGAAAGAATCTTAACTCTGCACTGTCTATGTTGTGTGTATTTTGGTTTTTGAATCACATTTTTGAGGTATATGTAGTAAATTGAAAGAATCTTAACTCTGCTGTCTCTGTTATATTAACATAATATATGAATCTTACTATGTTTTCTATTTTAACTGTGGAAGTACATTGTACTTGTAGAGATCTGCAAGTAGAAGCCAGCTAAAGTTTCTGCTCAGGAGCATCCACAATTTGACAACCGAAAAGCTAAGCCCGGTGTCAAAGTTCAATAAACCATAGGTGATATACGTATTTAAGAAACTTATGTAAGCAAAACCAGAAGACATTAAAGGAAGCCTTTAAGATCTACAGCCCCTATACCCTCAGTGCAGACATAACTCTTCAACTGGTAAATTAGTGGAGGATTTAGCCGAGCTAGAAGCAAAAGTTACCTCTAACAAAAGCCAAGATATTCTTCTATTAGAAAAGGACTTCAGGGATGAAGAGATTAGCAGTGAAACTACAAATCCAGCCAGACGATTGATTTACCAGTTAAATGGATAATAATGATGGAACCCCTTGAGAGTGTGAGAAGGGTTCCAAGTTACATGGAAAAAAAACTGCATTCTAATGTCTCCCCAGGCAAAGGTGAGAGCTCAAGTCTCCCCAAGGTTTGAACAAGATGCAACTGGAAGCAATGCTCCAACCAGACGTCATTCTTTGCCATCTTCCATTGGTGGGGAACTGATTTCATCACCAAGAGTTCGCAAGCTGGCTCATTCTAATGGCTAATAATGAACCAAAATTGATAGATCCATGTCTTCCTTGAGAGAAATTGCAGGTAAGAGCATTAATCTCTGCACTTAGTTAATTATGTGTTAATAATTTTTAGTTCCATCCCATTACTTTGTTTACCTCTATTTGAAGATTTAGCTCAACATATGATGCTGAGTAGTTACTGTTTGTCATATCTTGGACAGTATGAAATACTAGCATTTTTCCAGAAATCCATATTTTCTACATATACTTCCCTTTAGTTTTCTTTTCTCATATTTGACCGTTTGTCTAACATTATACACATTTTGCATTTAATAGCCTCTCATAGTTCTCTTGTTCATCAAGTATGGCAAATCATGTCATTTGTAGCATCTCTAGAAGACGAACTTATCCGTCAGTTGGGCTTTAACTGAACTTTTTTTACCTGAGCGATCTATTTGTGATTTGTCTGTTGGACTTGAGAATAAATTTGACCATGACAAGGGAGTTCACCATTTTTCGCAATGTCACGACTCTCATGTAACCCTGCATGTGCTGTTACCTTCTTTCTGCTCCCAATCTTGCGGCTCAAAGTGCTTGGTAGATCACCTGATAAAGGTGGGATATATACGCAATCTCATGTAGACAGTAAGAAACTGTGCAACAGTCATATGCAGTTAATGTAAACTCACAAGCTGAATACCTGATTTAAGTGCACCTTGAGGCTCGACAAGGTATAATGCTAATTCTCTGTTGTCTTATATCAGATCACCACAAGAGTTCCCCCAAACACTTCAGCGAGCATAACTCATCCCAGAAAATACTCAATGAAGCGATTGGGAGGACTCTGGTCGAGACCTGATGATTTATCAGTTGTTTGAAGCTGAGTCCGTTCCCGCACCGGCATTATTACTATGCTGATGCATTGGACTTGAATTGCCTGTTTTCTTTCTTTTTTCCTAAGATGACCCTTTTCAGGTATCCCCAAATGCATAAAATCTGTGCACTCTTTATTCCTGATATCAGATCGCCCCCGGAGTTCCCCCAAACACTTCAGTGTCCATCCTTTCTCAAGAAACTATGCAATGAAGCGTTGGAGGGAACTCTAGGGGAAAACTGATGAGTACTTTCCACTTGTTTGATGATTGAACTCAAACTGATACCTCTATATATAGTTGGCGATGGAGCAGAGGAACGGAGTCTTTGTAGGAAATGCATATCAGACACAGAAGTACCCAGAAGGTCCAGAGCATATTTGGTTGGTATCGCAAAAGGTCAGAATATTACGATTCCTTTCATCTCCCAACTTGTAATATCATCAAATGCTGCAAAATGTTTTTATGATAAAATCAGACACTTGGTGAATCAGAGTATCAGTCCTCGGAATATGATTTAGTTTTGGTGAAAGTAAGTTGGAAAGGATGATAGGATCAATTGTGCAGATTCAGTTATGAAAATGATTCCATGGCATAACATAACCTACATTCTTAACCAGGTTCAATATCTCCCATGTATTTACCTTGTTTTCATGGTTGACAAGTGGTCCTATCGAGGATTTATCTCTAAAACTACGTGGTCAAGTCCTTAGATCAGGATGCACCAACCATAAGCTTAAGCGAAGGGCCATTTTGCTAGCTTATGCTTTAGAATCATGAGGCGTCAGATTTCAAGAAAACCACATCAATCTGCATTCATGTAAAGAAATTGAATGATTGCTACATGAGTTGGTAATTTTGATTACAACTTTCTTTCTAGGAAAACTTTCGATATGACAAACTTAAATTTGTAGTTACTTGATCTGGGATTTATTTTTGCATCTCTAAAATGTTCTTTCAGGCTTTATTTTTTATGTCAATCCCACGGCCAAATTCCTTTGTTGAACTGTTCTTGAAATGTTTGTTTATAGCATGTACATGGTGACTTTGCATGTAAATTGTAGATGATAACTGTTTTGGGTCAGTAGTACAGCGCTGGCGGCCCAGCCCGGCCCGAATATTTTACACCATAAATCACAACATTAATTATCTAAACTTGCAAGTTATTTGAAGTGTTTTTCCATGTTGGACTAAAAGAAAAGATACCAAGTAAGAAATGGAGAATGTCTTTTGATTCCATGGATGAGGGAAAAGGTGGTACCCTTTTTTGTATATGGGCTACTTTCTCGACCAGGTTCAGACTCTCACTACTAGTTTACTGGATACTTTGTATAAGCAAATTAGTACTACTAAAATTAAAAAGGGGAAGAAAATTATCAGTACAATAAATAATGGTAAGACTGAATTCCTTTCAGTATCATGTCTACTATATTACTGAGTAATACTTATAGTAGTATTCGATTCATGGAAACCCCCTTACGTCAAAGTTCAATTATAATATGAACTAAACTAATGTACTGTGAAGTCCGGATTAGTTGGTAAGACATTTCTCCTTTAAGAGGTCAAGGATTCGAGTCACCATGGGTTTAGATGGGGAACCATTATTGATCGGCCCTCTTTAGAAGATAAAAATAACTACACTAATGAGCAGTAGTGCATTCTATTACAAATGTATTTTTTTTGGAATGGCTGGCTTAATTATTTCATCCCACATTCCCACCGAATTGAAATTATTTGAATTCTCTGACATTATGATGAGCAGCTAACATGTAAAAATCTATATTGTATTTTCGTATATATATAATCTACTCCATATTCCAATGTACATTTTGCCATATTTAAGTTTCTTTTTTTTTTCGCTGTTCACATTTTAGCAAGGGGCACTTCAACTCAACTGAATTTGGACCCATTTCCCTTTTGACAGATCATTTCTCACTCTTTTTCTATTACTTGGAAAACAGTATAAGATCACATTTTTATTGTCAAACTAGCCAATTGCCATTGTAAGGATTTATATTACAAAATTCACTAAGCTTAAGCTCACATTTTTATTTGTAGTTTTTATTAGTTTCATGATGCAGTTGTCAACTTTTTTCACGATAATGTACGTAGTCGACTCTTTAATCTATATATCTAGAACGAAATATGCTGTTAAATTGTAGTAGTAGGAGAATTAATTTTGTTGAAAGGTTTAGTAGTATAATTTATAATCATGCATCACACGATCGAGTAAAAGCGTGCATCGTTCCTCAGTAGAGTGTGTATGATGTTGAGTTTGGTGAACACATGGAAATAGTTGGCGACAGAGCTAGAAAACTGAAGGATCGAAGATTCTTTGAAGGGACTAATTCAAATAGATTGTTAAATCATATAATATGACCCATATTTGTGACCAGGTTCAGAAACTGCCATTTTAATTAGGACAAAAAAAAAAGCTTCACATGTTTGATTCTTGGTACGGAGTTAGGCCCCCTATATATATAAATATAGGCAACAAGAGTCATTTGTATTACTATTATAACAACATAGTACATTGTGATTGGTGATTGGTGTGGTTTCGACTGAAGTTTCCTCAAACTACTTCACAAGTAATAAAACAGTTCCATTTCCTAGTGAAGTGTTTGGGGGAACTTCGGGCGCCGCCTCACATATATTTTGAGTATTTATTTTCTTTATCCTTTATTATCTAATTCTAATTCTTTAGGGAATGCACAAGGCAAAGAGATACTTGCCGCTGGTCCAAGTGGGGTGGAACCTCGCGAGACCTATTGTATAGCCGTGCCCGATGAAGATGCAGCCGTAGCTTGATGACGCTCCTCCATACACGGTGGCTCCCGTCTCGAATGTCCAGATTATAGCCCCTGTCCTTGCATCCATTGCATAGACGGGCCCTGTTGGTGCCACCGAGCCTGCAAATAGGACTCCGTTGACAATTGTGACTGGCCCGTGGGCAGTTTCGTTGCTCGGATTAGCCGTGGTCCATAGGATTTTCCCAGTGTTGGCATCCATCGCTACCCATCCACCCGCCGTGGTGTTTCGGGTAGACGGCTTCAGAGTGAAGGGCTCATTGTTGGAATTCACTATATTCGTATACACGCGCGATCCATCGGTAGCTGCACCCCACACCCCTCCTCCTTCTAGTCCTCCAGGGCCCGCTTTCTGTATATTTAAAAATACAAGCAAGAATTATAAATATAGTCAATGTGATAGAAGTTTACGAGGTTTTATCTTAAAATCAATAGGTGATAAATGAAGTAACTCACGAGACTTGAGTATATAGTAGTTTCAGTTATCTTTTTACACCAATTATCGTCTATCAACACAAATATAATTATTGACTTACAACGGACCACACGATGTCACCATTGGCGCGATCTAGAGCCCAAGCAAAGCCGCTTTTTTGAACCGCGACCACAACGTCACGCAATCTTCCATTGGACAAAATGGTGAGCTGCATCGGAGCCTCACCAAAGTCGGCATCCAAGTTGGGGCCGGTCGGACAATCGGGGCTGTTGGGGACCAAACATGTGAAGTAGAAAACATCATAACCACCCAGTTGCCTAGCCCATGCAATTCTCCCACTATTCAAATCAAACGCCATCAATGAATCAAAATGTATATCCGGCCCGAAGCACTCATCGGGCTTGCTCGGCGGCGTCGTTCTGTTGTTCTGCCTAGCTTGACACTGAAGAACCTCAGTCGGAGCAATATACAGTTGCCCAGTTCCCACGTACACGAGGCCACGCCTTGTGTCAATGGAGGGGCTGCTGCCCCAAATGGCAGCGCCGGCATATCCTCCTAGTTTCCCGCCGTTGTCAGGTAAGGTATACGTTTGCCATAATATTTTTCCACTTTTTACATCTATCTTCACTAGGCTTCCTCGGAAAGTGCAACATCTCGACGCCGGTAATGTTACTTCCAGAGACGATACTCCCACATAAAATCCACTGAAACATGTACGTAAATATAACAAAGATCCTCTATCAGTACAAACACAAAAATGAAACCAATATATAAATTCCAAACTATTCTTACTATCAGTCTATCACTAATTGGTTTTAAGATGGAAATACATGAAATGGAGTTAGAATTGAACAAACCCTCTATAAACTGTTCCGGATGCCGTAACGAGGGCCAAGGGGGTCGGATCGACCCGAGTAGACCAGACAAGTGTTCCCGTGGAGCGCGTGACCGCGACTACGTAGGCCGGGCCATAGATTCCAACAATGAGGAGATCGTCAGCCACCACAGGCGTCGAACGCGACACCGTGACGTTGACGGATGTTCCTGTCGGAGGTATCCCTGTCAACTGCCCTATATTACGTTGCCATATCAGCGCCCCGTTGGCAGCGTTAACGGCGTAAAGATTGCCGTTCCACGACGGGAAGTAGACTACACCGTTGGCCACCGACGGCGTTGCCGTTATGTCGAATCCGGCCAAGAATTTCCATCTCTGTCTCAACAGCCCTAGTCGAACGGAGATCGGATTGATACTTCCTCCAATCTCACTCCTTCTGTTGCTGATGTCTCTTCCATGGGTTAACCACTGCAAATAATTTGCCAAAGCTTCACTTTAAAAAAAAAGTAAAAATCTAAGTATACATACAAAGACAATAAAAATTAAAAATTAGCTATAATAACCTCCGCAGTTGAGTTGTCGGCAAATGAAATGAAACACAACGCCAACACAAAAATTGCATTACTTCCATGGTTAGCCATAATTTGGCGATGGAAAGGCCTACAATGTTAGAATTTTTTTTTTTTGCAATTAATACAGTTGATAAATATTAGGTGGAATATTCAAGTCAAGAAGTTGATTTTCCCGATTGAGTTGGTGTTTATATATTAATTTTGATAAATATACAGGAAAAATTTCTTTATAATAAAGTGTATTTCTTGCTAGATAGCAACTTAGCAACAAATTAGTTGCTATCTTTAGAACGAAACGGCAAAACGTGTTTCAATTGAGAAAGTGACCGAAATAAGAATTTTAAAATTATACTCGCTCAGTTCGCGAATGAGAATCTCATTTTTCCATTTTGTTCCATCTATGAATAGTAGTCTCATTTCATAATTATCATAAATGGTAAAAAAACTTCACGTTCCACCAACTCATTCCATTCACATAGTATCATTTAAAACTAATATATACAAGTGTGACTCATATTATTCCACTAACTTTCTTCCAGCCACTTTTTTTTACTCCCTCCGTCCCACAAAGATTATCCCATTTTTCCATTTCTGTCCGTCCCACAAAGTTTGTCTCATTTCACTTTTTACCATTTTTGGTAGTGGACTCCATATTCCATTAACTCATTCCTACTCACACTTTATTATAAAACTAATACTTTAAAAGTAGGATCCACATCCACCAACTTTTTCAACTCACTTTCCATTACATATCTTAAAACCTGTGCCGAGTCAAAGTGGGACTATCTTTGTGGGACGGAGGGAGTATTATTTACTAAAATCCATACAGGAAGAGAATGAGACTCTTATTCGCAGACAGAAGGACAATATTGTGATGTAATCTTGAAAAAACCAGCGAGATTTCGCCTCATAACTGGTGATAAAGTCGCAAAACTAACAGAAATCCTTCATAAATATCATAGAGAACGTCAAAAAAATTATTTGAGGCAAATTATTACTCGAGATTTAGCATCAATTTTCTTTAGTCAAATTAGTTTTTTTCTTTTTTTCATGTTAATATGTTAATGTGCTGATTATTTTAAAAACAATAAATACTAGTACCAAAAAAGTTTTCCTCTATCAAAGTTGACAAAGTAATTAATGGCTTTGGGCCTTTGACTACTGTTTTTTGCCTCTTTGATTAGGGAAAGTACAGTACAAACGTGTAGTCTTCGTCGTTTGATCTACTCCCTCCGTAAAATTATACTTGTGGGCATGAGTTTTAAGAAATGTAAAGGAAAGTTGGTTGAAAAAGTTAGTGGAATGCGAGATGCATTTTTTATATTGATTTTATAAATAAATGTGAGTGAAGTGAGTTAGTGGAAATGAGACCTACTTACTATATATAGTAAAAATGAAGTGTCACAATTATTTGGAATGTACTGAAATAAAAAAAGAGTGACAATTACTTTGGCGGAGAGAGAGTATTTTTTTTCTACAATGTTGAAGTTTTCTAATGGGAAAAATTGAATTATTAATTGTTGAAAAATACAACTCCTATGAAAGCCTACTTTCTCCCAAGCCAAAAAAGTTGACATAAATAAATTTGACTTGCGACTTTAAAGATTTATTAATCACACGTCACCCTTTTTATAAATCACAGACTTCAATTTTTATTTATTTTTTACTTCGCACTATTCAATGATCTAATGCATACAAAATTATCTAATTAAATTCATACACAAGAAAAGTACAAATTTCGTTAAAATTAACAATTTATACAATAAAAATAACAAAATTATCTAATTAAATTCTCGACTTCTAGAGAGTGTTTAGATTTTTTGGATTTACCTAGTTGAAATGGTATTAAAAGATTATAGTTATACATGTTCACTTCGAAGTGTCTTCCGAGCATATCTCGTTCAACTTTAATTTCTAATCTCTTTGTTTTTTTTTGGTGGTATACAATTGGATCTTTGCTTGTATACACTTATATTTTAAAAATTCGCTTTATTTTCTTGGTGGAGAACTGCGTGTTGTAAACGTGCCCAGTTAACACTGTTTGAGCAGGTCGTACGAGTGACAAAATGTTTAATTTTGTGAAATAAAATACTAGTACTATAGTATCGATCTAAATTTCGATTAGATAATCATGATATATCCATTATCTCTATGTCGACTATCTATGAGTGGGAAATATGGAATTAAAGTTTGTGACTTAAATATGATCAGAGTTTGAGATTAAGTAATGTGTTAATAAATCATACATTAAAATCTTGGTATGCGGAGAAATGTTTCGACAACATGCTTATTTGTAGATGTAAAATCTTGGGATCTCTGTCAGTAGACATCCTACTAAAGTGGCTCCACAAATGATTAGAGCTATTGTTTGTAAGTTAGAATATTCTTGCCACTGATGGTGGAAGGGCCTCCGTAGTCAATTTTAGTCTTGCTAAACCTTCATTTTGTTTATTTTTTGCTTTGCTGCAACACATAATTGTATTCATCTTTCTGTTCCCAATTCATCTGCTCAAAGTGCTTGGTTGATGATCTGGATAAAATATGTAATCCCATACAGTCAAATGCAGTTAATGTGAACTCAAATAATTAGCTGAATACCTGATTTTTGAGGCTCAACAAGGTATGATGCTAATTCTCCGTTGTCTTATATCAGATCGCCACGGGAGTTCCCCCAAACACTTCAGCGAGCATTACTCATCTACTCAATGAAGTGATTGGGAGGACTCCGGTCGAGACCTGATGATTTATTAGTCGTTTTAAGCTGAATCCATTGTGGCACTGAATATGTATCAGATTGCCCCAGGAGTTCCCCCAAACACTTCAGTGCCTATCCTTTCTCGAGAAACTATGCAATGAAGCGTTAGAGGGAACTCTGGGGGAAAACCGACGACTAGTTTCCACTTGCTTGATAACTAAACTCAAACTGATACCTCTATATATAGTGGTTGATGGAACAGAGGAGCATAGTCTTTGTAGGAAGTGTAAACCATTCAGATCATATTCGGTATCACAAAAGGTCAGAATATTACGATTCCATGCATTTCCCAATCATCAAATGCTGCATAATGTGTTTATGATCAAATCAGACACTTGGTGAATCAGAGTATCATTCTTCCAAATATGATTTAGTTTTGGTGAAAGTAAGTTGGAAAAGGATGATAGGATCAATTATGCAGATTCAGTTGTGAAAATGCTTCCATGGCAGAACATAACATAACCTACATTCTTAACCAGGTTCAATTTCTCCCTTGGTTGGCAAGTGGTCCTATCGTAGGATTCATCTCTAAAACTACACGATCAAGTCCTTCGATTGAAATGAACCAGCCATAGGCTTAAGTGAAGGGCCAGCTTATGCTTTAGAATCATGAGGCGTCAGATTTCAAGAAAACCACAACAATCTGCTTTGATGTAAAGAATTTGACTGATTCCTCCTGGATTTGGTATTTCGGATTGAAAGCAATTTTCTTTATAGGAATGATTTTCTGCATCTCTAACATGTTCTTTTAGGCTTTTATTCTTGGCCCAGACTATTGGTTAAGGCTTTATTCTCGTATTCTTTGTCGAATACGAGAATAATTAAACTGAAGGTTTATACCATTGGAGTACTTATTTTCAATGTAAATCTTAAAGGCCGAAATCCCTTGTTAAACTGTGCTTGAAATGTTTGCTTATAAGCATGGTGAGTTTGCAAGTGTTTTCCATGTTAGACTATAAGAAAAGATACCAATTGAAACTGTAAGAAATACTACTATGTATTTTGATTCTAGGGATGAAGGAAAAGGTGATACCCTTTTAAGTATGTGGGCTACTTTTTCGACCAGGTTCAGAGTCTCCCTCTTTCTTATATACTACTAATTTACTGGAATTTTGAAGGAGATAAAACTTATCAGTACATTAAATTAAATAATTGTAAGATTAAATTCCTTTTGTGGACAATATATGTCATGTGTTGATTAAAACAACCCCTGTTTTGGTTGGTTGGAATCTAATGTTTTCCTAGTTACAGGGAAAACGAGACTTTTATTGAGTTCCGAATTATCTTAAGCTTTATTTTAGGATAGGAAGATAATTAATACTAGTAATAATGTTTTATTTATACTAGTTTTTTGGTTTATTTTAGAAAATATTGCTAAATTATGATATTTTTACCAAATTACTAAACTTTAATTTGTTTCAAAATGGTTACTAAACTTGTATTTTTTTCATCACTTAAGATTTCAATTCAAATTTGCTAATAATTGCAGTGTTCCACATGGAAATTAAAATGCCACATGTCTTACTAGTAATTTCTTCATTTGTTTTCCTGAGAAGTCCATAAGAATCAACGAAATTGTTGTGGATTATTATTATGGTTCGCTCCCTTGTTATCTAACACGAAATATTTTTGTTGAATTGCATAAGAATTAATTAATCATGTTGTTAGGTTAACTAACATTCATAAAGTATCATGCATCAAACGAGTAAAATCAGTAGAGTGTGTAGGAAGTTGAATTTGATGAACACATAATTATAGTAAGAGTAATTAAAGCTTGAAAAGTGACTAATTCCAAAGATTATTGAATCATATAATTTGACCCACATCTGTGACCAGGTTCAGATATTGCCATTTTATTTAGGTGTCTTGGACAAAGATCTGATTCTTGGTACGGAGTTAGTAGGTCCTCTATATAAATATAGGCAACAAGAAGCCTTTGTATTATTATTACAACATAGTACATTGTGATTGGTGATTGGTGTGGTTTCGACTGAAGTTTCCTCAAACTACTTCACTAGTAATAAAACAGTTCCCTTTCCTAGTGAAGTGTTTGGGGGAACTTTGGGCGCCGCCTCACACATATCTTGACCCTTCTATTACCTTTTTATGTTTACTACTCCTCTAACTCTGATTTTTTAGGGAATGCACAATGCAAAGAGATATTTGCCGCTGGTCCAAGTGGGGTGGAACTTCGCGAGACCTATTGAATAGCCGTGCCCAATGAAGATGCATCCGTAGCTCGACGATGCTCCTCCATACACGGTGGCTCCCGTCTCGAATGTCCAAATTATAGCCCCTGTCCTTGCATCCATTGCAAAAACGGGGCCTGTTGGCGCCACCGACCCTGCAAACAGGACTCCGTTGACAATGGTAACCGGCCCGTGGGCGGTTTCGTTCCTTGGATCAGCCGTGGTCCACAAGATATTCCCAGTGTTGGCGTCCATCGCCACCCATCCACCAGCTGTAGTGTTTCGGGTAGACGGGTTCAGAGTGAAGGGCTCTCTACTGGTATTCACTATATTCGTGTACACGCGCAATCCGTCACTAGCGGCACCCCACACCCCTCCTCCTTGTAGGCCTCCGGGACCCGCTTTCTGTAATCCGAACACAAGCAAAAATTACAAAATATGGTCATCATTCTAATAGAAGTTTATTAGTTCCATCCGAAAATAGGGAGTAGTTTTTAAGTGATTAGTGAAGCTAATTAGACTTATAATATGGCACGTATTTAAGTTATCATTTTACACCAAAAAACATTCATCAACACAAATATAATTAATGACTTACAGTGGACCACACTATGTCACCATTGGCGCGATCTAGAGCCCAAGCAAAGCCGCTTTTTTGAACCGCGACCACAACGTCGTGCAATCTTCCATTGGACAAAATGGTGAGCTGCATCGGAGCCTCACCAAAGTCGGCATCCAAGTTGGGGCCGGGCGGACAATCGGGGTTATTGGGGACCAAACAAGTGAAGTAGAAAACATCATAACCACCTAGTTGCCTAGCCCACACGATTCTCCCACTATTCAAATCAAACGCCATCAATGCCCGAAACACTCATCAGGCTTGCTCGGCGGCGTTGTTCTGTTGTTCTGCCTAGCCTGACACTGAAGAACCTCGGTGGGAGCAATATAAAGTTGCCCTGTTCCTACATACACGAGGCCTCGATGGAGGGGCTGCTGCCCCAAATGCCCGCGCTAGCGTATCCTCCTAGTTTACCGCCGTTATCAGGTAAGGTATACGTTTGCCATAATATTTTTCCACTTTTTACGTCTATCTTCGCCATGCTTCCTCGGAAAGTGCAACATTTTGTCGCCGGTAATGTCACTTCCTGAGACGTTACCCCGACATAGAATCCACTGAAACATATATGCAAATATAATAAAAATTCATTGTCAGTATAAATAGAGAACGGAAAACAATATATACATCTCGAACAATTTTTTCCTATCATCAAGACGATTTTTCCTGGTTTTAACATGGAATCATCTGACCCTCTGTAAACCGTTCCAGACGCCGGGATCCAGCCGAGTAGACCAGACAAGTGTTCCCGCCGAGCGCGTGACAGCGATGACGTAGGCCGGGGCGTAGATTCCAACAATGAGGAGATCGTCGGCCACCACAGGCGTCGCCCGTGACACCGTGACGTTGACGAATGTTCACTGCCCTATATTCCGTTGCCATATCAGCGCTCCGTTGGCGGCATCAACAGCGTAAAGATTTCCGTTCCACGACGGGAAGTAGACTACTCCGTTGGCCACAGCCGGCGTCGCGGTTATGTGGAATCCGGCCAACAATTTCCATCTCTGTCTCAACAGCCCTAAGCGAACGGAGATGGGATTGATACTTCCTCCGATCTCACTCCTTCTGTTGCTCAGGTCTCCTCCACGGCTCCACCATGGTTTAACCACTGCAAATTAATAATTTAAAATATATTAACACAAAATTTTAAATTTGTTAAGCTATAAGAATAAGAACCTCTGCAGTTGAGTTGTCGACAAATGAAAAGAAACAAAATGCCAACAACATGACTGCAATACTTCCATTGTTAGCCATAATGCAAAAATGCTGAAGCTTTTTTGTGATTTTCACAGTTGATTAGGTAAAATATTCAAGTCAAGATGTTGATTTGTATCGATTGAGTTGGTGTTTATATAAATATACAGGAAATTGAATTTCCATTATAATAAAGTGTTTTTGTTGATAGATAGAAAATTAGCAACAAATTTGTTGCTATCTTTAGAACGAAATGGCATAACTTGGTTCTGTTGGGAATGTGAAAATACTTATAAAAACAAAATACAAGGATAGAATCCTGAGAAAAGCAGCGAGATTTCGCCTCATAATTTGTGATAATGTCGAAAAACAAACAGAAACTCTTCACGTTGTATCAGATAGATTTCGTTTTCTTTATCAGTGTCTTCCATAATGAATAATTGTCTCCACTTATATATTTTGAAACATATGAAATTTATCGGAATTGTTGATGGTTGTTAATTGTTGTTAAATTGTATAGACTCCTTGTGAAGTTTGGCCTCACAGTATATTTCCAACTTGTTTCTGATTGTTGAATTTTAATTGATGGATCAAAATTTGGGGCTTGAGAATGATTGAATGATTACTATATCATTGTAGCATACTAAGAATACGTACTCTCTGTGTTCCTTATGTGACACATTTCTTTTTTCACGTATTTTGAGAATATTATAACAAATAGTTAGAATAGATTGAAAGTAAAGTAAAAGAGAGAATAATGTAGACGAGACACTCCTCTACATCATTCTCTTTCTTAGTCATTTGGATTAAATTTGGCTTTGTGTGTATCTAGCTAGCTAGCTAGTATTTGTATCACATTTACATCATGTATTTATAGGACTAATTCATATGATAATTTTACTCTATTTGCATACATCATGTAGTAGTATTTATTTATTGGACTAATTCATATAATAAAATACGATAAAATTGCTCTACTTTACCCTATTTGTATCATACTCCATATAGTTGCACCCGGGTCGACCCGAGTTTCCAGAAGTTGGGAAGGATTTTGGACAAAAATGTAACCAAATGAATTACTACTATTAGGCAATGTGTATTAGTTCCAAAATATACTGAAGTCTTCTCGTAGCCATCAATTATGATAATGTTTGAATCAGTGTTTAAATTTCAGACTGGATCGTCTGGTTTAGCCGTGAACAGACATGTGTCCGGTCCAACTGGAACATACTCCTTTCGTCTAAAAAAAATTGTCTCATTTGTGAACGGTAGAGTTTAATAAGTAATTGGTAAAGTAATATAAAAGAAGAAAAAGTAAGTAAAGTAAGGGACATCGAGAGAAAAAATTGCGTGAAGTATGAGACTGAAACTTTCTAAGACTATCTTTTGTGGACATTCCAAAATGACAAAATGAGACTATTTTTTATGGATGGAGGGAGTAAAAACTAGTGATCGGCCCGATTCAGTTAGAAACCAATTATAACCATTTTTTATATTTTTAAAAAACAAACAGGACTTTATTTTTTGATAATATTCTAGTTGGATCAATGGTGTAAATCATGAATTTGATACCTTGGTCCATTTGCTTACCCACCTGATTTTTGAAACATAGGTTTGAATGCACACATATATTCTACTAATGAACTGGACTATACCAACAAAATAATTAATACTAGGGTTTATATCAAATAAATCCTAGCAAGTTAAATTAGCACAGATAACTTGTTTACTGTAATACTTAGTTGTTTAGCAACCAACATTGCTGATTAAGCACAGCAATATTTTTCAATCATCAATGACAACATACAATATTACAAGAATTGGTGAAGTATATAGTACGTAGTACATTACTCTTGATTTCGTGGCCCATTATCATTCATGTGACGTGAAACAGTTGCAATTTAATTTGAGTTAATAATTAGTTTCTTATCAGGCTTTCAACTTTTCTTGTTTTGGTTATTTAATTTATAACTATTTCGATGAGTAAATTTTTTTTTTGAAAGGTCAAATTGTTGTAAAGAGTACTACTTGCATACAAAATCATTCGAATCAAATTAAATAGATAAAAATGTGAATATATTATACTACTGAGTTATACTTTAGGAATAACTAAAAATAATAAAAAGTATCAAAAAAATGTGTGCATATTTTAATAAATAATAATAATAATAATAATAATAATAATAATAATAATAATAATACATTTTCTTATTATATGATTTATCCCAGTATGGTCAATATCTGATATTTCCAATGAAAATATAGAATCTGGTCAGTATTGTAGGCAAGGTGCATAATAGAGAAGAATCCCTCGATCACTTTTGCTGTCAGATATAATATGTTATCCTTTAGTATCTCAGTATATCTTACTACTACTTGACAACTCACAATCAATTATACTAGTACTATATTAAATTAATCAAGTCTCCTTCAATATTATCACTAAAAGGGATTCAACACATTAATTATCTCGGACTTAAAATGAAGACTTAATCGAATTATGAGATTAATATTTAGGTGAAGAGATTAGGATAAAGGGCAGGCGTCATCCACCAAGATTCTTCACGTTTCCCACAATTGCGTCTACATTCAGTTCTTCCCCAGACACATCTCTCTGCATGATCAGGTCTCTCTCACTCTCTCTCTCTCAAGGTTAGCAAAGGGAAAAAGGTAGATCTACTATATTTTGTAGGGATTGCGACATTTTTTTTACTCAAATTTGATATTTTCATTTTTAGGGCAAATTTGATATTTTTCATGTTAATTTTGAATTTGGGAGTTTGTTTTTTTTTTCAAATTTGGGCGTATCGATGCTCTTGAAGTTGTGCGGATCGGAAACATTTATTTTGCCGCATTAGTTTGTGTGGTTAATTTTAATATATATATCTTTTTTGGAGACGAATAAATTGATTAATTAGTGGTTCCTGGTCCTGGATACTGTAAAAGTACTACTCCATAAAATTTGAGGAATCATAATTGGCGAAATATTAAATTAGGAATTTGCAAGTTAGTAATAGTTTTTCACATTATATGCTATTATGACTTCTTTTATTTTTTTTCTTTTAAAAACATCCTCATAACAAAGGGGAGGGTGTGGAAGTTTTATCGAATTAAAATGATAATTCTTCTCTTCTTCATTTGCATAAGCATAGATGATTATACTGCCACTCTCATTAATGTTCTTCTTTCTAGATTCTACGGATGTAATTTAAATCACACGATAATGAAATGAGACATATATAACTTAGCTATTGTGATTTGCTGATTTGTGTACAAAGGACGAATTTTTAGAAAGAGGTAGTAAAATATAATTAATGAGAGAATTGAGGCTTGGATTTTGATTATGAATCATAATTGCATTGTTTGTAATGTTTCTGGGTTGAATTTGTACTGCCTAAATCAATTACGCAAGGCTACATAACTCATACTCATAAAGAGCAAACATAAATCTATTAGCACTATTTGATTCAGTAAGTAATTAAATAAAAAAATAGAGAAAACAAAGTAAGGGGGAATATATAAGAAGCTAGTGAAATGGGGCGTGATGATAACTGAATAAGATTCTGATGTTTGGGACATGAAATGGAGTCTAGGTTCATTCTGGATCAGAGATATATTCCATGGTTTACAGCATCGGAGCAACGAATATGTTGAGCTCCAAAAAAACCTTTAAAAGCCACACTACAATTGACAACAAAAACATGATTGAGTTGCAACAATTTTATTTCATGCGTCCTCTAGAGTTCCCTGCAAACACTTCTCGGAGTCGACCACCCCAATTGCCTCTCGTGAAGTGTTTGGGGGAACTCCCGGGCTCGTTTGATCATACACACAATATTTCTTTCATCCTCCACCGGTAAGTACGTCTGCTGATTATGATTCTATCATCAAATTAATAACAATTGAAGTTAATCAAACTATATCTGGGGTTTCGTGAGCTAGTAGTGTGATTGGATTGTACAGTTTTCTTGGATTTTAAGATTTTGTTATTTAAAAATGTAAAGATAGGGCAAATGAGCTTAAAATTTAAGTAGCTAGTCACAACAATATTTTCCTCCATTCTCCAGATTTATGCATCGGCGATCCAAATTTTGGTTGATTTTTCTTATAAGTTCTTTCTTTCTTTCTTCAGCCCCAGCAATTAAAAAAAACAACAAGATGAGTTTAGTGCTTCAAGATTTATACAGTGAAATTTCCAGATTTCTTTCATTTTTCCTTTAGTTTAAAGACATATTATCCAGGTGCTAGAAAATAGAGGTGAAATTGGAGCACAGTACATCTTCAAGCTAGCTAGGGCTTGCGGTAAATTAAATAATTAATTGTTTCTGAAATTAGCTCATTTTGGAGATCTCTACATATTTTGAAAATAGTCTATAAGCTACAAAGTGCTATAACCTATCCCCTTTTACAAAATTAATTAATGAATTCCTTGAATAGAAAGATATGAGTGGAACAAAATCTTTTAGGAGCCTGACAATATTTAATTACACCATTAGCTAAATGCATTATTTGCCTCACGGCTACATTTTTAGTCCAACACGAGTAGGTCATCTAGAGAAATCGACCGTACCTGGGCGACGTTAATCCCGAAGATTGAAGGGGCAGAATATATCAAAGACTTTGGACCGATCAAAATGATTAAAGTCGGTGTAAAATCATTGTTAAAGTCATGGCAACTCTTGTTCATTCTCCAATATGGGATATTATTTGCCTCACAAGAGTCTAAGCAAAATTTTGGGTAAGAGTCTTAAAAACATGTTCCCCCGGACTATTGAAGCTATTTACTAATGAAGGTATGAGGGGTGTAGTAGGATAGCAAGGTTTGCAGATCGTTTTTCCCTAGCTCGGAGGAAGAGTCAGTTGAGGATCTCATTTTAGCCGTGAATCATGTGTGTGTAAACACGAGTAACCTGCAGTTCTTCAACAAATCAAATGCATTTTTGGGTTCTAACTTTGTTTTGTAAGTTTCAAATCTCAGAGTCAATCTACTCAACATGGAGGAATGGCCTGCAGGAATTGAAGGTTGTTCGGATTCGGTGCTTTTGACGCTAGAGATAATCATTGTGTGCTATGCGAGGAGGAAGACTAGATCATCAGCCACATTTTCTTTAATTTAGTTGCAAGATTTCATGTACTACTATTTTTTTTGTGATTGGTGGAGAGTGTTTCCATGTGTCTTCGACCTAATCACCCAATATTTGCTTTCTATGTTGGCTTGAAACCGGCTTAGAAGTTTCTATAAAAAATTCAGGCTTCTGTGACTGTGTTCTATATCAAGTCTATTCGGGATATATCTAAAAGAGTAAAGGTCAAAATTGGTCATACACATATAGTCAAAATACGAATTTGGTCCAAAACATTCACTTTTTGAAAATCGGGTCCAAAACATTTGAAATCGTTATCGAAGTGGTCCTAAATATTTGAAATCGTTATCGAAGTGGTCATTTTCCGTCAAAAACTAACAGTTAACGTCTAATTAATGTTTTTTAACTTAATTAATATACTAATGCATAATTAATTAAACAAAATTAAATATAAATTAATAAAATGCTAAGAAATTTCAAAATCCGAATCTCCTTCTTCTTCTCTCTGGCGCTCAACGTCGTCACGTCTTTCTCTCTCTGTTCGTTCCTCCACAAATCATTGTCATCGCGTGTTTCTCCGCATCGCTGCTGTCCGAGATCAAAACCGCCGCCGTCCACCATTGTTGTCGCCATCAACCCCTATTTCTTTCGGTCCTCCTCATCTCTCTCAATTTTCTTTCTCGGCGGTCCGGCGTTGTTATCTCCGCCGACGCGGTCGCTGTTGCTAGAAGATGGTTTCGTTTCCACCGCCTCTGCCTGCTCGTTGTCAGTCGAGAGAAAGACGCGACGACGTTGAGCACCAGAGAGAAGAAGGGAGAGATTCCGATTTAGGAATAACGAATGAGAGATGGAAGAGAAGGAAAAAGAGGGAGAAATAGTCGATTTTGAAATTTCATAGCATTTCATTAATTTTATATTTAAGTTTATTTAATTAATTATGTATTAGTATATTAATTAAGTTAAAAAATCATTAATTAGACGTTGACCGTTAGTTTTTCACGGAAAAGGTCCACTTCGATAATGATTTCAAATGTTTTGGACCCGATTTTTAAAAAGTGAATGTTTTGGACCAAATTCATATTTTGGCTATATGTTTAGGATCAATTTTGATTTACTCTGTCTAAAACAAGATTGCTTTTAAAAAATTTGTACCTAATTAAGTGCCGGACAAAAAACGGCATTTTTTGGTGCATTTATTGCATCAAAATTCATTTCATTTTAAATGTACTTGGAGTTGAAAGTAGGCTTTGCTTTTGTATATTATTCTCTCCGTCCCAATAAATATGAAAATCTGATTTTTGGCGCGAAATTTTATACAGTATTGTGAGTTAATGAAGAGGAAGTAAAGTAAGAAATAGAAAAAAATGGGGATGATGTTGTTTTCGTTTTAGGAAACATTTCATTTTTGATTAGATAATTCTAAAAGGAAAACGGAGTATTAGATTTGTGAATTGAAGACTAAGTGTAGAATTTTACATTTGATTACTAAGTAAAATTCTTTATTAAGGCCACGATAATTAATTACAATTTACAACTAAAGCGTCCCCACACACACAACACTAGGTAGTGACACACATACTATATAGATTCTTGACATAATTCAACTCGATCTATTTAAAGAGTAGTGATAAATTAACAAAAATTGTGGATACAAAATTGGACATTTTAGGTATTTTACATTTATAATAAATTTATGATTACTAATTCATTTAATGTATTACAAAATTACCTTCTATGATCATTTTGGAAAATTAAGTTTTCATAATCATCATTTACGCATTCTGTAGATAATTTACTATATCTTCATAACCAATTATGTAGATACCTTTACATTAGTCGCATAATTTCTTCTTCCAATAATAAGAATGTGGATATTTTTTTCATTTCAATTAATTCTTTAGTGTTATCGTCAAATAAAATAATTATAGTCATTCATATCAAATTATTTTATTAATAAATAATTTTAAAATTCCAATATAAAAACACTACATCCATATATACTTAATTTCAATGTGTTATCATCAAACGAAATCAATCATAATCATCAACACCAAATTATTTTATTGGTAATTTTTAAATTTGTAAATTACAAAAAATGACTACACGCAAATTTACTAATTTCTTAATCTTACCGTCCAAAGAAATAATAATAGTAGTATGTCTCATCCAATTAATTTATTATTAAATAGTAGTAATTCTTAAAATTCTAAGGTATGAAAACGACCAATGTATATATACTTATTTCTTAACTAATGCTATCATCAAAGAAAATAATCATAGTTATTCGTATCTAATTATTTTATTATTAAAAAATTCATAAATGTCTAGATATAAAAAATAGAATACGTCATACTCCATCCGTCCGGCACGAGGAGTCTCAATCACTTTTGCGCACCTGTTTTATAAAAATAATAAAAAATAGTTAAAGTGGAGAAATAGTAAAGTAAGAGAGAGAATAATGTTGAAAATAATCTTTTCAATATTATTCTCTCTTTTACTTTACCATTTCTCCACGTTAACTATTTTTTATTATTTTTATAAAATGGGTGCACAAAAGTGGCCGGACTCCTAATCACGGACGAAGATACTTAATTTCTTAGTTTTCAATATCCAAAAAAAATATTAGTATTTCGCATCTAATCCTTTCAACATTATTCTCTCTCTTACTTTACCATTTCCCCACTTTAACTATTTTTTATTATTTTTATAAAACGGGTGCGCAAAAGTGACCGGGACTCCAAATCACGGACAGAGATACTTAATTATTAGTTTTCAATATCCAAAAAAATACTCCCTCCGTCCCAGAAAGATTGTCTCATTTTCTTTTTCACACTCATTTTATAAAAATAATAATAAATAGTTAAAGTAGAGAGAGAGTAAAGTAAAAGAGAGAATAATGTAGAGAATAGTCTTACCTACATTATTCTTTCTCTTATTTTACTCTCTTTCAACTTTACCTATTTATTATTTTTGCAAAACGAGTGCGAAAAAGGAACTAGGACAATCTTTCTGGGACGGAGGGATTATATTAGTATTTCGCATCTAATTACTTTATTAAATATTCTTAAAATACCAAGTTATGAAAACAACCATATGCATATATTCTTAATTTCTTTGTGTTATCGTCGAAGAATTTGATAATAATATTTCACATCCAAGTATTTTAGTATTAAATTCATTCTAAGTTATATATATATATATATATATATATATATATATATATATATATAGATATATATATTTAATTTGTTACTTCTATCATCCAACAAATAAATCATAGTCATTCACAATTCAATTATTTTATTATTAAATAATTTATAAAATTCCAAGTTATATAAACAATTACATATATTTATATACACTTAATTTCTTAGTAACATCATCAAATGAAATAACCATTATCATCCACATCCAATTATTTTACTAATGAATAATTTTTGAATTTCTAAATTATAAAAATGACTAAATGCTTTTAAATGTTAGTATTTATTAGTGTTATCATCCAAAGAGATAAAAATAGTATTTCGCATCTAGATTTTTTTATTATTAAATAATTCTTAAAATTATAAACTATGAATGACTATATTCATATATAGTACCCTACTTAATTTCTTAGTGTTATCATCCAATAATTTAAGCAGAGTCATTCACATCCAATTATTTTACTACTAAATAATTTTAAAATTTTAATTATAAAAATGACTACACATATATATAGTACTGAATTTCTTTGTGTTATCAGCAAACAAAATTATTACATTAATCCACATCCAATTATTTTACTATTAAATATTTTTTAAAATTTCAAGTCATAAAATTGACTACATAATTTTATACTTATTTTCTTAGTATCATCAACCAACAAAAAAATCATAGTATTTCGCATCCAACTATTTTCTTATTAAATATTTCTTAAAATTTTAAGTTATAAAAACGTCTACATGCATATATACTTTATATCTTGGCGTTATAAACTTAATTTCGTAGTCTTATGATCATTAAATGAAATAATCATAGTCACTTGCATCCAATTACTAATTATTAATTGATTTTCTAATATCTAATTATAAAAAATGACTACTTCATATATATTTAGTTTCATAGAATTATCATCTAACGAAATAATATCATTACTTCGCATCTAATTATTTTATTTCTCTTTAAATAATTCTTAATATTCTAAGTTATGCAAACAATTATAGCATATATATTTCATTTCTTAGTGTTATTATCCAATAAAATAATAATACTCCTAGTTTTATTCGTTTTCAATTATTTTATTATTAAATAAATTTTATATTTTAAGCAAATAATAGTGTTATCATTCAATTTCTTTTAATTTATGAGACTTCCCTTAAATGAATGGCACCGTTTTTTAACTAATCATGCATATTTAATATTTTACCATATATAAACCTTGTAATTTGATATTGATTAACTTTACAAATATACTAAAGAAAGGGTAATTAAGTAAACAAGGAATAATAAATAAAAAAACCGGTTTAAATAAAAAACCGGTTTAAAATTTAAGGATATTTTGCATGTACAAATTTTGTTAATTTATCTTTACCCCTGTTAAATATGATAATTTATTAGGAATGTCTCCGCTCCCGTTAATCGATTCGACCTGACCATATGCAACTACAAATTACCTAAACCTTCGATCTTCAGATTAAGTCTATCAATTATTTGGATTTAATTATTAGTTCACACTTGATTGTGATTAATTATTCATTTAATTATTTATTATGATTAGTTATTATGAAGCTGGTGTTTGTTTGGTTTCAGTGAAAAGGCAAGTTTGATACAATAGGTCAGTTGTTATGGAAATTCGACACGCACTCTAATCATTCAATTAATAATCATCATCTAATTTATAATACAAAATACCCATAATGCCATCAGTAAAATTATTGTTTGTTTGGTACTTTTGTTTATTATTCATTTTATTCTGCACCAAAGCAATCTAAGATTTTAAGACAATCCAAATAATACAATTAGGCCTATCAAATTGGATACCCGCGGATATCCGATCCGAAATTTTCGGGTACCCGATCCCGAAATTCCCAAAATCCAATACCCGATACCCAACCCGAATTTTATTTCGAGTACCCGACTCGGGTATCCAGTCCCGAAAAATCGGGTATCCAAAATAACTACAAACTTTTAGAATTACAAAATTCTTATAGTAGCTCGAATTTAAGATAAAATAACTAATTTTTGTAGTAGTTTGAATTTGAAAGAAAATAACTACTACAAACTTTGAAAAATACAAAATTCATAAGTTATACATATTAACATCTTTCATCCATCCACAATAAGTCAATAACCATCAAAATTCATAAGTTCAAACATTCATCCTTTATAAATATCAGAATTCAATAATTCATAAGAATCAAGATCTAACAATAATATCATCAAAAATTTCAAAATTATAAATATCACGAGTCAATGAAATTAAAATATAATTAAAAAATTAAATTACATATCTTATATGCTAACTATTAAGTATTAATTAAATTATAGTTAAGAAATTATATTATATTTAATTATAATAAAAATATAATTTATTAATTTTAGAAAATAAATCGGATAAATCGGATAATTCGGGTATACCGATCGGATATCGGGTAATCCGATACCCGATAATCCAAAATTCTCATTATCCGATCCCGATCCGATACCCGAAAAATCGGATTTCGGGTATCCAATTATCCGACTTTTTCGGGTTTGGATATCAGGTATTGAATACCCGATATCCATTTTGACAGGCCTAAATACAATCATACTTTATCTATTAATCCAACAAATCTAACTCCTAACTGATTGGTTGTTATGCTTAATCTCCTCGTGTATTAGTTTTGAATTAACTAAATCCATACTAATATTATTGTTATTAATGACACAGTTCGTATACCCCAGGCACACGGTTTTTTCTCATCGACACGAGAAAAAATTCCCTAGTCCAGACATACCATTTGGCATAATGAGCTGGTATGTCTAACAAATAATCATTTGACAAGTGGAATTCTATAAAAGTTATATTCCAACTATACATGATTATATATGGAAATTAATGGATGTAATTCTAAAAGTCATTTATTACTTTAAATTATGGGAAAAAATCTAAATATTTTGTATTTATGTCATATACATACTCCGAATTTAGTGGGAGTAATATATTTATACAATTTTACATGTTTTTTGTTATTTTATTTTATAATTTAAAAAAATTCTTAAATTTTTATATTCTATCAAAAAATAGATAAAAGTTGAAATAATTAATAATATATCAACAAGATTTAAATTAATAGCCAAAATTTTTATTTTAGGTTAATATACGTTTGTGTATATAATATCACGTGTGTTCTACTGAGTACATAAATAATGAAGTGTGGCTATTAACTTCAATTTTGTTAACATACTAATGTATTAATTTCAACTTTTTTATTTTATTTTTTAATAGCATATAAAAATGTAAGAATATTTTAAAACTATAAAATAAAATTGCAAAACACATGTATTATTATGTGTACGCAAATATTATTCCCATTAGATTCAATATGTAGTTGAGAATATTTAAAAAGGTTCAAAATATTTTGGAAAATTTTCCATAATTTATTGTAATACTCATTGAAAGTTGATTTACAGTTTCTATGTATAATTAAGTACAGTTGGGATATTAACTTTTATAGAGTTCTACTTGTCAAATAATTATTTGTTGGGCACACCAACTCAATCATGTCTACATGGTGTGGATGGTCAGTGAATTTTTCCTCAACACTTCTACTACTATTTAAGAAATAAAATGGGCTTCTTTTATGTGAAAAGGAGAGATCTCAGATTCAATTCATATTGAATTTCCCTCCCAAAAAAATAATACAGATATTAGATTTCACTCATAAGCCACAATCCACCAACAATACAAACACGAAAATGTGATCCTAAGTGGGAAATTTACAGATGAATATTAAGGTAATATCATATGATAAGCATACAACAACTAGCAACCCGCCTCATCTTACACGGGGCGATCTCCGGTGTGCTGGCACAGGAGATGCCAACGGCAACGAATATGTTGAGCTCTAGGTTCATTCTGGATCAGAGATATATTCCATGGTTTACAGCAACGAATATGTTGAGCTCTTTAAAAGCCACACTACAATTGACAAAGAAAATATGATGAGTTGCAACAATTTCATTTCATGCGTCCTCTAGAGTTCCCTGCAAACACTTCTCGGAGTCGACCACCCCAATTGCCTCTCGTGAAGTGTTTGGGGGAACTCCCGGGCTCGTTTGATCATACACACAATATTTCTTTCATCCTAGCTCCA
The DNA here is from genome assembly GCF_029641045.1 of Salvia hispanica. Lineage (NCBI taxonomy): Eukaryota > Viridiplantae > Streptophyta > Magnoliopsida > Lamiales > Lamiaceae > Salvia > Salvia hispanica. The sequence continues at coordinate 23,840,076 of NC_142697.1, forward strand.
CATGTAAGTACGTCTGCTGCGTCGAGGTGATTATGATTCTATCATCAAATTAAATTTGAAGTTAATCAAACTATATCTGGGATTTGGTGAGCTAGTACTAGTGTGTGAATGGATTGTACAGTTTTCCTGGATTTTAAGATTTTGTTACTTAAAAATGTAAAGATAGGGCAAATGAGCTTAAAAAGTAGCTAGTCACAACAATATTTTCCTCCATTCTCCAGATTAATTTATGCATCGGCGATCCAAATTTTGGTTGAGTTTTCTTATAAGTTCTTTAATTCTTTAATTTCTTTCTTCAGCCCCAGCAAGAAACAACAAGATGAGTTTATTTATACAGTGAAATTATTTCCAGATTTCTTTCATTATTCCTTTGGTTTAGAGACAAATTATCCCGGTGCTAGAAAATCAGCCGAAAATAGAGCTGAAATTGGAGCATACATCTTCAAGCTAGCTAGGGCTTGCGGTATTGATTGTCTCTGAAATTAGCTCGTCATGGAGATCTCTACATAGAAAAATAGTACTCCATACTTACTAGGAAAATGATATTCTGAAAATAGTAAGCTATAAAGTGCTATAACCTATCTCCTTTTACAAAATTAATTAATGAATTCCTTGAATAGAAAGAAAACAAGTACTACTCCGTGTATGCGTTGATGAGTGGAACAAAATCTTTTAGGAGCCTGACAATATTTAATTACACCATTAGCTAAATGCATTTTCCTCACGGCTACATTTTTAGTCCAACACGAGTAGGTCATCTAGAGAAATCGAGCGTACCTTGTAAAGGAAAATGAGAAACTCCATTGTTTTTGAGAAGAGAAAGTTGCTAGTTGTATTACTATAAATGATAGGATTGCAGAATACATTACACAGACACTTTACCTCATTATATATAAGACTACTAAAGCATAAAAAAAAGGGAACATAAAACTGATCTAATAGCCATTAGCCAACAACTCAGCAAGGGACCACTTCCTGTAACAATAACAAGAATCAGATATTCTTCAATACATCTCCTTTCACCACGTCGATCCATGACCGTTTGTGATCTTTTTCATGAGCTGGAATGTGCTCACTACTCGACACATGTCCATCATCCGAGGCATCAATTTGTTCAACTTCATCAGGTATCTTTACATCTCCAATACCTTGGTGACGTTGATCACGAAGATTGAAGGGGTGGAATGTACCAAAGACTTTCAACCGATCAAAATGATTAAAGTCGGTATAAAATTATGGTTGAAGTCATGACAAGAGAAATAGTAGCATATACAAACCTCACGAGCTCTAGCTAGCTAGAGAGGAAATACAACAAGTTGTATGAAAGTGGGATGCAGTCTAAGCAAAATTTTGGGTAAACGAGAGTCCTCCATAAATCAAATGCATTTTTGGGTTCTAACTTTGTTTTTGTAAGTTTAAAATCTCGGAGTCAATCTACTCAACATGGAGGATGGCCTGCAGGAACATTGATTTATTCATACAAAAAAGACTCAAAACCAAATGAATTGAAGGTTGTTGTGTGCTATGCGAGGAGGAAGAGTAGACCCCATCAGCCACATTTTCTTTAGTCGCAAGATTTCATGTATTTTTTTTGTGATTAATGGTGGAGAGTTTCCATGTGTCAACCTAATTAATCACCTAATATTTGATTTCTATGTTGGCTTCAAATCGGCTTACAAGTTTCTATAAAAAATTTGGGCATCTGTGACTGTGACTGTGTTCTAGTATATCAAGTCTATTTGGGAATATCTAAAACAAGATTGCTTTTCAAAAATTTGTACCTAATTAAGTGCTGGACAAAAAACGGCATTTTTGGCGCATGAATTAGAGGGATATTTTTTAACTTCATACACGTTATTGCATCAAAATTCATTTCTATTTAAATGTACTTAGAGAGTTAAAAGTAGGCTTTGCTGTTGAATACCACTCTCTCCGTCCCAATAAATATGAAAATTTGGTTTTCGCCACAAGATTTTATACAGTATTGTAAGTAAACGAAGAATAAATAAAGTAAGAGAGAATAAAATATAGAAATGATGTTGTTTCTATTTTAGGAAACGTTTCATTTTTTATTGGATAATTCAAAAAGGAAAATGTTTTATTTTTAAATTTTAACGGGATAGATGAAGTATTAGATTTGTGAATTGAAGACTAATTAATGGGACCTGGTGTAGAATTTTACATTTGATTACTAAGTAAAATTCTTTATTAAGGCCACGATAATTAATTATAATTAATTCGTCCCCACACACGCAACACTAGGTACACACATACTATATAGATTCTTGACATAATTCAACTCTATTTAAATATGATAGTAATTTATTAGGAATGTCTCCGCTCCAGGTAATCGATTCGACCAGATCAAATGCAACTACAAATTACCTAAATCTTCGATCTTCAGTTTAAGTCTATCAATTATTTGGATTAATTATTAGTTCACACTTGATTGTGGTTAATTATTCATTTATTTGATTATTATGATTTGTTATTCATTATGAAGGTATTTGTTTTGTCTCAGTGAAAAGGCAAGTTTGAAACAATAGGTCAGTTGTTATGGAAACTAGTATTAACCCACGTGCTATGCACGGGACATAAGAATTTTCATATAATGAATACTAATACCAATGAAACTATAGGAAATAAGAATTCATAACAATAGAAATATTTACAAAATCATATATATGCTTTATCTTATCCCACTCTAAATCAATAATTTACTTATTCCTAAATAAAATATTTCAAATTCAGTAAACAATTTTATACAATTTGATTTATGATATAAGTGGAGTAATATAATTGACAAATAAGAGATGTGTGACTAATAATTAAAGAGTAGTATGAGTTAGTTAGAATATGATATACAAATAAAGAAAATATGTGTGAGTAGAAAACAAAGAAAAAAAAATCAGTTTATTATATAAATATAAAAATTATATAAAGTTTAATTGTGTATTATCATATGAAAAAAATCGAGTACACTTTTATATAAATTTATGTATTGATTGTTATCATATAATTATGAGGGATGTATACCATTAAAATTAAAGGAGGTCATTTATTTTTTCTAATAATATCTATGAAATACATATAAAAATATTAAAATAATATTAATTCGTAATTTCTATGAGTTTAGATAAGACTTATACATAATAAAACAAAATTAAAGCTAGGTTTGAATTTAAATAGGTATATATATAGTAGTATTGTATATTTATAAATGATAGTGATTGAATATTAAATATAAATAAAATTTTATACATAATTACAATCTAAAAGTAATTTCAATATAACAAAAAGTTATAAAAAATAGTCAAGAAATTAATATAAAATTTAATTTGATTTAAAAAATATATACAAAGTACAATAAATTTAAAGTGTAAATTAGAACCTAGCTTTAAAGTATGATAATTATAATAATAGAGTTTAACATAAATTCTATTTAATAAAAAAAACATTAATCATGTATAAATCCACTATAAGAACCCAAATTATATGCTACATTAAAAGCCCAAAATTAGAGCCCAATTAGCAAATAGAAACCCTAAATTAATATGAGGCGCCTCATTTCTCTCTCTTCCCATTCAACTGTACCCTACTCCTTCCTCCCTTCCATGCGCCGCCGCCGCCCGCTCCGCCTGCCTCCTTCCGCTTGCCTCGACGTCCGTGATTCGCCGCCCACTTGCTTCCTCCACACCCACCACACTGCATAGCTCGCCCAGCCATCGTTCCTCGCCTTCGTCACCCGCCCTCACACGCCAGCCTAGCTTTGGTGATCTCCGGCAGCTCTCTCGGGCAGCAACCACCGCCGCCCTCTCCTTTTCTCACCTCTCTTTCCGTCGCCGTCGCCCACCGCCCCCCTTGGTGATTTTTCTCATTCCTCTCCCTTTCCTCTTCTTGTTTTTTTCTTACGCCTCTCTCACGGTTTCACGCCACCACCATTGTTGACGTCACTGTCGCCACTGCATTCAGCCGCTAGACTCACCGCCATCACCAGTGTCGTCTCCCTTCATCGGTGGGGTGAGATATTTTTTTGTTCATTTTATTTCATGTTCCTAAGAGTTCTAATTTAAAACTTGAGTTTTGGTCATTTGGTGTTCAAAAGATTTCACCTTTGTTCCTCACATGACAGTATCAATGGCGCCGCTTCCTCTTCCTCTCCGGCGTCTCCTCGTCGCCTCACGTCGTCTGATTCCAAGCAGAGCCACACCTGCTATACTGCAATTATAAAACCAAAAAATGCAGATTCTAGTGCATCTATTTAAATGTGTTTTAAATCTTCTTCAAGAAATTTGCATTTGATTGGACTCAGATTCTAGTGCATCTATTTAAATGTGTTTAAAATCTTCTTCAAGAAGTTTGCATTTGATTGGACTCATTTTCATAGCTGCCTTTTTTCTATCCAATGGTTGATATTTCTTAAAATGACTAAAAGGGTACACAAAAATAGCTTTACATTTTTCCTCCAAAAAGGGTAAAAATATCTTTTCACCAAACTGTCACTTTAGATTAGGATAGATGACAATGTGTGTGTTTTATTAATGTTTTTATTCTTGTTTTATTTTTGTTATTATTATTTTATCTTTGTTTATCTTGTACCCAAATTTTCACAAATATTCTTAGATATCGAAAATGTGCAAACTACATGTATTCACTATTCACTCTAAAAAATAAAAAAATATTATAAAAAGAGAAAAAACTTAAATTGCGTTTTTAACACAGTATCACACACGTGCGATGCACGACTCATTTTCTTTTATTTAAATTTATTTTATACTGTAAAATAACTTTATAAATTTATAAATATATAAAATCAAAAACAATTATTAAAAAATATAAAATCAAAAAAAAAATAAAAAAAATAACACATACCGAATGAGAAACAATATTATTATTTCAAGTTCTAAAATCGCAAATTTATATAATAGCAATTTATTGAAATATAAAACCGATATCAATATGCATGCATTTAGCCGGAAAAAAAAATTGGTTGCATACCCTAATAGTATATTCCGCATCGCCTACTTCCCGTGTAGCTGCTACTACCCATATCACGTCCAGGAAAGACAAATGAATAAGAGTGCCACCAACCTAATATTCATACAAAGCACTACATGAAAAAATTATACATTCGACACTTCACAATATGCGAACAGTCTCAATGCTTTCACCACTAACCTTTGTAATCCTGGCCTCCTGGATAACTACTAGCATGTACAATTTGTGTTTCTGGGTCTTCAACAAAACCTCAAGGTTCATGACAACAGAAGGCAGTTATTTTCGTCTTTTGCAACCTAGAGCAACATAAACCACACGATTGATGATCAACCATTAAGAGTAACAGTATTAAAAGAAAAATCTCTTTACCCAAAGTTAATAGGTTAGTTGGTAAGTGACAATAAATGTCATTAGTGGATAGTTAATCATGAAAAAAATGAAGAGTCATAGTATTAATATTTCATTTAGGTTACGCTAACATGATATTTAAATTTAATAATATAGTAAGTATATTAGAAAAATCTTTTTATATTATTAATGGCATTCGTATAATTATTTCCAAAACTCCCCTTTTATATATTCATAGATTATAGATTGGACACGTACTCTAATCATTCGATTACTATAACTATACAATCATCATCTAATTTATAATATAAAATACCCAAAATGCCATCACTAAAACTATTGTTTGATTTGTATTTTTGTTTATTATTCATTTTATTCTGCACCAAAGCAATCTAAGATTCTAAAACAATCCAAAATACACAATCATACTTTATCTATCAATCCAACAAATCTAACTCCTAACTGATTGGTTGTTATGCTTAATCTTCTCGTGTATAAGCTTTGAATTAACTAAATCCATACTAATATTATTGTTATTAGTTTTTGTTGTTTTTTTGGGTGTTGGGGTATGGGGGGTTTGAATACAATTGTGATTTGTGAGAATAACAGAATAAAGGGCTTAAAATAACACAGTTCATATACCCACAGTCTTTTTGTATCAATGTATCATAATGTTGATTTGGGATAATAGAGTCATTGATTTGGGAAATCGAACGTCTTTTCTTTTTTGGAACTATACAATGTTAATATTTTGAGATTTTAAAAGGTATATTTGTAGGTAGAGCAATTTAATTTTCTACTAAGTTATAGGAGGAGTACTTATGCAAATTTTTAATTTAAGTACTTTAATGTACCAGAATCTTGTCATAGTAGCCGATCGAATAAAGAGTGTTTCATCAATCGTCTATTTTGGGGAACATAAAAGATAATTACTCTTCAAAATGCCGTTTTATGTTTTGTTTATTATTTTTATATCTCTAATTAAATAGTATAGCAGACTATTCGGGGCGGGACCCACTGAAAACAAATAGGGTTCATGACTTCATTCTATTTTATGCGCACGAATGGATAGTAGAATCGTTTATTTCGGAAACATTAAAAAATAATCACGCTCTTTAGTGCGGGACCCACACTAATAATCTAATATATTGATATGGGGAACACACGTGTTTTATTTATGGAATTGGAGAATGCAGGAGATTTATTGTAAATATAATTATATGGGGAATACACAGTTATTTTAAATGGAATTGGAGAATGCGGGGCCGTATTTTATTTATGGACTTCGAGAACAGCGTAAATTAGTATGGTTCTTATTTAATTAACATTATTATAATAACCATTCTTTAATACGAGACCCACATTAATGGAGTATAATGTTATGGGGAATACACTTTTTTTCTTTTGTTGGAATTCGAGAATAGCGTTAATTGTGGTAACGTCAAATCTTCTCTTTCTACGACTTTTTAAGAGAAGATATCTGCTAGTACTATTTTTGTTTAATTCGGAATCAATAAGTCTATGCCACTATAGGAGTATATACTTTTATCTATAAATTTCATTATAGCTTTAATACTCTCGTGTGCAAGTATTTGAATAAATCGAGATTGAATTAACGGGGGAAATATTTCTGGTGCCGAAAATAAAATTAGACATATTTTGGTGGACATTCTTAAATAAAAAGAGATATAAGTGCTATATTTTTTTTTTTTTTATCATGAATGGAAAAATATATATTATCCATTGAGATTAGGGGTGGCGAAACGGGTTACCCGCGGATACCCGCACCCGACAAGTCGGGTACCCGTACCCGATTTTAGCCAAATTTGTTGTCCCATTACCAACCCCGTGACATACCGGGATTACCCGATACCTGTGTCGGGTATCCCGTACCCGACATTGCGGGTACCCGTACCCGACACGAAATCCTAATAAAAAATTTGAAAACCATAATAACCATCAATGTTCCTTAATTCACTTTATTAATATCGATAGTAAACGTTGAATACATTGAGAATAAAAGTGAAGGGACACTCTATAGCTAGTTCCGATGAGTTTTCAATTGTATGTTCGTTGGAATATAAAAATGTTTTAAAAGAACTCTTAGATTATATAAAGTACTCTCATTGTTCGGCCTTAATTTAGGCATTTCATTTTCTTCACTCATTTTGGAAATATAATAATATAAATACTGTTTTCTACATTATTATCTCTCTTATTTTATTTTTTCTCCATTCTAGCTATTTATTTTTAATTTTTCAAAATGAGTGCGTATATGACTTTTATTATTTAACTATTTACATTTTTTATCTACTTTAACTATTAGAAACACCACTATTAATATGGAACGGATGGAGTGTTAAAAGATGGAATATAACTAATACTAATAATAGCGGGTGTTATCGGGACTAACGGGTATACCCACGCGGGTAATGGGTATACCCGCTACCCGCAATACTCTAAAACACACTACCCGATCTCGTCCCGTTTTCCGTTATCATCGGGTAACGGGTCGAGATGGGAATTTTCCATTACCCGCTACCCATTTTGCCACTCCTAATTGAGATATGATATTCTATGCAAGAATATACTATAAGAAATTGAAAAGTTATTCATCCTCTTGCATCCAACTTATCCGAATCTCATATTTTATCTAGTGCACATACAATTTAAGAGCAATATTATGCTACATATTTTATACTGAGAACTATTTGTTTTATAGTTAACTTAAGATCATATATAGCTCTTTTCTCTAAGATTTCAAACAAATTAATAATCAAACTAAATTTATACAAAAAAATAATGCTAAATGTGGAATAAAATGATAGTAGTACGTAGTGGTTACATAAGGTACGTAGGTTTTATTAAGAAATCGAAACTGCCAAATGTCAGTTTAAAATTGCATCTCACCCCAAGTCTAACGCCTCAGGTTGGAGGCACTATGTCACCCAAAATGACGTTTCATTTTGGCAATTCCCAATACGTATATGTTCAACAGTTATAGCACTTTATTCATTCAACAGTTAGGGCTACCCACACTCAAGAACACGCGCAACATGAAGAATTTGGTTAGTAACTTCTAAAATATAAAAGAGTTTAAAAGTTGGTGTTCTGATAAAAAAGAAGAAAAAAAAAACTCACCATAAATTACTAATGTCTCAATTTGTTTCAAACATCCGTATGTTGGAAACTCAAACATTAAAAATATGTACAACTAATAATATGGACCATACAATTCACTAAGGGTCCGTTTAATACTTCTTCTTTTTTAATTTTTCCTCATCGCCTTTACTGTACTAATTGCATATTATACGGAATATATAGTGGAATACTTTGTGACCTCTTTTTGTGCTTGTTTATTAACTAGTAAAAATTACTCCATCGTATATCACATAATGTCGAACTATAATGAAATTCAAAATGTAATGATAAATCACGAACCAGGTCTCTTTTTTTGTTAGTAGAGAAATTTGTTGAAATATGCAACTACGAAAATTATAAGAGCATCTCCAAGGGGAGAGGTAAATGTTGAGGTAAAGTTATATAACTACCATATTTATCTTTTTTTCATGAAAAATCATTCTCGAAGGGGATAGGTAAATAGAGAGGTATTATACCTTTTTTCCATTTTAAAGAGGTATTTTTACCTCTCCATTTTTCATGAAAAATCATTCTCGAAGGGGATAGGTAAATAGAGAGGTATTATACCCTTTTCCATTTTAAAGAGGTATTTTTACCTCTCCATCAATGGAGAGGTAAAATTTTATAACTCCCTTATTTACCTTATTTTCATGAAAAACCATTCTCCAAAGGAGAACTTAGGTAAAATTTTATAACTACCTTATTTACCTTCTTTTCATGAAAAACTATTCTCCAAAGAAAGGAGAAATTATTTGAGAAGGTATCATACTTTATGTTTTTTAATAAATTTTGTACTATTATTTTATGTGTAAAAATCATTTATTTTTCTATATACCTTTTTTCTTGGGAGTATATTTCCTTTCGAAAGAATATATTTTATTTTTTGAGAAGGTATATATATGATATACCTCTTTTATTTGCTTTTTCTTGTCGGAGATGCCTAACGAGATCATGTAGGTAGTAGGAATCTTCTCCATTTTTTTCTTTGATTACACTTCCAAAAGGCTGCTGCTCATTTGGCTTTCTCAACGCATATCACCTTTAATTACTTCGTTAGTGGACTAATATTTATTTATCAGATTGTGAACAATTAAAACTTAAAAGAAATCTTGGAAGTGGTGAACTCAATTTTTTGCTTATTTTACCTATACACATATGAGTATTTAATATCAATATTGTACTCCACTACAGTACTAGTACTTAAAAGCTTATGGGTAGACTCAAGAAAAAGAGAGTCTGTAAGTCTTTGGGAAGAAATATTGAAATTCCTTTTCGAAACCTAAATTCCGACAACTAAAATATACTACTACTAGTAATAATCCACGACGATTTTAGAAAAAACCTCTCTAAAAGCATATATACTCCTAATTACTGTTAAGCCATGAAAAGTGAACTTTGAAAGATAAAGATTATTTTTTGTTTGGAGCCGTTGAAATACTCTCTTGCATTTATTTTATTTGCGGCTGCATTTACATTTCATCGTATTATGTACTGTAGTAAGTATTTTGTTATATTTTCTATACGGGCGTCTTTTGAGTAAAAGTGCATTTATTATCTTTAATTATATGGAATAGTACTATTAAGGCAAAACATATTCGTAGGTCCTTATACTTTAATCAAAATGTTTATTATGTCCTTGTACAATTTTTTCATTTTAGTAGGTCCTTATACATTTCTCATAAATTTTATCACATCCTCGTATAATTTTTTCGTTTTAGTAGGTCATTATACTTTGATTATAAATTTTATTAGGTCCTTATACAATTTTTTATTTCAAGATATTCTTTTACTTTTATCTTAGATAATAATTTATATTTAATTAAATTTAATGAACCTTTTAATTTTATTATTTAACTTATCTTATGATTATAAATATTCAGGGAAACATATCTTTCAATATAAATATAAATAATCAATTGAAAATTCGGATAGTTATTCTAAAAAAAAACTCTGATTTTAACCTTCAATCATCCCGGTTAATCTTTTTATTATTCTCTACAACTTATTGAGATTATTGGATAACAAGATGATATTATCTTTATAGACTATGCTAAGTTAAATAATGGAATATTAAAAAGTTCATTAAGTTTAATTAAATTTAGATTATTATCCAAGATAAATGTAAAAAAGTCCCTAAAATAAAAGATTGTACAAGGACCTAATGAAATTTATGATATAAGTATAAGGACCTACTAAAACAAAAAATTGTACGAGGACCTGATAAAAATATTGTGAAAAGTATAAGGACCTATTAAAATGAAAAAAATGTACAAGGACCTAATTAACATTTTGACTAAAGTATAAGGACCTAAGAATGTGTTTTGCCGTACTATTAATCATGTTTTGTACATTTGTTTAAGTTTGTTGGATGTATAATGTACTCTTTTAGTCTTGTATCGACTAATTAAAATGGGCTCATTCTTATCATTATATTCTACTACTACTTATTTTATTTGAGAATCGGTTTCTTTATTTTATACAGTAGTATTTTTATTTTATAACCTATGTTTATCTTAAGTTCATTAACATTGGCACGACTTTTTTGTAACTATACAATGTTAATATTTTAAGATTTAAAAAGGTATTTGTGATGATCTGGGAAAAACTGTTATGATGATTGATTACAGCAGCTGTGTTGAGCTAAATCAAACTCAAGATGTGCAAGTTAGAGGATTTGATATGGAGACTGCTTTGGGCTATCCTGAGCCATTGGATGGTAATTAGTTAGATGTTTTAATCACAGCCGTCCATTTGTATCTAGCTGATTAATAGAGTGAGTCTTAGCTTGTGGAATACTCATTCACCAAAAATCATCTCTCTCGTTTTGTATTCTTCCAGAAATTGAATAAGAAATTCTTTCCCTAAATTCTTGTGTTCTTCTTTTAGTTGTTTTCAATTCCAGTTAGATTCACAATTGGCGCTGTCTGTGGGAACGCCGGTCGCAGTTTTCCCCAAATTTGAGCTGAGAATTGAAGGTGAATTTGATTGCGATTCTTGAAGATGGCAGCGCGTCTTGAGGCTGAAAAATTCACCGGCAACAACGATTTCGGACTCTGGAGAATGAAGATGAAAGCGATGTTGACGCAACAGGGGCTCGCATCGGCTTTGGAAATGAAACAGAAAGATCAGAAGGAAAAAGGGGTTCTCGATGAGAAGGCTGTGTTGAAGCAAGCCGAGATCGAGGCCAAAGCTCACAGCACGATTGTATTGTGCCTCGCCGATAAAGTTCTACAGGAGGTGGCAAAGGAGGCAAGCGCTGCTGGAATCTTGGCCAGGTTAGAGGATCTTTATCTCACGAAATCTTTGGCTAATCGGTTGTATATGAAGCGAAGGTTGTATTCCTATAAGTTCTTGGAGAATAAGGGGGTGTTAGAACAACTGGAAGATTTTAGCAAAACCATAGATGATCTTGAGAATATTGATGTGGCTATAGGAGATGAGGATAAGGCAATTTTGTTATTAAATGCTCTTCCTAAATCTTTTGATCAACTGCGAGATGCGATTTTGTATGGGAAAGACAAGGCCATCACTTTTGTGGAGGTTCAGACAGCAATTCGAGCTAAAGAAATCCACAAAGGGGGGGATGGAAAATGAGGCTAGTTCATCTGTTGCAGAGAGCCTCAATGTGAAGAAACATAAGTTCAAGAAACCATTCAAGAAACATCCAAGAGTGTTCAACATGATCAAAAAGAGACTCGTTCTTGCCATTGGTGCAAGAAGCCCGGTCACTTGAAAAAGGACTGCTATGTTTGGAAGAAAAAACAGGCACAGGCTGGTGAGAAGATGGTGAACGCCACAGATTGCCCAGAAGAGAGTCAAGAGCATCAGATTCTGAATGTGATGGAAAGTGGAATTGGTGGGAGCTGGATCATGGATTCAGGCTGCAGTTTCCACATGAGCTCTAACTTGATGTGGTTTCAAGATCTGAGTGAAAGTTCTGGGACAGTAATTTTGGGCAACAATCAAGTATGCCATGTGAAAGGCATTGGCTCTGTGAAGCTGAGAATGAGTGATGGCTGCATCAGAATTTTAAGTGATGAGATATATTCCTCAAGTTAAGAGGAACTTGATTTCCCTTGGGCTTCTTGAAAGAAAGGGCTGTGTATTCTCATCTGCTGAAGGAAGAATGGTGGTCAGTAAGGGTGGAAAGGAAGTTATGGTGGCTGAAAGGAGGGGAAGTTTGTATTATCTGCTGGCAGAAGTGCAAGTACCTGATGCTGAAGCAAACTCAGTGATAGAGGATGTGAAGTTATGGCACATGAGATTGGGCCACCCTGCAGAGGGCAGTGTCAGAGAGCTTGTGAAAAAGGGAATCATGCAGGAAGAATTGAATAAGGAGCAGCTCAAATGTGAAGAGTGTGTTCTTGGAAAATCAAAGAAGTTGTCCTTCCCTAAAGGTAAACATCTATCCACCCAGCCACTAGACTATGCACATAGTGACTTTTGGGGTCCTGCTCAAGTAAACTCCATAGGTGGAGGCAGATACTATATGACGATTATAGATGACTACTCTAGAAAAATGTGGATTTATATACTCAAAGAGAAATCAGAGGCTTTCAAGAAGTTTTCAGATTGGTGTTCTGAGGTTGAGCTAGAGAAGGGAAAGGTGTTGAAGTGTCTTCGCACTGATAATGGGTTGGAATATCTGTCAAGGGAGTTTGATGAATATTGTAGGAGTAAGGGCATTAAGAGGTACAAAACTGTCCCCATGAATCCACAACAAAATGGTGTGGCAGAGAGGGCAAATAGAACCATTATTGAAAGGGTTAGGTGTCTGCTACTCTCAGCTGGTATGGAGAGGAAGTTTTGGGCTGAAGCTTCTTCCACAACTGTTAAATTGCTGAATATGTGCCCAGCTTCAAGCATAGATGGTGATATACCTGACTTCAGATGGCATGGAACGCTTGGAGATTATTCCAGATTAAGGATATTTGGCTGTAGAGCCTTTGCTCACATCAGGCAAGGAAAATTAGAGGCTAGAGCACAAAGATGTGTGATGCTCGGTTATCAGTCTGGAGTAAAAGGATACAGGCTATGGTGTGTAGAGCCTGGGAATGTCAAGATCATCATCAGCAGAGATGTGGTTTTCTGGGAGAATAAAATGCCATTTTTGCAGAAAAATACTAAAGATGATCAAGGAAGATTGACTACTGATTTTGAGGTGGAGCCTGAGGGTGCACCACCTGATGTTGAAGATCCTAATAAGGATCAAGAATTCAGTGAAGATCATGGGAATAATTCTGATTATAGTCATCCAGCTGCTGGTACAGAAAGTCTAGAAAATTATCAACTTGCTAGAGATAGAGTGAGGAGGAAAAACGTGAAGCCACCCTCAAGATACTCTGACTCAGAAATGCTTTTCTATGCTCTCTGTGTTGTTGAGGAGGTAGAGTATGGTGAACCAGCTTCCTGCAGAGAAGCAATACAGTCCAAGGAAGCAGATAAGTGGATGCTAGCTATGGTGGAGGAGATAGAATCTCTTCTTAAGAATGGAACCTGGATACTAGTTGAAAGGGTGGAAGGCAGAAAGACTGTGAATTGTAAATGGATCTTCAAGAAGAAGATTGAATCAGCAGTAGAGGGTGATCATATCAGATTCAAGGCTAGACTAGTTGCTAGAGGCTTCACACAGGAGCAAGGTGTGGATTTCAATGAGGTATTTTCTCCAGTTGTGAAACATACTTCAATTCGAATATTACTTGCTGTTGTTGCTAAAAAGGACTAGGAAATGGAACAACTTGATGTTAAGACCGCCTTCTTGCATGGTGAGCTGGAGGAAACAATTTACATGGCTCAGCCTGAGGGTTTTGTCAGCCCGGAAAATGAAGGAAAAGTTTGTTTGCTCAAGAGGAGCATTTATGGATTAAAGCAGGCAAGCAGACAGTGGCACAAGAAATTTGATAATCACATGGTTAGTTGTGGTTTTGAGAAATCTTTGTATGATGAATGTGTGTATATTAAGAGGAAGAATGGGGTGCCTGTTGCTTATCTTCTACTGTATGTAGATGATATGTTACTTGCTGGAGCCTGCAAGAAAGAACTTCAATCAGTTAAAGATGATTTAAATGCTGCTTTTGATATGAAAGACTTGGGTCCAGCTAAAAGAATTCTGGGAATGACCATTGTTAGAGACAGGCAGAGGAAGCTGATCTGGCTGACTCAACATCATGACTATGTATCTAGAGTTTTGAAGAGGTTTAAGATGGAGAATGCTAAGGAGACAGCAACTCCGTTAGCCCAACACTTCAAGTTGTCACTAGAGCAGAGGCCAAAGTCAGAGGCTGAAGCTGCCGAAATACAGAGGATTCCTTATGCGAATATAGTTGGGAGCATAATGTATGCTATGATCTCAACAAGGCCAGATGTAGCTCAGTCAATTAGTGTGATCAGCAGATTTATGGCTAATCATGGAAGGGAGCACTGGAGTGCACTCAAATGGTTGATGAGATACTTGAAAGGGGCTGGGGATTTTGGCATATTGTTCAGGGGTGATGATGAGTACATGGGTGATGTAATAGTTGGTTTTTGTGATTCTGATTTTGCAGGAAACATTGACAATCGAAGATCACAATCTGGATACATCTTCACAATGTTTGGAGCGGCTATTAGCTGGAAGTCAAGTCTCTAAAGTGTAGTTGCACTATCAACTACAAAAGCTGAATTTATGGCTTTAACTGCAGCAGTGAAGGAAAGTTATTGGTTGAAAGGTATAGCTGCTGACTTTGGTTTCGAGCAGGGAGCTATATCAATTGGTTGTGATAACAACAGCGCATTGTGTTTAGCAAAGCACAAGGTATACCATGAACGAAGTAAACATATAGATGTTCGTTTGCACTTCATCAGAGAAGGGATAGAAATGGGTGAAGTGAAAGTGTTCAAGGTGCACACAGATGACAATCCAGCAGATATGCTGACAAAGCCATTGCTTAAAGACAAGTTTGAGCTCTGCAAGAAATTGGTGAGTGTTTGTAAGCTGAAGACAAGACAGAGTAAGGTTTGATCAATCAAGGTGGAGTCTGTTATGATGATTGATTACAGCAGCTGTGTTGAGCTAAATCAAGCTCAAGATGTGCAAGTTAGAGGGTTTGATATGGAGACTGCTTTGGGCTATCCTGAGCCGTTGGATGGTAATTAGTTAGATGTTTTAATCATAATCGTCGATTTGTATCTAGCTGATTAATAGAGTGAGTCTTAGCTTGTGGAATACTCATTCACCAAAAATCATCTCTCTCGTTTTATATTCTTCCAGAAATTGAATAAGAAATTCTTTCCCTAAATTCTTGTGTTCTTTTAATCGTTTTCAATTCCTGTTAGATTCACAAAAACAATTTAATTTTCTTGTACTTTATGTTTATCTTAAGTTCATGAAGATTGACACGTCTTTTTTGGAACTATACAATGTTAATATTTTAAGATTTAAAAAGGTATTTGTGATGATCTGGGAAACACAATTTAATTTTCTTGTACTTAATTAGTAAAGTATATCTGTTATGCAAATTTTTAATTTAAGTACATTATTGTACCAGAATCTTGATATAGTATTCGAGAGTAGCCTATCGAATAAAAATGAGTGTTTCATCAAACAACAAATCGTCTATGTGGGAAGTGTGCTGATTTGGGGAATAAAAGATAATTACTCTTCAAAATGCCGTTTTATGTTTTGTTTATTATTTTTAGAAAAATGTTTTGGAGACATAATGTCTAAGACATAATGAGATTAAAGTAGTAATTTTATTTTACATTTAATTTTAAATTAAATTTAAATTTTGTATATGTACTTTGTTGCCCCTGCATTTATATATGGAAGAAGTATTAATTAAGATCTTGATAAGGTTAATTTGATTATTTGTAAAATATAGAGTTCTTAACTAAATTTACTGTATCAAGAAAAATTAAATTATATTTCAAAATATAAATAACTTTAAATTATTATTATTTTACATCATTGTTAATGCTAGTATTGACCATAATTAATATTTACTTTTCTTTATTAAATATTGAAATTTTACTATATCATATAGCAACAAATTTGGAGTATGCAATTTTGATTTTAAAATTATTTGAGATGCAGTTTTGATTTTTAATACTAATTGAGTATGTAATTTTGATTTTAAAATTTTTTAAATTGTAATATTAATTATTTACATTTCATTTTTACTATTATTTCTGGAATTACAACTAAAAAAAATAAATCACATGTTCTAAACTAATACTCTTATATTTAACATTTTAAAGCTATATATTTAAAATCTTCTCATTTTCCTATATTAAAATTACTAACTAAAAAAGGATATTATTAATGGAGCTTATGATTCTTAATTTTCTTAATTCTTAATATAATTAGTTGATGTACGATATATTAAATAATCTAAAATGAGAAAAGTTGATTCATCCAATTATTTTCGCATTAAAAAATAAAATAATTTTTTATTTTTGAAACATTATAAAGTTAATTTTCTAAGCACAATTTTATAGAGTCAAAGGCTAACTAGTACTTGTCAATCAAAATATAAAAAGATACATGTGATAAAAGTTAAGAAAATTAATACAAAAATACAAAAAGATAACGCAAATAAATGATTCATCATAATAACTACTACTATTATTTAATCATACAATTCAAATTTGAATAAGACATTTAACAAAAAAAATATAATAAAATTAACCGGCTATGAAAGTATAACATAAAAAAAGAAAATAACTCATAATTAAATTATCAACAGATTAGATAAAAATTTTGAAAAAATAATAATATGAAGTTATCAAATTATTTTATTATTAAATAATAATTTAGTCTGCATTATAGTAACTAATTTATAATCTGAATTCATGATTTTTAAATAAATAAAATAGTATAAAATTAACATGAAAAAAATGATATATAAACACATAAAAAGTTTCGAGCATGATAGTAGCTTATATCCAATCAAATCAATAAATATGCATTTAGATAAAGATATTTAATTTGATTTAATATTTCTTAATTAGATTTGTATCCATTTAATATGATATTGGGTAAAGTAGTCATTATAAAAAATATATCTATGTCAAAATGCCACAAAGATATTATGGCTTGGAGACATTATGTCTTTAAATCACTATCTTATTTTTATCTCTAATTAAATAGTATAGTAGACTATTCGGGGCGGGACCCACTGAAAACAAATAGGGTTCATGACTTCATTCTATTTTATGCGCACGAATGGATAGTAGAATCGTTTATTTCGGAAACATTAAAAAATAATCACGCTCTTTAGTGCGGGACCCACACTAATAATCTAATACATTGATATGGGGAACACACGTGTTTTATTTATGGAATTGGAGAATGCAGGAGATTTATTGTAAATATAATCATATGGGGAATACACAGTTATTTTAAATGGAATTGGAGAATGCGGGGCCGTATTTTATTTATGGACTTCGAGAACAGCGTAAATTAGTATGGTCCTTATTTAATTAACATTATTATAATAATCATTCTTTAATGCGAGACCCACATTAATGGAGTATAATGTTATGGGGAATACACTTTTTTCTTTTGTTGGAATTCGAGAATAGCGTCAATTGTGGTAACGTCAAATCTTCTCTTTCTACGACTTTTTAAGAGAAGATATCTGCTAGTACTATTTTTATTTAATTGGGAATAGACACTTATTTTATTTATGGAGAGAAGAGTTGATTTATACTGATTTTTTACTACTAGTATTTTATTTATGGAGAATATCAATAGGTAACGTAACATCAAATCATCTGTTTTTTTCTCTATAAATATGCCCATTCTTCCTTCTTCTTCTGCCCCACATTTTTCCTTGTCTACCTTCTCTCTCAAAACCAAATTTTCCCATTTCTATTTCCTCAATGTTCTAACAAACTATTTTCAGTCACCAATGACGATAGTTTCGACCCAAATTTGTTGTTTCATTCCATTTCATATCTTCAATGGATAACGACTTCCCCCAAATTCTCAAAAAGATGAAACCATTAATCTCTCTAATTCCATATAATATTATTACGATGTACAATCCGGTGATAATGAGAAATATTATGCTGTTGTACCGCATACCGCATAGTGTGCGGCCTAATTTTTTTTACATTAGCTTATACATAAATAAGATATATCGACAGTTATTTTACTTTAAAGTTACTCATCTATCACGTTCTCTCTCCTTCCCCCTTTCCGCTTTTCTCGCCATTCTGATCTTATTTCCACCGCGATGGATCAGCCAGGTTTTGTGATATTCTTTCTTTTTTCTCGTTTATATTCTCTCAATTTTGTTTCCGTTGATTTCGCGATTTTGCGATTTTTCGATCGATTTTTCTCGTTGCTTTGTTTTAATGCAGTTTTCTGTCGATTTCGCGATTTTGCGTTGTTTAAATGCGACTCTCTATCTATTTTGCGTTTTTGCCTTTTGTAAATGCGATTTTCTGTCGATTTCGTCATTTTGCTTTGTGTTAAAGCGATTCTCTATCGATTTCGCGATTTTGTTTTGTGTAGATGCAATTTTCTGTTTCTCGATTTTAATGCCATTTTTTGTGGATTTCGCGATTTTTCTCTGTGTAAATGCGCTTTTCTGCCGATATCACGAAATTGCTTTGTTTATATACAATTTACTGTCTATTTCGCGTTTCTGCTGTGTGTAATTGCTATTTTTTGTCTATTTCCAAATATTTCTTTGTGTAAATAACATTTTCTGTCTATTTTGCTCTTTTATGTATACATATCAGTGTTCTAAATTTTCATAATATTGTTGTTGTGGCAGAGGATGGTATTGCGTTGGATGCAGAGAAAAATGAGCTGGTTAAGGCAACAACTTACACTGCCGCTGGTATGTTCATTTGTATATTTGGTTGTGTCAATTCATAGTTTGAAATTGAACTATAGTATGAGTTAGCCTTCTATGTTAGCTGAAAGATAATTTTTATGTTCTTGTTTTTATTGTGGGAAATTTTAAGGTAAATTGTATCATTTAGTTGAAATTGAACTATTTTTGCTTTTATATTTGTGTTGGAGGCTGAAAATTGTGCATATATGCTTATTGTTTTTATTGTGGCAGAGGACAATATTGTGGGTGAGCTTGTGAATGAGGCTGTTAAGGCAAAAAATGTTGCTGGTATGGTGTGTTTTAATTTCCTTTGTACATTGTTGCCTTGTCCATAGTTGCCCTATTAGTATTCCCTATTTTTTCTTTGTTGCCTTGTCCTATTATGCCCTATTTTTTTCATTGTTTTAATTTCCTTTGTACATTGTTGCCTTGTCCATAGTTGCCCTATTAGTATGCCCTATTTTTTCATTGTTGCCTTGTCCTATTATGCCCTATTTTTTTCATTGTTGCCCTTTTAGTGGCCCTATTAGTATACCAACAAAGTGGCTAATTTCATTGTCATTGTTGTTGTATCAGATGATGTTATTGTGGAGAATGCAGTGAAAGAGCAGGTTAAGGCAACAACTGTCACTGACGCAGGTATTGTTTGCTTTCATTTCATTTGTATGTTTGTTTGTGTCTAATCATAGTTTGGTTCATTAATTGTATTAGTTAGCCTTCTATGTTAGCTGAAATATAAATTTTATCTTCCTGTTTGTATTGTGGGAAATTTTAAGATAAATTGTATCAGTTAGTTGAAATTGACCTTGTTTTGCTTTTATGTTTGCGTTGGATGCACAGAATTGTATCAGAATTGTGCATGTTCATTGACATTGTTTTTGTTTCTGTTCATTGAAGTTGCTGTTGTTTTTGCATATATGATTTTTATTAGTTTACTGATTCTGTGAAGTTCATGTGAGTATTTCTGTCTCAACATATGCTACATTAGTCTTCCTTTGTTTCATCGATCTTTGTGTTGTAGTAGTTTGGAAATCTAATTGTAGTTTGGATGATAAATTTGATCTCTGTGTGGCAGTTGATGATGTTGTGGCGGAGAAATGGAAAGAGCCAGTTTTGGTTGGTCTTGTTGGTTCTGGTATGATTTGCCTTTATTTTAGTTCTATATTCTATAGTTCATGAGCATGTTTTCATTGACCTTGACCTTGTTATTTTGTGGCAGCGGAAGATTATACACCAAGAGCTAACAAACTGCCTTCCCTCAGTTGTGCTACTGTCTACAAAAATGAAAAAGGGGAAGAACGAGCTATTTGCTATGTTTGTAAAGCATTTGGTGATCGAACGACCTTGACCTTATCATTCTTGAACTCATATCCAGATTCAGTTTTCACCCAACCACTAGCCTCGGCCACACCGCAACATTTTACATGAAATTTTGACTTACGGTGCTCTTTGAAGTCATAAGCTTTGAGCTCGAACCTCAAAGCTTATGACTTCAAAGAGCACCGTAAGTCAAAATTTCATGTAAAATGTTGCGGTGTGGCCGAGGCTAGTGGTTGGGTGCAAACTGAATATGGATATGAGTTCAAGAATGATAAGGCTGCGCTCAAGGGCAAAGTGAAGCTCAAGGGTAAAGATGTGATGCTGATACCCTCTGAACCCATTGACACTCTTCTGGAAGATCCTGTCTCAGCTTCAGATTTGCTGAAGCAAATTCTTTTCACTGTTGTGGAGATCAAGGTTCTGCTTGAGAGCAAGTTTAACGGACCTGCTCCAGAATGATGTTGAAACCCATTATCTCTCGAAGTTCTATTGATGATATAATCAAGTAGTTTTGCATCTGAATTCGAGTTTTTACTCAGCTGAAGTCTTACTCGTAGTCTACGTATTCTGAAACGCTTGGATTATAGAATTTGGTTTTTTAGCATCTCTGGTTTTGCAAGTTATATGGGCCTTTATTCAGAATTTTACCTAGCATAGTTGATTATGCTTATCTAGCAATGGACGGAGTACAGGATTTGAAAACCATGTGTTGGTATTAGAATCAATAGCTTTAAATACTTGCCATCAGTAAATATCCTTTGCTTCTAATTAACACTTGCATGAGTTTTTCATGTTCGCCCTTGTTGAATGACTCCTCTCTTTTATGCCAAACTCACATAATTTGACCTCATTATCTATTATATTTTATAACTAGGTATTGTGATGCAATTTTGTGCGAGTGGTTCTTTCTTGCAAAATTCCTTCTGCTTACCTTTCTTATTTTTTGTGGTCGTAGATTGGGATTTGGGTGGCATTGAAGAGCCTTTTATTAGCTTAAGATTATCCGACCCTGCCTATTTAGTAATAAGTTATTCAATAAATTGAAAGCATGAGTCATTACAAAAATAAATATAAAAATAGTATTGATCTCATTCATATTGTATTATATGTATGAGTCATACATATTCAAAAAGTTATCCGACCCTAATTGAAAGCATGAGTTATTACGGTATTGTATTATTTTTTTATAAAAATATTTTTGCATTCATGCAATACCAACAAAGTGGCATGACATCACTGTACAAATTACAAACACCATGGATGTATTGAAATTGTGTGCATACCAATAATGAAAAGTTTTACATATTTTACTATTTATTGCTAATCATGTTATACTGATTTTTTACTACTAGTATTTTATTTATGGAGAATATCAATAGGTAACGTAACATCAAATCATCTGTTTTTTTCTCTATAAATATGCCCATTCTTCCTTCTTCTTCTGCCCCACATTTTTCCTTGTCTACCTTCTCTCTCAAAACCAAATTTTCCCATTTCTATTTCCTCAATGTTCTAACAAACTATTTTCAGTCACCAATGACGATAGTTTCGACCCAAATTTGTTGTTTCATTCCATTTCATATCTTCAATGGATAACGACTTCCCCCAAATTCTCAAAAAGATGAAACCATTAATCTCTCTAATTCCATATAATATTATTGCGATGTACAATCCGGTGATAATGAGAAATATTATGCTGTTGTACCGCATACCGCATAGTGTGCGGCCTAATTTTTTTTACATTAGCTTATACATAAATAAGATATATCGACAGTTATTTTACTTTAAAGTTACTCATCTATCACGTTCTCTCTCCTTCCCCCTTTCCGCTTTTCTCGCCATTCTGATCTTATTTCCACCGCGATGGATCAGCCAAGTTTTGTGATATTCTTTCTTTTTTCTCGTTTATATTCTCTCAATTTTGTTTCCGTTGATTTCGCGATTTTGCGATTTTTCTGTCGATTTTTCTCGTTGCTTTGTTTTAATGCGGTTTTCTGTCGATTTCGCGATTTTGCGTTGTTTAAATGCGACTCTCTATCTATTTTGCGTTTTTGCCTTTTGTAAATGCGATTCTCTGTCGATTTCGTCATTTTGCTTTGTGTTAAAGCGATTCTCTATCGATTTCGCGATTTTGTTTTGTGTAGATGCAATTTTCTGTTTCTCGATTTTAATGCCATTTTTTGTGGATTTCGCGATTTTTCTCTGTGTAAATGCGCTTTTCTGCCGATATCACGAATTTGCTTTGTTTATATACAATTTACTGTCTATTTCGCGTTTCTGCTGTGTGTAATTGCTATTTTTTGTCTATTTCCAAATATTGCTTTGTGTAAATAACATTTTCTGTCTATTTTGCTCTTTTATGTATACATATCAGTGTTCTAAATTTTCATAATATTGTTGCTGTGGCAGAGGATGGTATTGCGTTGGATGCAGAGAAAAATGAGCTGGTTAAGGCAACAACTTACACTGCCGCTGGTATGTTCATTTGTATATTTGGTTGTGTCAATTCATAGTTTGAAATTGAACTATAGTATGAGTTAGCCTTCTATGTTAGCTGAAAGATAATTTTTATGTTCTTGTTTTTATTGTGGGAAATTTTAAGGTAAATTGTATCATTTCGTTGAAATTGAACTATTTTTGCTTTTATATTTGTGTTGGAGGCTGATAATTGTGCATATATGTTTGTTCTTATTGTTTTTATTGTGGCAGAGGACAATATTGTGGGTGAGCTTGTGAATGAGGCTGTTAAGGCAAAAAATGTTGCTGGTATGGTGTGTTTTAATTTCCTTTGTACATTGTTGCCTTGTCCATAGTTGCCCTATTAGTATGCCCTATTTTTTCTTTGTTGCCTTGTCCTATTATGCCCTATTTTTTTCATTGTTTTAATTTCCTTTGTACATTGTTGCCTTGTCCATAGTTGCCCTATTAGTATGCCCTATTTTTTCATTGTTGCCTTGTCCTATTATGCCCTATTTTTTTCATTGTTGCCCTTTTAGTGGCCCTATTAGTATACCAACAAAGTGGCTAATTTCATTGTCATTGTTGTTGTGTCAGATGATGTTATTGTGGAGAATGCAGTGAAAGAGCAGGTTAAGGCAACAACTGTCACTGACGCAGGTATTGTTTGCTTTCATTTCATTTGTATGTTTGTTTGTGTCTAATCATAGTTTGGTTCATTAATTGTATTAGTTAGCCTTCTATGTTAGCTGAAATATAAATTTTATCTTCCTGTTTGTATTGTGGGAAATTTTAAGATAAATTGTATCAGTTAGTTGAAATTGACCTTGTTTTGCTTTTATGTTTGCGTTAGATGCACAGAATTGTATCAGAATTGTGCATGTTCATTGACATTGTTTTTGTTTCTGTTCATTGAAGTTGCTGTTGTTTTTGCATATATGATTTTTATTAGTTTACTGATTCTGTGAAGTTCATGTGAGTATTTCTGTCTCAACATATGCTACATTAGTCTTCCTTTGTTTCATCGATCTTTGTGTTGTAGTAGTTTGGAAATCTAATTGTAGTTTGGATGATAAATTTGATCTTTGTGTGGCAGTTGATGATGTTGTGGCGGAGAAATGGAAAGAGCCAGTTTTGGTTGGTCTTGTTGGTTCTGGTATGATTTGCCTTTATTTTAGTTGTATATTCTATAGTTCATGAGCATGTTTTCATTGACCTTGACCTTGTTATTTTGTGGCAGCGGAAGATTATACACCAAGAGCTAACAAACTGCCTTCCCTCAGTTGTGCTACTGTCTACAAAAATGAAAAAGGGGAAGAACGAGCTATTTGCTATGTTTGTAAAGCATTTGGTGATCGAACGACCTTGACCTTATCATTCTTGAACTCATATCCAGATTCAGTTTGCACCAACCACTAACCTCGGCCACACCGCAACATTTTACATGAAATTTTGACTTACGGTGCTCTTTGAAGTCATAAGCTTTGAGCTCGAACCTCAAAGCTTATGACTTCAAAGAGCACCGTAAGTCAAAATTTCATGTAAAATGTTGCGGTGTGGCCGAGGCTAGTGGTTGGGTGCAAACTGAATCTGGATATGAGTTCAAGAATGATAAGGCTGCGCTCAAGGGCAAAGTGAAGCTCAAGGGTAAAGATGTGTTGCTGATACCCTCTGAACCCATTGACACTCTTCTGGAAGATCCTGTCTCAGCTTCAGATTTGCTGAAGCAAATTCTTTTCACTGTTGTGGAGATCAAGGTTCTGCTTGAGAGCAAGTTTAACGGACCTGCTCCAGAATGATGTTGAAACCCATTATCTCTCGAAGTTCTATTGATGATATAATCAAGTAGTTTTGCATCTGAATTCGAGTTTTTACTCAGCTGAAGTCTTACTCGTAGTCTACGTATTCTGAAACGCTTGGATTATAGAATTTGGTTTTTTAGCATCTCTGGTTTTGCAAGTTATATGGGCCTTTATTCAGAATTTTACCTAGCATAGTTGATTATGCTTATCTAGCAATGGACGGAGTACAAGATTTGAAAACCATGTGTTGGTATTAGAATCAATAGCTTTAAATACTTGCCATCAGTAAATATCCTTTGCTTCTAATTAACACTTGCATGAGTTTTTCATGTTCGCCCTTGTTGAATGACTCCTCTCTTTTATGCCAAACTCACATAATTTGACCTCATTATCTATTATATTTTATAACTAGGTATTGTGATGCAATTTTGTGCGAGTGGTTCTTTCTTGCAAAATTCCTTCTGCTTACCTTTCTTATTTTTTGTGGTCGTAGATTGGGATTTGGGTGGCATTGAAGAGCCTTTTATTAGCTTAAGATTATCCGACCCTGCCTATTTAGTAATAAGTTATTCAATAAATTGAAAGCATGAGTCATTACAAAAATAAATATAAAAATAGTATTGATCTCATTCATATTGTATTATATGTATGAGTCATACATATTCAAAAAGTTATCCGACCCTAATTGAAAGCATGAGTTATTACGGTATTGTATTATTTTTTTATAAAAATATTTTTGCATTCATGCAATACCAACAAAGTGGCATGACATCACTGTACAAATTACAAACACCATGGATGTATTGAAATTGTGTGCATACCAATAATGAAAAGTTTTACATATTTTACTATTTATTGCTAATCATGTTATACTGATTTTTTACTACTAGTATTTTATTTATGGAGAATATCAATAGGTAACGTAACATCAAATCATCTGTTTTTTTCTCTATAAATATGCCCATTCTTCCTTCTTCTTCTGCCCCACATTTTTCCTTGTCTACCTTCTCTCTCAAAACCAAATTTTCCCATTTCTATTTCCTCAATGTTCTAACAAACTATTTTCAGTCACCAATGACGATAGTTTCGACCCAAATTTGTTGTTTCATTCCATTTCATATCTTCAATGGATAACGACTTCCCCCAAATTCTCAAAAAGATGAAACCATTAATCTCTCTAATTCCATATAATATTATTGCGATGTACAATCCGGTGATAATGAGAAATATTATGCTGTTGTACCGCATACCGCATAGTGTGCGGCCTAATTTTTTTTACATTAGCTTATACATAAATAAGATATATCGACAGTTATTTTACTTTAAAGTTACTCATCTATCACGTTCTCTCTCCTTCCCCCTTTCCGCTTTTCTCGCCATTCTGATCTTATTTCCACCGCGATGGATCAGCCAGGTTTTGTGATATTCTTTCTTTTTTCTCGTTTATATTCTCTCAATTTTGTTTCCGTTGATTTCGCGATTTTGCGATTTTTCTGTCGATTTTTCTCGTTGCTTTGTTTTAATGCGGTTTTCTGTCGATTTTGCGATTTTGCGTTGTTTAAATGCGACTCTCTATCTATTTTGCGTTTTTGCCTTTTGTAAATGCGATTCTTTGTCGATTTCGTCATTTTGCTTTGTGTTAAAGCGATTCTCTATCGATTTCGCGATTTTGTTTTGTGTAGATGCAATTTTCTGTTTCTCAATTTTAATGCCATTTTTTGTGGATTTCGCGATTTTTCTCAATGTAAATGCGCTTTTCTGCCGATATCACGAATTTGCTTTGTTTATATACAATTTACTGTCTATTTCGCGTTTCTGCTGTGTGTAATTGCTATTTTTTGTCTATTTCCAAATATTGCTTTGTGTAAATAACATTTTCTGTCTATTTTGCTCTTTTATGTATACATATCAGTGTTCTAAATTTTCATAATATTGTTGCTGTGGCAGAGGATGGTATTGCGTTGGATGCAGAGAAAAATGAGCTGGTTAAGGCAACAACTTACACTGCCGCTGGTATGTTCATTTGTATATTTGGTTGTGTCAATTCATAGTTTGAAATTGAACTATAGTATGAGTTAGCCTTCTATGTTAGCTGAAAGATAATTTTTATGTTCTTGTTTTTATTGTGGGAAATTTTAAGGTAAATTGTATCATTTCGTTGAAATTGAACTATTTTTGCTTTTATATTTGTGTTGGAGGCTGATAATTGTGCATATATGTTTGTTCTTATTGTTTTTATTGTGGCAGAGGACAATATTGTGGGTGAGCTTGTGAATGAGGCTGTTAAGGCAAAAAATGTTGCTGGTATGGTGTGTTTTAATTTCCTTTGTACATTGTTGCCTTGTCCATAGTTGCCCTATTAGTATGCCCTATTTTTTCTTTGTTGCCTTGTCCTATTATGCCCTATTTTTTTCATTGTTTTAATTTCCTTTGTACATTGTTGCCTTGTCCATAGTTGCCCTATTAGTATGCCCTATTTTTTCATTGTTGCCTTGTCCTATTATGCCCTATTTTTTTCATTGTTGCCCTTTTAGTGGCCCTATTAGTATACCAACAAAGTGGCTAATTTCATTGTCATTGTTGTTGTGTCAGATGATGTTATTGTGGAGAATGCAGTGAAAGAGCAGGTTAAGGCAACAACTGTCACTGACGCAGGTATTGTTTGCTTTCATTTCATTTGTATGTTTGTTTGTGTCTAATCATAGTTTGGTTCATTAATTGTATTAGTTAGCCTTCTATGTTAGCTGAAATATAAATTTTATCTTCCTGTTTGTATTGTGGGAAATTTTAAGATAAATTGTATCAGTTAGTTGAAATTGACCTTGTTTTGCTTTTATGTTTGCGTTAGATGCACAGAATTGTATCAGAATTGTGCATGTTCATTGACATTGTTTTTGTTTCTGTTCATTGAAGTTGCTGTTGTTTTTGCATATATGATTTTTATTAGTTTACTGATTCTGTGAAGTTCATGTGAGTATTTCTGTCTCAACATATGCTACATTAGTCTTCCTTTGTTTCATCGATCTTTGTGTTGTAGTAGTTTGGAAATCTAATTGTAGTTTGGATGATAAATTTGATCTTTGTGTGGCAGTTGATGATGTTGTGGCGGAGAAATGGAAAGAGCCAGTTTTGGTTGGTCTTGTTGGTTCTGGTATGATTTGCCTTTATTTTAGTTGTATATTCTATAGTTCATGAGCATGTTTTCATTGACCTTGACCTTGTTATTTTGTGGCAGCGGAAGATTATACACCAAGAGCTAACAAACTGCCTTCCCTCAGTTGTGCTACTGTCTACAAAAATGAAAAAGGGGAAGAACGAGCTATTTGCTATGTTTGTAAAGCATTTGGTGATCGAACGACCTTGACCTTATCATTCTTGAACTCATATCCAGATTCAGTTTGCACCAACCACTAACCTCGGCCACACCGCAACATTTTACATGAAATTTTGACTTACGGTGCTCTTTGAAGTCATAAGCTTTGAGCTCGAACCTCAAAGCTTATGACTTCAAAGAGCACCGTAAGTCAAAATTTCATGTAAAATGTTGCGGTGTGGCCGAGGCTAGTGGTTGGGTGCAAACTGAATCTGGATATGAGTTCAAGAATGATAAGGCTGCGCTCAAGGGCAAAGTGAAGCTCAAGGGTAAAGATGTGTTGCTGATACCCTCTGAACCCATTGACACTCTTCTGGAAGATCCTGTCTCAGCTTCAGATTTGCTGAAGCAAATTCTTTTCACTGTTGTGGAGATCAAGGTTCTGCTTGAGAGCAAGTTTAACGGACCTGCTCCAGAATGATGTTGAAACCCATTATCTCTCGAAGTTCTATTGATGATATAATCAAGTAGTTTTGCATCTGAATTCGAGTTTTTACTCAGCTGAAGTCTTACTCGTAGTCTACGTATTCTGAAACGCTTGGATTATAGAATTTGGTTTTTTAGCATCTCTGGTTTTGCAAGTTATATGGGCCTTTATTCAGAATTTTACCTAGCATAGTTGATTATGCTTATCTAGCAATGGACGGAGTACAAGATTTGAAAACCATGTGTTGGTATTAGAATCAATAGCTTTAAATACTTGCCATCAGTAAATATCCTTTGCTTCTAATTAACACTTGCATGAGTTTTTCATGTTCGCCCTTGTTGAATGACTCCTCTCTTTTATGCCAAACTCACATAATTTGACCTCATTATCTATTATATTTTATAACTAGGTATTGTGATGCAATTTTGTGCGAGTGGTTCTTTCTTGCAAAATTCCTTCTGCTTACCTTTCTTATTTTTTGTGGTCGTAGATTGGGATTTGGGTGGCATTGAAGAGCCTTTTATTAGCTTAAGATTATCCGACCCTGCCTATTTAGTAATAAGTTATTCAATAAATTGAAAGCATGAGTCATTACAAAAATAAATATAAAAATAGTATTGATCTCATTCATATTGTATTATATGTATGAGTCATACATATTCAAAAAGTTATCCGACCCTAATTGAAAGCATGAGTTATTACGGTATTGTATTATTTTTTTATAAAAATATTTTTGCATTCATGCAATACCAACAAAGTGGCATGACATCACTGTACAAATTACAAACACCATGGATGTATTGAAATTGTGTGCATACCAATAATGAAAAGTTTTACATATTTTACTATTTATTGCTAATCATGTTATACTGATTTTTTACTACTAGTATTTTATTTATGGAGAATATCAATAGGTAACGTAACATCAAATCATCTGTTTTTTTCTCTATAAATATGCCCATTCTTCCTTCTTCTTCTGCCCCACATTTTTCCTTGTCTACCTTCTCTCTCAAAACCAAATTTTCCCATTTCTATTTCCTCAATGTTCTAACAAACTATTTTCAGTCACCAATGACGATAGTTTCGACCCAAATTTGTTGTTTCATTCCATTTCATATCTTCAATGGATAACGACTTCCCCCAAATTCTCAAAAAGATGAAACCATTAATCTCTCTAATTCCATATAATATTATTGCGATGTACAATCCGGTGATAATGAGAAATATTATGCTGTTGTACCGCATACCGCATAGTGTGCGGCCTAATTTTTTTTACATTAGCTTATACATAAATAAGATATATCGACAGTTATTTTACTTTAAAGTTACTCATCTATCACGTTCTCTCTCCTTCCCCCTTTCCGCTTTTCTCGCCATTCTGATCTTATTTCCACCGCGATGGATCAGCCAGGTTTTGTGATATTCTTTCTTTTTTCTCGTTTATATTCTCTCAATTTTGTTTCCGTTGATTTCGCGATTTTGCGATTTTTCTGTCGATTTTTCTCGTTGCTTTGTTTTAATGCGGTTTTCTGTCGATTTTGCGATTTTGCGTTGTTTAAATGCGACTCTCTATCTATTTTGCGTTTTTGCCTTTTGTAAATGCGATTTTCTGTCGATTTCGTCATTTTGCTTTGTGTTAAAGCGATTCTCTATCGATTTCGCGATTTTGTTTTGTGTAGATGCAATTTTCTGTTTCTCGATTTTAATGCCATTTTTTGTGGATTTCGCGATTTTTCTCTGTGTAAATGCGCTTTTCTGCCGATATCACGAATTTGCTTTGTTTATATACAATTTACTGTCTATTTCGCGTTTCTGCTGTGTGTAATTGCTATTTTTTGTCTATTTCCAAATATTGCTTTGTGTAAATAACATTTTCTGTCTATTTTGCTCTTTTATGTATACATATCAGTGTTCTAAATTTTCATAATATTGTTGTTGTGGCAGAGGATGGTATTGCGTTGGATGCAGAGAAAAATGAGCTGGTTAAGGCAACAACTTACACTGCCGCTGGTATGTTCATTTGTATATTTGGTTGTGTCAATTCATAGTTTGAAATTGAACTATAGTATGAGTTAGCCTTCTATGTTAGCTGAAAGATAATTTTTATGTTCTTGTTTTTATTGTGGGAAATTTTAAGGTAAATTGTATCATTTGGTTGAAATTGAACTATTTTTGCTTTTATATTTGTGTTGGAGGCTGAAAATTGTGCATATATGCTTATTGTTTTTATTGTGGCAGAGGACAATATTGTGGGTGAGCTTGTGAATGAGGCTGTTAAGGCAAAAAATGTTGCTGGTATGGTGTGTTTTAATTTCCTTTGTACATTGTTGCCTTGTCCATAGTTGCCCTATTAGTATTCCCTATTTTTTCTTTGTTGCCTTTTCCTATTATGCCCTATTTTTTTCATTGTTTTAATTTCCTTTGTACATTGTTGCCTTGTCCATAGTTGCCCTATTAGTATGCCCTATTTTTTCATTGTTGCCTTGTCCTATTATGCCCTATTTTTTTCATTGTTGCCCTTTTAGTGGCCCTATTAGTATACCAACAAAGTGGCTAATTTCATTGTCATTGTTGTTGTGTCAGATGATGTTATTGTGGAGAATGCAGTGAAAGAGCAGGTTAAGGCAACAACTGTCACTGACGCAGGTATTGTTTGCTTTCATTTCATTTGTATGTTTGTTTGTGTCTAATCATAGTTTGGTTCATTAATTGTATTAGTTAGCCTTCTATGTTAGCTGAAATATAAATTTTATCTTCCTGTTTGTATTGTGGGAAATTTTAAGATAAATTGTATCAGTTAGTTGAAATTGACCTTGTTTTGCTTTTATGTTTGCGTTGGATGCACAGAATTGTATCAGAATTGTGCATGTTCATTGACATTGTTTTTGTTTCTGTTCATTGAAGTTGCTGTTGTTTTTGCATATCTGATTTTTATTAGTTTACTGATTCTGTGAAGTTCATGTGAGTATTTCTTTCTCAACATATGCTACATTAGTCTTCCTTTGTTTCATCGATCTTTGTGTTGTAGTAGTTTGGAAATCTAATTGTAGTTTGGATGATAAATTTGATCTCTGTGTGGCAGTTGATGATGTTGTGGTGGAGAAATGGAAAGAGCCAGTTTTGGTTGGTCTTGTTGGTTCTGGTATGATTTGCCTTTATTTTAGTTGTATATTCTATAGTTCATGAGCATGTTTTCATTGACCTTGACCTTGTTATTTTGTGGCAGCGGAAGATTATACACCAAGAGCTAACAAACTGCCTTCCCTCAGTTGTGCTACTGTCTACAAAAATGAAAAAGGGGAAGAACGAGCTATTTGCTATGTTTGTAAAGCATTTGGTGATCGAACGACCTTGACCTTATCATTCTTGAACTCATATCCAGATTCAGTTTGCACCCAACCACTAGCCTCGGCCACACCGCAACATTTTACATGAAATTTTGACTTACGGTGCTCTTTGAAGTCATAAGCTTTGAGCTTCGAGCTCAAAGCTTATGACTTCAAAGAGCACCGTAAGTCAAAATTTCATGTAAAATGTTGCGGTGTGGCCGAGGCTAGTGGTTGGGTGCAAACTGAATCTGGATATGAGTTCAAGAATGATAAGGCTGCGCTCAAGGGCAAAGTGAAGCTCAAGGGTAAAGATGTGTTGCTGATACCCTCTGAACCCATTGACACTCTTCTGGAAGATCCTGTCTCAGCTTCAGATTTGCTGAAGCAAATTCTTTTCACTGTTGTGGAGATCAAGGTTCTGCCTCCAGAATGATGTTGAAACCCATTATCTCTCGAAGTTCTATTGATGATATAATCAAGTAGTTTTGCATCTGAATTCGAGTTTTTACTCAGCTGAAGTCTTACTCGTAGTCTACGTATTCTGAAACGCTTGGATTATAGAATTTGGTTTTTTAGCATCTCTGGTTTTGCAAGTTATATGGGCCTTTATTCAGAATTTTACCTAGCATAGTTGATTATGCTTATCTAGCAATGGACGGAGTACAGGATTTGAAAACCATGTGTTGGTATTAGAATCAATAGCTTTAAATACTTGCCATCAGTAAATATCCTTTGCTTCTAATTAACACTTGCATGAGTTTTTCATGTTCGCCCTTGTTGAATGACTCCTCTCTTTTATGCCAAACTCACATAATTTGACCTCATTATCTATTATATTTTATAACTAGGTATTGTGATGCAATTTTGTGCGAGTGGTTCTTTCTTGCAAAATTCCTTCTGCTTACCTTTCTTATTTTTTGTGGTCGTAGATTGGGATTTGGGTGGCATTGAAGAGCCTTTTATTAGCTTAAGATTATCCGACCCTGCCTATTTAGTAATAAGTTATTCAATAAATTGAAAGCATGAGTCATTACAAAAATAAATATAAAAATAGTATTGATCTCATTCATATTGTATTATATGTATGAGTCATACATATTCAAAAAGTTATCCGACCCTAATTGAAAGCATGAGTTATTACGGTATTGTATTATTTTTTTATAAAAATATTTTTGCATTCATGCAATACCAACAAAGTGGCATGACATCACTGTACAAATTACAAACACCATGGATGTATTGAAATTGTGTGCATACCAATAATGAAAAGTTTTACATATTTTACTATTTATTGCTAATCATGTTATACTGATTTTTTACTACTAGTATTTTATTTATGGAGAATATCAATAGGTAACGTAACATCAAATCATCTGTTTTTTTCTCTATAAATATGCCCATTCTTCCTTCTTCTTCTGCCCCACATTTTTCCTTGTCTACCTTCTCTCTCAAAACCAAATTTTCCCATTTCTATTTCCTCAATGTTCTAACAAACTATTTTCAGTCACCAATGACGATAGTTTCGACCCAAATTTGTTGTTTCATTCCATTTCATATCTTCAATGGATAACGACTTCCCCCAAATTCTCAAAAAGATGAAACCATTAATCTCTCTAATTCCATATAATATTATTGCGATGTACAATCCGGTGATAATGAGAAATATTATGCTGTTGTACCGCATACCGCATAGTGTGCGGCCTAATTTTTTTTACATTAGCTTATACATAAATAAGATATATCGACAGTTATTTTACTTTAAAGTTACTCATCTATCACGTTCTCTCTCCTTCCCCCTTTCCGCTTTTCTCGCCATTCTGATCTTATTTCCACCGCGATGGATCAGCCAGGTTTTGTGATATTCTTTCTTTTTTCTCGTTTATATTCTCTCAATTTTGTTTCCGTTGATTTCGCGATTTTGCGATTTTTCTGTCGATTTTTCTCGTTGCTTTGTTTTAATGCGGTTTTCTGTCGATTTTGCGATTTTGCGTTGTTTAAATGCGACTCTCTATCTATTTTGCGTTTTTGCCTTTTGTAAATGCGATTTTCTGTCGATTTCGTCATTTTGCTTTGTGTTAAAGCGATTCTCTATCGATTTCGCGATTTTGTTTTGTGTAGATGCAATTTTCTGTTTCTCGATTTTAATGCCATTTTTTGTGGATTTCGCGATTTTTCTCTGTGTAAATGCGCTTTTCTGCCGATATCACGAATTTGCTTTGTTTATATACAATTTACTGTCTATTTCGCGTTTCTGCTGTGTGTAATTGCTATTTTTTGTCTATTTCCAAATATTGCTTTGTGTAAATAACATTTTCTGTCTATTTTGCTCTTTTATGTATACATATCAGTGTTCTAAATTTTCATAATATTGTTGTTGTGGCAGAGGATGGTATTGCGTTGGATGCAGAGA
This sequence comes from Salvia hispanica, assembly GCF_029641045.1. Lineage (NCBI taxonomy): Eukaryota > Viridiplantae > Streptophyta > Magnoliopsida > Lamiales > Lamiaceae > Salvia > Salvia hispanica. The sequence goes on from NC_142697.1 coordinate 23,874,507, forward strand.
AAAATGAGCTGGTTAAGGCAACAACTTACACTGCCGCTGGTATGTTCATTTGTATATTTGGTTGTGTCAATTCATAGTTTGAAATTGAACTATAGTATGAGTTAGCCTTCTATGTTAGCTGAAAGATAATTTTTATGTTCTTGTTTTTATTGTGGGAAATTTTAAGGTAAATTGTATCATTTGGTTGAAATTGAACTATTTTTGCTTTTATATTTGTGTTGGAGGCTGAAAATTGTGCATATATGCTTATTGTTTTTATTGTGGCAGAGGACAATATTGTGGGTGAGCTTGTGAATGAGGCTGTTAAGGCAAAAAATGTTGCTGGTATGGTGTGTTTTAATTTCCTTTGTACATTGTTGCCTTGTCCATAGTTGCCCTATTAGTATTCCCTATTTTTTCTTTGTTGCCTTGTCCTATTATGCCCTATTTTTTTCATTGTTTTAATTTCCTTTGTACATTGTTGCCTTGTCCATAGTTGCCCTATTAGTATGCCCTATTTTTTCATTGTTGCCTTGTCCTATTATGCCCTATTTTTTTCATTGTTGCCCTTTTAGTGGCCCTATTAGTATACCAACAAAGTGGCTAATTTCATTGTCATTGTTGTTGTGTCAGATGATGTTATTGTGGAGAATGCAGTGAAAGAGCAGGTTAAGGCAACAACTGTCACTGACGCAGGTATTGTTTGCTTTCATTTCATTTGTATGTTTGTTTGTGTCTATCATAGTTTGGTTCATTAATTGTATTAGTTAGCCTTCTATGTTAGCTGAAATATAAATTTTATCTTCCTGTTTGTATTGTGGGAAATTTTAAGATAAATTGTATCAGTTAGTTGAAATTGACCTTGTTTTGCTTTTATGTTTGCGTTGGATGCACAGAATTGTATCAGAATTGTGCATGTTCATTGACATTGTTTTTGTTTCTGTTCATTGAAGTTGCTGTTGTTTTTGCATATATGATTTTTATTAGTTTACTGATTCTGTGAAGTTCATGTGAGTATTTCTGTCTCAACATATGCTACATTAGTCTTCCTTTGTTTCATCGATCTTTGTGTTGTAGTAGTTTGGAAATCTAATTGTAGTTTGGATGATAAATTTGATCTCTGTGTGGCAGTTGATGATGTTGTGGTGGAGAAATGGAAAGAGCCAGTTTTGGTTGGTCTTGTTGGTTCTGGTATGATTTGCCTTTATTTTAGTTCTATATTCTATAGTTCATGAGCATGTTTTCATTGACCTTGACCTTGTTATTTTGTGGCAGCGGAAGATTATACACCAAGAGCTAACAAACTGCCTTCCCTCAGTTGTGCTACTGTCTACAAAAATGAAAAAGGGGAAGAACGAGCTATTTGCTATGTTTGTAAAGCATTTGGTGATCGAACGACCTTGACCTTATCATTCTTGAACTCATATCCAGATTCAGTTTGCACCCAACCACTAGCCTCGGCCACACCGCAACATTTTACATGAAATTTTGACTTACGGTGCTCTTTGAAGTCATAAGCTTTGAGCTCGAACCTCAAAGCTTATGACTTCAAAGAGCACCGTAAGTCAAAATTTCATGTAAAATGTTGCGGTGTGGCCGAGGCTAGTGGTTGGGTGCAAACTGAATCTGGATATGAGTTCAAGAATGATAAGGCTGCGCTCAAGGGCAAAGTGAAGCTCAAGGGTAAAGATGTGTTGCTGATACCCTCTGAACCCATTGACACTCTTCTGGAAGATCCTGTCTCAGCTTCAGATTTGCTGAAGCAAATTCTTTTCACTGTTGTGGAGATCAAGGTTCTGCCTCCAGAATGATGTTGAAACCCATTATCTCTCGAAGTTCTATTGATGATATAATCAAGTAGTTTTGCATCTGAATTCGAGTTTTTACTCAGCTGAAGTCTTACTCGTAGTCTACGTATTCTGAAACGCTTGGATTATAGAATTTGGTTTTTTAGCATCTCTGGTTTTGCAAGTTATATGGGCCTTTATTCAGAATTTTACCTAGCATAGTTGATTATGCTTATCTAGCAATGGACGGAGTACAGGATTTGAAAACCATGTGTTGGTATTAGAATCAATAGCTTTAAATACTTGCCATCAGTAAATATCCTTTGCTTCTAATTAACACTTGCATGAGTTTTTCATGTTCGCCCTTGTTGAATGACTCCTCTCTTTTATGCCAAACTCACATAATTTGACCTCATTATCTATTATATTTTATAACTAGGTATTGTGATGCAATTTTGTGCGAGTGGTTCTTTCTTGCAAAATTCCTTCTGCTTACCTTTCTTATTTTTTGTGGTCGTAGATTGGGATTTGGGTGGCATTGAAGAGCCTTTTATTAGCTTAAGATTATCCGACCCTGCCTATTTAGTAATAAGTTATTCAATAAATTGAAAGCATGAGTCATTACAAAAATAAATATAAAAATAGTATTGATCTCATTCATATTGTATTATATGTATGAGTCATACATATTCAAAAAGTTATCCGACCCTAATTGAAAGCATGAGTTATTACGGTATTGTATTATTTTTTTATAAAAATATTTTTGCATTCATGCAATACCAACAAAGTGGCATGACATCACTGTAAAAATTACAAACACCATGGATGTATTGAAATTGTGTGCATACCAATAATGAAAAGTTTTACATATTTTACTATTTATTGCTAATCATGTTATACTGATTTTTTACTACTAGTATTTTATTTATGGAGAATATCAATAGGTAACGTAACATCAAATCATCTGTTTTTTTCTCTATAAATATGCCCATTCTTCCTTCTTCTTCTGCCCCACATTTTTCCTTGTCTACCTTCTCTCTCAAAACCAAATTTTCCCATTTCTATTTCCTCAATGTTCTAACAAACTATTTTCAGTCACCAATGACGATAGTTTCGACCCAAATTTGTTGTTTCATTCCATTTCATATCTTCAATGGATAACGACTTCCCCCAAATTCTCAAAAAGATGAAACCATTAATCTCTCTAATTCCATATAATATTATTGCGATGTACAATCCGGTGATAATGAGAAATATTATGCTGTTGTACCGCATACCGCATAGTGTGCGGCCTAATTTTTTTTACATTAGCTTATACATAAATAAGATATATCGACAGTTATTTTACTTTAAAGTTACTCATCTATCACGTTCTCTCTCCTTCCCCCTTTCCGCTTTTCTCGCCATTCTGATCTTATTTCCACCGCGATGGATCAGCCAGGTTTTGTGATATTCTTTCTTTTTTCTCGTTTATATTCTCTCAATTTTGTTTCCGTTGATTTCGCGATTTTGCGATTTTTCTGTCGATTTTTCTCGTTGCTTTGTTTTAATGCGGTTTTCTGTCGATTTTGCGATTTTGCGTTGTTTAAATGCGACTCTCTATCTATTTTGCGTTTTTGCCTTTTGTAAATGCGATTTTCTGTCGATTTCGTCATTTTGCTTTGTGTTAAAGCGATTCTCTATCGATTTCGCGATTTTGTTTTGTGTAGATGCAATTTTCTGTTTCTCGATTTTAATGCCATTTTTTGTGGATTTCGCGATTTTTCTCTGTGTAAATGCGCTTTTCTGCCGATATCACGAATTTGCTTTGTTTATATACAATTTACTGTCTATTTCGCGTTTCTGCTGTGTGTAATTGCTATTTTTTGTCTATTTCCAAATATTGCTTTGTGTAAATAACATTTTCTGTCTATTTTGCTCTTTTATGTATACATATCAGTGTTCTAAATTTTCATAATATTGTTGTTGTGGCAGAGGATGGTATTGCGTTGGATGCAGAGAAAAATGAGCTGGTTAAGGCAACAACTTACACTGCCGCTGGTATGTTCATTTGTATATTTGGTTGTGTCAATTCATAGTTTGAAATTGAACTATAGTATGAGTTAGCCTTCTATGTTAGCTGAAAGATAATTTTTATGTTCTTGTTTTTATTGTGGGAAATTTTAAGGTAAATTGTATCATTTGGTTGAAATTGAACTATTTTTGCTTTTATATTTGTGTTGGAGGCTGAAAATTGTGCATATATGCTTATTGTTTTTATTGTGGCAGAGGACAATATTGTGGGTGAGCTTGTGAATGAGGCTGTTAAGGCAAAAAATGTTGCTGGTATGGTGTGTTTTAATTTCCTTTGTACATTGTTGCCTTGTCCATAGTTGCCCTATTAGTATTCCCTATTTTTTCTTTGTTGCCTTGTCCTATTATGCCCTATTTTTTTCATTGTTTTAATTTCCTTTGTACATTGTTGCCTTGTCCATAGTTGCCCTATTAGTATGCCCTATTTTTTCATTGTTGCCTTGTCCTATTATGCCCTATTTTTTTCATTGTTGCCCTTTTAGTGGCCCTATTAGTATACCAACAAAGTGGCTAATTTCATTGTCATTGTTGTTGTGTCAGATGATGTTATTGTGGAGAATGCAGTGAAAGAGCAGGTTAAGGCAACAACTGTCACTGACGCAGGTATTGTTTGCTTTCATTTCATTTGTATGTTTGTTTGTGTCTATCATAGTTTGGTTCATTAATTGTATTAGTTAGCCTTCTATGTTAGCTGAAATATAAATTTTATCTTCCTGTTTGTATTGTGGGAAATTTTAAGATAAATTGTATCAGTTAGTTGAAATTGACCTTGTTTTGCTTTTATGTTTGCGTTGGATGCACAGAATTGTATCAGAATTGTGCATGTTCATTGACATTGTTTTTGTTTCTGTTCATTGAAGTTGCTGTTGTTTTTGCATATATGATTTTTATTAGTTTACTGATTCTGTGAAGTTCATGTGAGTATTTCTGTCTCAACATATGCTACATTAGTCTTCCTTTGTTTCATCGATCTTTGTGTTGTAGTAGTTTGGAAATCTAATTGTAGTTTGGATGATAAATTTGATCTCTGTGTGGCAGTTGATGATGTTGTGGTGGAGAAATGGAAAGAGCCAGTTTTGGTTGGTCTTGTTGGTTCTGGTATGATTTGCCTTTATTTTAGTTCTATATTCTATAGTTCATGAGCATGTTTTCATTGACCTTGACCTTGTTATTTTGTGGCAGCGGAAGATTATACACCAAGAGCTAACAAACTGCCTTCCCTCAGTTGTGCTACTGTCTACAAAAATGAAAAAGGGGAAGAACGAGCTATTTGCTATGTTTGTAAAGCATTTGGTGATCGAACGACCTTGACCTTATCATTCTTGAACTCATATCCAGATTCAGTTTGCACCCAACCACTAGCCTCGGCCACACCGCAACATTTTACATGAAATTTTGACTTACGGTGCTCTTTGAAGTCATAAGCTTTGAGCTCGAACCTCAAAGCTTATGACTTCAAAGAGCACCGTAAGTCAAAATTTCATGTAAAATGTTGCGGTGTGGCCGAGGCTAGTGGTTGGGTGCAAACTGAATCTGGATATGAGTTCAAGAATGATAAGGCTGCGCTCAAGGGCAAAGTGAAGCTCAAGGGTAAAGATGTGTTGCTGATACCCTCTGAACCCATTGACACTCTTCTGGAAGATCCTGTCTCAGCTTCAGATTTGCTGAAGCAAATTCTTTTCACTGTTGTGGAGATCAAGGTTCTGCTTGAGAGCAAGTTTAACGGACCTGCTCCAGAATGATGTTGAAACCCATTATCTCTCGAAGTTCTATTGATGATATAATCAAGTAGTTTTGCATCTGAATTCGAGTTTTTACTCAGCTGAAGTCTTACTCGTAGTCTACGTATTCTGAAACGCTTGGATTATAGAATTTGGTTTTTTAGCATCTCTGGTTTTGCAAGTTATATGGGCCTTTATTCAGAATTTTACCTAGCATAGTTGATTATGCTTATCTAGCAATGGACGGAGTACAGGATTTGAAAACCATGTGTTGGTATTAGAATCAATAGCTTTAAATACTTGCCATCAGTAAATATCCTTTGCTTCTAATTAACACTTGCATGAGTTTTTCATGTTCGCCCTTGTTGAATGACTCCTCTCTTTTATGCCAAACTCACATAATTTGACCTCATTATCTATTATATTTTATAACTAGGTATTGTGATGCAATTTTGTGCGAGTGGTTCTTTCTTGCAAAATTCCTTCTGCTTACCTTTCTTATTTTTTGTGGTCGTAGATTGGGATTTGGGTGGCATTGAAGAGCCTTTTATTAGCTTAAGATTATCCGACCCTGCCTATTTAGTAATAAGTTATTCAATAAATTGAAAGCATGAGTCATTACAAAAATAAATATAAAAATAGTATTGATCTCATTCATATTGTATTATATGTATGAGTCATACATATTCAAAAAGTTATCCGACCCTAATTGAAAGCATGAGTTATTACGGTATTGTATTATTTTTTTATAAAAATAATTTTGCATTCATGCAATACCAACAAAGTGGCATGACATCACTGTACAAATTACAAACACCATGGATGTATTGAAATTGTGTGCATACCAATAATGAAAAGTTTTACATATTTTACTATTTATTGCTAATCATGTTATACTGATTTTTTACTACTAGTATTTTATTTATGGAGAATATCAATAGGTAACGTAACATCAAATCATCTGTTTTTTTCTCTATAAATATGCCCATTCTTCCTTCTTCTTCTGCCCCACATTTTTCCTTGTCTACCTTCTCTCTCAAAACCAAATTTTCCCATTTCTATTTCCTCAATGTTCTAACAAACTATTTTCAGTCACCAATGACGATAGTTTCGACCCAAATTTGTTGTTTCATTCCATTTCATATCTTCAATGGATAACGACTTCCCCCAAATTCTCAAAAAGATGAAACCATTAATCTCTCTAATTCCATATAATATTATTACGATGTACAATCCGGTGATAATGAGAAATATTATGCTGTTGTACCGCATACCGCATAGTGTGCGGCCTAATTTTTTTTACATTAGCTTATACATAAATAAGATATATCGACAGTTATTTTACTTTAAAGTTACTCATCTATCACGTTCTCTCTCCTTCCCCCTTTCCGCTTTTCTCGCCATTCTGATCTTATTTCCACCGCGATGGATCAGCCAGGTTTTGTGATATTCTTTCTTTTTTCTCGTTTATATTCTCTCAATTTTGTTTCCGTTGATTTCGCGATTTTGCGATTTTTCTGTCGATTTTTCTCGTTGCTTTGTTTTAATGCGGTTTTCTGTCGATTTTGCGATTTTGCGTTGTTTAAATGCGACTCTCTATCTATTTTGCGTTTTTGCCTTTTGTAAATGCGATTTTCTGTCGATTTCGTCATTTTGCTTTGTGTTAAAGCGATTCTCTATCGATTTCGCGATTTTGTTTTGTGTAGATGCAATTTTCTGTTTCTCGATTTTAATGCCATTTTTTGTGGATTTCGCGATTTTTCTCTGTGTAAATGCGCTTTTCGGCCGATATCACGAATTTGCTTTGTTTATATACAATTTACTGTCTATTTCGCGTTTCTGCTGTGTGTAATTGCTATTTTTTGTCTATTTCCAAATATTGCTTTGTGTAAATAACATTTTCTGTCTATTTTGCTCTTTTATGTATACATATCAGTGTTCTAAATTTTCATAATATTGTTGTTGTGGCAGAGGATGGTATTGCGTTGGATGCAGAGAAAAATGAGCTGGTTAAGGCAACAACTTACACTGCCGCTGGTATGTTCATTTGTATATTTGGTTGTGTCAATTCATAGTTTGAAATTGAACTATAGTATGAGTTAGCCTTCTATGTTAGCTGAAAGATAATTTTTATGTTCTTGTTTTTATTGTGGGAAATTTTAAGGTAAATTGTATCATTTGGTTGAAATTGAACTATTTTTGCTTTTATATTTGTGTTGGAGGCTGAAAATTGTGCATATATGCTTATTGTTTTTATTGTGGCAGAGGACAATATTGTGGGTGAGCTTGTGAATGAGGCTGTTAAGGCAAAAAATGTTGCTGGTATGGTGTGTTTTAATTTCCTTTGTACATTGTTGCCTTGTCCATAGTTGCCCTATTAGTATTCCCTATTTTTTCTTTGTTGCCTTGTCCTATTATGCCCTATTTTTTTCATTGTTTTAATTTCCTTTGTACATTGTTGCCTTGTCCATAGTTGCCCTATTAGTATGCCCTATTTTTTCATTGTTGCCTTGTCCTATTATGCCCTATTTTTTTCATTGTTGCCCTTTTAGTGGCCCTATTAGTATACCAACAAAGTGGCTAATTTCATTGTCATTGTTGTTGTGTCAGATGATGTTATTGTGGAGAATGCAGTGAAAGAGCAGGTTAAGGCAACAACTGTCACTGACGCAGGTATTGTTTGCTTTCATTTCATTTGTATGTTTGTTTGTGTCTATCATAGTTTGGTTCATTAATTGTATTAGTTAGCCTTCTATGTTAGCTGAAATATAAATTTTATCTTCCTGTTTGTATTGTGGGAAATTTTAAGATAAATTGTATCAGTTAGTTGAAATTGACCTTGTTTTGCTTTTATGTTTGCGTTGGATGCACAGAATTGTATCAGAATTGTGCATGTTCATTGACATTGTTTTTGTTTCTGTTCATTGAAGTTGCTGTTGTTTTTGCATATATGATTTTTATTAGTTTACTGATTCTGTGAAGTTCATGTGAGTATTTCTGTCTCAACATATGCTACATTAGTCTTCCTTTGTTTCATCGATCTTTGTGTTGTAGTAGTTTGGAAATCTAATTGTAGTTTGGATGATAAATTTGATCTCTGTGTGGCAGTTGATGATGTTGTGGTGGAGAAATGGAAAGAGCCAGTTTTGGTTGGTCTTGTTGGTTCTGGTATGATTTGCCTTTATTTTAGTTGTATATTCTATAGTTCATGAGCATGTTTTCATTGACCTTGACCTTGTTATTTTGTGGCAGCGGAAGATTATACACCAAGAGCTAACAAACTGCCTTCCCTCAGTTGTGCTACTGTCTACAAAAATGAAAAAGGGGAAGAACGAGCTATTTGCTATGTTTGTAAAGCATTTGGTGATCGAACGACCTTGACCTTATCATTCTTGAACTCATATCCAGATTCAGTTTGCACCCAACCACTAGCCTCGGCCACACCGCAACATTTTACATGAAATTTTGACTTACGGTGCTCTTTGAAGTCATAAGCTTTGAGCTCGAACCTCAAAGCTTATGACTTCAAAGAGCACCGTAAGTCAAAATTTCATGTAAAATGTTGCGGTGTGGCCGAGGCTAGTGGTTGGGTGCAAACTGAATCTGGATATGAGTTCAAGAATGATAAGGCTGCGCTCAAGGGCAAAGTGAAGCTCAAGGGTAAAGATGTGTTGCTGATACCCTCTGAACCCATTGACACTCTTCTGGAAGATCCTGTCTCAGCTTCAGATTTGCTGAAGCAAATTCTTTTCACTGTTGTGGAGATCAAGGTTCTGCTTGAGAGCAAGTTTAACGGACCTGCTCCAGAATGATGTTGAAACCCATTATCTCTCGAAGTTCTATTGATGATATAATCAAGTAGTTTTGCATCTGAATTCGAGTTTTTACTCAGCTGAAGTCTTACTCGTAGTCTACGTATTCTGAAACGCTTGGATTATAGAATTTGGTTTTTTAGCATCTCTGGTTTTGCAAGTTATATGAGCCTTTATTCAGAATTTTACCTAGCATAGTTGATTATGCTTATCTAGCAATGGACGGAGTACAGGATTTGAAAACCATGTGTTGGTATTAGAATCAATAGCTTTAAATACTTGCCATCAGTAAATATCCTTTGCTTCTAATTAACACTTGCATGAGTTTTTCATGTTCGCCCTTGTTGAATGACTCCTCTCTTTTATGCCAAACTCACATAATTTGACCTCATTATCTATTATATTTTATAACTAGGTATTGTGATGCAATTTTGTGCGAGTGGTTCTTTCTTGCAAAATTCCTTCTGCTTACCTTTCTTATTTTTTGTGGTCGTAGATTGGGATTTGGGTGGCATTGAAGAGCCTTTTATTAGCTTAAGATTATCCGACCCTGCCTATTTAGTAATAAGTTATTCAATAAATTGAAAGCATGAGTCATTACAAAAATAAATATAAAAATAGTATTGATCTCATTCATATTGTATTATATGTATGAGTCATACATATTCAAAAAGTTATCCGACCCTAATTGAAAGCATGAGTTATTACGGTATTGTATTATTTTTTTATAAAAATATTTTTGCATTCATGCAATACCAACAAAGTGGCATGACATCACTGTACAAATTACAAACACCATGGATGTATTGAAATTGTGTGCATACCAATAATGAAAAGTTTTACATATTTTACTATTTATTGCTAATCATGTTATACTGATTTTTTACTACTAGTATTTTATTTATGGAGAATATCAATAGGTAACGTAACATCAAATCATCTGTTTTTTTCTCTATAAATATGCCCATTCTTCCTTCTTCTTCTGCCCCACATTTTTCCTTGTCTACCTTCTCTCTCAAAACCAAATTTTCCCATTTCTATTTCCTCAATGTTCTAACAAACTATTTTCAGTCACCAATGACGATAGTTTCGACCCAAATTTGTTGTTTCATTCCATTTCATATCTTCAATGGATAACGACTTCCCCCAAATTCTCAAAAAGATGAAACCATTAATCTCTCTAATTCCATATAATATTATTACGATGTACAATCCGGTGATAATGAGAAATATTATGCTGTTGTACCGCATACCGCATAGTGTGCGGCCTAATTTTTTTTACATTAGCTTATACATAAATAAGATATATCGACAGTTATTTTACTTTAAAGTTACTCATCTATCACGTTCTCTCTCCTTCCCCCTTTCCGCTTTTCTCGCCATTCTGATCTTATTTCCACCGCGATGGATCAGCCAGGTTTTGTGATATTCTTTCTTTTTTCTCGTTTATATTCTCTCAATTTTGTTTCCGTTGATTTCGCGATTTTGCGATTTTTCTGTCGATTTTTCTCGTTGCTTTGTTTTAATGCGGTTTTCTGTCGATTTTGCGATTTTGCGTTGTTTAAATGCGACTCTCTATCTATTTTGCGTTTTTGCCTTTTGTAAATGCGATTTTCTGTCGATTTCGTCATTTTGCTTTGTGTTAAAGCGATTCTCTATCGATTTCGCGATTTTGTTTTGTGTAGATGCAATTTTCTGTTTCTCGATTTTAATGCCATTTTTTGTGGATTTCGCGATTTTTCTCTGTGTAAATGCGCTTTTCGGCCGATATCACGAATTTGCTTTGTTTATATACAATTTACTGTCTATTTCGCGTTTCTGCTGTGTGTAATTGCTATTTTTTGTCTATTTCCAAATATTGCTTTGTGTAAATAACATTTTCTGTCTATTTTGCTCTTTTATGTATACATATCAGTGTTCTAAATTTTCATAATATTGTTGTTGTGGCAGAGGATGGTATTGCGTTGGATGCAGAGAAAAATGAGCTGGTTAAGGCAACAACTTACACTGCCGCTGGTATGTTCATTTGTATATTTGGTTGTGTCAATTCATAGTTTGAAATTGAACTATAGTATGAGTTAGCCTTCTATGTTAGCTGAAAGATAATTTTTATGTTCTTGTTTTTATTGTGGGAAATTTTAAGGTAAATTGTATCATTTGGTTGAAATTGAACTATTTTTGCTTTTATATTTGTGTTGGAGGCTGAAAATTGTGCATATATGCTTATTGTTTTTATTGTGGCAGAGGACAATATTGTGGGTGAGCTTGTGAATGAGGCTGTTAAGGCAAAAAATGTTGCTGGTATGGTGTGTTTTAATTTCCTTTGTACATTGTTGCCTTGTCCATAGTTGCCCTATTAGTATTCCCTATTTTTTCTTTGTTGCCTTGTCCTATTATGCCCTATTTTTTTCATTGTTTTAATTTCCTTTGTACATTGTTGCCTTGTCCATAGTTGCCCTATTAGTATGCCCTATTTTTTCATTGTTGCCTTGTCCTATTATGCCCTATTTTTTTCATTGTTGCCCTTTTAGTGGCCCTATTAGTATACCAACAAAGTGACTAATTTCATTGTCATTGTTGTTGTGTCAGATGATGTTATTGTGGAGAATGCAGTGAAAGAGCAGGTTAAGGCAACAACTGTCACTGACGCAGGTATTGTTTGCTTTCATTTCATTTGTATGTTTGTTTGTGTCTATCATAGTTTGGTTCATTAATTGTATTAGTTAGCCTTCTATGTTAGCTGAAATATAAATTTTATCTTCCTGTTTGTATTGTGGGAAATTTTAAGATAAATTGTATCAGTTAGTTGAAATTGACCTTGTTTTGCTTTTATGTTTGCGTTGGATGCACAGAATTGTATCAGAATTGTGCATGTTCATTGACATTGTTTTTGTTTCTGTTCATTGAAGTTGCTGTTGTTTTTGCATATATGATTTTTATTAGTTTACTGATTCTGTGAAGTTCATGTGAGTATTTCTGTCTCAACATATGCTACATTAGTCTTCCTTTGTTTCATCGATCTTTGTGTTGTAGTAGTTTGGAAATCTAATTGTAGTTTGGATGATAAATTTGATCTCTGTGTGGCAGTTGATGATGTTGTGGTGGAGAAATGGAAAGAGCCAGTTTTGGTTGGTCTTGTTGGTTCTGGTATGATTTGCCTTTATTTTAGTTGTATATTCTATAGTTCATGAGCATGTTTTCATTGACCTTGACCTTGTTATTTTGTGGCAGCGGAAGATTATACACCAAGAGCTAACAAACTGCCTTCCCTCAGTTGTGCTACTGTCTACAAAAATGAAAAAGGGGAAGAACGAGCTATTTGCTATGTTTGTAAAGCATTTGGTGATCGAACGACCTTGACCTTATCATTCTTGAACTCATATCCAGATTCAGTTTGCACCCAACCACTAGCCTCGGCCACACCGCAACATTTTACATGAAATTTTGACTTACGGTGCTCTTTGAAGTCATAAGCTTTGTGCTCGAACCTCAAAGCTTATGACTTCAAAGAGCACCGTAAGTCAAAATTTCATGTAAAATGTTGCGGTGTGGCCGAGGCTAGTGGTTGGGTGCAAACTGAATCTGGATATGAGTTCAAGAATGATAAGGCTGCGCTCAAGGGCAAAGTGAAGCTCAAGGGTAAAGATGTGTTGCTGATACCCTCTGAACCCATTGACACTCTTCTGGAAGATCCTGTCTCAGCTTCAGATTTGCTGAAGCAAATTCTTTTCACTGTTGTGGAGATCAAGGTTCTGCTTGAGAGCAAGTTTAACGGACCTGCTCCAGAATGATGTTGAAACCCATTATCTCTCGAAGTTCTATTGATGATATAATCAAGTAGTTTTGCATCTGAATTCGAGTTTTTACTCAGCTGAAGTCTTACTCGTAGTCTACGTATTCTGAAACGCTTGGATTATAGAATTTGGTTTTTTAGCATCTCTGGTTTTGCAAGTTATATGGGCCTTTATTCAGAATTTTACCTAGCATAGTTGATTATGCTTATCTAGCAATGGACGGAGTACAGGATTTGAAAACCATGTGTTGGTATTAGAATCAATAGCTTTAAATACTTGCCATCAGTAAATATCCTTTGCTTCTAATTAACACTTGCATGAGTTTTTCATGTTCGCCCTTGTTGAATGACTCCTCTCTTTTATGCCAAACTCACATAATTTGACCTCATTATCTATTATATTTTATAACTAGGTATTGTGATGCAATTTTGTGCGAGTGGTTCTTTCTTGCAAAATTCCTTCTGCTTACCTTTCTTATTTTTTGTGGTCGTAGATTGGGATTTGGGTGGCATTGAAGAGCCTTTTATTAGCTTAAGATTATCCGACCCTGCCTATTTAGTAATAAGTTATTCAATAAATTGAAAGCATGAGTCATTACAAAAATAAATATAAAAATAGTATTGATCTCATTCATATTGTATTATATGTATGAGTCATACATATTCAAAAAGTTATCCGACCCTAATTGAAAGCATGAGTTATTACGGTATTGTATTATTTTTTTATAAAAATAATTTTGCATTCATGCAATACCAACAAAGTGGCATGACATCACTGTACAAATTACAAACACCATGGATGTATTGAAATTGTGTGCATACCAATAATGAAAAGTTTTACATATTTTACTATTTATTGCTAATCATGTTATACTGATTTTTTACTACTAGTATTTTATTTATGGAGAATATCAATAGGTAACGTAACATCAAATCATCTGTTTTTTTCTCTATAAATATGCCCATTCTTCCTTCTTCTTCTGCCCCACATTTTTCCTTGTCTACCTTCTCTCTCAAAACCAAATTTTCCCATTTCTATTTCCTCAATGTTCTAACAAACTATTTTCAGTCACCAATGACGATAGTTTCGACCCAAATTTGTTGTTTCATTCCATTTCATATCTTCAATGGATAACGACTTCCCCCAAATTCTCAAAAAGATGAAACCATTAATCTCTCTAATTCCATATAATATTATTACGATGTACAATCCGGTGATAATGAGAAATATTATGCTGTTGTACCGCATACCGCATAGTGTGCGGCCTAATTTTTTTTACATTAGCTTATACATAAATAAGATATATCGACAGTTATTTTACTTTAAAGTTACTCATCTATCACGTTCTCTCTCCTTCCCCCTTTTCGCTTTTCTCGCCATTCTGATCTTATTTCCACCTCGATGGATCAGCCAGGTTTTGTGATATTCTTTCTTTTTTCTCGTTTATATTCTCTCAATTTTGTTTCCGTTGATTTCGCGATTTTGCGATTTTTCTGTCGATTTTTCTCGTTGCTTTGTTTTAATGCGGTTTTGTCGATTTCGCGATTTTGCATTGTTTAAATGCGACTCTCTATCTATTTTGCGTTTTTGCCTTTTGTAAATGTGATTTTCTGTCGATTTCGTCATTTTGCTTTGTGTTAAAGCGATTCTCTATCGATTTCGCGATTTTGTTTTGTGTAGATGCAATTTTCTGTTTCTCGATTTTAATGCCATTTTTTGTGGATTTCGCGATTTTTCTCTGTGTAAATGCGCTTTTCTGCCGATATCACGAATTTGCTTTGTTTATATACAATTTACTGTCTATTTCGCGTTTCTGCTGTGTGTAATTGCTATTTTTTGTCTATTTCCAAATATTGCTTTGTGTAAATAACATTTTCTGTCTATTTTGCTCTTTTATGTATACATATCAGTGTTCTAAATTTTCATAATATTGTTGTTGTGGCAGAGGATGGTATTGCGTTGGATGCAGAGAAAAATGAGCTGGTTAAGGCAACAACTTACACTGCCGCTGGTATGTTCATTTGTATATTTGGTTGTGTCAATTCATAGTTTGAAATTGAACTATAGTATGAGTTAGCCTTCTATGTTAGCTGAAAGATAATTTTTATGTTCTTGTTTTTATTGTGGGAAATTTTAAGGTAAATTGTATCATTTGGTTGAAATTGAACTATTTTTGCTTTTATATTTGTGTTGGAGGCTGAAAATTGTGCATATATGCTTATTGTTTTTATTGTGGCAGAGGACAATATTGTGGGTGAGCTTGTGAATGAGGCTGTTAAGGCAAAAAATGTTGCTGGTATGGTGTGTTTTAATTTCCTTTGTACATTGTTGCCTTGTCCATAGTTGCCCTATTAGTATTCCCTATTTTTTCTTTGTTGCCTTGTCCTATTATGCCCTATTTTTTTCATTGTTTTAATTTCCTTTGTACATTGTTGCCTTGTCCATAGTTGCCATATTAGTATGCCCTATTTTTTCATTGTTGCCTTGTCCTATTATGCCCTATTTTTTTCATTGTTGCCCTTTTAGTGGCCCTATTAGTATACCAACAAAGTGGCTAATTTCATTGTCATTGTTGTTGTGTCAGATGATGTTATTGTGGAGAATGCAGTGAAAGAGCAGGTTAAGGCAACAACTGTCACTGACGCAGGTATTGTTTGCTTTCATTTCATTTGTATGTTTGTTTGTGTCTAATCATAGTTTGGTTCATTAATTGTATTAGTTAGCCTTCTATGTTAGCTGAAATATAAATTTTATCTTCCTGTTTGTATTGTGGGAAATTTTAAGATAAATTGTATCAGTTAGTTGAAATTGACCTTGTTTTGCTTTTATGTTTGCGTTGGATGCACAGAATTGTATCAGAATTGTGCATGTTCATTGACATTGTTTTTGTTTCTGTTCATTGAAGTTGCTGTTGTTTTTGCATATATGATTTTTATTAGTTTACTGATTCTGTGAAGTTCATGTGAGTATTTCTTTCTCAACATATGCTACATTAGTCTTCCTTTGTTTCATCGATCTTTGTGTTGTAGTAGTTTGGAAATCTAATTGTAGTTTGGATGATAAATTTGATCTCTGTGTGGCAGTTGATGATGTTGTGGCGGAGAAATGGAAAGAGCCAGTTTTGGTTGGTCTTGTTGGTTCTGGTATGATTTGCCTTTATTTTAGTTCTATATTCTATAGTTCATGAGCATGTTTTCATTGACCTTGACCTTGTTATTTTGTGGCAGCGGAAGATTATACACCAAGAGCAAACAAACTGCCTTCCCTCAGTTGTGCTACTGTCTACAAAAATGAAAAAGGGGAAGAACGAGCTATTTGCTATGTTTGTAAAGCATTTGGTGATCGAACGACCTTGACCTTATCATTCTTGAACTCATATCCAGATTCAGTTTGCACCCAACCACTAGCCTCGGCCACACCGCAACATTTTACATGAAATTTTGACTTACGGTGCTCTTTGAAGTCATAAGCTTTGAGCTCGAACCTCAAAGCTTATGACTTCAAAGAGCACCGTAAGTCATAATTTCATGTAAAATGTTGCGGTGTGGCCGAGGCTAGTGGTTGGGTGCAAACTGAATCTGGATATGAGTTCAAGAATGATAAGGCTGCGCTCAAGGGCAAAGTGAAGCTCAAGGGTAAAGATGTGTTGCTGATACCCTCTGAACCCATTGACACTCTTCTGGAAGATCCTGTCTCAGCTTCAGATTTGCTGAAGCAAATTCTTTTCACTGTTGTGGAGATCAAGGTTCTGCTTGAGAGCAAGTTTAACGGACCTGCTCCAGAATGATGTTGAAACCCATTATCTCTCGAAGTTCTATTGATGATATAATCAAGTAGTTTTGCATCTGAATTCGAGTTTTTACTCAGCTGAAGTCTTACTCGTAGTCTACGTATTCTGAAACGCTTGGATTATAGAATTTGGTTTTTTAGCATCTCTGGTTTTGCAAGTTATATGGGCCTTTATTCAGAATTTTACCTAGCATAGTTGATTATGCTTATCTAGCAATGGACGGAGTACAGGATTTGAAAACCATGTGTTGGTATTAGAATCAATAGCTTTAAATACTTGCCATCAGTAAATATCCTTTGCTTCTAATTAACACTTGCATGAGTTTTTCATGTTCGCCCTTGTTGAATGACTCCTCTCTTTTATGCCAAACTCACATAATTTGACCTCATTATCTATTATATTTTATAACTAGGTATTGTGATGCAATTTTGTGCGAGTGGTTCTTTCTTGCAAAATTCCTTCTGCTTACCTTTCTTATTTTTTGTGGTCGTAGATTGGGATTTGGGTGGCATTGAAGAGCCTTTTATTAGCTTAAGATTATCCGACCCTGCCTATTTAGTAATAAGTTATTCAATAAATTGAAAGCATGAGTCATTACAAAAATAAATATAAAAATAGTAGTGATCTCATTCATATTGTATTACATGTATGAGTCATACATATTCAAAAAGTTATCCGACCCTAATTGAAAGCATGAGTTATTACGGTATTGTATTATTTTTTTATAAAAATATTTTTGCATTCATGCAATACCAACAAAGTGGCATGACATCACTGTACAAATTACAAACACCATGGATGTATTGAAATTGTGTGCATACCAATAATGAAAAGTTTTACATATTTTACTATTTATTGCTAATCATGTTATACTGATTTTTTACTACTAGTATTTTATTTATGGAGAATATCAATAGGTAACGTAACATCAAATCATCTGTTTTTTTCTCTATAAATATGCCCATTCTTCCTTCTTCTTCTGCCCCACATTTTTCCTTGTCTACCTTCTCTCTCAAAACCAAATTTTCCCATTTCTATTTCCTCAATGTTCTAACAAACTATTTTCAGTCACCAATGACGATAGTTTCGACCCAAATTTGTTGTTTCATTCCATTTCATATCTTCAATGGATAACGACTTCCCCCAAATTCTCAAAAAGATGAAACCATTAATCTCTCTAATTCCATATAATATTATTACGATGTACAATCCGGTGATAATGAGAAATATTATGCTGTTGTACCGCATACCGCATAGTGTGCGGCCTAATTTTTTTTACATTAGCTTATACATAAATAAGATATATCGACAGTTATTTTACTTTAAAGTTACTCATCTATCACGTTCTCTCTCCTTCCCCCTTTTCGCTTTTCTCGCCATTCTGATCTTATTTCCACCTCGATGGATCAGCCAGGTTTTGTGATATTCTTTCTTTTTTCTCGTTTATATTCTCTCAATTTTGTTTCCGTTGATTTCGCGATTTTGCGATTTTTCTGTCGATTTTTTCTCGTTGCTTTGTTTTAATGCGGTTTTGTCGATTTCGCGATTTTGCGTTGTTTAAATGCGACTCTCTATCTATTTTGCGTTTTTGCCTTTTGTAAATGCGATTTTCTGTCGATTTCGTCATTTTGCTTTGTGTTAAAGCGATTCTCTATCGATTTCGCGATTTTGTTTTGTGTAGATGCAATTTTCTGTTTCTCGATTTTAATGCCATTTTTTGTGGATTTCGCGATTTTTCTCTGTGTAAATGCGCTTTTCTGCCGATATCACGAATTTGCTTTGTTTATATACAATTTACTGTCTATTTCGCGTTTCTGCTGTGTGTAATTGCTATTTTTTGTCTATTTCCAAATATTGCTTTGTGTAAATAACATTTTCTGTCTATTTTGCTCTTTTATGTATACATATCAGTGTTCTAAATTTTCATAATATTGTTGTTGTGGCAGAGGATGGTATTGCGTTGGATGCAGAGAAAAATGAGCTGGTTAAGGCAACAACTTACACTGCCGCTGGTATGTTCATTTGTATATTTGGTTGTGTCAATTCATAGTTTGAAATTGAACTATAGTATGAGTTAGCCTTCTATGTTAGCTGAAAGATAATTTTTATGTTCTTGTTTTTATTGTGGGAAATTTTAAGGTAAATTGTATCATTTAGTTGAAATTGAACTATTTTTGCTTTTATATTTGTGTTGGAGGCTGAAAATTGTGCATATATGTTTGTTCTTATTGTTTTTATTGTGGCAGAGGACAATATTGTGGGTGAACTTGTGAATGAGGCTGTTAAGGCAAAAAATGTTGCTGGTATGGTGTGTTTTAATTTCCTTTGTACATTGTTGCCTTGTCCATAGTTGCCCTATTAGTATTCCCTATTTTTTCATTGTTGCCTTGTCCTATTATGCCCTATTTTTTTCATTGTTTTAATTTCCTTTGTACATTGTTGCCTTGTCCATAGTTGCCCTATTAGTATGCCCTATTTTTTCATTGTTGCCTTGTCCTATTATGCCCTATTTTTTTCATTGTTGCCCTTTTAGTGGCCCTATTAGTATACCAACAAAGTGGCTAATTTCATTGTCATTGTTGTTGTGTCAGATGATGTTATTGTGGAGAATGCAGTGAAAGAGCAGGTTAAGGCAACAACTGTCACTGACGCAGGTATTGTTTGCTTTCATTTCATTTGTATGTTTGTTTGTGTCTAATCATAGTTTGGTTCATTAATTGTATTAGTTAGCCTTCTATGTTAGCTGAAATATAAATTTTATCTTCCTGTTTGTATTTGTGGGAAATTTTAAGATAAATTGTATCAGTTAGTTGAAATTGACCTTGTTTTGCTTTTATGTTTGCGTTGGATGCACAGAATTGTATCAGAATTGTGCATGTTCATTGACATTGTTTTGTTTCTGTTCATTGAAGTTGCTGTTGTTTTTGCATATATGATTTTTATTAGTTTACTGATTCTGTGAAGTTCATGTGAGTATTTCTGTCTCAACATATGCTACATTAGTCTTCCTTTGTTTCATCGATCTTTGTGTTGTAGTAGTTTGGAAATCTAATTGTAGTTTGGATGATAAATTTGATCTCTGTGTGGCAGTTGATGATGTTGTGGCGGAGAAATGGAAAGAGCCAGTTTTGGTTGGTCTTGTTGGTTCTGGTATGATTTGCCTTTATTTTAGTTCTATATTCTATAGTTCATGAGCATGTTTTCATTGACCTTGACCTTGTTATTTTGTGGCAGCGGAAGATTATACACCAAGAGCAAACAAACTGCCTTCCCTCAGTTGTGCTACTGTCTACAAAAATGAAAAAGGGGAAGAACGAGCTATTTGCTATGTTTGTAAAGCATTTGGTGATCGAACGACCTTGACCTTATCATTCTTGAACTCATATCCAGATTCAGTTTGCACCCAACCACTAGCCTCGGCCACACCGCAACATTTTACATGAAATTTTGACTTACGGTGCTCTTTGAAGTCATAAGCTTTGAGCTCGAACCTCAAAGCTTATGACTTCAAAGAGCACCGTAAGTCATAATTTCATGTAAAATGTTGCGGTGTGGCCGAGGCTAGTGGTTGGGTGCAAACTGAATCTGGATATGAGTTCAAGAATGATAAGGCTGCGCTCAAGGGCAAAGTGAAGCTCAAGGGTAAAGATGTGTTGCTGATACCCTCTGAACCCATTGACACTCTTCTGGAAGATCCTGTCTCAGCTTCAGATTTGCTGAAGCAAATTCTTTTCACTGTTGTGGAGATCAAGGTTCTGCTTGAGAGCAAGTTTAACGGACCTGCTCCAGAATGATGTTGAAACCCATTATCTCTCGAAGTTCTATTGATGATATAATCAAGTAGTTTTGCATCTGAATTCGAGTTTTTACTCAGCTGAAGTCTTACTCGTAGTCTACGTATTCTGAAACGCTTGGATTATAGAATTTGGTTTTTTAGCATCTCTGGTTTTGCAAGTTATATGGGCCTTTATTCAGAATTTTACCTAGCATAGTTGATTATGCTTATCTAGCAATGGACGGAGTACAGGATTTGAAAACCATGTGTTGGTATTAGAATCAATAGCTTTAAATACTTGCCATCAGTAAATATCCTTTGCTTCTAATTAACACTTGCATGAGTTTTTCATGTTCGCCCTTGTTGAATGACTCCTCTCTTTTATGCCAAACTCACATAATTTGACCTCATTATCTATTATATTTTATAACTAGGTATTGTGATGCAATTTTGTGCGAGTGGTTCTTTCTTGCAAAATTCCTTCTGCTTACCTTTCTTATTTTTTGTGGTCGTAGATTGGGATTTGGGTGGCATTGAAGAGCCTTTTATTAGCTTAAGATTATCCGACCCTGCCTATTTAGTAATAAGTTATTCAATAAATTGAAAGCATGAGTCATTACAAAAATAAATATAAAAATAGTAGTGATCTCATTCATATTGTATTACATGTATGAGTCATACATATTCAAAAAGTTATCCGACCCTAATTGAAAGCATGAGTTATTACGGTATTGTATTATTTTTTTATAAAAATATTTTTGCATTCATGCAATACCAACAAAGTGGCATGACATCACTGTACAAATTACAAACACCATGGATGTATTGAAATTGTGTGCATACCAATAATGAAAAGTTTTACATATTTTACTATTTATTGCTAATCATGTTATACTGATTTTTTACTACTAGTATTTTATTTATGGAGAATATCAATAGGTAACGTAACATCAAATCATCTGTTTTTTTCTCTATAAATATGCTCATTCTTCCTTCTTCTTCTGCCCCACATTTTTCCTTGTCTACCTTCTCTCTCAAAACCAAATTTTCCCATTTCTATTTCCTCAATGTTCTAACAAACTATTTTCAGTCACCAATGACGATAGTTTCGACCCAAATTTGTTGTTTCATTCCATTTCATATCTTCAATGGATAACGACTTCCCCCAAATTCTCAAAAAGATGAAACCATTAATCTCTCTAATTCCATATAATATTATTACGATGTACAATCCGGTGATAATGAGAAATATTATGCTGTTGTACCGCATACCGCATAGTGTGCGGCCTAATTTTTTTTACATTAGCTTATACATAAATAAGATATATCGACAGTTATTTTACTTTAAAGTTACTCATCTATCACGTTCTCTCTCCTTCCCCCTTTTCGCTTTTCTCGCCATTCTGATCTTATTTCCACCTCGATGGATCAGCCAGGTTTTGTGATATTCTTTCTTTTTTCTCGTTTATATTCTCTCAATTTTGTTTCCGTTGATTTCGCGATTTTGCGATTTTTCTGTCGATTTTTCTCGTTGCTTTGTTTTAATGCGGTTTTGTCGATTTCGCGATTTTGCGTTGTTTAAATGCGACTCTCTATCTATTTTGCGTTTTTGCCTTTTGTAAATGCGATTTTCTGTCGATTTCGTCATTTTGCTTTGTGTTAAAGCGATTCTCTATCGATTTCGCGATTTTGTTTTGTGTAGATGCAATTTTCTGTTTCTCGATTTTAATGCCATTTTTTGTGGATTTCGCGATTTTTCTCTGTGTAAATGCGCTTTTCTGCCGATATCACGAATTTGCTTTGTTTATATACAATTTACTGTCTATTTCGCGTTTCTGCTGTGTGTAATTGCTATTTTTTGTCTATTTCCAAATATTGCTTTGTGTAAATAACATTTTCTGTCTATTTTGCTCTTTTATGTATACATATCAGTGTTCTAAATTTTCATAATATTGTTGTTGTGGCAGAGGATGGTATTGCGTTGGATGCAGAGAAAAATGAGCTGGTTAAGGCAACAACTTACACTGCCGCTGGTATGTTCATTTGTATATTTGGTTGTGTCAATTCATAGTTTGAAATTGAACTATAGTATGAGTTAGCCTTCTATGTTAGCTGAAAGATAATTTTTATGTTCTTGTTTTTATTGTGGGAAATTTTAAGGTAAATTGTATCATTTAGTTGAAATTGAACTATTTTTGCTTTTATATTTGTGTTGGAGGCTGAAAATTGTGCATATATGTTTGTTCTTATTGTTTTTATTGTGGCAGAGGACAATATTGTGGGTGAACTTGTGAATGAGGCTGTTAAGGCAAAAAATGTTGCTGGTATGGTGTGTTTTAATTTCCTTTGTACATTGTTGCCTTGTCCATAGTTGCCCTATTAGTATTCCCTATTTTTTCATTGTTGCCTTGTCCTATTATGCCCTATTTTTTTCATTGTTTTAATTTCCTTTGTACATTGTTGCCTTGTCCATAGTTGCCCTATTAGTATGCCCTATTTTTTCATTGTTGCCTTGTCCTATTATGCCCTATTTTTTTCATTGTTGCCCTTTTAGTGGCCCTATTAGTATACCAACAAAGTGGCTAATTTCATTGTCATTGTTGTTGTGTCAGATGATGTTATTGTGGAGAATGCAGTGAAAGAGCAGGTTAAGGCAACAACTGTCACTGACGCAGGTATTGTTTGCTTTCATTTCATTTGTATGTTTGTTTGTGTCTAATCATAGTTTGGTTCATTAATTGTATTAGTTAGCCTTCTATGTTAGCTGAAATATAAATTTTATCTTCCTGTTTGTATTTGTGGGAAATTTTAAGATAAATTGTATCAGTTAGTTGAAATTGACCTTGTTTTGCTTTTATGTTTGCGTTGGATGCACAGAATTGTATCAGAATTGTGCATGTTCATTGACATTGTTTTGTTTCTGTTCATTGAAGTTGCTGTTGTTTTTGCATATATGATTTTTATTAGTTTACTGATTCTGTGAAGTTCATGTGAGTATTTCTGTCTCAACATATGCTACATTAGTCTTCCTTTGTTTCATCGATCTTTGTGTTGTAGTAGTTTGGAAATCTAATTGTAGTTTGGATGATAAATTTGATCTCTGTGTGGCAGTTGATGATGTTGTGGCGGAGAAATGGAAAGAGCCAGTTTTGGTTGGTCTTGTTGGTTCTGGTATGATTTGCCTTTATTTTAGTTCTATATTCTATAGTTCATGAGCATGTTTTCATTGACCTTGACCTTGTTATTTTGTGGCAGCGGAAGATTATACACCAAGAGCAAACAAACTGCCTTCCCTCAGTTGTGCTACTGTCTACAAAAATGAAAAAGGGGAAGAACGAGCTATTTGCTATGTTTGTAAAGCATTTGGTGATCGAACGACCTTGACCTTATCATTCTTGAACTCATATCCAGATTCAGTTTGCACCCAACCACTAGCCTCGGCCACACCGCAACATTTTACATGAAATTTTGACTTACGGTGCTCTTTGAAGTCATAAGCTTTGAGCTCGAACCTCAAAGCTTATGACTTCAAAGAGCACCGTAAGTCATAATTTCATGTAAAATGTTGCGGTGTGGCCGAGGCTAGTGGTTGGGTGCAAACTGAATCTGGATATGAGTTCAAGAATGATAAGGCTGCGCTCAAGGGCAAAGTGAAGCTCAAGGGTAAAGATGTGTTGCTGATACCCTCTGAACCCATTGACACTCTTCTGGAAGATCCTGTCTCAGCTTCAGATTTGCTGAAGCAAATTCTTTTCACTGTTGTGGAGATCAAGGTTCTGCTTGAGAGCAAGTTTAACGGACCTGCTCCAGAATGATGTTGAAACCCATTATCTCTCGAAGTTCTATTGATGATATAATCAAGTAGTTTTGCATCTGAATTCGAGTTTTTACTCAGCTGAAGTCTTACTCGTAGTCTACGTATTCTGAAACGCTTGGATTATAGAATTTGGTTTTTTAGCATCTCTGGTTTTGCAAGTTATATGGGCCTTTATTCAGAATTTTACCTAGCATAGTTGATTATGCTTATCTAGCAATGGACGGAGTACAGGATTTGAAAACCATGTGTTGGTATTAGAATCAATAGCTTTAAATACTTGCCATCAGTAAATATCCTTTGCTTCTAATTAACACTTGCATGAGTTTTTCATGTTCGCCCTTGTTGAATGACTCCTCTCTTTTATGCCAAACTCACATAATTTGACCTCATTATCTATTATATTTTATAACTAGGTATTGTGATGCAATTTTGTGCGAGTGGTTCTTTCTTGCAAAATTCCTTCTGCTTACCTTTCTTATTTTTTGTGGTCGTAGATTGGGATTTGGGTGGCATTGAAGAGCCTTTTATTAGCTTAAGATTATCCGACCCTGCCTATTTAGTAATAAGTTATTCAATAAATTGAAAGCATGAGTCATTACAAAAATAAATATAAAAATAGTAGTGATCTCATTCATATTGTATTACATGTATGAGTCATACATATTCAAAAAGTTATCCGACCCTAATTGAAAGCATGAGTTATTACGGTATTGTATTATTTTTTTATAAAAATATTTTTGCATTCATGCAATACCAACAAAGTGGCATGACATCACTGTACAAATTACAAACACCATGGATGTATTGAAATTGTGTGCATACCAATAATGAAAAGTTTTACATATTTTACTATTTATTGCTAATCATGTTATACTGATTTTTTACTACTAGTATTTTATTTATGGAGAATATCAATAGGTAACGTAACATCAAATCATCTGTTTTTTTCTCTATAAATATGCCCATTCTTCCTTCTTCTTCTGCCCCACATTTTTCCTTGTCTACCTTCTCTCTCAAAACCAAATTTTCCCATTTCTATTTCCTCAATGTTCTAACAAACTATTTTCAGTCACCAATGACGATAGTTTCGACCCAAATTTGTTGTTTCATTCCATTTCATATCTTCAATGGATAACGACTTCCCCCAAATTCTCAAAAAGATGAAACCATTAATCTCTCTAATTCCATATAATATTATTACGATGTACAATCCGGTGATAATGAGAAATATTATGCTGTTGTACCGCATACCGCATAGTGTGCGGCCTAATTTTTTTTACATTAGCTTATACATAAATAAGATATATCGACAGTTATTTTACTTTAAAGTTACTCATCTATCACGTTCTCTCTCCTTCCCCCTTTTCGCTTTTCTCGCCATTCTGATCTTATTTCCACCTCGATGGATCAGCCAGGTTTTGTGATATTCTTTCTTTTTTCTCGTTTATATTCTCTCAATTTTGTTTCCGTTGATTTCGCGATTTTGCGATTTTTCTGTCGATTTTTCTCGTTGCTTTGTTTTAATGCGGTTTTGTCGATTTCGCGATTTTGCGTTGTTTAAATGCGACTCTCTATCTATTTTGCGTTTTTGCCTTTTGTAAATGCGATTTTCTGTCGATTTCGTCATTTTGCTTTGTGTTAAAGCGATTCTCTATCGATTTCGCGATTTTGTTTTGTGTAGATGCAATTTTCTGTTTCTCGATTTTAATGCCATTTTTTGTGGATTTCGCGATTTTTCTCTGTGTAAATGCGCTTTTCTGCCGATATCACGAATTTGCTTTGTTTATATACAATTTACTGTCTATTTCGCGTTTCTGCTGTGTGTAATTGCTATTTTTTGTCTATTTCCAAATATTGCTTTGTGTAAATAACATTTTCTGTCTATTTTGCTCTTTTATGTATACATATCAGTGTTCTAAATTTTCATAATATTGTTGTTGTGGCAGAGGATGGTATTGCGTTGGATGCAGAGAAAAATGAGCTGGTTAAGGCAACAACTTACACTGCCGCTGGTATGTTCATTTGTATATTTGGTTGTGTCAATTCATAGTTTGAAATTGAACTATAGTATGAGTTAGCCTTCTATGTTAGCTGAAAGATAATTTTTATGTTCTTGTTTTTATTGTGGGAAATTTTAAGGTAAATTGTATCATTTGGTTGAAATTGAACTATTTTTGCTTTTATATTTGTGTTGGAGGCTGAAAATTGTGCATATATGCTTATTGTTTTTATTGTGGCAGAGGACAATATTGTGGGTGAGCTTGTGAATGAGGCTGTTAAGGCAAAAAATGTTGCTGGTATGGTGTGTTTTAATTTCCTTTGTACATTGTTGCCTTGTCCATAGTTGCCCTATTAGTATTCCCTATTTTTTCTTTGTTGCCTTGTCCTATTATGCCCTATTTTTTTCATTGTTTTAATTTCCTTTGTACATTGTTGCCTTGTCCAT
The DNA here is from genome assembly GCF_029641045.1 of Salvia hispanica. NCBI lineage: Eukaryota > Viridiplantae > Streptophyta > Magnoliopsida > Lamiales > Lamiaceae > Salvia > Salvia hispanica. The sequence continues at coordinate 23,901,501 of NC_142697.1, forward strand.
AGTTGCCCTATTAGTATGCCCTATTTTTTCATTGTTGCCTTGTCCTATTATGCCCTATTTTTTTCATTGTTGCCCTTTTAGTGGCCCTATTAGTATACCAACAAAGTGGCTAATTTCATTGTCATTGTTGTTGTGTCAGATGATGTTATTGTGGAGAATGCAGTGAAAGAGCAGGTTAAGGCAACAACTGTCACTGACGCAGGTATTGTTTGCTTTCATTTCATTTGTATGTTTGTTTGTGTCTATCATAGTTTGGTTCATTAATTGTATTAGTTAGCCTTCTATGTTAGCTGAAATATAAATTTTATCTTCCTGTTTGTATTGTGGGAAATTTTAAGATAAATTGTATCAGTTAGTTGAAATTGACCTTGTTTTGCTTTTATGTTTGCGTTGGATGCACAGAATTGTATCAGAATTGTGCATGTTCATTGACATTGTTTTTGTTTCTGTTCATTGAAGTTGCTGTTGTTTTTGCATATATGATTTTTATTAGTTTACTGATTCTGTGAAGTTCATGTGAGTATTTCTGTCTCAACATATGCTACATTAGTCTTCCTTTGTTTCATCGATCTTTGTGTTGTAGTAGTTTGGAAATCTAATTGTAGTTTGGATGATAAATTTGATCTCTGTGTGGCAGTTGATGATGTTGTGGTGGAGAAATGGAAAGAGCCAGTTTTGGTTGGTCTTGTTGGTTCTGGTATGATTTGCCTTTATTTTAGTTCTATATTCTATAGTTCATGAGCATGTTTTCATTGACCTTGACCTTGTTATTTTGTGGCAGCGGAAGATTATACACCAAGAGCTAACAAACTGCCTTCCCTCAGTTGTGCTACTGTCTACAAAAATGAAAAAGGGGAAGAACGAGCTATTTGCTATGTTTGTAAAGCATTTGGTGATCGAACGACCTTGACCTTATCATTCTTGAACTCATATCCAGATTCAGTTTGCACCCAACCACTAGCCTCGGCCACACCGCAACATTTTACATGAAATTTTGACTTACGGTGCTCTTTGAAGTCATAAGCTTTGAGCTCGAACCTCAAAGCTTATGACTTCAAAGAGCACCGTAAGTCAAAATTTCATGTAAAATGTTGCGGTGTGGCCGAGGCTAGTGGTTGGGTGCAAACTGAATCTGGATATGAGTTCAAGAATGATAAGGCTGCGCTCAAGGGCAAAGTGAAGCTCAAGGGTAAAGATGTGTTGCTGATACCCTCTGAACCCATTGACACTCTTCTGGAAGATCCTGTCTCAGCTTCAGATTTGCTGAAGCAAATTCTTTTCACTGTTGTGGAGATCAAGGTTCTGCCTCCAGAATGATGTTGAAACCCATTATCTCTCGAAGTTCTATTGATGATATAATCAAGTAGTTTTGCATCTGAATTCGAGTTTTTACTCAGCTGAAGTCTTACTCGTAGTCTACGTATTCTGAAACGCTTGGATTATAGAATTTGGTTTTTTAGCATCTCTGGTTTTGCAAGTTATATGGGCCTTTATTCAGAATTTTACCTAGCATAGTTGATTATGCTTATCTAGCAATGGACGGAGTACAGGATTTGAAAACCATGTGTTGGTATTAGAATCAATAGCTTTAAATACTTGCCATCAGTAAATATCCTTTGCTTCTAATTAACACTTGCATGAGTTTTTCATGTTCGCCCTTGTTGAATGACTCCTCTCTTTTATGCCAAACTCACATAATTTGACCTCATTATCTATTATATTTTATAACTAGGTATTGTGATGCAATTTTGTGCGAGTGGTTCTTTCTTGCAAAATTCCTTCTGCTTACCTTTCTTATTTTTTGTGGTCGTAGATTGGGATTTGGGTGGCATTGAAGAGCCTTTTATTAGCTTAAGATTATCCGACCCTGCCTATTTAGTAATAAGTTATTCAATAAATTGAAAGCATGAGTCATTACAAAAATAAATATAAAAATAGTATTGATCTCATTCATATTGTATTATATGTATGAGTCATACATATTCAAAAAGTTATCCGACCCTAATTGAAAGCATGAGTTATTACGGTATTGTATTATTTTTTTATAAAAATATTTTTGCATTCATGCAATACCAACAAAGTGGCATGACATCACTGTAAAAATTACAAACACCATGGATGTATTGAAATTGTGTGCATACCAATAATGAAAAGTTTTACATATTTTACTATTTATTGCTAATCATGTTATACTGATTTTTTACTACTAGTATTTTATTTATGGAGAATATCAATAGGTAACGTAACATCAAATCATCTGTTTTTTTCTCTATAAATATGCCCATTCTTCCTTCTTCTTCTGCCCCACATTTTTCCTTGTCTACCTTCTCTCTCAAAACCAAATTTTCCCATTTCTATTTCCTCAATGTTCTAACAAACTATTTTCAGTCACCAATGACGATAGTTTCGACCCAAATTTGTTGTTTCATTCCATTTCATATCTTCAATGGATAACGACTTCCCCCAAATTCTCAAAAAGATGAAACCATTAATCTCTCTAATTCCATATAATATTATTGCGATGTACAATCCGGTGATAATGAGAAATATTATGCTGTTGTACCGCATACCGCATAGTGTGCGGCCTAATTTTTTTTACATTAGCTTATACATAAATAAGATATATCGACAGTTATTTTACTTTAAAGTTACTCATCTATCACGTTCTCTCTCCTTCCCCCTTTCCGCTTTTCTCGCCATTCTGATCTTATTTCCACCGCGATGGATCAGCCAGGTTTTGTGATATTCTTTCTTTTTTCTCGTTTATATTCTCTCAATTTTGTTTCCGTTGATTTCGCGATTTTGCGATTTTTCTGTCGATTTTTCTCGTTGCTTTGTTTTAATGCGGTTTTCTGTCGATTTTGCGATTTTGCGTTGTTTAAATGCGACTCTCTATCTATTTTGCGTTTTTGCCTTTTGTAAATGCGATTTTCTGTCGATTTCGTCATTTTGCTTTGTGTTAAAGCGATTCTCTATCGATTTCGCGATTTTGTTTTGTGTAGATGCAATTTTCTGTTTCTCGATTTTAATGCCATTTTTTGTGGATTTCGCGATTTTTCTCTGTGTAAATGCGCTTTTCTGCCGATATCACGAATTTGCTTTGTTTATATACAATTTACTGTCTATTTCGCGTTTCTGCTGTGTGTAATTGCTATTTTTTGTCTATTTCCAAATATTGCTTTGTGTAAATAACATTTTCTGTCTATTTTGCTCTTTTATGTATACATATCAGTGTTCTAAATTTTCATAATATTGTTGTTGTGGCAGAGGATGGTATTGCGTTGGATGCAGAGAAAAATGAGCTGGTTAAGGCAACAACTTACACTGCCGCTGGTATGTTCATTTGTATATTTGGTTGTGTCAATTCATAGTTTGAAATTGAACTATAGTATGAGTTAGCCTTCTATGTTAGCTGAAAGATAATTTTTATGTTCTTGTTTTTATTGTGGGAAATTTTAAGGTAAATTGTATCATTTGGTTGAAATTGAACTATTTTTGCTTTTATATTTGTGTTGGAGGCTGAAAATTGTGCATATATGCTTATTGTTTTTATTGTGGCAGAGGACAATATTGTGGGTGAGCTTGTGAATGAGGCTGTTAAGGCAAAAAATGTTGCTGGTATGGTGTGTTTTAATTTCCTTTGTACATTGTTGCCTTGTCCATAGTTGCCCTATTAGTATTCCCTATTTTTTCTTTGTTGCCTTGTCCTATTATGCCCTATTTTTTTCATTGTTTTAATTTCCTTTGTACATTGTTGCCTTGTCCATAGTTGCCCTATTAGTATGCCCTATTTTTTCATTGTTGCCTTGTCCTATTATGCCCTATTTTTTTCATTGTTGCCCTTTTAGTGGCCCTATTAGTATACCAACAAAGTGGCTAATTTCATTGTCATTGTTGTTGTGTCAGATGATGTTATTGTGGAGAATGCAGTGAAAGAGCAGGTTAAGGCAACAACTGTCACTGACGCAGGTATTGTTTGCTTTCATTTCATTTGTATGTTTGTTTGTGTCTATCATAGTTTGGTTCATTAATTGTATTAGTTAGCCTTCTATGTTAGCTGAAATATAAATTTTATCTTCCTGTTTGTATTGTGGGAAATTTTAAGATAAATTGTATCAGTTAGTTGAAATTGACCTTGTTTTGCTTTTATGTTTGCGTTAGATGCACAGAATTGTATCAGAATTGTGCATGTTCATTGACATTGTTTTTGTTTCTGTTCATTGAAGTTGCTGTTGTTTTTGCATATATGATTTTTATTAGTTACTGATTCTGTGAAAGTTCATGTGAGTATTTCTGTCTCAACATATGCTACATTAGTTTTCCTTTGTTTCATCGATCTTTGTGTTGTAGTAGTTTGGAAATCTAATTGTAGTTTGGATGATAAATTTGATCTCTGTGTGGCAGTTGATGATGTTGTGGCGGAGAAATGGAAAGAGCCAGTTTTGGTTGGTCTTGTTGGTTCTGGTATGATTTGCCTTTATTTTAGTTGTATATTCTATAGTTCATGAGCATGTTTTCATTGACCTTGACCTTGTTATTTTGTGGCAGCGGAAGATTATACATCAAGAGCTAACAAACTGCCTTCCCTCAGTTGTGCTACTGTCTACAAAAATGAAAAAGGGGAAGAACGAGCTATTTGCTATGTTTGTAAAGCATTTGGTGATCGAACGACCTTGACCTTATCATTCTTGAACTCATATCCAGATTCAGTTTGCACCCAACCACTAGCCTCGGCCACACCGCAACATTTTACATGAAATTTTGACTTACGGTGCTCTTTGAAGTCATAAGCTTTGAGGTTCGACCTCAAAGCTTATGACTTCAAAGAGCACCGTAAGTCAAAATTTCATGTAAAATGTTGCGGTGTGGCCGAGGCTAGTGGTTGGGTGCAAACTGAATCTGGATATGAGTTCAAGAATGATAAGGCTGTGCTCAAGGGCAAAGTGAAGCTCAAGGGTAAAGATGTGTTGCTGATACCCTCTGAACCCATTGACACTCTTCTGGAAGATCCTGTCTCAGCTTCAGATTTGCTGAAGCAAATTCTTTTCACTGTTGTGGAGATCAAGGTTCTGCTTGAGAGCAAGTTTAACGGACCTGCTCCAGAATGATGTTGAAACCCATTATCTCTCGAAGTTCTATTGATGATATAATCAAGTAGTTTTGCATCTGAATTCGAGTTTTTACTCAGCTGAAGTCTTACTCGTAGTCTACGTATTCTGAAACGCTTGGATTATAGAATTTGGTTTTTTAGCATCTCTGGTTTTGCAAGTTATATGGGCCTTTATTCAGAATTTTACCTAGCATAGTTGATTATGCTTATCTAGCAATGGATGGAGTACATGATTTGAAAACCATGTGTTGGTATTAGAATCAATAGCTTTAAATACTTGCCATCAGTAAATATCCTTTGCTTCTAATTAACACTTGCATGAGTTTTTCATGTTCGCCCTTGTTGAATGACTCCTCTCTTTTATGCTAAACTCACATAATTTGACCTCATTATCTATTATATTTTATAACTAGGTATTGTGATGCAATTTTGTGCGAGTGGTTCTTTCTTGCAAAATTCCTTCTGCTTACCTTTCTTGTTTTTTGTGGTCGTAGATTGGGATTTGGGTGGCATTGAAGAGCCTTTTATTAGTTTAAGATTATCCGACCCTGCCTATTTAGTAATAAGTTATTCAATAAATTGAAAGCACGAGTCATTACAAAAATAAATATAAAAATAGTATTGATCTCATTCATATTGTATTATATGTATGAGTCATACATATTCAAAAAGTTATCCGACCCTAATTGAAAGCATGAGTTATTACGGTATTGTATTATTTTTTTATAAAAATATTTTTGCATTCATGCAATACCAACAAAGTGGCATGACATCACTGTACAAATTACAAACACCATGGATGTATTGAAATTGTGTGCATACCAATAATGAAAAGTTTTACATATTTTACTATTTATTGCTAATCATGTTAATATTTTGGGGTGGATTATATGTCAAGTATCCCATATCCCATCCCTTTATGGTGAAAAAAAGAGTTGTACCTTGTTTGATGAAAATGGTAAAGTATTCTTTCTTTAGTGCTTCACAATTCATCATAGTACTTTTTTTTCCAAATAAATCATTAATTTGATGACATATGTTGAATAATCATATAATGGAATATATTAATCTAAGGTGTGTGTAGTTGAATGGAAGAGACTCGCTATCCTTAATCAGGCGTCATTGAATCGATATCTGATTAACTTAAATTTTCGAGCCAATTATTTCATTGTTCGAGGATCCGTCGGCGAAGACGAAATAAATGTACAATTAATCAAAATATTTGATAAATTAGCATGCATTGCATTACTTTTGAAATGTAACCAAGCAGCGGACTGATAATTTGATATGACAAAAAGCCAAATTTAAATTAAAAAACTTTTCTTTAAGTGTGACAGAATTGTAACACGAAAGTCTGGATATTTATAGGGCCCAAATAAAACATTGGGCCATTTTTTATTCTAATGATCTGTGAAACTGATAAAGCCCAAAAGAGCAACCTATTTATAAAAACTGAAAATTATGAACTCTCTTGAATCAATAAATTACGAATTTAAGTAATTTTAAATACCGAAATAAATGAGGACCCACATTAAACACACAAATTTCATTACGTAATTTTAAAAATTGACTAGAAAAAATAAAAAAAAAAATTCAATTTTCCACGTGTTCTACATTGAGTGAAATTATATCTAATATGATACCGAAAAAAATTCTACAATTACGAGACCGATCTTGAACTTTTTATTTATCATATTTTCAACATAATTAACTTAACTACCTATTTCAAATGAGCGTGCACATAATTTATAGATAGTATATAAATATGAATTCCGTATATTGTCTCGAGCCCGGCCGGTTAATAAAGCCCGGCCCGATAAAATAAAGCAGTCGACTGTCCCGTACAATTGAAAACTGGCAAAGCAGTAAAACTGGCAACTGGGCTTCATCATCGCCTCAGAAAAATGGCAAAAATCCGAAGCCTGAGGAGAGCTACCCCCTTCATATATCTACATCATACTCTGTAGTTGTGCATGTAATCCCAAACTTCGAGTGAAGGCTGTAATGCATGCAGTCAATCGGATAACTTAGTTATACATGCTGGTCTGAGTATCAAAGCAGTCTTGGACTTCTCCATAGCTAACTCATCCATAGGCCAATTTCCAGAACCTTCCAGCTATAATGAAATCAAAGTTAATATGAAAATTTGATGCATAAGAAACCTAGACATAAATTAACTTTTCTTGCCTGAATCATAACTTCTAACGGCTGTACACACGTTGCAGTATGCTTTTCCTGCTTTATTCTAGCACTTTCCTTATTTGCTAATGGATGTGGAACAGGGGGGAACCTAAATGCTGTATTACATGTAAGCACAAAGCAATTCTTTTGGGCAGAGGAATAGTTGAATGCTCTCAAAGAAACAGATATGGAATAAGTTAGGAGGAGAAGAGGAGGGATAGAGATCAGATATATGGATGTTAGGAACTTGAAATTTCTTTCCATTTCAGAAGTATATATGCCATTAGAGTCATGTTTACACTACAAAATTGGATCGGGAAGCACCAACTTAACTGGTAAGCCCACTCAAGAAACCAAGAGAAATGTTTTAAAACTAGAAATTGCAATATGTTGCTAAGCTAAGGGTTTCCTTCCATGTGCAATTTAAAATAAAGGGACTATTTCGGAATACAGAGCCTATAAACCTTTCTTAAGCATGCTACTCAGCAAAAAAAAAGGAAATACTCTAGTTTTCACATGGGTATTGTAACTGCATCTCCATATTATAAAGAGGTATCTTTGGCAAGCATGTAATCATGTGAGAAGCACTGTACAGGGTTGAGGACATTAAATCAGGGGGAAAATGAGAGAACCACAAGCATGTGAACATGAGAGAATCACAACATGGGGGTGGGACATAAAGCAGGAAAAGAACCTGAATCCAGAGGCTGTACACTAGATATCCTTAGGGTAATGTCATCAAGAAGTCGCAGATGCTTCGACAGGTCATCATAAGCCTTCATTAAACTTCCAGCGCAGGATACGGGATCTGAAAACATGATACAACTGTCAATGATTTTACTGTCTTCAGGATTCTATAAAAACCATTAGAAATAACTAAAAAAGGCAACACCATACCTTTGTTGCTGTGGCAAAGTACAAAATGAAGGTGATCTACAATGGTAATGATATCTTGTTTTGGAAGGGACAGATGGCGCATAACAACATGTTCACATATTTCCTTAATGATAAGATGTTTTTCCCATGCTTCGTGCTCCCATACTAAAATTAAGAATGTGCATTTTATATAGCAACATGCTTCGTGCGCATAACAACATGTTCACATATTTCTCTTTATATAGATGCTTCGTGCTCCCATGAGAATATCATTTTATTTATCATCAGTACTCCAAATCAGCAACATATGCAACATAATTCCTTACCTGCACCTTCTGCAATTTTACCATCACGGAACCATCTTAGTGTAGATTTATCCCCCCCAGATATTTCTGAATTCCACAGCCTAAAAAAACATAAATATCAGGTGAGTTGAGTTAAAAAAGAATACATACATGCTATATAAAGAGACCACAGAGAATAATAATAAAGTGAACCCTTCAAAACTAGTGCTATTTTTTATGTCAAAACGAATTACATGTGTAGTCAATGTCTTGAATTGAGAAGTGGTGTCTATTCAGTATCACCCATAAAAGAAAACTATGAATTCAATTGCCTAACCAAACAAGCCTCTTGCTGGACTGTACCAAATTATTGGGTCTCTAACTTCATATAATAAAGAGTAAAGGCCAACTGTGGTTTTAAACATATGGCCATTTTATCAATTTGGTCCTGAACATTATCTTTTTGATTATTTGATGCCTCACAAATGAACTCGGACCATAATTGGTCCTAAATGGACAAAACTGCTTAAAACAAACTGTCAACTGCAATTAAGCATGTTTTGACCAAAATTAATCATTTTAAGTAATATTTTTAATTATATCAGAAAAATAAAAAAATAATTGTTAAAAAGGCATGAATTTTTTGTGTTTATCGTAGGCTAAATGCTGGCAAACAATTTGAAGAGAGGTGCGAGTTACAGTGACCCCATCTCGATCGATCTACCTCATTTAATCAATCTCATGGCGATGTGATGAAATGGGCCGCCAGCATAACAGCCACCACCACCACACGGCCACAGATGGCGGCGGCGGCGGAGGCCTCTCTCAGCGCGTCAACAGCCCCCGATTCTCCGGCCCAATGACCCGCTGCGCCCATTCCTTCAAGCAAAACAACGCCAATAACACTAACAACAACAGCAATAGAAACAATTCTAGCAATGTTAACAACAGCAGCTCATCCAACAATCAGCATGAGGTCATCGACCTCAATCTCAACTCCCCCAGATCTGAATCTGCCCGTTTCCGCCGAAGCAGCGGCGCAGAGGGTTCATTTGAGGAGGAAGATTTCGTCGCTGAGCGTGGACTTGGGGGGATTCGGGATCGAATTGAAGGGGGAGGGGAAGCTGGGGCATCTTGTGGTTTGATGGGATTTGATGATGGTTTTTGTTGAATCCGTATTGAGGCTTGCAGAATAGTCGTCATTTTTATCAGATGCCCCAGCTTCCTCTTCCCCTTCAATTTTTATCAGATAAATTTTTTTATCTGATATCCATATCAGATGCCCAGCTTGCCCCAGCTTGCAGAATAGTGTCATTTTGATCTTCAAATTGATTGCCAGCATTTAGCCTATGGTGAACCCAAAAAATTCATGTCTTTTTAACAATTAGTTTTTTATTTTTCTGATATAATTAAAAATATTGATTAAAATGGTTAATTTTGGTCAAAATATGCTTAACTGCTGTTGACTGTTTGTTTTAAACGGTTCTGTCAATTTAGGATCAATTCTGGTCCGAATTCATTTGTGAGGGACCAAATAATTAAAAAGATAATGTTCAGGACTAAATTGATAAAGCGGTCATATGTTTAGGACCATATTTGACCTTTTACTCTAAAATAAACAATGAGCTAAGTACAACCATTGATTCCCTTAATTGGATCATATTACCAAATTCAGAAAGCCCTTAAATGACAAAAGATGTTGTTTTGAGCAAGATTCACATTATTTACCATCAAAGCCTAGATGCAACAGCAGATGAATAGGATTCAAAGCACCAACAAATAAGTTTGTGCAGGAAACAAACAAACCTGGCGCCCTGGAAGCATTTGAGTTTTGTAGCTCTCAATGTACTGCCTTGATGTCTTGTTGATATGTGAGAGCCCGACAATCATTCACCCTCCACTGCAGATGCACACTTATCCTCCCCACCCTATGTGAATCATGAACTTCAAAATCCTTAGTGTACACTAAGGATTTTCACCATCATTCTAAGCTTATTCACACTATTTTACATTTCTAAAACACAACTAAACCAAGGAAAAGGGAATCAAACTCGTAATACACTGAACAAATCCCACCTTTACAACTACCCACATTCTCAAAGCTATTCATCAAACCAAAACAAACTGTGTTTAGTAGCATCCACAATAGGCACGATTCTGCTTTAAATGCATTATTTACCATCAATTTACACACAATTACACTATGTATATGTGCAAGTAAACTACAGAAACTGCCTAATGTATTCCACAAAACCTTAAAAAATGGGCATCGCATACACACAAAATCAGAGAAACTTTTAATGTGATTCACATATATTTCCATACTTCTGTATTCCACGATTTGGAAAAAAAGAGGCAACACAATCATTATTTTTTAGCAAAGATGATATTTTAAAGGGGAAACCCCTGCTTAGGAAATTATCTTTATCAGAAGTCCAGAATTGTGGCTGTTTACTGAAAACAATATTCATTCAGTAGTAAGTAGGAACTGACAACCAAACTTAAAAAGTAAAAATTGTGGGCGACAAAGAAAAACTTGCATTGAAACTAAAAACCACTTACACTCGGAAGCAGCAAATGCCTTCATTTGATTCTTCACAGCTGGATTCTGATGATCTAACACAATAGCTATGTTATCACGAAGAGAAAAAGGATTAAAGAAGCAAACTGATAGGAATAAGTCCAACTTTGGAGAACCATGCTAAATGGCTACAAGACTATAAGTTAAGTTTGAACTGATCACTCAAAACTCAAAACAAATTTCTATAGCTGGCAAAATATGCAGAAATTCATTCTTTTATAATATCACTGAAAATGGGGGTATATTATTAGTGTCCAGAAAGTTCCAGCCAATGTAAAGAAAGCTTAATATGGAATAGTATTAATTAAGTTCTTTCACAACCACAACTACACAAGTTGAAGGAGTTGATGCGTAAAATCCAAAGTTTAGGCCAATAGTTGATTGAAAACCTCTGTAGTATTTCCCTCTCGAGATTGGGATTGAGCAAATATCAGGGTGTCTATTAGAAGTGGCATCAATCACAAATATGTACATTTAATCATTTTAGTCCAAAAATCACACATCATGTATGTGTTGTATCCCAGTCAACCAAAGCTCAGCAGCCACTATTATCATCAGGTAAGTGAGCAGCAGGATTGACACATCCGGCTATTTAAAATCATCATTTTACCTCCCATTAATGCAAACCATTATATTAATAAGTAAAAATTACTAAAACTTATGTTCATTTTAGAAGTTGTTGAAGGTTGAGCTAATTCTGACACTTTGATGCTTTCATATTATGCTCGGCTTATTCTGACCTCCTTTTGACATGATTTTTAGTTGATTCATCTAATTCTCGCTCCACATTAACCTTATGCCAAGTGTCTCATGTTCTACATGCAAGCCATTTCCAACATCGCCACTCTGACATTCTTAAGCATTTAAAAGAACAAACAAAATATATTTTATAGTTTTATCACCTGTCCAATAGCTTCCATTGAATTTTTTTGGATTAAAATGTCAATTGTAAGCATCCATTTCATGATATTGACGTTGTTTATTTCAAATCTTTAGCTGGAAGAAGTTGCATCCGGTAGCAGTACTTCAGACATTTTTAACGGGCACGAAAAAAAAATGGTGAGATGTATTACATCGGACATGTAAAGGTAAGATTACCTTTGTACTTTGCATTGTCCACATCACCCGATTCACTTATCGGTGCATCCTAGTGAAACAGGTGCCAGCCGCAAGGAAGGAGGAGTTAGAAAACGATTGCTGAACTTTTAGAAGAAAAGAAAAAAGTAATGATCTGCCTCGCATAATCATAGGATGTAAGATCTGGCTTGTAGGCTGATTCATCATCTCCGGTATTAGCACCGTTATAGAATCCAAAGTTCGTCCCACCATGCGCCATCTAGATTCAGAAGTACATGGAATCCAATGAGCAGAAACAAATAGTTACAAGAATTGAAGGTTGAGGGCAATTTCATACATAGAGCACCGCGGATCCATTCTTTGACAAAATCTTGTCCAAGAAAGCAGCAGTAAAAACTGCACCGGTGGTTGCAATAGTCTCCCCCTAGTGTGTAAGCCAACCAGTATAGAACTCCCTGAAACGATAAGCACGCAGAAAATTATTGATATATTCAGTGGAGCCGACGTAGAGTCAAGAGAAAAAGGGGAGAGAAGTAACAAAAGACCAACGTTGACAGAGGAAGCGATTTTCCCGGTGCATTGAACTCTTTCTGCAGCTTGAATTTCGGCCATAAGTCGTCTCTAGTGGTGAAGTCATCCACTGGAAATAAATAAAGATATCTAAGTTGCAACCAGAGACCCATCCCGAAAACTCGTCCTCCGTCCCAGGATATTAGACTCGTATACCATTTTGGGATGTCCCAACATATTTGAGCCATTTCTATTTATGGTAAAAATTTACTTTACTACCAACTCCACTTACACCACTAAACAACACCTCCTAAATTTCTATGCCCAAAAGAAGTGAGTCTAATATCTTGGGACGGAGGGAGTATTTTCTAACCTGAGAAAACAGCATCTCCTCGAATTGTTCCTTTCTCCAGATTTACCCTTTCACCGCCATCAGTAGTATACCTGCAAACACCACAAATTTCAAAGCGATGGCGAAGATATAAAGGGAGAAGGTAGTCAGTTTTGGATCAATGTAGAAAGAGGACAACGCAGGAAAATTTTACTACTATCTTTTCGTCATTTAATGCAATTCATAGTGTCACAAAGAACTACATGCTCTGTAGTTAGTTTAGTTTGCAATTGAACCAAAGTTCGAAAGGTTATGTGTGATTTCAATACATCAATTGGACAAATGAACCCGGTTTTCTCAACCGTAAAATACTAGACATACAGTATTATATATCTCCAAGGTGTCTCCTAGCTAGTTTGACCGGATAATGCAAGTAAGCTTTGTCGTCTGTCTCGTCTCCATAAGAACCAAATTCATTTTCAATCTGTTAAAACTTTGCAATTAGATTACAACACCAACGCGGTCATATAAAGGAAGATTGTAACATCATTTAGTTTGATGTCATGTCAATATACTTTGATTAACAGTCACTATCATACTTAGCATAAAAGTACTTGGTTTAAATATTCCAGTAACATTGTGGCATAACGTAGTTTTATCCTACCTGTACCATTACAATCGGACCACCATTGCTGTAAAGAAGCGATGACACTTTCGGAAGTAGGATTCCCCACCACTTCTCGACCTGCACTTATGTCCCAACAACCATTAAAGACATCTATTAACAACTGAACAAATGATAAGTAAACACCGAAAAATAAGTATTCTACATTAGCTAAACAATTAAGAGAACTTAGTGAATCCCATGCATTTGAATCCAAATTTCTTGTATTCTCAGTGTTGTATGTATACATAGCACAATGAAACAATCCGATATTCATCCAATTTTTTAACTTAGCCGACCTTGTTTATTTTTTGGAATCATTTTAGCATGGGTTAGCTTTACATTTTGTATGAATTTATAAGCGAACAAGGTAAATCTATAGATAAATAAAACACTCAAGCAAGTAAGATTAGTTTACAGCTGATGAAGCATGTAGAATATTAGATTATACCAATCCAAGGTAGGCATGGTCTGATGATCTTAATCAAATAGGAGGCTCTTCGGCAAGCAACCAAACAGGGAAGCCACCCAAATCCCACTCTACGACCACAAAAAATAAGAAAAGGTAAGTAGAAGGAATTATCAAAGAAAGAACCACTCGCAAAAATTGCATCTCAATTCCTAACTGATAGAAATCTGATAAATAATGAGTTCAGATTATATGCTTCCGAAATCAAAGAGAGGACTCATGCAACAGAGGCAAATACAGTCAAATTAAGGTCAAAATCAGTCACCTGAGAATCTTAAAATGATGGTTTAAAAAGGGAAAAACTCCAACCATACGATAGTAGTTCTACTTGGCCTTTTTCCAGCTAGGATTGACATGCAAAACTCAAACTATTAATTAGAAGCAAATGATATTCGCTTATGGTAAGAAAAATGCGAAAATAGAGATCCAGTAGTATTTAAAGCAACTGATTCGCATGCAAAAACATATTAATTTGATATGAATTATCTTTCCTTTTATGATTAATTGATATATATTCATTTATTTAATTATTATTTAATTCAAAATAAGGTATATTAGTCTATATTATAATTTCGATTATAGCAAAGTGACATAATACCCTTATGGCTTGGAGACATTAGGTCTCTAAATCACTACTCTAGAATAAAATAAGTAAAATATAGTACTAAGAGGGAGTACTTAATAAAAAAAATATTTATAATGGAATAAAATAATAGAAATAAAAAAAACTAAAATTCAGTCTCACTCCATGCCGTTTCACCTCAGTATTTATTTCGGTGAATAAGCGTATCGCTATAAATATGGGAATCCTACACCTCTCCTTATACTATTTCTTCTTCTGTAAACTGGAGAAATACTTCTATACCAATACTCTGTTAATTAGGTCTTCCTTTTCTCAATCTCTCTCTATATAAGCAATTCTCGAAATTGATGGATGGAAACAACTGACTGCAATAATAGGAAAAAGAGCGAGGTAAGATTCTAATTGGTACTCAAAAATATTGATGTACCTTTCCTTATACTATTTCTTCTTCTATAAATTGAAGATATTCACATACTCCTATAGTCCTATGCCAATACTCTGTTAATTAGGTCTTTCTTTTCTCAATCTCTCTCTATATAAGCAATTCTCGAAATTGATGGATGGAAACGACTGACTGCAATAAGAGGAAAAAGGACGAGGTTAGATTCTAATTGTTGCTCAAAAATATTGATGTACCTTTCCTTTTACTATTTCTTCTTCTATAAATTGAAGATATTTACATGCTCCTATACCAAAACTCTATGTTAATTAGGGCTTTCTTTTCTCGAAATTGATGGATGGAAGCAACTGCAATAAGAGGACAAAGAGCGAGGTTATATTCTAATTGTAGCTCAAAACTATTGATGATTACTATTCTAGAAGCTAAAAATATTGATGATTACTGATCCAAATTGTGCATTATTGGTTTTATAATGTAGTGTGGATCAGGGGTTAGGGTTGACAGAATAAGTGAGTTACCTGATGAGATCATATACACCATACTGTCTTTCCTACCCTTGAGACAAGCTGCGGCCACTAGCCTTCTTTCTCACCGATGGCAGCACTCGTGGAAGCATACTTCTAATCTCGACTTTTACGACCCACGCGCCCCTTTTATCAATCAGAACAAATGGCATGCCGAGACGTGCCACCGTGTCAAAATGATCAATTCGGTTCTTCAATCACACCAAGCCCTTTTCATTAAACAGTTCACAATTTCGATTTACGTACACAGATCAGCACATAGCACAATCACCAAATGGCTCAAATTCGCGCAGTCGAGACAAGTTGAGAGATTGGATTTAAACTTCCACTGTATGACTAGGAGTGAAATGCGTGCGGTTGTGTTAGAAGATTTGGTGCAAGAGATGAGGCCTATGAAATATCTCAAGGCTCTATCTCTAGCAGCTATGAAAGTGAGTGGTCAAGACATCTCATATTTCCTCCAAAATTGTCCCTTGTTGAGAGAACTCAATATCACAGTATCCTCTTTCACGTCTGATGTTCATGTCTCCGGTGATTTGGAGATTCTTCGGATACGTGGATGCACCTTTGGGAAATTTGTTATCGAAATTTCAGCTCCACATCTTAATGAAGTTGTTTCCCATCATGCAAAACCAGGCGCCCTACGGTTCAAGAATGTTCCAAGACTTGCCATGGCAAGTCTTGTAATTGGAAGTCTAAGATATAATGTGCCCAAAGCATCTTGCTTTACTTCCCATCTCCAAAAACTCATATTGTCTATCCCACGCTCGAAACCTAAGGTTAGACATTGCACATAGTTTTGTGAAATTTTAGTTTAAAACCAGCATTCATGAAATTTTGAATTTGTTCTCATATGATATCTTAAATGAGAAATCATTGGATGATTTTTGAACTTAATTTGCCAAATGTCATTATGTTTTTGAAATTTTTACTCTTTTTCTTATATACATATAATAATTAGCTAGGGAAATGTTATGCTACATATTATTTGTTCAATGCATTTTGTCATTTATAAGGTTGATGGTGCTGATGATGGTTCATTGGTCGTCTTAATTTGGCAGATGCTTTTAATGGAAGGGCTTCCTTATATGCCTAGTCTAAAGGAGTTGCACGTTTTAGCTTGGCTTCATCATGCGCACCACTGTCTTGTGCCTGTAACATCTATAATATCGTCTTCAGATGTTCATGTTCGAGGTTGGTATATTATTAGTATAAATTCTAAAGTGTCATCAAATAATATTTTATGATTTCTTACACATGGATATATGCAGTTTTATATAGATGAACCATCATTTGTTGAAACAAACCAAGAAGAATGTGAAATTCATATGCGCTTAGCTGGCGCTAGACCATTACAGGTTTTTCGATGCCCACACGAACGACTCAGAATGTTAAAGTTTCAAGGATCGTGTGCAACTGATATCATCAAATGGATGTCCTATATTTCAGTTTGTTGCGATGCATATCAAGAGATAAATACTTGTTCTCCACATATGAGTGAGACTAAGGTACAAGCTCATAAGGGCCATATGCAACAACTTCAATCCCAGCTACCATATCAAATTGAATTCGAGTTTAGATAATATTAATGCACTTTCTTTGACAGTATTATGTGATTTTTTAATGTGATGTGAGCTCAACTTTGTTTTCTTTTGATTATTCACAAAACACAATATTGTAGTGATATACGGTAGTTACGTTATTGAAAATGTGTATCGATTTGCAATTGTTTATTGATTATCGTTTCGATGAATAGTAGTATCATAATTACTCCTGTAGAGCTGTTAGAGTTGTTGATCTCAACCACGGATTTGTGAGAGATGTTGATCCACCAAGATCGAAAAGTAGTATCATAATTACTCTTGTAGAGTTGTTGATCTCAACCACGGATTTGGATTTGTCAGAGTTGTTGATCCACCAAGATTGAGAGTTTTGTACATGAAGAATTGCACCTAGTTCAAAATTTCTGGAGATTTATTGTGCAAGTCTACAATTTTATTTGCTTATTCATGCAAAATGTTGTCTGTTGTTTTTAAGCTACATCGTAATTTTTTGCCTTATGTATAACTGTATTGGCAGACCTTGTAGATATAACAAACGACCGTTTACAAAAAGTAGTTCAATATAGTTGTGAAACTCATTTCGATTATTCTCTGCTATAATCGTATAGGAGTAATCTAGTTTAACTCTAGAAAAAATATTCTTTAACTGCTACAGTGTTATATTTTTACTATTTAAGATGAATGTTAATGAACCTAAGATAAATATAGGTTATAAAATAAAATTACTACAATATAAAATAAAGTAAAAATAAAGATACTGTAGGGGAGTGTTAGGGTGCCACCACCTCTTAAAATAACACCATACCCCTATTCCTAGCCTAAAATAACACCATACCACTATTCCTAGCCAATCATTTGTACACGTGGACAAATAATAAGCTGCCATGTGGTAAAAAAAAAGTTAAAAAAGACCGGCCAACAATATTTTGTACACTATACAACAATTTTTCTTGGACAACAATATCCAAAACGCTAGACAACAATCTATATATTGCTGTGTAGCGTATGAATATTATTGTATATGTGGTGTTACGGTGTCACTTTAAGATGTGTTGTCATTTAACACAAACCTACAATTTCTCAAATAAAATAAGTAGTATAATGATAAGAATGAGGCCATGTTAATTAGGCGATACAAGATACTCCACATCATACGACATACATCCAACAAACTTTAAAAAATGTACAAAACATGATTAATAGTATTATTCCATATATAATTAAAGATTAATAAATGCACTTTTACTCTATGCATATCGTGTGTATAGAAAGAAACTATAACAAAATACTACAGAAATTGATGATGAAATGTAAATACAGCCGCAAATAAAATAAAGGCAAAAGAGTATTTCAACGGCTCCAAACAAAAAATAATCTTTATTTTTCGAAGTTCATTTTTCATGGCTTAAAAGTAATTAGGAGTATATATGGGTTTAGCGAGGTTTTTTTCTAAAATCATCGTGTATTATTGCTAGTACTATATTTTAGTTGTCGGAATTTTGGTTTCAAAAAGGAATTTCAATATTTCTTCCCAAAGAATTACAGAATTTCTTTTTCTTGAGTCTAGCCATAAGCATTTAAGAAGTAGTGGAGTACAGTATATATTGATATTAAATACATATGTGTACAGGTAAAATAAGCAAAGAAATTGATTTCTTTTAAGTTTTAATTGTTCAACAATCTGATTAATAAATAATATTAGTCCACTACATGAGGTAATTATATGCGTTGAGAAAGCCAAATGAGCAGCAGCCTTTTGGAAGTGTAATCAAAGAAAAAAATGGAGAAGAGTCCTACATACTCTCCTTATAATTTTCGTAGTTGCATATTTATACTCTCCTTATAATTTTCGTAGTTGCATATTTAAACAAAAAGTGAAATGCATAAAAGGACCCTAACTTTTCGATTTATAACATTGGTAACTTCTAATAAAAAAAATTTCCACCACAGGAGTCTAACATAATTTAAAATCACAAACCTTGTAAATTTTACCATTTTCCGGATGAAAATGCCCAAAGAGCTTGAAGGGCATTTTTTGCAATCCCTAAATTCGCTGTCATATGAATTCTGTCACATTTCTGTCAGCAGCTTCTTAGTGATTTGCTAATAAGTTCTGGTATTTCATACGTGAGTAAAGTTTTGTCAATATTTGTACCAAAAAAAATTCTTATATCCCTCTATTTCTAGTTAGTATTAACAATATAGTACTTATATCACGTAGGAAATTCATTGAAAAACAAAAATATTTCCCTACAAATATTTCTTTATCTATCTCTACTAACATAGGGGAGTGTTATATTGCTAACTCATAACTTAATTGCTAATTACAACTAAATAGTAGCCATTAGATATTCAAATTAAGAGCTTAGATCATTAATCCCTAAATGTCAATACGATCAACGAAAAACGTCAATAAGGTCATAGGATTAATTCCAAAAAATATCAATAGGGGTATTAATGTCAATTAATTACATGCTTAGTTATAACTAACTTTTAAAACAAATCCCAAAACTTTAAATTCATATCACATATATCAAATTAAAGATAATTTCATAAGGATTCCAACGATATCCTACATGCATATGTTCCGACATCAAAATTTGAAAAAAAAATCGAAATTTTTTAATTTTTTCGTACAATCAGAAATGTCAACATACTATATAAAATATGTCAATATAATACATGTAGAATGTCAATATAAGCAATGTGTTAACATTCTTAAAGCATTGTGTTGACATTCTCAAAGCATTGTGTTGACATTCTCAAAGCATTGTGTTGATATTTTCGGAACACTGTATTGACATTCTTAAAGCATTGTGTTGACATTCTCAAAGCATTGTGTTAATTAATAAAAATGAAAATTACACGTGACAAATTGTAGACCACACGTTTTCTAAAATCCTATGGCCTTAAATTAGTTGTAGTTAGCAATTAAATGATGAGTTAGCAATTGATCACTCCCCTATATCCCTCTATTTCTAGTTAGTGTTAACAATATAGTACTTATATCACGTAGGAAATTCATTGAGAAACAAAAATATTTCCCCACAAATATTTCTTTATCTATCTCTACTAACATAAATATATTGATATATATAAGTAATTTAATGGAGTAGTTAGCTAATTAAATGCTATCTATATTTGTGTTTAACATAGGAAATGTTAAGCTGGCAACGCTAATTTGGGTGACATTGTACCACCAATTGTTGCCATTGGATATAAAAATCGGACTGCTCTATCTAAGCCTGCCACATGGCAGGTGAAATTATATAAAAAAAAGAAATTTTTTTTTGAGAAAGGGTATTTTCGAGAGTCACGTTTGAGCGGTTATTCACCATCCTTCAATCACGTTATTTTCCTTATTTTCTCTCTCGCAAATCTCTTCAGAGATATATAAAATCCATTCAACCTACAAATCCCAAAGAAACTCCAATCTCCAATTGCCTCCTACAACCTTCCGGCGAAACCAATTCATTTTTGGTGTAACATGTTTTTTGAATATCAGATTGCTTGGTTATATATTATGCATTGCTTTTCTCTGTACTCACAATTGCATATCTGTGTTAAAATTGCATTTGTGAAGACTCGAGGTTCGGGCAGCAGTTCGGCCAACCATTTGGTGTAGCAGAGAAAGAAAGCTGTGAAGTTGCTAACTAAACCATTGTGTAGATGCGCGAAATATCGAGAACTAGGTCACCATGATGCTAGGAATTGCGGTCTGAAAAGGGGAAAAACATAGACATTATTTAGCTAGGAGTAATACTTTGTTGTTTTCCTTGTTTATAACGGTGTTCGGTTCTGATTGTTCTACAGTATAACAACTTTGTTATGCTAAAATGTATTTTTGTTTTGGGCTAGCATAGTTTAATCAACAGATTGCTTATTAATAAAGTTGACATTGCTTGTTAGTGATAACAAGTTTGCTTATTATGTATTATAACTCAATTTCATTGCCGTGTGATAATATGTAGTTTACTTGTCTGTTGGTTATTTTTTCTTTACCGAGGAAGGTCTGCACTCTTTCATTTTAGTAATAGCTGCGTTAAAAATGCATCACCCTCTGCTATTAACACTTATGTTTTTGCATAGATCCAGATGATGATTAATGCCAAGAAACACATGGCCAAACTATAAAACCAAGGTCAATGAAAGTCTAAAAACATCATAGTATGAAACAAATAAAAAACCATCACGAATGAAGAGTTAGTTAAACCAAAAAACCATCAAACTATTCATCTATATTCAAACAAAACAAATTATCAATGAACTCATGAGGTTCATATCCATCGGAATGACGCTCGGATCCACAGTGAGGTTCATCAGATTGACTTCTTCGGTCCTCATCTTCCTCAGGATCTTTGGATGCCTTCCTTTTTCTAACCATTGTAAAAGTGAATACTGCATTGCACGACTAAAATAATTAGACTATTGAATATAGAATCACTAAAAATTTTAAACTAAACAAGAAACAATTCTAGGCAACCACCATTATAAAGCAATTGTACATAATAAACAAGCAATTGTGATAAAATAGTGGAACAAAAGCAATAACCAAGCAATAGTAACGATAAAATGCAAAGCCAATAGCAAAACAAACAGTATCTTCGCGACTATACATGAAGCACTTTCAAATGAATAAGAAAGATTGACATCCGCGAGCAAGCACACAAATTGGACAAGATAAGCAATTATCACTTACTAATCAAGCAATTCATTTTAGTTTTTGGAATTTGATTCTAAGCAAGCAATTTGTATTATGTGGACAATCAATTAATCAAACACAGTGAAGCAATTCACTATTTTTTTTGCTTTAAGTGTAGATAAAGCAATCTATAATGTTTAATCAAGCAATTCACCACAGCCTCGTCAAGCAATTAACGCATAAGCTTAATCAAACTTAGTGAAGCAATTCAATCTATTTCTTGCCTAAGTGCAGATAAAGCTATCCATAATGTTTAGTCAAACAATCCACCACAAGCTCATCAAGAAATTAAAGCATAAGCTGAATAAAAAATTGCATACAGTCATCAAACCATTAGAGGGATAACCATTTATAAAATTGCATACACGTCAATTAATTTCATAAAATAAATAAAATTAAAAAGAAGGTTTTATTTTAGAACAAGCATAATTAACTCCGGAACTAGCAAGTAGTCAGTCAATAATAAGCAAACACAAAAAAATAGATGACAACCAAGCAAAGAATAAAAAAGAACCAAGCACATCTCACCGAACTACACATTATTCTGTCTGTAGCACAACAAGCAAGCATTACAGTACAACAAAGCATTTAACAAGGCTTAATAACACGTCATTAATATGTATGAATCTCATCGGGATCCCGTTACTAAAAAGTGTACTGGATCTTTTTCTAACAAGCAACCAACACAATTAAAACAAGCAATTCCTAATGCTCAGCAAAACATAAGCAATTAGTCGGATACGGAATGAAGCAATCCAGAAACAAGAATTCATACTAAGTGCTGGTGCAAAACGTAAATAAAGGTTTCATCCAGAAATGTAAGCAAATGATTCATACAAATATCAATCAATTAAAGAACACAGGAATTTAGAATACGCAAAGCAGCATCAGTCGCATATGGAATGGAGCAAATTAGGGAACAATAGAAACAAGAACCAATCAACATAAACAATAAGCGTAATGAATTTAGCAGGGGTGTTGGTGATAATCAGTCCAAAAAAAAAAGCAATAGCACGATAATCACTATGTATAGAACCTAAGTAATCACTAAGCAGTCAGACTAAGAAATAAAGAAACGAAAATCGAACCAATCGAGCAGTCGCAGGGAGTGGAGGCAAACTTCCCGTTAATAAAACTTTCAAGCGCGAACTTGGAGAAATCGCTACTGGAGCAGTCGCGGGCAGTAACGATGAGCAGCAGAAATCGCTGATGGGGAGATTTGGAGAGAGATGGGTTGATTGGGGAGAGAGAATGGATTCAGTTTTGAAGTAGTGGGAGGGAGTTATCGCTGATTGGAAGAGAATATGAATCAGCGCCCTAATTTACCGGGATTTTCCATTCCGTATCAGTTTTAATTTCAGGAAAAAGACATAATTATCCTTGTAAGCAACAAATTGTGAACACCCAAGCAATCCGTACTCTATTTCTACAATTCAATCTCAGCCATCTATATAGAAGATTTGATGGCTATAAATGGTGTTACATTGTCACTTTAATTAAGGTGTCACCATAGTGGGCCCCGTTGAACATATGCGTAAACTTTTGTGATTAATTTCATTTTAATTTTCGAGCTTTACCGAATAACCCTTAATTATTCAACGACTTGTTTTTGTTATAATAATAAATTTCATCGAAGTCCATTCGCATGGTGCAACCGAGAATGTGAAATCAGTACATGCATGATTATATGTCCCGAATGCTAAAACTACTACTACACTTATTTATAATAATGCACATTTATAAAAAAAATAGTACTCACTCCATCCCATGTTACTTGAGGATTTGTTTCTCGTTTAGTAAAACATTGATAGGAATGAGAATTTTATCAATGTATTTGGAGAATGACTCTCAAACCTTATAGCTATTACTTTAATTTTACAAATAACAAATTTAAATTTATAATTATCTTTAATTATAGATAATTATGGTGGATCATATTAAATGTTCCAATAGTAATTGGCGGAGTGTGGCAGGAGGACACTCCTGCCCACATGGTCGGGGAGGCGGTGATCGATAGCCTACAAAGATGGCCTACAAAGACCCTCGGAGTCACCTATGGAATTTCAATTGTAGTAGCTCCTCATGCCCAGAAGGAATCCCTCAGTTGTGTAATCCAGTTTGTGATCGCGGCTTGGGTCGGTCTGATGACAGTTAGAGCATGAATAACGCATCCGGGCCGGGCCGCAACTCGCGAGTCCCGGCCCGTGTTTAGCGTTGGAGGCGGTTGAGTCACGGCCCGGGACGGTCCCGAGGACGCAGTTGCGTCCCCGGGCCGCTCCCGAGGCCCGTCCCGGCCTAGCGTTAATCGGCATGGGCCGTGCCGCAATGAGTCCCGGCCCGACGTTATTTGTGGTTCGGGCCGGGCCGGGCCGCAACTTCTTAAATTTTTTTTTTTAAAAATTCGAAAATTAATATATAAATACCACTCTTCCATCCATTTTCAAATCACTTCAACTTCATTCTCTCTCACTCTCACGATAAAATTTGAAAAATGCCGCCTCAGCGTGAAGGCCAACGAGCAATCGAAGCTCAAATGGCTCGAATGTTAGAGACGGCGATGCCCGCAATCCAAGAAGAAATCAACAACGAGGTGGAACGCTATCAAGCTGCTATCCAAGCGTGGAACGAGTAACACAACCGGGTACCGCGTACTTAGATGTATATCCACCGAGACCGTGAACAAGCTGGTTTGCGGCTTTTCATGGATTATTTCTCTGCAGATCTTCGATGGAGTGATCAGATGTTCCGTCGCCGGTTCCGGATGCGGAGGCATGTGTTCTTGCGCATTGTCAACGCAGTTGTGGCTCGTGACGCGTACTTTATGCAAACCTTCGATGCTGTCGGGCGGCAAAGTATATCGACTTTACAGAAATGCACATCCGCCCTCCGCCTACTCGCTTACGGAACAACTGCAGATATGTTTGATGAGTACCTCCATGTGAGCGAGCATACTGGACGCGCTTGCCTAGCCAAATTCTGTCGGGCAGTGATCGAAGCATTCAAGGACACATACTTGAGAAAGTCAACGTCCGATGATGTTCGCAGATTGGTGCGAATGCACGAGGAGAGGCACGGCTTCCCGGGGATGCTGGGCAGCATCGACTGTATGCACTGGTCGTGGAAGAATTGTCCAATGGCTTGGAGAGGAGCATTCACTAGCGGGCACAAGGGCTCGCATCCAACGATTGTGTTGGAGGCCGTTGCCGACCAACGGTTGTGGATCTGGCATGCCTACTTTGGAGTCGCTGGGTCGAACAACGACCTCAATGTGTTGAACGGGTCTCCATTGTTCAACGACTTGTGTGCCGAGCGAGCGCCTACCGTAGAGTTCACGGCCAACCACCGTCGGTACACTATGGGGTACTATCTGGCAGACGGGATCTACCCTAGATGGCCCGTGTTCGTGAATACCATCACATGTCCGACTATGAATAGGAGGAAGTTGTTTGCCAAAAAGCAAGAGGCGGCTCGGAAAGATGTGGAGCGCGCATTTGGAGTTCTCCAATCACGTTGGGCTATAGTGAAGGGACCGGCCCGTGGTTGGCACCGTCCGCTAATCGCCGACATCATGTATGCATGTATCATAATGCATAACATGATCGTTGAGGACGAGGGAGACAACGCCACTGATTGGAGCGACGATTCGCTTGTCAGCGCCAGCAGTAGCTACACTGTCACCGATCCGACCGTGCAAGGTGTTCCTCACTACGTGCGCAATGTCATGGCCCGTTCAGCGGCGATGCGCCAAGAAGATCAACACACACGCCTCCAAGCGGATCTAATTGAAGAAATTTGGAACCGCAATTGACTTATGTTTTAAATTTTTTTTTTTCGAATTTTTAAATTTCAATGTTGTAATTTTCTATTTTCCGACTGAACAATGAATTTTCCCGGTTTTAATTGTTCAATGTATTCTATTTTACGATTAAAATATGTTGTGAATAGTGCAGATGAATAGTTGTGGCCTGAGTTGTGGCCCGAGTTGTGGCCTGCGGTGTTAATGGAGTTGTGGCCTGGAACCCCTAATTTGAAGGAATGATGACGTGGAGGAGACTTGCGGCCCAAATCCGGGCCAGGGTTATTCATGCTCTTATGCTCGTTCCCAATATTATCCGGCAACTTTATTGGAGACTGAGGAATACTGGACATAAATTTCCATTTCCAGAAAGTAGAGTTGACAAGTGGGTGAGATTGTATTTTGTCACAACCAGGCCCCAGCCCAGTTAGTCCCGGCCAACTTGAGGCCAGAGTTGACTCAGGACCATGACTGAAGCTGGCTGGGCTAGGCTCCATATTTAATAAATCTAGATGCAATCTAGTTGGGATGGAAATATTTTTTTATGTATTAAAAAAAAAAGATCACGTACTATTAAAAAATAAAATAGTGACAATTGAATGATTAGATTAATTAAAAGATGTTCTGTTTTCATCTATGGTCAATATATATAATTGGTGTATATATTGATTTTAGAATTACATGAAATATTGGTTAATTATATTTGAGAAAATGGTCTAACTGAAGTACTATATCATCAATCGATGAGTCCAGTTTAAATTCGCTTGTTTTAAAATTTGTCGTGTCATAGAAAAAAAGGAAAACAAGAGATGGCAACCATTGTGATCGGTTGCAATGGAAGCAATAACAAGTCCAGCTGCTACCGTTAAAGGCCCGTCTATGTGTATATTTCTGAGTATTTACCATAAAATAGAAACAGGTTATACTCTTTCATGAAAATCTATTAATAAACTTAACGTGATTAAAGTGAAAATGATATTTAATTTGCAGAAGCATGATACAAAATCTCAATCTCAAATGGCAAAGTCACAAAATCAAAGAAATGTTCTCAATCCAGAAATGAATGCAATACGAACAAAACTTGGATCATATCCATCTTGTAGACTTGCATCTTCGTTCTCCAACTATAAGCAGACATGATCTGTAGAGCAATTTCTACAAAGATATTTTGATAGTTACTATTTAAAAATTGGGTAACCTTCTCCTAAATAAGGAGCAACTAATATGCTTCTATAATGGGCCAGTGTTATTATAATTTCAAATGACAAAGGAAGGAAATTTATGATAAAGATTAGAGAAAAATGTAATTTCTAGGGGCAACTAATGTACATGTGATTCCAAGATTCCTTGATGTAATTTAGTTAAAAGTAGCTTTGTTAATCACACCAATTTTAATAATAAACCGACACCATATAATCTTGGCGGTATTATGTTAGAGATTATATGAAGTGAGGACTATCATTAATTTTAAAAGGCTTGATAATCTATACTAGTACTTAAAAGTGAGAGTTTATTTAAGTTACTATAATACCTATAATACCCATTTTGGAAGGAAAATGGTAAAATCAGATGTATTTACTATTTTTTTATGCGAAGAAAGAGAGAGGGAGGGGGACATATTAGAGAAACGAGAAGAGGGGGATTGGGGAAAAAATTGGTATAATAAAATGATAGCTTCTCATAGAAGATTAAACACTTATATAAACACAGTTTCACACCATTAATCTCCATTTTTTTTGTACTGATTTCTGATTTCTTCATTTTTAATTTTGATTGCAGCAGAGAAAATCTCTTGGAATCCGGCGACAGCTCCGACGACGGATGACGACCGCGGCAAGGCTGAGGGAGGAGGGGTGGTGGCGGCAAGGCGGCGGCTGGCTCATCGCCGGCGTCGGAGGACAGGAGCACCAGCCAGCACAGGTCGTGGAGGTGCCCGTTCAGACACAAAGAACTCCACAGCGCCGTTGAAGCAGGGCGGTGGAGCTGCGAGTCAGGCGGCGAGGCTGTGCGGAAGGAACGCCAGCGCACACCACAAGGAGGGCGGCGAGGTTGGCCGGGGCAGGCGGGCTGCGAAGTAGCGAGGCGGAGGGAGCACCGATGAGGGAGAGAAAGAGAGAGAGAGAGAAGAGGAAATGGTGGCTCCTCCGCGTCCTCGGCTGTCTTCTCCGGGCGAGCAGACCGGCGAAGTGGGTGTTGGGAGAATCAGCTGCCGTTCTACAATACACCCTACGGCACAACTCCCTCCATTCCCTCATTGCCGGACGTCATTTTCTGCCTGAGTACAGACAAGGAGACCGATAGAGTAAGGGTGATGGAGAAGTGGAAGGTGTGGCGGCGATGCAGGCTGATTGAGAGAGAAAGGGAGGTGGATGTGGAGGTGGAGATTTATAGTGATAGTGCAGCGCCGATTTGGGGAGAGGGAGAAGGCGGCGCCGATTTTTCATGTAGGATTTTGTAGGGAATTTTAATTTATGGTGTACTATTATTTGGGCTTTATTTGTGTTCGATATTAGTTTAAGGAGTGTATTATTTGGGCTTTATTTGTATTGGTATTTTAGTTTATGGAAGTGTATTATTTGGGCTTTATTTGTGTTAAATTTTATGAATGATTGAAATTTTTTAAAAATTTAGAGTTCCAAATTGGGTTTTATGGCTATATCATTATATTTATGTTTTAAATATTAGGTTTTAATTCAGACTATTAATTTATAAGACTTTGTATAAATATTTTTAATTTAAATTATATTTTGTAATTAATTTTGTATATTATTATTTTTCCTTTTATTGGACTTTTAATTTAAAAATATAGGTATGATTATTGGAAATTGTTGTATAGTAAAATGAATTTTTAACTTGATGAATTCAATAATAAATTTGGAGGTTTTCTATTTAAAAAAATTAATAATAATACTTGGAACTAAAATTATTTAGTTATTAATACATACTAAATTGTTTGCAAATTATATATATATTTTTCATAAATTAACTTATGAAAATTCTTTAAAGAGATCAAATCTCTTGAATTATAAAATTCAGAAAAATAATACTACTCCCTCCGTCTATTAAATGCTTAACTTTTCATTTTTCGTCCGTCTGCCAATAAATGTCTCATTTCAACAATAATGCATATTTTTTAAATGTCTTATTTTAATTACATTTTCTGAAATGGAAACATCTTTATTTCTACTTTATCATTATCTTATTATTATATTCATTCTCTGCTCAATTTTTTTTAATTTTTAACATATTTAACATACTTATAAATATATATTTATATTCAAGATATATAAATATATTTATATTTAAATTACTAGAAGTACACATAGTTATAATTGAGTTGATTTTGATTTATTCTACTACTAGATAAGATCATTTTATTTATGACTTTGAATTCTATTTCTTTTTTATAATTTTCAAAATATTATCATGTACTCCACTATTGAATTTAATTTTGATGAAACTGCATTTGTTAATTGTGATTTTTTTTATTTGTATTTCTTATTCTATTTCATCCACACATCTCTTTTTTTGTTATTTCTTTTACACATAGTTATATTTGAGTTGATTTTGATTTATTCTACTACTAGATAAGATCATTTTGTTTATGACTTTGAGTTCTATTTCTTTTTTATAATTTTCAAAATATTATCATGTAATATTGAATTTAATTTTGATGAAAATGCATTTGTTAATTGTGATTTTTCTTTTTTCTTTTGTATTTTTTTATTCTATTTCATCCACACATCTCCTCTTTTGTTATTTCTTTTATTTTATACTACTACACTCATATCAAATACTATTAAAATAGTACTATATAATAATCTGCTAAAATATGAAATGCTTCATTGAGAGTGGGTTGAGAGAAGTGCAAATATCTTTTTATTGTTGTTTATAATATTTTTAATTGTTAATAATATTACAAATACTTATTTTAATTAGTTTTTATCTGTAAATATATTTTTATACTTATTTACTCTATATTCTTTATTTTAAGTTAATTACACCATAGCGATAATGTTTGGGTGATGGAATTGTCGGATAAGATTATGATAGAATAATGTGTCGCAATCTTACTCTTTAGAGCATCCGCAATGGTACATAGGTTAGCAATAGGCCAGCCATTCTCTCCCCTGCCACGTCAGCAGCACTAAAAAATCTACCTGTCACATCAGATTTAGGCCAGCTGCAAAAAAATAATTAAAAAAATACTGCATTTACGGAATTAAAATTACGATTAAATTACGGAATTAAATTTACGAGACATATACGGGAAAATTCATTAATTGCATTTAAAAAGGTACATAGATAAAAAAAAATTACATTTAAAAAGGTACATAGATAAAAAAAAAAAAACTATCGCCGTGCAATCCTCCGTGCCCACAACTCTTCAATTATATCCTTTTGGAGTTGAATATGAGCATCCACTTGGCGCATGTTGGCAAATTCCTTGAGGCGACCGGCTTCATCGAGAGGTACCCCCCTTCGTACACTAGGGGTGGCCGTTCCGTGGCTTGGACCGACTTCATCGTCATTGGCCCAGCTAGTCAGTTGTACGCCTTCGTCTTCGACGATCATGTTGTGCATGATAATGCAGGCGTACATTATCTGGGAAACGCAGCCGACATCCCACAAACGCGTTGGACCCTTAATCGCCGCCCATCGAGACTGGAGCACACCAAATGCGCGCTCCACGTCCTTGCGCGCCGACTCCTGTCGTTCCGCAAAGTAGGCCTTCCTTTCATCACTTGTTTGCCTGATCGTCTTCACAAAGACAGGCCACCGAGGGTATATCCCATCCGCCAAGTAGTAGCCCATATCATGCCGGTTGCCGTTGGCCACAAATGAGACGGCTGGACCGACGCCCTGACACTTCTCGTTGAAGAGGGGAGACGAGTTGAGGACGTTGAGGTCGTTGTTCGACCCGGCTACCACAAAATATGCATGCCAGATCCACAGCCGGTAATCAGCTACGGCCTCGAGGATCATCGTGGGATTCTTTGACTTGTAGCCGGTCGTGTAGGCCCCCTTCCAGGCAGTCGGACAGTTCTTCCACTCCCAATGCATACAATTGATGCTGCCTAACATCCCG
This sequence comes from Salvia hispanica, assembly GCF_029641045.1. Classification (NCBI taxonomy): domain Eukaryota; kingdom Viridiplantae; phylum Streptophyta; class Magnoliopsida; order Lamiales; family Lamiaceae; genus Salvia; species Salvia hispanica. Next base: position 23,932,240 of record NC_142697.1, read on the forward strand.
GGGAACCCATGCTGCTCCCCGTGCATCTGCATCAGCTCCTGACAATCTTGGGGGGTAGGGCTTCGAAGGTACTCATTCCCGAATATTTCAATCACGCCCCCACAGAAATTCTTCAGACATTCCAGGGCTGTCGACTCACCGATGTGGAGGTACTCATTCCACATGTCTGCCGCGCCTCCGTAGGCCAACTGCCTGATTGCCGCCTTGCACTTTTGAATAGGGGTGTGGCCGGGTCTGCCAGCCGCATCGTGCCTAAAGCGAAAACACATATATCGACGCTCTAATGCGCCAACGATGCGCATAAACAATTCTCTGCGCATTCTAAAACGCCGCCGGAACATGTTGGCGGGAAACTGCGGGTTCTCTGAAAAGTAGTCGTCGTACAGCCTCTGATGTGCAGCGGCGTGATCCCGATCAATCACTGCTCGGCGGTGGACAACCCATGGAGGGCGAGGTATCGCCGGCTGTTCCACCCTACGCATGTACCGCTCCATCTCGCGGTTCATGTAGGCATTCATAGCCTCGTTCATCCTCCGTTCGTACTCCTCAGCATCCCCACCACTACCACCACCGCTACCACCCGCGTTACTCATCGCTCGATGATGCTCTTGTACAGAAAGTTAGAGAGAGAGAAAACTCGTTAAAACAAGTGGTGCAAATGAAAATGAAACTAAAATTGCGTTTATATAGGTTTTTTTTTTAAAAAAAAAAAAACAAAAATCGGCGCTGGCCGATCGGGCCGTCACAATGGCGGCTAGCCGATCGGCCAGCGCATCGGCCAGCGCCGAGCGATCGGCAAGCCCACGCCGGTCCGCTCGCCGATTTTGCGCTGGCCGACTCCAATGGTTCAGCTAGCCGATCGGCCAGCGCGACGAATCGGCTAGCCGGTCGCTAGCCGATCATTGGAGATGCTCTTACGTAGAATAACAACTAAAATTAAGTAGATATGATTGAACTTTTTTTTAATTTGAATAGAGTTCTAAAGTTAGAGCTATATTATTATGTTTTAAAGCAAGATTTAATATGGGCTATTAATTTATTGTACTTTGTATAATATATATTGTCCAAATTATTAATTTTTAATTAAGTATTTTTATTTATATATTAATTAATTTGTCTTCAATTTGATTTATTCTACTACTAGATAAGATAATTTTGTCTATGACTTTGAGTTATATTTTTTTTAAAATTTTCAAAATATTATCATGTACTATTGAATTTAATTTTGTTGAAAATGCATTTATTAATTATGATTTTATTTTATTCGTTTTATCATGTCTACTTAATTCTAAAAAAATATGTTTTTAGTTGTAAACAATTACTGTGTTGGAATTTCAAAACTTATGAACTATTGGAGTGTTATTGTTATTCTTATTTTTTGTTTGCATTTATGAATAGTTATGTTTTGTTAATCGAAACAAGTGAACTATTTATTCGTTCAAATAGTTTGCTTTTTTTTTTTCTTTTGTAAATAATAGTATTATATTTTTCTTTATTTGTATGTCTTATTTAATTCCATCCACACATCTCTTTTGTTATTTCTTTTATTGTACACTATTACACTCATATCAAATATGAAAATAGTACTCCTACTGTTTCATAGTAGTGAAGTCATTTTGTCATTTTGATACATTTCATAGTATTAGAGTCATTTTCTTTTTTAGTAAAGTCAACATATTCTTCTCACTTACTTTACTCTCTCTTACTTTATTCTCCCACCATCTCTCTATCTTTTTCATTTCTTACTTTATCATTCATTTACTTAACTCACTTAACACAATTTTTCTTAGATTACGTGGCGAAAATAAACGTATCCATTACTATGGAACAAATGGAGTATACAATCATCTGCTAAAATATGAAATGTTTTACTGAGAGTGGGTTGAGAGGAGTACAAATTGTTTATAATATTTTTAATTATTTATAATATTACAAATACTTATTTTAATTAGTTCTTATTTCTAGATATATTTTTATACTTGTATACTCTATATTCTTTATTTTAAGTTAATGTATCTTAATTATTTAAAAATATTTTATATGCACTGTTAACACTAGTTAAAATAAACATTAAGGAAAGAATGTTGAGCTATTTATATAAATGCTGCAAACTATAGTTCATACTTTGTTTATGAAAATCCAAATTAGATAAAATAATTTACTCTCTTAGTCCTATAAAAAATGTTTTAGTTTTCTTTTTAGTTTGTCTCAATAAAAATATCGTATTTTCATTTTAGAAAAAATTTCTCTCTCAAATTAACATAAAAATCATATTTTACCTCTGTTAACACACAAAATAAAATTTCCTAAAATTTCAAGTTATTTCACAAGCGTGACTGCTAAGAGTAATAAACATAAAGGCAATTAATGCGAAAACGATACATTCTTCTACAAAGTGTGACTGCTAAGAGTAATAAACATAAAGGCAATTAAAGCGAAAACGATACATTCTTCTACAAAGTTTTTGCTTAAAACACCACCAACACAAAATCTCAATCTCAACATATTATGAATAACAATAACTTGTAGAAAGAATGACTTTATGGTACTAAAAGACAACGGCAAATGAATTACAAAATGATAGAGTAGAAACACAACGTGGATCATCTCCTTTTCTTAGACTTGCACGTTCTCCTATAAAAAAAACAACCAATTTTCTTCATGATGACAAATGTACAAAAATTGATTAAAACATGAATTTCAAGGTACTTAATTAATATGCATCAATTTAGATAATTAATAATGCATCAAAATTCGATGGGTTTTTAAGTACTATTAAACATGCATCAAAACCAATCACTTTATCAGATTCGACGTACTCTTCCTTGGGTATGTTCTTAGAGGAGATCACATCGTTTACGAAACTAAAAGCCTAATAAAATAAAAATTCATTAAAGAAAAGAAGGTTGTTGAACTGTCACGTCACAAATTACCATCTCAAAGGTTTTAATTGATTTGAAGAATTGAAAATGATTTTTTTTATCACTAACATTTACTCCCTCCGTCCCGGATAATTCGTCCCACTTTGACCGGGCACGGGTTTTAAGAAATCTAATGGGAAGTGAGTTGAAAGAAATCTAATGGGAAGTGAGTTGAAAAAAAATGGTGGCATGTAGGTCTTACTTTTAAAATACTTAGTTTTATAATAAAATGTGAGTAGGAATGAGTTAGTGGAATATGTGGTCCACTACCAAAAATGATAAAAGTGAAGTGGGATAAATTATGTGGGACGGACTAAAATGGAATATTGGGACGAATTATCTGGGACGAAGGGAGTAGTAATAAACAACTTACAATTACGCAATGTATTGAGTGGGCCGCATGTAAAAGCCCATGGAATGCTCAGATTGCTATTTTCGTCTATTCAGCCCAAACGGGATTGGATTTAGCCCAAAATCAACAAATTGTGTGTCAAACTATTGATATTCTAAACGGTTCATACATTCATAAATTAATAAAACATTTTGGAGTGAGATTGAATGTTGTCTGTGATGAACCATGAAAAGGGCTAAGTCAATGTTGTCTGTGATGAACCATGAAAAGGGCTAAGTCAAGTGATTAGTTTAGAAGAGTGATGAAAATTTATAAGAAGCATGAAAAAGCTTATGCCACAAAGCTAGTTAGGATCTAATTGCTGTGATGTTTTTTCCCACACCATAATTGGTACTAGATTAATGGTGTTTATATAGTGTAATGCACAAATGAGGATTCTCTGCTTTTTTGTCATAATAGGATGAAGTGAGAAAGTGTTATCTCATAAATTGAGTTGGTGTATTCTTTTTTCTTTATGGACCCCACAAGCTAGCAATTGAACGGTGAATAGTGTGACAAACTCAATTAATACAATAAGCAATCCGACTCTAATTATATCACAAAAATTTTATTCAACGGACTCTTAGAAAATCGAGCTTGACAACTGTTAGGTATAGATCAGCCGAAGGCTTGATAACAATTCAAGTACCTACAACGATTCTGAGGAGATCAACCCTCAGATAACAGATCTGATACAAGTACTAAAGCTATAACTGCAATCTGCAATAATCAAGTCTGAAACACTAAGTAAACAAATTAGTAACTTCAAGACAAAAATATACAGAAGTAAAGGCAAGATAGAAACAAAGAGCAGAAGAAAACAAGGTTTTAATGTGGCTCAAGTTGCACCAGGTACAACTGCACAGATCTATTAAACCGGCCCTCAAATATCCAGCCAACTCCGATTTGCACCAAGGGAGAACACAGACCGACCACAGTCGATCAAGGCAATTCACACCGGAACCCTAGATCCACCACCATACATCCACCACTCAAACAACCGCTTCACACCGGTCACAGCAACAACCCTCACGGTCTCGCAAGAACTCCTCCAGAACAAGAAACCACCAACCAGTCTAAGAAACACAAGACCAGGAAACCAGAGGTTTCCTCACAACCGCACACCTTCGAGCTCACTCCAGAGAAGAAGGAAGACAGCTAAACTCTCAAGATCACACAGAGAGAACGAACCAGATTGAGGGCAGAAAACCCTAAATCTGCATAAGAAGAAGGAGTTCCAGCGAAGAGAGAGAGTGTGTGTAAAGTGAGGCGGATCAAACAAGAGGGAGTATATATATATGACACACATATAACACCCAATCACACACTGACACGTAGCTAGGGTTAAGAGATGGGCCAGCAGGTAGATGGGCAGTGGATATTGGGCCCGGGATTAAACACTTGGGCCTCCTGCATAATGGCCCACAATCTAATATTCTCCACCTTGGGCCTTATCAGGAGAGGCATTGGATTTGATCTTGTGCTTTTCATCATTGCCAAAAACATGCTTACAATGTCTTAGACCTTAGTAAGCACAACTCCCACAGATTGTGGTTTTTAAAACCTTTTAGAAAAAGCAGAACTTTAGCAAGAGGTAAAACACAACCAAGGGAGAGAACCTGATATACCAGTATTACCTATCCACTGTCAATGTGGAGTTTTCTGATGCAGGACAACATTTTCTCCACTGACAAGCACTTAGTACCCATATCAGCTGGATTGGAGTCTGTATGGATCTTCTCCAACAACACTTCACCTTTCTCCACAACATCTCGGATAAAATGAAACCTGACATCAATGTGCTTTGTCCTGTCATGAAACACAGGATTCTTGCACACTTGGATAGCTGACTGGCTGTCAGAGTAAACAACTATGGGCTGCTTAAGGAACCTTAGTTCACTCACAACCCCTTTTAACCATAGGGCCTTTTTCATTGCTTCAGTGATATCAATGTACTCTGATTCAGTAGTTGAGAGAGCCACAATGTGTTGCAATTGTGACTTCCAACTCACACAGGAACCTCCAAGAGTGAAGACATATGATGTTGTTGACTTCCTCTTGTCCCTATCATTAGAATAATTCGAATCTATAAAACCACACAGGTTAGTAACATCTGAACATTTAGAAAAATGCAAACCATAATGAGAAGTATGCTTAAGATATCTGAGCAGCCATTTCAAGGCTTCCCAGTGAGGTTGTCCTAGATTTGCCATGTATCTGGAGAGGCAGGAGATTGAGTAGGCTATGTCTGGCCTGGTGCTCACCATCAGATACATCACTGATCCTATGGCATTGGAGTAAGGAATTTTCTTCATTGTCTGAACCTCATCTTCATTCTTAGGACACTGATCTTTGCTAAGAACAAAGTGAGCTGCCAAAGGAACAGTACATGGCTTAGCATCAGCCATGTTAAACTTGCTCAAAATTTTCTTCGCATAGGAACTCTGATGCAGAGTCATCCGAGAGTTTTTTCTATCTCTCACAATATCTATTCCCAGAATCTTCTGTGCATCTCCCAAGTCCTTCATCTCAAAGTTAGAACAAAGCATGTCAGTTGTAAACTTCACTACAGGAGCAAAGATCTTAGTGTAGTCCACCCCCTCTTGTTGAGTGAATCCTTTTGCTACCAGCCTAGCCTTATATCTAGGCCCAGTAACCTCCTGCTTCAGCTTGAATAGCCACCTACACTCAACAATAGTACAGTTAGAGGGTTCAGGTACCAAAATCCAAGTTTTATTCTGAATTAAGGACTTCATTTCTTCCTCCATAGCTAAGAGCCACTTGGGGTAGAACATAGACTTGAGAGCCTGCTTATAAGATTGGGGCTCATCTCCATCAGCCTCATAGACATTGAAGGCCATATTTACAAGATTCACTTCATCAGCAAATCTTCTTGGCTGATTGATGGTCCTTCTTCCCCTGTCCCTACACAACAAATAATCAGTCAGATCATTGTTAGAGTCTAAATTTTGATTATTTACAACTGGAACTTCTTCCCTATTTGGTGAATTTGGAGTTGCTTCAGCTTCAGCTTCTTGTCTGGGAACATATTCCTGGATTTGAGGTCCATCCACCTCATTTGGAACAGACTCCACCTCATTTGGAGTAGGCTCAGAAGTAATTGGAGTGACAGACTCAGAGAGGCAAGGGAACTCTGACTCATTTAAGATAACATCTCTGCTAACAGCAACTCTGAAACCAGACTCATCTCTAAGACACACTCTATACCCTTTAACACCCTCAGGGTATCCCAAGAAAACACACTTCCTAGACCTAGGGTCAAGCTTATCAGTCTTTTGGTGTATAAAGGCACTACAACCAAAAACTCTAAGATGAGTGAGGCTGACATTTTTACCAGAAAACACAGACTCGGGGCACTTGCCCTTTAGGGGAACAGAAGGGGACCTATTCACTAGGTAGGCTGCTGTGATTAAGGCTTCCCCCCAGAATTTTTTGGACAGACCACTCAGGGTCAAGAGGCACCTCACTCTTTCCAGCAAGGTTCTGTTCATCCTTTCTGCCACCCCATTTTGTTGGGGAGTATAAGGTACAGTCTTGTGTCTTATGATACCTGCACTCACACATAAATCATCAATCTGAGAATTACAAAATTCTAAACCATTGTCAGTTCTCAGAATCCCAATTTTCCTTCCAGTTTGGTTCTCTATCAGCTTCATCCAGGTCTGAAATTTCACAAACACATCAGACTTATGTTTCATCAAGAAAACCCAGACCTTTCTGGAATAGTCATCCACAATAGACAGAAAATAAGAGTAGCCACCATGTGTAGAAACAGAAGCAGGGCCCCAAACATCAGCATGAAGGTATTCAAGCACATTTGCACTAGAGCAAGTAGGCACAGAAACAGGAAAAGACACCTTATGATGCTTTCCTTTCACACATGTATCACAAAAGGGGAGAGGCATGCTAACATCATTACTGACTAAGTAACCATTTTTATGCAAAAGATGCATGCCTTTCTTACTCATATGTCCTAGTCTATTGTGCCATAAAACAGTATTATTCATGTTCACAGCATGAGCAACATGATTATCACATAGGGGTTCAGCAGTGCAAACATACAGATTATGCTTTCTCTCAGCTTTGAACAAGCACAAGGAACCCTTAAAGATTTTCATAACACCATTGCCCCATCTACCTTCTAAGCCATCAGACTCAAGAGAGGCACAAGAAAGCAGATTATAATGCAAGCTAGGCACATATTTCACATTTTTCAAAGTCAACTTACAACCAGAGTTAAATTTGAAGCATACAGAGCCAATGCCTTCAATCTTGCACTGAATGTTGTTAGCCATAGAAACAAAACCATTAGTGACAGGGTTTAACTCAGTAAAAATATCTTTGAAAGGAGAGATATGGTAAGTGCAGCCTGAGTCTACCAACCACTCGGACTTGTTAAACTCTTTTTCCAGAGAGGCATTCACAGAAACAACATCATGTAGCATGAAGCAAGTTCCTTCATCATCAGACTTGACCATATTAGCAATTTGCTCAGAGTCATCCTTCTTATTTTTCTTAAGAGGACACTCCCTGCTGTAGTGTCCAAACTCATTACACTTGTAGCATCTCTTAGATTTTTTTGGGTCTTGAGAAAAGGATCTGGATTTGTTTCTGTAATGCTTTTTATTTCCCTTCTCAGAGGGTTTACCATTAGCCTGTCTGTCCTTTCCTCTGGTGTTAGATCTGCCTCTGACCTGCAAGGCTTTATCCAGAGCAGCCTTGGAGTCATTCTTCTCTTTTAGTTCCATTTCTTTGGATTTTAAGGAGCTCACAATCAGATCCAGGGAGGCAGTATCCCTCCCATATTTAATAGCTGCCTTAACATCACTGTAAGATTTAGGAATAGAGTTCATGAGAGCAATAGAGGTATAATCATCAATATTCTTGTCTCTAGACCTTTTAATATCAAGCACAAGCTTAGAGAAACAATCAATATTCTCATCAATATCCTTTGACATATCTAACTTGAATTTGAACAGTTTCTCAAGCAAATACATACGGTTGGACAAAGAAGTTTCAGTATACAAATCATCAAGCTTGTCCCATAAATCCTTGGCAGAGTCAATAACACCAACTTTCCTAATCACAGAGTCACTTAGGCTCAAGACAATAGTAGAGCAAGCCAACTCATTCATTTCTGCCCTAGTGGCATCAGTATCAGTATCAGAATAGCTAAGATCAACAGCTTTATACACTTTCTGCTGAATTAAAACACACTTAAGTTTCTGTTTCCAGATGCTGAAATCACCCTTTCCAATGAAAGGAGTGAGTCCAAAGGGAAGGTTTGCCATGTTGAAAAAGAACCAGGGGCTAACAAGCACACAACACAGAAGCACAGAGGAGAACATAACAAATCCACAAACCAAAGAAGGCTAACAGGAAACAGAAACAAGAACTTGAGCTTAATCTAGGAGTGATTCTGACAGAACAAGGTACAACAAGTTGTCAAGAACAACAGAGTATCCAATCCCCAAGATTTCACAGTTCACAAACACTCAATGCTTTGAGGGCGCAGGGGGTCACTGAGGCTGACTTAAGCTCTATTGCAGCTACACAGTTTTACAGACCACTTGAGGTAGCTTTAGGCAAAATCACCACCCACAATTAAATCCAAGAAACAACAGACAGAGAGAAGCACAGCGGAAAAACGAAGAGAAAACCAAGAAAAGCACAAAACACCAAAGAAGAAGGGTTCAGAAAAAACAAAACCAGACAAGAGACCGAAGGATCTCTTGATTTACCAGATATCCACGAAAGGTGCAAGGCTATGTGAATACCAAAGCCTTGACTGATCCTAACGTGGCTCTGATACCACTGTTAGGTATAGATCAGCCGAAGGCTTGATAACAATTCAAGTACCTACAACAATTCTGAGGAGATCAACCCTCAGATCTGATACAAGTACTAAAGCTATAACTGCAATCTGCAATAATCAAGTCTGAAACACTAAGTAAACAAATTAGTAACTTCAAGACAAAAATATACAGAAGTAAAGGCAAGATAGAAACAAAGAGCAGAAGAAAACAAGGTTTTAATGTGGCTCAAGTTGCACCAGGTACAACTGCACAGATCTATTAAACCGGCCCTCAAATATCCAGCCAACTCCGATTTGCACCAAGGGAGAACACAGACCGACCACAGTCGATCAAGGCAATTCACACCGGAACCCTAGATCCACCACCATACATCCACCACTCAAACAACCGCTTCACACCGGTCACAGCAACAACCCTCACGGTCTCGCAAGAACTCCTCCAGAACAAGAAACCACCAACCAGTCTAAGAAACACAAGACCAGGAAACCAGAGGTTTCCTCACAACCGCACACCTTCGAGCTCACTCCAGAGAAGAAGGAAGACAGCTAAACTCTCAAGATCACACAGAGAGAACGAACCAGATTGAGGGCAGAAAACCCTAAATCTGCAGAAGAAGAAGGAGTTCCAGCGAAGAGAGAGAGTGTGTGTAAAGTGAGGCGGATCAAACAAGAGGGAGTATATATATATGACACACATATAACACCCAATCACACACTGACACGTAGCTAGGGTTAAGAGATGGGCCAGCAGGTAGATGGGCAGTGGATATTGGGCCCGGGATTAAACACTTGGGCCTCCTGCATAATGGCCCACAATCTAATATTCTCCACCTTGGGCCTTATCAGGAGAGGCATTGGATTTGATCTTGTGCTTTTCATCATTGCCAAAAACATGCTTACAATGTCTTAGACCTTAGTAAGCACAACTCCCACAGATTGTGGTTTTTAAAACCTTTTAGAAAAAGCAGAACTTTAGCAAGAGGTAAAACACAACCAAGGGAGAGAACCTGATATACCAGTATTACCTATCCACTGTCAATGTGGAGTTTTCTGATGCAGGACAACATTTTCTCCACTGACAAGCACTTAGTACCCATATCAGCTGGATTGGAGTCTGTATGGATCTTCTCCAGCAACACTTCACCTTTCTCCACAACATCTCGGATAAAATGAAACCTGACATCAATGTGCTTTGTCCTGTCATGAAACACAGGATTCTTGCACACTTGGATAGCTGACTGGCTGTCAGAGTAAACAACTATGGGCTGCTTAAGGAACCTTAGTTCACTCACAACCCCTTTTAACCATAGGGCCTTTTTCATTGCTTCAGTGATATCAATGTACTCTGATTCAGTAGTTGAGAGATTCTCTGCTTTTTTGTAATGCACAAATGAGGATTCTCTGCTTTTTTGTCATAATAGGATGAAGTGAGAAAGTGTTATCTCATAAATTGAGTTGGTGTATTCTTTTTTCTTTATGGACCCCACAAGCTAGCAATTGAACGGTGAATAGTGTGACAAACTCAATTAATACAATAAGCAATCCGACTCTAATTATATCACAAAAATTTTATTCAACGGACTCTTAGAAAATCGAGCTTGACAACTGTTAGGTATAGATCAGCCGAAGGCTTGATAACAATTCAAGTACCTACAACGATTCTGAGGAGATCAACCCTCAGATAACAGATCTGATACAAGTACTAAAGCTATAACTGCAATCTGCAATAATCAAGTCTGAAACACTAAGTAAACAAATTAGTAACTTCAAGACAAAAATATACAGAAGTAAAGGCAAGATAGAAACAAAGAGCAGAAGAAAACAAGGTTTTAATGTGGCTCAAGTTGCACCAGGTACAACTGCACAGATCTATTAAACCGGCCCTCAAATATCCAGCCAACTCCGATTTGCACCAAGGGAGAACACAGACCGACCACAGTCGATCAAGGCAATTCACACCGGAACCCTAGATCCACCACCATACATCCACCACTCAAACAACCGCTTCACACCGGTCACAGCAACAACCCTCACGGTCTCGCAAGAACTCCTCCAGAACAAGAAACCACCAACCAGTCTAAGAAACACAAGACCAGGAAACCAGAGGTTTCCTCACAACCGCACACCTTCGAGCTCACTCCAGAGAAGAAGGAAGACAGCTAAACTCTCAAGATCACACAGAGAGAACGAACCAGATCGAGGGCAGAAAACCCTAAATCTGCAGAAGAAGAAGGAGTTCCAGCGAAGAGAGAGAGAGTGTGTAAAGTGAGGCGGATCAAACAAGAGGGAGTATATATATATGACACACATATAACACCCAATCACACACTGACACGTAGCTAGGGTTAAGAGCTGGGCCAGCAGGTAGATGGGCAGTGGATATTGGGCCCGGGATTAAACACTTGGGCCTCCTGCATAATGGCCCACAATCTAATATTCTCCACCTTGGGCCTTATCAGGAGAGGCATTGGATTTGATCTTGTGCTTTTCATCATTGCCAAAAACATGCCTACAATGTCTTAGACATTAGTAAGCACAACTCCCACAGATTGCTCATCTCTGCTTCCTCTTGTTTTGATATCAAGGCCTGCTTCATAATGGTTTGCGACCGGGAAACGGGATATAAAGTTATCATCTTGTCACAAAATTGGAACGAGTATGTGTTGTTATACCCGTCGTGAGAAGTACTTTGATCGTACTGCCATGATCTCCCGAGTAACACATGACAGTGATCCATAGGAATCACGTCACAAAGAACCACATCCGTGTAGCGTCCCATTGAAATTGGCACCAATACTTGCTCTTCCACCGTTACAAAGATAGGTTTCAAGTACATGAGCAAGTTATAAGGTTCTGGGTGTTTTTGAGTAGGTAGCCATGACTCTCGAACCAATAACGCGCTAGCAAAGTTATTGCAACTTCCACTATCAATCGCAACACAACGTACCTTGTCGTGGAAGTTTGCGCGCGTCATGAAAAACAACTCCCTTTGTAATTCCTTTTCTTCTTCGGATGCAAGAACAACATCAGAGGAAACATTGGTATCTTGTATTGGTGTTGCGTCACACAATATTGTGGCCTTCTCCATTGGTATATCACCTTCTGTGACTTGCTTGGGGATTAAGGGAAGCAAAGTTACCATCTTATCAAAAATTTGGAACGTGTATGTGTTGTTAAATCCGCCGTGAATGGTTCTTCTATCGTACTGCCATGGCCTCTGATAAGGCCAGTTTCATGCATCGTTATGTGATGAAAAGTCACCGTTTACTGGGTCTAACACATATTTTAAGCCAGATGACTGAAGGAAATTCGCCAGGTCTAGGAAGAGTTGAAGGAAGTGGACTGGCGAAGGACGGAGGCGAAAAGTGAGCAGAATCAAAGAAGAAAATGGCTAGACGAGGGGAATCCGAGGCTGAGGGCAAAGAAGGCAATTCAAGCCTCTGCTGGACCCACTCTCACACCTATATAAAGAGGAGCATGCAACAGACAAGAGATACCATACACCATATAGCTCTCAGCTCACACTCACCCACACACACTTGGGAATGGGAATTCTGGGGTAGTTTAGGGGTCTTATCTTCAAGGAATTTTTGTGCAACACCGTCCTCAAGGAGGGCGAAGATACAATCGTTTAATTTCCGCACTTATGTTCTAAATTTCGTCGAACTTCGCTGTTTCGAAGTCGATTGTTGGTTTGCTATTTTGTTGCTCATCTATGTATTTTAGTTTATGCCATGATGGCGTTGATTTTGTGTTGATTTATGTTGATTCTGCGTTTTGAAGAGTTTGTTCCAGTGGTTGATTGTTACTCAATTTGTTTGAAGTTTTGCGTGCTTGATCTGGGAAATATGAGTTGATCTGTGGTTGTTGATTGTTGATCTGTGGAGATTTGGTTATTCTGAAGTTATGGAGATGATTTCGACTGGAGTTGTCTCGGATGCTTGGATCCGGAGTGGATTTAGCATCCGAATTGTGGATCTGAACAGAGGATTTAATTCTGTGCATGGATTTTGAATTTCTACTTTCGTTTGTTTTCACTTCATCTAGGAGATAGAGATCTAAGTTTCTGTTTGGATTCTCGGTGTTTTCTGGCGTCCGATTTGTTGGTCGCCGTTGATTTGCTAGTATTGCTCTGTTTTCATCATGTTCCAGTTAAAATCCGATGATGCTTTGCGTTTTGTAGGTAGTTAGGCTTAGAGTTTGTTATTTTGCAGCTTTTAGTCGTACACTTCTATTTTTGGAAAAAATGGTCCCCACTGCATGCATCGAGTTTGTCTAGCTAAATTAGGTAGTGATACTAGATCTAGAAGTTGTTGAAGGATAGTGAGGATATTATGTCAATCTGTGTTACATGGTTGTTTTCATATTCCTAGATCTAGAGATAGTTAAATTTCTTTTCCTTGTCTAGTATAAGTTCCTCAACCCAAAGTTGCGTGACAGCAGCCAAACCAACCAAAAGCCCCTTAAATGCATGAATTTGCATCTGTCCTCGTGGGATCGATCCCTACTTCCCTATACTAATTTTAGTATACGAGGGTTGAGGGTTTTGAAGCGATATACTGTGTGTCCAACGACCGAGATCTTTCAGCGTTCCGCGAGTTCATAGACCTTGTGATATAGTGGATTCTCTTGACCTAGGAAGCTTGATTTTCCATATTATGCACGCAGTCAAATAAAAATATCCGAGTTTCAAATGGCACCGTTGTCGGGGATGGATGGCGTTTGTTTCAATTGTGTTTAGTGGTTTTTGGAGCATATAGTTTAATTTCTTTTTGTTTCATTTTTGTTGTTTCCAGTTTATGAACGCGGGTGATAAGGCCCGTTTCATGCACCGGTTTAGGGCTAAAATTCTGTGCATTTGGGGCGCTAATGTGCGTTATTGAGTTCAGGTGCGTAGTAAATCTGTCGGACCCAGGAGTTGTTGTTACCTGACCTGGCAGATGCAAAAGAGATGAAATTGAAGCAAAAATCAGAAGTCGTCGTTCAGACCTGGGAGAATCAAAAGTTGGCGACAGGAGCGAGAGCAAATTATTTTAAAGAGTCTTACTCAAGGGCAGGAGCGTAAAATCACTAGAGAGGATACCCTAGGGATCAGAGCCTCACATATATAAAGAGCTCAACCTTGAAGAAGAAAGGGGGGATCCGTGAACAGCCACTTCTAAGCTCTCCTAGCTCTAGTTCTAGCTCTCTACTTCAAAATTTCATCTTTGACTGCTGCGCACTCGGACATGGAGGATTCTGGCCACCGTGGTTCTCATCGTCATCGTTGTTATTTTGCTGTGTAACACCGCCTTGTGGAGGCAAAGAAACAATTTTATTTGCTTTCGTTTAGTACCTTGTTGGTTTTTAAGTTTTGCAACTCTAGTTTCTTGCTTTGATCTACTGGATTCAGACCTATTTCTAGTTATTATGGAAGTTTATGTTTGCTTTTGGTTGAATATCTCTGCGTTTATGTTTATCTCTTGTTTTTAGCTTTCGTTCTTGTTTGTTGTTGGATGTTTGGAGCTGAGATCTGTGTTTGTTGTTGGAGGTTGGGAAATTGCATATGAAGATGTTTGGATTTGTTGAATCTTGGTGTTTCGGAGTTGGAGTTTCACATATTTGGTGCTTGATGTTTACGTTATGCATGATTATGGGTATTTACTTTTTGATTCTGCATCCTTTAGGTCCAGTAGCGTAGATATGTTAGTTTAGGCTTTAATTTCTCGTTTTAAGTCTCATTTTAAGTTTAGATTTAAGGTTGCTCTGTTTTCATGGTGTTTAATACCCTGTTTATCTGCTATTCTCGTTTGATTCCCGAAGAAGATGAAGTTGTTGGTAGTTGGAACCAGATCTGCTTTATGTCAGTACTTTTCTGCATGTACTTTACTTTTTCTGCATATCTGCTAGACCTGTCAGTACAATCTACTTTGTCTCTTTTACTTTTCTGCATGCTTTTCCAGACCCTGGTAGTTTACGAAAATTTGTCTTGCTTTTCGCTTTATGCTTGTTTGCCCAAATTAGGAAAGTCTGTCTAGTTAAGTTTACCCCAGCTGTCTTAGAACTTAAAAATATCTCACTTTCTCTGAGTCATGTATGTTCCGTACGCTTTCGTTTCTTAGGTCCAGTAGGTAGAGTAAAGTTCTCCTGATCTATTAGACCCGATAGGTAGATTAAAATTTCGCTTATCTCTCAGATCCAGTAGTTTTAAGTTCTCGACCCACAAAAATTGCGTGGCAGCAGCCAACCTTTTCCCAAAACATCCTCAAATACAGTTCCGTAACACCTGCTTCCTCGTGGGATCGATCCTTTACTTCCCTGTGCTAGTCGTAGTATAGTGGGTTGAGGTTTTTGAAGGGACAGAGTGCACCCAACGACCCCTTTCTGATAGTTCCACGGTTTTCTAGCCTCTGAAATCTAGTGGAATCCTCTGGACCTATTAGATCGAGTGACACATATCACAGTACAAACCTGCACTGCACTCTTTGGACCTGTTCAAAATGGCGCCGTTGCCGGGGAGATGCATGGTGTTATTAGTGTGCTTGCGAATGTTTTGGTGTAAATAATTTATTTAACATGTTTTCTTTTGTTTCTTTTTTCAATTTATGAACAGGAGCTACCGGTTCGGACACTGGAACAACTCACCTGGTTGGAGAAGCGCCCAGACTAGTTGGCGGGTCAAGGAAACTATATTCCCAGTTACCACCAGATCGGGGCTTACAACAGGGGATCCAGTTCACCTGAGTTCGGAGAGCGACGAGGAGTCAACTTCGTCAGTTAAGAAGGAACCAAAGTCAACCTCAGAAACAAAGGAGGAAAGCGTTGAGAGCATGGCCAACGCAGGCGACGACGACCCAGAGATCGGCTGGCTCACTGCCTGATGTGAATCAAATGATACTAATTATACTCCAAGTTTTCTCCTATTTTGTATATTTAAATCATCTATCAATTGATCTTTAAGGTTTGATTATTATATATTAGTTGATAGATGTACATGTGGAGTAGGGTCTGATTGAAACTGTTCGTTGCCTATCAAGATGGTGTCCAAATTCTTTTATCTTACAACCATTATCTTTGTCTTTGAAATAGCTTCGCGTGGGTATATTACACGCCTCAATCGGAGCTCGGATGAAGAAGTTATGGCCATTTGACGAAGGTTGCGCGAAGCAGTCAAAACCGGCAAAAACGCCCGGGTCGGGCGTTTTCAGCATTAAAAACGCCCGGGGACAGTGGAAACGCCCGGGTTGGCATCAAAAACGCCCGGGTTGGCATCATTTTGCCCGGTCGGGCGTTTTTCTCGAAAACTGCCGAATTTTAGGTTTCAAATTGGTTTCCGGGGCGGTTTTGGAAGAGATTGAGACATATTCAGACACAAGAAAAGGGAGAGGAAAAGAGAGAAAGAGAGGAGGAAGAAGAAAAGGAAGAAATTCCGGCCAACATTCCGACGATCCGTCTCCAAATCTCAATTCCACTCAATGAGAGCATGCTTCCTATGGTTTTCATCGTGATGTTTATCATGTGTTTAGGCTAAGCTCTCTATGTTGCTCCAAGTTGTGATTTAGGCTTGTGTGAATGTATCTACACCTTTGAATTCACATTTTGACATCGTTGATGTGTTTAATGTTAGATTCTATCACTTTAGAGGCCTCTATCGTTATAGATGTTTAATCCTTGTTTATCGTCTCTTTAACATAGACTTGGATGGACTAATCAATTGATGTGTTGTTGAATTTGAATTGTTCAGAGGATAATTTGACAACGGATTGGGTAAGTTTATATAGTAGATGTTTATGTCTCCCGCGCTTCCGCAGGAGTTTATAAACATTGAAAATTAGTTCATGGAACAAGTGTTCAGCTGACTGTGAATTATACGTCGCAAACATGTTCAGTGCAAGCGATTAGGTTGATGAATTAATCCCAAAATTTGTGCTTTTGATAGATGTAGAAATATGCAAGTCTATTGAGCAACTTGGAGTGACATGCTTTTCCGTTTGAGAAATCCATCTTTTGTTAATCTTTTATTTTCGTTTGTCTGAATCTTTCAAAACCAAAAAAATCAAATCCTTATGTTTCATCTTTTTAATTTCATAAGTTTTAAACAATCTTCTACCTCCTTGTGGATCGACACTTGAAATACTACTAACGACGCTGTAATCTTGCAGTATCGTAGTATTATTAGAGTTAATTAATTAAACTTGATATCTTGTGTGAACTGAATCGGATACTCTAAAATACGCATCACTGCCCATTTAGATGGCGAGCCTGCCCAGGCCATCGTCTCTACCCAGCGCCAGAGGGCGATCGACATCAAAACTAATGTGTTGGGCATTCTCCCCACTTTCTCAGGTCGGAGGAATGAGTGCCCCTATGAGTTCCTCAATGAATTCAGTAAGCTTTGCAGCATTCAGAAGAGACCCAACGATGCAACAGAGGAGGATTATCGATTACGCGCGATCCCGTTCGCGCTAAAGGGGGAGGCTAACACGTGGTTGTTAAGGCTGCCACCCGACTCAATCAATACGTGGAAAGACTTCAAGTTGGAGTTCTTGGATTACTTCTTCCCTTCTAACAAAACGAATGCTCTCAAGAAGGAGATCCAAGAATGTAAGCAAGAATATGATGAATCGTTGAGTCAGTATTGGTCCAAGTTCAAGGGGTTGCTCGACGCTTGCCCAAACCACCGGATGATGGAAGCTGAAACCTACTATCTATTCTATGAAGGGGCGAAACCTGAGTCCAAAGATCTGATGAACACCGCTAGTGGAGGAAATTTCACCAAGAGGAAGGTGAGCGAGGCCCGAGAGATACTGGGAAGATTAATTGATGCAAAAAAGGCATACGATTCACCTCGTACCATTCTAAGGAGAGGGAATGCGGATGCAGTCACAGTGCAAAATGAAGAAAGGATGGATGCCCGAGTGGATGCAAGGATGGATGTCAGAATGGAGCAGCTCGAGAAAACTATCCTAGCTGCCCTAGGGAAGAACAGAGTCACCGGGTCCAACAGAAAGAGAAAAACAAGCACTGGGTCCAGAGGATGGTTACAATTATTGCGGATCTCAAGGAGGGATGGATTGTCCAGCCCATATAAATGCAGTAGGAAATTGGAACCAAAATAATCAAGGCAACAATTGGAACCAGTGGAAAATCAAAGACGCTCCATGGAGGGACAATCCATGCTTTAGGTGGTCCGAGGGGAATCAAAATCCTCAACTCCAGATTACTAATTCGGAAGGAAACCAAGGAAACCAAGGGAACCAACCCAACTGGTCCGGAAGGAGTCAAGAGGGGCAAGGCAACTGGAATCAAGGAGCACAAGGTAATTGGAGTCAAGGAGGTCAAGGAAATCAATCCAGCTGGAACAATAGGAACCAAAATAACCAAGGAAGCTCATATGTACCCCCACACCAGAGGAACAACAACTATCAGGGGCCAGGGAATCAGTACAACAATAACCAAGGAGGTCAAGGGAATTTTCGCCCGCATCAAGGGGGTGGACCGAATCATGGTCAAGGGCCAAGTGGCAGTCAACAGAACACTCGGACCCAGAGGAATCTGGATGATATGGTCCATGACCTAGTGAATTCTCAACAACACATGCAAAACAACTTGGTGGCAAACAATGACGTGGTTCACAAACTCCAGGATGCTCAGCAGGAACACAAGGCCGCGATGGATCTGATGTCAAAGCAACTATCTCAGATCGCAACATCCCTGAGCGATATGCGAGGGAATGAGGGAAGGATTCCAGCCTCAGTAAAGCCACCAGAAAGGGCAAACATCAGCCAGGTTACCCTGAGATCTAGGAAAGCATATGAAGGACCCAAGCTGAAGGAAAATGATGAAATGTCAGTGCCAAGGAGCGAGGATGTTATCCACCCGGTCCAGCAAAAAGAAGAAGTCAAAGCAGAGTATGATCTCCGAGCTGGTGATTTGGGAGGATCGTTGCCTCGGATGGCGGACCCATTTTTCTTAGACCCAGAGCCTGAGGTAGAAATTGAAAAAAAAGAAGAAGGAGAGGCGGAAGAACCCTCTAAGGAAGATCCTACCAACACTATAAAAAGGGTGAAACCTTTTCCCTACAGAGGAGATGCCAAGAAGAAAAAGGATAACCCCGTGGATTTCATGGAGATCTTTGGAAAGCTGGAGATCAACCTCCCGTTCCTGGAGGCTTTGAAGCTCCCCCCGTTCAGCAAATTCATCAAGGAATTCGTTGCAGGCAAGGCAAAATCTGACGGGAAGATCGTGATCGGGGAGAATGTGTCTGCAGTAATTCAGAAAAGGATAATGCCTTCAAAGCAAACTGACCCAGGTATGTTTACCTTACCTATCACTATAGGAGGTGTCAGAATCGAGCATGCAAGGTGTGATTTAGGTGCATCTATTAATGTGTTACCGCTTTCCATATACAAAAAACTGGTAGGAGCGAGAATGACTGATACGAAAGTGGTAATCCAACTAGCTGATAGATCATGCATTAGCCCTGAAGGAGTGTTAGAAAATGTGATAGTAAAAGTTCATAATTTTTTATACCCTGCTGATTTTCATGTGATAAAGATGAGTGACAATGAAACAGCTGAGTCTAGTGGCGTTCTTTTAGGGAGACCATTTATGAGGACCGCTAAGACTATAATCGATGTTTTTGATGGCACCATCTGTTTAGATTACAATGAGGAGAAATTCACTTTCAGCATTGATGAAGCTATGAGGAAACCATTAGACGTGGAAAACCTCCATTTTGTTGATATCATTAACCCCCTGGTCCAGGAGTTTCTTGAGACCGAACTATTGCAGGAACAGGTGGACACCTCGGAAATGACTGAATCCATGAGGAAAGAAGTTGCAGGATGGTGTGAAGCAATTATGGGACAAGGGCTATCTGACGGAGAAATCACAAAGGCAATAATGGATTTCTGTGGTGAGGCAAGATCCCCTGGGTCAAAGGAATCAGTTCAACTGGCCAGTATGGAAAAGTTGTCGGAGTTGGACAAGCTGGTCAAGAAAGGTATGGAGAAAAATCCATTACCCCCTGAAGTACCCTCTCCAAAGAAGGAATTGAAGAATCTTCCTCCGGGTCTGAAGTATGCTTACCTAGGAGAAGGCGAATCTCTGCCTGTCATAATTAACAGCCTTCTGACCCAGGAGCAGGAAGTTAAGCTATTAGAAGTGCTGGGGAGGAACCAGAAAGTAATAGGATGGACTCTGTCTGACCTAGTGGGGATCAGCCCCGACCTATGTATGCATCACATCCGTTTGGAAGAAGGAGCCAAGGCATACCGAGATCCACAAAGAAAACTCAACCCCAATATGAGGGAAGAAGTCCTAAAGGAAATATTGAAGCTGCTAGCCCTGGGGATCATTTACTCTATTCCCGATAGTGAATGGGTGAGTCCCGTCCACATGGTGCCGAAGAAATCAGGAATACAAGTAGTCAAGAATGACCGCAACGAGCTTGTGCCAACAAGGTTAGTCACGGGATGGAGAATGTGCATAGACTACAGGAAACTCAATGCAGCCACACGCAAGGATCATTTCCCACTACCCTTCATCGACCAAATGCTGGAGAGGTTGGCGGGAAAACAATACTTCTGCTTTCTAGATGGTTACAGTGGGTATTTTCAAATCTATGTCAACCCAGAGGATCAGGAGAAGACCACATTTACCTGCCCCTTTGGAACGTATGCCTACCGGAGAATGCCTTTTGGTCTATGCAATGCACCCGGGACATTTCAGAGATGCATGATGAGCATTTTCTCAGACTTGCTGGAAGATTGCATAGAAATTTTTATGGATGGCTTCACCGTCTATGGAGATTCTTTCGAAGCTTGCCTGGGGCACCTAGATGTTGTTTTGGAGAGATGCAGGAAGAAGAACCTGGTGCTAAACTACGAGAAGTGCCACTTCATGGTCAAGGAGGGGATAGTGCTGGGACATGTTGTATCAGAGAGGGGAATCGAGGTAGATCAAGAAAAGGTGGAAGTAATCTCTAAGCTTCCATACCCAACGAATCAGAAGGAAATCCGTGGATTCTTGGGACATGCAGGGTTCTACCGAAGGTTCATTAAAGACTTCGCGAAAATTGCCCAGCCCCTAACACGACTTCTGCAGAATGATGTTGAGTTTAAATTTGATGATAAATGTGAAGAAGCCTTCCAGCTACTCAAGGATCATTTGGTCACAGCCCCGATAATCCGCTCGCCCAACTGGGATTACCCCTTCGAGGTAATGTGCGATGCGAGTGATTTTGCCATAGGAGCAGTTTTAGGCCAGAGAATCGAAGGAAAAAGTTATGTCATATTTTACGCCTCGAAGACTCTCAACCAGGCCCAGAAGAACTATGACACCACTGAGAAGGAGATGCTGGCTGTGGTGTACTCATTTGAAAAGTTCCGACCATATCTACTGGGGTCAAGGGCCATAGTGTTCACTGACCATGCAGCCATTAAGTATCTTCTAGCCAAGAAGGAATCAAAGCCAAGGCTAATCCGATGGGTGCTGCTATTGCAAGAGTTCGACTGGGAAGTCAGAGATAAGAGAGGGACCAAGAATAGAGTGGCTGACCATTTAAGCAGAATTACCCAGGGAGAAGATGAGGAAGCCGTCCCTGATGCTTTTCCAGAGGAGCACTTGTACTACTTAGGGGAATCCACTAGACCAATCAGATGGGTAGCAGTATTAGCATTGACTGGGCCCGAGGAGTCAGAGAAACGGAAAGGTAAGCTGAATGACGATCCTTGGTTTGCTGACCTAGCGAATTATTTGGTCACTGGAGAACTACCTACTGCACAAGAAGTCACTAGGGCCCAGAGGATGAAGATTAAAAGTGATTCCAAGTACTACTTTTGGGATGACCCATACCTCTGGAAAATGGGTCCAGATCAAGTAATAAGAAGGTGTATTCCAGAGTGGGAACAAAGAGACGTGCTAAACCATTGCCATGCACTAGCGTGTGGTGGACATTTCGGCCCAAGAAAAAACGGCGAGAAAAGTTCTGGATAGCGGTTTCTACTGGCCTTCGCTGAATAGAGATGCTTATGAGTTCTGCCAGAACTGCAGTAGGTGCCAACTGACCGGAGGGATTTCTATGAGAGATGAGATGCCACAGACTCCAATAATAGTTTGTGAGATCTTTGATGTTTGGGGCATGGACTTCATGGGCCCATTCCCATCTTCGTATAGAAATACGTACATATTGGTTGCTGTAGATTAT
The DNA here is from genome assembly GCF_029641045.1 of Salvia hispanica. Taxonomy (NCBI): domain Eukaryota; kingdom Viridiplantae; phylum Streptophyta; class Magnoliopsida; order Lamiales; family Lamiaceae; genus Salvia; species Salvia hispanica. Next base: position 23,954,577 of record NC_142697.1, read on the forward strand.
GTGTCCAAGTGGATCGAGGCCAAAGCTACAAGCTCAAGCGACGCGAAGGAAGTCTCAAGATTCCTAAAGGCCAATATATTCAACCGGTATGGCGTGCCCCGAGCGATCATCTCAGACCAAGGGACTCACTTCTGTAATAGGACGATTGAAGCACTGATGAGAAAGTATGGAGTCCACCATCGGCTATCTACTCCGTATCATCCCCAGTCCAATGGGCAGGCCGAAATCTCGAATCGAGAAATAAAGGGCATCCTAGAGAAGACAGTGAATACCTCAAGAAAGGACTGGAGCAAACGTCTAGACGATGCTCTCTGGGCCTACAGAACCGCTTACAAGACACCAATAGGAATGTCACCCTACAGATTGGTATTTGGAAAAATGTGCCACCTGCCCGTGGAGATAGAGCACAAGGCATACTGGGCAGTCAAGGAAATGAACATGAAGGCTCATGCCTGTGAGGAAGAGAGGAAGATGCAACTGCAGGAACTGGAGGAATTGAGGATGGAGTCATATGACTCAGCCATGTGGTATAAGGAGAGGACCAAACTCTGGCACGATAAAAACCTCCGGGTCAAGGAGCTGCAGGTTGGGCAGAAAGTTCTCCTTTTTCAATCAAAGCTCAAGCTCATGCCTGGGAAGCTGAAGTCAAAATGGATAGGGCCTTACACAATCGTTGGCATTCGACCGCATGGAGCAGTGGAAATTCAGGGAGTCAATGCTAACTCTGTTCCGTTCCTTGTTAATGGTCATAGGAAGAAATTCCACTCCACTCACCTTCCACTATTGCCTAGTAAGCCATGTTTAAATATTCTTCGGGAATTACTGGGTCAGGTAGATAGGGTAAAATTTTCGATCAGCTGACTGGACCAGTTAATTCCCAAGAATATTTAAACATTTAGGTGTAAATAACATGAATAAGTTTTTTTTATGAAAATACAAAAAAATTAATTATATACTTCTAAAACCCAAAAAGATTTTTGAAAGTTCTGATCGTCTGTGGAAATGCACAAGTGTGAAAGGCTCATCTCTTTGACCCAGACGTTCAGCAAATTTCGTTTTTTTACTAAGTGTTTCGGATTACCAGGTCAGAGGGAAGTGAGGAAAATCAGGGGGAAGTTTGAATTTTGAATTTTAAAAAGCTGGCGAGGCGTACGGTTGCTCGCGTCAGAGACGCGACCGTTCGCCTGCAGCCAATCATAATATTCCTTTTATTTTATTTTATTTTATTTTTTTCCTTTTCCTTTTCTTTTCCTTTTAATTATTTTATTTTCCTTTTATTTTCTTTTTTCCAAAAATAACTTCCCTAAAAAACTAAATAACTTCCCTCACCTAAAATTATTTTCTCATAACTCCTAATTCCCAAACTTTTCTTTCTCTCTGCAGATCCGAGAAACATCAAACCCACCGCCGTTAGCCACCACCGCAAAGACACCGCCGTAAACCACCACAGTAGATAAAGATGCAGGGAAATCCATCGGTGCGCACAGCCCGCGGGAAAAACCCACCAAAGAAAAAGACCACAAAGAAGGTGACGGAGGCGACGAGTTCGGCTCCCATGGCAGAGAAAACACCCACGCCGCCACCAGAAGAAAACCCCACCGCACCGGAACTTCCACCGCAGCCCGTACCGACTGTTGTGCAACCGCAGCAAAACACGGGACAAGAAAACCCCGCCGAGGCGAAATCCGAAGAAGTAGAGCCGGATCCCGAGGAAGTCATAGAAGAATTCATGAGGAAGTTCGGGAAGGGGCCGAAGGCGAGCAAATTCTTCGCAAAAATGTCGGAGGCATGCCGGAAACAAGAAGAGGTAATTCCTGCCCTAACCCCACTTACAATTCCACCAAGACCCCATACATTAATCGAAACACCCACTGCATAAACCTTACCCACACACACAGAAAACCCCCAAATTTTACCCGAAACCCTAACTCAAGAGACGAACCCCCCACACACTATTCCTCAAACAGAAACTGAGCCCCACGCCGAACCCTCTGAAAATATAGAAGAAACTGATGCTGAGGAGGGTGATAGGATGGGTATGGAGGAATTAGAGAGAGAGGAGGGAGGGGGTAGTCTAGGTGAGCAAGAAGAAACACCGGATGTAGAGGCCGCTGGGTCAGGGGACGAAGGGGAAAAAGAGGAGGGTGAGGATGGTAGCGAGGGTGAAAAAGTAGAGGAAGTGGAGCAAGAAGAAACAGGGGATGTGGAAGAGATGGAGGAACAGGGTGTAGAGGAGACTGTTGATGATGGGAAGGGTAGTGAGGGCAGCGTAGGTGAAGAAGGTGAGGCAGTTGTTGACAAGGAGGCTGAGAAGGAAGGTGAGAGTTTTGATGAGGAAATTGCTGAAAAGGAGACTGAGGAGGAAGAAAAGGATAAAAGAGAGAATGTTGAGCAGGAGGAAGAAAGAGACGGCGATGAACAAGATGCCGAGAAAGTGTGTGAAGGGATAGAAACTGACATCGTCGTGATACACGATATAACTACTGATGACCAAGGGACACCGACTGATGAGAGGCTGACGAGGAGGCACTCCCGTCGTAATAGGAAGCAAGTGGATGAGGCAGAGGTAGGCAGGCCCGAGCGCCTAAGGCTGGAGGACACAGAGGAGGCAGGGGAAGATATCCCCCTGGTCCAAGAGACTGTGGCAGCCGAGAAGGAAATCTCTCCGGAGGCTATGGAGACGAGATACGAAGCGGAAAGGAAAAGGAAGGGGAAGCATACCGCCAAGCCCCAGCAGAAGAAATCTCGCCCGCAAACACCACTGTGGTGATTAGCGAGCCGGAGGTGATCCGTGTGCCGTTTGCCCATCCAACAGACAAAGAGGAGGTTGAGATACCAGCCGTGGAAGAGAGCCCGTTTGAGACGATGGAGGTCCTTGTGACCAAGAGGTTGTTGGAAGCCATGGTCCAGTTTGAGGACCCAAAGCTGCAGAAGGCATGTGATGGCCGAGCCACGAACGGAAAATCGGCGAAGTCCGGAAAGAAGTTGTGCCTCTCGGACCTGGAGGAACTAGGAGTGGAGAAGAAGTTCACCTCCTACTTCAAAAGCATCGGGTTTGAGTGGCTTCTCAACCACAGCAATGCGGAGGTGCCGGTGGCTCTGGCAAAGGAGTTCTTCACATCTTTCAAGTTCAAACAATCTACGGATCTCGATGCAGACACAATCTCCTTCAGGATATTCAACGAGGAGATGGAAATGAGTATAAGGGAGTGGTCGTTGAGACTGGGGCTACTGACACCCGAGGAGGAGGAAGAAGGAGCGTGGAATGAGAGAGAGATCGGCGCGCCCAAGAATACAGCTGGCTTCGATGCTGAGCAGGCCTGGAGGATGGTTGCCCACAAGAAGGTGGCCAAGTTCAAGACAAGCGCATCGAAGGGGATGAACATCACTGACCCTGTACTCCGATTAGCACAAGTATATATCGGGTACAATCTCTTAGGTCAAGTGGGTGCAACCCTCACTACTCCAGAGCTGTATTTCATGTGGTGCATGCTGAACAATGTGAAGGTCCACCTCGGGTACTGGACTGCCTATGCGTGCCAGAGAGTCAGAACTCACTCCGACCGCCATCTCTACACGTGCAACTTGCTGGGAGCATACCTCCAAAGAAATGTGTCAATGAAGATAGCCAACTCGGTCATCAACCTGCCAATGTGTAGCGACCCAGGATACTTCGATCTCCCGTTCTTCTTCAACAAGGGATTGACGATAATGAAGGACGGCGTGTTGAGATTTTACGAAGTAGGGAAAGCTGATGGAGTAAAGATAAAGACAGAGAAGGTAGATGATGAAGGCGAAGAGAAGGTGGCAGACGAAGGGTGGCAGACGAGAATGGAGGAAACGATGTTGAAGCTGGGAGCAAATACGGTGCAGCAACAAGAGATCTTGCTGAAGCTGCACCAAGAGGCGGTGGCTCAGAGGGAGATGATGGCCGCGCAAGCTGACAAGATGGCCCAGGACATGGAGACAATGATGAAGATGGTCACTGTGGTTGACCAAAAGATCCTCCGGGCCCAGCAGCAGCGCATGCCTCCCAAGTTGCCCACAGAATCTAGGCAACTGACCCCAGGAGCTACCCCAGAGAAGACAGCCCCCAGCACCCAAGGAATGCCACCAGAGAAGAAGAGAAAGGACAGTGAGACCACAACAAGCGTACCAGTGAAGAAGGATACCCCCAGGCCAGGGGAACAGAAGGCCAAAAAGGATGATGAACCCAAGCCCAGCCAGAAGAAAACAAAGACGATGCCCAAGAAGTCTGGTCCCACGGGGGACCAGAGCCAGAATTGACCCCCCCCCCTAACCAAGTAATTTTAAATTTTAGTTTTTTTATGTCTTTTTATGTTTTAGTTCGTTTTTTTTTACAAAGCATGCCGTTTTTTTTATGTGTCTGTGAATACTTGTGTTTTCTTTATGTATATAGGTGAAGTTTGTTTTTTATATAGCATGCTTTGGTGTCTGTTAATTTGTGTACCTTCTCCCACTTAGCCCGATGCTCGGTCTAAGTGTGAGAAGTTTGTTTTTTTTATAATATGTGTTTTGTGAGTCTGTTAGGTGTCGCACTAACTTAGCCCTGTTTTCCACTTCACAAAAAATGCTTGGGGACAAGCATGGTGAAGTGGGAGGGGGGAGGGAGTTAGTGCAAGTTAGTGTCAATTATATGTGTCTGTTTACTAGGTCTAGGAGTTAGTAGTAGTCAGTTAGTAGGAAATTATGTGTTTATGCATAACTGGTGAATAGAAAGCAAAGCCCCTTAGTGAGAGTGATTGAAGAGAGAATGCATGTCAACTTTGATGCCCTTTTCCTTAATAAATCAAAATCGGTTTGGATGAAGTAAGGACGAAAGAATATGCCTCGACTAATCTAGCTGAGAAGCCCTTCATAAAAGTGAGTTATAAGCCTTAAACACTTCATACTAATACAAAATGAGAGGGCTGCCACTTGATGCTTAGGGAAAGAACTTAGAAGGAGAAAAATTTTTGGTGATAGAAGTAACCTCTCGGGCCTAGGGGAAGGGTACTGGAGGTATAAGCTGGACGAAGTCTAGGGTCTAAAAAGGGAGGAATAAACTGGAACAAGGTCCAGAGATATAAGCTGGACGAAGTCCAGGGAGGTATAAGTTGGACGAAGTCCAGGAGGAAAGGAGAAAATTATAATAAGAGCTAAGACAGGGGAACTATCTGACCCGAGGCATCAGTGGTATGGCATATAAAGAGCGAACGATCCTAACATCCCTGGTGAGGAATGAGTGATCGAGCGAATCCAACAGTTAGTGAAGTGAGGGGCTATCTCGACGAACTGACAAGCCGATTAGATAGAAGAAGGGAAGGGGAAGATTCGGAGACTGTAGGTTCTTGAATTGACCTTAATCTTGTGGGGATGGCTGCTAGAAAATGAACCAGTTTATGCAATTATATGTTTATGTGTTGATATGTGTTTTTATCTGTTTTCTTTGTCTAAGTCCTTAGCGTCTAGGTCTAGTAGTTTGAGTCTTTTCTTTTTTCTAGTAGAGTCGGTTAAGGGGAAACCATGCATTGAAACGTGCCTTATTCCTTTTTTCTTATTTTCATACTTGAGGGCAAGTATGGTTTAAGTGTGAGCAGTTTGATAAGGCCCGTTTCATGCACCGGTTTAGGGCTAAAATTCTGTGCATTTGGGGCGCTAATGTGCGTTATTGAGTTCAGGTGCATAGTAAATCTGTCGGACCCAGGAGTTGTTGTTACCTGACCTGGCAGATGCAAAAGAGATGAAATTGAAGCAAAAATCAGAAGTCGTTGTTCAGACCTGGGAGAATCAAAAGTTGGCGACAGGAGCGAGAGCAAATTATTTTAAAGAGTCTTACTCAAGGGCAGGAGCGTAAAATCACTAGAGGGGATACCCTAGGGATCAGAGCCTCGCATATATAAAGAGCTCAACCTTGAAGAAGAAAGGGGGGATCCGTGAACAACCACTTCTAAGCTCTCCTAGCTCTAGTTCTAGCTCTCTACTTCAAAATTTCATCTTCGACTGCTGCGCACTTGGACATGGAGGATTCTGGCCACCGTGGTTCTCATCGTCATCGTTGTTATTTTGCTGTGTAACACCGCCTTGTGGAGGCGAAGAAACAATTTTATTTGCTTTCGTTTAGTACCTTGTTTGTTTTTAAGTTTTGCAACTCTAGTTTCTTGCTTTGATCTACTGGATTCAGACCTATTTCTAGTTATTATGGAAGTTTATGTTTGCTTTTGGTTGAATATCTCTGCGTTTATGTTTATCTCTTGTTTTTAGCTTTCGTTCTTGTTTGTTGTTGGATGTTTGGAGCTGAGATCTGTGTTTGTTGTTGGAGGTTGGGAAATTGCATATGAAGATGTTTGGATTTGTTGAATCTTGGTGTTTCGGAGTTGGAGTTTCACATATTTGGTGCTTGATGTTTACGTTATGCATGATTATGGGTTATTTACTTTCTGTTTCTGCATCCTTTAGGTCCAGTAGCGTAGATCTGTTAGTTTAGGCTTTAATTTCTCGTTTTAAGTCTCGTTTTAAGTTTAGATTTAAGGTTGCTCTGTTTTCATGGTGTTTAATACCCTGTTTATCTGCTATTCTCGTTTGATTCCCAAAGAAGATGAAGTTGTTGGTAGTTGGAACCAGATCTGCTTTATGTCAGTACTTTTCTGCATGTACTTTACTTTTTCTGCATATCTGCTAGACCTGTCAGTACGATCTACTTTGTCTCTTTTACTTTTCTGCATGCTTTTCCAGACCCTGGTAGTTTACGGAAATTTGTCTTGCTTTTCGCTTTATGCTTGTTTGCCCAAATTAGGAAAGTCTGTCTAGTTAAGTTTACCCCAGCTGTCTTAGAACTTAAAAATATCTCACTTTCTCTAAGTCATGTATGTTCCGTACGCTTTCGTTTCTTAGGTCCAGTAGGTAGAGTAAAGTTCTCCTGATCTATTAGACCCGATAGGTAGATTAAAATTTCGCTTATCTCTCAGACCCAGTAGTTTTAAGTTCTCGACCCACAAAAATTGCGTGGCAGCAGCCAACCCTTTCCCAAAACATCCTCAAATACAGTTCCGTAACACCTGCTTCCTCGTGGGATCGATCCTTTACTTCTCTGTGCTAGTCGTAGTATAGTGGGTTGAGGTTTTTGAAGGGCTAGAGTGCACCCAACGACCCCTTTCTGATAGTTCCACGGTTTTCTAGCCTCTGAAGTCTAGTGGAATCCTCTGGACCTATTAGATCGAGTGACACATATCACAGTACAAACCTGCACTGCACTCTTTGGACCTGTTCAGCGGGCTCCCATTTCGGAAGCTGGGACAGTTCATTTTGGTCAGGGAATACCCGATACAAGTGGCAGGTCAAGGAATCTACATCCACTGTCACCACCAGATCAGGGTTAAGAACAGTAGATTCGTTCCCTTTTGAATCAGAAAGTGAGAAGGAGTGGAACTCATCGGGCGAAGAGGACCCGAAGTCGTCTACAGAAACAGAGCATTCCGAAACCGAGGGAGAGGAAGACGTAGAGATGGCACACTTGGAGGATCCCGATCCGGAGATAGGTGCACTCACCGCGCATCGGACGGTGAGCCCGCTCATGCCATAGTCTCGAACTAGCGCCGGAGGTCTATTGATATCAAGACAAATGTGCTAGGAGTTTTACCTACCTTCTCTGAACGAAGGAATGAATGTCCTTTCGAATTCCTGAACGAGTTTAGTAAGCTGTGCAGTATCCAAAAACGACCCAACGAGGCTACTGAGGAGGACTACCGTTTGCATGCAGTTCCGTTTGCCCTTAAGAGGGAGGCTAATACTTGGTTGCTGAGACTTCCACCAGACTCGATCAACACATGGAAGGATTTCAAACTGGAATTCCTGGATTATTTTTTCCCGGCCAACAAGACGAACGCTATGAAGAAGGAGATCCAGTAGTGCAAGCAAGAGTATGATGAGTCTCTGAGCTCTTACTGGTCCCGGTTCAAGGGATTGTTGGACGCTTGTCCGAACCACAGGATGATCGAGGCAGAGACTTACTATCTGTTTTACGAAGGAGCGAGCCCTGAATCAAAAGATTTGATGAATTCCTCGAGCGGGGGGAATTTTACCAAGAATAAAGCAAGTGAAGCCAGAGAAACCTTGGGGAGATTGATCGAGACGAAGAAGGCCTATGATAACCCGTGGAGCATTATGAGAAGGGGATCGGCCAATGTAGTAACAGAGCAAGACGATAAGAAAGTGGAGGCCAGGATAGATAAGTTGGAGAAAACACTTTTGAATGCAATTGAGAAGTGCAACCCTCATGCCCCACAAGGAAATGAGAAATCCTCAGGTCCAGAGGAAAGGCAACTTCAACCTTATTACGGTCAACCATGTGAAGGAGAGTACCAAGCCCAGGCGAATTCGATGGGGAACTGGAATCCAGATGGAAGTTGGAATCAGGGAAGGCAAAAGGACACCCCATGGAGAACTCACCCTAATTTTAGATGGACTGACAATGATCCAAGTCAACCACCTCCACTGCAGATCACAAATTATTCCCATCCTCCAGAGAGGCAGTCTAACTGGTCAGGAAGAAATCAGGAGGGGCAGTAACAATTGGGATACAAGACTCACTCAGGATCATACTAATTGGGGAAGTAGAAATCAGAACAATCCAGGGAGCTCCTATGTGCCACCACACCAGAGGAATAACCAAGGAAATCACCAGAATTCCCAACCTAACCACCAAGGGAATCAAGGATCTAGCAACCAGTACAATAACCACCAAGGAAATCAAGGGAATTATCGGCAGAAACAAGGGCAGAACCTGGGTCAAGGATCGAATTCAAATCAATTCAACTTCAAACCACAAAGGAGTTTGGACGACATGGTCCACGACCTAGTGAATTCACAGCAGTTCATGCAGAATAACCTGCATTCCAACAATGATGTGGTGCACAAACTGCAAGACGCCCAGTTGGAGCACAAGGCAGCCATGGACATGATGACAAAGCAGCTGTCTCAGATCACGATTTCTTTGAATGAGATGCGGGGAAATGAAGGAAAATTTCATGCCACAGTTAAGCCACCTGACCAAGCAAACATTAGTCAGATCACCTTGAGATCCGGGCGGAGTTATGAAGGACCGACGTTGGATATCAATGAAGACACACCCGCACAGGCAAGTAAGGGGAAGGAGAGCCATGTGTGTCACAAGGACAACTCTGGACCCAGAGAAGTTCATATTCAGGATGACATCCAGAAGGGAGATTTTTAGAGAGACCTTTACCTCAAGCAGCTGATCCATTTTTCCTAGATCCAGAACCTGAGTCAGAAAGTAAAGGAGTGAGTAGGGGAACCGGCGAAACCCCAGCTGGGAGTTCCACAAATGCGGTGAAGCAAGCGAAACCATTTCCTTACCGAGGGGAAGCCAAGAAAAAGAGGGATGATACAGAGGACCTCATGGAAATTTTCAGCAAGCTGGAAATCAACCTGCCCTTCTTGCAAGCCCTGAAGATGCCTTCTTTTAGCAAGTTCATCAAGGAATTCATAGCTGGAAAGACAAAGCCGGATGAAAAGGTTGTGATCGGGGAAAATGTATCCGTTGTGATACAAAAAAGAAGAATGCCTTCAAAATGCACAGACCCAGGTATGTTCACATTGCCCATTTCTCTAGGGGACATTAGAATCGAGCATGCCATGTGTGATCTAGGGGCGTCTATAAATGTTTTACCACTTTCAATATACAAGAAACTGACAGGAGTTGGGATGGTCGATACCAAGGTGGTAATCCAGTTAGCGGATAGAACTTGCATCTCTCCTGAGGGTGTATTAGAAAATGTCATAGTGAAAGTGCATGATTTTTTATATCCTGCTGATTTCCATGTTATCAAAATGAATGATAGTGAGTCTGCTGAATCTAGTGGTGTGCTCCTAGGGAGACCATTCTTACGTACCGCTAAGACCATTATCGACGTTTTTTATGGAACGATCTGCCTGGACTATAATGGGGAAAAATATACATTTAGCGTAGATGAGGGAATGAAAAGGACATTAGATGTTGAAAATTTGCACGCTATAGATGTTATTAACCCCCTAGTCCAAGAATATCTTGAGACCGAGTTGATGCAGGAACAAATCGACAACTCGGAGTTGAGCCATTTAATCGACCGAGAAGTTGTAGGGTGGTGTGCCGCAATGAACATAATGGAATTAACAGACGAGGAACTAGCAGAATCCATCATGGAGTTTTGCAAGAATCCCAAGTCAGCTAGATCAAAGGGATCAGCCCATGTGGCCAGTTTGGAAAATTCTCCTTGGTCTGGAAAGAAGACATTACCTGATGTTGCAGAAAAAAATCCCTTGCCCCAGGAAACGAATAACACCAAGAAGGAACTGAAGACACTTCCACCAGGTCTCAAGTATACTTACTTGGAAGAGAATGAGACATTCCCAGTGATAGTCAATAGTAACTTGACCGAGGAGAAGGAAAAGGAACTATTGGAAGTAATCAAGCGGAACAAGAAGGCAATAGGATGGACCCTCTCCGATTTAGTATGAATCAGCCCCGATCTCTGCATGCACCACATCCGATTAGAGGAGGGTGTGAAGGCTCATCGAGACGCACAACGAAAGCTGAACCCGAACATGCGGGAGGAAGTTCTGAAGGATGTATTGAAATTGCTCTTTCTAGGGATCATCTACTCCATTCCGGATAGTGAGTGGGTCAGTCCAGTCCATATGGTGCCAAGAAGTCAGGAATACATGTTGTTAAGAATGAAAAGAACGAATTGGTGCCCACTAGGCTTGTGACTGGATGGAGGATGTGCATCGACTATAGGAAGCTGAATGAAGCCACGAAGAAGGATCACTTCCCTCTACCCTTCATTGACCAGATGTTAGAGAGGTTAGCTGGCAAACAGTATTTTTGTTTTTTTGACGGATACAACGGTTATTTCCAGATTTACGTAGACCTAGAGGATCAGGAAAAGACCACATTCACGTGCCCTTTCGGTACGTATGCATACCGAAGAATGTCGTTTGGGTTGTGTAACGCACCAGGAACATTGATGAGTATCTTTTCGGATTTGCTTGAGGTATGCATTGAGATATTCATGGATGACTTTACTGTATATGGGAATTCATTCGACACTTGTTTGTCCAGCCTTGACTTAGTATTGAAAAGATGCCAGGAGAAGCACCTGGTCTTGAACTTCGAAAAATACCACTTCATGGTGTCTGAAGGTATTGTCCTTGGTCATGTGGTCTCTGGAAGAGGGATACAAGTGGACAAGGCAAAAGTGGATGTGATATCGAAGTTACCTTACCCCACCAACCAAAAAGAAGTTAGAGGCTTCCTGGGTCACGCAGGATTTTATATGAGGTTTATTAGGGATTTCGCAAAGATCGCGCAACCGCTCACCCATCTGTTACACAACAATGTGGAATTCGTCTTTGACGAGGGATGCGAGCAGGCTTTTCAATTGCTTAAGGACAAACTCGTGTCAGCACAAATAATCAAGGCGCTAGACTGGAATCACCCTTTTGAGATAATGTGCGACGCTAGTGATTTTGCTGTAGGAGCTGTCCTAGGACAAAAGATAGATGGGAAAAGTTATGTGATTTTCTATGCATTCAAGACTCTGAATCAAGCTCAGAAGAACTATGATACCTCGGAGAAGGAAATATTGGCTATCGTGTACTCATTCGAGAAGTTCCGACCCTATCTGCTTGGGTCGAGGGTTATTGTTTTCACAGATCACGCAGCGATAAAGTACTTACTGACAAAAAAGGAGTCTAAGCCGAGGTTAATCCGTTGGGTGTTGCTTTTGCAAGAGTTTGATTGGGAAGTTAGAGACAAGAGAGGAACAGAGAATAGAGTGACTGATCACTTAAGCAGAATTTTTCAAGGAGAAACGGAAGAGGCCATATCCGACGCTTTCCCTGAAGAGCATTTGTTACGTACTTAATAGGACCCTCCAGCTTCAATAATAGGACTCGATACGGAGTTATTTATCTTAAATTTGCATTTCTTAATAAATAAAGATTATAATAATAATATAATATAATATCAAATCACAATGAGAATATACCAACAATTTCTTAGGAAAGTCAAGCATGTTATCTTAGAAAAATAATACTCCATGCTACTACTCATATCAAGTAGTTTACACCCCTAGCTAGAAAATTTCCTTAATTTCATGTTAGTACAAATTACTGTCATAATCTAATGTGGACTATTTTGTGGGCAGAAAAAAGTGAAATTTAATTGCCTAACTGATTGGGATCAATAAAATTTAAGTTGTTTATCGAATCAAATCAAATACAAGTAGTTTTATAAATCTTATTTCATATGCTATAATCATAAGGTTACATAATAGTATAAGGTGAGTATAATTTATAAATCACACCGTAAAGTGATTAATCGCGTCGAATTTCAATGGATTGTACATTAGTTTTGATGCTAAACATAATACTACTATAACTAGTGAGAATTTCATTTAACAAGCACATTTCATTGTGTTTAATTAATTATGCTAATATTATCATCTAATCAGCATGGTGGTGATTTGAAAGAGTCCCAATCAACGATGAGATAGGGCCAATTAATTATTAAAGATAATGAAATTTATAAATGTAGGTTCCGTAGCCAAAAAAAGAAAAGAAAAGGTTCACATGCAAAATTAGTAGGTGGGAGCAAGCTTAGCTAGAATGAAAGTGACATGCCATAGGCCCATTGTATTGTCACTATAATTTAGTTATTTAGTAGCCTTATCCCGCCAATTTATAGCCATTCAAAATATAATTTCATTATACTATAGGAGTATATACTTTTATCTATAAATTTCATTATAGCTTTAATACTCTCGTGTTGTGAGTCTAATAAGTACAAGTATTTGAATAAATCGAGATTGAATTAACGGGGGAAAATATTTCTGGTGCCGAAAATAAAATTAGACATATTTTGGTGGACATGCTTAAATAAAAAGAGATATAAGTGCTATATATTTTTTTTATCATGAATGGAAAATATCCATTGAGATATGATATTCTATGCAAGAATATACTAGAAGAAATTGAAAAGTTATTCATCCTCTTGCATTCAACTTATCCGAATCTCATATTTTATCTAGTGCACATATAATTTAAGAGAAATATTATGCTACATATTTTATACAAGAACTATTTGTTTTATAGTTAACTTAAGATCACATATAGCTCTTTTCTCTAAGATTTCAAACAAATTAATTATCAAACTAAATTTATACAAAAAAATAATGCTAAATGTGGAATAAAATGATAGTACGTAGTGGTTATATAAGGTACGTAGGTTTTATTAAGAAATCGAAACTGCCAAACGTCAGTTTAAAATTGCATCTCACCCAAATCTAACGCCTCAGATTGGAGGCACTGTGTCACCCAAAATGACGTTTCATTTTGGCAATTCCCAATACGTATATGTTCAACAGCTATAGCACTTTATTGGTTCAACAGTTAGGGATACCCATACTCAAGAACACGCGCAACATGAAGAGTTTGGTTAATAACTTCTAAAACATAAAAGAGTTTAAAAGTTGGTGTTCTGATAAAAAAGAAGAAAGAAAAAACTCACCATAAATTACTAATGTCTCAATTTGTTTCAAACATCCGTATGTTGGAAACTCAAACATTAAAAATATGTACAACTAGTAATATGGACCATACAATTCACTAAGGGTCCGTGTAATACTACTTCTTTTTTAATTTTTCCTCATCCCTTTTACTGTATTAATTGCATATTATACGGAATAGTGGAATACTTTGTGACCTCTTTTTGTACTTGTTTATTAACTAGTAAATATTACTCCATCGTATATCACATAATGTCGAACTATAATGAAATTCAAAATGTAATGATAAATCACGAACCAAGTCTCTTTTTTTGTTAGTAGAGAAATTTGTTGAAATATGCAACTACGAAAATTATAAGAGCATCTCCAAGGGGAGAGGTAAATGTTGAGGTAAAGTTATATAACTACCATATTTACCTTTTTTTCATGAAAAATCATTCTCCAAGGGGATAGGTAAATAGAGAGGTATTATACCTTTTCTCATTTCAAAGAGGTATTTTTACCTCTCCATCAATGGAGAGGTAAAATCTTATAACCACCTTATTTACCTTCTTTTCATGAAAAACCATTATTCAAAGGAAAAGTTATTTGAGAAGGTATCATACATTATGTTTTTTAATGTATTTTGTACTATTATTTTATGTGTAAAAAATTATTTATTTTTCTATATACCTTTTTCCTTGGGAGTATGTTTCTTTTTGAAAGAGTATATTTCATTTTTTGAGAAGGTATATATATGATATACCTCTTTTATTTACCCTTTCTTGTTGGAGATGCCCTAACGAGATTACGTAGGTTGTAGGAATCTTCTCCATTTTTTTCTTTGATTACACTTCCAAATAGTTATCCGACCCTAATTGAAAGCATGAGTCATTACGATATTATATTATATTTTTATAAATATATTTTTGCATTCTTGCAATACCAACAAAGTGGCATGACATCACTATACAAATTACAAACACCATGTATGTATTGAAATTGTGTGCATACTAATAATGAAAAGTTTTACATATTTTACTATTATTGTATAATGAATAAAGATGGCAGGGAAATGGGATAAAAATGATTGGTTACTTTTTATTGCTAATCATGTTAACATTTGGGGTGGATTATATGTCAAGTATCCCATATCCCATCCCTTTATGGTGAAAAAAAAGAGTTGTACCTTGTTTGATGAAAATGGTAAAATATTCTTTCTTTAGTGCTTCACAATTTATCATAGTACTTTTTGTTCCAAATAAATCATTAATTTGATGACATATGTTGAATAATCATATAATGGAATACATTAATCTAAGGTGTGTGTAGTTGAATGGAAGAGACTCGCTATCCTTAATCAAGCGTCATTGAATCGATATCTGATTAACTTAAATTTTCGAGCCAATTATTTCATTGTTCGAGGATCCGTCAGCGAAGACGAAATAAATGTACAATTAATCAAAATATTTGATAAATTAGCATGCATTGCATTACTTTTGAAATGTAACCAAGCAGCGGACTGATAATTTGATATGACAAAAAGCCAAATTTAAATTAAAAACCTTTTTCTTAAGTGTGACAGAATTGTACTCCCTCCGTTCCATAGTAATGGAGGCAAAACTTTTCGGCACGGAGATTAAGAAAAATTGTGTTAGGTGAGTTAAGTAAAGAGAGAATAAAGTGGAAAATGAAAAAGGTAGAGAGATGAAAAGAGAAAAAAGTAAGAGAGAGTAAAGTAGGTGTGGAAAAATGTGTTGACTTTTACTAAAAAGGGAAATGACTCTATTACTATGGAACAGATGGAAATGGAAAAACGCCCCTATTACAATGGAACGGAGGGAATAACACGAAAGTCTGTATATTTATAGGGCCAAAATAATAAACATTGGGCCATTTTTTATTCTAATGGTCTGTGAAACTGATAAAGCCCAAAGAGCAACCTATTTATAAAAACTGAAAATTATGAACTCTCTTGAATCAATAAATTACGAATTTAAGTAATTTTAAATACCGAAATAAATGAGGACCCACATTAAACACACAAATTTCATACGTAATTTTAAAAATTGCCTATAAAAAATAATATTTTTATTTCAATTTTCCACGTGTTCTACATTGAGTGAAATTATATCTAACTAGTGTCAACATCCGTGCTATGCACGGAACATAAGATTTTTAAAATACATGTAAATAAAGATAAAAGCAGATGAGTTAATATGAGAAAGAGATTAATAATAAAAATAAATACATAAAAGAGAGAAGATCATAGCAGATAAAGTAAAAAAATTAACAACTAACTAAATGGAACAAAAGAAAGAACAAAACAAAATAAGATCCAAAAAACCCCAATAGTTCTTAAGTTTTGGAAAACCTCTTTGTATACAACATTAACAGTCGAATCACCCCTACTATCACCATCCTCGTCTTTACAAACCAAAATCTTCAGACCTGCGCGACTCGTGACTCGAGATATAGCAACATACAACTGTCCATGACTGAATACTGGTTTTCGTAGGAATAACCCAACATGAGCCAAAGATTGACCTTGACTTTTGTTAATGGCCATTGCATACGGCACAGCCACAGGGAATTGAAGTCGTTGTAATTTGAACGACAACCTTGGATCAGAAGGAATTAAAGACATTCGAGGGATCAAAACTTTATGCCCAACATTATGACCAACCAACACTTGAGCCTCCAGAACATAATCACCTAATCGTGTAATCAGCAATCTTGTGCCATTACATAATCCATTCGAGTGATCTATGTTCCGTAGCAGCATGATAGGAGTACCAACTTTCAGCAACAATTCATGGTTAAGTGTACCTGAACACTTCAAGTTGTTCAAAAACTCAACAGAAAATGAATCTCAGCTAAACCTCCAGATGACGAATCCGAATTAGCAATACTATCTAAGCTCAAATAAAGACGACCATCAGTCTGATCCAACGACATCATGAATTGGTTAACCTCATCAATAGAGGTGTCAAGTGGGCCGTGAAGGGGTTGGCAGCGGAAGCGCTCACATAAATCAATTACATAATAATACAATCTATTTAGCGGATTATTTAGACAAAATCTATTCGCGCAATTATCACATGTATCATGCTCATAACTCAAATAAAAACATGCTTTAATTTAATTAAATCCTAAAACATGCTTTTCTAGGGTTTAGCCATTATACCTTAATGATTCACCGAAGAATCGAAGATAACTAGCGCCTTCTCCACATGAAGATCTTTAGTACAAAACCATGGATCTTCTGTCTGGTTCCCGGACTGTGAACTGATATCAGGAGTGGGCTGATCTCACCAGTGCACTAGGACTTAAATAGAGAAGACAGAAATCCTTTCCCCCGGAGGAGAGAAATTCGACCACTCCTAGGAATAGGGGGGGCCAAAAATTTGAGATAAAATCAAGTGTATTTTCTGTCTCCTTTATTCTCCTATTTATAATAAGTCACATATTGGGCCCAGACAGGGGTCTATGGAAGGCTTTGGATATGGGCTCCTCCAATTAGCTTTTTACTAATTAAATCAACCCAATTTAATATAAGTTTAAAATTGGAATATTACGAGCAGCCACTACAGAAGTAATATTGCACTCCCCATCCAAATCCGAAATTACAAGTACTTCGGGTTTCCAAAATTAATATTTATATTTATTTCCTGCGCTTAATATAGAAACATCCATTAATTAATTATTGCCTGCTATGGACTTAATTAATTAATATCTTATTAATTACAAGAGAGGACTCAGCAAGAAATTCTTATTTATTATTCATAGAGTCGTTAAACTCCAACTAGCTAGGTTCCGAATAATAAAACCTTATTTCAAGCTTCTCTTGAGGATGTTATCAAACGAGACTCACCTCGCGCACGATTTAATATAATAGCAATCCTAGCACCGCTAGATATCAATCACCACTACCCAATATACCAGGCTTATTGGGTTACGAAAAACCCGCACCATTTGGTAAGTCAAAGTAGTCCATAATCAATACCGTATGCTCAATGCTAACGTACATTGATTAAGAAATAATATACGAGACCACGTCTTTCAGTAGATAGCATGAAGACTGCCTCGCTGTTAGATCCATTCAGTGCTATACCACACCAACGTCATCTTATTTCAGTAAGGCTTAGAAATAATCGGACTGACATTGCAACCTTTCACGATAGATAGTCTAAGCCTATCTAGGTTGTGAAATTCTTCTTTTTCTTTGTTCAGAACTGACCGTGTTACCTTAAAGTGAACGACGCCCACAACCGGTCTACTAAAACAAAGACTTAGACTTTGTTAAGTTACTTATACATTTAAATATGTAATAAACATCCATTAAATGTAAAACATAACAACATTATGACAAAAATAATCTGTTTATTCCTTTGGAAAATAAAATAAGAGTTTCAACAGTATTCAATCACTCGAAAGGTGATTTCTCGTATACAAATTCTAACAATCTCCCACTTGTACTCAAAACAGCTTTCGAGTATACAAATAAAATGTGCACTATGTCTAATTCTCCCACTTATACTGAAAGCGAGTTGAGGTCTCGAGCGAGTCGAACTCCCATTCCTTCTATGTGGCGTTCGAACGGTTTAACCGTCAATGCCTTTGTAAAAGGATCTGTCAGGTTGTTCTCCGACGCAATCTTGACCACTTGTATGTCTCCTCTTTGCACTATATCTCTGATGATATGATACTTCCTCTCAATGTGTTTGCTCGCTTTGTGAGCTCTTGGTTCCTTCGAATTCGCCACAGCACCAGAATTGTGACAATAAATTGTGATGCTCTTGGGCAGATTCGTAACCACACCTAAGTCCATAAGAAAGTTCTTGAGCCAAACTGGCTCCTTTGCGGCCTCCGAAGCGGCCACATATTCGGCATCCATGGTAGAGTCTGCAATGCATTTATGCTTTACACTCTTCCAAATCACGGCTCCACCTCCTAAGGTAAACACATAACCAGAAGTAGATTTTCTCGAGTCTTGATCAGCTTGAAAGTCTGAATCAGTATATCCCAAAGGACAGAGCTCGCCTGCTTTGTAAACTAGAACATAGTCCTTAGTCCGTTTAAGGTACTTGAGTATGTTCTTTACTGCAGTCCAATGTCCTTGGCCCGGATTGGATTGATATCTTGCTACCATGCCAACAGCAAAGCAAATATCAGGCCTAGTACAAAGCATAGCATACGTGAGACTACCAACTGCCGAAGCGTATGGTATCCTTCTCATCTCAGCTATCTCAGACGTTGTCTTAGGACACATCTCTTGAGATAAATGGATGCCATATCTAAAAGGTAAGAAACCTTTCTTGGCATCTTGCATGCTAAAACAGCTAAGTACAGTGTCGATGTAGGGTTCTTGAGATAAGCACAACATTCTCTTTTCACGGTCTCGAAGGACCTTGATGCCTAGAATGTGTCCCGCGTCTCCCATATCCTTCATCTCGAACTGGTTTGACAGCCATGTTCGTACTGATGACAACATCTTTTTATTGTTTCCAATTAGAAGAATGTCATCTACATATAAAACTAAGAACACCACATTCCCTTTCTCTACCTTCTTGTACACACAGCTCTCGTTGGGGCATTTTTCGAATCCAAACTTGTGAACAGTCTGATCGAAACACTGATTCCATGATCTAGATGCTTGCTTGAGGCCATAAATGGCCTTCTTAAGCTTCCAAACCATGTGTTCTTTGCCCTTGACGGCATAACCCTCGGGTTGTTCCATGTAGATGGTCTCCTCAAGACTACCGTTCAAGAACGCAGTCTTAACGTCCATCTGTCACACATCCCAATCCATGTAAGCTGCTATAGAAAACAGTATCCGGATCGATTTGAGCATGGCCACTGGGGAGAAGGTCTCGTCGTAATCGACACCTTCCTTTTGGGTGTACCCCTTAGCCACTAGTCTTGCTTTAAAGACTTTAACTCGTCCATCGGGTCCACGTTTACGTTTGTATATCCACTTGCTCCCAATGCCAGTACAGCCTTCGGGTAGGACAGATAAATCGTAGACGTCTTTGTCTATCATAGATTGTAGTTCCGAATCCATCGCCTTTACCCATTCGCGATGATCGACATCCGCCTGCGCCTCTGCAAAATTGCAGGGATCTAGTACATTGCTGTCCGAGGAGTGATCCATAGATTCTCCCAGACCAATGTACCTTTCGGACTCATGAGAGACCCTCCCACTGCGGCGCGACACTACAATATTTGGTATAGAAGTTGAAGGTACGGGAATTGGTTGTACATTCGGTACTTGTTCTTGGTTAATGGAACTTGTGACTGAAGTGAGCTCTTCAAGAGCCACCTCACTGCTGGGTTTATGATTCATAACAAAGTCTTCCTCTAAGAATGTCGCGTGAGTACTCACAATGACTTTCTTGTCTCGGAGACTATAGAATTCATAAGCTTTCGATCCTTTGGGGTATCCTATAAACAAACATACCTCTGTCCTAGAGTCCAGCTTAGTTGGATCATTTTCCAAACCGTGAGCTGGGCACCCCCATACTTTGAGATATTTTAGATTGGGCTTGCGCTCAGTCCACAACTCATATGGAGTGGCAAGAACAGATTTTGATGGTAAATTGTCTAATATATGGCTTGCGGAAAGCAACGCATGTCCCCAAAATGAAACAGGCAGTCGTGCATAACTCATCATCGATCGAACCATGTTTAACAAGGTCCTATTCCTTCTTTCAGCTACACCATTCTGCTGGGGTGTGCCCGGCGCAGTCAGTTGGGATTCAATTCCCTCTACCGATAAGTAGTCCAAAAACTCGGCACTAAGGTATTCGCCTCCGCGATCAGATCGCAGGCTTTTGATACGTTTTCCATGACGCGTCTCAGCATAAGCCTTAAACTCTTTGAACTTGTCAAAAGATTCAGACTTAAAGCGCATCAAATAAACGCATCCAATTTTCGAGTAATCATCAATAAAAGTAATGAAATATCGAAAACCACATCTTGCCTCGGTTGACATTGATCCACACACATCAGTATGAACGAGTTCTAGTACTTCCTTGGCCCTATTTCCTTTCACCCTAAAGGGTCTCTTAGTCATCTTGGCTTCCAAACAGGACTCACACGTGGAGAAAGATTCTGTATCAAGTCCTTTAATAAGGTCTTGATCCACGAGTGCTTGAATCCTCTTTTGGTTGGCATGACCAAGTTTTAGGTGCCATAAGTACGTTTCGTTCATTGAACTTGAAGGTTCTTTCCTTTTCTTAGAAATTTTCGATGCATTATTGAGTTCTAATTTGCGATTATTAAATTGTGTAGATACGATTGTGTACAGATTGTTTTCCATGATACCACGACATATATAAGAACCATCTTTCTTAATAACACAACTGTCATTAAAAGAAATCGAATATCCATCATAAACCAATTTAGAAACTGAAATTAAATTTCTTCTAAAAGAAGGTATCAACAAAACATTCTTCATAATCAAAAATCTATCACTACTAAAACGCAAATAAACATCTCCCACTGTAACGGCCGCCACTTTAGTAGCGTCGCCCAGTTGGACTTCGATCTCTCCATCATATAGCCGTCTTGTCACCTGCATTAAGTCAGGATCAAAACAAATATGATCAGTAGCTCCAGTGTCTATAACCCAAGTATGAGATGAAGTCGAAGTCAAACATGACTCGACAACAAGAGCTTGGTGCATACCTGTAGCCTTGCCCTTCTTAGGGCAATCTGGCTTCCAATGCCCCTTCTCTCCACACTTGAAACACTTTCCTACTTGTTTCTTTCCTGACCTCCTCTTTTTCTTTCCCTTAGCTTCCTTAGGTGCGACCTGGTTCGTCACTTTCTTCTTTCCTGCGCCAGGCCTAGGGCCAGAGGAACGATGTGACGAACTAACCATCGCAGCCTTAGCTTGGTTCATGAGATCCTCTGCCGACTGAAGTTCAGTCAACAACTCAGCCAAGGTGTAATTTCTCTTGTTCATCTCAAAATTAAGCTTGAACTGCTGAAAGCTAGGGGGAAAACTCTGAAGGATGATCGTAACTTGGGACTCGGCATCAATGACACCTCCCAGAACCTCAATTTGATTGAGGTGGCTCATCATCTCGAGGACATGGTCCCGCACAGACGAGCCTTCCTTCATAGTCTTGCACATGATACTCCGAAAGGCTTGAGACTTAGCCGTTCAATTCTGAGTACCAAAGAGATTTGTGAGATTCTCCATAATCTCGGTGGCAGTCTCCATGGCGGCATGTTGATGTCTAAGCACCGTTGACATGAAGGCCAACATATAACACTTAGCCATCTCATTCGCCTTATGCCACCATCTATGGTTATCTCGCACTGTCTGCGCGGCGTTAGCCGCCGCCACAGGTGGTCGCGGAGTCGTGAGCACAAACTTGTACTCATCAGCCGTGAGAACGATGTCCAAATTTTGTTTCCATTCTATGTAATTTTGGCCCTCGAGTTTGTTTTCTTTAAGAATTTCAGATAGAGGATTGAGTGACATGTTGACGATTTAGTTTGCACTGCAAAACAGAATATTTACTATTTGTCATAAACTTATGTGATGAAATTGATTAGATTAACCATAAAACTTTTCAAATTCTCACAACTGTAAAATTAAAATTTTGTACCCTCAAGCAGAGGTCAATACGCATTAAAATTTTAACGTATTTACTGGTTACAACACCGACGAATAGTCCAGAGACCGCAACACGGCATGGCCGCTAAATGTTGCCTAAGCACGACCATCAGATTTAGCATTACAGAATCTTGTTTCTACAACACACTCCCATAACAATGCTCATGCGTTGATAACAAGACCAAGCTATCTCGTAAATTCTGTTTGAACTCCTGAAACTCGTAATTTCTTAGGATTATTGTCCCCACAGCATGGGTGGCGATAATATTGGAAACTACTTTCTAGTTCATACTATTCACAATTGAGAAGTCCACCTTTATGAACTCGCTATTTCTTAGGATTATTGTCCCCACAGCATGGGTGACGATAAGATTCAGAAATTAGCTTCATAAGTTGTGGACCAATCGATGGAGACCATGTACAAACTTAGTTCGTAATTATCACTTAGATATTTAAGTTATGGTTTTTCATTAATTATCCTTAGCCTTAGTGCAGATTAAAGGCTTAATTCAATTCTGTTGGTATTTAATTGACCGGATAATTAAAACTTTTATAATCTTTTATACATCATATCAAAGGATTATATTAATTATTAAAGTTTAATCCATATTTATGTCTTCTATAAGATTTATCTAAAATAATTGATTATTTATATCTTAGACGGACAAGAATAAATAAACTTAAATTATTTCCTTATTAAGATTGAGAAGAGAATAATATATTTTATTATTTAATGAAATTTTACATATCTATCCTTATTAGGATTCTAGATATATATTATAATTAGGAAACCATTTAATTATTCTCATCTATATCATCTAGGATATAAAATATTCATAGATATAGAAAATAATCAAAATATTCCTAAAATCTAGGGAAATCATCCCAAAATATTTTATTTCAATTAAATAATAATATTTTAATGATATCTATTAATTTAGGAATTAAATAATCATTAAAAATAATATTTCATCGTTATCTCATCGTACGAGGTTCGCACGTACGATGAACGACGAAAGGATCGCCGGAGTACAACCGCCGGTCTGGCATAACGCCGTCCAGCCGCCTCCAGTGGGCCGCGAATCGGCGGCAGCTACCAATTCTCCCACTGCGGCGCAAGGACGCCGCTGCACCCTCCGTCGCCGTCACCATGCGCGCGACAACCGTCGTGCATCACCGGCGATCATCCTCGATGGCCGCCTGCGTCGCCAGAACCAGCTGCCACCGGATTACGACGTTGCAACTCTCGGTTCACCGCCGATCGGCCATCCTCGACTAGGGCTAGGGTTATGGTTTTAGGCTAGGTTTAGGGTTTCACGGTGGAGGAATCACCGCTGCACTCGGACGAGCTGCAGTTTCCGATCACCCCACCGTCGTCGAATGCCGGTCGTCCAAGGTAAGCCGCCGCCACTGTCTGGTTGGCGGCGTGGACGAGCCCCCGCTCGTTTTTCACGTCGCCGTCCTAACGTAGCTTAGCTCCCACTGATCGGCGCGATTCGCCGGAGAACGCCGGCTTCGGAGTGAAGGTGCTGGCAGCGGAAGCGCATGCAAATATAAATCAATCACATAATAATCAGATCTATTTAGCAGATTATTTAGACAAAAGCTATTCGCGTAATTATCACATGTATCATGCTCATAACTTGAATTAATCATGCTTTAAGAATATATGAAACCTAAAACATGCTTTTCTACGGAGCAGAAAAATACCTAATTAATTCTCCAAAGAATAGAAGATGGCTAGCTTCTTCTCCACGTGATGCTTTGAGTACTAGACCACAAATCTTCTCTCTGGTTCCCGAACTGTATCCCAATATCAGTGTGGGCTGATCTTATTAGAATACTAGGACTTAAATAAAGAAGACAGAAGAAATCCTTTTTGGAATAGGAGAAGAATTCGAAAATCTCCTCAGCTGGGGAAGGGAATTTCAAAAATTACAATGATAAAAATTGTTATTTCTGTCTCATTTATTCTCCTATTTATATTAAGTTCCTTTTGGGCCCAGACAGGGATCTATGGAAGGTTTTGGATATGGGCTCATCCAATTTACTTTTTACTAATTAAATTGAACCCACAATTTAATATAAGTAATAATTGGGATATTACGAGCAGCCACTGCAGAAGTAATATTGAACTCTCCCCATCCAAATCCGAAATATGCTATACCACACCAATGTCATCTTATTTCAGTAAGGCTTAGAAATATGCGGACTGACATTGCAACCTTTCTCGATGGATAGTCAAACTCCAACTAGGTTGTGAAATTAATGTTTTTCTTTGTTTAGAACTGACCGTGTTACCTTAAAGTGGACGACGCCCACAACCGGTCTACTAAAACAAAGACTTAGACTTAGTTACGTACTTATACATTTAAACATGCATTAACATCCATTAAATGTAAAACATAACAACATTATGACAAAAATAATCTGTTTTATTTATTGGAAAATAAAATAAGAGTTTTACAGTATTCAATCACTCGAAACGTGATTTCTAGTATACAAACTCTAACACGGAGGTCATCCCGGCGGCGCGCACGAGACCTTCCTCGATTGCGCGTCGCCGATTGATCACCGCCGCGTCTCCCACTCGCTCGACTACCCAATCCCGGATCGCGCGTAGTGCGATTCGTCTCGGCGCAAGCACCGACGAATCACACGTCTCGTGCGTTCCATTTATTTTAGTTCTTTGTTTCGATAGTTCTTGAGTTTATCATGCATAAAAATATAACAACTAAAAACAAGAACATGCTTCGAAAAAAAAAACGCATGCAAACATGAATTTCGCGAAATTTAAATCCAAATAATCAGAGCCAAAGACTGGCTCTGATACCAATTGAAGGGGTTGGCAGCGGAAGCGCTCACATAAATCAATTACATAATAATACGATCTATTTAGCGGATTATTTAGACAAAATCTATTCGCGCAATTATCACATGTATCATGCTCATAACTCAAATAAAAACATGCTTTAATTTAATTAAATCCTAAAACATGCTTTTCTTGGGTTTAGCCATTATACCTTAATGATTCACCGAAGAATCGAAGATAGCTAGCGCCTTCTCCACGTGAAGATCTTTAGTACAAAACCACGGATCTTCTGTCTGGTTCCCGGACTGTGAACTGATATCAGGAGTGGGCTGATCTCACCAGTGCACTAGGACTTAAATAGAGAAGACAGAAATCCTTTCCCCCGGAGGAGAGAAATTCGACCACTCCTAGGAATAGGGGGGCCGAAAATTTGAGATAAAATCAAGTGTATTTTCTCTCTCCTTTATTCTCCTATTTATAATAAGTCATATATTGGGCCCAGACAGAGATCTATGGAAGGCTTTGGATATGGGCTCCTCCAATTAGCTTTTTACTAATTAAATCAACCCAATTTAATATAAGCTTAAAATTGGAATATTACGAGCAGCCACTACAGAAGTAATATTGCACTCCCCATCCAAATCCGAAATTACAAGTACTTCGGGTTTCCAAAATTAATATTTATGTTTATTTCCCGCGCTTAATATAGAAACATCCATTAATTAATTATTGCCTGCTATGGACTTAATTAATTAATATCTTATTAATTCCAAGAGAGGACTCAGCAAGAAATTCTTATTTATTATTCATAGAGTCGTTAAACTCCAACTAGCTAGGTTCCGAATAATAAAACCTTATTTCAAGCTTCTCTTGAGGATGTTATCAAACGAGACTCACCTCGCGCACGATTCAATATAATAGCAATCCTAGCACCGCTAGATATCAATCACCACTACCAAATATACCAGGCTTATTGGGTTGCGAAAAACCCGCACCATTTGGTAAGTCAAAGTAGTCCATAATCAATACCGTATGCTCAATGCTAACGTACATTGTTTAAGAAATAATATACGAGACCACGTCTTTCAGTAGATAGCATAAAGACTGCCTCGCTGTTAGATCCATTCAGTGCTATACCACACCAACGTCATCTTATTTCAGTAAGGCTTAGAAATAATCGGACTGACATTGCAACCTTTCACGATAGGTAGTCTAAGCCTATCTCGAATGATATGATACTTCCTCTCTATGTGCTTGCTCGCCTTATGAGCCCATGGTTCCCTCGAATTTGCCACAGCACCAGAATTATCACAATAAATGTTGATGCTCTTGGGCATATTCGCAACCACACCTAAGTCCATAAGGAAGTTCTTAAGCCATACTGCCTCTTTTGCAGCCTCTGAAGCGGCTACATATTCGGTTTCCATGGTCGAGTCTGCAATGCTTTTCTGCTTTACACTCTTCCAAATTACAGCTCCACCTCCTAAGGTAAACACATATCCGGAAGTTGATTTTCTCGAATCTACATCAGCTTGAAAATCTGAATCTGTATATCCTTAAGGACAGAGCTCGGCTGCATTGTAAACTAGAACATAGTCCTTAGTCCGATTAAGGTACTTGAGTATGTTCTTTATGGCAGTCCAATGCCCTTGGTCGGGATTTGATTGATATCTTGCTACCATGCCAACAGCAAAGCAGATATCGGGTCTGGTACAAAGCATAGCATACATGAGACTACCAACTGCCGAGGCATATGGTATTCTTCTCATCCCTGCTATCTCAGATGCTGTCTTGGGACACATCTCTTGAGATAAATGGATGCCATGTCTAAAAGGTAGGAAACCTTTCTTGGCATCTTGCATGCTAAAGCGTCTAAGTACCGTATCGATGTAAGATTCTTGGGATAAGCACAACATTCTCTTAGCTCGGTTCCTAAGAACCTTGATACCGAGAATGTGTCCCGCATCACCCATATCTTTCATCTCGAACTGGCTGGACAACCAAGTTCGCACTGATGACAACATCTTTTTATTGTTTTCAATTAGAAGAATGTCATCTACATACAAAACTAAGAACACAACATTTCCTTTTTCAACCTTCTTATACACACAGCTTTCATTAGGGTATTTTTCGAATCCAAACTTTTGAACAATTTGATCGAAACACTGGTTCCATGATCTAGATGTTTGCTTGAGGCCATAAATGACCTTCTTAAGCTTCCAAACCATTTGTTCCTTGCCCTTTACCACATAGCCTCCGGGTTGTTCCATGTAGATGGTCTCCTCAAGACACCCGTTCAAATACGCAGTCTTAACGTCCATCTGCCATACTTCCCAATCCATGTAAGCTGCTATAGACAAAAGTATACGGATCGATTTGAGCATGGCCACTGGGGAGAAGGTCTCATCGTAATCGATGCCTTTCTTTTAGGTATACCCCTTAGCCACTAGTCTTGCCTTAAAGACTTTAACTCGTCCATCGGGTCCACGTTTACGTTTGTATATCCACTTGCTCCCAATGGCAGTACAGCCTTCGGGTAGGACAGAAAAATCATAGACGTCTTTGTCTACCATTGATTGTAGTTCCGAATCCATTGCTTTTACCCATTCGCAATGATCGACATCTGCCTGCGCCTCTGCAAAATTCCAGGGATCAAGTACATTGCTGTCCGAGGAGTGATCCATGCACTCTCCCAAACCAATGTATCTATCGGGCTCATGAGAGACCCTCCCACTACGACGCGGCACTACAATATCTGGTGTATTAGTTGAAGTTTCAGGATTTGTTATTACACTAGGTAATTGTTCTTGGTTAATGGAAGTTGTGACTTGAGTTAGCTCTTCAAGAGCTATCTCACTGTTGGGCTTATGATTCATTACATAGTCTTCCTCTAAGGATGTGGCATGAGTGCTCACAATCACTTTTTGATCTCTGAGACTATAGAATTCATAAGCTTTCGTTCCTCTAGGGTATCCTATAAGCACACAAACCTCCGTCCTAGATTCCAGCTTAGTTGGATCCTTTTCCAATACATGAGCCGGACACCCCCACACTCTAAGATGTTCTAGATTGGGCTTTCGCCCATTCCACAACTCATATGGGGTAGTAGGAACCGATTTAGAAGGTAAGTGATCTAAGAGATAGGTTGCCGAAAGCAACACATGCCCCCAAAACGAAATAGGTAACCGTGCATAACTCATCATCGAGCGGACCATATTTAATAAGGTCTTATTCCTTCTTTCAACTACGCCATTCTGCTGGGGTGTGCCCGGCGCAGTCGTTTGGGATTGAATTCCCGCTACTGATAAGTAGTCCAAAAACTCGACACTTAGGTATTCGCCTCCGCGATCAGATCGCAGGCATTTGATAGTCTTACCATGACGCGTCTCTACTTTAGCCTTAAACTCCTTGAACTTGTTAAAAGTTTCAGACTTGTAGCGCATCAAATAGACATATCCAACTTTCGAGAAGTCATCTATAAAGGTGACGAAGTATCGATAGCCACCCTTTGCCTCGGTTGAAGTTGGTCCACACACATCAGTATGAATGAGCTCAAGTACTTCCTTGGCCCTATTCCCCTTTGACCTAAAAGGTCTCTTAGTCATCTTGCCTTCGAGACAGGATTCACACTTTGAAAATGGTTCCTTCTCAAGACCTTTAATAAGATCTTGATCAACCATCGCATGAATCCTTCTTTCGTTAGCATGACCAAGTCTTAGGTGCCATAAGTACGTATCATTCATTGAACTTGAAGGTTCTTTTCTTTTCTTAGAAATTTTCAATGTAGCATTGAGTTAAGATTTACGTTGATTAAATTGTGTAGAAGTGATTGTGTACAGATTGTTTTCCATGATACCACGACAGATATAAGAACCATCTTTCTTAATAACGCAATTGTCATTAAAAGAAATCGAATATCCATCAAAAGACAATTTAGAAACTGAAATTAAATTTCTTCTAAAAGAAGGTATCAACAAAACATTCTTCAAAATAAAAAATCTATCACTAGAAAAACGTAAATAAACGTCTCCCACTGCAACGGCCGTCACTTTCGTAGCGTCACCCAGCTGGACTTCGATCTCACGATCATGTAACCGTCTTGTCACCTGCATTAAGTCAGGATCAAAACATATATGATCAGTTGCTCCAGTATCAATAACCCAAGTATGAGTAGATGTCGAAGCCAAACATGACTCGACTACTAGAGCATGGTGCATACCTGTAGCCTTGCCCTTCTTAGGACAATCTGGCTTCCAATGACCTTTTTCTCCACATTTGAAGCACTTTCCAGTAGGCTTCTTGTCACCCGCTTCTTCTTCTTTCCCTTAGCATTCTTAGCTGCCACTGGGTTCAGTGCCTTTTTCTTTCCTGCGCGAGGCTTAGAGCCAGAGGAATTAGGCGCCAAACTCAGCATAGCTACCTTAGCCTGAACCATAAGGTCCTCCGCTAACTGAAGTTCAGTCAGCAGCTCGGCCAAAGTGTATTCCCGCTTGTTCATCTCGAAATTGAGCTTGAACTGCTGGAAGCTAGGGGGAAGACTCTGAAGGATTATAGTAACCTGGGACTCGGGATCGATCGTCCCTCCCAAAACCTCAATCTGGTTGAGGTGGCTCATCATCTCAAGGACATGTGTCCTCACTGACGAGCCTTCCTTCATAGTCTTCGTCATGATACTCCGAAAGGCTTGAGACTTAGCCATTCGATTCTGAGTACCAAAAATATTTTTGAGATTTGTCATAATCTCGGCGGCAGTTGCCATGGCAGAATGCTGATGCTTGAGTACTGAAGACATAGATGTCAACATGTAGCACTTAGCCATCTCATTCGCCTTATGCCACCGTCTATGCGCATCTCGCACTGCTTGCGCGGCATTAGCTACCGGCACAGCTGGGCGTGGAGTAGTGAGCACAAACTTGTACTCTTCGGCTGTGAGAACGATATCCAGGTTTTGATACCATTTTATGTAATTTTGGCCTTCGAGTTTGTTTTCTTTGAGAATTGCAGAAAGAGGATTAAAAGACATCTTGACGAA
This sequence comes from Salvia hispanica, assembly GCF_029641045.1. Taxonomy (NCBI): domain Eukaryota; kingdom Viridiplantae; phylum Streptophyta; class Magnoliopsida; order Lamiales; family Lamiaceae; genus Salvia; species Salvia hispanica. The sequence goes on from NC_142697.1 coordinate 23,984,594, forward strand.
TTTTATTGCACTGCAAACATAAGATTTTACTAATTGTCATAAACTTATGTAAGGAAATTGGTTAGATTAACCATAAAACTTTTCAAAATCTTACAACAGCAAAATTAATAAATTGTATCCTCCTTTGGAGTTTAATACGCATCAAAATTTTGACAATTTTACTGGTCACAACACCGACGCACCAATATCTTCCTCCTTTGGAGGTCAACACGTCTAATGCTGCCTAAGCACGACCATCAGATTTAGCATTACAGAATTTTATTTCTACAACACACTCCCATAACAATGTTCATGTGCTGATAACAAAACCAAGCTATCTCATAAATTCTGATTGAACGCTGAAACTCGCAGTTCCTTAGGATTATTGTCCCCACTTTGCAGGTGGCAATAATATTGGGAACCACTTTCTAGTTCATTCTATTTATTATGTGAGAAGTCCGCCCTTATGAACTTACTGTTTTCGTAGGATTATTGTCCCTACTTTGTAGGTGGCGATAATATTAGAAAATCAGCTTCACAAAATTTGGCAGTCCAACCGATGGAGACCATATACAAACTTTTAGTTCATAATTATCGCTTAGACATTTTTGTTATGGTTTTTCATTAATTATCCTTTAGCCTTAAGGAAGATTAAGACTAATTAAATTCTGTTGGTATTTAATTGACTGGATAATTAAATCTTTTATTATCTTTAATATCTTAGTAGGAATTATTAATCTAGAATCTAATTCTTATTCATGTCATACTATAAGATATATCTAAAATAAAGTACATTATTTATAATCTTAATTAGACATGAAAAATTAAATTCATATAATTTCCAAGTTCAAGATTAGGAAGAATATTAATTATATTATTTAATGTAATCTTATATATCTATCTTATCATAGATTCTAGATATATATTATATTTAGGAAACTATCAAATTATTCTTATCTATATCATCTAGGATATAAAATATTCATAGATATAGAAAATAATCCAAATATTCCTAAAATCTAGGGAAATCTTCCCAAAATATTTTATTTCATTAAATAATATTATTTTTAATGATATCTATTAATTAATCAATTAAATAATCATTAAAATAATCTTTCGTCTCTATCTTGCGATTCGAGGTTTGCACGAATCAACACGACGAAGATTCTTCGGCGATTGACACTCCGGAACGGCAAGTTTACCGTCCGGCATCACCGGCGTCGCGCGCACAAGGCGCGCCGCCTCCACTTCCCTTCGCGGCATGTGAACACCGCGACTGCCTCTGTCTTCACCGACCATCCCGCGGCCTTCGACCGCGATGTTCCAACGAGCTCCCACTCATCCGGCAGCCTCGCGCGAACCAGCAGCTGCAGCACTAGGCGCGGCTGCTCTTGGCCGTGCGTTGCCGGTGGCGGGCGACTAGGGTTCTAGGGTTAGGGTTAGGGTTTTCGGCAAAGAACCGGCGCCTCGGCAGCTCTCGGACGAGCCACTGTGCCTGTCTCCTCCGCGCGACGCAGCAGGCTCCGACCTGGGTATGCGGTCTGACCGACGGCGCGCACGAGCCCTCGCTCGTCAGCGCATCGCCGCGCGATCGCTGCCCGTCGTCTGCCACTCGATGTCGCGGTATACGATTTCCATCGGGAGTCGCCTAGGGTTCGCGGCTTTGGCCGGCGGCGCGCACGAGCCCATGCTTGTCGGCGCGTCGCCCCAATCCCGATGACCCTCGGCTCCCACTCAATTCGACACCCTACTCATCGATCGCACGTAGTGCGATTCGTCCTGGCGCAAGCGCCGACGAATCGCACACCTCGTTCGTTCGAATAATTCAAGTTCTATGATTCGAATGTTTTTGAGTTCAACATGCATCAACATAAATAATAAAAACGCAAGAACATGCTTCGTAATCAAATAAGACATGCATACATGAATTTCGCGAAATTTAAATCCAAATAATCAGAGCCAAAGACTGGCTCTGATACCAATTGAAGGTGCTGGCAGCGGAAGCGCATGCAAATATAAATCAATCACATAATAATCAGATCTATTTAGCAGATTATTTAGACAAAAGCTATTCGCGTAATTATCACATGTATCATGCTCATAACTTGAATTAATCATGCTTTAAGAATATATGAAACCTAAAACATGCTTTTCTACGGAGCAGAAAAATACCTAATTAATTCTCCAAAGAATTGAAGATGGCTAGCTTCTTCTCCACGTGATGCTTTGAGTACTAGACCACAAATCTTCTCTCTGGTTCCCGAACTGTATCCTAATATCAGTGTGGGTTGATCTTATTAGAATACTAGGACTTAAATAAAGAAGACAGAAGAAATCATTTTTGGAATATGAGAAGAATTCGAAAATCTCCTCAGCTGGGGAGGTGAATTTCAAAAATTACAATGATAAAAATTGTTATTTCTGTCTCCTTTATTCTCCTATTTATATTAAGTTCCTTTTGGGCCCAGACAGGAATCTATGGAAGGTTTTGGATATGGGCTCATCCAATTTACTTTTTACTAATTAAATTGAACCCACAATTTAATATAGGAAAATTGGTCTCTAAAACCATGAACTTTGCTTAAAATTTGGTATTTCCCATGAACTTTGAAATTGGTATATAATATCACGAACTTTGCATTTTGTTTGGTATTTCCCAAACTCACTCAAATAAGATATTTTCATCAAAATCTTATTTAATATAGGCAACCTTGATATGTTTTATAATATTTGAAACCACCTTTTAAGTTCATAACATGTAGCATAAAAAGTCACATTGAAAACTACGTTGATTTAATTGTACCAAGTATAATAAAAAAGCCTCGTAAGTTAGTCAAATATAGCAATAAACATGCCGTGGGAAATACCAAACAAAATGCAAAGTTCGTGATATTATATACCAATTTCAAATTTCATGGGAAATACCAAATTTTAAGCAAAGTTCATGGTTTTAGAGACCAATTTCCCTTTAATATAAGTTATAATTGGGATATTACGAGCAGCCACTACAGAAGTAATATTGAACTCTCCCCATCCAAATCCGAAATTATAAGTAATCCGTGTTTCCGTTTAACTTTCATTTCCCGCGCTTAAGATTAAAATGTCCATTAATTAATTAATGTCTGCTATTGACTTAATTAATTAACTTCTTATTAATTCCAAGAGTGGACTCAGCATGAAACGCTTATTTATTATTCTTAGAGTAATCAAACTCCAACTAGCTAGGTTCCGAATAATAAAACATTATTTCGCGCTCCTCTTAAGGACATTATCAAACGAGACTCAGCTCGCGCACGATTTAATATAATAGCAATCCTAGCACCGCTAGATATTGATCACCACTACCCAATATATCAGGATCATTGGGCTACGAAAAACCCGCACCATTTGATAAGTCAAAGTAGTGCATAATCAATACCGTATGCTCAATGCTAACCTACATTGATTAAGAAATAAATAATTATCAAGACCTCGCCTTTCAGTAGATAGCCTAAGGCAAGTGTTGTTGTTTGATCCGTTCAGTGCTATACCACACCAATGTCATCTTATTTCAGTAAGGCTTAGAAATATGCGGACTGACATTGCAACCTTTCTCGATGGATAGTCAAACTCCAACTAGGTTGTGAAATTAATGTTTTTCTTTGTTTAGAACTGACCGTGTTACCTTAAAGTGGACGACGCCCACAACCGGTCTACTAAAACAAAGACTTAGACTTAGTTACGTACTTATACATTTAAACATGCATTAACATCCATTAAATGTAAAACATAACAACATTATGACAAAAATAATCTGTTTTATTTATTGGAAAATAAAATAAGAGTTTTACAGTATTCAATCACTCGAAACGTGATTTCTATTATACAAACTCTAACACGGAGGTCATCCCGGCGGCGCGCACGAGACCTTCCTCGATCGCGTGTCGCCGATTGATCACCGCCGCGTCTCCCACTCGCTCGACTACCCAATCCCGGATCGCGCGCGTAGTGCGATTCGTCTCGGCGCAAGCGCCGACGAATCACACGTCTCGTGCGTTCCAATTATTTTAGTTCTTTGTTTCGATAGTTCTTGAGTTTATCATGCATAAAAATATAACAACTAAAAACAAGAACATGCTTCGAAAACAAAAACGCATGCATGCATGAATTTCGCGAAATTTAAATCCAAATAATCAGAGCCAAAGACCGGCTCTGATACCAATTGAAGGGGTTGGCAGCGGAAGCGCTCACATAAATCAATTACATAATAATACGATCTATTTAGCGGATTATTTAGACAAAATCTATTCGCGCAATTATCACATGTATCATGCTCATAACTCAAATAAAAACATGCTTTAATTTAATTAAATCCTAAAACATGCTTTTCTAGGGTTTAGCCATTATACCTTAATGATTAAGAATCGAAGATAGCTAGCGCCTTCTCCACGTGAAGATCTTTAGTACAAAACCACGGATCTTCTGTCTGGTTCCCGGACTGTGAACTGATATCAGGAGTTGGCTGATCTCACCAGTGCACTAGGACTTAAATAGAGAAGACAGAAATCCTTTCCCCCGGAGGAGAGAAATTCGACCACTCCTAGGAATAGGGGGGCCGAAAATTTGAGATAAAATCAAGTGTATTTTTTGTCTCCTTTATTCTCCTATTTATAATAAGTCATATATTAGGCCCAGACAGAGATCTATGGAAGGCTTTGGATATGGGCTCCTCCAATTAGCTTTTTACTAATTAAATCAACCCAATTTAATATAAGCTTAAAATTGGAATATTACGAGCAGCCACTACAGAAGTAATATTGCACTCCCCATCCAAATCCGAAATTACAAGTACTTCGGGTTTCCAAAATTAATATTTATATTTATTTCCCGTGCTTAATATAGAAACATCCATTAATTAATTATTGCCTGCTATGGACTTAATTAATTAATATCTTATTAATTCCAAGAGAGGACTCAGCAAGAAATTCTTATTTATTATTCATAGAGTCGTTAAACTCCAACTAGCTAGGTTCCGAATAATAAAACCTTATTTCAAGCTTCTCTTGAGGATGTTATCAAACGAGACTCACCTCGCGCACGATTCAATATAATAGCAATCCTAGCACCGCTAGATATCAATCACCACTACCCAATATACCAGGCTTATTGGGTTGCGAAAAACCCGCACCATTTGGTAAGTCAAAGTAGTGCATAATCAATACCGTATGCTCAATGCTAACGTACATTGATTAAGAAATAATATACGAGACCACATCTTTCAGTAGATAGCATAAAGACTGCCTCGCTGTTAGATCCATTCAGTGCTATACCACACCAACGTCATCTTATTTCAGTAAGGCTTAGAAATAATCGGACTGACATTGCAACCTTTCATGATAGGTAGTCTAAGCCTATCTAGGTTGTGAAATTCTTCTTTTTCTTTGTTCAGAACTGACCGTGTTACCTTAAAGTGAACGACACCCACAACCGGTCTATTAAAAGAAAGACTTAGACTTTGTTAAGTTACTTATACATTTAAATATGTAATAAATATCCATTAAATGTAAAACATAACAACATTATGACAAAAATAATCTGTTTATTCCTTTGGAAAATAAAATAAGAGTTTCAACAGTATTCAATCACTCGAAAGGTGATTTCTAGTATACAAACTCTAACCGGCCGGCCCGGCCCAGGCCCGGTGAGGCCCAGCGACATTTCAGCCCGGCCCGGCCTAGGCCCATGTCGGTTTCGGGCCGGGCTGGGCCTGGGTTTTGGTATGCATAATGAGCCCAGCCCAGGCCCGGGCCTAGTTGATATGTGGGCTGGGCCGGGCCGGGCCGGTTCTGGGCTGGGCCAAGTTCAAAATTTTTACTGTGCTATAACTATTAATTAATCTGTATATATATTACCACTAAATAAGGTAAAAAATTTTGTAGACATGAGTTTTATATAGGAATATGTAATAATTGATTAGTGTATTACACATACGCGCATATGTTATACACTCCCACAAAATTAGGAATTATAGTATACTATAATTATAGAGCTATTTTCAGTTGAGATAAATCAATTAACAACTAATATCTATAATTATGCAAATTAAATGTAATAATGGAATCAAATGATTTAGGTTGAGCAATTGAATTATTAATTATTTTTTAGTAATATCATTAATAAAATTTAGAATTATTTTAAAAACATACAAATATAAAATAATCATGCATCTAATAATATATTAATAAAATGAATATGTATTAAGATAATATCCAAACTTCATAGTCTATATATATATTTTTATACTCACGTAAGGGAATATATTATATATACATATTACATTTTGCATACATATGGAAAACTAATCAATTACTCCTATATTTATGGATTATATTTGGTAGAGATAAATTATTAACAACCAATCTCTACAATTATGCAAATCAAAATTATTATAGCACAATCAATTCTAGGATCCTCTATTTAAAAAAAAATTCAATAACTAATCTCTTTAATTATGAAAATCAAATTTATTAGTATAAGTTTTAATTTAAGTTAAGTAATAATTAAATTAATTGAATATTTGTTGCATAATGTTATTAATAACGTATCTTCAAAATATACAAACATAATATAACCATGTGTCTAACAATAAATTAATACTAGGAGATATGAATATGTTATTTGTATTTTACTTATGTTATGCACAAATAAGACTATTGAAAGAATTAAAAATATAGTATAGTATAAACCAAGTACATAAGTTAACTTCTGTCGGGCCTGGGCTGGGCTTCAAACGGTCCTGGGCCCGGGCCGGTCCTGGGTTTATAAAACAGCCCAATTGGAGCCCATTTCAACTAATGAGCCCAGCCCAGGCCCGCTTCGTTACACTGGTGGGCCGGGCCTGGGTTGGGCTGGGCTGGGTAGGCCCGGCCCATTTGACATCTGTACTCATCAACGATCTCCAACGTAGGAGCAAGTATTGCACGATCACGCAAGCAACCACTCAAGTCTTCATTATTCATATAAGATGGATATATCTTCGAAACAATTGTTTTTAAAGGATCACCAGAATTAGACAATACAATGTCAGAAGGAAGACCAATAGTCACTTCACCATCATTTGGACCACCAAGAACACCATCTCATATTGAAGCAACCCAAGAAGAAAATTCCTTCAAACGTTCTGCTTCATCACAAGATGCAGCACTCAACAGTCTCATATTTTTTGTAAGCCTCAAAACAGTACAATACTTCCAAAGATAAGAAGAGTTGATAACAACATTCACAACATCTTGCCTACTACCCTTTGGAACAACAGATAAGATTTGCCTAAAGTCACCACCAAAAACAATAGTTTTTCCACCAAATAGTTTCTGCATACTACACTCATCACATACACGCATGATATCTCTAATAGTCCTGTCCACTGCTTCAACACAATGTTTATGAATCATCGGAGCTTCATCCCATATGACAAGCTTGGCTCTTACAATAAGCTCAGCAAGCGCACTGCCAGGTTTTATATTGCGCATCGAATCTTCATAATAGGAATCTTAAAGCGGGAATGAGTTGTTCTACCTCCAGGCAACAACAAAGAAGCTATGCCACTGGACGCCACATTTAACACAATTTCACCCCTCGAACGAATACCAGCTGACAAAGACCTCCAAATAAAAGTTTTACCAGTACCTCCATAACCATAGACAAAAAACATTCCTCCACCATTTGAGTTAACAGATGCCATAATAGTATCATGAACATGAAGTTGTTCATCAGTAAACTTAGAAAGAAAGTCCAAATATTCTCTCCCCAAAGCTTCACGATCATAACACAATTCGTCGCAAATCAATCTATTTTCAAATGTTTCAAAAAACTCAGATTTCGGATAAGGCATACCTACGCAAACTTTTCCCAACATTTAACAATAATTTCTCAATCTCGACCAAAGCAAAATTCTGAACATCCTCATCACTTAACAATAACCCTATAATAAAATATAAATAATTATTACATTAAAGAAAAATATTTAAAACAAAAGAAATTACAAAAATTACAAAAAAAAATATAAAAATTACCTAGAAGACTTCTCAATTTTCGTTGATTATACAAAACATCTTCAGATAAATATTCCCAACAACTTCGCCAAACAAAATCTGGTCGAGAGATAGATTCTGACGTCAACAAACTAACAAATAACAATCTTATGGAATGAGCAGAAGACCAAAATGATGCCTCAACAATGCCATCAACATATTCTTTATCATCGTCCAACAACCCTAAAGCAAAACAGGCATCTCAGAACGTATCATATTTGAACACCATTCACACGTCTAATGTCTTCATACGATGTAGCACCTTTAACAACATTCAACAAAAATCTGAGATAATAGATATCACCAGAACCAGGAGGAACAAAAAACAACCTCCCAATGGAGAAACGTTGCTTTCTAGGTTGCCAATGATCTGTTTTCCACAAAAACTTGGTAGGAAATTCACCATAAGTGAGATCATGACCCTTAGAATAAATCTTATTTGCATCCATCCATCCCAGAAACTTGCTCTGATGAATTGTATTACGATTCGAAACATTACCCAAACTCTCTCTCTCATAAAAAATAACACTATGCTCATTAGGGATCAGCCTTTCAACAGACGGATCCTTATACTGAATTTCAAACCCCAAAATTCTCCAAGCAGCTTCACATGACGAAATATATCTACAATCATAATACAAACTAATTTCATCTTGTAATTGATCAGAACCATTTGCGCCAGACTGGAAAAAAGATGTAGTCACACGATCATGACCTTTATTTATGTACTTAAACAAATATTTTATGGATCGCGACTGATTGCACCACTCAACATTAACGTGACCACCATATTTCATAGAAGTACACGATTGTGTGGAACAATGTATCTATTATCCAAGGGCACCCCATCTTTTACAATAACACGACCACTATCTCTACGTCTGTAAATAGGATAACCTTCATCATCAAACGTGGTGGCACCAACAAATTTTTTCGGAAAGTATTTTGAACATTTTTCATTCCGCATGCAAGGAGAAGACTTTCGAACAACACCACATGGTCCGTGCACCATATACTCTTTCACATTCTCATAATATCAAAAGGATCAACCACTGGATCAGGAATCTCAACAGAAATAATCTCATCAATACGTTGAGGCCGAGGTTGTTTATCCTCATTGCTTAAAAAAAGCAAAATGTGTGAATGAGGCAATCCACGCTTCTGGAACTCAATGGTATACACAACTGCAAAAGTTTACACAAACAAAAAAAAAAAAATGGTTTTCAAATCTCTTACAAAACTATCCAACTTAACTTTAAAAATCCTACACAAAATATCAGGTTGATCATCTGACCTCAGGCCTCTAACAGAAAGAAATCGAACAATCTCTGACCACTTTGGATTACACGTAAATGTAATAAAAAAAGATGGATAACCAATCCATCTGCAAATAGCCATATCATCTTGGTAATTCTGAATCATATATCTTGCACCACCAACACAACTGGAAGGCAAAATGATTCGTTTACCATGCATAGAACCATCTGTATCACCTCGCAATACAGCTTCAGCCAAACCACTATACATTTCAGCACACAGTTTTTTCTGTTGGGTTCTAACAAACAATAGACGACCTGTCTCAACCATGGTATAAGCATCAACAACAAACTGCTGGAACAACCGCCTTGAATACAAAATGGTTGAACACTCATTCAACCTATCATGCAAACGGTATGCAAAAAATTCTTTTGGGCTAACTCTCTTTCTATTGCGTTTCGAAGTGCCTTTGCCAGATAAACCAATCTTTCCACTATATTGATCCTCACCATAGGCAAAAAGCAAAGGATATTGTAGTGCAAGATAAGAAGGATGTAGTTCATTTATACGTTGCAATCGACCAGATCTTTTCTCAACAATAATATCTCGATCACCCAAAGTCTCGTCAAAATCACCAACCACAAGAACAACAATCTCTGAAACAGTAGGTAGATTATAAGTCTTGCCATCCCTACCTCTCTTGCCAAGCAATCTTAAACTGACATTCGGGAGATTTTCTTGATTTATTGTTTCTTTGACCATTCGAAAAGTTTTGACTAAAAGATTTTCTTCATCCAACATTCTTTGTAGATCGAACACGATTTCTGAATGAAGATTATTATCATTACTACCCCCACTGCAAAATTATATTTAAATCAAATCATAGTAAAAATATTCAAACAAAATAATTTATAAATTTATTATAAATAAAAATATCCAAAAATACCTCACAACCTTTATTCTATTGTTGATCTCATTTTCAGTATCATAAATGTACAGCTGGGCAAACTTAGGATCACAACCAACTTCTGGCAATAAACTACCCATTAAATGGTAATTTTTCCCATTAAATTGCCAATTTTATCATTTGCCCCTTTTGTTTTATTTCCAAAGATTAAATCTTGAATTTCAAAGTTTGGTGTTTTTAATTTGTGGATTTGTAAAGGTCTTGAAATCATTGAATCGGTGACATATCGGGGTTGTGGGGCTGTCCTCGCGTCGATGGGTTGCCTAAGTCCATTCGCCGGAAATCCGGCAGATTCGTACTCATGAGATAAGTTTTCCAATTGACTAGTCATTAGAGTGTATGCTTCCTTCCTTTCATTTCATGAATTTAGTGATTTTGGGGCATTTGTCTTACTGTTATGGGTGACTCAGTGGTGGAAGATGATGTTTAGAGCATCCCCGTCCGTGCTCTTAGCTAAGAGCACGGAAGTGGGCCCGGGCCCACTTTTACTCTTTGTCCTTAGCTAAGAGCACAACACCCACATCCGTGTTCTTAGCTAAGGACAAGCTCAAGGGTCCCACCATTCTATTATTCAATTTAAATACTCCAATTATTAAAAACATTTCTACATTATAAAAACACATTAAAAAATAAAAATTACATAATTAAAATCCTAAAAAATAAAAATTACATTATTAAAATACTAAAAAATAAAAATACATAATTAAAATCCTAGAAAATAAAAAAATACAATCCTACAAATTAAAAATTACACACGTGGAAGTAGAAGACTAGTCCTCTAACCCCAATTGCCTCTTGAGACCCCGGATCATTTGCCCATGTGTTGCAAGTTGATCCGGAGTCATCTTAGACGTATCATTCAAATAGAGTTGACCCAAAAGGGCCCACAATGAGTTGTTCGGGGGTGGAAGAGGCACAAAGAGAGCGGGGGCGGGGGCTACAGTCGGGGCGCGAAGGTGGTTAGCCGTCGCCTTCTTCCTTCCTTGCGGCCGGCGGGAACTGCTCGGGCCAGTGTCGGGGCTACCCAAGTTAGCTCCGGCAAGCTGGGTAGCCACATCATCGGAGGCGTCGTCGGATAGGGCTACCGACCTCGACCGTTTGCTGGAGGAGCTGGAGGAGGATGCTACTATGTCGCCCTTATACTTTGGATGTTGGCGCCCCTCCTGCCGACAATCGAGGTACTTGAACGGTTTGAACTCCGTGCGTTGGTAGGTCGCCAAGGAGGCAGTGATTATGTCGAGCTCGCTCGTGCCGCTCCCCGCCGACCGCTCTTCCTGGAGGTAAATCCCCTGAAACTTACCGATTGCCTCGTTGCATCTGAAGATGCAATTGCACACCATTCTCTCATTGCGATAGATGGTTCCCTCCGGCCGGGTTTCATTGTAGAGACGAGAGATGCGCCACCAATACGTTTCTCCGGTCTGGTTCGTGCCCACTTCCGGATCTTCGGAGACTGCCAAGTAGGCTTTGAACATCGCCATCATCTCACCCGGAGTGTACGGGGTGCGGGTGCCACGAACAGGAGGAGTAGGGGTAGGAACAGAGCTGCTCCCTCCCGATCCGGGTTCGGGTGTCCACCCGAACCCGGAGGCGTTTAGGTCGTGCACCGGGTAAGGACGGTAGCCACCCGAATATTGCGAACCTTGGGTTTGAGGAGGGGAAGTAAATTGCGTTTCCGGACTAAATCCGGCCTCGGAGTCGAACCAATCGTGGTTCCAACCGCGATTGCCGGAGGGGTGATCGCCGGAGCCGGACATTGTGTAGTGTAGTGAGAATTTAGTTGAGAGAATGTGAGGAAAAAGATGAGAGAATGTATATGATAGAATAGATGAGAATGTGATTTTTTTTGTATTGAAGTGGGGGTATTTATAGATGAAAATGTGAATTTTGGGGGAAAAAATTGAAAATAAATTAAAAGTGGGTAGAAAACGGATATAATTTTTTGGGAAGTGGGAAAATATTTTTTTTTATTTAAAAACATTTTTTAAAATAAATTTTGAATTTTTTTTTTTTAAATAAAGAACGAATTTGCCAACGGCAGCCGTTGGCCAATCAGAACGTGCCACGTAGGACTGCTCAGCGGCACGGACGTGCTCTTAGCTAAGAGCAGCGCCGTGCCGCTGGCACGGACGGACGGACGAGTGCTCAGCGGCACGGACGGACGAGCAGCGGTCAATTGACCGATGCGGATGCTCTTAACTTGCTGTGTATTTGTTGATGTTACCTGAGCAGACTCTATTTTCAAAGTATAGATGTATGTATGTGTATGAAAGAAAGTAGAAATGGTTTGGATGTTTACCTTGATGATAGGTGGAAACGTGTTGTTGCTCTGTAGGCTTCATCCTACAATTATCTTCAACTCTTCTTCCTCGTACTACTTTATCCTGAGTGATGTGGTGTGAAGAGAATATGTTTGACAGCGATGTGTTGCTTAAAATGGAAATATTTGGGGTTTATATAGAGTACTGACTCTTCTCTTGCAAGTTGTCGTGCAAGTGGAGGAGGTTTTATCATGGGGAGGTTTTACTTGTGGGAGGCTTAACTGCCTAAAATATCTTCCAAGTTTGTGATGGATTGTTGGGTTGGACTCTCTGCCATACTTCCCATCTCTTACTCCTGATCTCCCATGATTTATTTGTGCGTGTGGAGAGAAGATTGGGTGTTCGATTGTAGACACTTTGGGATATATATATACTTGTTATCTTTGGTAGCAAGTGGACATTATATTATATTTTCTTTTGCAAGTTGATGTTATTTATATTTTTCTTACTGCCAAAAGATATTGTAAATCTTATGTTAAGATTTTAACATTTAATAATAACAGTGTGATAGCACATCTATCCACTGTAACATGATATTTTTACAGATTTGATCAGAGATTTGTAAATCCAATAATATCTTACTCCTAACTCTTTTCTCTTCGTGTAGGAACACTCATTTGAAGAACCTTGGCTATTCCATGGAGTAGGGTGCAACCATTGTACGAGCTATCCGAGGCTTTGATGCATTAGTATTTTAATGCCAACTTGGTTGAAACCTTTTCTAGGATTTGATGGGGTTAATCCTTTACGTGGCTATAAGATTGAGTACCTTACTTAAATCTTAATTAGTGAAATTAATATGATTTATTTATAGTAGTTTATTATGACTTACTTCTTAATTTCTTTTCCTCTTTGCTATGCAGGTATTAGAATCCATCTAAATATCCGGGAAATTCTTGTTAACGTAGTGCACTGCCTTGGAATACAAGTACGACCATTGAACGGGCTGCCCGGTCTTGCACATTCCTCTCTAATTGTAATAGATTAGGATCTGATAAATTTGCATCATCAGACTTTATCGAACTTCCGATGGATATGCCGAACATTAAAAAAAAATTTTGGTTTTCTTCTTAGTTGTACTTGAAATGTTCTTTTAAGAACAAAATAACTACTACTCCCTCCGTCCCGCTTTAGCAGTCCCATTGACTTTTCTGCCCTCTTTTTGTAAAAATGATAAAAAAATAGTTAAATAGGAAAAATGGTAAATTAAGAGAGAGAATAATATAGAGAATAGTCTTATCTACATTATTGTCTCTCTTACTTTACCATTTCTCCACTTTAACTATTTTTTATCATTTTTACAAAAAGATGGCAGAAAAGTCAACGGGACTGCTAAAGCGGGACGGAGGGAGTACTATTTTATGACTCATCTCAATTCCTTAACTCAATATCGATTATTTCAAAATATAAAGGGCAAATTTCTGAATACTACATTGATTTCTTATACAACAACAACAGCAACACCAACAGCAACAACAATAAGGTTCAAAAGTTTGGGTTGTTACATTAGGTCAGCCACATTTCTTCCTAATAACTGAACACCTTCCCTATCCCACAGCAACAAAGAGGCATTGCTAGTATGATCAACCACATTGACAATAAATCTGAACCTAAAAAATACAACATGATTGAAATAAATAATAGATAATTTAAGCAAATAACAAAACATAATAAAAATAAAACCAAAATTTGAATATGAAACCTTTTAATTGCATAAGAATGACTCTTGTGACATCCAGTACAGTTGTACTTGTTTTACACTTGTCTAACTTTTTTCATGCATATCTTGCAAGCTAAATAAAATCATTCACCATAATGGCACTCAACAGATTCAATTTTTCCAAAAACCCAACATGAACCCTCCTGAAAATCAAATCCAGAGACAAACTATTCAAATTTCACAAATAAAATTGAAGAAGAGAAAACAATATTGAAGTCAAAAGTTTAAAAATTCTTCAATACCTCTAAGCAAGCCAAATCATCAAGGGATTTCAACTGAAGATCATCATATTCTCCTCCAATCCTTTGTCCTTCTTGATTAACAGGAGCAAGATTAAGAAATCTAACATCATCTTTTATCCTAAGGTATGTTTGGTAGTTTTCCATGGCTTTTATTAAGTTTCCACGTATTTGACTTCTTTTATTAAGTTTTCACATATTTGACTTTTCCGATTATTTTATATGCTGTTTGGTAGAAATCTTATTATAGGTAATACATCATTTGGTAGGGATTTAGCTTTATACATGAAAATGCTATTACACATTGAATAGACAAATTTAGCCTTGCTTTTTCATCAGAAAATAAATTGGAAGGAATAAAGTACATTTATCCCAATTTAATATCCCATACAAATAATAAAAATAAAAATAAAAAATTGGCTCATCAAATCAAATGAATGCCACAAAATGGATACAATTGTAACATAATTTACACAAAATCCCCAAATCAAGCCTACGAATCTCCCTTCTTCTCATCCGCCGCCGCCGACTTCTTCTGCGCCTCCTTCGCCTTCAACGCCTTCAACGACTACAAGGCCAGATGTCAATCCTATTATAGCTACACCATCATTTCTTCATACAAAACAACTACGCGATATACAAAAACACGGTCCAAATTGCATATATCGTGATTTTAGATCATAAACATCGAGCAATCTGTTTCATCGGTTGCATTTATAGCCTTCCTTCAATGTCTCTCTCCTATACAAGTTCAAAACACATAGAAACGAACACAATGTCTCGTGAATCATATTAAACAACGACCATCATCTTACAAAAACGTCAAAAGTTGCGAATTTAGACCATAAACTGCTAACAATCTGTTTCACCGGCTGCATTCATAGCCTTCCCCCTCACTGTTTTTCTCTTAGATTACTCTACTTTTTTACTTAAACAAGTCGAAACACAGAGAAATGAATAGAATGGCTCGATAAACATATTTATCAAACAAAACTTTGCAATATTAGACCAGAAACAGCTAGCAATCTGTTTCCCTAGCTGCATTCATAGCTAGGGAAACAAATACGATAACTCGAGAAACATACTAAATAACGACCATCATCAATGAAAGCTTCAAAAGATCGAACCTGAACAACCATCACAAGTTCTTTAATCTGAAACGTGGCAGAAGCATACATATCTCCACAACGTAGTTGATGGCCGAGCCACAAGCATCGTGAGCACAAGACTCATCAACGCAGGTGAAGACATTAGTTGGGGAAGCCTTTCACCTTCCCGGTGTACAAGTAATTCAAAACCACCATAAACACCCCGTACCCTACTCTTCCCTTGGGCACCAGATCTTTCATGCCTCAGCTTCTTTCCCTCCACGGATTCATCAATGCCCGTGTTCCTAAACAGCTGGTGGAAGAACTCACTCCGTGCAGCTAGGATGCAGCGATTGACACCTACACTCACTCCCTCGACCTCTACTCCAGCATCACTATAGTCATAGTCAGCATCAACCACGAGCTTCTCGAGACTCAAGCTAAGCCTACTCAAACTCAACAACTCGGGGCTAGTCCCTACTTTGCACGAAGATGCATTATGGCCACTCAAGCCATTTGATAGATACGAATACGAGGCAAAGGTCAAGGATGACGACATGTCATTGCCATTCTCCATAGCAAGCAAGCAATGACTGTACAACTCAAGAAAGCTACAAACTACAAACTACACAACAGCTACATTAAGTAATACCTCAAAACAAGAAACCAACATTTTCACCACCATAATTGTCAAAACACAACCCCCATTCAGTTCAACTGCAAGAACAGATTTTTAACCCAAATTCCTCCAAAATCATATCAAAATCTTATTATCCAGCCCATATCATCCAAAAATTCAGATCCATATTCTTCAAAAGAAGTAACAACTCACTTAAACAATAAAATCAGGCCCAATTGCTGAAAAAAACAATCCAACGTCTCCAAACTCATTTTCAAACACATAGATTTATAGACAGAAAGTAAATCAATTCTACTCAGATCTAAAAAATGTCTTACTCCCAAAAATTTGAAATTAAAATTGGGGACAAATAAGCGATTCCGGTTAAGGCATACCTTTGGTGGTCGGATCGCTCGAATTACAGCTGCGAAGGAGGAGCTGGTGCTGCAAACTGTGTTTGTAGAGATCGGAAATGAGAAGGGGTAATTTGGGAATACAAAACCACAACATCGTGTCGGACAATCTGAGAAAACGTAATACCTCAAAATTTGTGGTATAAGGAATTGCTGGATCCGCTGAAAATTTTGCCAAAATCGGTGAGATCCGAGAAATTACTACCGGGTTCTGAGATTACAGCGTTCGCTACCAAATGGAGGAGAAAGTGAGATGTTGACCAAGTAGGTGGGCTTTTATGAGCTATTATGAGTTTCTAATGCCTACCAAACATACCCTAAACAAATTAAAACAGATTAGATAAGTATTAAATCAAAAATTCAAAGAAATTCAGTTTTAGAAAGAGATTTCTTCTAAAAATCCACACATTGAATATAGTTACCTGCTTCTAAGCTGTTTAACTTCATCAACATCATCATTAATGATAATTTTGGAGGCTTAAAAATGTGTAGAAATTATTATTTCACCTAATTAGTAAAAAACATGTTATCCACATGGAAAAATAGATAACTAAATTTAAGTATGAACTAATATAACACCACAAAAAGTATTACCTCTGAAAAAATTTCTCTTGCAAAACTGAACAATCACTATACGAATTAGCCTTTCACTCTTCTTCAATTCATCCAAATAAAGATCAACATTTGAATCCCATATAGTGCAAAACAACTTATTATGGCTGAAATAAAACAGAAGTAATCAGTGCATTTGAATAGAATAAAAAGAAAAAAGTCAAAATTTATTTTTAAACGTACTTCACATCTGATATTTCAATCTCAATCAGCCTATATTTGGACTGAGCAATCACTCTTCCTGGTCCAGTTATCACACCAATAACATCTAAGGCCATGTTTGGTTGTCAGGATTCTGTATGGGAAAGTAATCTGATTCCTTAAATTTTAAATTCCTGTGTTTGTTTCAGTTTTTAATCAAACTGGGAAAGTAATCAAAATCCGAAAAAAAGGAAAGTTAGTACAACTTTCCAGGATTCTCCTAACTTTTCTTAGGTATTCTTTTTCCCAGTTTTAGGATTCTTATATATTTCAGCAATATAATATAGTTTTTATTATTATTATTATTATTATTATTATTATTATTATTATTATTATTATTATTAATTACAATGTTTTCAAAATAATTTAAAATGATTACTAGGAATCATATTCCCGGGATTCACTTTCCTAGTAATCATTTTCCTTGCTAACTTTACTTTCCCGCCAACCAAACATGGCCTAAAAATAGTGCAATAAGATTGTCACATAATCAGACTCAATTTATACCAAACTTATAAAAGAAAGAACTTGTAAACACTGAATCAGAAATAATCAGATAACATTCCAAAGAAGGATGAATCATCAACTTGTTCAAACTGAGTTATTTCAGTGAAAGGCTTGAAATCATACATCTCTCTAAAAATCTGTTATCATTGACCTCAACCATCTCTGTCTTCACATTCATCAAAAGTCTAAACTGATGATTAGTAATCTTATTCCTGAGTGTATTAGGCTTGACAAAGAAGTTTTTGATAAAAAAAAACTCCACCTTCTCTAATATTACAACCAAGATTTTGAAGCAAACAATTAGGAAATGTTGCCTGAATTCTAGTGCCCTGTAAACAAAATATTTCAGAATGACACAAAAATAAAACTAACTCAAAAATTGTAGTAGTAAATTATCAAAGACAAACAGTAAATATATTATTCAAAGATTATATACCTTTGAATCATGCAAAACACACTCCAGACTATTGTCATTTTTGTCATCCGGCAATCCTTGATAAACATGAATACACCTGACTTTAATAGTTGAAAAGGTTATTGCCTTGCTCAAGTTATTAAAAGATGTAACAAAAGGAGTCATTGCTTGAACAGACCTGCAAAATGCAATTAAAGATTAGTCTGCATAGAGGAAATTCTTTATAAACAACAAATCTGACAAATACTTGTCCAATAACAGGTCTACTGCAGGTATAAAATATTTTCCAAGATGTATACACACAGCCACTTTAGAGAAGATGAGTTCACACAGACAAAAGAAAGGAGACAGAGAAAATAAGTGAAGAAGAATTTTTACAAACCTGGTAAGAATGAATACTACAGCAACCAAAATCAAAATCATTGTAACATGCTACTGATTTATTTTGGAAACCATTTATAATAAACTCCAAAGATTACAGACAAAGAGAAGCAACAGAGGCTACGACATTTAAGAAAGTGAGAAGCAAAGAAGATCTTCTACAAAAATGGTAAGACATTATGTGTCACATTCTCATATTCTACTGATTTTGAACAACTTTCAGCAATATGGTAACACATATATAGAACAAACAATTGGTCAACAAATCTTGTACAACAGCAATTACAATATATTGTTCTGTGAAGATCTTACAAAAAAATGGTAGAAGATGAAGAAATAGTGAAAAAGGAGAGAAATCTTTAAAGCCATGAAGATGCCCAGAAGATCTATGATTGAGAAGATAAAACATTAAAAGCTTAAACACATAATCTACTTTTCATTCACAGCACCATATAACAATAAATCTCTATACATATGCAGAAAAAAAAAAGCAACAAAAGGAGAGATAAGAGTCAGAGAAATGGGATGCCCAAAGATTCAATCAGCGAATAGGTAAAACACTTATTTATCTAGAATAATTCCTACTGATTTTAAAAGAATGATAAAAGAGAGAAGTACCAAAAACCGAGCTTATGACTGTGAGCTTAAGCTGAAGTAAGATTTTAAGAGTGTAGATAAGTGATGCATAAACTAACAGTGAGTAACCATATTTATAGAGGAAGGAGTCCAGCCTGCACTGCACACATTACACAATAGCACATTCCCAAAAAAACAGAATGATTAGGAGAACCTTTCAGATCTATTAAATAAAAAATATAGCAGTTAATCTTTAGTAAATAATAGAATAATAAAAAAAACATTAACACAATGTTAAAAAAGCATTAGCAGTATTAATTAAGGCATTATCCGAATTAATGAGAAGGAATATACATAATTGGCAGTTGTGTCTTGGAAATAGAATGATGCAATAAATGCAATTAATTGAATGGTCCATTAGCCTTGCCCAATAAATGACCTTGATGATTGGTATTTACTCTAATTAAACTAAAGCTATTTTGCAGGAGTGTAAAGGGGAATCAATACTATCCCAAAAAGCAGCCTCCAGCCACTCTATCCAAAGGAAAAAGAAAGAGACAAAAAGATTGCAATGCCTGCTACCTATACAAAGGCTACAAAAGTTCTGAAATAGATCCTTCCGTAGCAACCTTTTCATGTCCATAAATATTGGAAGCAGCCACACGATGCCATAGCAATAGGTATTACATTTCATAAATAATGGAGTATTAGTTAAGATCAATTCCAATAAGTATCTTAATAACATTTCTATTACTGATTATCTATCAAAAACTCCACCTATAACAAAACTACAATACACCTAACTATCCAAATTATTATGAACAGGTTATTAACATAAGGCCAAGATCAGAAACTACTATCAACAGATTCAAGATTGAGAAAGACATAATTGAATAGGAAAAGGTTATTAGCAGACTATTTCATTTTTCACATATCTAAGATCATACAATACACCTAACTATCTCCACATATATGAACAGGATATGGAATCAATTGAGGAAGAGAATTAATCCAAATATAAACCAAAGATCAGCAACAAATAGAAGGAGATCCAAGAAAAACTTACTTCTAAGGTAATTAAACAAATTTCCAGAATTTAATGTGAAGCTCTACTACAATTAGTGTAGACAGTGAGAAGAAATTTTCAAAATGTTATCTCTGATTCCTATACATAATCAGATAGATATCATATGCTATTGCTTTCAAGATTAGATTTATCAAGCATCTTTAATTCTCATATTTGATATGTTGAAACATAGTTGTATAAGTTAAAGAATTTAGCTATTCTTTCATATACATAAACACTAAACTGTCATTGTTGTTTTTCAGGGACAACATGCATTGGAAACAGGTTTAATGTATTTATTAATGTGTATGCTCTCTCTGCCATACCCTCTCTCTCTCTCTCTTTCTCTCTCCTGTCATGTATTTCATTTTCTAATTTTTGAGCTGATGCTATTTCCTGCTTCTTTTGCTTAAAGATTTTCAAAAAATAGGTATATAAGTTCAAAAAGAATTTCATATACATGAAAAAAGATCTATGACAAAAAGATGAAAAAATAGAAATAATTAAATAGATTCAACATAATGTCTAATATAAGGTTTTATTTAGTTGTAAAACTGAAATACCTAAACATTTTACACACACATTCCAGTAAAACATTGGAAAAACACATTTCTTCTTGACTGCTATGATGCACAGTTTCAGAGGTGTACAAATGATGTTTTCTAATATAGTTTAACATATTCTGAGGTACAAATATCAACAATAAAAATAACAAAAAACAAACAAATTACTGCTCAAAATCCAGCCAAAAAGGGTTGCAAGGTAATTTCAATCAACTGCCACTTTTAAATACTTCCTCCGTCCCAAGGTATTAGACCAACTTTCCCTTTTGGAATGTCCCAACATATTAGACTCATTTCCTTTTTTAGCAAAAAGTATATATCTTATTTTATTCTCCACCTACTTTTTTCTCTCTTCTCTCCCCTACTTTTTCTCTCTCTCATACTTTACTCTCTTCACTTTAACTATTTAAATATTAATTCCTTAAATCATGTGCCCAAAAGAAGTGAGTCTAATACTCCGGGACGGAGAGAATAGTATAGATATGATACCAAAAATTCTACAATTACGAGACCGACCTTGAACTTTTTATTTATCATATTTTCAACATAATTAACTCAACTACCTATTTCAAATGCGCGTGCACATAATTTATAGATAGTATATAAATATGAATTCCGTATATTGTCTCGAGCCCGGCCCGATAAAATAAAGCAGTCTACTGTTCCGTACAATTGAAAAATGGCAAAGCAGTAAAACTGGCAACTGGGCTTCATCATCGCCTCAGAAAAATGGCAAGAATCCGAAGCCTGAGGAGAGCTACCCCCTTCATATTGACTTTCTTCATAGCACTCTTCGTCTTGGGCGTTTTTGCTCCCCTGCCGTCCAGTTCTCATCATTCTTCCCAATTTCACTTGAATAATGTAATTTAATCTGGGAAAAGATTAGTTTTTTTCACTCATTTGGTACATTATATTTCTTTATCTTGGTTTGGTTGAGGTATTTGGAGCAGTCATTTTGTGATTTTGTGTAGTTTAATTGAGTGATTTTGTGTTTGTACTTTATGTTGTGATTTTGTGTAGTTTAATTGAGTGATGTGTGGTTATGATCAAGAAAGTAAAGGAATGTTAATTGGAGCAGTGGAAAAATTGAGGGTTGATTCCACAATTGAAATTGAGGGAGAGAGAATTTATTTTGTGAATATATGGATGGCAGTCTCTTGTAGTGTAATTATGTGCATATTTCTCCTTATTGTGATAAGCCAGAATGGGGAGGGTTGAAAGTTGAAGTAATCGCCTTGGTGGGGGCTAAATTTTCTGAGATTTGAGTGTTGAAATTTCGAAAAGAGAATTTTCTTATTACTTGACTTGGTGATGGGGGCTATTGTGCACAATTCACAGGAAACACCTCGATATTTGATGATTTTAATGGAAGTTTTTCAAATTTTTTGATGATTAGTAATTCATGCACTGCTTGTTTCAATCATGTGAAGTGTTGATGTGCCCCATAACATGCTATACTGTGACAGGGACACACACATAAGTTTGAGATTGCAGAGGACATGTTTTGGAGGGATGGGGAGCCGTTTAGGATAATTGGAGGAGACTTGCATTATTTCCGAGTGCATCCTGAGGTGTGTAATGTTGCTAAGGTTTTAGTAATTTTATTCAATTAGAGCCTTAGACCAAACATCACATACTTGTTCTTGCATAAATATTGGGTACTTTTAGTGCTTTAGTTTTGGTATTTCCTAAACATGTGAAATCAGAGGCGGACCTACGTGGGGCAAGGAACCCCCACCCATTTTGCTATTTACTAGATTATGTATAATTAGCCATCGTTTTTCAAGTTATTAGTTAGCCCAGTTGGTTGGTAGTTTGGCCATGCAACCACTTGGTTATGCGTTCGAATTCCCCAGCCGGCATTTCATTGTTGAATTTTAAATATGAGCCCTTTAATTGATTTCTACTCCTTTGGTCCCACTACAATTTTTTCTCTCTTTTTAATTGTGAGTAATTTTTTCACCTTGACATCCAAAGCAAAAAATGTGGGCTAGAATTAAAAAAGTAAAAGCATAATAGAAATCAAATAAAAATACTCCCTCAATCCACGAAAATAGTCTTATTTTAAAAATAGAAACTTTTTTTCATGCTTTACCCACTTTTTCACCTTTTCTCTTTTACTTTTATTTTCCCTCTTCTCCTTCATCTATTTTTTCTCTCCTCTCTCTTACTTTCATCCACAAATGAGACTATTTATTGTGGACGGAGGGAATATAAAATGTATTGGAGAATAGAAAATGTAACTGATAAATACGAAGCAAGAACAGGAGAAAAATGCATCTCAAACTATTCATCTCTCTCGTAGCTTTGAAATGTCTCGGGTTGTTTCTATAATCGTCGATACTAAAAAATATGCGACTATCGTTAGTATAATATGGACCCCCTAGTATAAAAATCCTGCGTCCGCCACTGTGTGAATTTGGACCCCCTAGTATAATCTCTCGTAGCTTTGAAATGTCTCAGGAATAAAGCTGCCGTAGTTAGGTGGATATTTTGTGTTCTCATGGTGGCATACTAATCTGTAAATTCGTGTAAATAATGAGTTTCAGTACTGGAGAGATCGACTGCTGAGAGCAAAGGCATTGGGATTGAACAACGATTCAAACTTATGTTCTCTGGAACTTACATGAGCCAAAACAAGGCCATCTGGTATTTGAGGGCATTGCAGACATAATTTCATTTCTCGAGCTATGCAAGGAATTGGATTTGTTGGTTATGCTGCGTCCTGGGCCCTATATCTGTGGCGGTTAGTAAACTTTCATGTGGGTTCTAATAGGGTTCTAATAAAAGCTTATTTCTTGAAGTTCTATTGATTTTATGATCAAGTGGTTTTGCATCTGAATTCAAGTTTTTACTCAACTGAAGGCTTACTCATATTCTACGTATTCTGAAATGCTTGGTTTTGGTGCTTTGTACTCTGGATGATTCAATAACATTCATATAGATAATTTGTGTGATTACAAATGATAGACTGCAATATTACATCTCCGGTTTTGCAAGTTATATGGCCATTTATGCAGAATTTTACCTAGCATAGTTGGTTATGGAATAATCGAAATATGGAAGTGAGAACTTACCTAACAATGGAAGAAGAGCAGGGTTTGGCAAATCCTATGTTTTTGTATGCGAATCAGTTGCGTTAAACTACTGTATCTCTATTTTGGCATTTTCTTACAAATATCCTTTGCTTCTAATTAATAGTTTGAGTTTTGCATTCGATCCTAGCTGGAAAAAGGCCAAGTAGAACTACTATCGTATGGTTGGAGTTTTCCCTTTTTAAACCATCATTTTAAGATTCTCAGGTGACAGATTTTGACCTTAATTTGACTGTGTTCACCTCTGTTGCATGAGTCCTCTCTTTGATTTCGAACACATATAATCTAAACTCATTATCTATCAAATTTTTATCAGTTAGGAATTATGATGCAATTTTTGCAAGCGGTTCTTTCTTTGATAATTCCTTCTACTTACCTTTCTTATTTTTTGTGGTTGTAGAGTGGGATTTGGGTGGCTTCCCTGCTTGGTTGCTTGCTGAAGAGCCTCCTATTAGATTAAGATCTTCCAACCCTGCCTACCTTGGATTGGTATAATCTAATTTCTACATGCTTCATCAGCTGCAAACTAGTCCTACTTGCTAGAGTGTTCTATATACTGGTAATCTATCTTTTCAATATGGTTTCATATTGCTTGCAGCTTTGAGAAGTGTCATCGCAAAATATAGCCCTCAGCCTCTTGCTTCTGTCCCTTCCAACAATGAAAAGGTAGCTTATGGGCGTATCAAGCTACATAAAAGCTCGTTTTTGTATGACGCAACCAGGATGACAGACCTGGCTGATGCTGTAGAGTCTGAGAACCCAGTTTCAATGGAAGCTATTGGACAGGTGATAAAGTATAAAATATATTTTGTTTGTTCTTTCAAATGCTTAAGAAATGAATTATTACTACAAATTCCGGTTTAAATATTTCAGATGTTTGGCTTCGTGTCATATTCCTCATACTACACTCCACAAGGCAATGGAAGTGTGTTGTCAATACCAAAGGTCTTCTCATCGTATCAATAGCTGCTAAACTTTCTTGGTTGTATTTCATCGTAGTTGCATTTCATAATGATATCGTCTCAAATTAACAGGTGCATGATAGAGCTCAAGTGTTTATTTCCTGTGCTGAAGATAGTGGGAGACGACCAGCGTACGTTGGTGTCATCACAAGATGGTCAAATAAACCCATTCCTCTACCTTCCTTAACACGTGAATCGAAAAATCAACTGTTTATCTTGGTATGGATGCTTTCTTACCTCATTCGTTTGAGACTCCTTTTCCTTGCAACTCATATCAATTTGTCCACTTAAATCTACATAAAACTTCATCATCATTGAGATTGTCGGCTGTGTTTTCCTCATAGGTTGAAAACATGGGTCGCTTGAATTATGGGCGTACATATTTGACAGAAAGGTAAATATAATCTTATCCTTTATGGCATCGTCCTGAAATTTACTAATCCTAAATCAAAAGGTCGAGAGACTAAACACCACAATTCTTGAACAAGTTACTTTTACAGATATGGAAATGGGAGAAGCTCTTTAAGTTCGGTTTGAACTGTTGATTTATGTAACTGGAAGTAACCAATTAGGTTTACGACGAAACCTAGAAATCACTTTTTTTTTGTTCTTTCAAGAGATTCCAAAAAGAAAATGAAAAAATTCCCCTTTCATTTATGTCATATTCTTTCCTTTGGCTCAGGGCATTTTGTCTCCTGTATATCTGGATGGAAGGCCTCTGCATAATTGGACAATGCTTCCCATTTCTCTTGAAAATGTCAATGAAGCCAGAGATATCAACCCCATCATTCACGATCCAATGACTCGGAAACGGTTAAAAGGCCAGAAGAGTAAGCTCTCTTTATCCTTGTGAAATTCTCTAGTAAGCTATGAAATGTCTTTCTTGGGCCTCCAACGACTGTTATTAGTGGTAGTAATATTTGGTTTGTGTTGTGCAGAGCTTGATCCGGAGCCAGCATATTACAGCGGTTGCTTCAACATCACCAAAGTTGCAGACACGTTCATATCATTCCGAGGGTGGAGTAAAGGAATCGCTTTCGTGAATAAGATCAACATTGGGCGTTTTTGGCCGGTAAAAAAAATTGTGCATTTGTTGTGTGATTTAAATCAATCACACAATTTTGGATTTCATCTCTGTTTTGAAAGCTAATGCTAATGGCATTTTCCACCAAAACTTGTGTTTTGCAGAGTGCTCGACCACACTGCAATCTTTATGTTCCAGATTGAAATTTGTAAACATCGTGGTACGTACATACACGATATTAGAATCAAGATTGAAATTTCTTTTTAAGTACGAACTTGTATTTTTGATTTGCAAACTTGTTGGGGGTTGTTTGTGATAAGGTTGTCTTGGAGCTGGAGTCGCCAAAGCTTGATCTCTCCATGAGCTTCGTCGACTACCCAGATTTCACTTGTGTTTCAAAACCGAGAGGAAATCGCGTGCTTGCCTCGTGAGAGATAGATAGAATTGAGATCTCCTGTGTTTTTCTGTATATACTCTGCAGGTTGAAGAGAGATTTTCTATCTTAATCGAAACAAAATGTAATCCATCCTAACTAAACACAAATGCAAAAGAAATCAATAAATTTGATTCACACTTATTTAATAGCAATTTACAAATTTAGGGTGAAAATGGTTTATAAAGTTTTAATTCTGGCCTCGAAAAGAGTTAACAAAGATTTATGGGGGTCAAAATGAGAAAACTTAACAATGTGCATTATTATAAATAAGTGGAGTAGTAGTATTACCATGCGAATGGACTTAATTCGATGAAATTTATTATTATAATAAAAACAAGTCGTTGAATAATTAAGGGTTATTCGGTAAAGCTCGAAAATTAAAATGAAATTAATCACAACAGTTTACGCATATGTTAAACATAAATATAGATAGCATTTAATTAGCTAACTGCCCCATTAAATTTCTTATATATATATCAATATATTTATGCTGGGGTAATATTCTAATGCTTATAGCATTCTAATCCAAAATCAAGACCAAATCTCCATCTTTAGATTTTAAAATGAGTGGATGAGATTAAATCTTACGAATCTCAATAAATAGTAGATAAAATATCAACATAGTGTATTACAAATATCATTATGTTATCGTCATTATAATAATATCGTCATTATGTTATCATATGATAATTTCTGTGAATGTTTTTTTATATCAACATAGTGTATTACAAATATCAACAATATGACATAAGAATATCAACACTAGTACAAGAAAATATGAACACATATTTATTGAGATTTTTACATGGTTTTATTGAGATTTTTACGTGGTTTTATTGAGATTTTTTTATATATTTTTGTTGATAAAAATCTGGTTATCAACATTTACGAAAACTAAAATAAAAATTATCAAATTTCATCATCTAAACGTCGTCGGAACATATGCAATTGAGATCTCGTTAGAATCCTTATAAAATTATCTTTAATTTGATATATTTTTTGTGAAAAAATAATTTAAATCGAGAGAGTTACGTAAATTTAAAGTTTTAAGATGATTTTAATGAGTGTGAATTGACATTAATACCCTCTAATTTTATTTATTAATTTTCTTAATTAAAAATATAATCCATCTCACATTATTTCAACCACTAGATCTTCTAATTTAATGGCTAAAATTTAGTCTTAGTTTGTGATTGCTAATTAGTTAGCAATTGATCACTCCCTTATTTATATTAGTAGAGATAGGTAAAGAAATATTTGTGGGGAGCTAAAGTATTGCCAAATTATAAATATATATATGGGGTTGTGATCAATTGAGATTATTTGGGCTAATTGAGAAATGAGATGCAATATCAGCCACTCATTTTTATTAAATGAGTTGTCCAGATTTTGCCACACAATAAATATTTTTAGATTAATTTAATATGAAAGGACATAATAGTAATTTTATGCTTATTTGCCAATCTCTCACGCAAGGCGGCGGAGTTCTAAATCCAGATCCAATTTCGTCGGAGCTGGTCGCGCTTCGCCTTCGCCGCGGTGGTGAAATCGTCTCCATCGGTAAGTTTGCGCGGTCGCTGCTCGGCGCGTGCGGCAACGGCGGCAATAATCGCGGCATCGAGGTCGGGTGAGAGGTCTGCGAGGGATCGGCTGATTTTGTGCAGAAAATTCGACTGAATCAGGGGGATCGTCGATTGCGGTGGTGAGGGCGGCGCTGCCGCTGCCGGGGCCGAATTTGGGGAATTCGTCGTTCCCGATGAAATTGAGGAGAGAGGGAACGAATTGAGGATTTACAACCACTGCGACGGGAGATGGAAGTTGGTTCTGTTCAATCACCTCGCCGATTTCGACGTGATTGTTCTCGATCCGGATCTGAAGGTGAAAATCCGGCACGATTTGGAGAATTTTCTGAAATCGAAACAGTACTACCACAAGCTCGGCTGTGTTTGGAAGCGGAGCTATCTCCTCTACGGCCAATCCGGCACCGGAAAATCCAGCTTCATCGCCGCCGCGCCGAATGAAGAAGGCGCCGACTCCGTCGCCGGCGTCGAGACAGAGCTCTACAGAGTCCCGGAGACCTTGACCGACGATGTCCTCGCCAAAATGCAGGCCCCGCCCAAGGACGATTCGATCCCCGAGATCGGATCGCCTGCCGATTTGGCAGCCACCGATAGATTTTTGTTCGGTTTCCCCACGAGATATGGCTCAATGGCAGCGCAGATGAAGGCGTTCTTCGATTCGACTGCTCAATAGTGGAAGGAGCAGAAGCTGGCTGGGAAGCCTGCCGGATTCTTTGTCAGCACCGGGATTCAAGGGGGCGGACAAGAGACCACTGCGTAAGCTTCAATTTTACTCTTGTATTCATTTATTATGATAATGTGGTTTGCTTCAATGATGTTGAAACATGAATCGGAAGATAGTTTGTTGGGGATGAATCGAATTGTTTGTGTGATGCTTTGGATTTTTCAGATTGATGTGGAAATGCGTTGCAATTGTTTGTTTTACTTATGTATACTGCAATTTTGAAAATGTTGCCTTGCTCTAACAAATGCAAATTAATGTGGTGTTTGATTCATTAGAATCTTTGTTCACTTGTAGTTACCGAATTATTGGATGGAACTTTTGGAATGACTTCTTGTATCTGTGTTTGTGAAATTTTGGAACAATAGTACTCACTAGCATCTGACTGAAAATCGACTGAGATATTCCTCTAATTTTGTTGGAATAGATTTTGTTAGAATAGATTTTGTTGTTGATGCTAGAATAGATTTTGTTGCTTCCACAAACGATGGAAAGTCTGGGATCTTGTAAAACACTATATATGTAGATGCAACAGTTTTGAAGTTGCAACTGACTAAATTGATGAAAATGTTTATTTTTTTACATGAATTATATACCTCGTTGACATAATAACGTTTGTTGTTGACATGAATTTTATAGGACGTTGGCATAAATTTTATGAAAAATGTTGTTGACATAAATTATATGTAAAACGTTGTTGTTGACATGAATTATATGTAAAACGTTGTTATTGACATAAATAATATACGTCGTTGACATGAAAATATTTGTTGTTGACATTAATTATTTGTAAAATGTTATTGTTCACATAATAGTTGACATAAATAAAGTTTGTTGCTGACATCGTAGTTGACATAAATAAAGTTTGTTGTTGACATTTTGATATTATGACTATTGATGTGTGAATTATAAGTGTTATTTTTTAGTTGTTGACATTTTAATACGAGTTGTTGACATTTGATATTCATGGTATTGATATGTGAATTATAAGTGTTATTTTGTAGTTGTTGACATTTTAATATGAGTTGTTGACATTCGATATTCTCGGTATTGATATGTAAATTATAAGTGTTACTCCCTCCGTTCCATAGTAACAGAGGCGTTTCGTTTTGAGCACTCGTTTTGAAAAAATAATAATAAATAGTTAAAATGGAGAAAGAGTAAAGTAAGAGAGAAAATATAGTAGATAAGACTCTTCACTACATTATTCTCTCTCTTACTTTACTCTTTCTCCACATTAACAATTTATTATCATTTTTTCTAAACGAGAGCTCAAAACGAAACGCCTCTATTACTATGGAACGGAGGGAGTATTTTTTAGTTGTTGACATTCGATATTCTCGGTATTGGTATGTGAAATATATGGATGTAGTTTTTAATTCGATTGTGTTGCTGAAATTTTTGAGTTGTGTAGATAAAGTGTTTGTGATATTGCCTAAAATATTATTGTTGACATAAATTATATAAGTTGTTGACATGAAAATGTTTATTTTTGACATGAATTATACAGCTCGTTGACATAATAACTTTTGTTATTGACATGAATTATATAAGTCGTTGGCATAAATTTTATGAAAATTGTTGTTGGCTTAAATTATATGTAAAACATTTTTGTTGACATGAATTATATGTAAAACGTTATTGTTGACATAAATAATATACGTCGTTGACATGAAAATATTTGTCGTTGACATTAAGGCCTAATATGTGTATTTTTTATTAGTTGTTGACATTATAATACAAGTTGTTGACATTTGATATTCTCAGTATTGATATGTAAATTATAATTGTTATTTTTTAGTTGTTGACATTTTAATACGAGTTGTTGACATTCGATATTCTTGCTATTAATATATGAATTATAAGTGTTATTTGTTAGTTGTTGACATTTTAATACGAGTTGTTGACATTCGATATTTTGGCTATTGATATGTGAATTATAAGTTTTATTTGTTAGTTGTTGACATTTTAATACGAGTTGTTGACATTCGATAATCTAGCTGTTGATATGTGAAATATAAGTGTTATTTTTTAGTTGTTGACATTTTAATATGAGTTGTTGACATTCGATATTCTCGGTAGTGATATGTAAATTATAAGTTTTATTTTTTAGTTGTTGACATTTTAATACGAGTTGTTGACATTTGGCTATTGATATGTGAATTATAAGTTTTATTTGTTAGTTGTTGACATTTTAATACGAGTTGTTGACATTCGATAATCTCGCTGTTGATATGTGAAATATAAGTGTTATTTTTTAGTTGTTGACATTTTAATATGAGTTGTTGACATTCGATATTCTCGGTAGTGATATGTAAATTAGAAGTTTTATTTTTTAGTTGTTGACATTTTAATACGAGTTGTTGACATTCGATATTCTCGATATTGATATGTGAATTATAAGTGTTATGTGTTAGTTGTTGACATTTTAATACGAGTTGCTGACATTCGATATTCTCGATATTGATATGTGAATAGTAAGTGTTATTTGTTAGTTGTTAACATTCGATAATCTCGGTATTGATATGTGAATTGTAAGTGTTATTTTTAGTTGTTGACATTTGATATTCTCGGTATTGATATGTGAATTGTAAGTGTTATTTTTTAGTTGTTGATATTTTAATACGAGTTGTTGACATTCGATAATCTCGGTATTGATATGCAAATTATAAGTGTTACTCCCTCCGTCCCCCATAATTTTACCCAGTATTCCATTTTAGTCCGTCCCACATAATTTTACCCATTTCAAATTAAACATAAATGGCAAAAAAAAAACACTCCTCACACCCACAATTAATCGGTCTGTCCGATTTCACTCTCACCTCTCCACATTCACTCCCACCCACCTATTCACATTCACTCCCACCCACTGACTCTACCATTTCACCCCCACCCCCAATTTCGTCGAAAACCCTAGATCTTGAGAGATCCATATGCAATGGCTTACTCAGCCGACTCATCTCCTTGTTCTTTATTGTTAGATCTGGAAGATCTCGTTGTTCCAGATACACCGGAACATCTTTGGCCATCTAAC
Source organism: Salvia hispanica (assembly GCF_029641045.1). Lineage (NCBI taxonomy): Eukaryota > Viridiplantae > Streptophyta > Magnoliopsida > Lamiales > Lamiaceae > Salvia > Salvia hispanica. The sequence continues at coordinate 24,016,439 of NC_142697.1, forward strand.
TCCGCCATCGGAGAATCTGTCGTCGTCGGAACCCTAACCGACACTGTTGTTCCCGAAACCCAATTTGATTCATCCATTCCCGAGTATGTTGACTGTGGTTGTGGTTGCCCCTATTACGGTCCACCACCACCAGCCACCCCCTCCGACTTTCCATCAGCCTCCTCCATCGATCCAGCTCAAGCCACCCCCCACCGTGTGTATTCTAGCATTGAGAGGCAGATGCTTGCTATTCCCATGTATGTTGACTGTGGTTGTGGATGCCCCTACTACGGTCCACCACCACCAGCCACCTCCTCCGGCTTTCCACCAGCCTCCCCCATCGATCCAGCTCAAGCCACCCCCCACCGTGTGTATTCTGGCATTGAGAGGCAGATGCTTGCTATTCCCAAGTATGTTGACTGTGGTTGTGGATGCCCCTACTACGGTCCACCACCACCAGCCACCTCCTCCGGCTTTCCACCAGCCTCCCCCATCGATCAAGCTCAAGCCACCCCCCACCGTGTGTATTCTGACGTTGAGAGGCAGATGCTTGCTATTCTTCTGCCCAAGTTTTTAGATCTTATCTAAGTATGTTGTCTCTCAATTTTGGTGTTTTCCGATTGGGTTTGAGGCTATGCTTGTTTGTTGGGTTGGAGACTGGGTTGGAGGCTATGCTTGTTTGTTGGGTTGGAGGCTGGGTTGGAGGCTATGCTTGTTTGTTGGGTGTGGAGGCTGCGGTTGTTTCATGGGTTGGAGGCTGTGATTTTTTGCTTGAGTTGGAGGCTGTGGTTGTAGGTTGGGTGAGAGGTTGTGGGTGTTGGTGTGGATGATTGTTGGGTCGGAGGCTTTTTGCATTTGCCCCTATGATTGCTGTTGCTCATGTGTTGCTAATTGAGATGATGCTATTTGTGTTGCTGCTATTGATTTGTGCTTCTGATATTGAGCTGATGCTAATTCAGAAATGTTATTGATCTGTTCCATGTGATGCTTTGCTATGTGTTAGTAAGCCATCCCTCTTGTTAGGTTAGGAGGCTTATGTGTGACTTAATTTGCTCCCTATGATGAGTTCCTAGTACTGATCTGTTATGCTTTGCTATGTGTTACTAAGCCACCCCTCTTGTTAGGTTTGGAGGCTTATGTGTGACTTGATCTGCTCCCTACGATGAGTTGCTTGATCTGTTCCATGTGATGTTTTGCTATGTGTTAGTAAACCACCCCTCTTGTTAGGTTAGGAGGCTTATTTTTAAGTTAATATAACCATGCTATCTGAGGGAAAATGCTCTTTACAAAACCATACAAAGTCATTACATAAGCCACCCCTATACAATGGTTAGGAGGCTGTGTTGTTAGTTAAGCAGCCTTATAAGCCACCCCATATACATGTATGGTTTGGAGGCTGCCCTATGACGACAATTTTCTGAGGGACTAGGACTTTAGAAGCCACCCCTACACTTGTAGGTCTGGAGGCCTTACAAAAGATGACAAAAAACAGTTGGTAGCATAAACCACACCTAATCCTGAGGCTTACACACCCAACTGACAAAAAATGCTTACTGAACTTAGAAGCCTACAGCTTTCCTGATACCTGAGATGTCATATGATGTGCTGACATCATTATCAGGTTGTTGAAGGTATGCCACAGCAGCCTTGACAATCTCTTCCTCAACCTCCAAAGTGATTGAAAGTATCCCCAGCCTTGATAACCTTTCTTTTTTCATGTGTGGAGTTTTGTAGCCATTTCCCTCTTCCACTTTCAATATCTCAGTAAGACAACCTTGAAGAGTCAGGAAAACATTATTGAGTGTTTGTGCACTAAGTTCATCAAAAGAGCTTTGCACATTCCTCAGCAAATCATCAACTCCATTAGCCACTTTTTCATATTGTATAGACTGGATGGCTCTGAAAAAACCTAAATCCAACACATTACAATCAGGGGAATTAGGTGGTTGGCAAATGATATGGAATTTGAAACCCTCTGTGTTTGCTACTGCTTGAAATTCTGCATCATTGTGGTTTATGTGTGGCCTGGCATTGTCTTGTTGAATGAATATCTCATTGCTTATATTCTCTGGCCATTTAGCCTTGATTGCTGGTATGATCTGCACATATATATGTGATGTGTTTTAGTGGGATGCAGAAAAATGGAAACAAAAACAGTGTACCTTTTGAACGAGGCATTCTCTCATGACTTCCTTGTTCACTGATTGAATGGGCTTTGTCTCTAAGGTGCCTCTTGGTCTGTTCTTGGAACCTCTCTTTGCTGACTCTCTAGTAGTGAATGGAAAAATGCCTATTTTTCCATCAAATATGACTTCTCCATTTTCTGCAATGTATGGTCTACACACAGCACACATAAACATGACCTTCGTGATGAATCGCTTTGACTTACATGATCTATATGGCTCTTCTTCATCTGGCAGCAGGTAGTATCTATCCGTAGTCTTAGTCATGAAAAACCACTTCTCATCAATGTGCACTACATTGTGCATTGTGTGATATTTGAGCATACCATTGAACACCACTAGTTGAACATGAGTGAGACCCCATTTCATTCTTGCTAATTTGTTTGCGGCAGTAAGTAGTGACTTAACTGCATTTGTGTGTGGCCTGAGCCTACCATCTTTCACCATCCTGCCTACGGTAGTCTTGCTTAACTCAAGCTTCACAGCCATCTTACGGATGGTACCTCTTTCAAGGATTGAAAGAGATCTTACCTTGTTAGTATCAAGCTGAATTTCATATTTGTGCTTGAAGCCTTTAACACGGTCTCTTATGTTGACAGGTAGTCCACTCTGGATCTGTTTTTTGGCCTCTAACCAGATCGTATAGACTGTCTTCCGGGTCACTCCAAACTCCTTTGTTGTCTTCTGAAAACCTCTATATGGCACATTACCTAAATGGCTCGACTGTAGCAGACTTTGAGCTATCAAATTTTTGGTGGTCACTGGTATGACATGTGACTCTCTGTTTCTGGCTCTATTTCCGGCAATATCTCCGGCGATGTCTCCGGCAGCAGGCTCCATAGCCCAGTGATGAATATTTTCTGAGGGCAAATGTTTAAAAACACTTCTTTAGTTGTGTAGGTAGTCCTTTTATTGATGGTGGTAGTTGGAGTTTCCCTCCTAAATTTGTGTGTAAAGATGTTGTACTCCCTCCTAGAATTTGTTTTAAGTTTAATGGGATTTGGGATTTCCCTCCAAAAAACTGCAATTGGTAATGTAATGGAAGTTTTATGAAAATATGCAGCAGCCTATTTATTCAAATTTGATGTTTTATGAAAATATACTGCAGCATTTCGGCAGAATATGTTTCTAATTTTGGGCAGCAGATTTGTGCGTGGTAGGGATGATTAAAACATTAACTAGAATAAAAAATGGAAGAAAAAAATTTAATTATACTCCAACAGCCACAAAATCAATATTTCAACAAAAAGTTAAAAAAAATCAAAATGAGACACCCCTTTTCACTACATATCTTCATTTAAATCAAAGTCAAATAACATTTCTTAAAACTCGTGCCGGGTCAAAGTGAGTAAAATTATAGGGGACGGAGGGAATATTTGTTAGTTGTTGACATTTTAATACGAGTTGTTGACATTCGATATTCTCGATATTGATATGTGAATAGTAAGTGTTATTTGTTAGTTGTTGACATTTTAATACGAGTTGTTGACATTCGATATTCTCGATATTGATATGTGAATAGTAAGTGTTATTTGTTAGTTGTTAACATTCGATAATCTCGGTATTGATATGTGAATTGTAAGTGTTATTTTTTAGTTGTTGACATTTTAATACGAGTTGTTGACATTCGATATTCTCGGTATTGATATGTGAATTGTCAGTGTTATTTTTTAGTTGTTCATATTTTAATACGAGTTGTTGACATTCGATAATCTCGGTATTGATATGCAAATTATAAGTGTTATTTGTTAGTTGTTGACATTTTAATACGAGTTGTTGGCATTCGATATTCTCGATATTGATATGTGAATAGTAAGTGTTATATGTTAGTTGTTGACATTTTAATACGAGTTGTCGACATTCGATATTATCGGCATTGATATGTGAATTGTAAGTATTATTTTTTAGTTGTTGACATTTTAATACGAGTTATTGATATTCGATATTCTCGGTATTGATATGTGAATTATAAGTGTTATTTGTTAGTTGTTGACATTTTAATAAGTGCTATTTTATTGAATGTTGAAGATTTGAAGATTTGAAGATTTGAATGTTGAAGATTTGAATGATGAAGAGATTTGAAGATTTGAATGTTGAATATTTGAAGATTTAAAGATTTGAATGTTGAAGATTTGAAGATTTGAAGATTTGAATGTTGAAGATTTGAAGATTTGAATGTTGAAGAGATTTGAAGATTTGAAGATTTGATGATTTGAATGTTGAAGATTTGAAGATTTGAATGTTGAAGAGATTTGAAGATTTGAATGTTGAATATTTGAAGATTTGAAGACTTTGAAGCTAGAGTTGACATAATGTCTCTGTAGTTGACATCGCGCGAAAATGACAAAAATACCCCCTTGTTGACATGAACTACACGCTGTTGACATCGCGCGAAAATTGTGAATGAGTGGTTGAGATTGCATCTCAATTCTCAATTAAGCCCAAAAATCTCAACCTAACAAGACCCTATATATATATATATAGAGAGAGAGAGAGAGAGAGAGAGATGTGATCATATCATAACCCCCAAATCACATAATAACTCTATAACCAAATCTGGACCACACATATTTGATAATCTTGTGGTTGAGATTCAAACTTAGATTTACTTCATAAAAAAGGCGCAGAGGGGTAAAAATGTAATTTTCTCATTTAATTTATGAATTTTACTCCAAACGCGCGATTCACGCTTTCATTCTGTTTGAACTCAATTCTCTCACCTTCATCTTCATCTTCACAATTAACAGATCGATTCTCTCATCTTCATCTTTCATATTTCTCGCCTATTTTATTTCAACATCTCTAGATTTTCTTCGATTTGTTCATTATTTTATAGTCTCCAGATTTTGTTTTCATATTTGTCGCATAATTGTGATCGGGAAGATGTTTTCAATTTTGCGTTCTTATTTTCATTGATTACCTCTTCAATTGCTGTGAAAATTTGCTTCGATGGAATCTGTAGCAAATAACGAAGGTAACAATCATTATTAACTATGTTCATATTCATGTATTGAATTTGATTTTAGATTAATATTAGTTGTCGATTGGTTTATGTTTCTGATGTACTGAAATTCTTATTTGATTATATTATGTATTGTCGATTATGTGTTAAAATGATACTTTTGGCTTATAAATGTTAGGTTTACTGCATAACATGATAGTTTTGTCGGATAAAATGATACTCTGATAAAATGATACTATGATAAAATGATACTTTTACTGATTTGTAGGTATGTACATTCCTGTTTGTGATGATGCTTTGAAGCCAATGATTGGTATGAAATTCAATACATTAGTAGAAGCAGTTGGTTTCTATGAACATTATGCTCGTTCAGTTGGTTTTGGCATTTGTAAAATGGGTAACAAATCAGTTCAAGGTATTACTAAGTGGCAGTATTTGGCTTGCAGCAGACAAGGCTCTAAGAATTTTATACCTGGTCATGCATCCTAATCAACTGAAGTGTCTTTTAAGAAGCGTAGGTGTCGGTCATTTAGGTGTGAATGTCTTGCTAAGCTCAATTTGAGATATTTTTCAGATGGCAAGAGCAGAGGATATGAGGTTTATCAGTTTGTTGAGTATCATAATCACTTAATGGTTGCGGATGAGCATAGGCATTTTATGATGGCCAATCGCAATCTGGATCCTATCCATCGGAGGTTTATGGAGGATTGTGGCAGGTGTAATATTGGTCCCACTCTCACATTCAAACTTTTGAAGGAGATAATGGGTGGACCTGAAAATGTTGGATGTGATATTATTGATATTAGAAATGGTTATTGTGATATTATGTCCAATATTGATGGTTCAGATGCTCAAATGATTTTTGATTATATGCGTTCTCAAAAGCAATCATCTGATGCCTTCTATTATGAAATTGAGATAGGATCTCATGGAAAGTTAACTAGACTCTTCTGGGCTGATGCTATTTCAAGACGAAATTATCATATGTTTGGAGATGTAATTTCATTTGACTCAACATACAACACTAACAGGTATATTACTTTTGTTGCTAATAGACATAAAATTATACTTTTGTTTGATTAAATTACTTTTATGTTATAAAATGATACTTCTGAATTATATAATGACAAAATGATACTTTTGGCTGATAAAATGATAGTCATAGCTGATAAAATGATACTTTTGGCTGATAAAATGATAGTCATAGCTGATAAAATGATACTTCTGAATTATATAATGACAAAATGATACTTGCAGCTGATAAAATGATACTTCTTACTAATAAAATGATACTTTTGGCTGATAAAATGATAGTTATAGCTGATAAAATGATACTTTTCTATATGCATGAAAATATAATTCATTTTTATGTTATAAAATGATACTTCTGAATTATATAATGACAAGATGATACTTGCAGCTGATAAAATGATAATCTTGGGTGATTATATTTCAGTTGATAAAATGATACTTTTGGTTGATAAAATGATAGTTATAGCTGATAAAATGATACTTTTCTATATGCATGAAAATATAATTCATTTTTATGTTATATTCTGAAGGTATTGCATGATTTTTGCTCCATTCACTGGAAAAGATAATCATTCTAGACCAGTTACATTTGGAGCTGGCTTGTTATCAAGTGAAGGTAGAGACTCCTATTCTTGGTTGTTTGGTTGTTTTGTTCGATGCATGGGGGTAGCACCCAAATTGATTATCACTGATCAAGATTGGGGGATCAAACTTGTTGTTCAACAAGTACTTTTACAAACAAGGCACCGATGGTGTATGTGGCATATCATGGTTAAGGTGTCAGATAAGTTGCCCAAATCTTTACTTGGTAATGAAGATTTCAAAAAAGAGTTGAATGCATGTGTTTGGTCCGATTTGTTAGAGCCTGATGAGTTTGATATAATATGGAATGATATAATGGAACGGTATGGATTAGAAGACGTGCACTGGTTTGGATCAATGTCTGAAGATAGAGAATTCTGGGTTCCTGCTTATTTTCGAGATTTTCCCATGGGGTCGCTTCTTAGGACTACATCGATGTCTGAATCGGAGAATAGCTTTTTAAAAACTACACAAAGCCACGTGAAAATCTTGTACAGTTCATCAATTTCTTTAATTATGCTGTGGGAGATCAAAGGAATGCCAATTCACGATTGAACTACTTGGATTACTCAACTATTCCTGATTTGTCAACCCAATTGCCTATTGAGAAGCATGCATCTACAATCTACACTGATTCTATTTTCAAACATGTACCACAGGAAATAAGTACGGTATGTGAGATTGTTTCTATAACTGTTGAGGATAACATCAAGATGCATCATGTCAAGGATCAATATGGTAGAACATGGGATGTTAAGTATGATTGTAAGCAAGACACATTCGACTGTAGTTGCAAGAAGTTTTCCAAAATTGGTTTGTTATGTTGTCATATATTTGTTTGTTGAAGAATAAGTCTGCTAATCTCATTCCTGAGAAATATTTTGGTCGAAGGTGGTTGAAGAGCTCTTTACTAAAGGCAGCCCATGGTCTACCATCTGAGGAACAACAACCATTTGAACGTGTGCTCCATTTTTAACCTTATTTGTAAAAATTCAATTATTCAGAGAAATGATAGTATTTATTGTAATAATGTTATCTTTTATCTTGCAGATTTGGATGAAAAGCAGGAAGTTAAGAAAAAGTTATTCTCCAACTTTTATCGATTAGTCCAAAAGTCTGAGGGGAGTATGGATCATTTGTCTTTGTTAAGTGCTGGTCTTGATGATTTGGAAGAGCATATATTTGGAAATTGTGCAGCACCTTCAGTCATTGAAAAGAAGAAGATGGTTTAGGATTTTTATGGAATGGCAGTACCTGATGTAATTGATGTACATCCTCCAGACGTTGTTAGTACCAAAGGATCAGCTAGTGGCAGAGTAGCAAAGAGGGAGAGTGCAATAAGGAAAGCAAATAAGCCTCTACGACGGTGTGGTAAATGTCATGAGCTGGGTCGTCATTATTCAAGAAATTGTGGTAGAGTCAATGAGAAGAATGATTGAAGCCATTTGATATACTTTAGGTATTTTTAGTGTATAAAATGACATTTTTGTTTAATAAAATGATACTTTGGGCTTATAAAATGACATTTTGGCTGATAACATGATTCTTTTGTTTATAAACTGATAAAATGATACTTAAACCTGAAAAAATGATACTCGCAGCAAATTAAATGACAGTAACCTTATATCATGATATATAAGCTGGAAAAAATGGCATGTAAGCTGATAAAATGATACTCTCAACGGAAAAAATGATATTTTAACCTGACAAAATGATATATAAGTTGATAAAATGATACTTCTGACTGATAAAATTATAAAATGATACTCGCAGCAGATAAAATGATACTTCTGAATTATATAATGACAAAATGATACTTGTAGCATATAAATTGATAATCTTGGGTCATTATATTCGAAACCACTATTACAAAACTCTATTCTCAAGTCATACAAGCTAGTATTCAGGGGGTTTAAATTCTCTAATCATCTTTTCAACATCAATTTCTCCTTTTTTGCTGTCATTCTCAAACTTCTTCTGTATCATTGTAAATGTGTCAAAAGCCTTCTTGTTAGTATCTCCAATAAGCAATGCTTCAGTATATCTGGCACGGAGTTTTATGAAAGACTCTGTTCCCTTCTTTGTTACACCCGAATTCCAGTTACGAACAGGACTACCCATGTAAGTCTCCAAATGGCGCATTACATAAATTCCACAGTCAACTTTATTTGTATCGTTCTGCCATGTCATATTCATGTATCTGGTTTTTGACAGTTTGACAGTTCTCCCCATTGATGACTCCATTTCTAAGATAAATTCGGAAGAAATTTTTCTATTCAAATAACACAAAACATACATGAGGTTGATTAAAAATGATATTATGTTCCGTACTCAATTATATTCAATGCATTTTAACTAATGAATATTGAATGCATTTAATTAAACATACCAGAGTACTTGGTGTATCTTCATATTTCTTCTCAATTAAATCTTCACTAACCAGAGAATTGTCAATCACATCCATCATTTGCATTTTGAGATTGAAGCAGATGATATAATAATGTTCGTACGCCCAGATCGGAAAGAATATCTAATTTTCAAAACATTATATACAAATGTCATTTTCAAAAATATAGGTATGTTGTTTTGTAAGGGATGTGATCATATCATAACCCATATTTATGGTGATAACCTAATAACCCTCATTTTATGGATGAAAAGTATCATTTTATAGAATAGAATATCATTTTATGGATTAAAAGTATCATTTTATGAATGCTGAAAAAATATCATTTTATCGTGTATAAATATCATTTTTAGTAAAAATGATACTTTTGACCCATAAAATGATAGTGTTATTAGCCTATCACATAAATATGGGTTATCATTATAACGCACCCCTGTTCTGTAATGTATATCTAATTATGACTTACCATGTCATAATTTTCCCATTTGAAATTTTCAATCTTTGACACAAATTCATTCAAGTTTGAGCAAAATCATTCTTGACTCTCTACTTCAGTCCAGCCAGATCTCCTTGCAGTAATGTTGTAAATCTGTCATGTTTACATTTTTGTAAATATATTTAACTTTTAATGTAATACTATTATTTATTTACTCGTTTACTGTACCGTAGGTGCGGTGTTGATGAAAAGACGACTCGGTGATGCCTTTGATTTGAATTTTTCATTGTAGTTGAGGAACACAACCCATGCATCTATGATGTTGATCCAGACGTATGTACGTGGAGTAAGGCTGTGGAAATCAATCTTGAACATTCTGATCATGTCGTTCTCATAAACTACCTCATAACTGATTTCAAATTCATATTTAATGTTAGTTAAAAGAACTGAATAAGAATATAATTATGTAATTCAAAACTTACTATTCACTTTCTTCATGTGTTATCAACTACATTATATCTCTCTCTTCTTTATTTAGTTTTCCTTTCAGATTTACTGCTCTGACATTGTAGGGAGAGCACATTGCTTCAACAATTTTCTTTGTTGTTCTGACCACTTTCTCCTTTTCGACTGGAGGTTCTAGAGAAACCATCTTCTTCCCTTTGTCCTTATTCAAATTTTCTTCTCTCTGTTTTAAAACTTCATCATCTCCTGTTTCATCATTTATATCCTCCATGACAGTGGATATTATGGTATCAACTCTGTCATGCTTTCATTTTAAAAAAATATAAATTGTTATTGACAGAAGGGATATTATTTTACCCATAGGAACTATCATATTATCAGCCAAAAATCTAAAACTATCATTATGAAACAAAAGTATCATTTTATTCACAGAACCTATCATTTTATTACCCGAAACTATCATTTTATCATGCAAGTATCATTTTATCCGCTTAAACTATCATTTTATGATGCAAAAGTATCAGTTTTCAAATAAAACAGAACCACCAAATAACATCATCAAATCTATATCATTTTAACCATATAAACACCATTTTATGTACTTAAACTATCATTTTTAAAAGTTACCTCATATTCTTCATTCTGAACTTCTTTCTCTGAAACTTTTTCCTTTTCTTTTCAAGCTGCTTTATCAGCCATTTCCTTTTCACTTTCATTCTGTTTCTCTTGCTCCTTCTCCATATCCTTTTCCCGATTAAATTCATCATTCTCATTAGGACTGTCATCACATTCAGGTATCAGAGTGAAGGTAGGGAACTCATTCCTATTTTTCAGTATATATGTCCTCTCAGCAGCTTTAGTTAACTCAATCATGATATCAATCCATTCAGGATCAACAGTTTCATCATTGTTTATAGCCTGTGCCATTGTATTCTGACTTTCTATAACATGTTGCACACCTTTCTCTCTCAATCCCATTGCATTTCTCGTTGTATCACAGATTATCTTAAAGCTATTGAGATTCTTTAACATTCTTGGCAGTTTCCTTCCATTCATCTATGAAATTCTCCCATTCACTGGTTGTCCCCACTTCATCATGATCATTTGTCTTCAAAACTTCTACATTTTGAGATTCATCATCTTCGTCATCTTCATCATTTTCTTCATGTGGCTGCTTTTTATATCGGTCATACTTATGACCCAGACCAAAAGCTGAATTCTCCATTTCTGCTCTTTGTCTTTCTTTCAACAGTTCGGCAGTCCATCCTTTAACTGTTGGATAACATCTTGGCACCATTTTTTTTTCAAAGAGAATTCTGTCCACGTAACAAGCCTACATTAAACAAAAACTAAATATTAGTTTTTCTGTAAATAGATTCATAGACAATGGAAAACAAATATATTCTTACCACTACAAAGATAATTGGCCCAGTAAATATCTTTGCTATGTTGGTTTTCCACCTCTTTTGTGTTTAATGCAATCTAGATATGACATAGCTACACCAATTATATTTTTTGATCTTCTCAACATCAGCTATGTAATCTAAAATTTTTGGCGTGATATTTCCATCTGCAGGAGTGTTAATCAAGGCATACTCCATGAGAACCATAAAAGTTCATTTAAACAACTCACCACCTTCTTTATCTCTCTCCATCTGCTCTACAACATACTTTGGCACCATTTTTTTCTCTCCACCTTTACAGAATCTAGCAATTTCAGTTTTGATGTGGATATTTTTCTGAAATTTGGTTTTATTGATAGGTAAAGATCCAATCGGGAACCCAAGAGTTATGTGAACATCTTCATCATCTAAAAACAGTGATTCCCCACTGTTCAACTCAATTGATGAACTTTTATGGTTAAAGTTGTAGATCAGATAATACGCCAATGCTCTTGGGAAACTTCTTATATTGAAGTTTAGGAGTGCGCCAAACTCAATCTCTCGAACAGCTCTTCTTTGATTCTTGTTTAGAGATTGAAGCATGTCAACGAAGAAGTCAGTATTCCTTCTTCCTGCCAAAGTTGTTGTCTTAATGACTGTACTATCTTCAACAACTTTTTCCTTGCCCTTCTTTGAAGTTGTCTTACCATCAGTTGCATGTTTTTAAGGCCTAGATTTGGCTCGTTTTAAATGTCAATCTTGCAAATTATGTTCTTAAATTGCATATATTATATATTTTGGTATTTTGATGTGTTTGTTGATAAATGATAGAAAAAGATAGAAAAAAGGTGCAAAAATGGTCAAGGTTCAACAGCCTCTGTTCGAGCCCATCTGCCAAAGAGTTTGAAGTCCAACCAGTGCTTAATATATACCATTCTCTTCGTCTTCGAAAGAGCTTCGCGTGGGTACCTTGAACATCTAAATCGGAGTTCTATGAAGAAAGTTATGGCCATTTTACGAACGTTGCGCAGTGCAGTCAAAATTAGGCGGAAATTAAGGAAGGAAAGAAATTGTTGCCAAATCTCTCCTATTAATTGGAGAATTCGAATTTACCTTGTTTCCCATTACTTGGAGGATACTTTTTACCAATTATAAATCATTTTCAAGCCTATATATACCCCATAACCTAATTCATAATATTCCATCTCAGAGCCTCCAACCCTCTCCATGCCCTATACTTATTTCATCTCATATTCCACATATAATTCTTCCATCTTCCATTGGAGCGGAGCTCTGCAGCTCCAGGCAAGAGAAGACTGAAGATTGCATAATTCAACCTTGGGTTTTGTTTTGTTTTTCTTCATGTCTAGTACTTTTTGTTGTTTTGCTTGTCTATGAGTATTAAACATCTTTTGTAGAATTTTTGGTAACATGCTATGATTTTGAGTTATTTATTCAATTGTTTTTCCTTGTTAGCTCTTGTAGTTATTTCGATTTCTCTTGTGCTTATACATTTGTTGATTGGCCATCTTATGAATGCATGTGGATTTTACTACAATACCTGGGAAGTGAGTAGTTTGATTTGAAAGAGGAGAAATTGAAGTCTTTGCCAATATAATCGACAGATTTGAGCCTTTGAATGAAGCAAATTTATCTTAGGAGCTTTTAGGAGTTGTTGCCTTAGTTCTAGGAGTGACACTTCGCTTCTAGGTAGCAATCTACAAATTGTATGCTTCGAGAGAAGATATAGTTTTACCTTAGTGATAGCTTAGTAACTCTAGAGACCGTAATTCAAGTCTTTTGGATTTTAGCTTTTGATTGTAGTTCCTAAAACTCTACATTCCTTAGCCTGTTTTGTATATTATTTATTTTTATATTTTCTGTTATTTATTTATTTCTTTATGTCTAGTTATAAAACCAAAACCAAAAATACTTTGTGTCTCTAGATAGTATATGACGCTTAGTATATGGTAGTCAGTTGCAATCTTATTCCCTGTGTTCGATATCTCGGTACTGACCTTTAGCTATACTAGATCTACCTTGTATGCTTGCAGGTATTTTTAGTGCTAATAAATAGTGCATCAAGTTTTTGGCGCCGTTGCCGGGGAATATTATTGTTTTAAGCTGATATTGTAGAACGGTTGATAATACTAATTTGGAGTGTAATATTTTGTATAGTTTTGTTTTGATTTTTTCTTCTTTTTTTTATTTGTTTTGAAGGAGCACGAAGCACAACAATGGATTACTCTCCGCTCCTATGGAAGATGCAATTATCTGTTACAACATTTGATATACTCCGTAGAGCGTGGGTGAGATATAAACATATGCTTGCTCTCTTGTTTTTATTATTTTAGTTTTCTCCTCCGTAGAGCTTAAGTTTTTCTCCGTAGAGCTTAAGTTAAAAAATATATAAAAAAAAAAACTCTTTTCTTTGAATTTTTTTTTCGTTTACTTTTTTTCTATTATTTTTTTATTTTTTTTTCCTTTTTCCTTTGCTTCTGATTTTCGTTTTTTTTTTTTTTTTACAAATTTGTTTTTTTAAAGAAAAACTACACCCTCCTTCCCTCTATTTTTATTTTATTTTCTCCACATAATTCACACACACTTCAAATTCAAATCACATAATCAAATTCTTTGGATTCTACCGATTATTCATGTGCTTAAATGTTAATCACCACAAGGTACATTTTTTTAATTTCCGAGGTTTGATCTTGAATTCTTTCATTGAATGACCTTGTTGTTGATATATATATTGGGAGTATTGATAGGAGTTTGATGGGTGATGATTTCATTGGGATTTATTCATAGTGAATTTGTGAGTGTTGGATTTTTGTAAGAAATTATTGTTGGGTGTGCTTGAGTTTGTTTGATTCTTGGTGGATGAAAATTGAATAACACTTTGGCTTGATTGTTTATACACATAGTTCATGTTCATAGTATTGCGAGACTATTTTATCTTGCATGAATTGTGTTTTAGGAGTTTAAACTATTTTGCGTGATCTTGGTCTATTGTTGAAAATTTTTGCAATTAATTGGGGGATAGCGAAGAATACATGGGATGAAATTGATCATGTTAAGGTAGATAATTTGATTTCCATATTTTATGCCTTGATATGATTAAAGTTTGGGGGATTGCCACATGTTATGTATCGTACTCTACTACAATTTTCTTCATTCTATGCTCACATTGCGAAATTGTAGGTACAAAAGGCATCCCAAAGGAAGTCCTGAGAATGGGGGCTAACTTATGAGTTTCAAAGAACGTCAAGCTAAAGATGTTAACCAAGCGCTTGTTGGGAGGCAACCCAACATTGGTATCATTTTTTTTCCTTATTATTTTTATTTTTAGTTTACTCACGTCCCTACCGACTTTTCAAACTTATTCTTAACGTAGTTTAGAATAAGTTTGGGGGGATGAAGTGGTGGACCGTGAGTTTAGTTGTTTTCGTTAGTTTTTTATTTTTATTTTAGTAAACCCGAGGTGAATCTTGTCATGAGCATAACATAGAAAACTTAGAAATACTCATGTTTAGGGACATCAAACCGAGTTGCCTATGATAAAAAAAAGTTCTTTTATGTGTTGGTTGAGTTGACTTGATGCATTGATTTGAAGGTTTAGTTAAAATGTGCACAATTAATGAATTGCTTGTTTGCTTTGAATCATGCTTATACCTTGTGAGACTTGAGCTATAAATTTCTTTCTTGTATGATTTATCTGCAATCATGTATTTGTTTCTAGAACTTGCTCCTAGTCTGCCTAAGTCTACATAGTGTTTAAATGATAAAAGAGGACGTTAGGCCATCCTTCTTAGCTACTTTATATATCCACATTAATGACCTTATTCAAAAATATTTTTTCCTAGCTAGCCACTTTGAGCCTTTAAAGCCTTATTCTTTGGAAGCTAAATAAAGGGGAATATCCATACACTCTTGGTGAATTTTAGTTTATATTTTGTGAAAGAGTTGGAGAGATAAGGTAGAAAAAAAAGTAGTGTGCTTACTTGTGAAAAGTGCATAGACATCTGAGGTTTGAATGAGATATTCAGTTGTGCATAAAAGAAAAAAAAAAGGATGTAAAAAAAATGAAAAGAAAAGAAAAAAAAAATCAAAGGAATTTGGGAAGTGAGTAGAAATTTAGACAAAGTCTAGAATTTACTGAGATTTGAATTGTTGGTGGGGTGCTAAGTTTGATGTGGTAGAACTTCATCACTTTTGCTATGTTTGGGTTTAGTCACTTTTTAGCCATATTTCCTCACCTTACCAAAGAGCCTACATTATAACTTAAAATAAAGACCTTTCGGATTTTTTATTTTAATTACATAAAGTAGAGGAGTGATTAGATTTCGAGCAAGCCTATGGTAAACTTTGCATGTTGCATGATCTGAGAACATACACTTTTTCCAATAAACACTTTGAAAGTGAGTGATAAACACACTTCTAAACACTGTGAGCGCATGTACTTCAAGGTGATCAACGAGCTAGTAATGAAAATGCACTAATAAGCTTTGCTTGATTTGATTTGTGTTATTGTCAAACTCTTTATTTCTTGTTAAAAAAATTTGAGGCAACTATGAAATCTAGTTCTTAGCATCCGTGTTTCTTTATTAGTTTTTCTCTTATTTTGTTTGAGGACAAACAAATAATTAAGTTTGGGGGAGTTGACAAACACGGATTTTGCATGTTTTTAAGGGCTAGATTTGACTCATTTTAAATGTCAATCATGCAAATTATGTTCTTAAATTGCATATTTTATACATTTGGTATTTTTGATGTGTTTGTTAATAAAATGATAGAGAAAGATAAAAAAAAAGGTGCAAAAAGGCCAAGGTGCAGCAGCCTCTGTTCGAGCCCATTCTGCCAGCGAGTTTGAAGTCCAATCAGCTCTTAATATATACCATTCTCTTCGTCTTCGAAAGAACTTCGCGTGGATATCTTGCATATCTCAATCGGAGTTCTGTGGAGAAAGTTATGCCTATTCTACGAACGTTGCGCAGTGCAGTCAAAGCTGACGGGAATTTAGGCGGAAATTCACGGAAGAAAATATATTATTATATTGTGAAGTCCAATCTCTCCCATTTATTATAGGGCACGAAAATTATCAAAGCAAAACCTTTTTCCACCCTATAAATACCTCTTAACATAATTCATATTCTTTCACCTCAGAGCCTCCAATCCTTCCCCCTCTACACCTTCTTCTATCCCATATACCACACTTATTTTCCTCCATCTTCCATTGGAGCGGAGCTCTGCAGATCCAGGCAAGAGAAGACTGGAGATTGAAGATTCGACCTTGGGTTTTATCAATTTCTTCATGTCTCGTACTTTATTTGTAGTTTTTACTTGTCTATGAGTAGAACATCTTTTGTGGATTTTTTGGTGAAGATATTCAATTGATTTTCCTTGTTAGCTCTTGCAGTTATTTGGTTTATCCTTATGCCTTCTATATTCAATTGATTAGCTACCTCTTGAATACATATTAGAGTTGATTAGAGTACTCGGGAGACGAAATAGTTGACTTGGACGAGGGATAATTCACACTTTAATTCAATAGAACTCGGGAGAGTTGAGGTTTCACGTGAGGTCATTGGTCTTAACGATCTTTTAGGAGTTAGGTCTAAGAATTAGAAGGGGACTTCAATTATTACACCTAATCTACGGATTTCTCACCTGGGGGGGTTTAATCTAGTTAAGTGACCGACTTAATAACTCTAGAGACCGTAATTCAAGGAAGTCAATTGTGTTTTGAATCCTAAAATTCTACTTTCTTACGCCTGCTTTGTATCATTGTTTTTATGTTTTTTTGTTATTTGTTTATATTTATGTCTAGTTTATAAAACCAAAACCAAAAATACTCTGTGTCTCTAGATAGTATATGACGCTTAGTATATGGTAGTTAGTTGCAATCTTATTCCATGTGTTCGATATCCCGGTACTGACCTTTAGCTATACTAGATCTATCATGTATGCTTGCAGGTATTTTTAGTGCTAATAAATAGTGCATCAGTCCGCCAACCCAATCTCTCGAACAGCTCTTCTTTGATTCTTGTTTAGAGATTGAAGCATGTCAACGAAGAAGTCAGTATTCCTTCTTCCTGCCAAAGTTGCTGTCTTAATGACTGTACTATCTTCAACAACTTTTTCCTTGCCCTTCTTTGAAGTTGTCTTACCATCAGTTGCATCATCATTCTTTCTTTTCTTCTTATTTCTTATATGTTCTACTTCTTCTGCTAATGTTCTATGTTCATTATCATCATCATCACGAATGTTCTTTCCTAATAAACAAAAGATTTCAGTGTGTTAAACAGTTTATGTCATTATATAAAGTCAAAGTATCATTTTATCCCATGAAACTATCATTTTATAATGTAAAAACATCATTTTATAATCTGAAACAATCATTTTATCAAGGGCAATTATCATTTTATCTTCTGAAACTATCATTTTCTAAATTTCAATGAGTTCAAAAAAGCAGAGAGGGCATAACTTGTCACTTAAGTAGAACAAAACACTATTCACAAAGTATCATTTTATCATTTTCAGAAACTATCATTTTATGCACCCAAAGTATCATTTTATCAAGCAAAAGCACAATTTCTACATTTAAACAGATCAACCAAACACATAGCAACACACACACACACACAAAAACACAGACACACACAACAACACACACAAACACAGCAGCAGTAGCATCAGGACACACACACACAAACATAAAGTATCATTTTATCCCATGAAACTATCATTTTATAATGTAAAACCATCATTGTATCTATACAAATATCTTTTTATCTACCCAAATAACTTGTCATTTAAGTAGAATAAAACACTATTCACAAAGTATCATTTTATCATTTTATGCACCCAAAGTATCATTTTATCAAGCAAAAGCACAATTTCTACATTTAAACAGATCAACCAAACACATAGCAACACACACACACACACACACAAAAACACAGAGACACACACAACAACACACACAAACACAGCAGCAGTAGCATCAGGACACACACACACACAAATATAAAGTATCATTTTATCCCATGAAACTATCATTTTATAATGTAAATCTAAATATATAGATTGTTCTCAATATTGTCATGCATGAACGATATTGTATAAATATAAGAAACATCTACACTAAAAAACTACAGAATCTAAAAAAAATCGAGCAAAATCAAAAGTGAAATAAATAATAAACTTCATCCAACCTTTCTTCGATGATGCTTGAGCGTTTTCCTTCGACATATTCCAGAATCGGATGATTTTTCCTTCGATTCGTATGCTTTGTAACGCGATTC
This sequence comes from Salvia hispanica, assembly GCF_029641045.1. Taxonomy (NCBI): domain Eukaryota; kingdom Viridiplantae; phylum Streptophyta; class Magnoliopsida; order Lamiales; family Lamiaceae; genus Salvia; species Salvia hispanica. The sequence continues at coordinate 24,035,171 of NC_142697.1, forward strand.
AGAGGGTTTGATTGTGAGAGAAATTGAATGCAGGGTTTGAGTGTGAGGGAAATTGAATGAGGCGTTTTAAAATCAAATGACAATTTTGCCCTTAATATATCCGAAAATGATAGTTTTATTTGATAAAATGATAGTTTTTTTAGATTAAATCTAGACCACATATTTTAAAAATGTGTGGTGGAAATTTAGTTATAGGGTTATCACACAAATTGGGGTTATCATTATAATGCACCCCTATATATATATATATATATATAAAGATGCGGGATTTTGTGAAATGAGGAGATCAGAATAATGGTAGAAAATAAAAAAAAAATTCAAAGAAAATTAAGGCTGAAATATACGTGTAGATGGAATGGAGAAAATCATGGAATGTGTATAACCGCTGCAATGAGTATTATACCTAAACTAACATTTTCTTTATTTATAAGTAATATTATTAATTAAACATGGCATAACATTCGGCCATCAGATTGAATAAATCAATGGTTTAGGATTTGTTTTATGTTTTACAAATATTTAGCATAATGACTTGAATACATCCCTATATATATATATATATATATATATATATATAGAGTCTCATTATCCACAAACCCACTCTTAAAGACCGAACCACCGAACCATACCAAATTAGGGCTTTTAGATCTAGTTTTTTACGGATGAGATTCACAAATTTATAAATTATTTTCGCCTTCATCACCAATCTATTTTAATTCATCTGAAGGTAAATAAGTCATACTAACACGTAACGAAGATTTAACTTCATTCCAGAATATATTACTTCATTCCAGTAGGTTTTTACTTCATTCCAATAGAATTATTACTTCATTCCAGTACGTAAATGCAGTTTCGCCGTCGCGTGCCGTTCTTTCTCTCTACAATATCTATCATCACCGCTACGGTGTTGATATGGTGTAATAAACACATGGAATAATATAATAAATTGTTTTAATGAAGTATGTGTAGAAGCATTTGAAGTCCTGCCGGAATGAAGTAAAAACCTTATCCAATGAAGTAATAATATTTCTGAATGAAGTAATAAACTCACTTGAATAAATTGTATTTTTTAATGTGAATAAAGTAAAAACTCATGTCAATGAATTCGAATGAAGCATATGTTGAATCATTTCAAAACCTACTTAAAGCAAGTAAAAACATGTTGTAGTTTCAAGGTATTACGTACGGAATGAAGTAATAAACCTATACAATGAAGTAAAATTGGCTTGTAATGAAGAGCGAAAAAAATTTACACAGCAGCACATCTCATCAAAAAACTAGATCTAATGGCCCAGATTTGGTCTCTAGTTCGGTCTTTAAGAAGGGTTCGACATTGATTACAACTATATATATATATATAGGGAAATGATCAAAACAAGTATCACTTTAAATCAAGAAATGAAGACCGAATTTAGACCATAGGATTAGGTATTTTAATCTTGAGATGGAAAGATCTAATGGCTCAATTATTTTCGCAAGTCATATTTATTTATTCCCTTATAATACCAAAAGGTTAATATTGTCATTCAAGTTCATTATATTGTTATTCAAATTCCTATAATCATGCACTTCTATCTTTCCATTCTCATTTTCCTTGTGTGATTGATTGGGGAATTAATCCTAATTTCCTTCAACTCTTACGGTTTTTACATCTTCTTCAACATATCTCTTGTGTGTTGATAATATTATTCTACAATCCGTCGCCACTTTATTTCATCGGTAATTTATGTTCATATAAGTTTTTCATCTTCTAATTTCAGTCGGTATTCATTATTTTATATGTAAATAAAATTTCATAATTTTTTTTTTAAGTCTACCGCACCGTTTCTCCATAAATGGAAACCGTAGCAGATCCTTCTTTGCTTGAAGACAATCAATCAATCTTCAATGACGTGCTTGAAAACACGGGTTCTGTTGTGAAATTTAAGAGAAAGAAAAGCGGAGATCTAGAAGCCATTCTGAAGTTTGATACTATATATTCTCATTTTGAACTCAATTCAGTTTAATTTTAATTTTGGACGCCATTTACTTGCATTGTCCGTTTGATTTACATTTACTGTTTGCTTTTTTAGCTATGACCGGCTTATCAGAGTTGTAAGACATATATTATCACTGATTGTACTCATTTTGATCATATTTGTTTGACCCTTTCTGGCACTCCGTAGTATTATATAATGACTCGAATATGGGTTATTATGACACAAATTACCCATAAGATGAAATGGTATAGTAATTTTGTTGTTATTGTTAAAATGACTCAATGTTCCATTTAGTATGACGTATTCGAAACCTGGATGTATTCTGTTGTACGAAATTCAATTTAAGTCTGTATGTAGATAACAATTTTTTGAAATGACCCAAATATACACTTAGTATGACACAAAGTGTAAACATTATGTCATGGTTCGGTATTTCGACCATACATATCAAGGGGATTGCAATACCCTTAAACAATTCGATTTTTAGTCAAACGACTAATGTACTATTCAATATTTGCACTACACCCAAAACATTGTTTGCGCAATTTCTACGTGGGATTTGATGTACACAAAACTCGACATTAATACAAAATCATACATAGGGCATGTTTAGGTCATTGTAAGTGTGGTTTTCCGTCATGTTAATTTTGGATGATCTTGTTTCGGTCATTGTTAGTGTATTTTTTGGCCATTTTATGAATGACCTTGTTTGTGTCAATTATTTCATTAGATCACATAATCATGGGGCCAAGTTTTGTTTTTTTCTTTAAATATGGCAATACCATGAGAATAATTTGACAGACGTACATATATGATTACTAGTACATAGAGACTCCAAAAAAGTTTGTTGAAGTAACAATAACACCCGGTGACATTTTTAAAACATATTTTCCAGATGTATCCAAATTCAAATTTTTCGATCCAGAATAAATTTTGAAGCTTGATACTACATATTTTCATGTTTAACTCACCTCAGCGCACTGTCATTTTCTATGCTATTACTTTCATGTACGAATTTGGTATTTGTTTTACTACCTCCGTCCCCCAAAATTTGCTACACTTTGACCCGATACGAGTTTTAAGAAATGTAATGGAAAGTGAGTTGAAAAAGTTGGTGGGATGTGGGTCCTACTTTTAAAGTATTAGTTTTATAATAAAATGTGAGTATGAATGAGTTAGTGGAATATGGGGTCCACTACCAAAAATGGTAAAAGTGAAGTGTATCAAATTTTCAGGGACGGACCGAAATAGTAAACTGTATCAAATTTTCAGGTACAGAGGTAGTAACATTTAATGTCTTGTTATTCTGACGATGACCCAAAGTTGCATTTTCTATGACATAAATTGATCCTGGGGTACTCACATTGACGAATTCGAATATCGTTTTCCTGGTATACTTATGTATTATGTAATGACTTGAAAGTTCAATTAGTATGACACAAACTGAAAAGAGTATGACATTGTGGAGTAATTCTCACAATGACTCTAAGTTGCATTTTATATGACATAAATTTCTGTAAAACTGAACTGTTGAAACATCCTTAATTTAAAACAGTGGTAAACTATAAAAAATGAAACAGAGATTCAGTCTTTTAAGTTATGACACAACCATTGCTTAAGATCTGTAGTTTGCTATCATCTTTTCAACGTCGATCTTCGCGTTCTTGTTGTCCTTTTCATAATGTTTGGATGCCGACACTTTATTCAAAATGACGCTATGATTATTTTCCGCCACCATCAACAGACGACATTATTTAGCTATTAAATACTGAAGCACACCCTTCTTTCTAGGTGATAGTCCACAATTCCACTGGCCCTCTCTCTCCACCATCTTCAACTGCATTATTAGTTTTCTTTTGTAATTCAACTACATCAGCATTCTCTACCATTGTACCTTTACAATTAAATGAGGTCATTCTTAGTATATTTTTAGGGCATAGTAGTAAGCATGACCTAAAATTATCTAAAAGTTATCCAAAACACAATTTTGTGTCAATGCTCCACTATAACACGTAGATAGAAAAAAATTTATTCAGTTTTTCACTAATTATACCTTTCTCTGGATCTTTTGTCACCTTGTTCATAGAATCAATTTTTGGGATAGAGGCTTCAAAATCTTTTACTCATCTTTAACCATTTCTGCTATTCACGATAATTAATTTTAGTATGTCCAAATCATAAACAAATTTATTAATACAAAATTCAGTTACCAAATGAATAACATAAAACACAGATTCAAGTGACATACCTTTAGGAGGTTAATTAATGGAAGGAATTTTGGTTTTAGATGTTTCCTTCTATACTATTCAGAAACTATTTGAAAAATCAATAAAAGAAAAAAAAAATGGAAAAACGATAAAAAAACTTGAACATAAAAGCGTTGTGGCCAGCAAGCGAAAATCACAGAAATTGTGAATCAGTTACCAAAAATCTAAATTAAAACTTTTTTCAAAGCGTTGCTAACTAACCTTTACCGTCAATCTTCGTTGTTCTGGCCAAGCGAGAGCGTACACCATCGTTGGAAGAATCGTCGTCGCCGATGAGAGATTTTGCTGCTTCGGCGTTGAATTAAATTTCTAGGGTTTTTGGGTTGAATAGTGATTGTGTTGGAGTGGTCTGCTTTGAAGAACGGATTATATTTTCTCTCTCTCTTAATTATTGGCGTTTAAATGATATGAATTTTAATCAATCCCATAAAATCCGCCCACAAAAAAAAGGTAGTTAACCGTTCCACTTTTTTCACTACCCAAAATGCCCTTCATATGACCAAAAGGTCGCTTGTCATGACATAAACATAAAAATTTAACCAACCAATATATAGGGGAGCACTATGGCGCATCTTTAATTAGAGTGCTAACGTACATCCAACCACGTGCTGCCATGTGGCACGAAAAATGCAATATTGTATATATAAAAATGCAATACACATTTGTGAAGTTGTTCATGCATTTCCGCAGATTGCATTTTAGTTATAAGAAAATTGCATTTTTTATTGTTAAGTTTTGCATTTTCACATAAATTGCATTTTATATTGTTAAGTTTTGTTTTTTCACATATATAAATGCAATCCGTATAGATATAAAATGCAAATTAAATAGTTAATATCGAAAATGCAAAATTCAACAATAAAAAATGCAATTTGCATATAACAAAAATGCAATCTGTCGAAATTCAATTATAACTTTTACAAATGCATATTGCATTTTGCTGTATATAATATTGCATTTTTCGTGCCACGTGGCAGCACGTGATTGGATGTACGTTAGCACTTTAAAATTAGTTAGCATATTAGTACATCCCTAAACCCTAAGTCCTATTAACCACAAATCCACCCTTAAAGACCAAACTAGAAACCGAATCTTGACCACATGATCTTGAATTTGATGGATTAGATTAGATAATCAAAGGTTAATTTTCACACTTCATTATATACTCAATTTACTTCAATGCGGGGGTATTTTTGTAATTTCATAATTAGGGTAAAAATTCAAAAAATTTACTCATGCCCGCTCACGCGTTTTCGGCTGCATCTTCTTCTCTCCTCTCTCAAAACTTCTCTCCAAACCTAGTTTGTCTTCATATCTTCATCGTCCATCGATCATCACCGGCAAAATACCACTGAAATCGACCACATTCATCTACGGTTCAGAACTTCTGTCTATCAGTTCATCATTTAATCGATAGATTAACCATCTAGATTGAATCCATACATTCAAAATGGTCAATACTCGGAAAATTTCTACCAAAAATTCTGGCTATATTTCTGGTGAAGGTAATACACGCTTTGCAAAGTTCTTACTCTTAATTTACTTTATCTAATTCCTAACTTCGATTCGGTCTCTATTTCTTATGTAAATGAACCGGCGTGACTTTTGGTTCATACCATTTAAGTGTGTATAAAATATGTGCATATGGTACCGGCAAATACACACTGAAAATATAAAAGATACTCCCATAAAAGATAGTCAGCCAACCCCACTCGACCCCACCTTGATTCGCCGCTGATTTCAACCTCTACATCAAAGTGAGAAAGCTTGGATGGAGGTTGGTGATTTTTTATCTCCACTTATAGTGTAAATGCTATGGTTGAATTAATTCAAATCTAGAACTAGATTTCATTATCGAATCATTAAAGCATTGAGATATGACTTACAGTTTGTATCAGAGTCAATCTAGATTTGGTTAATTCACCATTTATGTGAGTTCAAAATCGAAATTTGAATGGTCTTGGATTTTTCGATTTTGGTTAAATATGCTTCCGTTATGTGTTGGGTAATTGTTTTATGAAATGTTAAAGCAATATAAGGATATTCTACCCATTAAAGATTTCAATATTTAAATAATATATAACTTGTTTATCACCAAAGTGGTCTTGTTATATTGCATTTATTTATTGAAAATGATAAATGTTAATTAATTGATTATGATTATAGAGATTAGCTATAAATGACATAAGAGTTTGATTGATCAATTATTTTATTATCTATATACTAGGAGATCATCTAAAGGTGGATCATTGTACATAGTTAATAAATACGAAGTGAATTAATCATTTATTCATGTGTCATTTAGTATGTACACCCAAAGGCAACATGCTTATTTGATATATGTTTAGTTTGATTAATTGTTAAAGTATACTCCCTCCGTCCCGGAGTATTAGACTCACTTCTTTTGGGCACATGATTTAAGGAATTGATATTTAAATAGTTAAAGTGGAGAGAGTAAAGAATGAGAGAGGGAAAAAGTAGGAGAGAGAAGAGAGAAAAAAATAGGTGGATAATAAAATAAGATAGATGCTTTTTGCTAAAAAAGGAAATGAGTCTAATATGTTGGGACATCCCAAAAGGGAAAGTTGGTCTAATACCTTGGGACGGAGGGAGTATAATTTAGCATCGCTGAAAGTACACGTGCTTAAGTATTACCCAAAGGTTGCTTGAATGCATGTTATTTAAAGTTTTATTATAGTTTATACATCTATGTTAAAGAACTCAAGCACTTATAGATAAGCATGTATAAATGTTGCAGCTTTATAAAATTTGTGTGCATATGCTAACTCTGTCATTAAATTAATGGGCAAAATTATGGAGATTGGTCCAAACAGATCCGGCTTACGCTGGGTGTAAAGATATTGGACCATGTCATACTAACGGAAAAGGAATCTCAATCATTATGGATGAGAACTCCGTAACTGAAAGTCTAAATTAAGACTTGGGAGTGATCAAACAGGTTGAGCCTTATGAGAATGACAATGGCAGAAAATTTGAGGTCATCTTTGCCCATGACAGAAAAGAAGGGAATTCATTAAGAAAATTATAGAGTGTTCACGATCGAGTTTGGTTGATTAGTTAATTGTAGAAGCATAACGAATGAGCTTACTACAAAGAAGTTTGACTGGTCTCAGTCAATTCACAATCATGTGACAAACATGTGTAACTTGACAGTAAAGTTAACGACCTTGAGAATGGAGATTCATGAGCAATTCTCGGCCCAATTTATCAAACTCCTTACATGTGGAATTTAGCCAATTCCATGTGAATTTAACACCATTAAAGATAAATGGGACATTTAAAGAATTAAAGGTTATGTTAGTATAAAATGAATGGAGATTAAAGAAGATAAATTATCAAGTTGTGAATCTTAGTCTTGAAGGTTTAGACACCAATAAAGGAAAACTAAGTAAGTAGGACAAAAGGAAGGATAAATCGTTTCTGAAAGATCCAAAAAAAGCATATCCATAAGGAAAAGAAGAGTTTCGGTAACACCTACCACTACTATTAAGGAAATAAAATGGGCTTCTTTTATGTGAAAAGGAGAGATCTCGGATTCAATTCATATTGAATTTCCCTCCCAAAAAAATAATACAGATATTAGATTTCACTCATAAGCCCACAATCCACCACCAATACGAACACGAAAATGTGATCCTAAGTGGGAAATTTACAGATGAATATTAAGGTAATATCATATGATAAGCATACAACAACTAGCAACCCGCCTCATCTTACACGGGGGGATCTACGGTGTGCTGGCACAGGAGATGCCAACGGTGTCATATTCATAGGCGAATGGTGCTTCGACTGCAAAATGGGCACGTGCTCACCTTGCTGATTGTCTGTCTTCAAGTGTCTGATTGCGCACTTGGGCGCTTGGAGCTCTTCCAGTTTGGCCAAGACCTCCGCCATACGAGGCCTCTGCTTCGCCTCGTGGCTCAGGCATTGCACAGCAATGGTGGCAGCGGTGAAGGCTGCTTTCTGAGGGTATTGCCCCTCCAGTTTGATGTCCATTATGCGGAACAGTTTTCTCTTGTCGCCCATGTATGGCTTTGCCCAATCCACTAGGTTTTGCTCGACACCTACCTTCGTTTTGTCAACAGCACGGCGCCCAGATAGCAGCTCGAGCATAACCACCCCAAAGCTGTAAACATCGCTCTTTGCTGTCAACCGACCTGCTCATAGACCAAGAACGACAAGAATTTTGTTAGAACATAGACGATAGATGCTTTTGTGGATCTTCAAAGGAAAAGATAAGCAAGTTATCAAAGGAAAAAAAGCATGATGTGTTTTAGCTGTTTCACCTGTGGCAACATACTCAGGTGCAGCATATCCATGTGTACCCATAACTTGAGTTGACACATGGGTCCTATCACCAGTTGGGCCAGCTTTTGCCAAACCGAAATCGGACAGCTTCGAATTGAATTCCTGCATCCCCAAATGAAGTTGTCAATGAGAAAAGATAATGGATGGCTCATTAACAAGGTTAGCAGTGTAACTAGTTGGGTTCATACCCCGTCTAGAAGAATGTTTGATGCTTTAAAATCTCTGTATATGACTTGCTCTTCAGCTTCATGCAAGAAAGAAAGGCCTCTGGCAGCACCTATAGCCACCTTGATTCTAGTAGCCCAAGATAGAGGTTGAGGCCCTCCTGAAAAACGGACACAAAAGCAATTAGAACTGAATTAACAAAAGATCACACCCCACAACACGAAAATACAAACTATAGTGTTGAAGTAATTATATACAGAGTAATATTCATATGACAAACTTAACAAAGATAATGCATACTTCTGAACAAGTGATTCTCTAGGCTTCCTTTTGGCATGAATTCGTAGACCAATAGCCGATTGTCACCGTCCGAGCAGTAGCCAATAAGTTTAACTAGGTTTGGATGGCGAAGCTGACCCAAGTAATTAACTTCTGTCTGAAAACCATAGCCAGACTCTCAGAAACTTGAAAACATAATTTAACTAAGCTGTGTAGTAGCAGATACTTACCAACCACTCTTTATGGCCTTGGAACCCTTCAGGCTTTAACTTCTTGACAGCAATGACCAACCCTGATCCAGGCCTGGCAGCAGTAAGAGTATGCTCGTCGATCCATCCTTTGAAGACATAGCCGAATCCTCCCTCCCCAAGAAGACTGTCAGGTCGGAAGTTTCTTGTAGCATTCTTTAACTCGTTAAAGGAGAACGCCTTCACATGAGGGGATGAGAGAATCTCAGCTTCTGATCTCGGAGTGGGGAGGCTTTCTGCACTGCTTTTAGCACTGTACGAGGGAATGCTTATGTTGGATGGAGCTGATGAGTTGCTGTTTTTGCAGGCAAATCTCGATGCTTCTGGAGATAATTAAAAGGCAAACTTAGGCGAGATCATTACCCCTGTCAACTAGTACTACTGTTCTTACAAATTCACAATTATTAACAGCACAAACAGGATTGAAGTGACTTATCCAATATATGAATTCAGTATTCGGAGAAACTAGATATTTGAGTTAATCTAGTCCTTTATATACAGAGTCAACTGACAGTGAGTATACATGATTAAAAGTTTCTATCAATGCATTCATCTATGCTAACGCGAATCTCCATATTTAAGATCATTGTATTTTAAGTATACAGAGAAACAATAGTTACTAATAGGGGTAATCAAGACAAGAAGTTTTGAGTCCTTTACAAACAAATATCAGTTGGATATGTAGAAAATAACCAGAAATTGTAGACATCTACCTAAATAGAAGAGGCTGCTAATAATTACAGATAACAAGAAGTATCTCTAAATGGGAATCAGTTTTTCACTTGCCCTAATTCCCAAGTTACCAGTATACAAAAAAAGAAACAGCATATTTCTATATTGAAGAGATTACAAATAATTAATGCTTCTTCAAGTAATAATAATTGAAACTAAAGGGAAACGGAACAAAAAAAAAACATGTTTTTTCACTATAAGCACAAATCAGAGCCAAAATTCACAAAAATAACATAAACCTATAACCATCAAATTCAGCTTAATTAGGTTAATTTTTAAAAACTGTATCCGCACATCGAGTTCAAACAAGATCCACACAGTTTCTAACAAAATGAAATCGGGATCGTCGGAATCGAAAGTGCAGTCGCAAAATCGATAATTCAAAAAAAAAGAGAAGGAAAATTACCAGAAGTGGTGCTGAGAGTGGCGTCAACTCTTGCAGAGGAACCAAAGCAATTTCCCATACCTAGAAGAGAGCAGAGCAGTGACGAAAAGGATTGTGAAAAATCCTTGAAAAGGAGTGGAGGAAAGTGTAGATGCAACCAAACAATCGGGCTAATAATGGAATGGGGCAGTAAATAAGGCAAGTTCCCCGACTAAATTCGCAAGCGTTTTGGTGTATGCAGGTGGAAGCGGGGAAAGTAGATGACAAGAAAGATGGAAAAGTAGAAATTGTTTTGCGCAACAAGGAAGAAACTTCTCTCTCTTTCTCACTTGCGCAGAGAAAAGGGGGTGTGGGTGTGAAAAAGGCGGAAGCGAGATGGAAAATGCGTAGAACTGAAGGAGATGCGGATGCTGCCTCTCTCTCTCTCTCTCTCTCTCTCTCTCTCTAGAGATTGGTTAATGAAGTAGTAGTAATTCTCTTGCCTGAATTTGTTATGGACTTTGAGCAGTGACCCACCTAACTACACGACAAACACCCCATCTCTATTTTTGTTAACGTGTTTGCCACTGCCCACGCTTTCCTATTTTAACCCTCTTTCTCACATTGCACTATTTTCTTTTTCTTTTTCTTTTTTCTTTTTCTTCTACGGGATTTATCTAATTTGTTGATTGGACACCATTCATATATTTCCGGACCATTAAATTTTTACTCCTAAATAAATTTAGTTGTCCTATTACCTAGTGTGTTCAGCCAATCTTATAGTAATATGGAATAATATGTTTGGACTAATGAAATTTTTACTCTTAACTAAATGGTTCGATTTAAAAATAACTTGTGATGATCATGAGATTGAATTCTTGAAGAACTGCACCACTCAAATACTCTTTTGAGGTTGCATTTTAGTTCAGCAGTTGACTATTGCTCAAGATTTTCAAAATAAGCCTAAAAATAGACAAATAAATATGCGCATTTTAGATTTTACCAACCCATCCCATCACTATTTGTTCTATAAAATGGAATTTGTTCTATTTGGATTAGAGTATCTCCAGACGTGTCCTTCCCACTAGTACCTCTACTAACCCTTCTCACATAAACTGTCTGCTACGTCGGCACTAGCTCTTCCCATTTCACTGCCACATCACTAGCCCTTCCCACTGCACTAGGACTTCCACTAGCCCTTCCCGCAATTATTCAATTTACGGATAAAATTTACGGAATTAAAATGTCGACACGGATTACGGGAAAATTCGAATACTTCATTAAAAAATTACATAAAACTTAAAAAAAATTACATAATCTAAAAATAAAATTACATAATACCCTCGGCTCTATTCCTCCTCGTCCTCGTCCCCGTCGCCCGTGCCGCTGCCGCCTCCGACGTCCCCGCCCCCAATCTCAACGCCATGATCATCAATGGGTGGCATCCCTAAATCACGCCGACATTGGTCGACCACATCCTTGCAAAGCCTTTTGTACACAGGATCGTGCGTGCTAAACCATGTCCTCATGCTCTGCATCAGGGTCTTCGTCAGCTGCGCACGGGCGAGGCGGTCGGTACCTGGACCTTCCGGGGCATCCGATTCGACCTCGTAGGACCCGCTGCCGCTTCCCCTCGCCATCCGCTGCGCAGCCTGTTGCCCCATCGGGCGACGACGACGGCGAGAGTCTGATCGTGGTAGCGGGGCCACCTCCTCGGCTTCGGGGAGCTCGTGCGAACCAGCACTGCTGCTGTACTCACCGGATTCGTTGATCTTCGAACACTTCCAGCCCGAGTCGACACCCGCACAAAACTTTTGCGAGTTCTTGACCACGAGAAAGGCCTCCCATTGGTCAAACTCTTTGAACCTTAATTCTCTGTCGGGATACTGGGCCAAGGCTCGGTTCTTCACATCCTCCTCAGACATGCCGCTGGTCGCCATGCGCAGGTTGTTTTGGTAGAGGGCGGCAAAACGACTGAGCTTAGGCCTCAACCGAAGCCACTGTTTCCGGCATTGCTCGGAAGTGCGAGGCTTCGCCCCAGCCGGTTTGCATATGAGGTAGGCCTTGCTAATGCGAACCCACATTCGGTCAACATACTGGTTCGGCCCAGTATAGGGATCCTCTGTTAGAGTTTGTATACTAGAAATCACGTTTCGAGTGATTGAATACTGTAAAACTCTTATTTTATTTTCCAATGAATAAAACAGATTATTTTTGTCATAATGTTGTTATGTTTTACATTTAATGGATGTTAATGCATGTTTAAATGTATAAGTTAACTTAACAAAGTCTAAGTCTTTGTTTTAGTAGACCGGTTGTGGGCGTCGTCCACTTTAAGGTAATACGGTCAGTTCTAAACAAAGAAAAATATGAATTTCACAACCTAGATGGAATTAGACTACCCATCGAGAAAGGTTGCAATGTCAGTCCGTATATTTCTAAGCCTTACTGAAATAAGATGACATTGGTGTGGTATAGCACTGAACGGATCTAACAGCAAGACTTGCCTTGGGCTATCTACTGAAAGGCGAGGTCTTGATAAATATTTATTTCTTAATCAATGTAGGTTAGCATTGAGCATACGGTATTGATTATGCATTGCTTTGACTTATCAAATGGTGCGGGTTTTTCGTAACCCAATTATCCTGATATATTGGGCAGTGGTGATCGATATCTAGCGGTGCTAGGATTGCTATTATATTGAATCGTGCACGAGCTGAGTCTCGTTTGATAATGTCCTCAAGAGGAGCGCGAAACAAGGTTTTATTATTCGGAACCTAGCTAGTTGGAGTTTGATTACTCTATGAATAATAAATAAGTGTTTCATGCTGAGTCCACTCTTGGAATTAATAAGAAGTTAATTAATTAAGTCAATAGCAGACATTAATTAATTAATGGACATTTTAATCTTAAGCGCGGGAAATGAAAGATAAACGGAAACCCGGATTACTTGTAATTTCGGATTTGGATGGGGAGAGTTCAATATTACTTCTGTAGTGGCTGCTCGTAATATTCCAATTATAACTTATATTAAATTGTGGGTTCAATTTAATTAGTAAAAGTAAATTGGATGAGCCCATATCCAAAGCCTTCCATAGATCCCTGTCTGGGCCCAAAAGGAACTTAATATAAATAGGAGAATAAAGGAGACAGAAATAACACAATTTTATTTGCTAAAATTTTCGAAAATTTCAGCTCTCACAAGCTGTAGGAATTTTCGAATTCCTCTCCTGTTTCAAAAAGGATTTCTTCTGTCTTCTTTATTTAAGTCCTAGTATTCTAGTAAGATCAGCCCACACTGATATTAGAGTACAGTTCGGGAACCAGAGAGAAGATTTGTGGTCTAGTACTCAAAGCATCACGTGGAGAAGTCGCTAGCCATCTTCAATTCTTTGGAGAATTAAACAAGGTATTTTTCCTGCTCCGTAGAAAAGCATGTTTTAGGTTTCTATATTCTAAAACATGATTGATTCAAGTTATGAGCATGATACATGTGAAATTTGCGCGAATAGCTTTTGTCTAAATAATCTGCTAAATAGATCTGATAATTATGTGATTTGTTTTATGCACCCGCTTCCGCTGCCAGCCCCATCAATTGGTATCAGAGCCAGTCTTTGGCTCTGATTATTTGGATTTAAATTTCGCGAAATTCATGTATGCATGTCTTATTTGATTACGAAGCGTGTTCTTGTTTTATTATTTATGTTTATGCATGTTGAACTCAAGAACATTCGAATCATAGAACTTGAATTATTCGAACGTACGAGATGTGCGATTCGTCGGCGCTTGCGCCGGGACGAATCGCACTACGTGCAATCGAAGTAGGGTTGTCGAATTGAGTGGGAGCCGAGGGAGTCGGGCATCGGGCGACGCGCCGGCGAGCAAGGGCTCGCGCGCGCCGCCGGCGAAACCCGTGCAAACCCTAGCCGGCCCCGATTGAACTCGACGCGACAGAAAAAGGAGCCGAAGGGATACGATCAAGCGGCGACGCGCTGACGAGCAAGGGCTCGTGCGCGCCGCCGGTCTCGACCGCATGCCCAGGCCGGAATCGACTTCGTCGCTGGAGAGGAGATGAGGCACGGTGGCTCGTCCGAGAACCACCGAGGTGCCGAAGCTCTACCGGATAAACCCTAACCCTAGAATCCCTAACCCTAGTCGCCCGTCACCGGCGATGCACGACCGAGAGCAGCTGCGCCTAGCGCCGCAGCTGCTGGTTCGCGCGAGGCCGTCGGTTGAGTGGGAGCTCGCCGGAGCATGGCGGTCAGTGGCCGCGGGATGCTCGGCAAGACGGAGGGAGTCGCGGCATACGCTCGCCGCGAGGGAAGGAGGAAGCGCGCGCCTTCGGGCGCGGCCTGCCGGCGGCGGTCGGGCGGCGAACTTGCCGCTCCGGCGAGCGTCTCCGGTGGGAGTCTTCAAATCTTCGTCGTGTTGATTCGTGCGAACCTCGAATCACTAGATATCGACGAAAGATTATTTTAATGATTATTTAATTTATTAATTAATAGATATCATTAAAAATAATATTATTTAATGAAATAAAATATTTTGGGAAGATTTCCCTAGATTTTAGGAATATTTGGATTATTTTCTATATCTATGAATATTTTATATCCTAGATGATATAGATAAGAATAATTTAATAGTTTCCTAAATATATAATATATCTTGAATCTATAATAAGATAAGATATATGTAAGATTACATTAAATAATATAATTAATCATCTTCCTAATCTTGAACTTGGAAATTATATGAATTTAATTTTTCATGTCTAATTAAGATTATAAATAATGTACTTTATTTTAGATATATCTTATAGTATGACATGAATAAGAATTAAATTCTAGAATAATAATTCCTAAACTAAGATACTAAAGATAATGAAAGATTTAATTATCCAGTCAATTAAATGCCAACAGAATTTAATTAGTCTTAATCTGCCTTAAGGCTAAAGGATAATTAATGAAAAACCATAACTAAAATATCTAAGCGATAATTATGAACTAAATGTTTATATATGGTCTCCATCGGTTGGACTGCCAAATTTTGTGAAGCTGATTTTCTAATATTATCGCCACCTACAGAGTAGGGACAATAATCCTACGAAAACAGTAAGTTCATAAGGGCGGACTTCTCAAATAATAAATAGAATGAACTAGAAAGTGATTCCTAATATTATCGCCACCTACAGAGTAGGGACAATAATCCTAAGGAATTACAAGTTTCAGGGTTCAATCAGAATTTATGAGATAGCTTGGTTTTATTATCAGCACATAAACATTGTTATGGGAGTGTGTTGTAGAAATAAAATTCTGTAATGCTAAATCTGATGGTCATGCTTAGGCAACATTAGGCGTGTTGACCTCCAGAGGAGGAAGATATTGATGCGTCGGTGCTGTGACCAGTAAAATTGTCAAAATTTTAATGCGTATTTACCTCCAGAGGAGGGTACAATTTATTAATTTGGCTGTTGTAAGATTTTGAAAAGTTTTATGGTTAATCTACTCAATTTCCTTACATAAGTTTATGACAAATAGTAAAATCTTCTGTTTGCAGTGCAATAAAATTCGTCAAGATGTCTTTTAATCCTCTTTCTGCCATTCTCAAAGAAAACAAACTCGAAGGCCAAAATTACATCGAATGGAAACAAAACTTGGATATCGTTCTCACAGCAGAAGAGTACAAGTTCGTACTCACTACTCCACGCCCAGCTGTCCCGGCTGCTAGTGCCAGCCAAGCATTGCGAGATGCGCATAGACGGTGGCATAAGGCGAATGAGATGGCTAAGTGCTACATGTTGGCTTCTATGTCATCAGTACTCAAGCATCAGCATTCTGCCATGGAAACTGCCGCCGAGATCATGACAAATCTCGCAAATCTTTTTGGTACTCAGAATCGAACGGCTAAGTCTCAAGCCTTTCGGAGTATCATGACGAAGTCTATGAAGGAAGGCTCGTCTGTGAGGCAACACGTCCTCGAGATGATGAGTCACCTCAACCAGATTGAGGTATTGGGAGGGACGATCGATCCCGAGTCCCAGGTTACTATAATCCTTCAGAGTCTTCCCCCTAGCTTCCAGCAGTTCAAGCTCAACTTTGAGATGAACAAACGGAATTATACTTTAGCAGAGTTGCTGACTGAACTTCAGTCGGCGGAGGACCTTATGGTTCAAGCTAAAGTAGCTATGATGAGTATCGCGCCTAATTCCTCTGGCTCTAAGGCTAGAAGAGGAAAGAAAAAGGCACCGAACCAAGTAGCAGTCAACAATGCTAAGGGAAAGAAGAAACAGCGGGGTGACAAGAAGCAAACTGGAAAATGCTTCAAGTGTGGAGAGAAAGGTCATTGGAAGCCAGATTGTCCTAAAAAGGGCAAGGCTACAGGTATGCACCATGCTCTAGTAGTCGAGTCATGTTTGGCTTTGACATCTACTCATACTTGGGTTATTGATACTGGAGCAACTGATCATATATGTTTTGATCCTGACTTGATGCAGGTGACAAGACGGCTACATGATCGTGAGATAGAGGTCCAGCTGGGCGACGCTACGAAAGTGGCGGCCGTTGCAGTGGGAGACGTTTATTTACGTTTTTCTAGTGATAGATTTTTGATTTTGAAGAATGTTTTGTTGATACCCTCTTTTAGAAGAAATTTAATTTCAGTTTCTAAATTGTCTTATGATGGATATTCGATTTCTTTTAATGACAATTGCGTTATTAAGAAAGATGGTTCTTATATCTGTCGCGGTATCATGGAAAACAATCTGTACACGATCACTTCTACACAATTTAATCAACGTAAATCAGAACTCAATGCTACATCGAAAATTTCTAAGAAAAGAAAAGAACCTTCAACTTCAATGAATGAAACGTACTTATGGCACCTTAGACTTGGTCATGCCAACGAAAGAAGGATTCATGCGATGGTTGATCAAGATCTTATTAAAGGTCTTGAGAAGGAACCGTTTTCGAAGTGTGAGTCCTGTCTCGAAGGCAAGATGACTAAGAGATCTTTTAGATCAAAGGGGAATAGGGCCAAAGAAGTACTTGAGCTCATTCATACTGATGTGTGTGGACCAATGTCAACCGAGGCAAAGGGCGGTTTTCGATATTTCGTCACCTTTACAGATGACTACTCGAAAATCGGATACATCTATTTGATGCGCTACAAGTCTGAAACTTTTGACAAGTTCAAGGAGTTTAAGGCTAAAGTAGAGACGCAACATGGTAAGAGTATCAAATGCCTGCGATCTGATCGCGGAGGCGAATACCTAAGTGCCGAGTTTTTGGACTATTTATCGGTAGCTGGGATTGAATCCCAAACGACTGCGCCGGGCACACTGTTAGAGTTTGTATACTAGAAATCACGTTTCGAGTGATTGAATACTGTAAAACTCTTATTTTATTTTCCAATGAATAAAACAGATTATTTTTGTCATAATGTTGTTATGTTTTACATTTAATGGATGTTAATGCATGTTTAAATGTATAAGTTAACTTAACAAAGTCTAAGTCTTTGTTTTAGTAGACCGGTTGTGGGCGTCGTCCACTTTAAGGTAATACGGTCAGTTCTAAACAAAGAAAAATATGAATTTCACAACCTAGATGGAATTAGACTACCCATCGAGAAAGGTTGCAATGTCAGTCCGTATATTTCTAAGCCTTACTGAAATAAGATGACATTGGTGTGGTATAGCACTGAACGGATCTAACAGCAAGACTTGCCTTGGGCTATCTACTGAAAGGCGAGGTCTTGATAAATATTTATTTCTTAATCAATGTAGGTTAGCATTGAGCATACGGTATTGATTATGCATTGCTTTGACTTATCAAATGGTGCGGGTTTTTCGTAACCCAATTATCCTGATATATTGGGCAGTGGTGATCGATATCTAGCGGTGCTAGGATTGCTATTATATTGAATCGTGCACGAGCTGAGTCTCGTTTGATAATGTCCTCAAGAGGAGCGCGAAACAAGGTTTTATTATTCGGAACCTAGCTAGTTGGAGTTTGATTACTCTATGAATAATAAATAAGTGTTTCATGCTGAGTCCACTCTTGGAATTAATAAGAAGTTAATTAATTAAGTCAATAGCAGACATTAATTAATTAATGGACATTTTAATCTTAAGCGCGGGAAATGAAAGATAAACGGAAACCCGGATTACTTGTAATTTCGGATTTGGATGGGGAGAGTTCAATATTACTTCTGTAGTGGCTGCTCGTAATATTCCAATTATAACTTATATTAAATTGTGGGTTCAATTTAATTAGTAAAAGTAAATTGGATGAGCCCATATCCAAAGCCTTCCATAGATCCCTGTCTGGGCCCAAAAGGAACTTAATATAAATAGGAGAATAAAGGAGACAGAAATAACACAATTTTATTTGCTAAAATTTTCGAAAATTTCAGCTCTCACAAGCTGTAGGAATTTTCGAATTCCTCTCCTGTTTCAAAAAGGATTTCTTCTGTCTTCTTTATTTAAGTCCTAGTATTCTAGTAAGATCAGCCCACACTGATATTAGAGTACAGTTCGGGAACCAGAGAGAAGATTTGTGGTCTAGTACTCAAAGCATCACGTGGAGAAGTCGCTAGCCATCTTCAATTCTTTGGAGAATTAAACAAGGTATTTTTCCTGCTCCGTAGAAAAGCATGTTTTAGGTTTTTATATTCTAAAACATGATTGATTCAAGTTATGAGCATGATACATGTGAAATTTGCGCGAATAGCTTTTGTCTAAATAATCTGCTAAATAGATCTGATAATTATGTGATTTGTTTTATGCACCCGCTTCCGCTGCCAGCCCCATCAATTGGTATCAGAGCCAGTTTTTGGCTCTGATTATTTGGATTTAAATTTCGCGAAATTCATGTATGCATGTCTTATTTGATTACGAAGCGTGTTCTTGTTTTATTATTTATGTTTATGCATGTTGAACTCAAGAACATTCGAATCATAGAACTTGAATTATTCGAACGTACGAGATGTGCGATTCGTCGGCGCTTGCGCCGGGACGAATCGCACTACGTGCAATCGAAGTAGGGTTGTCGAATTGAGTGGGAGCCGAGGGAGTCGGGCATCGGGCGACGCGCCGGCGAGCAAGGGCTCGCGCGCGCCGCCGGCGAAACCCGTGCAAACCCTAGCCGGCCCCGATTGAACTCGACGCGACAGAAAAAGGAGCCGAAGGGATACGATCAAGCGGCGACGCGCTGACGAGCAAGGGCTCGTGCGCGCCGCCGGTCTCGACCGCATGCCCAGGCCGGAATCGACTTCGTCGCTGGAGAGGAGATGAGGCACGGTGGCTCGTCCGAGAACCACCGAGGTGCCGAAGCTCTACCGGATAAACCCTAACCCTAGAATCCCTAACCCTAGTCGCCCGTCACCGGCGATGCACGACCGAGAGCAGCTGCGCCTAGCGCCGCAGCTGCTGGTTCGCGCGAGGCCGTCGGTTGAGTGGGAGCTCGACGGAGCATGGCGGTCAGTGGCCGCGGGATGCTCGGCAAGACGGAGGGAGTCGCGGCATACGCTCGCCGCGAGGGAAGGAGGAAGCGCGCGCCTTCGGGCGCGGCCTGCCGGCGGCGGTCGGGCGGCGAACTTGCCGCTCCGGCGAGCGTCTCCGGTGGGAGTCTTCAAATCTTCGTCGTGTTGATTCGTGCGAACCTCGAATCACTAGATATCGACGAAAGATTATTTTAATGATTATTTAATTTATTAATTAATAGATATCATTAAAAATAATATTATTTAATGAAATAAAATATTTTGGGAAGATTTCCCTAGATTTTAGGAATATTTGGATTATTTTCTATATCTATGAATATTTTATATCCTAGATGATATAGATAAGAATAATTTAATAGTTTCCTAAATATATAATATATCTTGAATCTATAATAAGATAAGATATATGTAAGATTACATTAAATAATATAATTAATCATCTTCCTAATCTTGAACTTGGAAATTATATGAATTTAATTTTTCATGTCTAATTAAGATTATAAATAATGTACTTTATTTTAGATATATCTTATAGTATGACATGAATAAGAATTAAATTCTAGAATAATAATTCCTAAACTAAGATATTAAAGATAATGAAAGATTTAATTATCCAGTCAATTAAATGCCAACAGAATTTAATTAGTCTTAATCTGCCTTAAGGCTAAAGGATAATTAATGAAAAACCATAACTAAAATATCTAAGCGATAATTATGAACTAAATGTTTATATATGGTCTCCATCGGTTGGACTGCCAAATTTTGTGAAGCTGATTTTCTAATATTATCGCCACCTACAGAGTAGGGACAATAATCCTACGAAAACAGTAAGTTCATAAGGGCGGACTTCTCAAATAATAAATAGAATGAACTAGAAAGTGATTCCTAATATTATCGCCACCTACAGAGTAGGGACAATAATCCTAAGGAATTACAAGTTTCAGGGTTCAATCAGAATTTATGAGATAGCTTGGTTTTATTATCAGCACATAAACATTGTTATGGGAGTGTGTTGTAGAAATAAAATTCTGTAATGCTAAATCTGATGGTCATGCTTAGGCAACATTAGGCGTGTTGACCTCCAGAGGAGGAAGATATTGATGCGTCGGTGCTGTGACCAGTAAAATTGTCAAAATTTTAATGCGTATTTACCTCCAGAGGAGGGTACAATTTATTAATTTGGCTGTTGTAAGATTTTGAAAAGTTTTATGGTTAATCTACTCAATTTCCTTACATAAGTTTATGACAAATAGTAAAATCTTCTGTTTGCAGTGCAATAAAATTCGTCAAGATGTCTTTTAATCCTCTTTCTGCCATTCTCAAAGAAAACAAACTCGAAGGCCAAAATTACATCGAATGGAAACAAAACTTGGATATCGTTCTCACAGCCGAAGAGTACAAGTTTGTGCTCACTACTCCACGCCCAGCTGTGCCGGCTGCCAATGCCGCGCAAGCATTGCGAGATGCGCATAGACGGTGGCATAAGGCGAATGAGATGGCTAAGTGCTACATGTTGGCTTCTATGTCATCAGTACTCAAGCATCAGCATTCTGCCATGGAAACTGCCGCCGAGATCATGACAAATCTCGCAAATCTTTTTGGTACTCAGAATCGAACGGCTAAGTCTCAAGCCTTTCGGAGTATCATGACGAAGTCTATGAAGGAAGGCTCGTCTGTGAGGCAACACGTCCTCGAGATGATGAGTCACCTCAACCAGATTGAGGTATTGGGAGGGACGATCGATCCCGAGTCCCAGGTTACTATAATCCTTCAGAGTCTTCCCCCTAGCTTCCAGCAGTTCAAGCTCAACTTTGAGATGAACAAACGGAATTATACTTTAGCAGAGTTGCTGACTGAACTTCAGTCGGCGGAGGACCTTATGGTTCAAGCTAAAGTAGCTATGATGAGTATCGCGCCTAATTCCTCTGGCTCTAAGGCTAGAAGAGGAAAGAAAAAGGCACCGAACCAAGTAGCAGTCAACAATGCTAAGGGAAAGAAGAAACAGCGGGGTGACAAGAAGCAAACTGGAAAATGCTTCAAGTGTGGAGAGAAAGGTCATTGGAAGCCAGATTGTCCTAAAAAGGGCAAGGCTACAGGTATGCACCATGCTCTAGTAGTCGAGTCATGTTTGGCTTTGACATCTACTCATACTTGGGTTATTGATACTGGAGCAACTGATCATATATGTTTTGATCCTGACTTGATGCAGGTGACAAGACGGCTACATGATCGTGAGATAGAGGTCCAGCTGGGCGACGCTACGAAAGTGGCGGCCGTTGCAGTGGGAGACGTTTATTTACGTTTTTCTAGTGATAGATTTTTGATTTTGAAGAATGTTTTGTTGATACCCTCTTTTAGAAGAAATTTAATTTCAGTTTCTAAATTGTCTTATGATGGATATTCGATTTCTTTTAATGACAATTGCGTTATTAAGAAAGATGGTTCTTATATCTGTCGCGGTATCATGGAAAACAATCTGTACACGATCACTTCTACACAATTTAATCAACGTAAATCAGAACTCAATGCTACATCGAAAATTTCTAAGAAAAGAAAAGAACCTTCAACTTCAATGAATGAAACGTACTTATGGCACCTTAGACTTGGTCATGCCAACGAAAGAAGGATTCATGCGATGGTTGATCAAGATCTTATTAAAGGTCTTGAGAAGGAACCGTTTTCGAAGTGTGAGTCCTGTCTCGAAGGCAAGATGACTAAGAGATCTTTTAGATCAAAGGGGAATAGGGCCAAAGAAGTACTTGAGCTCATTCATACTGATGTGTGTGGACCAATGTCAACCGAGGCAAAGGGCGGTTTTCGATATTTCGTCACCTTTACAGATGACTACTCGAAAATCGGATACATCTATTTGATGCGCTACAAGTCTGAAACTTTTGACAAGTTCAAGGAGTTTAAGGCTAAAGTAGAGACGCAACATGGTAAGAGTATCAAATGCCTGCGATCTGATCGCGGAGGCGAATACCTAAGTGCCGAGTTTTTGGACTATTTATCGGTAGCTGGGATTGAATCCCAAACGACTGCGCCGGGCACACCCCAGCAGAATGGCGTGGCTGAAAGAAGGAATAGGACCTTATTAAATATGGTCAGATCGATGATGAGTTATGCACGGTTACCTGTTTCGTTTTGGGGTCATGCTTTGCTTTCTGCAAACTATCTCTTAGACGTCTTACCTTCTAAATCTGTTCCTACTACCCCATATGAGTTGTGGAATGGGCGTAAGCCCAATCTAGAACATCTCAGAGTATGGGGGTGTCCGGCTCATGTATTGGAAAAGGATCCAACTAAGCTGGAATCAAGGACTGAGGTTTGCGTGTTTATAGGATACCCTAGAGGAACGAAAGCTTATGAATTCTATAGTCTCAGAGATCAGAAAGTGATTGTGAGCACTCATGCCACATTCTTAGAGGAAGACTATGTAATGAATCATAAGTCCAGCAGTGAGATTGCTCTAGAAGAGCTAACTCAAGTTTCAACTTCCATTAACCAAGAACAATTACCAAGTGTAACAACAATTCCAGAAACTTCAACTAATACTCCAGATATTGTAGTGCCGCGCCGCAGTGGGAGGGTCTCTCATGAGCCCGATAGATACATTGGTTTGGGTGAGTGTATGGATCACTCCTCGGACAGCAATGTACTGGATCCCTGGAATTTTGCAGAGGCGCAGGCTGATGTCGATCATTGCGAATGGGTGAAAGCAATGGATTCGGAACTACAATCTATGTTAGACAAAGACGTCTACGATTTGTCTGTCCTACCCGAAGGCTGTACTGCCATTGGGAGCAAGTGGATATACAAACGTAAACGTGGACCCGATGGACGAGTTAAAGTCTTCAAGGCAAGACTAGTGGCTAAGGGGTATACCCAAAAGGAAGGTATCGATTACGATGAGACCTTCTCCCCAGTGGCCATGCTCAAATCGATCCGTATACTTTTGTCTATAGCAGCTTACATGGATTGGGAAGTATGGCAGATGGACGTTAAGACTGCGTTTCTAAACGGGAGTCTTGAGGAGACCATCTACATGGAACAACCCGAAGGCTATGTAGTGAAGGGCAAGGAACACATGGTTTGGAAGCTTAAGAAGGCCATTTATGGTCTCAAGCAAGCATCTAGATCATGGAACCAGTGTTTCGATCAAACTGTTCAAAAGTTTGGATTCGAAAAATGCCCTAATGAAAGCTGCGTGTATAAGAAGGTTGAAAAAGGAAATGTTGTGTTCTTAGTTTTGTATGTAGATGACATTCTTCTAATTGGAAACAATAAAAAGATGTTGTCATCAGTGCGAACTTGGTTGTCCAGCCAGTTCGAGATGAAAGATATGGGTGATGCGGGACACATTCTCGGTATCAAGGTTCTTAGGAACCGAGGTAAGAAAATGTTGTGCTTATCCCAAGAATCTTACATCGAAACGGTACTTAGACGCTTTAGCATGCAAGATGCCAAGAAAGGTTTCCTACCTTTTAGACATGGCATCCAGTTGTCTCAAGAGATGTGTCCTAAGACAGCATCTGAGATAGCAGAGATGAGAAGAATACCATATGCCTCGGCAGTTGGTAGTCTCATGTATGCTATGCTTTGTACTAGACCCGATATCTGCTTTGCTGTTGGCATGATAGCAAGATATCAATCAAATCCCGGCCAAGGACATTGGACTGCCGTAAAGAACATACTCAAGTACCTTAATCGGACTAAGGACTATGTTCTAGTTTACAATGCAGCCGAGCTCTGTCCTTTAGGATATACAGATTCAGACTTTCAGGCTGATCTGGATTCGAGAAAATCAACTTCCGGATATGTGTTTACCTTAGGAGGTGGAGCTATAGTTTGGAAGAGTGTAAAGCAGAAATGCATTGCAGACTCTACCATGGAAGCCGAGTATGTAGCCGCTTCGGAGGCTGCAAAGGAGGCTGTTTGGCTTAAGAATTTCCTTCTGGACTTAGGTGTGGTTACGAATATGCCCAAGAGCATCACCGTTTATTGTGACAATTCCGGTGCTGTGGCAAATTCGAGAGAACCACGGGCTCATAAAGCGAGCAAGCACATAGATAGGAAGTATCATATCATTCGAGATATAGTGCAGAGAGGAGACATAAAAGTGGTCAAGATTGAGTCAGAGAACAACCTGGCAGATCCTTTCACGAAGGCGTTAGCGGTAAAGCCGTATGAAAGCCATGTTGAAGGAATGGGAGTTCGACTAATTCAAGACCTCAATCCGCTTTCAGTATAAGTGGGAGATTTAGACGTTAGCACATTTTGTATACTCGAAAGTGTTTTGAGTATAAGTGGGAGATTGTTAGAGTTTGTATACTAGAAATCACGTTTCGAGTGATTGAATACTGTAAAACTCTTATTTTATTTTCCAATGAATAAAACAGATTATTTTTGTCATAATGTTGTTATGTTTTACATTTAATGGATGTTAATGCATGTTTAAATGTATAAGTTAACTTAACAAAGTCTAAGTCTTTGTTTTAGTAGACCGGTTGTGGGCGTCGTCCACTTTAAGGTAATACGGTCAGTTCTAAACAAAGAAAAATATGAATTTCACAACCTAGATGGAATTAGACTACCCATCGAGAAAGGTTGCAATGTCAGTCCGTATATTTCTAAGCCTTACTGAAATAAGATGACATTGGTGTGGTATAGCACTGAACGGATCTAACAGCAAGACTTGCCTTGGGCTATCTACTGAAAGGCGAGGTCTTGATAAATATTTATTTCTTAATCAATGTAGGTTAGCATTGAGCATACGGTATTGATTATGCATTGCTTTGACTTATCAAATGGTGCGGGTTTTTCGTAACCCAATTATCCTGATATATTGGGCAGTGGTGATCGATATCTAGCGGTGCTAGGATTGCTATTATATTGAATCGTGCACGAGCTGAGTCTCGTTTGATAATGTCCTCAAGAGGAGCGCGAAACAAGGTTTTATTATTCGGAACCTAGCTAGTTGGAGTTTGATTACTCTATGAATAATAAATAAGTGTTTCATGCTGAGTCCACTCTTGGAATTAATAAGAAGTTAATTAATTAAGTCAATAGCAGACATTAATTAATTAATGGACATTTTAATCTTAAGCGCGGGAAATGAAAGATAAACGGAAACCCGGATTACTTGTAATTTCGGATTTGGATGGGGAGAGTTCAATATTACTTCTGTAGTGGCTGCTCGTAATATTCCAATTATAACTTATATTAAATTGTGGGTTCAATTTAATTAGTAAAAGTAAATTGGATGAGCCCATATCCAAAGCCTTCCATAGATCCCTGTCTGGGCCCAAAAGGAACTTAATATAAATAGGAGAATAAAGGAGACAGAAATAACACAATTTTATTTGCTAAAATTTTCGAAAATTTCAGCTCTCACAAGCTGTAGGAATTTTCGAATTCCTCTCCTGTTTCAAAAAGGATTTCTTCTGTCTTCTTTATTTAAGTCCTAGTATTCTAGTAAGATCAGCCCACACTGATATTAGAGTACAGTTCGGGAACCAGAGAGAAGATTTGTGGTCTAGTACTCAAAGCATCACGTGGAGAAGTCGCTAGCCATCTTCAATTCTTTGGAGAATTAAACAAGGTATTTTTCCTGCTCCGTAGAAAAGCATGTTTTAGGTTTTTATATTCTAAAACATGATTGATTCAAGTTATGAGCATGATACATGTGAAATTTGCGCGAATAGCTTTTGTCTAAATAATCTGCTAAATAGATCTGATAATTATGTGATTTGTTTTATGCACCCGCTTCCGCTGCCAGCTCCATCACACACCCCAGCAGAATGGCGTGGCTGAAAGAAGGAATAGGACCTTATTAAATATGGTCAGATCGATGATGAGTTATGCACGGTTACCTGTTTCGTTTTGGGGTCATGCTTTGCTTTCTGCAAACTATCTCTTAGACGTCTTACCTTCTAAATCTGTTCCTACTACCCCATATGAGTTGTGGAATGGGCGTAAGCCCAATCTAGAACATCTCAGAGTATGGGGGTGTCCGGCTCATGTATTGGAAAAGGATCCAACTAAGCTGGAATCAAGGACTGAGGTTTGCGTGTTTATAGGATACCCTAGAGGAACGAAAGCTTATGAATTCTATAGTCTCAGAGATCAGAAAGTGATTGTGAGCACTCATGCCACATTCTTAGAGGAAGACTATGTAATGAATCATAAGTCCAGCAGTGAGATTGCTCTAGAAGAGCTAACTCAAGTTTCAACTTCCATTAACCAAGAACAATTACCAAGTGTAACAACAATTCCAGAAACTTCAACTAATACTCCAGATATTGTAGTGCCGCGCCGCAGTGGGAGGGTCTCTCATGAGCCCGATAGATACATTGGTTTGGGTGAGTGTATGGATCACTCCTCGGACAGCAATGTACTGGATCCCTGGAATTTTGCAGAGGCGCAGGCTGATGTCGATCATTGCGAATGGGTGAAAGCAATGGATTCGGAACTACAATCTATGTTAGACAAAGACGTCTACGATTTGTCTGTCCTACCCGAAGGCTGTACTGCCATTGGGAGCAAGTGGATATACAAACGTAAACGTGGACCCGATGGACGAGTTAAAGTCTTCAAGGCAAGACTAGTGGCTAAGGGGTATACCCAAAAGGAAGGTATCGATTACGATGAGACCTTCTCCCCAGTGGCCATGCTCAAATCGATCCGTATACTTTTGTCTATAGCAGCTTACATGGATTGGGAAGTATGGCAGATGGACGTTAAGACTGCGTTTCTAAACGGGAGTCTTGAGGAGACCATCTACATGGAACAACCCGAAGGCTATGTAGTGAAGGGCAAGGAACACATGGTTTGGAAGCTTAAGAAGGCCATTTATGGTCTCAAGCAAGCATCTAGATCATGGAACCAGTGTTTCGATCAAACTGTTCAAAAGTTTGGATTCGAAAAATGCCCTAATGAAAGCTGCGTGTATAAGAAGGTTGAAAAAGGAAATGTTGTGTTCTTAGTTTTGTATGTAGATGACATTCTTCTAATTGGAAACAATAAAAAGATGTTGTCATCAGTGCGAACTTGGTTGTCCAGCCAGTTCGAGATGAAAGATATGGGTGATGCGGGACACATTCTCGGTATCAAGGTTCTTAGGAACCGAGGTAAGAAAATGTTGTGCTTATCCCAAGAATCTTACATCGAAACGGTACTTAGACGCTTTAGCATGCAAGATGCCAAGAAAGGTTTCCTACCTTTTAGACATGGCATCCAGTTGTCTCAAGAGATGTGTCCTAAGACAGCATCTGAGATAGCAGAGATGAGAAGAATACCATATGCCTCGGCAGTTGGTAGTCTCATGTATGCTATGCTTTGTACTAGACCCGATATCTGCTTTGCTGTTGGCATGGTAGCAAGATATCAATCAAATCCCGGCCAAGGACATTGGACTGCCGTAAAGAACATACTCAAGTACCTTAATCGGACTAAGGACTATGTTCTAGTTTACAATGCAGCCGAGCTCTGTCCTTTAGGATATACAGATTCAGACTTTCAGGCTGATCTAGATTCGAGAAAATCAACTTCCGGATATGTGTTTACCTTAGGAGGTGGAGCCGTAATTTGGAAGAGTGTAAAGCAGAAATGCATTGCAGACTCTACCATGGAAGCCGAATATGTGGCCGCTTCGGAGGCTGCAAAAGAGGCTGTTTGGCTTAAGAATTTCCTTCTGGACTTAGGTGTGGTTTCGAATATGCCCAAGAGCATCACCGTTTATTGTGACAATTACGGTGCTGTGGCAAATTCGAGAGAACCACGGGCTCATAAGGCGAGCAAGCACATAGAGAGGAAGTATCATATCATTCGAGATATAGTGCAGAGAGGAGACATACAAGTGGTCAAGATTGAGTCAGAAAACAACCTGGCAGATCCTTTCACGAAGGCGTTAGCGGTAAAGCCGTATGAAAGCCATGTTGAAGGAATGGGAGTTCGACTAATTCAAGACCTCAATCCGCTTTCAGTATAAGTGGGAGATTTAGACGTTAGCACATTTTGTATACTCGAAAGTGTTTTGAGTATAAGTGGGAGATTGTTAGAGTTTGTATACTAGAAATCACGTTTCGAGTGATTGAATACTGTAAAACTCTTATTTTATTTTCCAATGAATAAAACAGATTATTTTTGTCATAATGTTGTTATGTTTTACATTTAATGGATGTTAATGCATGTTTAAATGTATAAGTTAACTTAACAAAGTCTAAGTCTTTGTTTTAGTAGACCGGTTGTGGGCGTCGTCCACTTTAAGGTAATACGGTCAGTTCTAAACAAAGAAAAATATGAATTTCACAACCTAGATGGAATTAGACTACCCATCGAGAAAGGTTGCAATGTCAGTCCGTATATTTCTAAGCCTTACTGAAATAAGATGACATTGGTGTGGTATAGCACTGAACGGATCTAACAGCAAGACTTGCCTTGGGCTATCTACTGAAAGGCGAGGTCTTGATAAATATTTATTTCTTAATCAATGTAGGTTAGCATTGAGCATACGGTATTGATTATGCATTGCTTTGACTTATCAAATGGTGCGGGTTTTTCGTAACCCAATTATCCTGATATATTGGGCAGTGGTGATCGATATCTAGCGGTGCTAGGATTGCTATTATATTGAATCGTGCACGAGCTGAGTCTCGTTTGATAATGTCCTCAAGAGGAGCGCGAAACAAGGTTTTATTATTCGGAACCTAGCTAGTTGGAGTTTGATTACTCTATGAATAATAAATAAGTGTTTCATGCTGAGTCCACTCTTGGAATTAATAAGAAGTTAATTAATTAAGTCAATAGCAGACATTAATTAATTAATGGACATTTTAATCTTAAGCGCGGGAAATGAAAGATAAACGGAAACCCGGATTACTTGTAATTTCGGATTTGGATGGGGAGAGTTCAATATTACTTCTGTAGTGGCTGCTCGTAATATTCCAATTATAACTTATATTAAATTGTGGGTTCAATTTAATTAGTAAAAGTAAATTGGATGAGCCCATATCCAAAGCCTTCCATAGATCCCTGTCTGGGCCCAAAAGGAACTTAATATAAATAGGAGAATAAAGGAGACAGAAATAACACAATTTTATTTGCTAAAATTTTCGAAAATTTCAGCTCTCACAAGCTGTAGGAATTTTCGAATTCCTCTCCTGTTTCAAAAAGGATTTCTTCTGTCTTCTTTATTTAAGTCCTAGTATTCTAGTAAGATCAGCCCACACTGATATTAGAGTACAGTTCGGGAACCAGAGAGAAGATTTGTGGTCTAGTACTCAAAGCATCACGTGGAGAAGTCGCTAGCCATCTTCAATTCTTTGGAGAATTAAACAAGGTATTTTTCCTGCTCCGTAGAAAAGCATGTTTTAGGTTTCTATATTCTAAAACATGATTGATTCAAGTTATGAGCATGATACATGTGAAATTTGCGCGAATAGCTTTTGTCTAAATAATCTGCTAAATAGATCTGATAATTATGTGATTTGTTTTATGCACCCGCTTCCGCTGCCAGCCCCATCATCCTCTACTATACCGTGCCAGGCCGTCGCAAGCGCGGCATTTTCCCACACGGTCCAGATCGTCCTCTTCCCCGGCTCATCCTCAACCTCAACCTCCTCCTCCTCTGCCCCCGTGTGCGAGGAAGAGCTCGGGGCTTTGCCCTTGCCCTTACCCCTTCCCCCGCCCCTCGCCTTGCTCTTGACCCGGCTCCTGCCCCTTGTAGCGGGCTCCGCCTCATTGGGAGTCTCACGAATCGGTGATAGCCCCAATTCCGCTCCCAGCTCCTCAAAAGAGAATGTCTCGATGCCGGCGTACTGAGTCTCCGGAACAGTACTAGGGGAATCAGCGGCCAACAAATCAATATATGGGCGATAGACAGATTCCCTGGGCGTCCTCGGGCTCCTGTGCTGCATCGACCCACCCACCGCCATATTTGGCGGTGTACCGCCCATCCCCACTGCACCGGGCATCATCCCACCCATCCCCGCCGGCATACCGCCCATCCCCGCTGCCCCGGGCATCATCCCGCCCATCCCCGCCGCCCCCGGCATCATTCCGCCCATCCCAGCTGCCCCGGGCATCATCCCACCCATCTGACTCATCCACTGGTACATATTGTAGAACATTTGGGGAGTCATCCCCGGCATCCCCGCCATGGGATTCACCCCTGCAAATTGGGGATTCATCCCCGCAAAGTTTCCCTCCGATCCGGTGGGAATCGTGGGTGTGTTTCCCCCGCTCGTGGTGGGGGAGTTCCTATTGTTCTTCATTGTAGTAGAAATGAAATTTGTAGATTTAGAGAGAGAAACTTGTCAATACAAGTGGTGTGAATGAAATGAAGTTGGGGGAGTCCTATGTATAGAGTTTTTTTTTTTTTTTTTTAAATTAAAAAATCGGACGTCCGACAGGGACGTCCGACCTTCGCCACAGTGGCGGACGTCCGGTCGGACGTCGACGCGAGGGGCGAGGCCATCCGACGGCCATTTGGGACGGGCGCGGGCGGACGTCCGGTAGGACGTCGGCGGGGACGTCGCCGACGTTGGAGACACTCTTAGTAAAAAAAAATGGAATATGTTCTCTTTCCCAAAAACAATTTAATCTTAGGATATAGCAAAAGCCTCTTCCCCTACATCTCGCATAATAAACCAATGATGGGGAAATAAAAGACTAAAAAGAATCATATCATTTTCATTTCTTTATTGATTACATTCTCACGATGTGATGAAATGATCCATGAATTGCCACTACAAAAAAAAAGAATCTATTCGCACCACATGTTGACTTATAAATCTAAAATAGGGACCCTGAAAGAAAAGTAAAAAGCGAATATGTAAAAAATTTGCTAGCAAAATATCAAATTATAACCTTTACCATTTTTTAATTTACAAGCATTTATTCTTTTGACTAAAGCAAACAAATGAAGGTTCCATCTTGTTCTTGGACAAGGTTGCTGGTTTTTTAATTTCTTGCCTTAAAATCGATGTCATATATGTGCACAAACGAGTTGACTTATTCCGGTATATTTGCACATTATTAAATTAACACAAAGTAGCTAACACAGATTAAATATTTTATTTTGGTCATATAGTAGTTGACAAGTGAAATGTATAACATCATGCTCTGTCATCACTTACCTCTATAATTGTATATATAGTCCATCATATTGTACGTGTATAAATATATTCTATGGGGCCATTCGGTTAGGACTAATTAGGAGATTCCAAAGATAGATTAGATAATCACGAATAATGGCAGATCCAATAAATTATTTAGATGAAGCAGAATTAAGTGAACAAATTACAGTGAACATATTGCACAAAGAATGAATTTTTTTACATTAACGAAATAACTTCATAATAATTCATGTTCCCAATTCAAACGAGATACACTTCTTTCATCTCAATAACCTTACTTTCCGACAAAAACATGGAAAGTACTCTGATCTTTTAGAGCATTCACAATGGAGGGCCTCCCATCGCCCCATCATTGTGGAAAAGGGGCTGTCGTGCGCCCCCTCCCTCTCTCCCCCATATTGCCGATGTATCGGCCCTCGTCGCTGAGAAGGGCCTTACGATCGGCCCTCCATTGTGGAGGAAGGGCCGCCGGTCGGCCCTCTCACCTAATTTTTTTTTATTCCATATCTTTCACTATAAATACAACCTCTCATTCTTCACTTCTCCACACCAACATCTTATATTCTCTCTATTTGAATACATTTTCTCTCTCTATTAAATTTAATCAATATCTTCCGGTAGCGATCCGACGACGAAGACATAAACCGAGTGGTGCAGCGCGTACTTGCGTATTAATTTGATAACATATTAAATGTAGAAGTGCTAAAAAATTTAAATAAAACGGGTGATGATGTGGAAATGAAATGGAATGAGAGGGCCCTTCTATTACCTTGAGATAGGCCATTTGAACAAACGCTGATGTGGAATGAGAGGGCCATATGGGAGGGCCCTTCCATGGTGAATGCTCTATCTTACATTTAAGTCCCCATCAATCTTGTTTTCTTGGAAAAGTTCATGAAGTATATATTTCTTCTTATTATCTTTATTATTTGTACTTTTTAGGGATATTATAGTCCTGTGCACAGGCTTATTAAAACTTGTTTGGATGTAAAGCAAAGTAATTATCTTTGATATAGTAATAGGAAACAGACAGACTCCCGATTCCCAAGAATTGTTTAGAGAAAAGAATAAAACGCGTAGACCTAATTTCTCAGCATGCGTGATCGCATTCACATTTGGGAAATTCCCTTGTTGACTTGGTCTAATTTCTCTTTAAATGCGTTTATATTTTTAAATGATAAAACAAATTCTAACTCAATCTATTGCTTGCTAAATTATGCTGGTGTAATTTCTCTTTAAACGCGTTTATATTTTTAAATGATAAAACAAATTCTAACTCACTCTATTGCTTGCTAAATTATGCTACTACAAAGTAATATGTTACATTATCTTATGTGAATATATACAACTGATGCATATTTAGCCTTTTTAATGTTCTATATATTGAGTTGATTCTAAGGTATTTGTATATTATTTCTCATGCTAACTATTCGAATAACGTTTATACTTAAAAATGTTTTCCCAATATTACACTGGTATCATAAAATAAGATGTCATCTTATGAGAAATAAAAAAGAATATAAACAATTCGAGTATTAAAATTCATTGTTTGTAGGAACGTATTAAAATTAAAAAAAATATTCCCTCTATCTCATAAAGATGACTCATTTTCCTTTTTAGTTTGTCTCACCCAAGATGATTCATTACTTAAAATGGAAATACATTTATCTCTATTTTATCTCTCTTACTTTACGCTCTTCTCTCAATACACAAAATAAAGTTACATAAAATCTCGTGCTGCCCAAGGAATGAGTCATCTTCCTTGGGACGGAGCCGTCCCATTGAAGATGATCCAATTTCCTTTTTAGTTTGTCTCAACCAAAATGACTCATTACTAAAAATAGAAATACCTTTTATCTCTATTTTATTCCCTCTTTTTTACTTTACTCTTCAACTTAAGAAACAAAATAAGGCTGCATAAAATCTCGTACTGCCCAAGAAAGGGGTCATTTTCATTGAAATGTAGGAAGTACTAGTAGTATGATTTAAATTACTAATTATACAATATGAAAGGTAGTGTGCAAAATACTAGTAGTATTAATCAATACTCCATAATATTTTGTGAATTTATTATTTTGAAAAATGTGTATTTCATAATCAAACAATTAATACTCTATATATTTTATTTAAAAAATGTGTATCTCATCCTAACAACACAGTAGAATGTAATACATGCATCATAGTCATATTCACACATATCATGTTGTATTTTTGCGAGGGAAATTGGAAAAAATGATACTAGTGTTAATTGTTCAAGTATGAAGGTGAAATACGACTCTGGTAAGTGTAGACTATAGTGATTTGGAGACTCGAGCGTTGACTTTCTTGAGTAGGTAACTAAAAATTTGATGAAAATGAAGTATACAAATGTACCCTACTAGTCCTACAACTTAGAATTTTTATTGGCTCGACCTATTATTTAATATTATCATCTAATTATGCAAAAGCAAGCAAAACAATAGGATTATGCAACCCTGGTCGGATTTATATAGAACTATCAAAGTAGCATACGACTTTAGTGCATTTCCAAATAGCTTCTTGTGTGTTGGAAGACCTATGAAATCAAGCAATTATTTAGATGAAGTTGAAGTCAGAAGAAAGTTGCATGCGGGAACAATTAGGGTGTGACTTGTGAGTATTTAATTTTGTTTTCAGTTAAATTTTTTGGCCTAAATCAAATTGAACAAAAAGCATAAATTTGTGACAACCAGAATCGAAACGAATTATTCAAGAAATTGAATTCGAAAACCCAAAATTTTAACTACAAAAATCGATCCAAACTTGAAAAGAAAATGTACTATTACACAAATATATATCCCAAAAATCCAAAATTTGAAATCCAAACTATAAAATTCAAAATTGTACAAATATATTTCAAAAAAAAAACTGAAAATAAATTTTCTATAATTAACATGTTCAAACAACTACGATCTTTATAAAGTCTAAAATATCATTACATTTATTAATACTATAAACCAACACAAATGAGTTTTTTAATACGAGTATAGGATATATTCATACTCCATCATTCCCAAAAAAATATACAATTTTTGGATTGGACACAGATTTTAATATACAATTAGTAATGTAAGACAGATGTAGAAAGAAAAAGTAACTAAAATATTGTTAGGGGAGAATGGGTCCCACCTCATTAGAGAGAAAAGAGTTTCCAAAATTAAAAAATGCATATTCTTGTGGGACGGACTAAAAAGAAAAACAATGCATATTTTTATGGGATGAAACACATATTTAGTTTTTCAGTTTTTATAGTATATCTTAATCGAATCGAATCGAATCGAAAAATAAAATATTTGCTAAAAATAAACATACGTGAAACGGAAAACCAAAACAACTAAACCAAACTCAAAATTTCTATATGATTCAGATCAAGTATTCAATTTTTTGGTATTTTGCTTATCACTAGGAACACTCAACAGTATAATCATGTTGTGCTCTAAATGGTTAGACTGGAGTTGTCAAACAGTGTGAAAACTAATACCCCCTTCGTCCCACGATAAGAGTCATATTTTGCCATTTTATTTGTCCCACATTAAAAGATCACACCTCATTTTTACCATAAATAGTAAGTATGTTCTACCTTTCACTAACTCACTTCACTCATATTTTATTATAAAAACTAATTAAAAAATATGGGTCTCATCTCATATTCCACTAACTTTTTCAAACTACTATTCTTTACCTTTCTTAAAATCTGTAACACAATAAGAATGACTCCTATTATGAGACGAATGGAGTAATATATATAAAAATAAAATTATAATATTTTTTACCTTTCTTAAAATCTGTAACACAATAAGAATGACTCCTATTATGAGACGAATGGAGTAATATATATAAAAATAAAATTATAGTACCTAGTAACTTTTTTTCACTTATTTTTCTTCAAAAATCTTAAAAACCCAACACCGAATTAAAATGAGCGTATGAGTTTTCATTATCATGCCAGTGGTTGACTTAGTTATAATATCGGATGGACCTGATCGTTGAATATTTCTTGATTTGATGTATAGCATTATCGTATCATACTTGGTCGTTGAGTAATAATTTTAGTTGGAGTAATTATTAGATTTACTTCTACACCTCAATTCTTAGGGCATGTTCAGTTTATCAGATATGACTAGATTTGGGTTCATATCTGATCAAATTCTGTTGTTCAGTTTGTGTGTTAAATTTCTGGCAGGCCCAAGATATGGGGCTCAGCCCGTAACTGTTCATCAGAAATGCTCTTGAAATAAATCTTGGCAAATGGGTGGTTTTTAATTCTTGGGAGCCCAGAATTGAGGGACTTGAACACCTAAAAGACATTTTTGCCCCCAAATTTTTAGATTCCCCTCCAAATCGAGAATTTCAGCACACCTTACGGCGGCGGTGGCGGGGTAGTTTCTCACCGCGGCAGTGGCGGGGATGGGAAATCCGATGACCAGAGGTGCATACCGGTACACCGCCGTTGGTTTCTGATACCGTGGCGGCGAATTTCTCTGAAAGTGCGGGGCAGCTACTGCATAGGGCTTCAGAGGAGAAATCGAATGAAAAAAAAAAACGGCTCTAATCTTCGATCCAGGTGAGCTTTAGGGCCAGAGCGAGGCAGCGGGCTCCGTTCAAGTTTCGTTTCCCCCATCTGTGCAGAGAAGCACCCGCGGAGGCGGCTACAACGGAGGAGGAAGTAGAGGTGGAAGCTGTAGATATGGAGGTAGCGGTAGCTACAGCGGAGGTGGTGGTGGCTATGGTGATGGAGGCGGTGCCTGTAAAATACCTAAAATTTGAGATGAAAATGACGGACTTATTATTTTTTTCGTTTGCCACAGCTTTAGGAGGTTGAAGGGTATGGCTCGGAATTATGAAAATATTTGGAGGTTTTTTTCGTCCTCTTGCTGGAAAAAAAGAACTATCACTTTTATTTATGGATATTAATTCATGGATACTGAACGCATGGATATAATTCAAAATAGGTGGGCCACACCATTTGAAATCTGGCCAAGAATTAAATCTGTGTATTTGCTAAAAGGGAAAGTGAACGAGTCCTTAATTTTTACTCGAAAAAATTAAAAATCTCAACTCAATTTTTTTTAGGATACTTGGTCATCATGTTTTTATATAATTTTTTTGTTGAACTTTTTACATGCATCTTATATGGACTCTAATTAACATGAGAAATGTGAGAAATGATCTGTCACATGTACATATAGTCAATATTTATCCATCACACTATAACTTGTTATCACGTTAATTTATGGAGTAGTGTCTTTGGACTTGGTCGTTATTATTACCTTACAATGATAATGTCTAGCAATATGGAGCTATGAAAATCAACTTGATTTGGAGAATATTGAGAGATTGGGGGATTTAATTACGGGTATGTGATTAAATACTAACTAAGTTACAGTAATAACTACGGAGTAATAACTAATGTCGATTTTGTATGATAAAAATATCAACACAAAGACATAAAAATTTATCAATATTCTTGTGTTGATAAACTTATATCTTTGTGTTGATTTTTAAATTTACATGTTGTATTGATATAATTATGCATTTGTGTTGACAATTTTAATACACAGAATTGAAAGTTACTATATTAGTTATTAACTAATTTGCAAACAACGCAACCTTTAATTACGACGCCTCAATTCTGATTTTTTAAGCGAAAGTTTATCACTCAAATATTTTTGAAGAGATTTGATGCTCGAATGACAATTTAATATTCTAATCTCCAATAAATGTTATTCAAAACAATGTACTAACGTATTAGTTACGCTAAGAAGACATTTAATTTAGTGAGAAAATAGATTATATAGATAATCGAGGATCATCATTATTTACTTTAATGAAATCATCAATTCTGAACGTGTTACAATTTTATGTTTTATTTAAATAAAAATTAATAAATTAGAAATTAGTCTAATTTTATTTTTATATAATATAATTATTTATTTTTAATTAAATCATCATTGAATTGTTGAATAAGTCGTTAAACAGGACGAAAAATAAATGATTATCGCAATTGTGAAATAATCGAATGCAGGTGAATTGGACTAGAATTTTATTATTTGAAATTTCAATTATAACCCTCTACATTGAACAAGTTATTTGAATTAGTTCACTTATTTTTTGGATTAAATTGAACTAGTGTCACACGAACGAGTATGATACAGATCCAATCTCTAAGGAGACTCGACCCGACCCGACTCAACCCACGCGCAGTAAAATGTGTGGTCTCCGCCAATGACATCGTGCTCCAACTCACACCAGCCAATTACAACCTGCCACGTAGGAGAGCTTCTCGTGTCAATTCAGTTAATCTCCACCTCGCCTCTGTACAAATTTCGGTCGCCATATCAATAGGCAAACACGGAATATTCTCGTACGTTCCACCGCAGCTAAGAAATAGGATAATCGCCGGAGAATTCGTACGGCGGCGATCTCACATTCGGCAATGGAGTCTCATGGCTCCAGACTCCGCCGCGTAT
This sequence comes from Salvia hispanica, assembly GCF_029641045.1. NCBI lineage: Eukaryota > Viridiplantae > Streptophyta > Magnoliopsida > Lamiales > Lamiaceae > Salvia > Salvia hispanica. Next base: position 24,073,657 of record NC_142697.1, read on the forward strand.
TGCTCCTGGCATTTTGTATCTCCGGGATTTGGTCGGCTTATATTTATCAAGGCGTCCTGCAAGAAACTCTGTAGGCATTGCCATTTCATTTTTTATGCTTCGATTATTACTTTCTATATTTTCCATGACTAATTGTTTGCAAGAGAATAAGTAATTCCATTTCCAGGGGGGAAAGGTTCGATTAGATTGGTTCTAGTATGTTTGCATTTGGGGGCTTTCATGTTATTTTTATGGAGTTATTTAGCTCGTAGCATAGCATCATCACAATGTGCTTTGCTCGCTCATGCATTTTGTGTTCAAAATTATGTGATTTCTTATATAATTTGGGGCGTGTTTGATTTGAACTGGTGAATGTGTTGATTTAGGTCGACGAAGAGGTTCGGTCTTGATGGAAAGAGGTTTGAGCACTTGGCTTTCTTAAATCTTGCTCAAAGTGTGGTGTGCTTGATATGGTCATTTATGAGTAAGTTCATGAGTTACACCTTTGGCTGTCAATTTTGTTCTCTCCCTCTCTCATGGGACTTAATCGGCGGCGTTTTATCTCCGAGCAGTGATAATGATTTGGTCGGATGGTGGAAAGAGTGGTGCTCCATGGTGGAGCTACTGGAGTGCTGGCATTACTAATACAATTGGACCAGCCATGGGAATTGAAGCACTCAAGTACATTAGTTATCCCGCTCAGGCATGTTCCTGACTCCCAAAGTTCTTGTTTTGTGCATTGATGATAAGCTGGACATTGTCCCCTTTAAGGCGTTCACCTGTTCTACCACCCATCAATTTGCTTGTCGTTTTAAATATTTGCGAACTTGATGCATTCGCTTGTCGTTTTAAATATTTGCGAACTTGATGCATTCCATTGTGGTCATACTCTTGCAAAGTAGTCAATTTTTTAAAGTTGGATTTGTTTTCATTTTACAAAGTATGCTAATCTTAAGAAGAGTGCAATGTTATGTGATAATTGCGAGCTCACTGGCCGAATATCAATGTCATTGTGCTTATGAATTCCAGCATTTTTACGTGTTTGGGTCTGAAGTTTATGAATTACTAGATTTTTTAAAATAACAGTGAACTTTATCATGCTTGCAACACTTGTACCCAGCCAGTTAATAACAATTTCAATGGGCAACAGAGCCACATTATATATTTTTCTCTAAGTATTGTGGACTAATTTGGTGTGTTATCTGTAGGTTCTGGCAAAATCCTCAAAAATGATTCCAGGTGGGTCAGTTTCTCTTGATTGGATTGGCAAATCTCTATTTGATATTGATTCTAGCAATAATAGAAATTATTTAAGGAAACAAAAGTTTAAATGATAAAATAAGCTAAAATTCAGACCTGCATTTGCTCTCATTATGATTGAAAGCTCTACTTATTTCCATGAGTAGTTTAGTTAAGTACTTCACTCTTGTCATTAGATTGTAGTAATACTGAAACGTAGCTGATAGAAAAGTGGGATATATTTATCGAATATACCAGTAGAGATGGTAATTGGGTCAATATATTGTGTTTCATCCTGTATCTGGTGTTGATAATTTAAATTTTAAGGATGAAATGTAAAAGCTCAGATGTGTCTTTTTTTATGTGCAGTGATGCTGATGGGTGCACTAGTTTATGGGATCAAATATACCGTCCCTGAGTACGTTTGCTCACTTCTAGTTGCCGGTGGTGTATCGCTTTTTGCACTTTCTAAGGTGAGTGCCTGGTTGTATTTTATGCCTTTTTCTCATCATCAATCATCAACAACGCGGATTATATTTTCAAATAAGACTCATACTGAAAGAAAATATTTAATAATCTGTAAAGTGAACCAGTGCATGTCCATTGGAAGCAAGCTCAAATTGAAAAATCTACCAACTAGTTGCTTTATGTGCATTTTGTTGTTTTGTTCATCGTATGGGCAGTGAGGAATACATTTCTAGTTATACCTCATGAAACATAAGTGAACCTTATTGGCCAAGTTATGGCACCCTTTGTTCCTGAAGTGTTTCAATCCTATCCATGCAGACTAGCTCAAAGACAATTAGCAAATTAGCACACCCTAACGCCCCACTAGGATATGGGCTTTGTTTTCTGAACCTGGCTTTCGATGGATTCACTAATGCTACTCAAGATTCAATTACGGCCAGGTAAACACCAGCAGTCACATCTTCACTTTATGAAAAAAATCCTAGTACTACTATATAAAAAGCTGTTTATAAGTTCATATTGGTGCAATAGTGCTAGTGCTATCAAAATCTGAAGGCAATAATACTATATGCCCTTGTTCTCGTCATCCACAATCAGCTATCTATAAATATAAAACTTCCTCTAGAACAGATTCTATGGAACACTAATATAATGTTACTGGATTATATATTACTCAGCTGGCCATCTTACAGGTATTAATCTGGAGTCATTAACAGAAATCAACTGCTGTTATTCCAGGTATCCTAAAACAAACGCTTGGAACATGATGATGGGAATGAACTTATGGGGCACCATCTATAATCTGGTATTCATGTTCGGGTGGCCAGGTGCCATTGGCTACGACGCAGTTCAGTTCTGCCAGAAGAATCCAGAAGCAGCATGGGATATTTTTCTCTATTGTCTATGTGGTGCAGTAGGCCAAAATTTCATATTCCTAACCATCAGCCGGTTTGGCTCTTTGACCAACACCACGATAACCACAACCCGTAAGTTTGTGAGCATAGTTGTGTCTTCCCTGTTGAGCGGAAACCCCCTTTCTGAGAAGCAATGGACGAGTGTAGTCATGGTTTTCTCCGGATTATCGTACCAGATATACCTCAAATGGAAGAGGGCGCAGAGAATGCAGAAGAAGAGGAGGTCCACATAAACAACTCATGGATCATGTTACTATGATATGAGGCGATTTTGTTTCCTTTTTGAGTAGTGAGATATGTAGGGATTATTTCTTCCTTCTGATTAGATATTGTCAGAGCATAGGAAAGCCGAATTTACAAAATGTAATGTCAAACGCAATTCTTAGTCAACTTTTTATAAATTCAAACATTGTTTAGCAAATCGAAGAAGCACTTAAGTTTTGATGTGGTGGACCAGCAACACAATAATCCTATCCAACTACTAAAGTTGAGGTCCCTAGGCCCTCTAAATTAAGTGAAAAAAGTATGCGTCAAATGACTTGTTTGCCCCATCATACAGCAAGATGAAGCTCTGCGTTGATGATTAAACCAGTGGGTGTTCCAGTAATTTCAAAGGAAGAGTGGCTGCCAGTGAAAGCAAACTTTAACTTGTACAAGTTTCCCTCCATTAAACCAGTAAACTTTTGCTTTGTCGATCATCATCACACTTGTCCCTCGGCTGACCAACTTAAATAACAGCCCCTCTTCCCCAGAAGAAGCACACTCCAAACAACTTGCAGACTTGAACACAGAGAGTCGAGAACAAGAAGCTCACGAGTAAACTTCACACTCAGTAAGTATTCAGTCCTACTTTCTGTATCAATCAATTATAAATGGCTATGGTTTTGCTTGGTTCAGTTCATCCTTTTGTCTCTGCATTTTACATTCATTTCTGCATCAAGATTTCAAGAAACAGCTGCGAAGAAACAATGTTGTAGACTAGATAAGAGAAACATGTCTGCACACTCAAAATAAGTATGGATTACATTAATATGATCCAAAAGAGTTTCCAATGCCATGGAAACTTATTACATACTTCTCTGCACACTTTTACACAGCAAAAGATGTTTCGAGCTGATCAACTTTTGCTCTTCTTTTGGCTGCCATGTCTATACCTATTTCTAATCTCTCTAAAGGGCAATCTCCGTTGCCACTGTATAGCTACGCTTAATAACTAAAGAGTTTTTAGTGTTGAATCTGTCTGTACAGTAGGCTTATCTAGCCCAAAAAGAACATTTGGCGCAGTGGATGGCCGTATCCACGTTCCATTAAACCAACAAAAAAATGACACACCACAAGAAAACACGCACAAGGAACCAAGGTGAGTATTAGAAATTAAAACTCCAGGATGCAGATCACAGCAGTTGATCTTCAGAAGAAAATGAAGGATGCTCCTTAGCATCCTATATTCCAAAGGAGATCAGATCCTCCCAGGCCCACTCAGAAAAACTAAGGTCGAGATAGCTGCAATCCAAGGATAAAGAACTCCAAAAAGAATCAAAAATATTCTACACTCTACGGGAAACCTCCCAATGCCTAGTCATAGTGATTCGGTCATAGACAATGGAGTAGGGACCTCTTGCATGGAGGAGGCTGGGAAGCATTGGCAACAGGAGAAGTAGAATCCATTCCTAGTGCCTTCATTAGGAAGTGCTTTTCCTGCAAAATCAAATGATTAAAATGATCAGTTTAAGAGACACTTCCCACCTCAAAAACAAAATTGGGACTCTTTAGGCCTTTTACATTCTCTCAATCTGGACAAAAATGAAGTAAAACACTTCTAGAGATGAGTAGAATCCTCTTGCACTCTAGTATAGTGGGAAAACAAAATTATCAAGGCTGTTCTGGAAAACAAGCAGATAACTCGAATGATGGAGAAAAATTATAAGTTTCCAGTTCTATGATTTCCGCAACCTGTATGGTGGTTCGTAGCCGGTTTAATTTATTTAATATCCGAATCTGAAATTAAAATTTGTACAGACTTGTGTGCTGTGTATTTATAATCTGTACTATATGCATAATGTTTTGAATGCTTTGTTCAAGTGACAAAGGCTGAATTGTTAGTCATAAATTTGAGTTGGTTTCGAATAACATTACCAAGTACCAATTTAAGGGAAAAGACTGAATTTGGTCTGCATGGACCATCAAAATTTTACTTGTTATGAGTAGATGAAAAGCATGAAATTCTTACACTTTCTGAAAATTTTGGGCTGGGAATTGTGGCTGCCAATGCTCCGAACAAGGGAGTTACATGAAGAGGAGAACCAAACTCTGTGCTAGAGTACTCACATACTGCTTCATCATTATCATTTGTGTTGTTACAAGTCAACATGTTCACTGCAATGAAATAGATTTGTTATGAGATTCAGAAACAATTCTGTATTCTGCCACATCTTAAGATGGAATGGTAACCAACAAATCTTCGAGTTGAGATGGATTTTTAAGTATGATACATACACTTATAGGTATATAATGTACCTTCATCTGTGCTTGAAGTTTGGCATATTCGACTGCTTTCAGCAAGGCACTGCTGATGATCTAATTGATCTGGCTGCATTTGATGTCCATTTTCCTGGTGCAGTAAGCAGGTTTCATCTTGACTGTCACCCGCTTTATCTCCTGGCATGATTGGCAGCAGAGTTGACCCTGCACTATACTCAGAGCTGGCTGTGGACGATTCATATAAATCAGGTTCCCTGAAAAGTATTTAGGTTACAAAATGTGGAGGTGAATAATAATCTCAACTGAAACTAGACTGCCTTGTGAGTTACCTCCAAGATGGTCTACTGCCTTCATCGTCATTCGTCAAATCCTCCACCAAGTCTTTGAACTTCTCAAGTTGAAAATCAACATCAGGATTTGTTAATGTGTACAGATCACTTTCTTTGTTTTGTTTCAAAAAGTCTTGAAGAACCTGGACCACAATCACCTCAAAAACTTAGTTGTATGCATAGAAAAATTGCGGCTATTGTAATGAAAAAGTGAAGGGTAGAATAAACCGGAGAAAGGAGGTTAGAGTAGCATAAAAATTGTTAATGGTAGGGTAACTGAGGACTGGAGGATTGTGGGGGACCATAAATTTATCTAGCCATTTTCTTTTCACCTGAGGAGGATATTGTTTTAGCTATCGTTATGAAAACTAGATGTCTTTTTGAAATCATTTTGTGAATCACTGCAGCTTCAATCATTGATTGGTGGGAGGAGGTAGGATGGACCATCGTATGAATCATTTCGATAGGGTATGATCTAATGCAACTAGTCTCGAGCGCTCAAACTCTTTGCACTTACCATCCAAGCACTTTCAAGACTCTGATCTGACTTCTCTGAGTTAACTTTAATTGCTAGAGAACTGAGCAGTTCTGCTTGTTGCATTAGCGCAAGCACCTTTGGATCATCCTTCTTCAGAAACGTACCTTGGCTTTTGTTAATTCCAGCTGCGAAAAAAGAAAATCACATTTATTATCCTTCTGTTTGAACTTACAGTAGAATGAAGAGTCATGCTGGTTTAAGTAATTAGACTTTTTTCTTTTCCTTTTTTTATAAATCCATTTCCTTTGTATATGATCTCTTGAACTCACAACTTTGAGAAGGTAAGGGGATTTAGACTCACAACTATGGACATTTTGAGCTAGTACAGAAAATGGGGGCCTAAGTAGATGATCGGCATTACCACATTCACTGGGTAAGTTTTCTCCATGGCTTTCTGCTGTATTTAGGACATAGGCCCTAGATCACAAGCAAAAGACGAACTTGTAAGAATATTGACGCAATAAAGCACCTTTCGAGATAATGGAAATTGAGATTGAATGTACCTCATCTTCTTAAGAGGTGCAGCACTCTCAGATCCTCCTGCATTAAGCCCATTAGGAAAGATAACCCTTTTGTTGTTCAAGTTTATATAACTAGAAGTGCTGTTTTCTTTTGCTAGAGCTTCGTGCTTTGCCCTCTTCTTGCACAGCGTGGTGAACCGATTCTTCACAGCATTGTCAGTTCTGGGAGACCATGGATATCACTTATTAAACTGCAGCAATTAGAAAAAAGCACCCAACAAAATGAAAGATTGATCCTTTATATTTCAAACAGTTACCTGCCAGAGACTACCTTTGCAATCTCAGTCCATCTATTTCCAAATATCTTCTGTGCCTGAGAGCCGGTTAGATGATTAGACCAAAATCACGAACAATATGAATTTACATATATATATATAATAACCATCAATCTTATCCTTTAGAGACAAAATCATCAATATATATAGCTACTTAACAAAAATCACTCTGAAAACAAACTAGGCTATCAACAAAAGTTCCCCCCAAAAAAGATCACCAACTGACTTTACAAAGAACAAAGAACAACTCAACTTGTTGATAAACAAAAAATGCTCTGTTTGAAAACATTATCAATAGCAACCACGTACTGTAACTTGGAAGAGACGAAGAGTAGAGAAAACAACGAGCATCGTTACCTCGCACAAGAGCACGTCTTCCTCAGGCGACCATCCACCTTTCTTGAAATCAGAATTCAAATAAGTGAACCATCTACATATAAACAAATTCAAACCAAACATTAATTCCAATTAGAAAAATGTAACAATGAATTAGTAGACAAAACAGAGGAAGAAGACGCCTGTGTCTACCAACCTTCGTCGACATTGCCTAGTTGTTTTATCCTTGAATTTCGAAGCAATAATAGCCCAACTATCATAAAAACCAGACCACAAGTTTTAATCAGCCATAATCAATAAAAAACAACACCTGCAAACACAAGATTCACACTGTTATTAAAGTTTAAACACAGGTTAGCAAGATTATTACTTTTCAGTCCCATGTAGCCGGATTTGCTCCCTCAGAATATCATCCTCCTAAAAAAATCAAACATTCATCAATAACTCCATCAGACCAATAAGCAAATCAATAAGGAAAAGAATCAAAAGTGGTAGAATCTGTCTCACCTCTGGAGACCATGATACAATATGCCTCTCTTTCTGCTTTGATGCATCACTGCCACTATTTACCTTCTTCTTCATATTCTCTGTAACTTGTAAATTTCTCCCCTTTCTTGCATGCTCAAGGGCAACACTCTTTTTGTGGATTGTTATATAAAAAACAACAATTGGAATAATACCCTAGAAAAAAAAAAAGATCAAGTCTTTTAACCCCTTTTCTCTTTACAGAAACTGTTCACCTCTCAAAACGGAACAGAACAACATCAACAAAAAATTAGTCTTTTACCTCAAACCAATTTTTTTGCCTAGGATTCTGGCCTTTTCCTCACCCCCTTTGCTGTCTGAAACAAAACAGCAAACACTCTTAATGCAAAAAAAAGCTCACCCCTTTCTAATCAGGGTTTTCCGTTTTCAAGATTTGAATAATGAAAAAATAAAAAAATCTTGATTCTTGATTACGCAAGGTAACAACATATCACTCACTTCATATATATGTATGCCCTGTAAACTAAGTTATCCATGAAAAAAAAAAAAAAGGGAAAATTGCCACTGAATACCTGCCTCGAGATTTGAAAAAGTGGCGATTCCACAAAGATTATAGTAGATACATACATGAATACATGAAAACGAAGAATTAAAGGAAAAACAAAAACATGGGATGGTGCTTTTTTATGGGGTTGAAAAAGATGAGGGTTGCTTTCTCGCTGTCCAAAAGTGGGGAGGCTGAGGCTCTCTCTCAGAGAGAAAGATGGAAATGTGGGGTGCTATTCATTTTTATGTTTATTGTATATGGGAGTATATTTTGTGCAATAAATTTCAAAAAATAATCAACGGATTCTTGCTTTTGAGCGCGGGTATGAATGAGGGTGAAGTTTGAAAAAAGGGAAGAAAAAAAAAGAAGTAAATAAAATAACGCTGAAATCCATGAATCTATAATTAATGCACTAACCCCACACTCCACGCTCACTGTCACACTCTGTGTGTGTGTGTGTGATTTTGCAGCTACTACCACCATTTTTTACACACACATTCATAAATTGGTGATTTCTTCGTGACTCAACTAGTACTCACGCGCCTCCATTTTGATGATCGTCATTCATTTTAATCCATATTTTTTTCACTTCAAAATTTCCGGTCTCTAAAAATAACTAATTTTGGAGATAAAACAAGTTTAGTAGAGTATAAAATAGAGAAAAAATATTTGAAATAGTTTTAATAGCGGACTTATTTTATTATTACCGTAATTAATGGTGAAATGTTTTCAAATTTAGAAAATATGACATGTGCTAAATGGCAAGAGAAGAATAAATGATGAAATTATTACAGTATTAATTCGGGATTTCGATCTTCAAATTAGAGTTGATTTTAGTAGTAGAAATATAAAATTGAAATTAATAGGAATGTCGAGAAATAAAATTGAAATGAGTAGTACAGGGAATTAAGGCGTTAGTGGGTACAAGCCACGTGATATAAAGAATGAACTCCCACATTCTGGTGATTGGCCAGCCTGGTTCTGACCATTTATCCAATCTGCGATCAATAAATGTGAAAATATTTATTCTTTTCCTTAAATATATATACCTTGAATTTGATTACATTTATTTTCCTATTTCCTTTTTTTTTGAGTTTCAAATTCAAACAGTCAAAAATGTGTTCTTTAGGAGAGCCACTGCCACTGTGTGCGTTGTGTGCATGTGTTTATTTTAACGTAATTATCCTTCAAAATATAATTTCAAATAAATGTTTTAATTAGCACCAAGAAGACACACGACCAAATATCTCAATAAGTTGAGAGTAGACGGGACAAATATGTTGAGAGCAAGAACTATCATTAGGACCATCAAGGGTTCCTTTATCGTTAAGATTCACTAGGTTTCAACCATTCTCTATAGTCATTCACTCTGGAACACAAGTACATAAAAATTTCACTAAATTCGATCTTTCAAGCTGTCGTCGGTACTAGTTCCTACACTACCAACACCATGAGTTTTGGTAAGACGAAAAAATTTGAGCATGCAATCTAACCCTTTTTCTTTTTTGTTAGCATGGACCCTAAACTTGTTTACGTACCTTCCTTAATTAATTATCAAGCATCAATGTTGATCTTCAAATTTATCATTGATATTCACATTTTGGTTATAGTGATTTTTGTTTTGTCGATTGGAATGCGCTAGCTATATAGAGTATATATATAAGGATAGCATGCAATCCAAACAACTTTTGGAAATGGAAATATATAGGAATATATTCATTGAGAGTCAACTAACTAATGCACCGTTTGATGTGATTTGCATTTTGTATTAACGCAAATTATTATTTATTAGTTTGCCAATATGCAACAGATCACGACACAAACGTATTTTTCATTCAATTTTCTTTTTCTTCTTTCTGGGAATCTAAAGACGAGCTTCTATATCATAAAATAATCAACTACTTCCTCCGTCTACAAAAAAATAGTCATAAAAAATAGTCTCATTTATGGATGATACGAGTTTCAATAAAAAAAATTGATAAAATAAGAGAGAAGAAGAAAAAATAGGTAAGTATTGGAGTAGGAGAAAAAGTGAGTAAAGTAAGTAAATATTGGAGATAAAATTTTCATTTTTAGAAAAAGTACTTGTATTTTTTTTAACATCCAAAAATAGTAAAAGAGACTATTTTTTATTGACGGAGAGATATCCCCTTGATTATGAATTTCGAAATTAATTTATTAAGGTAGTTCTGATATTTTTTGAATAAGAAACTTCTGGTACCATTAGTTTAACAAAAAATTAAAACAACCAAATTAATTTAACAAAAAATTTATAGTGACCAAAAAAATATAAATATAATTAAGTATTAATTACAAACACTTTATCAAATTAAATGTCTCTTTATTATTTAATGTTACCATTAGTTTAAAATTTAAAAATAATACATTTTACAAAATTGGAAATCTTGAAAGAATTAAACCAACGTCTGAATTTACAAATAGAATTATAGGAATGAATATATATTTATTTTCATGATTAGGAGTATTAAATTTTAAGTATGCAAGTTGGTCAACCAAAACAATAGCAGCACTATATATGAATATAACAATGTGTCAGTGTCGAACATAATCCAAGAACAAAAGCCATTAATTTTGCAAATTGTGTTTAACCACATTTGCCCTTTGAAGTGAGGATAAACTTTAATTGAATTAAATTTTTGGTTGAAGTCAAAATTTGTGTCTGCCGCGTTAGGAAAATAATCCGGATCTTAAGCATGATTGTCAATATGGTCCTTATATGGATATCATATTATTTTAAATAAAGCATCCCAATTTTTATGAATTTTTATATTAATAAGTATATATTAAATGTTAAAAGTTTCTTAATCCTATGAAGCGAAAGAACATTAACTTAAAAAATGATTTTGTTTAATGAATAATTCGGCAAATATAGCGTATAATTATGGCGTAGGTATTCTCAATTTTTTTTAAACATGCTCAACAATAAAATAAAATAAAATAGGTTTCGAATTTTGATCTTGCTGAAAGTTATTGATTAATTAGAATTTCGGATATAATCATCTTGAGGTTCACTAAACTGAACAAGGACATAATAGGAAAAGCATACAATAGCTACTGGTTATTGGTTAAGCTTTATCATTAAAAATCCTTTGATTTATGTATTTATTTTTGCCGCAAAGAGGAAGGCCTCGTTTTTCTAGACCTTTTTATTTCAATTTGAAATGCAATAGTATGAAAGAGATGAAATCAGACCTGACCAGGCCACACCATTATTCTGCGTCGTATCACACCTCCAATATTCATATCCGAAATCAGGCCACAACTTTATTTTTTATATCCTTTTTTTATTTTCTAGAGGAATTTTGGAATGTCTACGATTATGATTGTTTGGTGTTATATTTACATACGAATTTTTTTTTGGTAAATAGTAAAAACATAATCTTTTATTTTAAAAAAAAATCATTTTGCTGTTCATTCTAGCGCTCCGCAATGCAACCGCGTTCAGGGTCAGACCACTATGTTGTACCGCTCACACACCGCTGGTTCAGGCCACTCCACCATAACCTACAACACACGAGGTTGGACCGCACCGCACATTTTGAGATCCAGCACTCGTCACCAATGCTCTTATATATGGACATATGGTTTCAGAGAAAGAACATGAGTTAATGGGGATGTGATCAGGTCCATAAGTGAAATTCTATCAAAAATCAAAGCAAATCTCACACATTGGATCTTGTGATGTAACCGTCGGATTAATGACACGTGTCGTCTAATAATGTAGATTGTGTAGTCTAATAATGTAGCTCGGCTAATAATGTAATGCGCTTTTGTCTAATAATGTAGATTGTGCAATCTAATAATGTAACCCAGTTAATAATGTAACGCTTTTAGTGTAATAATGTAGCTCGGATATTATGATCACAACCATCCAATCTAAGGATCCAAGGGCTGAGCTTTGCTTTGATTTTGGACATAATTTGTCTTATGGATCATAGTGCGCCCCTGAGTTAACGATGAGAATTGAGTTTTGATTTGAATCAATAGAATTTAATTAGAGATTATTAGTTTTTCATAAGATTTGTAGTATTTAATTTCATATGTTGTGGAACTAAATTAATTAATTATGACTCAAAGTGTAGATAAAGAAAAGTTAACATATCAACTAACCTCGTTAAATAAGAATTTGATCAAATTAAAGGTAAGTGTGTTTTAGCATGTGTTTCTCTCATAAAAAAAGAATTTAATATTTATTAAAATAACAAACTGTATAAAAATCTAATAAACAAAACGAAAGTATAGATCATACAAGTTGTTACAAATTTACAATACATTTTTATTTATCAAATTGTATTTATCCGGCACACCTAAGTCACTATATATAGAAACGAAGTTGGTGTCATTGTACCCATACTAGTTTTCTATGCTCGAGTATAACATGATAGATGAACTTCTTTACATACCATCTTTGACAATTTCCACTCCAATTATTAGATTATAAACCCATCAACTATACAAAAATACCACTAACTACATATATCAACGCAATCAATCACCTACAATGGTACACTAGTGCATGCAACATTAATTAATCAAAGAAACCAAAAAAAGAAATAGGACAATTTTATTCGAAACCCATATTTTTCAAATCACAAACCAATAGCTATGACCTCTCACTCTCAATATACATTGATCACGATGTACTATAGTACAAAGAGCTTTGTCACGAAGTGATACACCACAGAATTAAAAATGAAGAAAATAAAAAAAGAAAGGTGACACAAAACCTAACCCCGTCTATATCACTATCCATAGCTCAAAATCATGAGGCCTAATTCAATTTAAAACTAGAAATATTTTGTGTGGGGTATGACATAGCCGGCCAATAAGGTATATATAAAATTCAAACACAAATAATAAAAGCTAAAGTTGTAGATTGGTATGAAGTTGGACATTACATCAATTCGGCAGCCCCTCCACTCTAGATATTTCGTTGAAAACCCCATCTTATATTACTATATATGTATATATGTTAATTAATGCATAAATATTCCACTTTCATGAAAGTTGTTGGAGACCTTATTTTATCAAGTATATACTTATGTAGGAAATGAAATAGAAATGATCTAGTTCACTATCAAAAAATTTAAGCGAAAGGAAATGAAATAGAAATGATTTAGTTCACTCTCAAAAAATTTAAACCAAACAATATAAGGATTAAGGAATGATGAAGCGATGGTGAAGGTAGCACCATCATATATGCAATAATTAATGTAGGAAATAGATATAAGGGACTCCGTAGCAATTTTTCTCTAGTACATGAATCACATGACTATTTTTACACACAAAAACAACTTTCAAAACTAAGAAAAAAACAAATAAAAAACAATCATAATATATATGACAGCCGAATCCACATAACTAGTGACGTGGGCGCATGGGCAGAAGAACTACTTGTATAAGGGAGGGGCGAGCTTTAGCCCCTAATTAATTTATTTTTAGCTTTTCTCTATTATAAAGATTTAAAATTTGTTCATATTTTATACATATCATTATATAAAAGTCCTTATTAATCATCTAAATTATCTAAAAACTTATTTTAGGTAGAATTTTGAAAATTTATCCCCTACTTAACTTCATTTCCGCGTCGGCCATTGCGTGGGCGCGCAACGTCCAATGACGTGCCAAGAGCTTTTTATTTAGGATCCGAGCCATACAACAAATAATTACGTAACACATAAAAAATATAAAATAACATTAAAAGCATTATATCTTGAAACAATGTATAATTTTAAAGCCCTACATTTCAAATATAAAAGAATATTGCATCACATCTAACATATTTCTCGATGAATTTACATTGTGTTTGACAAATTATAGAAATATATCTTTCGCAGTGAAAAAGAGTATAAATTCATTCAAATATTGATCACTAATGCCTATTTTATAACTTATTCTTCACAAATATCATAAATTTTATCTCTTCAAAGATTCAAAATCTAAAACTAGCTAGATGCTTGTTTAACTTGACTTCTATCAATGGATCCTTCCAGCTTTTCTTCAACTCCTAAACAACTTGAATTTGATTATGAACTACCTATGATTAGCGTGTACAACACACGTAGCTTTGCGAATTATACGAAGTACAGTTCGCTCATGCTATGATGCGTTGCACAGAGTGTAAATTGTGCGTGTACTATATGTAATTTTTTACGCACTATTATTGACGTTCAAGAAAACAAATGATAAATGGAAGCGGTGAATATTAGTTAGTGGATGACAAGGCATCCTAGATGGATGCCACGTGGCGTGGAAAGGGAAAGGTCTGGTTGTGCTTGGGTCATATCATATCCATCTTTTTGGAGTCTGTTGGAATGGTGGGAACCATGGCCAATGCTATGTGCCAAATTAAACAACTGTAATATCATATATTTATATATATTGCCCTTCTCACTCGTCTATTTCTTGACAGCGATCATTCCCGCCGAGAGAGAGATGGTATAATAAAATAAAAAATATCGATTGTGATGCATATTGGCTACCATTGTATTTTCTTGTTTACGCCTTGTTAAAAAGATTCATCTTGAATGAAGGACGGTAGGCGATTCCTGGAAAAACTTTGAAAATTGAAAATCATATCAGTTCTATGATACATTAATATAAATATATCAGCTTCATATTGAGTCAAATATTGATATATATTTATAAAATTATGTTTTGTAATATCAATTGACATTAATGTATTTGTGAACTGATATAATTTTTTTTTTCTAATTTTAAGAAAAGTCCTATAATGATCCATCTCCTATATATTAATAGTATATAGTATATACTAGTACTATATATTTATATACCCAGTAAATAAATACTTCTTCCGTTCCATAAAAATATGGGCAATGGATATAGCATGAGAATTAAGACAAAATTGGTAAAGTAAGAGAGAAGAAGAGAATGATATGGTAAAGTAAGAGAGAGGAGAATAATGGTAGTAGTTAAAGTAATGTTAGTGGATAGTGGGACCTACATTATTAAATTGATATAATTTTTCAAAAATAAAATGCACATATTTTTTAGGACGGACAAAAATAGAAAGTGGACATATTTTTATGGAAGGAGTACGTGCATATGACTATATGAGCATGATTCTGATTCTGAAAGAGGGAATATGTATGATCAGTAGTAAGACCATTAAAAAGGCGTGTGTGTAAGATTTTACAAGTGAAAGGTCGGTTGCGCCTTGTCCCACAAAGCCAGCCTTCAAATTCAAAGACTGTAATAACACCATTTTCAATATAATGGAATGGAACCCTATGTAAAACTTTGCTATTTTCTACACCTCATTTTCCACCATAAATCTACTTTTACTTAATCAGACTAAACGCCAAATTTTTCTCTCATGAAAATAACCTATTCATAATTATTAATGAATTACTTCATTGTCCTTAATACATGACTAATCATAGTAACTTTTAGTTCAAAGATTTGGCTAACATCGAATAGTGTGATGATAACTGTGATTTAATTACTGGACCGTTTTAATTTTTAGGGTTTATTATGACCATATATAGTTAAATTAAGATGTCCAATTATCTTCCTTTGTTTTCTTTTGAAAATAGTAGTCATGATTATAGGAGCCGAATACACTAATCATAAATCTGAATGCAGTTATTTGCAGTTTGATTGCTGGTTTTGGACAGCGGTGCAAAACATTGAAGAAACATAAAAAGATTAATCAATGTACTTGAATGGGGCACCCCTAATTATTCATGTATATAAAAATTTGTATTATATATAGAGGAATAATAAAAAGGAAAAAGGCATGAGCATGTATATTCATGATGGAAACTGAATATTGATTTGATATATACATGAGAATGATAATGATTTTAGGAGGAGCCTCTCTCTCAAACTGGGTTACAAAAAGAAAAGCTCAAGAGATTTCATTTAAATGATTTAAGATGGTAGGCCAAAGTTGTAGAGATATGCTATCATTTTGATTCAATCTTTAGCTATATTATGGGGAGAAAAATTAATGCTCTAGGCCTCGATGGCTCCTTTCCACTTCCCCACGTACCTCATCATATATATATACTCCATTTCCTAAATTAATTAACGTATTCCATGATTATTAATTAATACACAAATATATGATATTTAATTGATATGACATATTGAGGATATATACTATAATATATATAGTTCTAAATTGCAATGATCATATATAGTGCTATTTCAGAGTACTGTTCCATAAGCATAAGGTGCAGCATGCTGAATAATTATGGCGTAAGAAAGGTTAGTGCAAGAGTGGAGCTTTGGTGAGGCCCAAGTTCCCAAGATTAGATTGATGTTTATGATATACATATAACATATTTATATGCCTTTATCTATATAGTGTGAGGTAGGGGCTAAATGTTACTATATCCATATATATACTATTGCCTTCTTTATGTAAATTCAACAGATCATCATGGCAATTAGCGCGTCCCTCCAGCAAATAGGAATGCGACACGTGACCCTAATCTTGGGATTAGAACACGTGTGGACCTTTTTTCCCCACTCTATAAAATTAACAATGTATAATAGTCATTAGTTTAAACTAAACAAGATTCAAAGAAACCTATCTTTTTACTCGATAACATATTGGAGCGTTTGGGGCTCAATCATTAATAAATTAATCCCCATCGTTAAAGTTCAATTAAAAGTTTATATACATTTCAATGTGAATATGTGAATATGACTTCACACTTTGTATTTTGGGTTCACGGCTATAAAAAAAATCACAACTTTTGATCTTTTACTAATGAGGAGAATTTCAACACCCTCATATATTTTCAAGAAAACTTATTCATTTTCTTTAGTGGTTTTATTTATGTATGGCAATTTAAACCTTGGATTTGTTAGTAGTCCATTCATAGTATTCGTGACCTCAATTTCAAAACGATTAATAATCCAATGACCGCAATAAACATAAAGTATGAAAGTGAAGTGCGTATAAATGATCGACAAAAACAAAAACCAGAAAGGATAAATAGTTTTGGAAAGTTACAACTTTTATTTGCTTTTCTGATGTAATTAAAGTTTGCTTTAGAGTTCTGAATTAAGGGTGATCACCATTCAAAAATTTAAATATCATACACAAGATATTACTGTGCCTTCATATATACCACCTTTTTTTAATGATTAGTATTAAAATTTACATTTAGGAAATTATGAGTGTCGTGTCGGTGTCGCGCGTAAGCACATCGTCTGAACATGCTAAATATATTTGATGATTTTGAATGTTTTTTTAAAATTTATTAGCTAAACGAAAAATATACTACTACAATGACTAGTTAATCTAACACTAAGGTCATACTTGACTGTACAAATTAAAATCAATATCATTGCTCAGTCAAACTGAAAACACATCTAATAACTGAAGTATAATTAAATAATAAATTTAATTAATAAGCAATGGGACATGACGGAAGAAATTAGATGATTAGGAGGAGTTAATCCTAGGCAGGAAAACATACTTTCGGAAAAGCAAACCGTAAATGATTGTTAAATATATGAAGTAAGTGCGTGTTATAACTTCTTTGTTGTTTGTGCAAAACAACATAAATCACAAAAGTGCAAAATCACTTTTTTATCCCATTTAATAAAAATATATAAAAAGGGTCCCGTGAAAATAAATCCCTAGTTACGCTCCTCTTCGACTTTACACCAAATTAAGTTGGACCTTGCACAAAGATATATTGGGCGAAACAATGATTATCGTCAAAGAAAGTTGAGAGAATTTTGCCCTACAAATTTTTTAATTTTTTTCCTGTAGTAGCTACCAAAATTAATATACTATAGCAGTGGACAAGAGTACAATTTCACTTTTTATATTGTGTTTACTTCTTTATCAAAACACTACTATTTCATTGTCGCCGCTTAACTTTATTACTTTAACCGCATCACACAACATTGTATATACTCCTTCCTTCTGTTTTATAAAAATTAGAATTTTATAGAATACACGGATTTTAATACGAAATTGGTAAAGTAAGAAGAAAAAAATTGTAGTTAGAGTCGTGTTAATGAGACTTACATTATTAGTGGTGTTTGTATGTGAAAAAGTTTTCAAAAATAGATATAGACTAATTTTATCGGACGATGGAAAATGTCAGAACGAGACTATTTTTGAGGGAATGATGGAGTATTATATAGTTAGAAAATGTTAGCATGTAGGAGTATAATATTGCATGCAGTCTTATTAGAAAACACCTTCTTAATATACTAGAAATTGACGACTACATGCAAATTGTAGTATAAAAACAATCACACCTTTTAGATTGGACTCATATCCAAGCAATAGTCCAAAATTTGTGAAACAATATTTGACCTTAGTCTGTCATCCAATAAACCAAAAAACAAGATGAGAAATCCAAATGAAAGTAAACACTCCAACCTAACATTTATATCATGCAAATTAAGTGAACCCCCTAACTATATTCAATCACACATAACACAATACTATATAGTAACTCGATCGAGTGTATTGTGAAGTTATCACCTTGTCTACGATAACAAAATAATTTCACCATGTGATTTTGAAGTGTATAAAAAGTTATATTTCATTCACACCCTTTTACTCCTTTGATTTTTTTTTTTGGCCGCCTTTATATATATTCACAACAACAACATGCAATGCATCGTTGTAAAAGGAGACCCTAATCCCACAATAAAGACACGAAGCAAATATAAAGAAAGACCCCACGTGTGGGGAATGAACAATTTGGCTGCTTAATTAATTATTGAATTAGTTTATTCGTGTAAATCAAAATTCCTAATGTTTAGCTTTATGTGAATTGTATTAATGTGCTTGGGATTCCTACCATAGTCATGGTGTGGGCCACCACTAATTGTGACATTAGAGTTAACCTTTTGAATGTGATAAAATTAAAATCAAGGCGTATAGAATTTCACTTCATCACCTCGCTTTCTACTCGTACCTTTTTTTTTTCTCTGCAACAAACGCTCTCTTAAAAGTGGATGTTTTAAGAATCCTATGCCTCCATTCATACATCCTTTATTTCGTCTTGGCCCCTTTTAAATCCCTACCATTTTCGTAATATATCATGCTTTCTTTTCGTATTAATAGTGATATAATTCTTTCATTTATCAATTTATAATGTTAGTTGTAATAGTTCGAAGGTTCCCGATTAAAGAGGAAAAAGACGTAGAGATTTGTTAAGGGTTTTACAATGATAAATGACTTTAAATGTGGTCGGTAGTTTGGTATTTGCTTAGTTATACATAACCCTAAAAGTGTTCAAATTAAAACTTCTTATGTACATGGAGTTCTCACAATCATATAAGATTATATTGTTAATAAAAAAAATCTTTTGTTGTATAGAACTTCTTACGTATAGTATGAGGAGTTCTCACAATGATATAATATTATATATTATAAATGAAAAACCTTTTATTGTATAGAATGTTACATTTATTACCTAGGGAATTAGTAGATAGCAAAATAAAAATCCCTAATTAAGGCACATGTAATTCATAAATATATATTATAATTGGTCAAACTTTCAGGCCCTATATTCATAAATAACAGATTAGTGTGGGGCTAATCTTCACTGATATCCCGCGCAAATCCACACATTGCACACTTGAAACTCTTCTAGACTTCGGTAGAGCAATTGAATCATTCAAACATCACCACTACAACCCCAATGAAAAGAAGAAAACACAACAACAATGTCAAAGAAGAACAAACACAGAGTTTTTGGACTTAGCTTGAATTTGTACATAATTATCTATACACTTAAAAAATATTGGAGGTTCGACTTTGAATTCGGCGTAATGCCCTAATATTTTTTAAGGCACATGACTCCAACCATTAACATCAAGCTTAAATGCATTTTCCATTAAATATAACATTAAACTGTAATTCTATTTCTATTATTTACACTAACTTCAAATTCAACTATATTCCCTCTATTACGTATGAGTCGTATTTTTTTTGGCATTGTCTCACTATAATTGAGGGAAAAAATATGAACACACTTGGTTACTTTTACTTTACTCTCTATTCAATTAATTATTTTATTCTCTCATATTTTATTTTCACTCCACTTAATTAGTCAAACACTATTTCTTTAATCTCCGTATCCAAAAGAAACGTATACATAGGAACAAAGGGAATACTTTCTATACTTTTTCAAGCATACCGATATATTTTATAAAATTATACATTAACCCACAATAATTTATACTCTCTACGTCCACCAATAAACGTCTCATTTTGCTATTTTCGTCCGTTGACCAAAAAATATCTCATTTGCTTTTTACTACTTTGGGCAATGAAACCCACCTTCTACTAACTTTATCACATTCACATTTCATTATAAAACTAATATACTATAAAAGTAGGATCCACTTCTACCATTATCATTTTTTCACCAACTTTCTACTACTACATTTCTTAAAATTTGTGTCATACTTATCACATAAGGACTTGTAATCATGGACGGAGAGAGTAGTAAGTAGTACTCCCTTAGTCCCCCATTTTTAGTCCACTTTGTATTGGACAAGAGTTTTAAGAAATATAAAGAAAAGTGAGTTGAAAAGTAAGTGAAAGTGAGTCTCATTTTTATATATTAATAATATAATAAAATGTGAGTGAAATGTGAGACACATTTATCATTTATGGTTAAAAAAAATAAAAGTGGATAATGAATGAGGGAAATGACAAAAGTGGATAAAAAATGAGGGATGAATGGAGTAATTTTAATTAAATAAATAAGATAATAAGATTTTCTTATTTATATATTTGTATATTAAATACACTGCAATCACATTCAAATTTTAATTAAAATATCTTTAAAGACACCACAATAACATAAAACAAACAATAAAGTCAATTCACTAGTTAGCCCATTAATTAAATGGGATGGGACCAATTAATTTAATGGCCAATTTAACTTTATTATTGAACCAATCATTTTATTAAATATTGGTTTTCTATTACTAATATCCAACGGCATTTAAAAATTAAAACTTTGAACTTATTAATTATAAGTGTCATGTACTCATGTTCCATTCCAAAAGCCCATTTAAAATCCACAAATTAAATAAATAAAAGAGTAAAGTTCCATTTTGGTCCTTAACATATTGCGATTTTACGATTTTGGTCCATAACATTATCTTTTGAATTATTCGGTCCCTCACAAATTAAAATGGATCACATTTGGTCCGAATTTGACAGAATTGTTAAAATTTAACAGTCAAATACATTTTTGACCGGATTAAGTTAATAATTATGTTTTGTTATTGTCTAATCTAATTAACCCAAACCTAAAATTCAAATGAATCGACGCCTCACAATTCCTACACTCAATCGCGTCCATCGGAGGAGGCGCCGGAATTGCATCAGCGAGTGGTAAAACTCAACAACCTCCGAAACTCTCCTGACCTTCGCCAACGCCGCCTTCGATTTACCCCCCTTCGGAGGAGGAGGCGCAGCCACCTTAAATCTTGCCGGGGGCGGTGGCGGAGGAGGAGGCATCGCGGTACCCCTCCCCCCCCCCCTTCAGAGGTGGTGGCGGAGGAGGAGGCGCAGCCACCTTAGATTTCGCCGGAGGCGGTGGCGGAGGCGGAATGTTGGAAATCTCCGCCAATGCGCGGTCAGTTGAATCAGAAAGAGAGGCGGATGAAGACTGAGACGACGACGGCAGCAACGGCGGCTTCGAACCCGCGGCGCGCGGGATCGAATCGCGATCAACGCTTCAGAAGTTTCGGAAATCTCCTCGGAATCAAAGCGGAAACTCCGAGGCCGCTCGGCGTTCTCTGCCGCGCCTCCAAGGTCGTCCTTCTTCACGCTCGCGACGGAATCGCAGAAAATCGAGGCAATGTTACTCTGCGAGACGCATTTTCGCAAAACCTTAGCCATGAAATGTGATTTGTGGTAGTTATTGGTGATATCGGCGAGCTTCAGCGGAGAAGACGATGAAGAAGACGGCGGCGACCGCCGTTCATTTGATATAATTTTAGGTTTGGGTTAATTAGATATTAGACATTAATAAAATATAATTATTAACTTAATCCGGTCAAAATGTAATTAAAATTCGTTGACTGTTAAATTTTAACAGTTCCGTCAAATTCGGACCAAATATGACCCATTTTAATTTGTGAGGGACCGAATAATTCAAAAGATAATGTTTTGGACCAAAATCATAAAATTGCGATATGTTAAGGACTAAAATGGGACTTTAGTCTAAATAAAACCCTAAGTCTACACTTTGTGCGCCGCTGCCCTTGTTCTTCTTCCCCATGTCATCTCTTCTCATTTTCAAAATAAAACAAAATAATAAGTTTCAATGCAATTCCAGAAAAGTTTTGCCTGTAACTTAATTCTCAGAATAATAAGGAGTAATTGATTTTCTTAACTTGAGAAATGTGAATTTGGGTGTGTGATTGCACATGTATAATTGAGGTACATGTTTCAATAAAGATATGCAGTAGTCAAATCACAAGTAACACCGTATTTGTTTGCCCAATATTCCTAACTGCCTTTCCCTTTGTTTCCCAACAAAGAAAACGGATTACTTGGATATTTGAACGGGTAGGTCATAGGTGGTCCATTTCCTACAGCCTTACTTACTGACACAGATTGGACACTTCTAATTGGATGATGGCCCAATACTGCTTTACTCGGCCCCATCAAGCCCACCATGCTACCCCCGATTTACATCCCAAACCTATCATAAATTTGATTTTTTAATTTCAAACCTCATTCATTTATAATGCCACTTGGCTCTTTTAATTCAACAAAAATATTTTCTATTAATTTCCATACACCTTCAACAGTATTTTCAATAAGTTGTTTCATTATTGTACTCTAACAAATCAATAAGTGCAATTAATAGTTTCGACTGAGAAATACAAACTTTGTTCAAATGAAAAAAGAAAAGGAAGTTTAACTGTTAAACGGGCCCGATACACAGCCCAAGCAAACTATACTATTCAAAAATCCAGCATCAAGAAGCAACGTCCAAACACATTCGATTATTCGAATTCGATATCCAACTAGTACAACTTCGTTAGACATTATATAGTATGTTAGTCATATAAACAAGTAATATTTTTAATATTGGTATAAGTTTATATTTTATAAATATAAAATCATTAATTCCATTTACATAGGTTAATTCCAATCCGACTAGCTCACACTCAACTAATTTGCAACTTAAGTAGGATTGACTTGAAATCACTTGAAACGGCCCGATTAACATACATTAATATTCAATTTATTGATTCTAGATTTCTAATGATACCTAATTACAATAAAATAACATTGTGTAGTGATTCTAGTACTAACATCTAATTTTAACTAAAATAATATGAAACAAAATTGACCCATTAGGAAAAAAAATTATTGACTTAATGTGAGACAAACCCCATGATTTTGCATCTGTGCACATCATAACTTTGACAATTTTCTCAATCGTCCCATTACAAAAAAAAATTGTTATGCTAAGTTTCTAATTTATCGACTTAGTGTGTACAAATGTAAAAATTAAAGTAATAATTGACTAAATATATTAAATGACGTCGATTAAATAGCCGAATGTTTTGTTCATGTGATATTTTTCGTTTGCCAAAAGCATACATAATTTTCCCAAATCATAGACTATGGGACATTGAGAAAAATGTCAAAGTTATAATATAATTGGACATATTTAAAAGTTGCGAGATAGACCAAAAATTAATCAAAACTTCATGGGTTCTTTTTCCCACTTATTCTAATATTTAAACTGTAATTCTTGACTCTTTTGTTTTAGTTCTCTAACGTTCTCTCTCACTATGCATGATAGTAACCATTAATATTATGGACATGTTAGTTAGACTGTAATTAAGGTCGTAGTATGCAACCATTAATGCTGTTGAAATTAGCACTTTAAATACAAGTTGAAACTTACAACTGGTCAAGATGTTTTTCGACATCATCATATTCCATTTTATGTTGCATTTAGGTTTCTACATGTCAAGGAATACTTTTGATGCAACATTAACAAGTATGGTGACCATTTAAAAATGAGTCAAAATATAATTAGTGATTTATTAGATATTTTGTTGTAAATTAAATGAGATAGAGGACAGTTGACTGGGGGATTACATAACTTAAATTTAGAAACAAACGTTACGAATTAGTAGGGACAAGCTGAAAATGAGAGCTACCAAATTAATGACATTTAGAAATGGGGTTTCAGAGTTTGAAAATAAATGCTAGAATCGATAGAAGGATACCAAAGTCATTGGTTTATTAAACACCTTCACCTTTAGTAATAATTAATGCTATTTCTGTCTTAAAAAATAGATAAATTAAAAATGATACGGATTTTAATGTGCATTTAATGTGCAATTGGTAAAGTAAAAGAGAGAAAAAAAAAATTGTGAAAGTAGGATTATGTATCCACATTTAAAATGATGGGTTAATATTTATTTAAAATTTTCCATATTTAGAATTGGACTAATTTTGGTACACGATAAAAATGGTCAAATTAGTCTATTTTTTTTTAAGGAAGGATGTAGTATAAATACTATAGTCTATAATTATGTACTAATTCAATAACTTGTTAGTACGTTTTATTGTGCACCATATAAAACCCCTTTCAATTTTCATCATCATACACAAGTCTCAGAATCGGTTACTAAATTCCTAGATTCTTAATTCAATTACCCTTTTTTGATCTTAAAAAGCACAGAGAGAGACTAAAAACAGATTGAATCATTGAAAATGAGTGAGGTAACCAAAATAATCAACATATTCTTCGTTTTCGCGATTGATTTTTTTTATTAATTTGAATATTTGTTTTTGAAGAAGAACAAAAAGAGCAATGGCGAGCAGCATAAGGAGGAGGATGGAAGCGAGAGCAAGAAGAAAGAGAGCGGAGGAAACGCCACCGTCGTGCTCAAGATCGACCTGCATTGCCAAGGCTGCACTTCCAAGATTTTGAAGTGCATTCACACTTTCGAAGGTCAATGTGTAACTGAATTTTCTTGTCTTACTAATACTAATTTTTTTGTTTTATTGAATAAGTTGTTGTGTGAATAGGTGTGGAGACGGCTGATATCGGCAACGGACAGATCACTGTCGTAGGGAAGATGGATCCGGCTAAGCTCCGGGAAAGGGTGGAGAAGAAGACTCTCAAGAAGGTTGAAGTGGTTATGCCGACCAAAAAAGGGGACGACAAAGACAAAGACAAAGCCAAAGCCAAGAATGTGGAGAAGAAGAAGGAAGATAATGCCGAGAAGAAGAAGGATCCGCCACAAGAAAAAAACACCGCCAATAAATCCGATGAGAAGAAGTCCAAGGACAAAGAGGTACGTTAGTTGTTGATCAAAGTCCGACTAGAAAAAGTTATGGTATAATTGACCATATTTAAAAGTTTCGGTATGAACCAGAATTTGATCAAATTTGTGGTTTTTCCGACAATTGGCAGCCTTCTGTAACAACGGCGCAGTTGAAGGTGCACTTACACTGCGAGGGCTGCATCCAGAAAATCCAAAAAATCATAGTGAAGACCAAAGGTGAGACTTCCAACTATCTCTTAAATAAAAAATCGAATTGATAATGTTTGTGAGTTGACTTCCACTGTGACGCGGCCTTTAAATTTATACTCTCATTTACTGTTGGTGATGTGTGCATTGGAGTTTAACAGGTTACAAAGACATGAAGATCGACAAGCAGAAGGAGATTGTGACGGTCACGGGAGTAGTAGACATGAAGGCGTTAGCCGAGGCACTGAAGAAGAATTTGAAGAGGGATGTGCAACTCGTGCCGGCCAAGAAGGAGGCCGTGAAGAAGGAGAATCCCGGGGGCGAGAAAACGAATAAGGGAAAGAGCGGAGGTGGAGATGGCGGGGGGAACAACAAAATGCAGGTCCAAGTTTTGAACCAATATCCGTACCCGTATACGTACCCGATAGTATACGAGTCGGGTCAGTTCAACTACAGCCCCTATGCCTACGGACCAAGCCATGCCCCACAGCTTTTTAGCGATGAGAATCCTAATGCATGTAGTCTTATGTGAATTAGTGGGATTCCATTGCATAATTATATTTTTTAACTTTGACTAAATAATTCAATTTCCAATATCATATTGGTGACTTACAATGCTGAAAACTTATGTCTATATCTAACATGTGTCAATTCTCAAAGAAGAAAATTTTCCTACCTCATTTTACATAAACCTCCTGTCATTAATGTGTTGCTGAAACTGAATTGGGTAACAGATTTGATAAAGTTTGAAAGATCAGATTTAAAATTCATATTTTGATTAGATTTAAAATTCATATTTTGCAAAGATTATGATAAGTTTGAGAAAGGATAGAAAATATAATTAATCCTTAGTACTAGTATTTTGCATTGAAAACGGTTAGTGGCACTTCTGTGTTTCAATCAATTGATCATTTTTAATCCAAATATTAAACACCTAGATTAGATTAGTATATAAAAGTGTCCACCTAGATTACTGGTTTATTGACTCGTGTACTATACTGTTAGTTTTGGGTAGATTGGTTGCTATAGAGCTTTGTATCAAGTTTGACCACTATTATCATAGATTCATATCTAATCATAATCATATTCTTGATGTTGAATTAAACTTATAAACCTTAGACATGAAGTGTTAGTAGTGCACTACTACACTAAGGATAGAACCTAATTAATCAGCAAATATGATCTTGGGCATGAGCATAAAATCAATTTATATATAACAAATGTAGCACACAATAGATAACAAAATGTAGATTGAAGAATAAAAAAAAAAGGTGAAAAGGGTTTAGGCAGTTTGATTATGAGAATCAGCCATAGACAAGCAGTATTTGGCAATCTCCCTAAACTTGGGGACACTCCTGAGATCAAGCTTGGTACCATCTTTCAAGGTGATGATGACGTCACCCCACTCCCCAATAAACCTGGGGACGACCTGCACATCCTTGACAACCTCGTAGGAGAAGTCGCTCCTGTCCTGGCCGGTCAGCCCGGAAATGACGGTGACCCTGACGTCGGTGAACCTGTAGCGGAGGAAGAAGGCCCGGAACACGGCGGCCAGGCTCAGCGGCAGCCACACCAGAGTGAACCCCAGGACCAGGTTGGCCACCAGGTCGCCGTAGTGGGCCCCGCCATCGAAGAATATGCTCTCTTCCTTCTTTTGGGGGGTTGCCGCCGCAGTCGCTTCAGAGGACACGTGGAGCTTCGTGAGGGGGCGACGGAATGCTGTTAAGGAGATGTGTGGTTTGGGGGATGTATTATTGATGGTGGTTGAGAGGGGAACGGAGGAGGCGGAGGCGGAGGCGGAGGCGAAGGCGGCGGCCATGGCCTTGTCTTGTTATCCCTTGTGGATATTGGATATATCATATATGGGGAGAGTTGAAGATGCGTTTTGCGGATGTCTCATTTTTCAGTGGCTCTCACTTGCTCACGTGCCTCATTTTCGGCTTCTCTTTTTTTTCATTTTTTTTTTCTTATTTCTATCAACAACTCAAAACATTAAATGCCTAATTGAAAAAACATATGGTCAATTTTACAACTTTAAAAAATACATGATTATATCATAATTTTATTCTCCATACTTTTTAAATTATCCTAGTAATTCGGAATTCACCAAAATTGAGTCTGTTGTGGAAGCTGAAATATATTCACTACTTAACTTCGTGACTTTTGCCACTGACATGTAAATCTACATAAACTTTGTCAATTTTGGTTTTCACGCCATACACAAATTCCTTAAATCCAAATCAATGATATAATTGGAAAAATTATCTAAATTATACTCCCTCCATCCCATAAAATATGTCTCACTTCCATTTTAGTTTGTCCCACAAAAATGTTGCTTTTTTATTTTTAGAAAAAATTCTCTCACATTAATATAAATACTACTCCATATTTTTCTCTCCACTTAACACACAAAACAAAACCACCTAAAATCTCAAAAATTATACTCCACATAATATAATTATCTCTCACTGAAATAATTGGAAAAATTATCAAAATTATATATAATATAATTAGCTATTTTCAAAGATTGTGGAATTGATTCGACAGTCTTCCCAAAATAATTTTTTTATTAGTCTCTTAACATTAATTCCACCGAACTGCAGCCTAGCACAGATATTTGGGCTTGAACTGAGCTTTCCTTGATAGTTGGGTTTTCCTTGTCACACATATTTTATTGATAGTTGGGCTTTCCTTGCTACGCATATTTTTATTGATAAGTGGAGACTGCATTCATTGGCCCAATGCGATCCTTAACATCTTGATTCTTGATACATGCTCCTATTTAAACTTATATGGTATTGTAATTTTTTTAAGAGGGTGACAATGTGATAATAAATCCCAGAATATTTTCCAACAGTGCAGTACATGGAAATTCAGTGAGTAGATGATTCATTTTATAATTATTGAGATTCGTTGACCTTTTATAAATTATGCTGACCACATGCCTTACCTCAAGTTGGCTTATTAAAATAATAAATCTTGTCGCAATTTATCATTGTAAATTTCTTTCTTTAATAGCTAAATTGTTGCCACAACATGTATGAGCAGTTTTTTGGGATATATTTTTACCAAACACGTAAATCTACTTTTTTTCTTTATTAATGTTTTCACCTTTAATTCTTTATTGACTGTACGAATCTAGGGTAAATTTTGTGAAGATTTTTCTGCAAAACCGATGATGCAGATAAAGTTTACCTATTTATTTCTGGCATGGGATCAGAATGCATGTGGCCACTTAAAAGAGGTCTGTTTAAGTAAACAATACTGATTCGTTGTATATTTATATGAATAAATTATTTATATTATACTTCATGGGATGGCATCTTATCGATCTCTGAAACTGTCATAACATTAATTTTGTATTAGCTTGTGCACATGATCCCAGATTGATTCTCCTTTTCCATCTATACATTACTCATTATTTGCTGTCCACTTAAATTCATATAATGTAGTAGGAGTAATGCATAAGGTAAAAATAGGTTTCCTGATATAAATACAACATAAATAATGCATGACACCATGCAATTAGAAAATATTACTTATAATTAGTATGTAGTTTCTTGACATAAAAATGAAATTAAATCACATTTAATGAGCTATGTGTTTATGTGATGCAGTTATGCTCACATAACATAAAAACTGTCTAAATAAAACAAGGATTCAAACCTTATAACATCTTAAATCCTTAATCCTACCTATTACTTAATATTAAAACACCACCACTCTCCATTCCCAAATAATAAAAAAAAAAAAAAACTCTTTCTATATTAATCCTATATTATTATTATAGTATTTCATTTGAAGTGTGAATATGGTGTCTAGTGTCTACTATATGAACAACATGAAATTTTAAAGAAAGTGTTTATTGGGTGGTGGTGTGGGTGATAGTAAAGATCACATGAATGCTTGCTAAAACAAAGGCAAAATGAAAAGAAGAGAAAGAGTAGAAAAAACTCAAAGCCAAATTGGAAAAAAAGTGGTGGTTACATATTACTAGTATTTTTATAAGATTCCATGCCCCACTTACTTGTCACTTGTCACCACAACCAAGAACCAACTCGCCCCTTCACCACAAATACAATCACCTCTTCTTGTTTTCTTCTACTAATCTTACATCTATTTGGCATCTTCCCCATCCCTCCCCTTGAAATGTGTGCTTCATTCTCTCTCTCTCTCTCAACATACAATTTCCAAAAATTTCAACTTCATTTGATCTATTTTCTCAATAATGATGGATTGCGATTATAGTGATAGCAACAGCATGATCAATGCTGCTACGAAATACAATGTATTATTGTTATTTTGGATGTTTGCTTCAACAAAAATCAATGTATCAACACTGTGGACTAATTTTGTGTGAAAAAATCTATCAGTATATAGTGTATAGAGTAATGTTTTACAAAGAGAAAAAAACCACATTCCTTCATTAAAATTACCTCCATCAACATTTTGGCCTCATCGAAAACACATCACTACTACTTTGTACACCAAATTAACCTAAACGTATCAAAACAAGAAATTTTAATATAGTTCATCATACTTGATGAAAATATTAAATTCAAATTCGAAATTTTAATTGAAATTTTGTTGGTCTAGCCAAGGCCAAAACCCTGCTTGATCATCCATCCCACAAAACATGTTGCAAAGGCTCTCTTCCTTGACACTTTGTTGGTCCAATTTCGGGCCCTGAATTTCGGGCTTGTGGAAGAGCTGCGCCACGCCATTGGGCCTGCCCATTGGCAACGCCACGGGCCTCGTCGCCATGGGGCTGTCGATGGCCGGAGCTCTAGAGATGTCGAGCTTTATTTCCGAGCTGTTTTCGCTTCTATTACTGCACGACCCTTCTGTTTCTTTGTTCAGATTTATGGATAAATCAGTTGTCTCCCTTGTTTTCAGCGCCATTATCTGCATAAATTATTTCAATTTAATTACTATGCTAAAAATAATGCTTTGTTGATGTGATAATTGTAATCAGTTTAACATAATTAGAAAGATGGGCTCAGAAATCATTGCAAACAGCATACTACTACTAAACAAGACAATAACTTATTTTTTAAAAATAAACTAAATTTCAGTTTTAATTATTTCAGATTAGTGACAAACTACATAGACCATAACCTAACAATTTACAACAACTAAAATCCAGATTTAAGGGCTTATGATCAATGGGGAAATTTAATTAAACATGAACAATAAAGCATGCATAATTTGATACAATAATTAAATAAGAGAAATAATAATTTAAACAAATTTACCTCAGCAAGAAGTTTATGGTTGTGGGCTTGAAGGG
Source organism: Salvia hispanica (assembly GCF_029641045.1). Classification (NCBI taxonomy): domain Eukaryota; kingdom Viridiplantae; phylum Streptophyta; class Magnoliopsida; order Lamiales; family Lamiaceae; genus Salvia; species Salvia hispanica. Next base: position 24,104,559 of record NC_142697.1, read on the forward strand.
CATCATTTTCTGCCTTGACAGCATCAAACTGTCTCTTGAGAAGATCATAATCTTTCTCCAATTGCTTTGTTTTCCAACGGGCCCTTCTATTCTGAAACCATATGGCAATCTGTCTGGGCTGAAGCCCGAGGGCCCGGGCCAGCTGCATTTTCCTCTCGGGCTCAAGCTTGTTCCCCAGCTCGAAATTCTTCTCAAGAGTTTTCACTTGCTCCAAATTGAGTCTCCTCTTCTTCTCCCCAACCTGCGATCCGTCGTCGGATAATTCATCCTCGCCGTGATGGTTCATCTCTTCGCACGCGTCGAGGCCCGAGAAAGGCCCGTTTGATCTCTTCCCGAGCAATGAAGCCACACCTGCACCTTCCCAAATTAAGCCCTTAATTTTTATTGAAAAAAAAGGTGATTAAAGATATGTTTTTGTGGCCTTGTTTTCCAAAAGTGGAAATGGGTTTTTCAAGATTCATCGATATGGTCAAAAAGTTGTCGTCTTTTTTTACTTTTGTGATTTTTCTTGAAAAAAACACCAGAAAATAATGATAGCAATGATGAATAGGGATAGAAGAAGTTACCATGATATTGATCTTGGGGGGTGGAGGAAGGGATCAAGGGAGGTAGAGATGTAGAGGGATGTGTGTGATCATGATCTTGATGGGGAGTTTGCAGCATGAAATTGGGGTGGAAGAAGGCCATTTCAGTACTGCAAGTCATCAGAAAACTATAATACTACTGTTGCAGCAGCACATTCAGTGTGTGTGATATCATTTTTTTTTCTTTTGGAGAAAGAGATGTGTGTGTGAAAAGAGGGCTAAAAATATAATGTGTTTTGGTCTATATATTTGGCAATGGAGCTGGCTGGAAAAGAAAAATAAAAAGAAAAAGAAAAATTATGTGGTGAGATGCATTCATTGCTATAGCTTATATACCTTATCAAGAAAAAGGTAGAATTGTTTGTGTGTGTAGTTAGGGATGACTCCTTTTCAATTGTGTATTTTATTGAATATTTTACTTTTGCTACAAGTTAAAGATTAATTTACGTATGGTAATATATTTATATGTAGTTCAAATAATAAGTTTGATATAGTATGGGGGTGAAGTGGAATGCATATTTTTCTAGATTGACAGTTGTCATCGAAGTTGCAGACAGACTTTTTTGCGTAGGTTTGATTCTTTTCACTCATTGGGATATAAAAGTAGAAGTGGGTGACTTCAAAGAAAAAAAGAAAAAGAAAAGGACAGAGAAATTGAAATTGAAATATGCATATGGCTCCATATCATTCCAGATCCTGGATATATGGATGAGTTAATTTATTATATTTAATGCTGTCCGCGCAAGTTAATTGTGTGCATAATTGCGGGTAAATATACAAACTCATGCAAATTGTTTTATTTTTGTTTCTTAGTAAAAAAAAGTCTAGTAGTAGAAGTTTACAAAAGGTTTCAATTATGTTTCATTTTAGTATATTTATGTTATTTTAACTTTTTGTCTAGGTGGAATACAAAATGTTTCATCATTGTTTCATATTAGTACAAAAACTTAATTTGTCATTGTTTTATATTAGTACAATAAATTTCATCATTGTTTCATGTAAAGAGTTAACGACGTTCAAACATATATGGCATAATGTATTAAATTGAAAACGCGGATGAAACGTTTTGTATGATTTATGTAAACTACAAACATTTTGTATCAATATGAAACTAAGTTAAAACACTTTGTATGAATTGTGCAATTATCCCGCATAATTGTGTTGTATTATCATGAGTAATTAGGGGGAACCAAGCGGACGTCCGCATGTGAGTGCCACCAGTAATGCTAAAACTCTACCAGAGATTATAATTAGGGTTTTAATTGCGTCTAAAATAGAAAATGACTGAAAGTTTCTTTATTTTATTATAATTATTCCTTAAGTTTTCAATAATTTATCTAGTGAGATAATTATTCCCTCAAACTTTCAGTAATATTCAATATTTAATCGTTTAATCTTTCTATTTGTATCATGATTTTTAATTGCATCAATAGTTCAAATCGTTTCTGAAGATCATGAGAGTAAAACAAGTGAAGTAAAGCACAAAACTACTCACATATATATATACATGGACAAATCCATAAATAGTATTCCAGCAACTTTTTATGAAAGACTACTGTTTTAGATTGGGTTAAGGAAATACTCCACCTTTTTCTAAAGGCTTCCAAGCCATTTATTTAAATACTCCTAATTCGTTTTTAATAAAATCTTTAATTATTCAAACTGTTGAAAAGAGATGGGCATGAAATTATGAAGGAAGACTAATTAAGATAGTAAAAACAGAAAAAGTTACTACTAGCTCCTTATATTTTGAGATTTTATATCTAGGAGTATTAAAAATATTTGTGTATAGGGAGTAGGGTAAATTGGAATTGAAATGAAAATGAAGAAATAGAAAAATGGATGAGAGAGATGGGAAGGGGGCAGAGTTTGCTACCTAACCTACCAACATATATCGTGCGCCTTCTCTCCCATCCCTTTATCTCTTCTCTGCAACACAAAACAATCACCATTCCAATTTTCCAAATCAAAATCACCCCTCATTTTATATCTATACTATGCTCCAAATATACATCTATTTCATTTCATTTCATCAATTTTTTTATAATTTTTTAAATTGATATGGATAGCATTTAGACCATGCATGTCGTGTTCAATATGATCCCTTTCGTTGCCCTACAAACCTGTTGTTGCCTTCCCCTTTCAATCTTTTTTTTAATTAGTGCCACGTCTCCCTCCCTCTCCATCAATCACACACACACTTTTTTTTCCACTCTATTCATTTATCAACTGTATCTACTTTTCATGTCTATTAAATTTTTTTTACATAACATATGATTGGAACTTGGTAGACAATCATATGTGTATTACTTTATTGCATCTTAATTTGCATGTCCTAATTTACTTGCCCTCTCTCTCTATATATATATACATATTGCATGATGATAGAGTGCGTCTAAATCTTGGATATATATAGTATGCATGCATGCCTTGGTTATTTTTCACGAAATCAATATTTATAATACCATCGTTCAAAAATTCACTCTTTTGTTTTTAGTAAATCGAATATCGGTTGGGCAATCAAAATCACATACTAATCAAACATGTCGTCTTCAACTCTTTATGGTGTTGATTATATTTATAATAATGTATTAATGTGGATATATTTTAGGCAAGTCCAAATATCGCGCAAGTAAATAAAAATGGTTATCAAACTCCAACATTACGAATTCAAATCTTTAGTCAAAAAAGTTTGTTTCATTGTTTCAAACAAATTGAAAAAAAAAATACAGTGACAGAATTTGAATTGGACTCTTTTATCTCCACCCTAGACAATCGGACAAGAAATGTGTTTTGGAGTTTGGATTATAAATACTTAACTGTCCCTTTTTAAGAAATGAGAAATCCTGGCTGGAATTCCTTCCATGATTAAACAATAACATTAAAATTCCTATTTTTCAGGATACTTCGAAAAGATTTGTTATAATTTCCTAAAATAGAAGTATCATCCGTTTTTTATTATTGGGAACTCTCCAGGCAACATATATAAAACTATAAAATAATTATGACGGAAATTATAAAATGACTTGTATGATACAAAGAATGTTATCATAATTCAAATTAACAATATCCAAAAATTTAATAACCGGACATGTAGTACAACACATAAAGTGGACTCGAGAATATTACTGCATTAATTGAATAGTTGTTCATTTTACAAATAAACATAGTGTATGTGTGTGAAACTACAATAAAACCTTATAAATTGATGAAATATTTTTGTAATTGAATTAAAAAATATTCGCTAAAATGGACCCACTTTTGCTACGAAGAAGGCAAAGACAAAGTCGAATGGCTGTATCACATGTCTATATTAGTTGGAAGCACCATGGGGCTTCCCATTGGGTCCCACCTCTTCTCCTATCACTTCATCTCCATCTCCATGTATATTATTGATTCGTCTCCGGTTTAAATCTTATTAATACAAGTTACCTAAATATTAGTACCAAAGTAATACTCCCGACGTCCCTGAAAAATATATATGAATACTTGAGTTGACACGAGTTTTAATGCATAACTGGTAAAGTTAGAAAAATAGATAGAGAAAGTTTTTAAAGAATTGTTAATAGATAATGGATATCAACTCATTAGAGATAAAATAGTTTTCAAAATTAGAATATTCAAAATAAGCGTCTGACTTTTAATACTACCATTCACTGTTAATATAAGTGTCTGACTTTTATTCTTCATTATCATAATTTTCAGTCATTCTCAGCAATATATCAACATACTATTAGTATTTTATATTTATGTGGAATATTGGTTGAGCATAAAATCAAAGAAGATTACATATTTAATTACGCCAATAGGGATAGGATCTTAAAATCCACATGCCTGAATCGCTCTTGTGAATTCTGATATAAGAATTATCAAAGCCCATGTGCCCTTCTTTTCTTGAAATCACTGTTTTCTTTTCTCCTTTTTAATTGAAAATGATTAGTCAACTACTAACATCCTCTAAAATACTAGTACTATGATAATAATCACATACACTATTATACTTGTTGGTTGTGGTAGGACAATTTGAAGCATGTTGATAAATGTAGTTAACCCAGTTCTGATTAATCTTATAGTTAGAAATCATATCTTGATGTTTAATTCTTTGTGGGGCGATGAGTGACAGCTTGCCGACTGATGATCGACGTGCGTTTGTTTCTGAATCTCTGACACCAAAAAATGGATTGGCCCACATTAAACACTATTTTTAGGGGGAAAAAACAAAATCAAAAAAAAAATTAAAAAATTTCAAAAGATCCAATCCAATCCAATCTGTGTTTATTTTCTCGATCGAATTACTGCAGACAGGATCTATTGATCAATGGTTAAGAGTCAATTATATCCACACGCAAAAAATAGTAAAAAGAAAAAGAAAAGAAAAATGGTGATGAACATTGAGTGCAAGCAAGAAAACCAAGAATTGACAGATATCTGCCTCAACTGGGGAATGTGAAGGAGACGAGAGATTCTCAAGGTACAGAAACAGAGGTATAAATATGCATTCAGTAAAAAACAGAAAGATGCTCAATAATGCAGCAGCCTGAAATAGTAAACTGTCTAATGTGGAAATTGTGTCTATTCATGGTTTACCTGAATACGACGATGATTCGACCAGAAACTGTTATCCAGTTTCCTGTTCAAGCAGCAATTACAACGATGGATATCAAGAGTGTCTCTCTGTATTATTCCCCAGAAGAGAACTTAGTAGGCATCTGTAGGTATCAATCACAGTTTCAGTTCGTTATGTGTTACAATTTTCATACATGAAAAGGGAGGATTCTGAAAGGACTTGTCACTAAGTTGTGTTACCAGATACTATGAATTTCATTTGCAACTGTTATTATATCCCCAATGATTATGTTGACAGATTTCACATATAAGAACTACAGTAGCACGTTATCTATATCCCATCTACGCTTTTTACTACATCCGGAAATAGACCTATAGTATACTATACTTACTGTATAATCCCCTTGCTAGGGGAAAAATTGAATGAATGTGTGGAATCTCATCTCTCTCTCAGAAATAATATGTGCATTCTTGGCCTCACGGTGTGTGTGTGTGTGATCGTGTACAAGTTCCCTGTCCTAGCGTGGAACTATTGGCGAGTTGAATTGAATCGTCTGGGAAAATTGATCAACCAAAATGGAAACCAGTAGATTTAAAGTTACTAGAAAGATTTGGAAGCTTGCGAACTGCGATAACACCAGCTGCCAGGGCGCTGACTGATGCTAAGACGAATGCTGGTATGTTACCACCACCAAATAAAGCATCCCATGGACCGGCACCAAGGGATATGATCATCTAAAAACAAAAAGAAGCTCATCAAGCTTGACCATATTTGGTGAAGAAAACAGGCAGTCACTGGAGATAATTTAATTGCAGCACAATTAGGTTATCAAAATGGTCGGGCTGTGATTGGCATTCAAGTTAGGCAAGGGAGTTATGGACAAGTATGCTGTAACTACCTGAGGTATCACAATTGCAAGATTTAGAACTCCAATCGCCAGTCCTGGAACAAAAGGTACAGCAATTGAAATCAAACAAGCAGTTCCTCAATTATCAGAGATAAGAAATGTAAATGGTGTAAATACCTTGTCCACCTCCTGAATCAGCAGTCAATTCCGCAGTGACAGAAAAGGGTACACTATAAGTGATCTAAAACAAAAGTTAAAAACATCAATAGGAAACTGGTGGTGCTATCATGCCTTTTGAAATGGAGATGAGCAATTTAGAATCCATTCTATCTTCTCTAGCAAAAAAACGATTAAAAGTTGTGGCTAAGTATAGCATCTGAATACTTACAGCAAGAGGAATACCAAGAATTGCAAAAATCACCAAAGATGCAACCTTAGTAGTTTCATTGGCACCAATAACATGCTGAACCCCATCAGAATATTGTCTCAGAGATACCAAGCTAATAAGTGCAGTGCCAGCCATGCACACAAACACAATAATGTTGCTACCAGCCCAGACTAGTCTAGCTCCAAGCCACTGACACATTGGATCGATAAAGAAAGAGCAGATACCCAGAACAACCTGTGCATGCAAAAGAAAAGAGAAAACAACTAAATACAGACCCCAACACAATATGCATGAACTGGCCAGATATTAAGTATACAATTCTTGCTGCTAGGATCTATACAAAGGCCTAAAAATGGTATACTGATGCTTGATTTGAGTTCTTACAGAATTCAATAGCAAACCAAATGCACCTTCTCTGACACCTTGATTATAAGCTTGAACTTCATTAGGCTCTCCTTTTGGATCACCGTGGAAAACTTCTCTCCCCATCCAATCAGTGTCAAAGAGAAAAAAGGGAAACCAAGACAACTATCGGAACAGGAACATGGTGAAAATTAGAATTGACATTAAACAAGGCAACTTTAAAGCACTGGAAAGAACGCATACCCAAGTCAAAGCCATGACAACCAGCACTGAGTGCATTGCTGGAGGCAAATGACGTAAGCTGGTGAGTAGATTCACCAAAACTGCCCCAGGACTGTCACTAAAAGTATCCTCGATGCTATTTTGATCCTTCTGTTCTCCAGCATCGCCCGCTGTGTAATGACTCTCAGACTTATTTTCTAATGTATGGTGACTGGATGCTGAATCAATTTTTGATTTCGAAAGGTCAGATCCATTTATTTGATGATCATCCAAGAGAGGAGCAGAATCTGATAAACGGTGCTGTGTATGCGTCAGTGGTACTTCTTTTGCAAAGAAGAGGGTCACAAGCGTACAAAGAGAAAGGAAGACCTGCAGAAAGTTCAACTTTAGATATGCAAAAAGCGTAAGAAAAAATAACTGCATTTACGGCGCATAGGCATGTTAGAATTCATTCAGTCACTTCACATAAAGTGGGTAAAGTAACAAAGCTCATACAAAGAATAATTCTAACCAAAAATCAGACTGAATAGTACCGACGCATGGTCTTGTATATAACAAAAAAATAAGAAGAAAAGCATAATGTAAAGTTATATCATGCTGTAATTTCAAATGTGATGTAAATCAAAGAATTTAAATTTCAATTCATAAACTGATAGAGGGATTTCCAAAATGAGAAATGCGCAAAAAGTTCTCATTTATTTCTCAACTAAATGTCAGATATTGATCAAATAGCCAATGATTCAAAGGACAAGTCGAAAGAAATGAAAAATTTTCAGGGGTCATCACAATTCAATTCAATTCAATTCACAACATCGCAAGGAAATACTGTACTCCTAATCCCTTAACTACTCACCACTGCAACCAAAAATGCTGCTTTGAGATTCCCACAAGGTTCACAACAAGCTCTGCTTGTCAAGAATGGAAACCATCTGCTCACAAACACAAGATTATATGCAATCAGTAAAAGACCAGTTCATAAATTAAGGGCTTGAGTGATGGAAGCATATTTGCAATATAGATCAGCTCTGAGTGTACCATCTCATAATTGTAAGGCAAATCCTGGCTAATAAATAGCATCAAAAAGCATAACAAACACTTTTATGAAACATCACCTGTGCCAGTTTCCGCTAGAACCAGCAGAGAACCCTAGAATGTTTCCAACAGCCATCCAGGAGCAAAATATGGCATTTGCCGAATTTCTCTGATCTGGACCTGCAAAAGGAAGAAGATATATCAAGGTTAGATAAGCAGAGAGAACATGTCTTTCTTCAGAACAGATCTACATCGGTGGACCTTGTGGGGTGAGAATTCATAAGAAAATGAAATGTAGTCAAAGAATGTTTCATATTGGCCTGTTGTTGCGAATTGGTAGCTTCATGTGCTTCACTATTCAATGAGATTATTAAGGTTCTTTATACTTGGGACTCGAAGTTGATCCAAACATGGTGCACACTACCAAGGAGGACCAGAAAAGAAGAAGCTATATCCAATAAAGTGGCAGTGAGAAGAATAATAATTTAATGGGAACAAAAGAAGATAAAAAAGAAGGAAGTTTGCAGTTGTACTGTTGTAGTAACTAATTCTTCAAATGCTGATATTCGTAGTCGAGAAAATGATCAACGAATTTGAAGTTACAGTGCATACTATGAGATAATTACCATATAGTGCATAGCACCGAAAGATGTAATCTGTAACCACCCTCAAACATATTACGTCAAGTGTTAACTGGGGTGATATGTTGTCAAACTTATTATAGGCCCAATTTATCCAATTAACATTTGGTAAAATTAAAAACAAACCTCCTTTTTCTATTAATAGCATCCGAGCACAGAGAGACAATTACCTGATAAATCAGCTAGGAGAGCTCGAGCAGGACCCTGCATACAATAAAAACAATTATTTTGGGGTTTATTGGCTAAAAAAGGGTAGTAGGAAACCCCTCCTATCCAATATATTCAAACCATCACCTGCACAGTGTTGTTTGCAAGGTCTAGCATCCAAAATCCAATCACAAAGATGAAAGCTGCCCTGGTACGAGTACCTTCAAACGTGCTGCATTTTTCATGAGCAGTTTATTCTCATTTTCTTTGGACATGAGATAAAGAGAAAATAGAAAGCTAGTATGAGAACTCAAAAACCTGCAATGCTCCTTTGTATCCCCCAATATGTAACCAATGTCTGCGGAATACCCGATTATTACGACCTAACATTAGGCAAGGTAGTTAGCAGTATGATAAATAGCCTCAACGTAATAATGGGATTCACAAGATACTTACAGCAACAGAGATCATCAGTGACCCAACTAAAATAAATGGTCTCCGTCTGCCATACTTGGAAGTGCATTTGTCGCTCCATATTCCAACACATGGTTGAACCTGTCCAAGAAAACTGCAGCTCAATTTTCTAACAGAAGATTAAATATAGCACATGATATCATTACACTACACTATTTATCAAAATTATTGATGGAAACAAGCTACAGCACTCAACTAGTCAGATGTATGCAGACAAGTTGAAATAGTGCATGTGTTAGTTCAACTCAATAAGATCAATGGAAAACTTGCAATAAAGCTTCTTGTCTGCGTCAGATTTATCGAAATAAAGGTGGAACTATTTGGAAAAGGATGTAGTTATCACATACCACGAGGCCTGTTATGGGACCACAGAGCCATATAAAGGAAGAAAATTCATGCCCTATGCCAAGCGTCTGCAAGGAAACAGAATGGAAAATCAAGAAGGTTATAATGTCTATAAACCACCTTCAACTCTATAGTCTAGCACGCATGAGAAATCTCAAGTAAGCAATTTACTTAAGAAGACCTTTTTTTCAATCTTAATCCTTTTAAGGAAGAGATGATTAAAAGATCAACCATAGTCCTTCACTAATTATGATCACTATGAGAAATAAATCTCAGTAGACATGAAAAAGGTGAATATGGAAAAGAAAGAGAACACATAAAACATATTGTCACTGGTGGGAAGATGATTACAGAAATAAAATATACAATCACTTCAATATATTTTTGAAGTAAAATGCAAGAAAAATGAGGGTTATGCAGCAAAGAAGATAAGCACATAAACAACATACAAGGACTTTCTTCAGTTTGTGAAGTGCTATTGTGCTTTTGTGGCTGGTAAATTTGCATCAGTAAGTAAATCATCTAAAATCCTTGATTGTATCAAGTCATTTACGCTTAGCTCTTGCCACCTTTATCAACAAAACCTTGAATTGAGGTTGAAACAGGTTACTCAAAGTTTCAGTCCAGAATAAGCTATGGTAACAGCACATCCCATGTATCATTATGCTCCGTAGTTATGATTAGAATTAGCACAAGTAAATCACCATCACTTAATCTTGAACAAGTATAAAACATTAAACAACACTATTGCAAAGTAGTACCTACTTTTTCAAATGCACACTAAGGGTACAGCAGGACAGGGAGAAGGTCTGAAGTTGTATCTCTTTCTCTACATATGTCGAATCACCACAGCAGAATAACGATCTCATCTAATAAGCGTAAAAAAAATTCCAACATACAAATAATCGAAGTTTGGAGGACATATATACATCTTATATCGCCAGAGTGAGCAGTTCAATAACGCCTAAGCTCAACATTCTCTTCACTAATTCTAAAAATATTTCAGGATTTATCATATCATGATGCATCTACTCAGTCGATAAATCATTAAGTATATATTCGAGAATAATAAAAATTAAAGTAAATATGCAATTACCTGAACATAAGGAGTGAGGAGAGAAAGCTGAAGTGCCCAACCAAACTGTACACCTGCGGCGACCGTACAGCTGAGGATCAGCGTCAATAAGCTGCAAGTATTCGGCGGCGGAATATGGTGATCAGTATCCTGCCGCGAATCTCCGGCATCGGATGCTCCCGGCGGCGAAGATGAATTATGGATCTGCCGATGCTCCCACTCGTCGGCACCTACTAGTTCGACTTCCTGCTTCAAATTTCTGTACGGAACTCTGATCGAAGCCGAATCCATTATTTTGTGAAATTGTGTTTGAATCACATAAATGTGAGAATGATCCGATTGAATTTGAGGGTTCCGGAAATGCTGTGTACAGTATGACTTTGTAAGATTTGGGGGGAATATAAGCGCGTTGTGGATCAAGTATGTTAAATTTTGCGTGCGATTGTGGTTTGTGGGAGTTGAGATATGTTGCTCTGTTTCGCAAAAGCTTGCTGAAGATGGAGCAGTTTGAGGTTTCTGATCCGGAGCGGGTCTGGGTCTGGGTCTGGGTCTGGGTCTACCCAACTGACCTTATAAGGTTGATTACATTATTATAACAGAATTCTTTGGGAATTTTAATGTATAAATTATAGCACAATTCTTTGTGAATTTTTAACGCGTGAGTCTATAAATTGTACTGTGCATTATGTTAGTAATTGCTTTCGTCCCATTTATTGCGTAAAACTGTAAATTAATTAGAGTAAGCCTTCACAACGGGTGACCGTGACACGAACCCGTGTAACAGCCACGTGGCCTAGGATGGCGTAACGATGCAATAAAATGTACTCCTCCATAGTAGTAATGTTTCTTTTGAAAGCAAAGTTGCGAAATTGACTAGTATTAGTACTCCTACTGCTTAATCCTTCCGTCTCATTCAAGATATCACATTTCCCTTTGTGTTTGTCTCAATTAAGATGATCACTTCCCAATTTTAGAAATAACCTTCTCTACCCTCTCTTTTCATTAAAATATTCAACTATCTTTTTCTTTCTACTCTAAAATCCAGTGTCACTCAAGAATGTGGTCATTTTAAGTGAGACGGAGGGAGTATTAAATAGAGGTAATAACTATACTACTTTGCATATAGAGGTGGCTTTTTCTCCAAGGGAGACGTGAACTCACCGATAGATAGCCGGACACAGGGAAAGTTTGAGCTTTCACTACAAATAAATTTCTTCCACTAAACGCCTTGAAGATTTTGTGGTAAAATCCCGTATTTAGGGAAAAAAAATATGCCCCCAACATTATTTCTGCATTTTCAGGTGCATGTGTGTGGAGATGTATATCAGTTGTAACAAAAAGTTCCTATTTTTGCATTTTAACTTAGATGTAATATATGATGTCACAGGAGTTCCATAATACTCGACGATACATATAGATAACAAACGAGACATACGAACAACAGGCTCCTATTTGTTGACACCATGAGCACCCATGTTGGCTGCGGCCTGAGAAGCTCTGCTCAGAGCGCCCGATACCCAAAGAGCTCCTCGGGAAAAGTAACTACTGTTAATGACAGCATTTGCAGCAGAAGCTGCAGTCCTTCCGGTTGCAGATATGGCCGTTCTTGTAGTATCTGTGATATGGTATGTTTGGTCCACGGATTTCGCTGCTTCAACCCCAGCAAATATCTTATCAGTTAGCCCCATTCTTTCACTCAGCTCAGCAACCTTGGCTACTGCTGTTGCTGATACCTGATGGGATTCGTCCAAGGCTTTTGCCTTGCTAAACGCATCTTTTCCCAGCACGTATCCTTTAGCCGCCATTGTTTTCACCACGTTTTGAGCTAGAGATACGGCTTCCCCAGCAGATGGAACAGCTCGGGGGGCTCGAGAGTCCTGTCTCTCAGACAAATTCAACGAGATTAGACACAAGAAGCCAAGATCAACTGATAGTATCAACTGGGTGTAGGGGAAATTACACTTGAACTGCTTTCTTCTTCAATTTTCCATGTAGAACGGTTCCACATATCATAGTCATCTTCGTAATGTCCCCATCGGGTTATGCAAACAGGTTGATCAACAATAGTAGCTCCCTATAAAAGAATCCAATTACATGAATGAGGAACTCGCATGAAAACACATAATTATGTAGCTGCACGAGCATCAACATTGACCGCAAAAAATATTAAAATATGTGACAATTGTAATAAATTCAATAACACATCGTTAAAGAAGACAAATCTATTGATAAGTTGTGCATAGGATTGAACAAAATATCGAGGTTTGGTTCGTTGACGTTAGACTGGTTTACAGTTTAACCATCCTAGCACAAAATGAAAAATCTAAAAATCAGCTTACACTGAGCAGGACAGCAGTTTCCAAAGCATGGGGGTTCTTGAACGTCACATAGGCCGTGGATGCATGCTCACCAGCTCTGTTTTTTTGTCAACCACAGAAAGCAAATCCCAAGAGATTTAGGGGCTATATATGCATAAATAATAGCACAAGATATACTTGTCCAAAATTTAATCATTAGTAGCTGATAACTTCTGGCAAGGGGGTAAAATCTAAATATAGAGAAAAGGTTTTTCTACTCTAATAATTACTGTGCAAAGATAATTGGCAATTGCATTTGGTGCCCAGGTAGAGAATATAGTTGGCTGAGTGTAATAATTTGTGTGAAAACTCCATTAGTTGTTTTGATGGTAAAACATAATACTGATAATCTCAAGAAATTGATACTCCAAGACAAAACTGCTCCCTCATCAGCAAATACACTTTTTCCTTTTAGATTGGTTAATTAGCTTTGTAACAATAGTACGATCGTATATTTTTTCAAACTACCAATCCTGAACGTCATCACACACATAGAAAGGATGTAACTCCAGGATGTTTAGACACACAACTACATGCACACAGACAGAGGAACTAAAGATATTTGATAAGTCTGTATGAAAGATTTAATTCCAAGGTTGATGTAGAGAATCATAATAGTGATTGGTACTATATGAGATTACCTGACAATTTCAACATGGTCAATTGCACCACAGAAAGAAAAAAAATCAAAGACATCCTTCTCAGTCGCTTTAGATGACAAACTTGTAACTTCTGCAGTATAATCAGTTGGGCTCATTTCTGAGACAAATGAGTGTCCCTAAAAAGAGTTAACTAATGGGTTAGAACATTCTCAATAGCATTAACCACTAACTACAACGTAGCAACCATTTCACATATAGACTTAAGGGGAGGTATAAGCATTTCAGTAGTTCTACAGTGAGATAGATATAGCTTCCTAATGCATAAAGCAATTAATATCTCGTGAAAGATAATGTGCTTATGCCAGAATACATAATATATTGACCATGGTGTTGTTTCCAGAAACAACTCATTCATAATAAAATTGCATGAGCTCAGCCTATGGAAAAATATCGTCAGTGGCGTTTTACATGCAATTATGTGTCTCAGTCAACATATTCCTGGCAAAAAATGATTGAGAAAATATAGATACTCCTACTTCACAGCTCGGTGATGCTTCATGTTAAACCAGCCCAACTCCAGGAAGTTGGCTATCATACCTGCCTCAACTGTATGATTTCTATAATAAAACGATTAAACGAGTAATAGAATGATAACCAAGGCATTGTTTACACAGCTTTCAACTAACTCATTCAGTCAATCACCTCCTGTACACGAAAGTTTCTCCATAAGTTGACGTATAGCCTGAACAATAACTTTATTTCTAAAGAAAAGATTACTCGAAGAGACAGTCCTATATGATCTTCTGGTCAAACAAATTTAAGCAATGTATTGCCATCACCATAATACACATTCGAATCAATCATGCAGAATTAGCAAAATATTTGACTAAATATCATGAGATGCTAAGAGCTTAAACTTATTAAATCTTCCAAAAAGGATAACAGTCAATCACACACATCTTAAACTTCCAGTACAATGCCGAATAAGAAAATTCCCAATTTCAACAGCAGCGGAGAAAATTAAGAGCAAAAACTGAACGATCAAATAACCAAGCATATTGTATTTAAAATGCAAGCAAATTAAGAACTCGAAATCAGAAAACAAAAAATTCCACCTATAAAAAGCCGAAAAATAAGCGGTGATTTGAAACTTGCACACAATAGAAACAAAGAGCTGAAGATCAAGAATCAACAAATTTCAATTTAAAATATAATATTCGAGCAATTTCGAAATAATTTTGCAACCTCACCTTTTTGCAGATTACCTAATTAGAGGAGAAGGTTGGGTGGATTGCAGATGATGATTCGTGAAGACAGAGACTGTGCACAGTGGAGCTTTGAGTGTTTAATTTTCAGCTTATTATATAAACGGGTCTCTAATCTTTTCGTTGGGGTCCCTGGACTTGTCATTATTTAGCATTTTAGACCGTCAAAAATCAAAGTAATCGTTTTCTATTCAATATGTGGCAACTAAAAAGAAACTACGTAAAGTTAAGTCCACCCACTTTTCTTTATAATTCATGAATTCTAAAGATTAAATTAACGCTTTTAAAAGTACTAGTTTAAACCCGAAAAAGGATCATCTACGTACAACATTTGCTACATTGTTCATCCACCATTATAAAAGTGAACAAATGGATCCTATGTAGAAAAAGAACCCTTCTTCCAACACAACCACTCCCATACTCATCCATCTTCTCTCTAATTCTTTTCTCATTTGTCTTCACCACCACCGCTCGCCTACCAGCGTTGCGTTGCATCAAGTCGCATCCACAATCGCCATTGTCCATCAGTCTCAATCTCATCTCAAAACTTCTCTCTCGGTTTTCTTCAAATTTATCACCACCGCCATCGTCTTCCATCGTTGCATTGCTTGCATCACTTTTATGGGACGAGCTAAAATGACAAAGAGTGGTCTATTTTCATTGGATGGAGGGAGTATATAAAAAAAACATGCAACTAGTTGATTGAATGTGATTTAAATCTAGCTCTGAAAGATGATGGTCAAGCCAGCAATAAAAAAAAATCAGAAGCACGTCATTTTTTCATGGTAATATATAAACTAAAGCTTGATAGCCATGCATGTTATTAATTAAGTTATTGGAGTACTGTTTTTCTTGTGTGAAATATTGTATTCGTATTAAAATGTAGATATACAAGCAATTAATATGTTTAAATATTAGTACTAGCATAGCATGAATATGAGACGTAGAATTATTAATTACTTACTCCACTATTAAATTAACAATATTGATATCATCAATATGATCAACCTCGTAAAGATCATTGAAAATGTTTCTAGCTGATCACCAAAAACAACAGTAATTATATAAGACTACCTATAAATAATATTTTGTTTTCTTATAATATGCAGCTTGTCTATTGCAGGGCCTTTTTTATTTTCTCATCGTAAGGCATTTTGCATGCATTTTTCCTTCCTACTTTTCGGCTTTGAGATTCCCTAAAGAAGACATTTGGCATTCTTTTAAGGGAGCATAAGACAAGCAGACCCAGATTGCAAGAAGTAGGTATATTCAACATCAACAAATTTTCTTACTCATCTCTATCATAATTCATATGTCGACACTGGTCTTTATATAGTTTTAGTGCACACCATTGCTGACTTACTAGGCAAATAAATCTTATATTAATGCTGATATAAGTAGTTTAATTATCATTTTGTAATCTAGCTAGCATTAAAAATATTATTCCTGGTCATAATTTTTTATGCACGTCCGTACGAGATAGGTGGAATAAATTACTAATATGTCACTATACATATGTTAGTACATTACTACAGCAGTAAAGTTCTTGAAAAGCATTAGGTATTACACATTAGCATCATTTGAAAAGCATATAAATAATGTAGCTCCTAGCCATCAATTTATCAATACCAAAATTTAATAAAACAAAGGCATATTAAGCCATAAGCTGGGAACTGGATAAGAGACCCTTTTTATAATCTCAACTTATATTTATATAAAAAGTAGGACTTGACAAAAAAGGGATCGAATTAATAAAGTAGTCTAAACGCAATAATAATATTTATATATATATAACTAATTAGGCATAGCACCCAAATAGCTATAGGAGATGGGAAAAGTTCTAAGTCGGCCTTACATAGTGACCAAACCCTAGACAGCAAAGGAGCAAAAGAAAAAGGCGTAATTAACATATTTATTAATTAATCATCACATTAACAAGCTCCTAATTATGGCTGCTTGAGCGCTATCGCTGTCCGTGGACTCGAGCAGCTCGGATAGTCGATCGCTGAGATCATCCACCTCTCTGTGCAAGCTCCTTATGTAGTTGCAAGTCTCCTGCAACACCTTCGAAGCAGAAACCTGCCCAAACCAATAATTAAACTAACTAATTAATTAGCCTAATTTTGTCAAGATTGTTTGTGTGTGTGTGGAGGTATGGGGAACATTGGAGTCCCACATAACTAATTGTGCAATAAATGAAGAAAATGTGGACCAAACTGCTTATCCCTAATGAATGAAAGCAAGGCCACAGAAATTTAAAAAAATAAAAAGTGAATGGAAGAAACAAGAGAAATAGAATATGATACTTCTGGGTTGAAATATTAAGGTTGTTACCTTGTCGGAGCGTCTGTTGCGGATCTCGGGGATGAGCTGCTGGAGTCGGGAGACGAGATCGACAATCTGTTCGTCACTGATTCGGGAGGCTCCCGACTGTCTGGAACGCGATCTCCTGCTCGACATTGTAGGTAGGATTGAATTGATCTAAGAAATTGATGATCAAATTTGGAGAGGTTTTTGTTTTCTTTTGTTTTAGTGGAACCCTAGCTAGGTATATATAGGTGAGTGAGTTAAATGAAGGTGGGAGGGAGGGATAAGAAATGGAAGAAAACACACAAGGAGTTGTGTTGGAGGTGATGAAGACAAGTGCATGGGAGAAAGCAGTGGGCTATGCCTCTTTTTAAATAGAGATCAATCTGAAGTTGGAAAATTTAAAACTCTCTCAAATCAATTACTACTACTACTACTACTCAATGTGTTGAGAGAGATAGAGAGAGAGAGAGAGGCCATACTGTCCTAGTCCATATGTTCCCCAAGGAGCCAAAATGGGGTTAAGGGTTAAGCCAAATTTTGCTTGTTTATCACAAGTTTGCGGGCCATTTTGTGTCAGTCTAAGCACGCAAGCCCATGTTATCTTATTATCTCTTCTCATTTTTATATTTAAGCGCAACAACTTACACTATTATTTATATCCTTGTCTACTCATACTACCAAATATACATACATATAGGACTTGTGATTTTTTGAAAAGGCGGTTCTATTGAGAACTCGGTTCTCTGATACTCTCTCCGTCTCTCTGTAGCTGAGTCGTATTCCATTTTTGGTTGTCCCACTGTAGCTGAGTCATTTCCTATTTTGGTAAAAAACACCAACTTTTCTTTTCTCTTACTTCATTCTCTTTTCATCCCTCTACCTTTTCCATTTCCTACTTTATTCTTCCTTCACTTAACTCACTTTAAACACAATTTCTTAACTCTCGTGCAAAAAAAACGTCTCTACTACATAGGGACGAAGAGAATACATTATATCAGTTCCTGATATTGAATATATTTATAAATTAGCAAACTGATTGAGTCATGACCTGATATTTATGAATCAGCTCCATTTTTAAAAAATACAAAACTATACTGGTCAAATTATAATCAAACGAAAGAAACATTTTTAATTAGAACAGAAACTCTTGATTTGAAACAAGACGCAAGATTCGATCTGCCTATATCTAGCTAGTAAAAGAAATTTTCACCAACATATATAGAGGAGTATTAAATTTGAAGTATATATTATATATCATAAGCTTCAAATTTGTTGAATGTTGACCACTAGGTATCATAATATCATTAGATTACATGCACATTGATCAAGATTTTTGGGTCAGATCAAACACGTGGTGTCTAGTAAACTCTGCTTTACATTTGACTCAATTACTCATACAACTAATTAATTACACATTACACTACACTTTTTAAGTAATTATATTCTCTAGCTTGAACTTTTAATGACGCTACCTTTATTAAATTGCATCAGTAAAGACAAAACAAAGTGTCGTCGTCGATGGGGTAACTGTAATAAGACAATTGAATTTATCTAAAATTTCAAAGTAATAGTGTGAGATTTACTTCACACGCAAAAAAAAAATGAAAACCCAATATTAATGTTTTTTAATCAAAAGATCCGACTTTTCAAATATTTTATGGGTTTTCTTTAACTTATGCAAGAACTTGGGTAATTAAAAGTGTTGGACATATTAAGAAACAAGATCTAAATTGATAATCAAGAATAAATAAAATATGTAGTTGAAGTGGTAGAATCTTGAGAGATGGGCACGTGAGGGGGATATGAAGCAGTATTTTCCGGCGAGATTCGTGCCCATGTTCTTGATTTTCTCAGACACCTTCGGAGTTTGAGCAGCAGAGTTTGCAACTCCTGTTTATGTTATTTGTATATAATAATATCGACCTCTTATTAATTTTTTATTTCAGGAAGTGCTTATTAATGTGCTTCCCAATATTAGTACTCTTTTACCACGTAGGTTCCTACGCGGCATATTAATGTTATTAATAATATAAATCCTGAATAAAAATTCTGAATTATATAAACCACAACGTAATTGTTAACCTTCAATGACAAACTAGTATGTATGAACTCATGAGAGTCCATGTATGTCTGCTAAAACTCCCTTCGGCCCCCATTAAATGTCTTATATTAGGCCGATGCAGGTTTTAAAAAATTGTTTCACTTTGTTAGTAAAATTAACAGGTGGGAAAAGTTAGTGCAATATAAATCCTACTTTTATATATTAGTTTTATAATAAAAATGTGAGTGAAAATGAGTTAGTAGAATGTATGGTCCGCTAGCAAAAAATATAAAAGTGAAATGAGACATTTATTGGATACCGTGTAAATAAGAAAATATGAAATATTTAATGGGGATCGGATGAAGTATTTTTAGTGGTTTTAATATCTTGGCAATAATAAGTCCACCTGATAATGTTATAATTAATGTTTTGAACCCACTAATTTACCACATCGGGGATTTTAAATAGGATGCTTTGGAAAAAGGTAAAAGAAGTTTGATTTTGTCAAGTCATGTCCTCACTATATATAAATTTGTTTGATACAAATAGGGTTATAATTTTCTTTTGTTTGACCAATTCACCCTGACAAGATCTATCAAGGTTTATTTTCTTCTTCTGCTTCAATATTGCTATATAATCCACACCGCCGAGGGGCCACATCAAATTTTGATGAGGAAAAGAAAAAAATACATTCACATACACGCACACAAAAATAATACTACTACTAATGTGTATATTGTAGGGTTAAGACTTAAGAGAGTATTAAACACAAGAAAACCTTTTTCGGTAATCATATATATGGCCCCATATGGAACGTGTATTTTGATGGGGTAATTATGGCATAATTAATAATCATAGCTATCCCACACACACAAAATATAATGTAATGTTTACCTTGATTGATTAGACTATATTTAACAGTACTACTTCATTGTCACGTGAAAGAGTATAATGGTATTGTTGAAAGCATATACTACTATATATGATGTCGGTGAACAATGGAGATTTTATTCTCTAATCTATACATCTACTTACGTTGCTGAATTTTAAGAAAATAGTGGCCACAAATGGATACAAAAATCTAAACATTTTATATATGATATAATTGAGTATAAGAAAAATTTATACACACTTATTTTCTTATGTAGAACGCCACAAAAATTATTTGCCAATCAGTTTAATTTCTTGGCGCTAAATGCATACAAACAACTGGCACAGTTGGTGGTTTTTGGCGTACTTATATTATAAGTAACAAGTAGTCTTAATTATTCAATATAATTGTAATTGTACAGAGAAAAACCATGCAATACAGTACGGCCACCATGCACATGATCTAGTTGCCCAAAGATACCTCTCAGCAAATCTCTTGTTAATATATTCAACTCACATCTAAGTACGGAAAGTTAGGCCAACTTGCACTCTTCACAAGGTATATAAGATTATTCCATATATAATTATAACTACTCCATCCCCAAAAAGTACGACACATATTTTAATGCATAATATATTGGAAAAGTAAGAGAGAGGTGGAAAGAAAAAGTTTTTAAAGTATTGTTAATGGAGAATGATCAGTCTCACCTCATTAGAGAGAAAGAAGTTTCTAAAATTAGAAAATTCATACTTTTCTAAGACGGACTAAAAAGGAAATACTAGTTCATACTTTTCAGGGACAGAGAGAGTATCTTTTTTCTAAAAATATAGTACTATCACATTATATATGTATAATAAGATAGGTGGATTAGTAGTTTCGACTTACAACTTAGTATCGAGATAATGTCACGCATGATTAACTAGTCTTAATTACCTTATTTTTTCCGTTTGCGGTGCTCTTTGCCTACTGTATTCTTGCAACCTTTTGTGATCTCTTGGTTCACATTTCTCGTCTCGTTTCCATATTTAATTTGTAGTAATCCTATTTTTACATACAAAAGTATAATTCTGTTAATAATGTTTATAAAGTTTAACGCCGCCCTAATTAATTATGGATGAGAGTATCATATATACTCCAATTTTTTGTTATCTAAGTTTCATGAATAGACGTGACCACATAGGGGACAGAGATGTATGTAGGACAATTGAGCGATGGGGGGCACTGGGCCCTAAAATTTTAGAAAAATATTTGGGTGGTTATTTTTCTACTTTCACTAGCATATAGTAGTAAATTCCAAACTTTTACTAGGAAAATTTCTCTTTTTACAACCCATGTTGAACAATATAGAAAATGCTGGTCTGATATAAATTTGGAGTAAGGGTGACTACATGAAATTTAATTTAATCTGGACGCACAATTAATTACTTATGCATGTGAAAATTGACTTACAATCTTTTGGTGCTATTAGTTAGCTTAACATGTAACGTGGCTTGCGAAAGAATTTCATGCATGTCTTATGACATGTAAAGCAGCTCCAGCCTCCAAGCATTCAGGATTAGTGCGTCCAGGGACGGATCTATATAAGACCCACAAGGGCAAATGCCCCACCTTAAAAAAAAAATCATTTATGGAGTACTATTTTGATCATAATTTTAAAATTTTGGAAATATCTCTTATATTTACGCCTTCTGTAATCCTTAAAATATCTTCATGTGTATTTTTTCCCCATCAATATAGAATTTCTTGCTCCGTCCCTGAGTGCGTCTATAATGACGTATCTAGGAAACAGAAGTTCTGGGGTCGAAACTCACCCACCTAAGGAGGTCGTTGATTCGCCAGTGTCGTATGTTGCTCTTTGATCAGAGAAAATGATTTTTCCTTTCGTGTGTCAAAAGTAAACGTTTTTTGCTATTTTTCTATTGATTGATTTGGAGATCTTGAGTCATTATTAAAAGAAGGATTGCGTGAGGTTGAGCCATTCATTAATGAAGCCAATGCAAAGATTATCTTTAAAGTTTCTATGAAAACAAGTTTGTACAATATTTTGATCCGTATTAAAAAGATAAGACTACATTGGCACACACAAAGGATATATCGGACTAGTTTTTCGGGCAAATGGTTGATTTTGTCTCATCGTTTGTGACGTTTACCCAAAATTGTATCTCCGTTTATCATTTACTACCCATTATTTCATTTTTGGGAATAAATTATCCTTTGAAAAAAATTTGGCGATCGAAATATCGACGTGACATCCAAAATCACACGTCGATTGAGTAATCGATGTAAGCATAATTTTGGGTAATCAGCGTGTGATTTGGATAATCGACTTAGAATTTCAACTGTCACCTCGATATTCCAATCTTCGAAATTTTTTACAGGATATTTTATTCCCAAAAATAAAAAAGATGGGTTCTAAATGTTAATTACTTAAACGGTTTAAACGGTGAGACCATATGGGAAAAGATAAACGTACATAATTGTACATGTACATAATATTTTAAAAAAATTTAGATTTAAGTGAATTTAATTAAAAATTAATTTTGTTATTTATTGTAATATATGTAGCAATAACAAAGAAGTGATATAGAAATTTTATGTCGAATCGTAGCATGATTTCGACTATGATTTGAATTAATATACAATATTTAGTAGAAAATATATATTTTATTAAATATACAAATATTTAAGTATAAATTTTAAATCTTTCTTGAAGTGTTGCAAAATGATTAGTATGAAATTTATTTTAAATCAACTAATGTTTATAAAATGATTTTCAATGTAAAATGTTTAAAAAAGTTCGGTTATGTACGTACGTATACGTACGTTTATCACTACTCTTTTTTAATTTAGAAAAGACCCATATTTCATTTCTCTCATGTGTCCCAGATAATGCCATCCAATTTTATTGTTAGAGATTCGTGGAACGATGAAAAACTACCTTACCTAACCTAACATGCCCTTATTTAATGTTTGCAGGAATCTAGCGGCTGCTTCCATTTATGACACTGGAAGTATGCAACAAATTTCTAATAATAATTTCTTTTTTGGGAGAAAGAAAGAAAGAAAACATCATACGTTTCCATGACATATATTTTGCGTTGATATTCTTCAGTGTCAATTTAAGGGGTCAGTCTACTTTCTAAATTTAAACTAGTTGAAGCAATTTAAACATCAGCAAAATCAAAATAAAGAAATGGTTGATTGTGTGATAGTGAAATGTTATGTAGGATTTGTCCAGCCGCACATGAAATGTTTCCTCCATCTAGAAGAAGACTCTTAACTCTTTTATAATCAACACTAAGCACACAATCATATATGTATAAATGCAGTATATATCACCATTCTTATCTAGATATACACACAGATCCGGCACAAAATGTCAACTTGAAAAAGTTTCAACATGCCATGGGCCCGGCCGCCGGTCATATCATGTTTAGTCGATTCAAATAAGTGTCGTCAAAGAGCTTGACAAGGCTACTCACAATGTTGGAGGTCTTCACCCACATATATTGCATTAATATCCTCCTATATAACAATATTTCCACCATTTTTTCTGCTTACAAAGGCTGACATAAGGCACACACCACAAACATTTACATTGTGGTCTTACCTATAGACAAGGTTAGAGATCAACACTTCAAAACCATAAAAATGTCTGTCACAGGCACGCACAGGCACACACACACAATGACACAAACACATGTTATCGAACAACTTGTGCTAACAGCGTGTAAAGAACTACTTCTACTGTGCAGAAATATATATATATATATATATATATATAAATATACATTTCATTTAAAGTCAGCCATACCTGGGGAAGGAGTGTGTGAACGAAACTAGCCGGCAGTGTCACGTTCTTGCGTTGCCGTATTGCTGCTGCTTTTTCATGTTCCATACAATTTGCAAACACAATATAGTCAATAGATCCAACAACCCATGTAGCTATTAACATAACTATAATCAACGTGGAAATATGGACCACCCTAGCAAAACCACCATCCCCAACTACCGCAGACAAAATTCACACAACGTACAGAGGGCAATGCCCCCAGAGTTAGTTATATCATGTGATGTGTTTTTTCCCTAACTTCTAGATACATTCTGCATCTGGAGCAGCCTCTTGTTTGACTGCATTAATGGATATGATGTTCTGTTGAACCAACCCAACTCAACTCAAATAAGAGGGCACCATTTTCTTCTTGGATCTCAATAAATAATAGCATGAGTTGCAGTTTATTTAAAATTCTATTGGAGACACAATATCCCCATTGTTTTATATGATAATATAAAGAATGAAAGACAAGTAACATCAAGAATAATAGTAATTATTTATTTATAATCATTATTATATTCACCTAGAGGGCCATTTCAAAATAAACAATCAGTGACCTTTTAGCCAACAACACATTTCAATGCTAGCACCGACGTCTGTATGAAGCACAATCATACAACAAATTATGCAATAGCAATCACTCAGAGAAAGGTATTACTGCATTTGCATAATAATTGTTAATAGTAGCATGTTAAGGGTAGTCATAGCTAATCGCATCTGATTCAGAGCAAGTTGTACAACATAATGCCGCTTCTTTTGGGAACAGAAGATATGACTTTGTAGATACAACAAAATGTGAAACAGAAAAAGAAAACACCTACTGCATGTAAGCCTCTTGAGGATGGCCCAACATTACTTGATATGTTATGGAAAACACTTCATTCTCTGCAATGTATATGGAAAATATCTCTAACATGAGTAAGCAATTTAACGTTCTTGAAAAGATAAGTGAAATTAAATCCAAATTTTCACCTGTTTTTCAATCTCTACAGCCGATGCCAGAATCCTCCTTTTCAATTCCAACCTATCGTCTTCACAACTTTCCGTCTCAGTATCTAAGCCAAATAAAGAAGGTTTAATTAACAAAATTAGTACTCCTACAAACTTTTGGGCAATTTTCAATTTTAACTAAAATAATTTAAATGGAATTTCAGGAATTTCTTTATTAAACCAAGAGAGGGCCCAATAGGTGATGGTGAGATTTTTCATTTTTCCATGTGAATTGCACCATGTTTGGGGTGCATGTGGTGTCAGGAGGCCAACGTAGAAGCTATAGACAACATAAATGAAACATGAATATAGGAGGCTATGCTTAAGGTCTTACCATTGGGGTTTGAGTTTTCATGTCAATTGTCAATTCGAGTCATTTGAAAAAATAAACTCAAGGAAGAAATGGGATGGAGAACAGGGAGTTAACAGCTGATGACTGTTCAGTAATGGCGAGGTTCAGGGTTTCCAGTGAGGATTTCGTGGCACTAAGTATCAATTTTCTAAAAGTTCATGCATAAATTTGCAAAAAAAATTACAGGCTTTTAGTTAAACTAACAAATTTATCTTATAATAATGGTATTTATTCTAATAAAGAAACAAAAAGTACTTTCCTTGATGTTGATTCCATTAGACACATATATTTAATCAAACTTCTCAGGAGGGAAAACATGAGCATGTGCACATGAGTAAAAATAGGTCACAACTTACCATAGTAGTACGTAGAGAAAATAGTGATACGCTCAGTTGGCTGGAAAAAGAAAAGGGAATAGATTACTTTGACAATCCAAATTACCACAATGTATAGATGAAGATGTGATAAGAAACATAATAAAGCCACAGACTTTGCAGTTAAAATATGTTTTACCGCAAAACATTCTGGGAACTGTGGAGTCAGCACATTAGGAAATATTTAAATGGAGAAGGAAAACATGGTTACAAGTGACTCTAGAACAAATAGACGGACATGTGACGCCTCTTCATAAAACCAAAGAAAGCAGATTGTACAGCTGGACACAATAGATATTCTGCCGGTAGACTGTAGTCGTTGTATTGCTATGAATGGAACATGAACGAGAACATCAACAGGAAAGTTCTACCATGCAAAAATTATCCAGTAGCATGCCAAGATATTGTACACATATTAAATATGCTTCAATAGAGAATTAAAAATCAAATTAAATGTCATATTTCCACGTAAATTAAAAAAATAAAAAATAAAAGTAATTATAAGAAAGGATAAACAACTCAAATTTAAGAGAACAATGAGTTATACCATTACAAAAATTCCTTCTTTCCGGGTAGGAACTTCCTCCATTTTGCTCAAGGTTTCATCACCCTTAGTAACTTTACCAAATATTGCATACTGAAGATACATTACAGTTAAAAACAGTCACTATTTTGAATGCAGTGTTCTAAAGACTATTCAGCTAGAAATATATGGGGAAGAGCATTCCAGCTTACCTGACCATCAAGATGAGGAGCATCTCCGAGGAGTATTGAGAATGATGACTGTGCACTGTCTGGATCCGAATATCTGTAATCAGAATAAAGAAGACGTTATAAAGATTATCCTGCATAAAAGCATTATTTTGTTTATATACTTTAATGCACTAATAGTCTATGAACAAAAAAACCATGATCAAAGCCGTTTGGCAGATAAACAAATTCTGGCTGTTACCAAATGACTGTACTTATCACATAGTATGAGCCAATGTATAAAACTTAGAGGTGACATGAAAATTATGAACAAAATCATGCAAGCGAATATGCAACATAACTAATCATTTATCTTGTCAAAGACAACTAGACTAAAAAGTACCATGAGAGATTCATGAAATTGTTAATTTACAATTTTTCAAGAAAGATGAGTATGAAAACTCAAAAACATATTATAAATCCAAAAGAGATGGAGTTACCTTCCCATAGAAAGAATACCTCTGACATGCTTCACGTCACTAAATTCACCAACAACAGTTTTCTCAGCTTCCAACCTCTGCACTTCATTCATTGGAGCAGTTCTTCCTCCACCAACATCAGCAACTTGGGCGACGAACCCCTTGTCTACCTGCACAATACATAATACAATTATACAAGTCCGCGCACAAATACACAATCCAGAGCTTCACATATTGTAGCTGTCCACAGACCCGGAAGAAATGGTTGGTGTTATAACCTCCCAATCGAACAAGCTTGAAAATGTGTTCAACTGTCTTTGGTGCAACACTGTGATAGAAACCAAACTCTATGTCCCCATAATTTGTCTGCATTTCAAACAGGGAAAAAATACAAATCATCTCTCTGATTCAATAACCAGTCTCATGACAGCTCCTTTATTTATTAATTTTGGAACCCCAACGAATTAGATAAACATGGAGCATTAGCAAATAACGCAAAAATCCCATACTGATATAGGCACATTGACTAATGTACAAAGTCATTTCAAAGATTTCTTGAGCTCTCTCATCTAAATTCTCATAGCATTCAAATCCTATCTCCGCAAATTTCCCCAATTTTGAAAGTGATTACAGAACATCTCTACACAAATACAGCAAATAAAAAACATCACAACGGGCGCAGTGCCACAAATGATTCAAAAAACAATTCAGATGCATCAAATGCACCCCACACCCCCCCTAAATAACCAATGCTTACAAAATCAAAACGAAACACAGAATTGAGTATCTATTCCCCAAAAAGTTCTAGACTCAAATCAGGTCAACACAACACATACCCCAAAAGAGACACTCCGGTGAAAGACCATGTTTTAGAATTTTGAACCAGTGAACCCAAAATTTCCGTGAACAGAAAATTGCACTCGATCCATACATATGCAGGGAAAATCAAAGACGAAAAACGACCAAATGCTCAATCAACAAGGAACAAAAAAATTATCAACGTTTAATCACCAATATGTCAACTCTCCAATTCACCTTCCACATTAAAATTAAGCAATCTCATTTTTACATATGATTAACTAAGAAATAAAACACTCAGATTTTCGAATCATCATCAGTGATACAACGAAAATCCACAAATTTAACCTGAAATACGACACGAGCCGATCCCAATTCAGGAACTGTAGCGATTGCAGTGATGGAACCGCGGAAGACGCCAATGCATACCATCGCGATGACGATCGAGATCATATGATTGCCGCTCATTTTTTCGTTGACGTTGGCGCTCTCTTCTGTGTGTTCGAGTTCCTCAGCCGGCAAATCCAAGTTCTCAGTTACAGTTTACAATGTACTACAGGTTAAGCATAGGGAACAACCATTGAATTTTTGCTCAAGCCCAATTGGGATTAATAAATGGGCCGCAAAGTTTAGAAGCCCAAATAGGTAGTTGCCCTTAAAGAATACATATTATTGGACTCAACTACTAAGAATAATCAATCATCTACGCGTGATGCATCTTATCAAAATTATTACTAATAAAGAAATATAAATAAATCAGTATTGTCTTGACTTTTCTCGTTGATTGAACATTAGTGGGATATTTGTGATATGTTTATTCTTAAATTTGTTGCATTTCAACATGTCTCATCATGTCATGGATGACTTTAAATAGAATAAATTTAACGTGGGACATTATAATAAATTATAAATGGGGCAAAAGTATTTTACTCTTGTTACATTTTTCTTAACCGTGTTTATATTTACATGCTAAAATATTAGCATTATACTGCATTAAAAATTATTGTTCACAACCCATTATTTTATTTGGCACAAGTGTGATATCATGGGGAAAAAGAAAAAGTGGACATTATTAATATTATAATTGCAATGATTAATAAAAAATTCTAAGACGAAATCGGATAAAAACTGGTGAAAGCTTTTCAATTAAACGGCTGGATGAGAGGATTGACTGCAAAAAGGAATGCAGCCTCATTTTACCTTTGATTAAAAATAATAGAAAAAGAGTTTTTTATCATGTGATATAAAATTAAGTTTATTTTATACTGTAGTATGAAAATTCTCAATTTCTTGTGCAAAAAACTTTTAGTCAAAATGACAAATACATTCAATAATCAAGCCTCTTGAATCCCTACTCTATAATAATTTTGAAGTAGCAAGCTGATCAAATTTTCAACTACTTTAATAGCTAGGCTTGTTGTGAATGAGCTTTCTGAACCAATAATTCTTATAAATAAATAGCTAGGCTTGTTGTGAATGAGCTTTCTAGCTAAATCAATAATTCTTAAATAATTTTTCATCGTTGATGAAAATTGAAAGCCAACACATAATTAATGAATGGATATAGCAGCAGTGATTTTCTCAATTTTATTAATATTCTATAGATGGACACTTAGGGGTCGATTGCAGATTGAATTAATAAATTTAAATATTATAACTAAATTTTAAAAATTGATTTTCTAAATTGTTCAAAAATATTAATTTTAGGACAAACAAAATCAAAATATTTTTTTAATATATTTTTGGAATTGCGTATTATAGGTTGGAGAATGATTAAATAATCAATGTAACATAAGGTGATAAAATAATCTTCATATAATTAGGTGTGAGTGTGAGCCCATAAAATAATCGTCACATCGGGTGTGTGCCAAATTATATTTATCATGAATCTAGTCATGTATAGCAATTTTTTTTGTCAAAAAAATTGTATACCAAATTTTTAAATAAATTGATAATTTTATCATTCATATCTTATCACTGAAATAAAAAAATCGTATAATCTCTAGTATTATTTATACTATCGAGATAACGTGCAAAAAAAATCTTTTTTAATACTCTTTCTGTTTCGTCACATAAAAATAGTCTTCTTTTTTTATTTTAGTCACATAAAAATAGTCTTCTTTTTTTATTTTAGTCAGTCGTACAAAATAAAAAAAAATTTGGCAAGTATTTTATCTATTATATGGTGGGTTTCATTTTTCACTAACAATAATTCAATCATTTTTTCTTTCTATATATCTCATACTTTATCATTTCGCATTAAAATTTGTGCCCTCTCCAAATTATAGGACGGAAATAGTATTTATAATGTCTGGTGCATTTAATTTTGCACATATACTCCCTCCGTCCCATATAATTTGGGACATTTTGACCCGGCACGGATTTTAAAAAATCTAATGGAAAGTGAGTTGAAAAGGTTGGTGGAATATGTGTCCTACTTTTAAAGTATTAGTTTTATAATAAAATGTGAGTATGAATGAGTTAGTGGAATATGATGTCCACTATAAAAAATGATAAAAGTGAAATATGACAAATTATGTGGGACGGTCCAAAATGAAATATTGGGTCAAATTACGTGAAATAGTAGTAATATATGCTCCTGCAACTACAACATTAAAATAAATTTGTCGCCCTAGTCTAAAATCTATCCTAACTTGTTAAAATAGTAGTATACCAAATTTCCCTTTTAGAAAATGACATAAATTTGAAGTAGATAACTATCCAATCAAATAATGGCCTGTAACGGTGTCCCCGATCACTATTCTACAATTTTGAATTCGAATAATTTTTTTCATTCTGAGTTACCAAAAGATATTATCGAGACATTTTCTAACATATGGAAACTAGTTAGAGTAGGAGTAGGTGACATTAAAAGCATTTTTTTAGGTACAATTTGAATTTATATAAGCATGAAAATAGGTAAATGTCATATCAAGACAGTTCTAATTGGGGATATATTATAGTGTGTACCTCAACGAAATGTTCAGTGTTCACCATTAGCCCACGTAGTTCTGATAGGAGTATATGTGTGCGTAAATTTTTTAATACTAATTGACATTTTAATAAAAGATTAAACTATATAAATAGTATCTGATTTTTCACTTTCGCACATAAATGGTACCTGATCTTTATTTTATATCGTTTTTGTTACCTCGTGACAAAAATAACTCTAGGTACCAAACATGTGAATTTTTTTGTTATAGAAGATATTTTTGAAAATTTCAATTATATAGAACCAAATATGTGATTTTTTTTTCTTTCTTACTCCCTTCATCCCAAGATAAGTGACTCACATTTTTTTTTGGAACGTCCCAAGATAAGTGACCCATTTCTTTTTTTGGCATTCTCTCTTATACTTTTTCGAGTTAAGGCCACAAATGGTCCCTAACATATGGTTGTTTTACCAATTTGGTCTCGAACATTATCTTTTTGATTATTTGGTCTCTCACAAATTAACTCTGACCCGAATTGGTCCCAACTTGACGGAACCGTCAATAATAGACGGCGAAGCTCTGCCAACCCCCTCGCCCGCCGCCACGACCGCCTCCTCGTCTCCCCCTTCTACGACCCGCTTCTTCCTCTATCTTAGATATGTAAGCAATTGGGTCGGCGAATTCAGTATCAATGGGGTAAAATTCAGGCTCCAAAGGCAACCTCTCCAGGCTCCAGCCATTTGGGTATTTCAACATTCTTCATTTCAGTAACCTAAAGCTCATAACCCCCAATTTTGAAATCTTCCCACCACTTGCACTCCAACACCAAGTAATAAGCTACTGCACAACAATATACAAGAAGAAACTACTAAACTACTGCACTCCAACACCAAGTAATAAGCTACTGCCCTTGGCGTCGCAGGTGGCGCAGAGGGCAGCGGCGTTGGTGGGCGTCGCAGGCGGCGGGGTCGTGGCGGCAGGCGGCGGCGGGCGAGGGGGTTGCCAGAGCTTCGCCATCTATTATTGACGGTTCCGTCAAGTTGGGACCAATTCGTGTCAGAGTTAATTTGTGAGGGACCAAATAATCAAAAAGATAATGTTCGGGACCAAATTGGTAAAACAGTCATATGTTGGGGACCATTTGTGGCCTTAACTCTACTTTTTCTCCCTACTTTATTAACTCTCTTACTTTATTCACTTTCCACTTTACTAACAAAACCTCATTTTCTTAAATCTCGTGCCGAAAAGTTTTAGGTCACTTATCTTGGGACGGAGGGAGTATTACTTTTTTTTCTTCTTTAGTTTATTCTTTTTTCTTTTTTCTTCATTTTCTTCGTTCTTTTTAGTATTTTAACTTCCTTTCTTCTTTCTTTTTTCTCCTTAGTTTATGCTTTCTCTTTTTTCTTTTCTCTATCTTCTTTCTTTTTAGTGTTTTATACCTACATCTAATTGCATTCATGATATAAATCAATAACAAATTATTAATTATAAAAGTAATTAAATCAATTTAATATTTTAAATTATATTATTTATACTTATTTTAGGGTTGAAACACCTAACTAAAAATATTCAACTCTATATCATTACGAATATAATTCACAATTTTAAATTTTGATTAGGACTATATTGATTAGTTATTAATTTAATATATAATAATTATTATTTATTAATTCCTATTAATTATTGCTATTATAAAAATAATATTATTATAATAATTAAATATACTTATAGCTATAATTATGATTAAGTATATTTAAATGATATTAAAAAAATAAATTAATTATTAATTTATAACATCAAAATAATAATATTAATATTGATTAATAATAATAGTATAAAGGGTGAGGAGAACGAGAAAAGACATTATAATATCACTTTTAGTACTAGTTTCGTCAATGCCCAAAATATCCTTTATGACACAAGTGGAAAAATGAATTTGTTTAAAGGGTATTTTGGGGTGAAAATTGTACCAGGTACCAAAAATGTGATTTATAGGTACTGAAAACGATATAAAATAAAGATCAGGTACCATTTATGTGCAAAAGTGAAAGATAAGGTATCATTTATGTAGTTCACTCTTAACAAAAAGACTTATGGACTCTCGTCAATACAGTATACCACAAATTGGTTTAGCGTGTAGTCGTGTAGGAATATATGAATAATCCCTCCGTCCCTGAAATTTTGTCACATTTTTCCATTATCGTCCGTGTCACAAAATTTGTCACATTTCACTTTTTTACTATTTTTAGTAGTGGATCCCACATTCCACTGACATTCTCACTCACATTTGATTATAAAAAAACTAATACTTTAAAAGTAGGACCCACATCCTACCAACTTTTTCAGTTTATTTTTCATTACATTTCTTGAAATCCGTGCCGATCAAACTATGACAATATTTAAGGGACGGAGATGTGCTCATTGTACTAGCACGTATATACGTACACATAATAATGCAACTACAATCAGGGATGGATGGAGTTGGGTCGCACGGGATCCACTGATCCTACCATCGGCTACGAGTATCGGAAATTCTACTATTAAGAGCATCCGAAAATTGTTGCCCACATTATCTTTGGTGTAAATATTTATATAGTTTGTGATAAATTTGCTATAATTGCTTAAATATTTCTCTGTGCTTGCCTACGGAGTACGGACAGTGATAGATCCAGAATTTTCGGTTTGGGAGTACGATAAATATTATCAATTGGGAGATTCAGAATTGATTAATTATTTTTTCTTTAATACTCCCTTTGTCCCACTTTAGGAGTCCCGGTTGAGTTCGGCACGAGTATTAAGAAATATAAAGAAAAGTTGGTGAAAAAAAATAATGGAATGTGAAGGAACTGACAGGGGAAACGGTGCGACGGATTAACATAATTTAACAATTATTAATCGCACAAATAAATCACATAATAATCAGATCTATTTAGCTGATTATTTAGACAAAATCTATTCGCGTCATTCTCACATGTATCATGCTCATAACTTGAATTAATCATGCTTTAAGAATATTGAAACCTAAAACATGCTTTTCTACGGAGCAGAAATAATACCTAATTAATTCTCCAAAGAATTGAAGATGGCTAGCAGCTTCTCCACGTGACGCTTCGAATACTAGACCACAGATCTTCTCTCTGGTTCCCGAACTGTACTCCGACATCAGTGTGGGCTGATCTCACCAGAATACTAGGGCTTAAATAAAGAAGACAGAAGAAATCCTTTTTAGAATAGGACAAAAATTCGAACTCCTCTGCTATATGGGGGGCGAAAATTATGAGTATTGAAACTTGTGATTTTTGTCTCATTTATTTTCCTATTTATATTAAGTTCCTTTTGAACTCAGACAGGGATCTATGGAAGGTTTTGGATATGGGCTCATCCAATTTACTTTTTACTAATTAAATTGAACCCACAGTATAATATAAGCTTTAATTGGAATATTACGAGCAGCCACTACAGAAGTAATATTGAACTCTCCACATCCAAATCCGAAATTATAAGTAATCCGGGTTTCTGTTTTAACTTTCATTTCCCGCGCTTAAGATAAAAATGTCCATTAATTAATTAATGTCTGCTATGGACTTAATTAATTAACTTCTTATTAATTCCAAGAGTAGACTTAACATGAAACGCTTATTTATTATTCATAGAGTAATCAAACTCCAACTAGCTAGGTTCCGAATAATAAAACCTTGTTTCGCGCTCCTCTTGAGGACATTATCAAACGAGACTCACCTCGCGCACGATTCAACACAATAGCAATCCTAGCACCGCTAGATATTGATCAGCAACCCAATATATCAGGATCATTGGGTTACGAAAAACCCGCACCATTTGATAAGTCAAAGTAATGCATAATCAATACCGTATGCTCAATGCTAACCTACATTGATTAAGAAACAAATATTTATCAAGACCTCGTCTTTCAGTAGATAGCCTAAGGACAAGTCTTGCTGTTAGATCCGTTCAGTGCTATACCATACCAATGTCATTCAGTAAGGCATAAAAATATGCGGACTGATATTGCAACCTTTCTCGATGGATAGTCTAATTCCAACTAGGTTGTGAAATTCATCTTTTTCTTTGTTTAGGACTGACCGTGTTACCTTAAAGTGGACGCCGCCCACAACCAGTCTACTAAAACAAAGACTTAGACTTTGTTAAGTTAACTTATACATTTAAACATGCATTAACATCCATTAAATATAAAACATAACAACATTATGACAAAAATAATCTGTTTTATTCCTTGGAAAATAAAATAAGAGTTTTACAGTATTCAATCACTCGAAACGTGATTTCTAGTATACAACTCTAACAGAATGTGGGTCCTACTTTTATATATTAGTTTTATAATAAAATGTGAGTGAAAAAGGTGAATGAAATGTGGGGCTTATTACCAATTATGGAATATTCCAACCGAAACTCCTAAAGTGGGACACCCAAAAATAGTAAACCGGAACTCCTAAAGTGGGACGGAGGGAGTATGTCATTATTTTTTCGATAAAAAACTTCATTATCTTCTATTTGAATGACTTCCACGGTCTAAAATGAAAATTCTTTTATTTACGTGCTAGGAATAATTTACTTAAACTTTTGCAAAGTGCGTTCTTTTTAATGGCAAAACATCTTTTGGCTAATTTAAGAAAAGTTTCAAGAATTTGAAAAAAGAAAAAAATATTAGCATTAGAAATACAAAAAGAAAAAATATGAAATGCATTAGAAGAAAATTGAAATATTGTGTAAAACAATAATGATAAAATAAATAAAATAAAAGTATTAGAAAAGAATTAAAAGTACTCTTAAAAAATTAAATGCATTACATAAAATTTTTAAAAATACAAATACTAAAAGGATTTAGCGTGAGAACAGTGAATGGATAATATAATATATTAGTAGAAAATTCAATGTTTTATAAGAAAAAATCAAAGCATTACATTTTTTAATGCAGTGGTAGACTGGTAGTAAAAAAAGGTAAAAAACACAATAGATCAAAGAACGGGGACAAAAGAATTTCAGAAATGCGCCTACCAAGCGTCGATCAAGCGACTTATGCAAGACAAAACCAGATCATATACCTACGGATACGCTTTCTTAATTGTCGCCCACAATATCTTTGGTGAATGTATCTCAAATTTCATTTACTCATCCTCTAATTATTTATCTCATCATCCATCTCTCGCGTGCATCACTCATCCTCTAATTATTTATCTCATTATCTATCTCTCGCGTGTATCAACTCTATTACTTTTGTTCGAGTTGTTTCCGTGTCGTAGACATTTAAACAACTCAACAAATTTTAACAATAATTTGAATCCTCCATGATTAAATTCTTAGTTCCGCCACTGTATTTAACAATACCTTAACTACTACCATGAGAATGAGTTGTGAGAAAACTTACCACATACTAACATGTACATACCATTTGTGAGATATTGCAATCGAGTGAAACTTCAAATCAATAAAAAATAATTATCTAGTAGAAGTACCTTTTTTTGTTCGATCCAACCTTTTTCCTCCATTATTAGGGGTTTGTTTCAACATTATGCAAAATTTAGCATCAATTCCCAATTTATCACGAGAAAGTAAAAGTTAGAAGATGCTTAAATATGAGATGGATTATCCATTTATTCTCCTTTTACATCATCTCAAAAAACCATGGATCTTGACTTGGAACCATTCATAGTTGCATCTGCACAGATATGCTACGTACCTATCTTTTTATTGGAATAAATGAAGATAAATCTTAGTGAGAGTGAAAGTACAACTTTTTTATTCCTGGGAAATGGGGGAGGACTTAAAATCTGAGTGATAATGGATCATATATACTGCACAGTCATCACACTTTGGTATTGCTACATTATATTCTTTAATTTCTTTTGTTGGTGAATATGTTGCATATATATATATTCTTTAAGAACCATATTCTAGTACTTTCTAGAATTAATATGCATGGCTACTGTGATATCTTTTAATTATTATGATTGACTATATATAACGAGATCAGTAGCCATAATTCAGGGTGCGCATGGAATAATTTACAGATCATATGATAGATGAAACATATTTCAAAATTAGGTACTCATGAGTGAAGAAAAATAGTATACTGTCTTCTAATACATAAGGTCAAGTGAATCGAATTTTAATTGTATTTTTGTGAATAGTTGTGCATAAGGTTAAGTACACTAAATTGGAGAATCAGAGTAGATATTCTCCATAGAAACTTATTAGTCTAAGAAATTATAAACAACAATGAATCCACGCAATGATAATATTATTCCATTCTATTAATTCATTTGAATGTGTAGTTATTACCTATGGTGAAGTAATTCCCGGTTGAAATCATGAAATATGAATACAGTATTTCTTGTAGTAATATGTCCACACGCAACAAAGGCATTACGTTATATCAATATTTATTTATGCAAGAATTTTCTCCTAATACATAAAGTGCGTCGGGACTGGTATTAATTGTTTCTTAACGCGTTTGAATTGTACTTATTTGACTAATTTATAAAATGACAAAAAATATTGGGAAATTGGTCCCTAATATCATGAACTTTGCACAAATTTTGGTTTTTCTCATGAATTTTAAATTAGTACCATAAATCATGAACTTTTAGATTGGTGTGGTATCTCCCACGGCGGGTCAAGAGTAAAATCCGGCTGCTTATATGGCATTTTGAATCCTATTTGGAGAACTCTTATAAGTGGCATGTCATGTTGGCATATCTATTTGGAATATTAAACACAATACTACTTTTATTTAACAAAATAGAACTCTAAGAGGAAAGAAACAAAACAAATTTAATAAAATACACAAAAATTAATTAGAAACACACACCTGTGATGCTACGCTACAAAAGTTAAAACACAAAACCTTATTTCTCTCTTTCACAAACCCGAGGAACGCATTTTAGGAAATTTCTTCAAAGATTCTTGGATTATTGGATAAATACCAAACCAATCTGAAAGTTTATGATTTAAGGTACTAATTTGAAAATTTATGGGAAAAACCAAAATTTGTGCAAAGTTCATGATATTAGGGACCAATTTCCCAAAAATATTTGAAAATAAATGAAAAAAAGGAAGCTGTGTAATTATTTAAATCTTAAATGACAAATGCATTCGAAAAAAGAAACTTGGAAGTAGTATAACTATTTAACTTTTAAATAATATTCCTATACTAATACTTAAAACTGATTTTCATAATTATCTAAAGAATGATTTTTTGAATTACTTTTCAAATAGTAGCTCATATTTATTTATTTATTTAAA
Organism: Salvia hispanica; assembly: GCF_029641045.1. Classification (NCBI taxonomy): domain Eukaryota; kingdom Viridiplantae; phylum Streptophyta; class Magnoliopsida; order Lamiales; family Lamiaceae; genus Salvia; species Salvia hispanica. The sequence goes on from NC_142697.1 coordinate 24,142,422, forward strand.
TAATTATTGTAATCATTAACCTAAAATAGCTGGAAAAATTGTCCGCACACAAAATACTAACTACAACTTTTATATAATCCAAAAAAAAAGTAATAAGTACAAAAACGTTAGGAATCAATCATTTGAAAACTCGACTTTCAAAATATTTCCTTTCTCTCTTATCTAATGATACAACATACAAACATATAATGAAATTTGTGAACCTTATTTGTGAAATTGGAATAGCCGATAGCTGAAAAAAGTCTGGGAAGGGAAAAAATTTCTTCATATCGTTTTGAAACACTTAAAATTGACTTGACTTGCAATCACGCGTTTATTCAGGAATACAATGGTTATCTAATCACCCAATTAGGTCAAAGCTTTTGATTCGCACTAATTTGCTCAATCAATTTAGTTTGGGATTTCTAACTTTATATAATAAACACTCTCTGTTCTTTCTCCGACTCAGTTAAATAGAAGAAAAAAGCTAAATACACTTTTTAAATCTAATTTAGAATATTGATTTAGGTATACATGGGTGATAATCAACATTACTAGATAGGCATATTAAAATTAGCTGAACAAGTAAATAACTGGAATTAAACCATTTTCATGTAATTGCAAACTAGCTAAAGTTACCTGTAAAGGGAGAGGTAAATGGAGAGGTAAAGTTCTATAACTACCACATTTACTTTTTATTCATGAAAAATCATTTTTCAATGGGAGAGGTAAATGAAGAGGTGTTATACCTTTTCTCATTTTGAAGAGTTATCTTTACCTCTCCATCAATGGAGAGGTAAATTTTATAACTACCATATTTGTCTTCTTTTCATAAAAATCATTCTACAAGGAAGAAGGTATTTGAGAAGGTATCACACTTTATGTTTTTTAATGTATTTTGTACTACTATTATTTTATATTTAAAAAATCATTTACCTTTCTATATACTCCCTCCGTCCGCGAATAGGAGTCCCGGTTGGCCATTTTCATCCGTCCGCCATTAGTAGTCCCGGTTAGACATTTTATCTTGGGAGTATAAAAAATGACCTCATTGTTCCCTTAATTTAGAAGCTGCAATTAATTTTAATCCACTTTGATTGTAATTTCTCACTCTCTCTCTTAATGTTAGATTTCATTATTCCAAAGAATAAAGCAAATAATAATATAAATGGGTCCCACATTCCACTATCACACACTTTAATTATTAGAGCATCTCCAATGCCGGCTAGCCGATCCGCGTCGCTAGCCGGTCGGCTAGCCGAACCATTGGAGCAGGCGAGCGAGAAATCGGCGAAATTTTCGGCGTGGGCTGGCCGATTGCGTGGCGCTGGTCGCCATTGTGGCGACCCGATCGGCCAGCGCCGATTTTTGATTTTTTTTTTTAAAAACCTATATAAACGCGATTTTAGTTTCATTTTCATTTGCACCACTTGTTTTAACGAGTTTTCTCTCTCTCTAACTTTGTGTACAAGAGCATCATCGAGCGATGGATCACAACAACGAGTCCAACGATGGGTAGATGGGCCCAGGGTTTAACGTCCCTTGGAATCAGCTGATGGGGATGATGGCCGGAGCGCCAGGGGGTGGGAACATGCCGTGGGGTATGCCGGCAGCGGACAGGCCAGCGACGGGCAGGGGTGGGGAGGTATGCCCCCGATGCAGCAGCAGATAATGCAGCAACAGATGATGCAGCAAATGATGGGTATGCATCCCGGAATGCAGGGGTCACTGGGAGGGGACACGGTCTATCGTCCCTCTCTGGATTTTTTTACGGCTTCGTCTCACACGTCGACCCCAGTGGAGACGCAGTTCACTGGCGATGACCTTTTGTCATTGCATGACATGGGGATCGATCTCGGCGATCCGGACACTCCTGTTCCAGCGGGGCGGGCCGCGGCGAAGAAGAAGAAGACGAGGGGGAAGGCCAAGGCGGTCGGCGAGTCGTCGCAGCCCGTTGTTGACGACACCCCCGGCCGGAGGAAATGGACGGAGGATGAGCATGCCGGGGTGGCCAGGGGTGGTTGGAGGTGTGCGACGATCCGCTGGTTGCGAACAACCAGCGGGTTGTCAACATGTGGGCGAAGATTAGAGCTGCCTACAGGAGGCACTGCCCGCACGGGAAGGACTTCAGCGGGGAGGAGGTGCGGAAGGGGTGGGAGCGCATCAGGGCCGCGGTCGGCCGTTTTTCGGCGTTGTACGCCAACGCCTTCCGTCAGCTCACTAGTGGGCAGAATGAGGAGGACGCCCGGAGGATAGCCGAGAGTCAGTTCCCCTTGGCTGGGAAGTACAAGGAGTTCTACTTCTGGGAGTGCTATGTGTTGTTGAAGGACTCCGAAAAGTTCCGTGCGGGGTGCGACGCTGGGTGGCCGAAGAAGGAGAGGCTGAACTATACCGGCGACTACAGCGGCAGCAGCGGTGGATCCCACGACCTCCCCTAGGATGCTGAGGAGTTTCCGTCCCCTCCTTCATTTGCTGGTCGCCCTCGCCCGGTTTGACAGATGCGGGCGCAACGGGCTGCGAGGGGAGGATCCCCCTATCGCCCCATGAGGTCCAGTCCGCCGCCCTCCCACCCGCCCCACTCGAGTACACTCTCTATTCGCGTAACAAAACGCAGGAGCAGATGTACAAGGTCTTCCAAGAGTGGAAGAACGCCACTGACCCCACGGAGAAGATGTTTCTTCACTCGATGCTCGAGAGCATGCGGGTTGATTTGGATACCGCGAGGGCACAGATGGGGGGTTCCGATGTGGGGTCAGGTACCCCGGGTGGCGGCAGCGGCGACGGCGACGGCGACGAGGAGTAGAGAGTGGCGGGGCTCGTGTGTGGAAGCCCTTTTTTTAAAAAAAATCATGTATTTTTTAAAAAAAAATCTTTGTACTTTTTTTGAACGAAATGAATTAATTTTTCCGTATCTGTGTCGTAAATTTAATCCGTAATTTAATCGTAATTTTAATGCCGTATATATAGTATATTTTGAATTATTTTTATTGCGGCTGGCCTATGGCTAGCCTAAATCTGATGTGGCAGGTGGATTTTTAGTGCTGCTGACGTGGCACGGAGAGAGAGTGGCTGGCCTATTTGCATTGGAGATGCTCTTACACTCAAACTTTTCTTAAAACCCGCACCCAACTCAACCGGAACTCCTATTCGCGGACGGAGGGAATACCTTTTTTCTTTGGAGTATGTTTTTTTTGGAAGGGTATATTTCACTTTTTGAGGAGGTATATAGATGATATACCTCTTTTATTTACCCTTCCTTGTTGGAGATGCTCTTAGAGTACTACCTCCGTCCACCAAAATAGTCATAGTTGCGTATGGCAAAGATTTAAATATGCAATTGGTAAAATAAGAAAGATGGGAAAGAGTAAGAGAAAAGTAGTGTTAATGGATTATGGGGTCCATATTATTAATAGTATTTAAATGTTTAAAATTTACATATTTAGAAATTGGTCGATTTAGTACTCCATCCGTTCCATAGTAATAGAGTCATTTTGTAATTTTAGTATGTTCCATAGTAAGAGCATCTCCAAGGGGAGAGGTAAATGGAGAGGTAAACTAATATAACTACCATATTTACCTTTTTTTCATGAAAAATCATTCTCCAAGGGGAGAGGTATATGAGAAAGTATTATACCTTTTTTCCATTTTTTTAAGAGGTATCTTTACCTCCCCATCAATGGAAAGGTAAAATCTTTTAACTACCATATTTGCCTTCTTTTCATGAAAAAACCTTCTCCAAGGGGAAAGATATTTAAAAAGGTATTACACTTTATATTTTTTAATACATTTTGTACTATTATTTTATTTTTAAAAAATAATTTACCTATCTATATACCTTTTTTCTTTGGAAGGTGTTACTTTTTAGAAGTGTATATTTCACTTTTTAAGAAGGTAATATATACCTTCTCCCCTTGGAGATGCTCTAATAGAGTCATTTTCTTTTTTAGTAAAAATCAACACATTTTTCCACACCTATTTTACTCTCTCTTACTTTATTCTCTCTTCGTCTCTGTACTTTTTTCATTTTCCACTTTACTTAACTCAATTTTTCCACGCCTAATATAATTTTTCTTAATCTCCGTGCTGAAAAGAAATGCTTCCATTATTATGTAACGAAGGGAGTAGTATCTTTTATGGACGGTCTAAAATGAAAAAACTAATCTAATTTTTGCGGATGATGTAGTATGAATTATTGAGAGAAATAAAAGCATATGCTAATGGTTTTACTTTTCACATTTGTCAAAATTGTGAAGGGAAAATAGAATCAAATATTCCACAAGCCATCAACTTTCATACTGTATAATGAATAAACGCGCATTTCATATTCAATTTTTTTGTTAAATCGGAGTAACTGTTTATCCCACTTAGATTCTACTTATTAATCAAATTGAGTAGATTACTATTTTATTTTCATATATTCCAAAAGTACGACTCGTCATCTTCACATAATACATATATAAATTAATAGAGAAATCAATATACTGCTCATCATTTGTAAGCATTTCTGAATAATTAAAACACATGGTATCCATAAACACATTATTGCAAGTTGGGGTAGTACTACCTAACTAATTTAAATTTGATACTATATGTATGTTTTTTTATATGATGGTGTCATTTTCATGTAAATGTTGGTCTAAAATGATTTTGTATTGCAATAAAAAGTCGGTTCGGCAAAATTCACGGATTTGTTGTTCCCTTCTTTTTAATTTAAATGAAGAGGACATAAAGGTACCTTTCTATATATACTACATTAACTTGCATGTAAATTGATCATTCAATTTTTATAATTCCCAAACCTTGTGTCTTCCCAAATTCAATCTAATATATTGTAAGGTAATGTTTTTATTGAACTTGTAGACATGAATATTGAATTTAAATAACTAAACGGTTGCATCATGTTATATTACAAGTATCTATCATAATTGATACTACTATATTCAATAATGAGATATAAACTATTAACTCGAATACATCACAATTATACAAATTAATCAGAAATAATATCACCACCCACTGACCCACCTCATTTTATACATACTTTTATTTCTGTGGAACCAATTACTAACACTATGCCCAAATAAGTAGATGTTCTGTTTCACGTGATTAAATAATTTCTCTCTCATTTTTGTGTGGTTTGTGTACGTTCGTGTATACGTATGTATCTATCTAACGATTAAACACACTTACATGTAAAAAGAGTAATTCACATTTCTTTATCTCAAATATTTGATAGATGTGACTTTGATTTGAAGGTGACATTTGCCTAACAATACTTGTCAAGGATATTAATATTCGAAAAGAAACTCACTTCGAAATACGTCTCTTCCAGTGACCTTTGCAATTTGTGCAAGATTTTTAAATTGCTATAATTAGAAGAATAACTTTTAATATTCTTTTTATTTACCTTTTTAAAAAATTATAGTACTAGTTCAATAATTAAATACGAATAAAACAATGTTATCTAACCAATAAGATGTTGGAATATAAACTTCACTAAATACGATGTTGCTTCCGATAATTGACCATTATATTTGATTTTCATTTTCAAGAGTATAAGTTGAACTCAGTTAATTTTTAAAAAATCGATGATATAATTGTCGACGTGGATGCACTATGTACTTAGATAATGACGATTTCCCAAATGGAGGAAGTTATTTGTATACTATTACATAAATTATGATAATAAGTTTGTATCTATAGCCGTTAATGAAATATAACCCCTATTGTTTTCTCAAAAAATGCAAAGGTGTAAGTATCACTTGATCGATTTTGTAGTACATTATATTCATGGACATCCCACAAAAAGACACTTTCCTAGTATCTTTTAAACAATGACGTATTCATATGATATCTAAGGGATCGACCTATTTCATCGCAAATATATGAGGGTTGAAAAAGTTCTATTAAATTTGGTCTTTGTGCAATAACCGATTATACAATGCGACTCTCCTTCCACTCGAGGTTATGGTTTACTTCCATTCTTCATTCTTCATCTATTATCGGTGACGACCAATGTATTGTCTTTGCCTTTTGACGCCTCCATCTACTTCTTTAGCAATTTAGTAATTCCGTATACTAGGTCCATCATTACTGATCATACACTATCTTCTTTATAAAACCTTTGTCTTAAAATTTGTAAAATTGTTCAAATTAAACAGAAAAACAGAGCCAAGCTAACAAAAATACTGTAATATTGTTCAAAGTTCAAACCTTTATCATCTCCTTCTCCATTTGTGCATAACATGCAAGAAGTACTACTACAATGCTTCAAGTCATTGTACGACTTAAAATTCGTGCAATAATACCGTAATAAATTTTATAGAACAATGTACAATTAGTAACTTATTTAAGCTTTCCCACCACTCAATAATGATTCACATGACAAATGGTGGCCACGTGGGCGGATTTGATTGGATGAATGATGCCTCGAGATTAATTGTTAAGCAATTAGTGCACGCCAGAATCCTTATAGTGAAATTGCTTTGTTTTGAAGTTTGTTCGTGTTTCTCATTCTACTATATAACTTTACCCAATTATATTTAATTATTATTCTATGCACCCCTAAAGTTGATGTGCGCACGTGCCTATGTTTTTGGTATTTCGCCTTTTGCATTCTTTTAAGTTTTACTAACTTTTTTCATAGGAAAAGAAAAAAAGAAACGTTTTTTCTCAAAATTTTATAGTGCATTCTTGATTCATGATTTGAAAATTAGACCATCACAATCTTCCTATGAAATCTCACATGTCTTCAAAAATGGAGAGGCATTTAAGAAATGTCACTAATCCGAAACGACAAAGAAAAAATAAAGTCACCTAACATAATGCTATTATCACATGATAGTACTACTATATAAGCTAAAGTAGTATTAATAATTAAATCCTTTCAAAAACATAGAAGACGAACCAAATTGGGAAATAAAGCCGGCAAAGGCGGATATATATTCTACACTTGTGATCTTTCATTAAAAAATTCCCATGTTTGGTTATGGAAAAGGAGAGTTGAAGGTGGATCAACAAACGCGACCATTAATTTATAATTAATCCATATTAAAATAAAAGGGAATTGTTTATTTGGTTGAGATATTTGAAAGAATAAAGCCTAGATCCGCTGCCTTTCGAGACAACTGTTCGGCGATGGAGGCTGATTCGGGCTGCGGCACGTGGCCGGCGAATCTGGACAGGTGTCGCCCCTCCATTGGAGGAGAACATCGTAATCTGTGCATGCCGCGGTGGCGCAGATCGGATTTAGGAAAAGAGCGCCAATCACATGCGCCGCACGTGTCAGAAATTTTTGTAGCTGCACGACGCCGTCAATCTCGTATGTACAATTATGAGAACCGCTCTAAGATTAGGTTTACCGTTTACTAATAAAAATTACTTACATACATGAATCCGTAATTTATTAACATAGTTTGAAATACTCTATTGTCATTCAAAATTCATATAACTTGAGCTGATTTGCTTAAATTCACACCCAATTTGAGTAGATGTAACATTAAAAAGTTATTTTGTTCTATTTATATTGAATTTAAATTTTATATTATTTTTGTCTCATAAAATATTTGCAGTAGCTATAATACACAAATACAATATAAACTTTCTATAAAAAATCAGATTTTGTGTAAGATAGAAGATGGTTTTAGAACTTTATTCAAAAGATTTAGTGTGTTGATGGAAAGTAACTATAATTACTTTGACCGATCATTATTTACTCTTATAATAACAGTACTGGAGTATTAAATTGTGAATATAACTAAACCGCGTTTTACTGCTATATTTTTATCTTGGCAGGCAAAATCCCAAAAGTTAAATCACAATTCGTGAACAAAGAAGAAAAGTCTACCAACAATGAAACGTGTGTTCTCATTATGAATTGAATAATCTTTTTAATTTGTTATATGGTTGGACCACAATTAGAATTTGAACTATATTCACAACCATACAGCTCTTTCCATTCTTCCCTTTCATTTTATTGGTTGAATTTCAGACTGGATTTGGACAATTAACTTTTGCAACCAGGAGTAATACCCATATTTTATTTGTAGATATTTTTTTTTGTGTGTGGGGCAAAAGCAATAGAAGAGTTTAGCCAACCGTAACAGCTGGGTGTTCAAATATATATCTGCACTAAATTAAATCAATTAATGAACTCTAAATTCAAAGACAACAGTGGACTGTTTAAATAACTGTAACAGTCCTGTATTCAATTATATATATATATCATAGCCACTTAGATTTGTGTTAAAATGACAACTCCTATTAAAGTGACACCGTAACACCACTTATACAACAATATGATAAACGCTACACAACAATCTATAAATTATTGTATAGCGTGTTGGTTTAAATAACTGTAACAGTCCTGTATTCAATTATATATATACATCATAGCCACTTAGATTTGTGTTAAAATGACAACTCCTATTAAAGTGACACCGTGACACCACTTATACAACAATATGATAAACGCTACACAACAATCTATAAATTATTGTATAGCGTGTTGGTTTAAATAACTGTAACAGTCCTGTATTCAACTATATATATACATAATAGCCACTTAGGTTTGTGTTAAAATGACAACTCCTATTAAAGTGACACCGTGACACCACTTATACAACAATATGATAAACGCTACACAACAATCTATAAATTATTGTATAGCGTGTTGGATATTGCTGGCCAAGAAAAATTGTTATATAGTGTACACCATATTGCTGGCTGTCTTTTTCAGAATTTTTTTTGGCCACGTGTCAGCTTATTATTCGTCCACGTGTATAAATAATTGGCTAAGAATTGTGGTATGATGTTATTTTAAGATGTGATAACACCCTAACACTCCCCTAGCCACTTATTTATCAAAAATAAATCTAGCTCAATATCACCAAATTAATATGAATAATATAAAATCCTAGTTTTAGATGGTTGAAACTCACTTATATGTATTATTTGGTAGTACATTTTTTTTACTTGGAAAATAACAAATTAGTGTTATAACAAATTTTATTTTACCGTAACTATATATTGCCATATTGGTGGTATATGAAAACAGACAAAAACGAAAATAATAACGCAACTGTGCCAGTCTTAGACAATTAATTTGTTGGAATAATTCAATTTGGTCAATTGTAACTTATGCATGCATGATATATAAATTAGTCATTGGTAGTGTATGATCGTCCAAAATAAGTTCAAATGTCAAGCAATAATAATTTAATGTGTGATGCGTGACGTTACAATGTTAGCTTATTCATAATTAACTAAGGAATTTAAATTTTCTAGTTTTCAGAAAAGCCTACGGAAATCTATGATAAATAGACTGAATTTGTCACACACTAATATTTGCAGAATATTAAGCTATCGGATATAATAATCTTATTTATTGATAAAATAAATTTAAAACAAAATATAAAACTTTAGACGCGGGGAATAATGCAGTTGTACATTATGAATTCAAATAATAAGACGCAGATGGTTCGATATTTATCGTCAACTCACTTTAAATTAAATAAATTGTTGCTCCATTATTATCACTATAGGTAGATGATAAAATATATTCTATCGCAATTAAGTCGTAGTACTAATTTTATCTACAAGTGTGAATCGACGGTACCGACCACACGCCCAAATCTTAATAATCAAGGATTAATTAATTTAATTTTGAAGGGTGGCGCCTAATATTCCAAGAAATCACGATCATATCGAAGGGTCAATAACCATGATTATCCAAAGTGTTGCTGCTTACAACTCTTTTTTAATCACCATTACGATAAAAAGTTCATGTTGTCTATATCATGAACGTGTCTACACTCACAAACATCCATCAATTATACCAATATTAGTAGTATAATAGATTTATCGTGAATAGTGTTTTCATTAGGATAAAAATTGGTATCATGGTACACGAGAAGAGGTCGGTGCATATCAAATTAAATTAATGAAATGCAGCGATGGTGCCCATTTAATTATATACTAATATATTGAAACCTAATCATGATTAAATGTAGGAGTTACCAAGTTCAATAAAAATCCTAGTGTATTGGGAAATAATTAAATCTCATTAAGTAATAAAACCAACATTCAATTTGGATGTTTCTTAAGTTTTGATTAATCCACCAATGTTGAATAAATCAAAGTAATTTGGACGACAATTTCATCATTAGGCACTAGCCACTTTTGTCATTGACCTTATGAACTATGACATAAATCGTGTTTTATGCGAAGAATGATCAAAATTGTGTGCTACTTTTGACATTGGTTGCAAATTTGGATGTTATCTCTATTCAATCCTCTTAGTCTTAGATTAATTAGGTTGTTTGGAACGGTTTTGGTAAACTTAATGATGATTAAGTTAATTTAAGAAGTTCGAACACCGCTAAAAGTATCACACCGTCCTTAGTGATTCTACACCCAATCATAATGTTTTCCTTTTCTTGCTCTCTCCTTTCTCCTTTCTCCTTTCTCCTTTCTCCATTCCCATAAAATTAAGTAAATTATAAATTATAGGGTGGTTTTAGAATTGATTTCTGATGTTCAACTCATTTCTCATGGTCAATGATATTTAACTCATTTCTCCAAATAAACGAGATACTGTTAGGAGAACATAATTGTTCAAGATTCCCTTCAAAAGATATTGGAGGTTCTAATCGATTTATGGCTTCTTGATATAATTATGTAAATGAAATATAAAAAATAGAAAGAGAAATACTATGAAATATAGATAGATTGATAAAGACTAACCCTTATAGCAAAAATGTTCAACAAAAATGTAAAAGTACCTTAAATAAAATTTAAGTTTTTGTCCAAAAACTTATGGTGTTCTTTTTTCTTTATGAAGTACCGTTAATATGCAACCTCAATAGTTCATATATCTATTTCTCAATTAACCCAATTTTGAAGTCATTTTATTCAAAAAAAAATTCGTTTCATACCGTAAAATTCGAATTTTATCATACTTATCATCATATTATTCACACCTCAAAATCTGTCTTATCAAATTCTTCAAAAAAAAAAAAAAAAATTTACTATCATTTTTCTTCCAAATTCTGTACCATTCTTCTCATTTGCTCCCATTTTCAACCAAATTTCCTCTCTATTTTCACTTTCTCAGTTTTTCCTTTGACATTCGACTAATATGAAGGTCAATAAAGATTTTGAAGAAAATTTTAGAAAACTAGTAGAAAAATAATTAGATGTTATGTACTAGTAATGTTCTTTTATATTTAGAAATGTACGACCTCAAAATTGAATAGTATTTCGAAAACTATAATCATCAGTCTCACTCCCCAAAAAAATTTTATGGGACTGTCAATGCATTAATCTATAACATGTTTAATTATTGGTCAGTCAAAGCATTAGTCTATATAACTCTAACATGTTTAATTTTTGAGTGTACTACGTAAATGTTATCTAATTTTTCAATTTCGCACATAAATGGTATCTGATTTTTATTTATATCATTTTCGGTACCCTATGACAAAAATAACCTTAGGTACCAAATATGTGATTTTTTTGTTATGGAGGATATTTTTAGAATTTCAATTAAATAGAATCAAATATGTGATTTTTTTTCTTCCTTTCTTATTTCTGTTTTTCTTCTTTACTTTATTCTTCTTTCTTTTTTTCATTTTCTTCTTTCTTTTTAGTATTTTATCTTCTTTTCTTCCTTTTTTTTTCCTTAGTTTATGTTTCCTCTTTTTTCTTTTCTCTTTTTTTTCTTCTTTTTTTTAGTATTTTATACATTCATCTAATTGCATTGATAATATAAATCAATAACAAAACACCTAATTAAATTAATTATTTAAAATAATTAAATCAATTGAATATTTTTAATTCATTATTTATACTCATTTTAAGGTTGAAACACCTAACTAAAAATGCTCAACTCTTTATCATTATGAATACAATTCACAGTTTTAAATTTTAATTAAGACTATATTGATTAGTTATTAATTTAATATAAAATAATAATTATTATTATTACTATTATAACAATATTATTATTATAATATTTAAACATAATTATAACTATAATTATGATTATGATTAAAAATATTTAAATGATATTAAAAAATAAATTAATTATTAATTTATAACATCAAAATAATAATATTAATATTGATTAATAATAATAGTATAAAGAGTGTGGAGAATGAGAAAAGGTATTATAATATCATTTTTGGTACTAGTTTTGTCAATGCCCAAAATATCATTTATGACACAAATGGAAAAATGAATTTGTTTAGAGGATATTTTGGGGTGAAAATTGCATCAGATACCAAATATGTGATTAATAGGTAAAAAAACGATATAAAATAAAGATCAGGTACCGTTTATATGCGAAAGTGAAAGATCAGGTATCGTTTATGTAGTTCACTCTTAATTTTTTTCACTTCCATAAAATTATTTAGTTCTTTACATCGATTCAAATAAACACCAAGATTGATAATAAGTTGAAGGTGTTTTTGGCCTAGCAAATATTCTTATTTTTATTGTACCCCCAAAATTAAAAGTTTGATACCACAACTCTGCAAGCGTGGAGAAATCGAATCCCACTTGTCCACCACCGCACCTCCACAGAAACACGTGTCGCCACCGACCGCCGCCGGTGTGCGGTGGCCCCTCCGCCACTAAAGAAGAAGCGAACATAAGCTGTAATTGGGCCCACGCCACCTCCTCAACCATCTCCCGCAAAATTGAAAAAAAAAAAAACTTAAAAATTAAATAAAATTCTGCAAACAAAAAAAGTGCATGCGAACTGCGATTAAAGCAAAAATTAAGAAAAAAATGTTGCAAAAAAATGTCCATGTGATATTTACCTATCCAATGATGGAAAATAAACATTAATATAGTAATTGTACAGCTGCCATAGAAGCCCAACTCCCAAGTACAAAAAAGGTTAAATTTCTAGAAAATCCAATATTACTATTCTCATTCAACAATATTAATTTTGTTTAACATTGTTTGCATGCTAAATTATCTATACTAATGGGGTAATATTGGTAGAGATTAAAAAAAATGCTAATTAACACTACTAGAAATCTAGAAAGAAAAAATAATCATAAATTAAAAAAATAATTATGTAGAGAGAGAGAGAGAAAAGTGTCGTCAAAAGTCCAAAATTGATGCCCCAAAGCCAAAGCCGTAGCCGAAGCCCAAAGCCTCTGGCTTTCATTGAAATGCAGAGAGAATCCATTTGATTTCAATTACAACGCCAAGAACTGTAACTGAAGTTTCTCTCTCTTCTCTCAATTCTCACACACAAACAAATACACACTTCACAACCATAAAGACATTAAGAAACAATAAAAGCCGGAAAGAAAAAAAGGAAGATATATATATTACAGCAAAAAGGAAAACAATTGCAAGCAGCGGGGTCGAGAAAGAAGAGATTTTGCACTCGGATAGCTTCAATCAGCCCTCTTTCCTTTTTCCTTATAGTTGAAATTTGTAAGTTTATGATTTATCATCTCGTCTATTGTTAATTCATTATTTCTTGCAAGCTATGTTTGAATCTTGTTCGATTTGCTCTATCTGTGGTCGATTTTTGAAAGATCTAATGTGAGGAATAACACAAGCTGTAGACAAACCAATGCAAGATTCGAGCTTTTGGTTTTGATTTTTGTGAATTTGTGGGCAGTTGCGTGATTATTGATCTGAATTTTTGAGATCTAGTGATATTGCTTCTGAGCTTTGTGCATGTTCCAATTGATTGAGACTATTGATTTATTTGCTTATTTTCGATGTTTCTGAATCTGGGTTTATCTTGTATATGCTTTTCGAAACGTTTCTTTGCTTGTTATTCTGTGGTTTTTTGCTCAAATATCGAGTTTTAATGTGTTTTCTATTCATGGGAATTTGGTTTTTGTTGATGGATTTGGATCACGGATGGCTAGGTTTTTAAAGTTTCCTCCTTTTTTGCCCTTGTGCAATCGAGTTTTTAAGATTTCCCTTTTCTTGAAATTCAATTTGGTAAGTTGCAGTTGGAATTTACACATGAATTTTGGCAAGTTTATCTGGCCTTTTGATCTTCTTGTATGTTTGGTTATGGTTAATTTGCTTCTGTTATACATTAGTTTTTTTTATCTCATTTCTTCTTTTCAATTAGGTTTTTCTTTTCTTCATCCCATTCTTTCATTTTTTCAAGGAAAAGAGCTGAAAAACTCGTGCTAATTTTGGCTTGTATTCATAGATATGCTGCAAGACCGGCCTTGTTTGGTTTCGAGGGACTGTAATTCAATGACGTGTGAACAAGAAAGCAATAGGACTATGCTCTACGGGGCTGACAAGGTCGAGGTTAAGCAGGGCAAGCGCCACTTGGAAACGAATGGGGAGGAAGATTGCATCGTGAAAAAGGTGTCCAAGCATTCGGGCGATCAAGTAGATACTGATTTGTCTATTGGTGGGATTCTAAAGTCGGTTTCTGGCCAATCGAACAGCCATGGACAAGATGGCGATGATTCAGATTCGAGTTCATTGATTGCTGGCATTGGTCAGGACAACTCGATTAATTGTCTTATACGGTGCTCCCGGGCTGATTATGGTTTAATTGCATTACTGAACCGGAGTTTCCGGTCTCTTGTCCGTAGTGGTGAGCTGTATAAACTACGGCGGAAAAGTGGGGTGGTTGAGCATTGGGTTTACTTTTCCTGCGAGCTGCTTGAATGGGAAGCATTTGACCCTATAGGGTGCCGTTGGATGCATTTGCCAAGAATGTATTCAAATGATTGCTTTGTCTTTTCAGATAAGGAATCTTTGGCTGTTGGAACTGACCTTCTTGTTTTTGGGAAGAATGTCATGGCACACGTAATCTATAGATACAGTCTGTTGACGAACACATGGACTACCGGAATGAGCATGAACGAGCCTAGGTGTTTGTTTGGCTCTGCAAGCCTTGGGGAAATCGCCATACTGGCTGGCGGGTGTGACTCAAAGGGTAATATCCTCAGCTCTGCTGAGTTATACAATTCTGAAACGAGAACGTGGATGACGCTTCCAAGCATGAAAAAAGCAAGGAAAATGTGTTCTGCGGTTTTCATGGATGGAAAGTTTTACGTAATTGGAGGAATAGGAGGAGCTGAATCCAAGCTTCTGACATGTGGAGAGGAATATGATTTGGAAAAGGGGACTTGGACGGAGATCCTAAACATGTCCCCTAAGCGGACTAGTTCACCAAGAGAAAACGAACCACCTGCTACATCTGGGGCACCACCTCTGATTGCCGTTGTAAATAATGAATTGTATGCTGCTGATTATGCTTCAATGGAGGTGAGCAAATATAACAAGAAGAGTAGGGTTTGGATCGTCGTTGGTAAGTTGCCGAAACGTGCTGATTCTATGCGCGGTTGGGGATTAGCATTCAGAGGATGTGGTGATCGTCTTATTGTTATTGGCGGGCCTCGTACTGCTGGTGAGGGTGTTATTAGAGTGCATTCGTGGGTTCCAAGTGAAGAGCCCGCGCAGTGGGATGTGCTTGGCGAAAAACGATGTGCCAGTTTTGTCTATAATTGTGCAGTGATGGGATGCTGAATATCTGTGTGTGCAGGCACCATACAAATTCGATGTTGTTTGCTTGTGGTTAACAATTGGTTCCCGGATGCACCCGGTTCTTGCTAATGGGTACTTTTCCCAAACTTTTTTAGTTTTGTTACATTCTTCTTTTAAAGTCGGACGATGATAGGGAAGATTGTCAGATATTACTCAAGATACAATTGAATGTTTCCATAAACTAGTCTTGAGCACAAGCTTTTTCCTTTTCTCTTCAAACATGATCGATATTTTCTTTTTCTCAAATGTCTTCTCCCACTCCTGGTGGAGTCCATGACAAGGTGGCGATGCATAGCAAAGAAAATAGTTTCGTTAACTTGAGAGCTAGGCATTTCTGTTGGCTGTAAGTTTTATTCTTAAACGAAACATAGAATTCAGCGTACTGGGGCTTTTATGGTCCTAAATTTCGTGAAACCGTCACAAAGGAAATAATAAAGTCTCGACATTTTTTATGGAAACGCAGCCTATTTAGTCTTTTGAATTAGTTGTATGCAGCTCTGTTATTGTTGTACATTTCCTTTTTTGATTCCTTCACATCTGTCATTATAGCATATCATCCTATTATAGTGTTAACATTATTCATTTTTCTAGGTTATAATGCTTATATCCTATTATAGTATTAACATTATTCATTTTCTATGTTTTAATGCTTACATTCGATTATAGTATTAACATTGTTCATGTGTCTATGTTTAATGCTTTTTCGTCGAACTTAGAATGTGTTGCTTTAATAATATCTTTTAAGATTAAATTCTCGCATCCTTAAAAGTAGTCGCTATGTCAAACCCATACGTGCATAGGTGAATTTGATGATGTTGTTTGAGGTAAACAACAGTTCGAATTGATGTCCCTTATTCTTGATCAGGCTTAGAGCAAAATATGGTTAAATTAGATTATGTAGCTAAGCTGCACTATTCTGGTATTTGTAACTGAACCTCATCTGTCATTTGCATCTAAACATGACATAAAAACTCTGCAGATGAACTGAACCTCGACATCTTTTGGATGTTTTTCTTGTCTAGATAGGTGTTGGTTCGTGCATTCATTGAACGTTATCTCTTCAGTTGAATGTAGAGAAAAATGTTGGTAATAGTTGTATTATTTGTTTTGTTTTATCACTTTGTGCTTTGCAGATATTGATTTAATCTCATCTGTCATTTGCATTCAAAAATGGCATATTGTGCATAAACATGCTATGTAGATAAGACTGAACCTCGGCTGCTTTTAGGTGCCTTTTCATGTATAGATAGGCAGAACCCCATCCGCACCACCTAATCCTTTCAATTCAACTCATGCGTGCGTGCGCCACTGGTGTTGGTTCACACCATTTATATGTGCATTCAATGAACGTTATCTCTATATGTGGATGTAGACAAATTCTCATCTGCACCATATTCTTATCTGTATGCTGAGCTGACCCTTAAAAGGGAGATGCTTTCTCTCTTTATACATTGATTGCAGATTTTGTAGGGATTTGCTTTCGTGCGTGATTCTTGCAGAATTACAGCCTCACAAGGCCGTTTTTGAAGCTGCATTTGTTGCAAAAGCCAAACTTGGTTAACTGGTACTGATTTATTGCTATGGTTTTTGTTGGTTTGTTTCATTTTCAACGCTAAGCTGTTTCGTCTACTTTAGTTGACCTTGTTAATTGCATTCGGTTTTATAGATGCTATACTTGTAGCTTATGATTTGCTAATTTGGAGGATTTATATACACCATGAGCTATTAGGAATTTATTTGGTGCCTAATATTATCTAATTGATCCAGTTAGGTATCTATTTTTCATCTTTGGTTGATATAGTAACATTTCATGGGCCTTCTTTACATTTGGGTAATACTATGTTGACTTCTACTCGTCAATGTTGTCATAATAGATTTTGTTTTCGTTTAAAGGTTTTTATGTTAGCTTGTGGAAGAAACGAGTCAGAATTATTCTTGATATTAAATGGTGTGTTCGTATTTTTGTCTTGTTTGCATCCATATGTCCTGATTAAATTTGATTGGAATTAATCACACTTTTCATTTATAATCTATTGTTGATTAGATTTTAATCATAATCAGGATTTCGTTCTCGTGTATTTGGATGCGCTAGTGCGTGTCTCCGTTATTTACATTGTTTTGTGTACGAGTCTTTATTCGGTATCCCGATGCTATATTTCTGTTCTTATATAGTGCAATTCCGATGACACCGACGACAGTAACGAGTAAGAGTTATTGGTCGCTAAAATCATGAAATTTGGCTGGAATTTATTACTCTTATGAAATTGAATTGGGCCCTAACAATATCTATCTGTTTTATATAATGGGCTCGATAAATTGGGCCCTATCAATATGTGTACTTTAAAATGGGCCAGCAAATAGGGTCCAAACAAATCAATGCTGATTCAACCAACAAATATTTCAAATACACTAATTCTTGATATTGGTCTTTAAAAAAAAGAGGAAATGAATTAGTTATAGAATTAAGGATCTAGCATGAAACGAATTTCTTATTCTCGAATTTAATCAATAAGTAATAATTTTAACCTAATTCTTTTTTTGAAATACACTAAACTTTTCAAAATTATTAAGAGGGTCCATGGGCACCAGTGGCCACCCTCCGCTTTGCTTATTGAGGATATTTAAATTTACATTGTAATTATAGGAAGCATCCAGTTTTTCTTATTGAGAATAAAATAAATTTACAAACTCCATATATGGATTTTACTGATCTTAAGAGTGAAACAAAAAATTTATCCTAAATTACAGTGGACTATAAAAACAGAAATAAAGAATGATCATGAGATTAACACTGTAATTAGCCCCTATTGATTTATGTAATCGTAATTTTTTTGCCTAAAGTTGCCAAGTAATAAAACACGATCAATTGGGGTATAGAGTGATGAAATTACACTACAAAAAACTTAAATTTTTAAGGAAGAAAAAATTGAGATGCCATTACTTGTGTTGGAATGTTTTGAAAAATTACAACAATTTAGGGCGTAAAAGAAAATGTTCCTAAATTAAGGATAAATTAACTTAATCTTATGACACTTCCATTTGCGTCCTCTAATTTGACAACAATTTTGAGGCGCTAATGATATATTTAGAAACATGAATTAATGGTATTATTTAATTTGTAGTATTAAAAAATATCCTTAATGAAACAATGAAAAGGAGACAAGTACTAAAATATGATCAATTAATTTGTAGTATTATTTAATTTGGGGATTTTGATGATTAGTAAAAATAAAGAGTACCATAAAGTTGACAATACTAAAATATGATCAATTATTCCTGCTCTGTGTGCGCCCATATAACCTCTTTTATGCTGCGTCATATCCTCCCAAATCTTCACCAACCAATTGAATTGCTTATTTCCTATGGTTGAATTATCTTAAACAAGGCAACTAGCTAATTGAGATATCAATTTTAGTGACATTTTATTACTAGTAGAGTATTATTAATTACGAGAACGGCTATGATGGCTTTTAGTGCCCAAGTTGCGTATAACCTTCGAATTTCGATATGTTGCATATGCATATCTCGATCGAATGATATATTATTCCCTATATTTTATTAGAAGATTATTTAATAACATCTACAAAATTTATGTTGAAAACCCTCTCGAGTCGTTTAAAGCCCAATATAGCTACTATGTGAAAAACCTTTTATGGAGTATTTCAGTTGTAATAATTCAAACAAAATCAAATAAAAAATAATACCCATATCACTCACGGTCACGGAGTAATTTCAAAACCAATAATTAAAAATATGTTTATTTTATTTATTACTCCATAAAAATCTAGTAATACCACTAATTTACTCCCCCTGTCTAATAAATGTTGACACTATTTCCATTATAGTGTGTCTCTCTCCTACTCTGTCAAGTATGCATTTCAAATTAGGTCATTTTAAAAGTGTTTATTTTTATGGGACGAAAGAGGTATTACTAAGTTTAAAAAATTAAAAATCTTTAAGGGCATCTTCTTCCCTTTTAGTTGGAACCTCCAAAACTGGGAACCATTATACTAAATCAACGTTAATTAATAGGTTGATAGATCTAAATCTTTTTTAAACAATGTAATCAAAGATGGGCTGTAAAGAAGAATAAGTTAATGTTATTCCACGTCTTCCAAGCATTTCTTTTAAGCTAATTTAAGCTTTTCCAATGGCCCATAAACTCGTGGATTGTTCAGTGTTGGCCTTTTTCAAATCTCCAAGATTAACCTAAGCAACATTAATTATTAAGAAGGATTAGGCATTTTTTTAGCGTTGGTCTTCACTTTTCAGATTTCTGGTTGTCTGGCTTTATCGATTGATTCGTCAAGTAATTAAGATATTGTTATGTGTTGCCAAAGAATGAAAAAATTAGTGCAACTTGAGGTTTAGTATGATAAATATAGCAAATATTTCTATAGATATATTCGTCTAATTAATTAACATATTTTGCTTGAAGCATGTATATCTAATAGTAAGATGTTAAAGAAAAAAATGAAGGGACTTCTTCTAACATTTTAGAATATAAATAAGGACTTATAAAAAAGCAATGAAATTGGACGTAATTAATGGGCGTTCAGAGAATTTCTGAAAAACAAGACTTGTGAATCTTAGATGAAGTCAATCATCCAACTAATATATTCAACTTAAAATTAACAAAGAATCTGACGAAGATGGACCACCAATATATGCTAATTAAGTGGCGAGGCATAAATCTTGCTACATATATAAATTAAATTTGAGAAACATATGATAACAACCCATTCAATTTTGGGGAAATTGCTATCTAAAACAAAAGAAACTATTTTAATATTAATAAATTACCGCCTTTTTCAAAAAATAAAATTTAAAATGAGTATTATCGTATCACTGTTGCAAAATGATAGTAGTAGCAAATTATATTCGAACATTGACTAATACTACTATAATTGTATAAATTAATCAAAATAATATATACAAATTAAAGTCATGTATATAGCGTTTGGTTGTTTTAGAACGGAATATGAGAGTCGTCTATTACTTGGTCATTAATTTAAATTTAAATGTTGATGAAGAAAACTTTAGTGTTTGCCTCCAACTATGACTTATTTCAAATAAGCCATTTTCTGAAATAAATATCTTGACCTTTTATAGGAAACGTTCAAGTCAATGAGTAAAACATGACATTCTTAGAAGAAATGTGTAACCACTAGATGAAATTGAGGTGGACTTTGAATTTGTGTATAGCAATCAGAACTAATGCAAGAAAATAGTGGGTGATCAACTAAATTAAGAATTTAAGAGTAAACAACACTGCAGGTTAAGAGTTTGAAAATTATATTGAAAAGTTAGACCTAATTAATGAAATTTCACGCGTTTATAAAAATTGTAAGAAGTTTTAGGGGAAAAGCCGAATATGATAATAATATTATAATATGATTTTCATATTTCTAAGGCAAAAGATTATTACTACTATTGATATTCCAACCTGAGCAACTTCCAAGTACAGAAATACGAATGTTTAATACTAGTAAAACACAATAAATTGATCGACTTGATAATGAGTACCATAAGTGCATGCTAGACATATTAAATTAACACAAGATAATTAATTAAGATGTGCTTTAAGAGGAAAAAAAGAGAGAAAGATGTGCTTTAAGAGAAAGATATGCTATCTCACTCTTTTGAGTTGTTAAATAATCCATTTTTTTTAACTAGTTCGCTTCGAGTCTCAGCGGGCCGAGCTAGACTTTGATGGCCTAACATAACCTTATTTTATCTACCAAATAGCCAAATAACTCATATAACACATATATCTTGGCCTTATCTAGACTATCAAACAAGCACTAACGATTTAATTAGGAGGAAAATTACCATTATATATGTTGTCATTCTCATTAAATAACCCCAACAAACGTACAAAGCAGTACATTTCACACAGAAATACAGAGATAAAATTAATATGTCTTGTATAAGACTATTTCATCATGTAATGAAACTAGTAAACATTTGGAATTGAACATATATATCAATAATATAAAACGATATATTTATAATTTTATTCCTGTTTATACCTATAAATTTTGATTTGAATCTTGATTAGTACCCAATATGATAGTCACACTCAAATTATCGCGTAGTTTGAAAATTTTCAAGGCTATATATTCACATTAAAGTTGATATTGGTTATTATTTATCAAATAACAAGGGTGATTAGTTCAAACATGATAGAACTAAAAAGTGATTTGTTACAAACTTGTCCTCAAATTCCTACCTAAAAATAATCTAAAACTCCTCAATATGAAACACTTCGTAGGACAAATTTAATAACCCGATAAAATAATACACGATATATCTAGTCAATCACAAATACAAAAATTCTATACAAAAACACTTTTTATTATTGTGGTTGGCAAATCACACCACGTATCCACATGTTTGGGAAGTAAATTTTTATTCCAAAGTTTGTCATAATCCAAACAAAAATAATTAAATAAATAAAATAAAATAGAATGGATCTGAATAAATACGAAAAACTGTCTATAATTTCAAGTTCCACCGTCAAAGCCGCTCCACACGTATTTGTTTCCATTTAATTCAAGTCTTGTAAGTTCTTTGTTTTTCATAAAGGCAATAACTTTAAACAAGGACTGAAAAAGACATAGCAAAAAGACGACATAAAAAAAAAAGAGGTGTACTAGTACTATACAATAATACAAGGACTACTCACAAGTAACAACTGGGTTTGTACAGACTTATTTTATTCAATGAAAATTAATTTTCATACACACACCTCCCCAACCAAACCTACCCCCTTAATTTTATCGTATTCCTAATACTCATTCAATTTCCATCAGTTTCATAGATATTGAAATTTAAATTGCAATTATCTTAATTTAAACTATACTTAAAAATTACAAATATAAATAGTACTAGGTTGAGATCTGTATAGTACTCGTACTTGTAAACTAAATAAGGAGTACAATATTTTTTAGTTTTCCAAGGTATTCCTATTATCGACGGCTAAAGAAATAATCTATCGTTTCAACAGTCATGACACTAAGCGGAAAGGACTCGCAAATTGGTTGTTCCGTTCATATAGACAGGGATCAAACTCCTGACCTCATGCTTAAAAGGCATGACGTGAACCGCCACGCCATCCATAATTGTTCAAATGCTATACGTTGTTATAGTAATACTCCACCAGTCCACCTCCAATAATTAAGCGGTGATATTAAGCATTTTAATACTCCCTTTATCCCATCGAATATGATTTATATTCTTTTTTCAACCGTCCCAACAAATATAACTTCTTACATAGTATTTAGAAAAGAATTAAAATATTTAATTATATTTTCTTTCTTTTACTTTATTCTCCTCATTATTTTAAATGTTTCTCTTTTACTTTATTCATTTTATCTTCTACTTCAAAACATCTAATAACTTTTTCCAT
This sequence comes from Salvia hispanica, assembly GCF_029641045.1. Classification (NCBI taxonomy): domain Eukaryota; kingdom Viridiplantae; phylum Streptophyta; class Magnoliopsida; order Lamiales; family Lamiaceae; genus Salvia; species Salvia hispanica. The sequence goes on from NC_142697.1 coordinate 24,165,361, forward strand.
TTTCTACTTAAATTTCTTAAAATAGAGTGCATAAAATTTAATATCAACCTTGTAAAATTGTTATCTTACTCCGGACAAAGAGAGTATAAAATTGTTAAAAAGTTTTAAGTAAAGGTTGAAGTAGTATAATAAAGAGAAGAGAGAAAGAAAAGAAATTATTATGAAAAAAATGAAAAAAAAGTAGTGAAACAAATAAAACACAGAAAGAGTACGGGTAAATTAAAATAAAAAATTTGACTAATAATTACTCCATCCGTTTCATATTAGTAGAGTTATTTTGCTCTTTTGATACATAGTATAGTAGTGGAGTTATTTATTTTTTTTAGAAAAGTCAATACAATTCTTCTCATTTACTTTTTACTCTCTCTTACTTTTGTTCTCTCTATTTTTTCTTCTTTTATACTCCCTCTGTCCCATTAGAAATGAAACGTTCTCATTTTTAGTTTATCCCATTAAAAATGAAACGTTTCCTAAAATGGAAACATCTCTATCTCTACTTTTCCATTTCTCTTACTTTACTCTCTCTTCATTAACTCACAAAACAACACTACATAAAAACTTGTGCCGATTCTCAAATGTTGCATATTTAATGGAACGGAGGAAGTACTTTATTACTCCCTCCGTTCCATAGTAATAGTCATTTTGTCATTTTGGTATGTTTCATAGTAATAGAGTCATTTCTTTTTTCAGTAAAAGTTAACACATTTTTCCACACCTACTTTATTCTCTCTTGCTTTTTTGCTCTCTTCACCTCTCCACCTTTTTCATTTTCCACTTTATTCTCCCTTTACTTGACTCAACTAACATATTTTTTCTTAATCTCTGTGTCGAAAAGAAACGTTTCCATTACTATAGAACGGAAAGAGTATTTTTTTATTTAATACCACATTACACGACTTTTTTTTAATCTTAACAGGAATGAAATATATTTTTAAGTTGAGATCTAGATCAAATTAATCATAGTAGGTAGTACTAAAATTTGTGAAATGTCCTTTATTTTGGTATGACCGGTCCATTGTTTATGTATGGCATGCTAGGATAATAAAGTGATGAATTTATATGCATACATACATAGGTGTGAGCGGCTCCGAGTTTAATTGCTGCAGGTGTTGGAACACTACAATTTGCAGGTCGCTGTCAGAGATGAATAATTTAATGGACGGCTCAGATGCATCAGATCGGTGGTTGCGATCAACACTTGCCATAGATGGCCATACAATCTTGATTCTAGAGAGATTCATTTCGGGAAATGTGAAAGACCCAAAACCCCTTACCTTTTTTTATTTATTTCTCATTTTTGTTATTTTTTGGACCAGGTAAAATGGAATCCAATGAAATTCTTGCATACACCCCCTCAACTTTTATATATTTACATATTGTTGACCGCATGCACTTGCCACTTTTCCCTTTCACTCAGATTTTTTAAAATTCTATTCCCTCTGACATATTAGTGATTAAATATTTTCCTTTTATCAATTTATTCCATTAAAAATAAAATATTTTCTAAAATTGAAACATCTTTATTTCTACTTTTTCATCTTTCTTACTTTACTCTCTTTTCATTAACTCACAAAATAACACTACATAAAAACTCGTGCCAATTTTTAAATATTGCATATTTAATGAGATGAAGGGATGAATCCTTCCAAATTATTCGAGCGTTTATAAGGAAAGGAGGTAAATTGAGAATATATATTTCTCATTTAATTTTTTAAAGAAGTAATATACTATCGTTATAAAGAGTGAATGACAAAGGGAAGATGGAAAACCAAAAAAGGGTTGCAAAAATAACTCTTTCTTATATTTACATTTTGTGTGAAAAACATATAAATAATATACCTCTTCAAGATAGAAGAAATATATAATACGGAGTACTTTCTCAAATAATCTTTAAATAAAAGAATAAGTTTTAATAAAAAATACTCCATATAAATATGGTAATTAATCATAAATTGTAAGGGGGCTCGGCTCGTCCACGAAGGATGCGATGGTATAGGAACGCGTTGCATGTGGCGGGTGAACGGTGTCCCTCCACGAGAATGTGGCATAAAATTAATCTTATAGGAGTACTTATAATTGTTCAATTTACTTTACATCACAATTAATTACTTAAAAAAAGTAACCACTAAATAAAGAGTAAAAATTCCATGTTCCTTCCATACTAAGTTGGCATAGTGATTTGGTGTACCTTACCAATAATTTCTTGACAAATGGAAATTAAAAACACTCACATGCCACATCAATTAAACACAAATTCAATAAAACTAATTGCACAAAACTAAGGATGTCAAACTAGCCCGAAACCCACGGGTCGGCCCTAGTTACCCGGTAAAATCATAGGGTTAGGGCCGGAAAATCGCAACCCATATTCAGAAGCGGGCTACACGGCCTAACCCGTTCGGGTCGGCGCGTTGTGCGGGCTAGTCCAGGTGGGTTGCGGGTTAGCCCACGGGTTGAGCATTTAATATAAAAATATAATTAAAATTTTGGATTATATACTTACTTATATGAAGTATATTTGGTAATATCAATATTAAATACAACATTGATATTAAGAATATACAGTAATTATATCTTCTCTATCAAATTGAAAGTTAAGGTTATATAAAATGCATGATTTCCATTTAATTGTAGTCAGATTCATGTGTGTTATTAATTAAACGATATGTTTATCTATTTTGTTTTAATTTTCAATTGCTATTATTCTCTTGATCACTTTGATAATACTTTACTATTTGCGACAATATGCTTTTTAATAATTTAGAATATTGGATTTGATAGAAAGTAACATATAAGATTACTATTGACCCGAATAGCCCGTGAGTTAGCTCGAAACCCGAAGATTTTGGGTTAGGGCCATAAATTTATAACCAGAAAATTTCACAGCCCGAATAACTCGCACCCAAATAGCCTAACAACCCGAGTGGATTGGCCCGAACCCGAGCGGGTTAGCCCAATTGACATCCCTACACAAAACAGACACCCATTAATTATGAAAAGTGGCATGTTAGGCTTGCAAATATACTACTGCTACAATATATATGTATACTGGGGAGTGTTATATTGCTAACTATTTAAATTGCTAACTCTGCTAACTCATCAATACAGTGTATTAAAAATGTCAACACAGTTACGTCAAAATGTCAACACATAATATCAACATATTATATTGAAGTTCAACAAAATTATGTGTTGACATTTTAATGTCATTGTGTTGACATTTTTAATACACTGCGTTGATGAGTTAGCAAGTTAGCAACTTAAGAAAAGTTAGCAATTGATCACTCTCCTATGTATACTATTGTTAAATATGGAATACGTATATACTTCTTAATGTAATAATATTTCACATAAAAAAAATCATATTACATTATTTTTCATGTAAAAAAGTTACTGCTGTATATTACAACTCTTCGATAGTAAATAAGATTTTACTGGTGCCATTTATTCTTATTTTATATTTATATATATACAAAAGTTTTATACAAATGAAAATTATGACTATAACTTATATATTTTGTTAGAATACTAAGTAATCAATTATGTTTTTAATATTTTCTTATTAACATGTAAAAAGTTACATGTGAAAAATCAAGAAATACTTAAGAATATGATAACAAATTATAAGTTATAGTCATAATTTTTTTTTAATAAACATTTCGTATACATAAATATAAAATAAGAAAAAAAGTCTCACCAATAAAATCTCAAATTAGTACACTATTAAGGAATAATTTTATTTTCTTCACGTGAAAAGTATAGGTTATATGATAACTTTTTTATATGTAAAATATTACTCCTACTGTATTAAGATCCATATACATATATATTATAGTAATATATTGATCGTCAATTATATGAATGTAATATAATGCCACCTTCCATGATTAATGGATGTCTATTTTGTGCGATTAGTTTTATTGAATTTGTGTTTAATTGAGGTGGTGTGTGAATTTTTTTTTATTTTCATTTGTCATGAAATTATTAATGAGGTATACCAAGTCACTACGCCAACTTGGTATGGAAGGATTAAGGAATTTTTACTCATAAATAAAACTCTCTTTAAGAAAGAGAAAATATTTAAACATCTTTGTAAACATCGACTCCGACATCACATTTAGTCATACTACAGTATTCTTGTAAAAGGTACTCCCTCGGTTCCCCAAATTTTGTCATAGTTTGACCGGGGATGAGTTTTAAAAAATATAATGAAAAATGGGTTAAAAAAGTTGGCAGGATATGAGTTCTATTTTTAAGTATTAGTTTTATAATAAAATATAAGTGAAAATAAGTTAGTGAAATGTGAGGTCCATTACCAAAAATATAAAAGGTGAAATATGACAAATTTTATGGAACGAACAGAAATGGAAAAATGTAACATAATTTCAGGGATGAAGGAGTACTTTTATAATCCAATCACGGTATCAGTTCAAACAAAAATTCTTGACGCATTAGAAATCTTGATTATTTTTTATTATTGGTTAGCTAAATATACTCATCGGTGGAATAAAATTTGCGTTGTTTCTCTCTCGATGAAAAGAGTGGTAAACTGTACGTATGTCTGGAGACTGGACTAGAGGTGCCCACGGTTCGTGAACCGGCGGTTCTGGTTTCGGGAAATGTGGAACCGGAACCGAACCGTGAGGCTATTTGACGGTTCCGGTTCTGAACCGCCGGTTTTCGTACGGTTCCTCGCGGTTCCGGTTCGGTTTGGCGGTTCCGGCGGTTTTCTTATTTTATATTTTTTCTTGCTATGTAATTTGGAATTTTGGATTTATACAATAAATTGGAACAAGACAGTGGATAATTAAATTGAAATAAGAATAATAAGGTGAAAATCATATCAATTTTATTGAATTTGAGTTGTAACGGATAAGACAATGGACCGCCGAAACCGCCAGTTAATCCCCGGTTTTGGTCAACAAACCGTTTGCAAAACCGCTTGACCACCTGCATGAATCATCCCATCGTGTCAGCCTAGTGTTCCGCACCCAAATCGTTAAATCGCCGGTTCGGCGATTAACCGCCGATTTTCACGGTTTTCCGCGGTTAACCGCCGGTTTTGGTCAAAAAATCTTTTGAAAAAGCTGAATCACGGCTGCCAAAGCTGAATGCCTCGAACGCCTCGCCGTTACCGTGGAACCTCCAGATAACCGGCGGTTCGGTGGCGGTTTCGGTTCTTAAAATCTGGAACCGGAACCGGCCCGAGGTTCAAATTCCGGCGGTTCCGATTCAAGAAAAAAGTCACGGTTCCGGTTCGGCGGTTAACCGCCGGAACCGAAAACCGTGGGCATCTCTAATCTGGACCCAACAATCTCGAGTTCAAATAAAATTTTGATATTTTATTAATATATTTTTTATGTTAAAATTAATTATCAGTCGCACATTTATTTATTTTTCCTTTAAATTCTACTACTTAATTAATAAGGTGAATATGACATTATACGACAAATAGTACTATCTAAATGTAACCAAGAAACCATGTGACACACTTAATAAGACTTAAAACATGACTGTTTCCTACATTTAAAGCCAAACTTATGTACCTAAATTTTCAGACGACATTAAAATTCTGTGAAGTCGAGTCACGAAAATTGAAATGAGTGTATAGTTATTAGAGGTGGAGAGACGGTTCTAGGTTCTCGGTTAACCGAGAATTGAATTTTATTTTTTTGGTTCTCGGTTAACCAAAAACCGAAAAATAAGGTTAAGGTTCGGTTTCGATTAGTAGGTTTTAGATTTAGGCGGTTCTCGGTTCTAACCGAGAACCGAAGAATCACGTTGATTGTTAATTTTAACTATATTCATTTTAATTTATCAGTAAACTTCATTGCAAACTAATTTTCACGGCAAACTAATTTTTGGTGTGTGATTGTAAACTCAGAAATGAGATAGTGACAGTAAATAGTCCCAAAGTTTGTTATCCCCATTTCAAAGATTGATTAATTGCAAACAAATTCGTTCTCCCCATTTCAAAAGTTACTGGTCCACCTAGTCACTAAGATAATATGATCATGAATAGTCTAAACGACCATTACCTCACACAAGCAGCTCCCAGCGAAGGTGGTAAGCTTATGTTGAATCTGTCCTCCTTCATTCACCCAGGATGAAGACCCAGCAACAGCAGGCTCCATTATTATTTTTTTAATTTTTACAGAATGTATTTCAATTGATTTCGGTTCCTTCGATGGTTTCCAAGACCCTGTCGGTTATAACCGATTGGTTCCTCAAGGAACCGAACCGACAAAGGGTTCGATTTCGGTTCTAGATTTTGGAAAAAATGGGAGTCACTTAACCGATTAATCGGTTCGGTTAGAACCGTACCGACCGAATCCCCACCCCTAATAGTTATATAGTGGAGGGGTCTTGTTAGGTTGAGATTTTTGAACTTAATTGAAAATTAAGATGCAATCTCAGCCACTCATTTAGAATACTATTTGTGAAATGTCAACAACATGTAATTTATGTCAACTAGGGGTATTATCGTCAATAGTCTGCACATCAAATGTGATCAACTTTATTCAATAAATATTTTTTTTTATATTTTTTTTAAAAAAATCATTTTTTTTGTCAACTACATATACAATTCATGTCAACTACACATCAAATGTCAACAACTTTATTCAATAAATACTTTTTGACATGAATTGTATATGTAGTTGACATGGACTGCACACATAGTTGACATTATATGTGTGTAGGTGACATGGATTGCGCACATAGTTGACATTATATGTGTGTAGTTGACATTATATGAATGTAATTGACATGGATTGTACACATAGTTGACATGAATTGTATATGTAGTTGACATGAATTGTATATGTAGTTGAAAAATAAAAAAATAAAAAATAAAAAAATAAAAAATAAAATTATTGAATAAATGAACCATGATATTACTATTCTGCCCTTTCATAATTAATTAATCCAAAGATATTTTTCATGTGGAAAAATCTGGACCACTCATTTAATAAAAATGAGCGACTGATATTGCATCTCATTTCTCAATTAGCATAAAAACTCTATTCACAATCCCACAATCCCACAGTGGAGTATCTATTTATTTTTATTAGTATACATTAGGTAGATCTGTGTTCCACTAATAAATAGTAAAGTATGCCAGACTTATGACTTGTATAATTAATAATAATTCGTATAGCTAGACGAAATGCAATTGTCTAGTGATAGATTGAGTATTTGTGAAGCCAAAAGTATCAAAGTTTGAATTTTTAACACTTTTATAGATCTAGATATCTAATGACATAATTTTTTAAAATAATGTTTATTTATAGATTTATTGCACAACCACGTAGGATTTAGTCACCATCATGTATGTCAGTATGTGTTGCCACAACAAATACGACATTTGAAATTTATAAATATGTCTATGGATTTTATATTTGAGCTATTTTGGAGTATTTAATCTACACAGTTAGGTCTATCTTTTTTACAAGGATATTCAGTTTAGCTATTTTGGAGTATTTAATCTACACAGTTAGGTCTATCTTTTTTACAAGGATATTCAGTTTGTAAGATTATATGCCATAATTAAATTTGTAGTATTATGTTTTGTTCATGAGATTGAATTTTATTACTTAATTCTAGATGGATAGTCATGTGATAATTAGTCATAGTCATCTTCCTCCTATTAATTAATAATATTATAATTTAATCTTTAATTATGTCTTGCTACTGTACTATTTTATTTAGAGAATCGAACACCACCTGATAGTATTACTCACGACTTATAGTAGTATAACTCAATAGGTCATCCCATATAACGACATGATATATTTCATTTCAAGACACAATTATTGCTTATATAGTTATAAAATACTGGTAATATATATCCACGGGAGTACGAGTTCCATAAAATAAAACAATTTGGATAAAATTTGATACTAGCCATTCAAAGTTTAAATTTGATTATATAAGTGCTATATTAAAGAAAAGTATAAGAACATAGGTCTAATTTTATTAAAGTAGTGCAAAGGACCAGCATATACTTGAATGGCAACCACATGTTCATTTATGTATAAATAAAAACGAAAATTAACTAATTTGATATCATATATATATATAATCGTTATTGTTATAAACAAGCATATACATATAAAACTAATAATAATGACAGGCCGCACGTCCTCGTTAAACAAGTTACTAATAGTTTAACTTATGTTATGTACCTGGCTAAGCTAATAAATCCAGTCTTTCTAATTAATAAATCATACTCCTTCCGTCCCACTTTAGCAACCCCGATTTACTATTTTTTAGTGTCCCACTTTAGAAGTTCCGATTGAAATATTCCATAAATAGTAATAATCCACACAAATTCGACTAAACTTATTTCACTCACATTTTATTATAAAATGTATATAAAAGTAAGACTTAAATTCGAATTGTTTTTCACCAACTTTTCTTTACCTTTCTTAAAATTCATGTCGAACTCAAATGAAACTCCTAAAGTAGATCGGAGGGAGTATTTAGTTTCGAATCTCACAAATCAAGCCTTTATCATTAATGAATCACTCATTTTTTGAAGCATGCATGTGGGGTGTATAGAATAGCAAAGAAAGGTATCAACAAGATGAAGAGGCAAATATATAACAGAGCCTCCACTAAATTTTGAATTGATAATTAGGACTAGATCGGAAGTGATAAACTCAACTTGGATATTATTTTAAATGATTTATGCCCAGCAACAAGATAATTTATCGAGTATATGAATAGCTAGAAATTGATGAAAATTTACCTGATCAAAGAAAAATCTGTTTGTCTGGGAAGAAGTATTATACACTTATATAGTGACTTTCGCATATCAAATTTTAGCAAGTACCTTTTCTATTTCTGATTTTATTAAATGTTACTGGTATCTTAAAATCACATAGCAACTATTTCATCCATGGATAGTTGGCATGAAGGACTATTGCCCGACTATATATGCAACTGTACTTGTTTTGATTTGTCTTGTAGGACAAGGTGAACATCAAAGAGAAACTATTTGCGTTCAATTCTATAGGAATGAAAGATGATCTGTGAGCTTTTTGCAATAAACAATTGGAACAAGTACATTACAGTATCATTTTTTTAGAAGCAAGTTCTCTGGAATACTCTCTCCATCTTTAAAGTAATGAACTACTACTATTTTTTTAGTCTGTCTTGTGAAAAATTATGAACTTCCTAATTTTAAAAATCCAACTATACTACTAGTAATGTGGATCACACTCTCCACTAATATTATTTTCACTATCATTCCTTTGTATATCTCTTCCTTTATCAATTATGCATTAAAACTCGAGTCCAACCACTATTCATACTTTTCAAGGACGGCAGGGGTAGTAGTTCACGATATTTTGCTAGCAACCATTCCATTTCATAAATTTGATAAGAAGATTTTTATCTCTCTCTTCTATGCTATCTCATGATTTAAGGTGATTCAGATTTAAAATTATCTTCTAAAACATTAATGCGAATGAGGACCTTAAGGACACGTGAAGAAACTCATATTTGGAGATTGACTTAGTAAATAAAAGGTGGGTGCCATATTTTCCCTTTCCACATGACACATATGTGAAAATGTAACAAATGTATAAGATGGTCAAATATATTGATCGTTAGAACAATATCAATTGTGGATTGTTGCTTGCTCTTGTTTTTTTTTTTATGAGTTCAATTAATAGGATATACCTTGCTGTTGTTTTTAGATCTCATCCTATGTTTTTTAGTCTTGCAGCGAGTTGTTTTTGGATCTTGTCTTGTTTCTTCAACCTTAACAACAATTGTAGAAGTACATCCCATTCAACTTTCAAAATATTTTTAACTTGTATTGACTCTGTTTAAAAATTAGTAATCAAATTACCATAGTTCAACCAAATAAATAGGCACGAAGGAAAAGTAGTTGTTACAAAAATTAAAATAAAGCTTGGCACACACACTAAGGCCAGCCTTTAAAATAAAGCTAAGCAACGAGCCAAGCCTTTAACTTTTCTTAGTTACTCCTTTACTAGTATTAATTTATCAAAGCATCATCACACACGAACATCTTATTCCACGCATATCATACCTCTTTCTCCATGTTAATATACCCAATAAAATAATATAAATATATTGGGGGAAATAAATAAAAGTAAAATTCATTTTGACCGGAACTCCACCTCTCCCCCTTTCCCTCTCTCTATATAAACCTTTCCACCCCCTTCTCTCTCATCCATCCCTCTTTCTCTCAATTAGGGCTCCAATTACCACAACCCCTCTCTCTCTCTCTCTCAAATGGCAGAAAACTCTCCAAAACGCCACCGCGATGACTCAATCGCCTCCGATCTAGACGATTCATGCTCAATCGCGAAGCGCCAAAAGCCCTATAACAACATTCTCAACCTCCTCGACGAAGAGGAGCCGGAGCCGAGCAGCCAGCTGAGCCAGGATTTATCAGCTATGTTCACCACCCTCGAGCAGGAGCTCTCCTCCTCCACCACCACCACCTTCGACTTTGAGCCTCTGGCGGAGGCGTCGGAGCACTCTCAGCCACTAGCCTCCACTGGAGACGAGGACGAGAGCGTGAAGTCTGTGATGAGGCATCTTCTAGAAGCTTCGGATGATGAGCTCGGGATTCCGAACACGACGGACGAAAACGCCGTTGAAAATTTTAACGGCGTCGAAGATTTACCGTTTGCGTTTACGGATCACGAGCTGTGGGAATTTGAAGACGTGGCGGCTAATTACTATACTGTTTTACAGTCTGAACTTTTCATGTAGTAGAAGAAACAAATATTTAATTTATGGGTCTATAAATGACAAGTAGGAATATTTAGAGGGTGTAGAGGTAAATCAATCCAAGATTAGGGGGCAAAGGAAAAGAAAAATGGACAAGTTTTTAGGTTTTTCATTTTGGTCTCCACTTCTTTTATCTCATCTTTCCCTCTATTTTACTACTATTAGAAAAATCTTAAACAAGTAGAAGTTGGAAAAAAGCAGAAGATTTATACGTATCATCTAAATTCATACACTACATTTTACTTTTGGAGATGTTCGGTCCTACATATCACATTTCTTAAAATAGAAAAATCCCTCATTTTATTTTTGTTACTTTTAGTTTATTCTATATTTACTCAATTAGTACAAAATAATAGGAGTAATACGTAAAATCTCGTGTTAGAAAAACATATTTTACTTCTAATTGGATACAAAGAGTAATACTCCATCCGCCCATAAAAAATAGGGTACATTTACTATTTTTGGTCGTCCACAAAAAATAGAGCACATTTATTTATGGAAAGTTTTCCACAAAAAAAATAGAGAGAGTAATACTCCATCCGTCCACAAAAAATATGACACATTTATCATTTTTTGTTGTCCACAAAAAATAGAGCACATTCATTTATGGAAAGTTTTCAAAAAAAATAAATAAAAAGAGTAATACTCCATCCATCCACAAAAATTAGGGCATATTTACCATTTTTGGTCGTCCACCAAAAATAGAGCATATTCATTTATGAAAAGTTTTCAACAAATAATACCCCTATACATCATTCTACTAACACTACTTCTCACTTACTTTTTTTCCTTATCTCTTACTTTACCAATTTCTACATTAAAACTTGTATCATACACCAATTGCCCTATTTTTTGTGGACAGAGAGAGTAGTATCTTTTTAGATTAATTTTTAGCAAATACTAATAAAGAAATCAAACTAGGACTTCACATTGCCAAAAAGCTTTAATTGTGTTTAAAATAATAATTATTATTATTACAGATAATAATATCATATGAGTACGTGATACAATAAATTTGTTTTAGAAAATCGACATTACAGATAAAAAAGCACAAATCAAATCAAATAGGCATTTGAACCCAAGACAACATTTACAAAAAGTCGTATCATGTTTCGACAATTGAACTTGAACTATAACTAACCATATTTGGCATGGTTTCTTCTCTGTAGCATGCAACATGTGTTTCTACTTTCTTTTCTCTAACATAGCTAACACGTTTCTTACTATATTTCTTATTTAAAATGTTTGGAATTATGAAAGTCTAGAACCAAATTTCATGGCTTCCCGTTCCCCGAGCAGAAAAAGGAAAATACTATTTTTTTTTTCACCGTACGCAAAATATGGAGTAGTAGTAAATACAAAAACAGTTAGCATCCACTATAATCGGCGAGCGACCGGCTAGCCGATTCCCAGTGCTAGCCGGTCCGCTCGCCGAACCATTGCAACCGGCGAGTGCGGGATCGGTGAGAAATTCGGCGAGCGCTCGCCGATGCGTTCGCCGCCATTGTAGGCTGGCGATCGGCCAACGCAATTTTTTTTAATTAAATTTTTGAAACACTATGTATATGCGATTTTCACGTCATTTTCATTCGCACCACTTGTTTTAACGAGTTTTCTCTCTCTCTTAATTTCTGTACAAAAGCAATAACACGAAATGGATCACAACAACGTGTCTACTCCAGCGACGAGCGGGAATCAAACTCCCACGGTACCCGCAACTGCGGGATGGGGGCAGATGGGCGGCGGGTACTACAGCATGTACCATTGGCAGCAGATGATGCCGCAGGGCGGCGGGCGGGGGTTACCGGGCATGCAACACGGTATGCAGATGATGCCGGATTGGGGAGCCGGGATGCAGATGATGAGACAGATGATACCGGGGTGGCAGGCGGGGGTGAAGCCCGTGACGCCGGGGGGGGAGGGGACAATGTCTATCGCCCCACTCTTGATTTTTTGACTGTGTATTCCCACACATCGACCTCAGTGGAGACTCAATTCACTAGAGATGACACTTTCTCCATAGAGGAGTTGTTGGTACCGGCGTTCGATACGAAGACACTCCCATTTAGACAGAGGGAGTAGGTCAGGGAGGGGGCAGGGTCGGGGCGCACCGGAGAAGAAAAAAAAGGGCAAAAAGGAGGTAGGCGAGTCGCCGCAGCCGGCTGATGACGACAGTGTACGGAGGAAGTGGACGAATGATGAGAACGTCGTGCTGTCCAAGGCTTGGGTGTCTTTTTGTGATGATCCCCTCATTTCGAACAATCAGAGGATCGTCAACACGTGGGCTAAAATTGCAGCAGCCTACAAGAGGAATTGCCCGCATGGGAAGGCATAGACCGGGGAGGAGTGCCAGAAGGGGTGGGAGCGAATCAAGGCTGCGGTCTCCCGATTTGCGGGCTTGTACACCAACGCCCTCCGCATGAAGACCAGTGGCCAGACTGAAGAGGATTGCAGGAGGATAACGGAGAAAGCCTTCCCCGTGCCGGGGCTGTATAAGGAATTCACCTACTGGAACTGCTATCTGGTGCTGATGGATTCCGAGAAGTTCCGGGCGGGTGTCGATGCTGGCTGGCCGAAGAAGCAGCGGCTAAACTATGCCGGTGATTACAACGACGGTTCCCACGACCTCCCCGAGGATGTTCCTGTGGAGTCGTCCTGTCACACCCAACCCTATGTGACGTATGCAATTACTGTAAATAAATTCAAAATTTAAAATAAATAACCACACTTCTAGTACATAAAATGCACATATTATATAATTTCAAAAACCACTATTTATCAAGTACATATTTCAAACATTCTAAACAGTAGTGAGACCCTCTCACAGTAATGATGAGGATGAGAAGGTTGCCAAAATGCGTCAGCCGCCGAACCTGATAACACGTGCAATTCCTACGACCCATGTCAATCAAAAATTCCACTGATATCTTATTCCTGAAAAATATTAGTGGTTTTTATGAGCCATAACTCAGTGTATATAAACCTTACCTTTAATTCCACATCTCAAAATCAAACATATTCTTTAATCAATATATATAACAATAACCAACAAATATTAGAAATAATTTCATATACATATGCATGTTTCACTCTGTTCAATTTATTATTCTGTGACTGGTCAAGCCTGGTATCTGCCCGGGATTTCCATTGTATACGACCCATAAGTCCCTTATATTTATTTGACCTTTCCACGAAGGCCCCTCTTTGTATTGACCTTTCCACGAATGCCCCTCTTTGCATTTTGACCTTTCCACAAAGGCCCCTCTTTGATTTGACCTTTCCACGAAGACCCCTCTTTGCATATTTTCTTTGACCCGTAGGTCTTTATCATTGTATATGACTCATAGGTCTTTTGCCATTGTATATCAGATCCAGAGAAAGACAGTCACATATCCTCTTTAATCTCATGGTTCGAATGATTCCAAAACCATATGCAAACATGCCATTGCATCACTTACATATTTCTACCACATTTCGTCAAATAATTTCTTTACCATATATATAAAACATATACATTCCACCAAGCATATATCCATATCATCACCATCACACATAATCATATCATAGTCAAATCATATAATCCAATTATTCACTTTATTTTAACACCTATCAAAGAAGCATATAAAACATGTAAAATTAAAAGTGTGATTTATACACACCTGACTATGAGAAATAAACTAAGCTCCTGATTCTGATTTCTAACTCTTGATTTATAACCCTTGATCATAAATTTTTCGCATTTTTTTGTTCTTTCGTTTTTCTCTCTTTCCCTATCTCTTTTTTTTCATAAATATGTACAATTATATATCAAAGTTCACGTCTAACTTGCCGACTTATGCCTATTAATTAAAATATGATTAATCCAAATGGCATGTATATAGTGAAGCTTATAGTGATATGATAAGGTTAATTTCATGCATCGGTTATGTGGTGAAAAGCACTATATTTTACTGGGTCTAACACAGTTTTTAAACCAGGTGTGTGACAGAATCGCTAGATCCAGGAAAAGCCGGAGGAAACGGACTAGCGAAGGAAATGCAGGAAAGTGAGCAGAAGTGAAAGGAAAAGAATGGCTAGAAGAAGGGAGTCAATAGCTGAGGGCAACAAAGACTATCTATACCTCGTTGGGCCCCACTTCAACGCCTATAAATAAAGGAGCATGCACCACACGCAGGGAGACGGATTTTGCTCTTAGCTCACACACAAAAACACACACTTGGGAAATGGGAGTTCTGGGGTAGTTTAGGGTTCTAAGGGTCTCATCTTCCAAGAAAGTCAGTCGTAACACCGTCCTTGCGAAGGGCGAAGAAAAAAATCTACTTACATTTTGTTTTACACTTTATTTCGTTCGAACTTCGCGTTTTGGAAGTCGATTTGGTTGTTGCTATTTACCGATTCATCTATGCATTTAGTTTCTGTCATGATGGTGTTTATTTTGTATTGATCTACGTTGATTCTGTTTTGTTTGAAGTTTTATTTCGGCTGTTATATGTTAATCTCTGTTTTGGATAATTCTGTGCTTGATCTGGGGAATTCGGTTGTGGATCTGTATTGTTGTTGTTGATCGGAAGTTGTTTGGCGATTCTGTAGCTATGGGTATGTTTTTGGCCGGAGTTCGTGTCGGATGTTTGGATCTGGAGTGGATTTAGCATTGGAGGTTGGATCTGAACAGGGGATTCAAGTTGTGCATGGATTTTGAGTTTGCTATTTCCTTTCTGTTTTACTTCGTCTAGTAGCCGTAGATCTGTTTTGTTTTTAATTGTTCTTCGTTAAACTGCTTAAATCCAGTCTGCTTTGTTTTCCGGTAACGTTTCATCTCTGTTTCTACTGAGTTGTTATGCAATTTGATTTGAAGAAGATGATGTCGCTGTTAGCTAGTACTTTAGTTAGTTGTTTTTCCAGCTTTTCGTCTGTACTCTGCTTTTTCAGCCATGGTCCCCACCGTCAGTTTATTTCCCAGGTCTAGGTAATTTAGAATAGTTTCTTAGATCTAGTGATTATCTCGGTTTCCAGTTTACATGCATGATTTCCGTTTTGCCTAGATCTAGCTGTTAGCATAGCAGATTTAAATTCCAAGTTTAGTCTAGTTTCCTCAACCCAAAAATGCGTGGCAGCAGCCAACCCAAAAATAGTTCCCAAATCCATGAGCATGTTCATTACGCATCCATCTCTGTGGGATCGATCCCTACTTCCCTGTGCTAAATTTTAGTATACGTGGTTGAGGGTTTTTGAAGTGGTATTCTGTGTGTCCGACGACCGAGATCTTCCAACGATCCGTGAGTTCCTAGACCTCGTGATCTAGTGGATTCACTGGACCTAGAAGTCTTGTTATTCCTTACTGTGCATACAGTCTAAACAAAACCGAAAGATAGGTAGCTTCATGATACGTGTCACCCACATATATTATGGGATAAATATAAATTACAACATAATCATTTAATATTATAAATAAAAATATATATAAAAAAAGAGCTTACTTAATTAAGATATTTGTCAAAATTCACTTTTATAACTATATACATATTTAACACCGTACAAATGTATATGTTATGCACAACATGTTTCCGTAATTTCATGCACACTGTTCATATTAACACACACTTAAATTAAATATTTAGTATTTTAAAGTACACCTACACAGGTTTGTGTTAAAATGACAACCTCTCTTAAAGTGACACCGTGACACCACTTATACAACAATATTATAAATGCTACACAACAATATTATAAATACTACACAGCAATCTATAGATTGCTGTATAGTGTGTCGGATATTGTTGGACAAGAAAAATTGCTGGATAAAGACCAACAAATTGCTGGCCGTCTTTTTCAGATTTTTTTTATTTTTTATTTTTTTTTGTCACGTGGCAGCTTATTATTCGTCCACGTGTACAAATGATTGGCTAGGAATGGTGGTATGGTGTTATTTTAAGGGGTGGTGAACCCTAACATGCCCCCACCTACACATACACAGTTATATATATATATATATATATATATATATATATATATTTATATAAGGGAGCATTAAGCTCCTTTTACCCCTTTAGATACTATTTCCTTCTTAATATCAACCATTAGATTAGTATGATGGATGGACTAGATGAAACCCAACAAAATCATCCCGTGTTGCATTATTTGGTTCATTATGTGCATTATATGGGTAAAATTGTAAAACAATCATGAATTAAAACGGAATGAGCGAGATTTAAGCAATCCTTCCATCTGCTCACACTCTCTCTCACTCCAAACGTCACTTCCCATCAGCCCACGATTCTCAAATCGTCTCCCCCATTTCAAACTAGGAAAAACCCTAGCCGCTACTCAAATTGAAGAGACACCACCACTCCCGCCGATTTTTCGCCGTGAAAAGCAACGCCGGTCAACGAATCACAGTTCTAATGTGATTCCTTCGCCGCGTGACAATAGATTTGCAGTCGACAACAAGGCAGGTTTCAAAAGTTCTGATTTTTTGTAAGAGACACTTCTATTCGTCAATTTTCGCCATTAAAACACCACATAGTCGACGATTCACAGTTTTGTACTAAACAATTTCAAGATTTTCACAAGCGTTTGGTCGATATTTCTGTAAATCATGAATTTGTGTTCATTTGTTTTAGGTTTCTGTCGGTTATTCTCTAAAGCATGACATCGTTTGCATTTCTATAAAATTGTATCCGATTTAATTTCTGATTTGTGTCACAAACCAGGATGACGAAACGAGGAAGGCCTTTCATAAGCCAACCAACCCAGACTGCAGGTGAGCAATGTTGACAGTCTAATATGCCTGTAGTTGAGTGTATCTTGTATTTATTCGTGCATTGTTTGATGCAATGTGTACATTATTGTATGAATTGTTGTGCATTATGTTTTTAATTGAAGCTACATAAATCAGTTTGATAAAAAGCTTGTAAATGAGTGAAAATCGTCTGTACATTATTCAGTATTGTAGGGAGTTGTTAACAAAATTTGCTATTGGTTTAATATTCGTTTGTGCATTACTGGGTATACATTATGAATTTTGGTTGAGTGAATGTTACATTATGTCGTGCATTATTTGATGGAATGTAAACATTATTGTATGCAGTTCTGTGCATTAAGTTTTAGATTGAAGCTACATCCATCTGTTTAATTCAGATGCTATATGTACATTATGATATTCATTTGTGCATTCTTTGCTTGCTTTTGTACATTATTTATCAAGTAGTATGCATTACATAATATTAATGCGGTAAATTATTGATACCTTCGATTATAAACATGTACTGATGTCGTATTTTGGACAGCAACGAAGCACCCTACGTTGGATATTGAGGAAGCGGTTGATGATGTTATTCCTATTGCGATAGCACAAAGTCCACGAGTTCCAGTCATACCTCTAGGGTTTAGATATCCTCTACGTTAGGGAGTAGTTTTTACTGATAAACATAATGTGAAAATATTTCAGTGAATTTATTTACTCAGTAATGGACGATTTTTGTTCTGTAATGTACTCCCTCCGTCCCGGAGTATTAGACTCACTTCTTTTGGGCACATGATTTAAGGAATTGATATTTAAATAGTTAAAGTGGAGAGAGTAAAGTATGAGAGAGAGAAAAAGTAGGGGAGAGAAGAGAGAAAAAAGTAGGTGGAGAATAAAATAAGATAGATGCTTTTTGCTAAAAAAGGAAATGAGTCTAATATGTTGGGACATCTCAAAAAGGAAAGTTGGTCTAATACCTTGGGACGGAGGGAGTATATGTTTATGAGACGTTTTTGTTGTGATTTTATGAGTAGTTTTAACTGATAAACATAATGTACAAAAATTTCAGTGTAATGGATTTTATTTACTCAATAATGGACGATTTGTGTCCTGTAGTAATGGACGATCTGTACATTATTCACTGATCCTTGCACATTATTAGATACTATTGGTACATTATTTACTGCACTAAATCTTAAACGCATTATAAAATGAAATTTAACTCATGTGGTGGTGCTATAGCCTAGCCCCATAGGTTGCTAAACCCAAGGGGAATGAATTCAATTTCTTTTCAACATTATTCTCTTCAATCTGTATATTATTCACTGATTCGTGCACATTATTAGATAGTTTTGGTACATTATTTATTGTACCAAATCTTAAACGCATTAAAAAATGAAATGTAATTCATGTGGTGGTGCTATAACCTAACCCCATTGGTTGTTAAACCCAAGGGGAATGATTCAAACTCTCTGTACTTGGTGATGGTTTCGTTTGTGAGTGGGTTCTACAACCTAGCCCCATGGATTGCTAAATCCAAAGGGCCATATTCAACTCTCGCCAATCATTAAATACTTACACAAGTACATCATTTAGTATTACACACGTACATTATAGGCGACTTGGCGTACATTATTTAGTTCTACTTAGCCTAAACATTAATCCATCAAACATGTACTTAATTCAAAAATGAATTTTGATGTATGGGATAGTAATATGTCTTAGCCCTATGGATTGCTAAACCCTATGAGAATGACTCTAACTCCCTTTCCATAGTCAAGGTTTTATTACTGAGTCGGTACTATACCCTAGCCTTATAGATTGCTGAACCCTTTTGGGAATAGATTTAACTTCTGTCACATATTAAACCCATTGTAATCTACATTATTCAAAGACGGCGTATACATTATACAACTATAATCGTACATTAATACAATCTACATTATACGCTTAACATAGTACATTATCTGTCGAAAATTTACAAACTGTAACTTACGAAAAGAAAACACAAAAATTTGTAAATGTTCCGGGCACTCGATATGTACACCGGAATCGCCAACCACTGGCCGGAAATCGAATCGATCTTCTCCTCCGAATCGACCGCAATCATCAAATTGCAGGCTCTAAACTCGCTCGTGAAACTCAGCGAGTTCACTCGTGCCGCGATGAATGAGTTCGAGGCGGCGATCCAGAAGGATTCGTCGAAATCTCCGGTCGCCGGCGCCGGAACTCACTTCCTCATGATCGACGCGATGGATTACTTATCAAATTTGGCCGATTACAGAAAACCATAGATGTAAATTACACAACTAATACAATAACTTTCTACCAAATTTTTTCAATAATTCTCGGAATCGATGAACGAATTAATTAGGAAAAGTCGAAAAAAATTATCATAGACTTCAAAACTTGGAAAAATCTATTTTGCAAAGAACGACAACTCCAGCCAAACGGTTTACAAGTGCAGTTATCGGTATAATCTCAACAAAAACTTTGCTAATAAGAATACATTCTTCCATTGTTGAAGAACAACCTTCTTCCATTGTTGAAGAACTATCTTCTTCCATTATTGAAGAACAACAATAAAACGATAATATGCAGATACTAAACGAATTTAACTCTCGATAGAAATTTAAGAATTCAATGGAGAAAGATGGGAGAATAACCGCTGTAAGAGACGAAATATTTGTGGAATCAGAGAAGAAAATCACTGAAATCTTTTGGGATGGAGAGAATCAAGCACTTTCCATAACAAACGTGAAAGTGTATACCATAAAAGCTCTTTTCTACTTTTTAAATGAATTAAATAGATTAATTCAGGCCCTATTTTAGGCCATTAGATCTTGAAAATGGATGGACAAGATTAAAAAGGAAAAAAAACAAAAGATGGGAAAAGTATACGAATAGACCATGTATAGGGATATATATATATAACATATAATTATATCAATATGCAATAATAAATAAAATTATATCAATATGCAAAATGATGTATGTTTCGAGTTAGGGATGTCACGCGTCCCCTTCATCCTTCGCTCGCCGCACTCGCCCGATTGGTCAGAGGAGGGCCCAACGGGCAGCGAGGGGAGTCGCCCAGGGGTCCAGGAGGTCCAGTCGGCATCCCTCCACGTTGGCAAGTCGGCAGCCGAACTTACCTTCTACGCGCGTCAACAAACGCGCAAACAGATGCACAAGATCTTGGCCGAATGGAGGGAGACAACTGACCCCGTGGAGAAGAGGTTTCTTTACTCAATGCTTGAGAGTATGCGAGTAGATTTGGATACCTTCGCGGCACAGTTGGGGGGATCAGACGCGGGCTCAGATGTCGGGGGTGCAGCCGGTGGCGGTGCCGGCAAGGATGGCGGCGACGGCGACGAGGAGTAGAGTGGGGCGGGGGCTCGAGTGTGGAAGCCCGGAATTTTTTTTATTTTTAGTTAATGTACTTTTTTTATTTAAATAAAATTAACGAATTTTCCCGTATATGGGTCGTAAATTTAATTCTGCATTTTGTGTTTAATTCCGTAAATGTAGTTTTTTTTTAATAGTGTTGATGATGTGGCTAGCCTGTTGCTAGCCTATTGCTTGTCTAGTTGCTTGTCCTGATAATGTGGTAGGAGGAATTTTAGTGTTGGATGATGTGGTAGGAGGAGAAATAGGCTAGCCTATGGCTGGCCTATTTACCATTGTGAATGCTCTTAGAGAATGAAAACTTATTGTATACAAAATAAACTTATACTTCCTCCAATCTTACTTGAGATATTTCTTTCGAACACATGATTTAATTAAATCTAATGTTTAATGAATTAAATGGAAAGAAAATAAAGTAGATTAGAAAAGGATATTAATATAATAGACGACGAAATAGTAAGAAAGATTAGGGTAAAATAAGATACTCTCTCTGCTCATAAAAATAGGGACACTTTCCTTTTTCGTCAGCGTCCAATAAGAATAGCCTATTCTATTTATGAAAAGTTCTTCCCAACTCATAAAAACAGGTTCCACCATTAAACATAAATAATAATGTGAGTCTTACTATCCACTAATACTATTTTAATTATTCTTCTCTTTCTCTTTCTTACTTTAACAATTATGCATTAATATTTTTAGCACTTCAAATATTCTTATTTTTATGAGACGGAGGAAATAGTAAGAAAGATTAAATATTTTACTTTGTTACCATAAAAGGACTCAAATAACGAAAGAGAAAAACTTGCTATGAACAATTACTATTATTTCCTATATTGATTGTGAAGGCGAGTGGTATGAATTTGTAATCATACAAAAGAAAAGTCTACAATAAACATGATAATCTACTCCCTCACGCTCAAAGTTTTTTCATTTTTGTCTGTCCTATAAAAATAGACTATTTCTATTTTTGATAACTTATTTATCACTAATAATGTGGACCTTATTTTCTATTAACAATATTTTTTTTTCTTTTTTTTTTTCTTATTTTACCAATTATGCATTAAAACTCGTACCGGATCTCTATTTCCATAGGACGGAGGGGGAATGATAAATTTACAATCATAGAAAATCAATGGTTCAGATTATAAAATTTGATGAATTTGTCAGATTATGTATATCGATGTCAGTCGGATCAACCTGCTCGATTTTGGGACAATCCTATTGAATTATCAGACTATTCGATTATATGCACCTCGGGATACAACGATAATATTAGCATACGATTAGCCTTTCTTAAAGCAAGATAATAAATTGTAGATATCATATTTACTTTATTTTGGTGAATCTTTTCTTTTCCTTTGTTCGCCTCATGTTTTTACCCTTATCCCACTCAACTTATAATGGAAAATTGGAATAAAAGTTATAAAAGCTAGACTCATGACGCATGCCCACAATTCACGTGACCCAAAGTGTAGCGAAATGGGCATGGAATCCTTTTATTCCATTTCTTTTAAATAAATATCGCATAGAACTTTTTAAAGAGAGAAATATATTAGTACCTAGCGTTCAAGGATTCAAACCCTTGAATCATATTCTTACTTTGTTACTTATAAATTCATGGAGTATTTAAAATGGGAAATAATTTTAGATTTAAGTCTTTGTATCTTTAATATATTTGTATATTGATTTGCGTAACTGATACTTGTAGTATCTTAATTCTTACACACACATACACTAGAACTATTAGTGGATTGATGTGGATATGTTTGCGTCCCAAATTAATTACTACATTTGTACTAACTATATCTACAAAATAATGGGATGGGAAAAGAGTAAGCCGTGATCAATGAGAAAATTTGGAAGTCTTATCAACGTGATCGTAATCAATGAGCATATATGTTACTAGTATTTATGATATTCGATTATTATTAACAAATATAGTTATATAGCCTTTGTAGACTAAATAAAATCTTTTTCCTGATAAACTAATCTTTTGGAATGAATTTTCCAACTATTATATCGTAAAGAATATCTACCTCAAAAAGGAAACAGAAATATAGTTTCATCGTAAATAAACTAGTGAAATGGAAATGGCCTTTTTCTTATGGACTCAATTTTGCTTGCCCCTTTTATTCTTTTACCCTGTTGTCGAAGTCAAATTAATATTTAAAAATGAAGAAATTACTTCGTCAAAATCATTAAATCAATAAAAAAAAATAACATTTATATTCGCCAACGACCATAGCCCATAGATTTAGCATATGGGGTTGGGAATTCATTACGTTAAATATCACATATTAATTCTGGTACACCTTAATTTTGGTACACAACATTTTAAGTTCGTTGAAGATAGATGAAAAGCATCTATATTGATATATATTCGAGTTCTCTTTTTAAGACTGCAATATGGAGTGTAAAAATTTGAAAAGCTTTATTCGAAATTTTCTTCTGTTTAACCAAATCTCTTTGGATGAGTGAGGGTTGGAAATTGAAATAGCTTAATTCTCAAGGACGAATGTGAAATCCCATTTGCAAATTTATCAATTTGTAATAAACGGAAAAAGACTAAAGTGTGAAATGACATTAGTAGCCAAGTAGCGGCTCTTTTAAGATGCAAAGCGGAGCCTCGATAAAGATGGGCCCACAGACGCTGTCATTTTTTACCTGTTCCATGAAAATAGAGATTTTAGGAGGTCATGTGTTTTAATATTCTTTTCATCTCATATTATTTCCACATTTTATTTTAATTCTTAAATTTCAGATTGAATGTTTAGTGTATTAAATTAGTATTTTAAATGTAATTAGAGTATACTTATTTAATTATAATATACTCTATATTAAATATCCTAAATAAAATATTTTACTAATACATGAAATGAAAAATATTCTAATAAGTGAAATAGTCTAATTTAAAGGATGGTCAATATTAGTTTTTTGTTTTAACTACTCTTAACCCTTCCTTTTCACTTTAGCAGTCCCATTTGAGTTATGTGCAGATTTAAAAAAATATAAAAAGAAAGTTGGTGAAAAGAGATAGTGAAAAGTGAATGGAATATATTAATGAATGTGAGACCTATTACTATTTATGATCGATTCTAGCTGAGACTTCTAATATAAAATGAGCTAAAATAGAAAATCGGGATGAGTAAAATGGGACTAAGGGGTATAATAAGATTGCAAAAAATTATGAATTTATTCTAATTTTGAAAATTATGAATTAATTAAAAATTACTCCATATTTTAAATAGCTACTATTATACCCCCTTCTATCCCATTAAAAATGAAAATTTTCTTTTTTTGGATTGTCTTATTAAAAGAAAACGTTTTTTAAAAATAAATAACTCTATCTCTATTTTTTTCTACTTCTTCTTTTACTTTTTTCATTAACATATAAAATAATGATATACTATAAATTTCACATCGATTTCTAAATATTTTATATTTAATGGATAGAAATACAAGAACGTGAATTATTGACTATGGAAGAGGGTCTCAAATGGAACACGAAATCATGCTCAAAAAACACTTTTCAAAATTTTGAATTGTTTTGTACCATGAAATCAATCAGATAGGGTAGGTCCCACAGTACTGTATTTCCGGTACATGTATTATTACCGGATATTTTAAAGCAAATAATTGTCGGCCATGTATATCTTATGCTATGCATGGAGTACAAATAAGTGGAGTCGAATAGATATAGTGGAATTTAAGTGGAGTAATTACCTTTAGAGTGAATGCTAAATGGCCACATTATGGCCAGCCATAATATTAAAAAAATATTAAAATTCTGTGTACTTAATTTTAAATTGGTGTAATTTATGCATCTAGAAAATTGCAATTTTTAAAGACTAATATATCCTCAAATATTAAATAGTAATAGAATATATTGTATTTGTATCTTCAAATATACTCCTGATATTTCAATTCTATTATTAGTGATTATTTCTATTTAGCTTCACTTATTTAATTTAAACTAAGTTAAAGTACAGCACGGAGTATAACTTATCTTATTATTCAAATAAAATACATGTAAATACTATAACAATCTATTGATATAAAAACAATTCAATTTTAATTATACTACAGATTAATTTACTCTGTTTAATTATACTGCAATAATTTAATTTTAATGAAAACACATACTATTATATAATACTAATATTTTGTCAATATAATTCAGATTTAACTATTTACTAAATTTTATAACTAATTTTATTTATAAAATATATTTAACATTGGTGTTATATCACAACCTACTCACTAATAAGGAAATGTAATGCCACATATTCACAACTTATTTTGAAATTATATAGAAAATTGTTAAATTGATTTTTGATATTTCAATAGCTTGTAAAATAATGAATTTATATCGACTTTTAAAGTAATAAACTAAACGGAAAAAATGAAAAAAAAACAATGCATAGATGGACTAAATTAGAATGGTATTAATGAATAAATCTCATGTAAAATATGTAGCATAGTAACTTAATTTCTCCCTCTTTATTTCTGAGTATGCTATACCATAACATCTTATGGTGTGCATAAAATTAATAATTAAATCTAAATCTATTAGAACCCTCCATCTCACAATACTTTATCAATAATTTATATAAAATTAAATAATATAAAAAATTACTTTATTAATATATAAATATCATTAATTAAACAAAAATTACACAACTTGAAAAATAAAATCCATAAAGGAATCTCCAACTATTTACACTAAGCTCAAAGTGATTTTTGAGTATATGTCACACAAAAAGTGATTTTATTCCAACCATACACACCATTTTGGGTATATGTCTCACAAAATTTTTGTAGTAGCTTTATATTAGATGTTGTTCCGTAGAAAAACACAAAAATGAGTTTGAGTTTGCAATACGCTTGAAGAAATTTTTTACATAAAAAATAATCTTTTGGTGTATGCTTGGAGATGATCTAAGTTATAAATTTGTAAGTTCAAAAATCAGATATAAGAAGATATTTTAAAATATTCTGAATATAAATAAATTGTAGTATGAAATAATTATGATTAATAATTTCATAAGTGTGAGACATTATATTTATAAATATTATTAAGTATGAACACAATAAACTTCTACGACAAAATCGCAAGGAATTAAGTCTTATTGATATAAACAAATTCTCAATTTAAGTATTGGAGTACTATATAATACAAATTCTCTTTTTTCAATTTACTATTCTTGGTCGACTTATGCTACAATCAGTTTGAAGTTATATTAACTGAATAATCCCAAATGATAATTACGAAAAATGATTTTATAATTTTAATCAATTTTAACTACACTAGTACGATTTAATTCTAATAACATAATCTATCGTAATTAAACATATACATTAATAATGAAAATTTACGCAGCAACAATTATTTAATCTTCTCAGAATTGGATAAATTCTTTTAATTAATAACTATTTTAGTTTTAAGTAATTTTTTATTTAAAATACATATAATCATAATATTCAAGTAAGTTTTAAAATAGATAATAAAAATATTATTTTTGAAAAAGAGTATTTCACTTAAAAATATAATGTCATATTTTGATATTTAATTTATTATATATGTATATAATATTATAATATAATTTATATATAAATATTATTATTGATTTTTTGTAATATTTCATGATATGGTGGTGTATATATACTGATTAGTGTATATTACATTATAGTATTATGTCACAGTATACTGGCTAGTCAAAAAATATATTATACTATAAATTTAGATATTATTTTGTTTTTATTCATTTTTCAGTTATTGGAAAAAAAAAAGACAAAATGAAGTTTGATTTTTAAGCAACTTATAAAAGTAATGAGTTCTATAACTTTTACCAATTCTGTCTTTCTTTCACTTAATTATATTTTTGATTGATCTCTCATTAAATCAATCGATTCTCAATTCAATTTTCTATGTGAAGATTTAAATTAAGCTGATAAAATGTTGGATTCATACATAGTTAAACTAGATGTTTTAATTAATATTATATTGAACTGGTAATTCAATTAATCTTAAATTCATTTGAAAAAGTAAAAAAAGCAAACATATTACAATAGTAGTTAGATAACTTCATCATTATCTTATTGATTAATATTATGGAGTATTTTAGTCGTAATAACTAAAATTAATAAAAACTACTATTATTAAGATTATATAATATAATAAAAAATGAAAACAAAGTAGTGAAATAGTTGAGTACAAATTACTCGAAAAAGTAATGGAATTATTAATGAATAAAAAAGAAATAATAATTAAGGAGTAAGGGTAATATTGTCAACTGAATTATACATTTAATGAGACAATTAAACTATTAATATCCAAAAATACCTATATTTATTAAAATGCCATTTATGGCCAACCACATTATGGCCACATAGCTTTACCCTTAACTTTATTGTTCTATTATCTTTGAGTTATGTTCTTGTACTTTGTTATATGATTTTGCTTTAACTGCGTTATTCTACTTGGTTCAACCTCTTTTTTGAAAATATTTTGCTATATTATTTTGTTTGTAACCAAATTTAGGGTCGCGATAGGGTAATACTACTATCTCCGTCCACGAAAAATAGGATATATTTGCCATTTTTAGTTGTCCACGAAAAATATGGCACATTCAAAAAAAGAAAAATTTTCAACAACTCTCTCTCTTACTTTTTCCCCTTTTCCCTTACTTAATCAATTCTATATTAAAACTCGTGTCATTCACAAAGTGTTAATTTTTTGTGGACGGAGGAAGTAATTTACAATAATAGTAACTAATACAGTATAACTTTCAATTATGTATTAAAATTATTAAATAAAAACATAATTATATCAACATAACATGTAAATTTAAATAACAACACAAGAAGATTGATAAATTTATGTCTTTGTCTTAATATTTTTAACGTAAAAAATTGAAATTAGTTATTAGTTATTTGTGAAGACACACTTGGTCTAATATATGTAAAGACTAAGGAAGGATTAAAATTATGTAAAGAAACGAAAATACAAAACAATTTGGCTGCAAAACATAAGTTTAAAAGAACGACAAGAAAAAGTGAAAAAGTAAAATAAAGCAAAACATGAGTTTAAAAAAAGAATGAGAACAAAATGTCAATAATAATAATTTTAAAAATAATAAAATAGGTTTGTTAGGACAAATATATAGTAGATGTTTGGCTATCACTATTTCGACGTAAATAATCACACAAGCCTATGTATAATTGTATATCAATTAATACACACGTATATTCAACTCCTATATACTAGTAGTAGTAGTATATATGAGCATGTTAAATCAGGCATTGTAAGGTGGATAGATCTAATATTGGGATAAACTTCACGAAACAAGAAAAATATATACAGGATCGTGATCAACTTTGATTTGGTCATATAATTACTAGTTGTGGCTAGTCGGTATAGGTGATTTATCTTGCATAAAGTCGTCTCAAACTAATCTCTAATAATAGGTATATTATGCAGCTTTTTCTAGTATATTTGACTTTTATTTAATACTACTACTACTATTGTTTGTCTTATATATACGTCGAATTATATGGCTCGAATCAATTGACCCACTCTCTTTATATGGTGTATATAAAAAACTTTAATTAATTATTTCATTTATATTCTATAAATATATATACATATAAATTGCCATTATATATATATATATATATATATATATATATACACACACGTACGTATGCTCTAATCGTAGATTCTGACATAAATTTATCCGTTAACAGTGATTTTATTGTTTGATTTTAATAATTATCAATAATTTAAAATTATTAATATTAAAATCTACAAAATAATCAATATTTTCATATTTTTTATTTATACTATTTTTATAGGTGCATCACTCTAATAAATGAGGTAAACTATTTGATATTATTAGACTTCTTTCCCCAAAAAAACAATTATATTAATTAGACTTAGCTGAGATCAAATCGCTATTTCTTTTGAAGAAATAGAACTAGTACATAGTATTATACTTCTTCAAAAAACATGCTCCTATCAGGCTTGTTTCAAATCGAGTGGTTTCTATTAAGAAACGATATAGTAGTAGTACTATTGTAGTAGGACATATAATAATACATTTTCTAATAGATATATTCATCTAATCTAACAGCTAGCTCGATGAGGTAGATACTAATATTTGATACATGTGCACAGACAGAGATGAATTTAATCATTAAAATTGGATAAGCAATTAAATTGGAGTACTAAGTATAACTGAATTATATGATTTTTTTTTTTTGTAAAATGTAATGGTGCTTAACAAACTTATCATAATAAAATTGCCCATGTCAATGTAATCAAATAAAACATATGGAGAGTACTTCATTCACCCACAAATAATTATCCTATTTTTCCATTATGGAATAATCACAATCAATAGTTACTTCTATATTTGTAAGTTTTTAATTATACTGTCTGTTATATAAGATGATGAATCACACTGTCCAGTAATAATATTTCTATCACTTTTTTCTCTGTTCTTTAATTATTTTATCAATTTTATATTAAAACTCGTATAGTCTATTGCCAAGCCAAATGAAAGTATATTGGATTTTTTTTCATTATTTAGCATTATTAACAAGCGAAATATAAATTCTCATTCTATACATTTGGGACGGCAGCTGGGACTTACCCCATGGGTATGTGGTTGATGGAAAAACCAAATTGTAATTAAAATTCAAAACATGAGTTGGATTGATGGAGATGGGTATCAACTTTGTTGAAGCATCGAGCAAATTGACATACAGTTTTAACAAAGAAAAAAAGTAGATACTAGTATATATAATATTGATTGGGGGGTCCAAATAAATTAGCAAGAGTTTGTGATCTCCAAAGAATAGAGATAATGCTCGCCACTTGTTGTACACATTTATTAGTATATTGTCTCCCCGTAGAGATATCATTATCATCTTATCAATTCATCATGGACCATGCATCTTGATATTTACATTCATCACGGATTTAATGGTATTTTGCCAATCATCAAGTTTCTATGGAATTAATTTAATTTGAGGCAACTTTAGATTTAGATTTGATTCCATGTTTTAATAATACATTGTTGGTTTTATAATTCTAGATATATCATTAAATATATATTTTTTATTGAGATCAGAATCCTTTTTTTTGTCATGTTTGGTTGCCACGATTGTATAGGAAAGTAAAATCCTGAAAACAAGGAAGATAGTATAACTTTCCAGCATTCTGAATCCTAACTTTTCTTATGTATTTTTTTCTTAGGATTCTTATATATTTAGGTATTTAATAGAGTGAAATATAATCTTATACAATTATTATTATTAAATAAATATTAAAAAAATAATTTTAAATTATGAATCATACTTTACTTAATTTCATTATAATAAATAACTATAACACACTTTAACTATAATAATAATAATAATAATAATAATAGAATTTTTATTACAATTATTATCTTATTAAATAATTATGATATAATTATTATTAATAAAATATTATTACTATTTTATAAATTAATAATTAATCAATAAAGCCTTAATGAGTTTTGAAATTATAAATCTTATTCAATTATAATGTTAATAAATAATTATAATTTTATACATTTCTTTATGAATATAATAATATAATAGATTAAGAAAATTTTAATTAATTTATTTAAATTATCATTATAATAATAAATAAAATAATACATTATATTATTATGACTATTTTTGAATTAATAATTTATTTAGATAATTTTAATATAATATTAAAATTATTATTATTATTAAATCAAATACAATAAAGTTAAATTCTTGGTATTTTTTCAAACACATGAGAATAAAGTTGTTAGGAATCATATTTCAAGGATTCATTTTCCTAAGAATCATTTTCCCTGCCAACTTTACTTTCTCAGTAATCAAACATGGCTTCTGAGTAAAACAATCTCTTACTTACAAAATATCATTGAATTAAAAGAATGGTGCTAATTAAATAGTCATATTATCACTATTACTAATTCAAAATATGAAAATATTTTATTGTTTTTTATTTTATAAATAAAATTTAATTTTTTATTCTTTAACCTAATGATAATTTAGTATTTTTGCATGTAGGTGCTTTTGGTGGTTATTACGAGGGAAAATAAATTACTAATAGCATAGTACACGTATATCTGTTAATAATTGATGGGAGATGGTGAAATATTTAAATATAAAATCAAAATATAATTATTTTTTTATAAATATAATTAAAAGAATCTTGTGCAATAGTTTTATTGAATAAGAAATTATGAGAAGAGAGACAGTTGTGGGTGAAACTCTTTGTCATACTAGATTTTGTATATTTTTATCAAGTTTAGGTTGTATGACTATGAGAATATATTATTATACCTAGATAAGAAAAATTCGTTAAATGAGGATTTCATTGCCATTAATTAGAAATTATGGGTTGATTTATTTACGAAAAAATAATTGGAGAAATTACTCTTTATATCTTGTTGCAATATGACACAAAAATGATTAAAACATTAAACAATTTTCCATTTAAATTTCGTATATCACATATTCACATAATGAGTATAGATGATTACAAAATGACGTATACTATTACTACCTTGTGGATCACCTGGTTTAGTTATTACAAAACATAGCATATACTAATATAAAACCCCACCATTATGGCGTACATCATATCACGATTGAAATAAAAATGACAATTAATTTAACAAATCATCATAGATTCATTACATCATATTTTTTTTAATAAAATATCATATACTCATTTATATGTATATTAATAGTATTATTAACTGTAAGGATATAAAAGTAGACTGCTTAAAAACTTTCCAAATGTTCTCAGAGCAATACAATTCTAAAATGGGATTCCCACAAACAAAAATTTGACTGATGCTTGATGTGCCATATGGCATATATTTCAATCCATATTATAAAAATCAAGATAAGTTAGATAACTACTCAATTAATATTCTCTGTGTCATGACAATGAAATGAAGAGAAGACAAAAAGATAACATCAATAATTGAATAAAAAAAGGAAAAAGAGAAAAATATAGCATGTGTGTGATGAAACCTATCAACTATGTATATAACCACTCAAGAACATAGCCGCCCATGCCCTAAAAAGCTGTTTCCAGATGTATGTATCAATTAGGGAAAATTTTCGTGATTCTTGTGCTCTTAATAATTTATTTTTTTAAATTATATTTGGCTTCTTTTTTGACCTATGTAGTTTTGCTTTTTTTGGTGGAGATGATTATCAAGTGGGCTCGACTTAATTGAGTGGGAAAGTAATAACAATTTTTTCTTGGATTAGGTATTGGAAGTTTTGAGCCTTTGATTTGGTTAATACAATTTTTCTATGTCGAAGTAAATTTACAAGATAAAAAACATTGGAATATAGCGGGATCATTGATTTCATTTTCTAGTCCTCAATTAAAAAAATTATGTCATAATATACTGTTATTTTCTTAACACTTATAACATTAAAAAGTAGTACGAAATAAATAGAAGTCCGTTTTTAAAAATACAACAAAAACTAGAGATTGGATTAAATAGAAGTCCGTTTTAAAAATTAAAAACTCGATGATAAACAATTTTGGGAAAAAAAATCCGATTTTGTACCGAATAATTTGATGGAGAGTCGCTTCATAGCAAAACAAACGTCTACTACACATTATTGAGACATAGTTGAGGTGACACGTAGGTGTGTTACTCAACAATATCAATCAATTAATAACAACAAAGTAAACCAAAATTAGACGTTTAATTAGTACCCACTATCACACGTCAACTCCAAACTTAGTTTTCCAAATCAAATTTCTAAATATGAACGAGACAGCTTCGGAAAGACTAATAACATCAAATTAAGTCGTAATTTACACGTCCAAATTGGTGTCTATAAATTGGAGCTAAATTTTGGATTACATTCCCAATTTTAAAAACTTAAATATGTAGTAATACCATAAAAACAGCTTTGTACCACACTCCATGTTTGAATTTAATATCTTTACCGTAAATTTCTTGTAGAAAATGAAATATATAATTGTTGCTATGATACTTCGTTTTGTAAAAACCATAGCTATATTAGGATGAATATTAGTCTCTTTCGAAAGATACATACAACGGAATAATGAAAAGATGAAGACTCTTATTGGTCAAAAACTAAGAAAAATAGACAGTATTTAATGAGCAAGGAGCCGTGCCGTAACTGTCATACCTCTAATTTATACCCTCTCCCTCCGCAATTAACAGTCCTGATTTGCCATACTGGTCCGTTCGTTATTAGAAGTCATGATTCTCTTTTACGAGTATATAAAAATGAAATCCATATTTTACCAATTTTTCCTAGACACGTTCATTTATTCTAAAAATATGTGTCCAATGCAACCAGGTCTCCTGATCATGGTAGGATGGAGTCCAAATGTTATTTTGAATATGATCATGGTAGGATGGAGTCCAAATGTTATTTGAATATGTATATTCAAAAACGTAGATTTTGTTTTACATGTATTTTTTGGATGGCCCAACAATTGAAAGTTGAAGAGAGGGTGTAGCCAGCCCAGAAAGCTAAATAATTGTTAATGGGCCGATAAAAACCTCAAGCCCACCTCTTTTTATGATATGGCCACATTTTTAATATTATATGGAAATAAGATCACTAATTGATCCTTGAATCCCTTGAGATAATCTTCTATAATTTGTTTCATATTTTGACATTTTCGTATAGCGTGTGCATTGTATGGTTTTACTTTCGTTTTTATATTGTACACTAGGTTTAGGAAGGTAACATTAATACAAAGATGAGAGCGTTCTCCACACTAGGGTAATATTAATGCAACGATGAAATAGACTAAATTATTAATTATGTTGGCGGCTATGGAATATTTGAATGGAAAACTACCCCATTCTTAAATGGGGAAAAATATATTAAATGTAAATTAATTGTGAGAAACTAAAATGGATTATAAATCTTAAATGCTTAACTTCACAATCGCAAATGAGAAACAAGTAATTAAGCTCATCATCACCAATATATAATATGGCATCATTCTCTCCAAATTCTGAATCACAGCAACCAACAACTAGTAAAATCTATCAATCCATTGCATTAGGTTGATTCTTACTTTTGCCTCAGGTAAACAAAAATTAAAATACATGCACATAATAATTTATTTTGTGGTGACTATTAAACTCTCTAAAATTCTGTCTCACATCGACTTGGTGAAGATTCAATATAATCTATATAAGTGTGGATAACCCTCCCTCTTATAAGGCCTTTTATAGGGTGAGTGGCTCATTTCTAATATGGTATCAGAGCGGGCCCAAGTCGATGATGGTGATCTCTTTATCTCTTATCTACCTCACGAGTGGAAGACCGATGTCCTTTCCGGCCTGCATCGATGATGGTTCTCTTATCTCTTGCATTGCTACCCACGTGATGGAAGACCGATGTCCTTTCCGGCCCACACGTGAGGGAGCGTGTTAAACTGCTACCCACGTGATGGAAGACCGATGTCCTTTCCAGCCCACACGTGAGGAGGCGTGTTAAACTCTGTAAAATTTTGTCCCACATCGACTTGGTTAATAATGACATCAATTTTGGTGAGTGAATTGAATTTTATGGATATATTTTTTGGCGGTTGAAGTTGGAAGAGCTGGAAAATGCCAAAGTGGAGTGGGGGAATGTGGAAATAATATATTTTGTGGTGGATGACTTTCTGGTGAATCATGTTGTCAATATAAGTTTGAATTAAATTATGGGAGTGGAGCCACCTCAACTAGTAGTTCAGTTGTTGGTCCCAAATTGTGTGTTTGTTCACATGATTGTTAGTTTGAGTTTTTTTTAAAGAATAAGAACTAACTTTTCATTTCCCAATTTTTATTTTTCAGCAAAGCAAAGCCAAGAAAAAAAAAATACTCATTTAGATTATGCTCATTAATTCTTTCTCAATACTTTTATTAAGAGGTCGCACCGTACAGGAGCAGGACTCACCTTTATATTGATCTTATTAATAATTACTCCCTCCGTACCACATAATTTTACCCAGTATTCCATTTTGGGACGTCCCACCCATTTTACTTTTACCATTTTTAGTAGTGGACCTCATATTCAACTAATTTATTCCTACTCACATTTTATTATAAAACTAATACTTTAAAAGTAGGACCCACGTCTCACCAACTATTTCAACTCACTTTCTATTACATTTCTTAAAACCCGTGCCGGGTCAAAGTGTGTAAAATGATGTGGGACGGAGGGAGTATAAAACAATTGGTAATTGATAAAATTGTATGCAAATCATAATTATTAGGATATGAAGATTATGATAGATCCTAAATTCTTTGTTAGTATGCTAATAACTAATCTATATCTGTGAACTTCAGTAGAAATTATGAACCCAAATTCTGGCGAAGTGAATCGACGTAGTAAACTCAAGTGTTGCTGATTATGATTAATCGACGAACTCAAAATATGTGTAATAAAAAATAAAATATAAATAAATAAAGCTATGATAACTTTCGGAATATAAATTTCAAAAAGGAAAAAAAAAAGCAGTTGAAATGGAAAAAAGCAAATTGTAGAAACTCAGGTTACAGAAAAGAAATTGGCGAGTAATATAATCCCAATAATATAGAAGGAAAAGTACATTTAAATAAAGAGGGAACATCTTTTTTAGTATATGAACTTTGCCAAAGTATTATTTTAGGTCCGTTAACTTTGAAAATATCATTTTAGGTCTATCAATTATGGGTTAATATCATTTGAAGTACTTTTTTACTATTTCTAAGTTTTTCTGGACGAAAATACCCTCGATACCTTAAAGGATATATATTTTTAATAAACTTATCATATACTTATATTTTTTATAAATATCTTTATAATATATTTTTGACGAATTTTCTAAATATAATTTGACCTTCAATATTATCACTTAATTATGTGACAAGTAAAATTGCTTCTTCAATTTTTATATTAAAGAATTTTAAAATTGAATAAAGAACTTTTCTTTAATAATAAAAAATTTAATAAGGATCTTTTCTTGCATGTCACTTAATTACAAAATTAAGTGATAATATTGAAGGTCAAATTATATTTTAAAAATTCATCAAAAATATATAGTAAAGACATTTATAAAAAATATGAGTATAGGATAAGTTTATTAAAAATATATACCCTTTAAGGTATCAAGGGTATTTTTGTCCAAAAAAACTTGGAAATAGTTAAAAAGTACTTCAAATGATATTAACCCATAGTT
Organism: Salvia hispanica; assembly: GCF_029641045.1. Taxonomy (NCBI): domain Eukaryota; kingdom Viridiplantae; phylum Streptophyta; class Magnoliopsida; order Lamiales; family Lamiaceae; genus Salvia; species Salvia hispanica. The sequence continues at coordinate 24,201,540 of NC_142697.1, forward strand.
GATGGACCTGAAATGATATTTTCAAAGTTCACGGATCTAAAATAATATTTTGGCAAAGTTCGTGGACCAAAAAAGATGTTCCCTCTTAAATAAATTGAATACAAATCGAACATGTTATTGTAACATGAAACGTACGAAATAGTGAAATACTGAGTACAATTAATTATTCTTGACAAACGAGAAGTCCGTTTTAGAACACAAAGACTCGAAACTTTTTTTCTTGACAAACACTTTGAAACAAATCCAATTTTGTAACGAATATTTTGCTGGAAAGTCACTTGATAACTCACGTCTAAAACACATAGATGTTACTCAACTTTATCAATCAATTAAAACAACAAAGTAAACCAAAAGAGTGATACTATTATGGCCAACCACACAGGGTTAATTTAGTCATTTTAGAGGTATAAGAAAATTAGAATTACTAAAATATCCTTCCCTCATTTTTTGATTTTGTTTCCCTCCATCGTGAGTAGGCCTGTTAAATTGGATACCCGCGGGTACCCGATCCCGAATTTCCTAAAATCTAATACCCGATACCCGATCCGAAAATGATTTTGGGTACCCAGATACCCGACTCGGGTATCCAGTCCCGAAAAATCGGGTATCCAATCCCGATTTTGGATTTTAATTTTATTTATTTTTTATTATTTTTAAAGAAAATTAACTATAAACTTTTAATTAAAATTTTAAAATAATAAAATAAATACATAATTTATTAAATTTAATTTAAAAAATCGGGTAATTCGGGTAATTTGGGTATACCCGATAATCCAAAAATCCTATACCCGAACCCGAAAAATCGGATATCCGATATCCAATTACCCGATATTTCGGGTTTGGATATCGGGTATCCAATTCCCGATATCCATTTTGACACCCCTAATCGTGAGAATTTAGCCTCTTTCAAATTTCAAATTTTGAATTAAAGAAGTATTAACTACTACTCCACTTAATTTTAGATTTAATTACTGCAGTAGTATTTAGAACCAAATTGGGAATTGAAGAGAATATTTTGCATCACAGTACAGACTTTTATCTCCCTCTATTCTAACTTGTTATTTTCTACCTATATCATCTCTTTAACATTTTAGTGATGGTACGAGAAACGCCATGTTAGTAAGATTTTTCTTTCTTAGGAGTATTATAAAATTAAATTATACGGAGTACATAACAAAATTTATTTATTAATTTAAAATATATAATGATGCATGACAATATGAATAGTAGTTATAACTTTTTAAAAGGAAATTTTTATAAATATTTGAATTAAAGAAAATCATCCGAATGGAAATGATAATTGAACAATTAAGGTGAAATTTAATTAACAATTCAATAGTGATTAGTGTATAACTTTAATCTAAAATTCATATCTAATAGTGAATTGAAACTAAACACTATTGAATTGTTCAATTTGATCTAAGATTAAATTATATTGAGTAGTATCAACAAAAAAAAATCTAAGTGTCTCAAATTAATCTATGTGCCTTTTATATTCTATTTTTAGTGATTGAGCAATTAAGGTGAATTTTAGATTCAGATTAAAATTAGCATAACATTGTTTTGTAAGTAAGATACTAAATAACACGATTGCTGCATATATGTCAAAAAATGGCAGTAGTATTAAGTTGAGCAAAAATCAAGAAATAGCAATAGTGATAAGTTGAGCAACAAATAATGAACTCAACATTTCATCAAACAAATTCTGTGCTCATATCAATATGCATCTATTCTTCTTTACCTTACAATGAATCTAACCAAGATATTTATAGAACAAAAAAGTTATTATATAGCAAAGTAGAGACTCTTTGTATGCCCAACAATTAATTCTCCTGGAGTACATTTCTTTTGGAATAAACCAAAGTTACTGCATGCTAGTATATTTTTGGTCTTTCTATGTAGATGTATAATTTGTACCTATTTATTTCTTCTAGGGAGACGTTGTATTTAATCTTCAGCATCTGTATTATACATGGTATGACAAATCACATATCATACGCACAAATCTACGGAATTTTTAGTTAAGATATTTCTTTCTTAATAACTTTTTTAATCAAAAAGTTAAATATAAGTGTATTAATAACTCAATTGTTAAAGAAAATTAATTATAATGGGACAAATTAATTTATTATTTTTCTGTATAGGTATGTTTTAAATGTAGTTGAACATTTAGGTGAATTTTAGATTAAAAAATTCAATTGTTACATTTTACTACAATCGAGTGATTATAAATAATGGAATTGTTTGATTTGATCTAAGATTCAATTGAATTGGGAAATAAAATTTAATTTCGGATTCAAATGAACAATTCAAGTAAAGCTAAGCACTATTGAATTGTTCAATGGTTTCTAAGTTCAATTGAATTATTTAGTTACATATTATAATCGAGCGAATATAAAGAGTAGAATTGTTTGATTTGATCTAAGATTCAATTGAATTGAGTAGTATCAGTGAACAAATCTCAAGTGTATCAATTAAATCGATAACATTTTATATACTATGTTTAGATGTAATTGGGCTATAACAGTGAATTTTACATTCAAATGAATCTAAGCACTATTTAGTTGTTCAATTGATTCTAAGTTCAATTAAATTATATAGGTACATCTTATAGTCGATCGAGCGAATCTAAAGAGTAGAATTGTTCGATTTGATCTAAGATTTAATTGAATTGAGTAGTATCAGTGAACAGATTGGATGTGTATCAATTAAATCGATAACATTTTATATACTATGTTTAAATATAATTGGGCTATAACGGTGAATTTTAGATTCAAATGAATCTAGGCACTATTTAGTGATTTTATTTATTTAAAATTGTGGATGATAGATAGCATTTCCCTTCTTTAATCGCAAGAATATGCAAGCATGCTGCCTCAATTAATGGTCTACAAAATCTACATTTAAACTCCCTCTCCTTTTTTCGTTCATTTATTGGTCCATTGTTCAATACAAGCATGCTGCTTCCATTAGTTGTATAATTAGACAAGTATGATATTACTGAAACACGTACACTGAGCAAGTACTCCTCTTCCAGAGAACTACATTTTGTTGTTGAGCATCGGCCTGCTGGGAGCTATTTTGAGTGCAATTGTAAAAAATTTGAGAGCAAGGGTATCTTATGTTGTCATATATTGAAGCTTTTAGTGTAAAAAAAAATTGTTCATGTCAATGAAAGATACATTTTGTGGAGATGGCGGAAGGATGTATATAGGCCACATTCTAGCATATCTTTTGCGGGTGCATATCCACATATGTCCGAAGAGTATAAACAATTTCAAGAGATGGAACGAGGATTTGTCAAATGCAGCGATCTAGCAATTCATTCAGAGGAGAAAATCAATTTTGTCAAAGATAAACTCAAAGAAATTGAAAGAGAGCTTAAGAGATGGACTCCTGCCCGTGCAGCTACTCTTAGACATCAAAATAGTTCTCAAGCAATAGAAGTTGACGCAATTGATACTCCTATTTTAGATCCTGTTGCTGTCACTCGCAAAGGAAGGCCGAAGACCGCTCAGTTTAAAAATCCAGCTGAAAACAGAAAAGGTCATGGTCGTGGTCGTGGTCGGGCCAACGTAGGAGATGTCAGGTCTTAGTACTGCTTTGTGACTTAGTGTTTCTTCATATTATTAGCTTGTGTACTGCTTTGAGCAAGATATGGCAGTAGCATGGAATTTTTCATTTTTCATTCTTCATTTATGTTTTGTGTTTTGTAGGACCTATTTATCCTTGAAGGGTTATCTAGATTATTTGTTTTGTAGGACATATTTATGATGATTATTCGAGTAAACATGAAATTTTCAAACTTGCAAATTTATCTATGTGGATTTTGTCACTGGTAAAGCTGCAAATCTGCACTAACTTGCTTTGGATCCTAGAGAATTTTGTGTTATTTTGTGTATCTTTAACATGTACAGCAGAGACAGAATCTTGGTTTATTTTGTGTTAAATAAGGCAGGCATAGTTGAGATACATCATATGCTAGCAGCAGAAACACTGAGTTCAATGTGTGGATGAGTTAGTGTGTCAGAAATTTGGTGGATGATTTGTAGAAATGGCTGGTTGATGTTTCAGCTTATATGGTTTCTATCTCACATTCTTGCCTCCATAGTAATGTTAGAGCCGGCGACCTCAATTAAAACTGATAACTGCAATTAAGTGTAATTTGTTATACTCCTGACAGAACCTTAGTGTTATCTTCGGGCTTGGTCAGAACTGGACATAAGTTTCTGCTACATTTTGCATGGTAATTCTGATTGCTGTTTGTCATATCATTAAGATTTCTTTTCTGTTGGTCTTTTCTATTGCTGTATGACAAGGAGAAGGCATGACCCTGATGGAATACTTTGGAGATCAACAAAAGGCAGTTGCAATAAGCCAATAAGTAGAGCAACAATAATAAACTCATTCTGACATTTTACCAAACATATAATGTGCTCGTGTCAATATAAATCTATTCTACTTTATCTTACAATGAATCTAACCAAAAACAATAACCAAAATTTACACAAAATCAAAAATACATTCATATAAAAACATTTAAGAAATTCATCCAAATTTTATAGAAAACCAAAAATATCATCGCCACTGTATCGATTGTGAATTTCAGTCAAAACATCAACATTGTCTACTCTTTCTCGACAACTTCTCCACCGATTCAAATTTTGTCTAAACAATGCAAATCGGGTTTTTTGCTACGAACCCTATTCAAAAAAATGTAACTGGGTGACTGAGAGTTGCTGCATATTTCCTTTTTCAATCTCAGTGGCCGATTTGCAAATTGGAGAACTTTTTTTTTCATATTTTTGTGGGAAAGAGAAACTAAAAATGGGCGAGGGTTACATATATTTTCAATCGGCGCTGCTTCATCGATATTTTGTAGAGATGAGAGAGATACTAAACATGGCTCCATATATGGGAGAGTGAAACTAATTCGGCGGGATATGAAATAGAGAAGAGGAAAGAGCGCCAAATTTACCTCTCTAATTATGAAAAGGATATAAAAGTAAAATCAATTACTAACTAAACCGGAAATGTTAAGTTAATCGGTTTTTTTTTACAATTAAACCAGATTATGGCTGGCCATAATGTGGCCATATAGTATTTCCCAAACCAAAATTAGACGTTTAGCTAGTACTACTATCGCACGTCAATTCCAAACATACTTTTCAAACAAATTTCAAATGTTATTGATAAAGCTTCGGAAAAAGAATAACATCCCAAAATAAGTCATAATTCACTCGTCTAAATTGGTGTCTATAAATTTAAGATTCAGTCGAACACGTCCAAATCTTGCTTTAAATTTTCTCGATTTTAATTATGTAATCTAGGGGTGGGAATATGGATATTGGGTATTGGGTTTACCCGTACCCACCCGATATCCGCTGGATATTGGATACTCAATATCCAATTTTATGGGAATCGGGTATGGGATTAGATATTGAAATTTAAGATAAATCGGGTATTGGGTAACCCGAATGGGTATCGGATATTACCCGAATATCCAATTTATTATTTAAAATAGTTTTTAAATTAGGTTTAGCCATTCTAGGCTTCAAGAGTTAGGCTAATTTATTTACTAATTACGACTTACTAAATTAACTTTCTCTAAACTTATATAAATAAATCAATCTCTCTTACTCTAGGTCACGGCTTCTCCAAACTCTCAAGTTTTACGTATTGCTTCTACAATTTAATTAAATGCATAATTTTTATTATTTTACTTACATATTGCATAACCAATCCTCATCAATATAATCATATACTTTAAAATAAAAGTGACCCCTTTTTATAGTTTTATACCACAAAATAAATGCGACATTAAAGATATTAGTCAATTTAAATATTTCTATATTTATATTAATATATAAAATTTGAATTTTTTTATTTAGTTATTAATACATGTAAAGAGTCGGGTATTTGGGTACCCGATACGTCGGGTATGGATACCCGAGGCGGGTATTGGAGTACCCGAAAATATATCAGGTCGAGTTTTGGATAGACATTTAGATGATTTTTAGGTTTGGCTACCCGGTTTTTCAGGTCGGGATACCCGTATTCAATCCCATAAAAACAGCTTTGCACCATACCTCTTGTTCGAATTTGATACCTCATCTCTTTGCACTATAAATACTTAGTTGTTATGAAAACTATTGTTACATTAGGGTGAATATTAGAAGTTAGATCATCTCGAGAGGTATATACAGCGGAATGATGTAAAAATTGGGTGTTACCAGAGCATTTTTAGAAAGTTAATTTATCAACTTGGGCTTGTATCATTTTTTCTTCCAAATCTAGAATTTTATCAAAATGTGAATAGTTAGAAAATTTTGTGATAGGGTTATGTTTAGAGCCCGGAAAGCTCAAGAATTGTTAATGGGCCGATTATATAAGAGCAAAGCGCTGATTTTCAAGTATTATAGGACCATATTTTTTATGCATCACCGATATTATAGTGGAGACTAATAATTGCCCATAAATTTACATCAAATTTAACAAAAATTAACATATTCCCATATGAAATATAGCTGTGATAAATAACAACAATAAAACAGGAGGAGCATTTGAAATGACATCGAATCCCCATCAGCGGTTTAAAAACATGTCTTCTATAACAAGATAAAAATATGCCAAAACTTAAGCAACCGTGAATCAGAATATCTCATGCAAAAATAACACAGATGGAGTTTGCAAAATAGATAAGATATTAAATCTCACTCCTCATCATCCTCATCTCCATCACCCCCAGAGGCCTTCTTTGCAGCTGCCTTCTGGTTCTTTCGCTTCACTCTTCCAGGTCTGCCACCGCCAAATGGACTTGTGAGAGAGAAATCAATGTGCTTCTGGGAATCAACCCTCACAAGGAATGAAGCCACATTAACAACTTGCCTTCCAACTCTGCACAAGTAAATAACATGAATTCAGTGAAACACATGATTTACAATGTTTCTACTGCAGACTTTCCAATAACAAATAGTGAGTGGTTTGGGGTTAGAAATGAATCAACAGAAATTGGCAAAGCAGAGTAGTTTAAACAATACTTTAGCTATGAAGGGTATGTCACCAACATAACTGAAAATCAACTAAAATGCCATACAAAGGCAATGTCAAAGAATATACAAGACATAGGGAAAGAGCTAGATCAAAAATGCCAAAGACCACATGGAAATAAATTCAAATAAGCAAATGAAATAAGATATTCATGCAGAAGATATCAACATGAACTGAATGTGTAGGGAAGTGTTTGAAATTATATTATCATGTCTACCTTATATGCCTCTGCCTGATAAGAACTCTGGCATGATGGATGGACTTGGCCATACCCGCCTTAAAGACAAGAGTTTGCAGACGGCGCTCAAGAAAGTTCTCAACGGTGAGAGACAAGACATAATCAAGCTTGTTCTGGCTCTCATCGAGGAGGCCATACCTGTTCATCCTCCTCAAAAGAGCTTCACCCTCAAAAATACGACGAGGGTCCTTCTCATCAAGGGTCAACAGATTTCTAGCATTGTTCCTGATACGGCTCAAAGCATACTGAACCCTCCACAGCTCCCTCTTACACCTAAGACCGTATTCTCCAACAAGTTTCAACTCAGCATCCAACCGCTCCTTTTCATAGGGACGACGGGGCTTCTTAAAAGTCTTTCCATCTATAAGCATCACATTTAATTATGGCATTAGCTGAAGCATGATAGTGCATAACATTAATCCAATTGTAGAAATACAAGGCTTTTCATGTATGAGCAATTCAAGTTTACACATTAATCCAATTGTAGAAATACAAGGCTTTTCATGTATGAGCAATTCAAGTTTACTGGTGGTTACTGCCTCACATCAGGATTTACTCATATAAACAGGTAAGGCACTAAAAACTACATCTTTGCTAGTATTGTAGATTACTGTAGGTCTTACACATAGAGCAGGTAAACAGCAGGCAATCTGGTTTCATAAACAGGTCGATTAAAGTTCGGAAGACGGATGAATCCTAATACACCAACAATATTTTTTCAAGGGTGCAAAAATTAATCAGATGACAGTGAATCAATATTAAAATAACATCTTCCCACAATCCGCAATAAAAAATCACATTGCATACATCGATGAAATCTTTAATACAGCAGATTGCAGCATAAGAAGAGAAACAGAAACCGAATTGTAAAAAATCAGTCAAAATGTAGAATAAACAAATGTAGGAAGAAACATCCAGGCGTTACCAAATCAGAAAATTTGCAGTGATAGTAAGTGTATGGGAGAAGAAACAACATCAACTTACAGTTGCGGTAAAAGGAAACGTGCACCATCGTATCCCGCTGCGGACGCCCTCACTCCGATCTGCTGATCGAAATTTCAATTGGAAGTCTAGGGTTTAGGCAGAAGATCTCCTGGCCGTTTATATAGCCTCTTTTATGGGCCAAACCCTAATGGAATTCAATTACTCTGAAATGATGGCCTTCTATACATGTTTGTGGGCTCTTGTAACGGCCCAAATCTAATTCAAAGATTTGGCCACAAATTCAGAACTCCAATTATATTACTAGTAATTTTAATCATTTTCTTAAACTATACTTCTCCATCCCATTAAAATAGAGAAAAAAAACTCAGTGTTATTTATATATTATAAGTGGACAAAAGATAAGACGTGGTGAATTTTGTCTTTAGAACTACTACACTAGTGGCATAATAGGACATCAATTATGAACTCTTTCATTTGTGTCTAATTTTGAGTCGATCCATATTTTTTCTTATTAATAAGCATATTATATATGTGTATGTATAAAATTATAAGCAGCTTTGCTGATGAATGTTGAGATATTTCCTAGTGAAAGTCTTGAGATGACCATTTATATAGAACTACCTAGTTTGCAGTCAAAGAAAATGAACTAATGAAGTGAAAGCATACATAATTTAAGCTCATTTGTGAATTTGTCACATTTGGTTTCATCACGTGGTTAAATGCATTTACGGAAAGTTATAGTATATGTAGAAGAAGCAAGATGGTGATATTCTTTTATAGCTTACATGTACATGTCTCTTTCATCTCATTCATATACACGTGTCTCTTCTTATCTTTTCGTGAATTATTTGAATCTATAGTACTACTAGCTAGCATCTATAGTTTGTAAATAACTCATGAAATACTTTTCAAGGCAATATAGAAATTTCAATTTGTGCAATCCAATTAAAACATGTTTTCTAACAAAACCTATTCACTTCCATTAGACTCAAGTTATGGTTATTCAAATACCACCAAACATCAAAATCTATAAATTATGCAATAATCAATAACATCATCCTAAACAATCCTCGAGTATGGCCAATAAAAATCAACTTCGCAATAAACAATCCTCGAGTATGGCCAATAAAAACTTAACATACTTATATTAGTATTTCTTAATCTCCGTGCCCAAAAAAAATTATATTTAGATAAAAAAAATATTACTAGTTTTTATGATTTAGATTAAAACTTTGTTTTGTATACCTTCGAAATCCTTAATATTAGAGCACTAGCCTTCAAAGTACGTATTTATTCAATACTTACACAAGTTTTAATAGGTACTCTCTCCGTCTCAAAAAAATTGAGTCGTATTTCTTTTTAGTCCGTCTCAACAAAGTTGAGTCATTTTCTTTTTTAACAAAAGACAAAACATTTAGTTATTCTTTTTTTATTCCATCATTTACTTTACTCTATCTTGTTTTTCCTAGTTTTTTCATCTCTCTTATTTATCTAATATAAATATAAATTCTTAACCTTCGCGCCCAAAAGTTTTGTCTCAATTTTTATGGGACTGAGGGAGTATTACTTATTATAGAAACGGCAGGAGGCCAACGAGTCCAAATTTATGCTTGGATGCCTTTCTAGTTTCTAGTACTGAATGAGGCATTCAATGTGAGAAAGACTCAAAATTCCTCCAAGGATCAAACATGAATTCAAAATCCCCTGCTTAATTGAAGAGAAGAAAGTACTAAAATTCAAGAAAATGGATACGAGGAACTGCTGCAGTGGATGTGCTGGAGTCGACAACGTGTACTTGTGCTCAAACCCGATTAGGAGGCCGAGTGTCAGCCCTGTTCATACATGCATCGTGCAGCCGGTGAAGAAGGAGGAATCTGTGGTGAAGAAGGAGGAATGGCAAAAGCTACTGTCTTTGTGAAGGCTGTCAAAGTCAATGCTTGATCAATAGCTAATTGAATCTGCTCTTCTAATAAAATTATTTTACTTTTGCCTCTACTTATTTTATGCTAAAAACGATACTACCAAATAAAAGCCTCCTTGAATTGTTATAAACATTGAAAAAATCTTGATTCTCATTTAGTGCTACTACACTAGCAAAGCTGCACAAACTCAGACACCCAAAATCTAGACATTACAAAACCTGGTGTACTTGTCATGTTTTCTAATGGTTTTAGCAAGCTAACATAAAGGCTGCTTGTGATCAAGATACTACGTCGTTCTTATGTTGTGTTGCTTGCATAGCCTCGTCTCGTTTTCAGCCCACCACTTCTCTGCTTGTTCCTCTGTGTACTGTTTCCTACTGTAGAGCACACCATAAATGTTCAGCGTATCATTCCTCAATAGTTCAACCGAAAATCATCATGAAAAACTACCTGAATCGAACTCGTCTGAGTTCATTGGTTCCGTTCTGCAACGGGGCAAGAGTTATGTACACGCCAGGCTCGTCTTGTATAGTCCGCTCTGATTTCTGTGACTGGGCTTCAGTACCATTGGACAGTGGTGCAGACGAACTGCCACTAGGCTCGTTCTTTGGAGAGGTTTTGACAGTCACAACGCTCCCGTTGGATGGACCATTAGAGTCATTGCTTATCTGCTCATCACTATGGCTGCACCCTTGTTTCTTTGGTCCTCTCTCGGCCATATCTTTTAACTGCTCGCGATTTGGATTCTCAGTTTCATTAGACTCTATAGAAATGATATAAGAAAAAGAGAGAAATTGATATTTTATCAGTAGATTCATATCTACTACTACATAGTGAAAACCAACCTGAGCAGTCAGTGACTTGATCACTTCTTTCGCAGCCTGGCTTTTTTCAGCTTCATCGGCTGCCCGTGCAGTCACCTCCTTCAGTTGCTCTGATTTTCTTTCAAGTTCAGATTCTAGAGACTGGGATTTGGTTGAAAGTTTATCCACCTAAAATCCATATCAAGACAAATTATAGTGACCAAAGTTTAAAAAAAAAACAAAAACAAAAAACAGTTGATATCATTGCAAAACGATTTCTTGTTGATCGGTTGGACTAAATTGAAAGCCATAAGAATACACGAAACATGCACCAAATCCACAGTTTCAATTCAAAATTCGATGCTCATAAGGAGTAAGAAGCTTACCTGTTGCCTTAAATCTTTGAGCTCCATGCTTAGGATATCATTGCTACTCTTTAATTCATCGGGAGTTGCTTCAAGTGTTCGAAATGAGAATGATGGAGAGGGTGATGGGGTCGATGACCTCTTCCCTAGTACTGGAGAAGGTGACTGAGAAAATACTCTAGAATCATGCACGATAAATGAGAGAGAGCCCGGTGAAGAGCCGTAGGGGCTAGATGGCGATTTTGAAGAAGTGCTGGGCCTCGGCATATTCCCATTCCGAAGAGGAAACATGCGGTTATCAGCTGATTCAGGCTTCACACTGAACGAGGACGTCCTGTCATACTTGAGTGACTCGGTAAATGATAGTCGGGACATACTTGCTGGCAAACGGGGAATCCCAGGTTCGGGGATATCACTGGCCTTATGTAACGTACTCACACTTTTGACATAAGGAACGCGGGGAACAGATGCATGATCTGAAGTCTTCTGTAATTTGGTGAAACAATCATCACAAACGCGATATGGCTTGTTCATACTGGGAGCTAACGAGGCTTTAACTGACTTCCTAGTGCTGCAAGCTGTGCAGATGCCAAGCCCACAGTTGTAACAGTTGTGGCGTTTCCGCATGAAACTGAAAGGGTTATGACAGCCAGAGCAGACAGAGATATCTGCACTGGATATCCATTTATGAAGGCATATAACAGCAGTGAAATTCGAGCCACACACTATGCTTTTCACATGCTTCTCCTTCAAGAAGGAGACAAGTGTGGGTGTGTTCCTGTCTTCGTTGTCTCCATGCCCGAGTTGGCCATTAGCACCTTTACCCCATGTGTAAACCTCTGCTTTCGACGTCAAAACAGCAATGTGATGTGAGCCACATGCAATCTCTTCCACGCAACAGTTTGCAATGCTACCTTTTATACAAGTTGGAGCCTTTCCATCTTTTCCCATGGTGTATACGTTTCCTGAGGTCGTAAGAGCAACAGTGAGCTTGTTCCCACATGCTACCTGAGAAAAATCAGTGTCAACCAACGAAGATATGCGTTCGGGAACCAGCCTTGGTTTATCATCACCATGCCCTAGCTGCCCGTATTCTCCGTCCCCCCACGTGTAAAGCTTTCCAGCGGAGGAACTGTACAGCCCTTGCCCTGAGGTGGAAGATTTATATACTAGTTTAACCACAGCTGCAGTGTGCCATACACCACAAGCAACGTGCTGCGCATGTAGTCCCTTCAAAGCTTCCACTTCTCGTGGAATGCTGGTTCCACTACGATCACCATGGCCTAATGCACCAAAGGTTCCATCTCCAAATGTAAACATGTGGCCGGTTGAGGTAAGGAGAGCCGTATGCCAAGGTCCACACGAGACGAATGTGATTTGGAAGCCGTCTGTAGGGCCATTGACCCGTTTGGGGATCCAGTGACTCACATCAGTTCCATGCCCAAGCAAGCCACATCCAGAAGATCCATCACCCCAAGTGTAGAGGTCGCCCGAATGTGTAACTGCACAGGTATGATAATCGCCACATGCTACCATTTCAATGGTCTTCCCATTAAAAACTTCAATGAGCTTTGGGTGGAAAATGTCTGTTTCCATGCCATGCCCCAGTCTCCCTCCAGCCTCCTCACCCCAGCTGTACGCCTCCCCTTGTTTTGTGACTAAAATGGCGTGTCTCTGCCCACAAGCAATGCTTTGCACATCAAGTACCCCTGTCGAATCCAAGGCCTTGGGAACTAGAGCATCACTTTTTTTAATAAACGATTCTTTAATTTTAGTAAGACCGCCTCCCATTACTCCGTTTCCAGTGCCTTCTCCCCAGATGAAAACATCACCCAAGTTATCAAAATCCTCATTATACGAACCTTGACTCGATGAACTTAGAGCACTAGAGAGGCTCACCCTGATTGTTTCACTCCCAGAAGTTCGGGCATTTGTGTTTTCTGCGGCTCCAGCTGAATGCGGAGTGAAACAATGCGCAGGAGACTCAGCAAATAGGTGATTCTTGCTTGAACCAGTGAATGACAAAACCTCAGCAAATACTTTTCCTAATCTGCTCTGAGGTGTGCTATCCAATCGTTGGTGGTGCTCGCTCATATCCTGAGCCAACTAAATCAATGAAAATGGAGAGCAATTAGATAAGGACAAAGAATGAGCAGATGGAACACAAGAGGTGGAAAATGGAGCTCACAAATGAACTTGATCGAGAAACCCTCCAAATGCGAGGACTTTCAGATGATGCAGTGTCGCTCCTTGCTTCGTTTCTTACTTTCCTGTGGCTACCACGCTCAATTAGAGCTTTTAAACCAACAAACCAAACCTCAGCTTCGTCCTTGTCTTTACATATCTGTAGAATTTGAAACAACATCTGTATAAATAATTACCCTCATCAAATGCTTAGCATCAAGAGAACAATCAACAACCCAATGAAACTATGCATGGTTTCTACATGTGACAAGATAACAACCTGAAACTCACCAAATCCAAGGATCTGTCATTATATATCAGAGAAAAGGATTGGTATTCCTTCTCTGGCCGAGGATACCGCTGAAATACTGCCTGCAAAGAGAAAAATGTAGATTAGTTCACAATAAGTTATAACTAGAAAACAGATTAGTTCATTTGGGTTGAACAAACTTAAATGCTCCACATTCTGCACATGAGTTATAAGAGTAGAGAAATACTACGGTCGTACTTACAGTCCTCTGCCCGGGAATTATCCGGGAAACATTGCGTAGATCAAGGTGTTTCTCGTCTTTTCCATAATACCATATCAAGGTAGACTCATCCTGAAATATACTCAGACTCAGCTTGACTGAATAAACATGATTAAATGCCAATTAGAAGATCAATATAATCCGACTCAACGGCCTAAATGCAACTAGACTTGCAATGACAAGCAGCCTTCATATATTATGATTACCACAGAAAGCAACAACATACCTCATCTTCACCAAATTCATATGAACAAATGTACAATAATCAAGGAAAGTAGCTCACTGTGGAAAGTCGAAAAGGACAGAACTTTGGCTTCCCTCTCCGACCATACTTCAACAAGTGTGCTCCTTTCTTTAGAGATGTAATGGCCTAAAAAGAAAACACTTTTCCAATATAATTTCACACAAACTTGCAACAATCTCATAAACACAATTATTACATACCTGATCAATGTCTCTTTCAACAACACTAAGCCTCTGCAAATCAGCCATTCACGTTCCAATGTAACTATGTGTAACAGTCCATTTAGACCAAAACCCATTTGAATTATCACAAAATAATGTGCTGTTCCACCTATTCTGCTCCATCACAATCCAATTTCCTCATCTACACAATCAATCCAACACACCAAAAAAAAAGCCCCTCAAAATCAAAATTCCCTCTTCTTGAAATGCAGCTCTAAACAAGTATTTTCTTGATTCATATCACGATTTGCAGCCATGCATAAAATCACAACGGCGAACGAGTGTATTTCTTCTGCAGTGAAACCCAAAATTGTTGTAGGCGTTACAGAAGAAAAGAATAAGGGGTGGTGGGGTTTTCTTGTGTGATGAGCTCAAATCAAATTAAATCAAGAAACAATTTAGGAGATTTCTTGAAATGAAAAGGGTTTTTTTTTTTTGTGAGAAGGGAATTATGGGATTTGGAAAGTGTTGAATTTTCAGGGCGAGAACCCTCAAACAAACGTGCATACATACATTCGTGTTCAATTATCTCTCTGCCCTGCATTTCTAAATCTCAAGAATTCCTATTTTTCCGCGAAACAGCCATGTCAGCAACTGAAAAGTCTGAAAATCAGTTTGTAACTTGGATTCGATGATTGAGATGGATTCACTTTTGTCATTTTCGTTACTCTCTTTATTGTCTTTGACAAATAAAGCCAAAAAAAGCAATTCATTATCCCGATACAACACCTTCAATTTTTGCACTTTGTTTCCATTGTAGGTCATGCTCTGTCTGCTCTAAATAAATTTGTTACTAGTACTATAATTTTAAAAATAAAACTAAATGAGTATTATGAAATTTATTGGTGATGGCACGTTATTTATGGATCCAATCATAGACTGATAGACATGTTTTGGATTGAGTGTGATATAGTTTTACTTGGTCAAAATTAATTGGAATATGGTTGCGAGTTACGAGTGATTTGTTTTTTCTCTAAAATATGAATTGTTTTAACACCTAATTGTAGTTCCCTAAAAAATAAGATAACAACTCATTTTGGTTAAGTTGGGTGTGGATACATTCTACTAGGTTTGGTCAACTGCTATTTGTTTCTATGTTAAATATTCCTATCGAAATGAAAAAAAGCAAGACCATGTTTGGTTGGCAGGATTATGTCTGGGAAAGTAATCTGATTCCTTAAATTTTAAATTCGTGTGTTTGTTTCGGTTTTTTATCAAACTGAGAAAGTAATCGGAATCTGAGAACAAGGAAAGTTCTAACTTTTCTTAGGTATTCTTTTTCCCAGTTTTAGGATTCTTACATATTTAAGCAATATAGTATAATTTTATTAATAATAATATAATAATAATAACAATAATAATAATAATTACAATGTTTTTAAAATAATTTAAAATTATAAATCATACTTAATTTCACTATAATAAATAACTATAATTAAAATTATCATAATTATAACTATATTTTATAATAATTCATAATAGTAATAATTTATTAAATATTTAAAATATAATTATATAATATAAATCTTATAATAAATAATAACTATTTTATTTTATAAATTAACAATTAATCAATAGAGTCATAATGCAATTTTAGTTTATAAAATTTATTCAATTATAATATCCGTAAATATTATAATTATTATATTTATTATTATAATACATGAGTATTGTACTATAATACTCCATGTAACTATAATTATATTATTATATATTATGATGGATAATCCATATTTAAACTATCAATTGTAATAATAAATATAATAATATAATATTATTTTTTTTAATTAATAATTTATTAAAAAATTTATAATATTATTCTTTTTTATAAGTAAAAAAATAATAAGTATATTTTTAGTTTGGTGTTTAAATTAAATATAAATAAGTTGCTTGTTCATATTTAATGACCAAAGATTGCATAAATGACGAATTGTTATTATAATAGTAGTAGTAGCATACATATAGGTAGGCCTGTCAAATTGGGTACCCGCGGATACTCGATCCGAAATTTTCGGGTACCCGATCCCGAAATTCCCAAAATCCAATACCCGATACCCGACCCGAATTTGATTTCGGGTACCCGGATACCCGACTCGGGTATCCAGTCCCGAAAAATCGGGTATCCAGTCCCGATTGTAATTTTTTTTATTTTTGAAAATTAATTACAAACTTTTAGAATTTATTTAATATTATTTAATTCGAATTTAATACAATATTGAAGTAGTTCTAATTTTTAGAAATACTAATTCTTATAGTAGTTCTAATTTAAAAGAAATAACTACAAACTTTGAACAATATAAAATTCATAAGTTATACTTACTACATATTAACATCTTTCATCCATCTACAATAAGTCAATAACCATCAAAATTCATAAGTTTAAACATTCATCCCTTATAAACATCACAATTCAATCATTCATAAGAATCTAGATCTAAAAATAACATCATCAAAGATTCAAAATTCAAAATATTACATGTCAATGAAATTAAAATATAATTAAAAAATTAAATTACATATATTAAACGCTAACTCTTAAGTATTAATTAAAGTATTAAGTATTAATTAAAATATAGTTAAGAAATTAATTATATTTATTTATAATAAAAACATAATTTTTTTAATTTTTTTAAAAAATCGGATAATTCGGGTATACCCGATATCCGATCGGGTAACCCAATACCCGATAACCCAAAATTCTTACTATCCGATCCCGATCCGATACCCGAAAAATCGGGTTTTGGGTATCCAATTATCCGATTTTTTCGGGTTCGGATATCGGGTATCCAATACCCAATATCCATTTTGACAGGCCTACATATAGGTACTCCCTCCGTCCGCCATTAGAAGTCCCATTTATGGACGACACGGGTTTTAAGAAAAATGGGTGAAAAAAAAGTTAGTGGAATAAGAGTCATTTGTATTTATTAGTTTTAAATGAAATGTGAATAGAATGAATTAGTGGAAGGTGAGACCCTATTACCATTTATGGTAAAAGTGAACTGAAACTCCTATTCGCGGACGGACTAAAATAGAAAAACGGGACTTTTATTCGTGGACAGAGGGAGTATTTTGTTGGTAGTTTTTATGTTTTATTTTAAATAATCTGAGATGCTCCTTGCAATTAGGAATATTTTCCACTATTTCCTTTCAAATACGACAATACTATCTTCACACATATATGAAAAATTGAAAAGTGCGTCAATGTAATTAAATTAATAGTAGTATATAGAGTAATTAAGTTAATGTTTATATATTGTACTCAGGTCAAGGCCCAATTTCATGCGGTTGGTTTTGACCCAATCCTTCCTATAAAATTAATAATCATTTATCAAATTTTCACATGGTAAGTTCTTTTTCTATCAGGTCTTAAATCCATATCGATATGATAGAAACAGTCCAAGTAATTTAACAACATTTAAAAATTAATATTACATGCTATAAATGGTTAGTTTATATTAAATGGATATCATAAATTAACATATAGTACTAGTAGTATTTTATTCCACCCTAAATAACATTTACACTAGAGTAATATCATGAATTGAACATCAATAACTAAATACTCCACCCATTCAAAGAAAGTCTTAATAATATTTGCTTATTCGATCGATTCGATTATAGAGAAGAGCTAGAAGGAAGACAGATGTGGAAGCGGCACAAGAATGAGGAGAACGCAGAGGTGGTGCGGCGCGAGAGTAAGAGTCGAGTTAGTGAGAGACAAGATTAGTTAACAGAAAAAATATAGAATTAATTGATTAACAGTTTGCAAATTATAAATAATAAATATTAAATAAAATTTTGGACGTTCACAAAAAAAATTGTCTTATCCTATTTACATTATCCTCGCCTGCATTTCTTTATTTCAGTGTTCCTCCTACCTAGCTAGGACTATTTTGTTGATCGAGAGTATTAATTAACAAACTAAAATCCAATAATATAAATTATATATATGTCATAACTCATAACTGAGAATAATCAGTCATATTTAATTATAAAATTAAACTAAACTAAAACATAAATTGGAATTCCTAAATTCCAATTTTAATACAGATATCGTCAGCAATTAATTAATCCATATCCTTGTTGAGTTTCTAAACTCCAGCTCTCCAATTCACATTAACAAACTACACAAACACTTCCAGTAAATTAACCCAAACATACATGGTGCAACAACTCAAAATTATGTAAAAACCACCAAGTAGGTGCGAAAGAACACAGTTCACACACAACAAATTACAACGGTCAGAATTAGATTAAAAAAAGCTTAATTAATTAAATCAACTCATTAATTAATATTCATAATCATCATGGAAGATCGAGTAGCTGCTCCTCCTGCTCCTCGCTTCTCTGTCAGCCTACTCCAAAAATAATAATCAGATTATTAAATCACACTAACACAACCAATTTAAGAAAATAAAATAAAATAAAAAAATTTACCCTAGCAATGAGCCTTTCAAACGCCTCAGGTCCATTTTCCTGAATATATTTTTCAGCAGCAGACAAAACATCATCTGGCTTGCTAAACACATCCTTTTTTCTTGGGACGTACCACATTTTAATCTGAGGATTTTTGTAGAAAGGTCTGATGAAATTGTCATACACGTAAGCTGCACCGTTGAAGTAGGGCAGCACCAGCCAGCACACGCCCGCCAGCTTCGCGTAAGACCAGATCGGAAACCTGATTCATTGTGTATATATAATAGCTCTATTAAAATAAATAGCTAGGATGAGAAATGTTTGATCATAAATCTTTTATCAATTTACCACTCGATGAGTTTGGAGAATGTGAGCTCGAATAAGGTGATGAGAGAGTAGAGCACCCAATATGTCAGCCATTGCTGATCGTCTATGCGCGATTTAGTCTCGATGGCCTTCACCGAACAATACCTGCCAAATATTTCAATTCATAAATAAAGACAGACCTATTTTGATATTTTTTCAGTTACTTATAGCGATATTTTTTCTATTTACGGACTAATTTTGAAGTTCACTCTATTATACTATAATGGATGTGGAAACAAAGGGAAATGCGACTTACAGAGGATAAACGAGAGAAACCAGAGGCCTGACGAGATCGCACCACGATTATTAGATTGTAAGATAATTAAAGAGAAAAATATAGGTTTGTTGTGAAAGAAAAGTGATACTTACATAGCAAGAACATCAATGTTCTTTGCCACAACAGTGAAGAGATTGTCTCCAGAGCCCATGTTTTGAGATTAATTTCTTGTTGAATTAGGTAGCTTGAGATGGTGAGAGAGATTGAAGAAAGAATAAGTGTAGCAACTATCAAGTGATTGGCTGAGTGTATGGGGCAGTAAAACACAAGAAAAGGTGTGTAATTGCAATCATTTATGCGTGTTTTCTGCATACTAAAGTTTTCAAGTGTGAAAGGAGGGAAAATGTTACTTACAATCCAAATGCAAATTTCTCTATTTTTTTTAAAAATTTTGTTAAACATTTTCGCATGATATATAATTTATTTTAGCACTATGTCTTAAACTTTTCATTTCATCTCCTAATTTTTGTGTTGTTGTTAGTTTCACATGTTTAACTAGTTTAGTACTTGCATGGATAAGAAGAAAAAAGGAAACAAGATCCAAATTTTAAAAAGTGAACTTTGAAACTGCACAAAAAGGTGAAGAAAATGTGGGAGCCAAATTGATGATGGAGAGAATCTTATGCTTCGTCAAGAAAGAGGCACCGAAACTTTGACTTAATGGACACTACAAAGGACTTATGTTGGACTTATTTGGTGTTGTTCGATTGCCATAAGCCCATAATTAATTATCTTAGGTGTCGTTATATTGTCATAACTAATTCATTTTCTGAAAATTTATTTTTTTATGTGTCGCTTCTGTTGCAATAACTAATCATCTTATGATAGATCATCTACAAATTAAGTTATAAGATTATTCTAGTTAGAGGGGGTGACTATGACTAATTATCACATGATTATGAGATTATTCATCTAGGATTAAGTTGTGAATTCAATCTCATAAACCAAACATAATATATGTTTAATCCCGAGATACAATCTTGCTAATTTATCATATCGTTAAGTTAATAGAGAATTTTTTTGGTCATGCATAACTGTTTGCATATTCATATAAGAATATGAAACATTCGTCTAAAGCTGTTAGATTGGGCAAAATGTTCAACGATATATATACTAATAGTAGTTAACTAATAATCTAGCTACCTATATTTAGTAAATGAGTCTCACATTATATGTACTTATTCTCATTCATATTTAATTTGATTATAAAATTAATATTCTCAATCATATTTACTGTAAAATTAAAATATATGAATCTAATTCACAATTCACAACTTTATCACTCATACTATTTCTTTGTATTTTTTAAAATTCATACCAAGCTAAAGAGACGGACTTTAATTGTTGGTAATTAAAATCACAAATTATGTTAATAAGTTAATAATCTATTGGCTTAGAGTTCAAATTGGAACCCCTTCCCATTCCTCAGATTAAAAAATTAATGGACCGAAAAATGCCCATCATTAATTTGTGAGGTAACCCAACATTCTTTTGTAATTCAAATCATGATTTATAACAGAATTATTTATCTATCAATTCAGGATTGTAAACCGGTCAGTATAGATGTATCGCGAAGGAGGAAGAGGCCAAAATATGCTCTTAACAAAACACAAAAGATAATGTGAAGAAGGAAAAAAAATAAAGAGAATATAATTGCTTTATCTTGGAGATCATGATTAATTATTCAACTAAAGAAGAGGCTACTTAAAACATTGTGGGTGAACGGGTTAGGAGAGGACCCTACAAATATAATAGGGAGTAGTATTTTTAATTATTAATGGGTGCCCAAAAAAAGGGAATGCCTAGCAAATTACAATGAATGATGTTTATAGTTCAATTTTATTTAGTGAGTGATAGCGTCACAAAATTAGGAATTTTTGTTAAGCAAATTGGTCCGATTATTGGGTCTCCTACGGAAATTAGTTCACGACTTTGATTACATCTATAATTGTTGTGTTTTTAAATTTGAAGGCGCAATATATCGCAAAAACCTTGTCGTCAAGTAATCTCTCAAGTATTTTAATAAACTAAAAAGAGTAAGTATTTTATTTTCCAAGCACTTGACACAAGTCATCTTCAATTAGATCGAAAAAATTAAAATATATTAAAAAACAAATTATTCTAAAGGTCGCAGAGACTTCGCTCTTCTACGGTTGTCCTTGTACTACATTTGTACCCCTAATTAACTTATTTATATGCACTGCGCAATTAAATTACATATTATTGTCGAATGATGATTAAATCCATTTTAAAATAGGATGAAACGATCTACGAGCCCTAAAATGAGGTAAAGTCAAACAAATGTGTGTTACACAGCATGAGAGAGATTTGTGCTTCCCCTGCGACAAACAATTTTGTTCCCTAAAGCAAAAAAAATAGGTTATTATATTCGTAATGTTCCGTAATTAGTGCTTCTCTTTCTTCTAATGCCCTCCTAATTTACGCAGACCAAGCAAAATGTGTCACTTTTCCATATTTCCTGCGCCAAGCCAAAGGCTAAATCGTACTCGTCAAAATTTTGGAACAAAAAAATCAATTTTGTTTTGTCAACATTGGAAAACGAATATATAAATTGAGACATGGTCCATATTAAAAAAAGACATATATATATATATATATATATATATATATATATATATATAGGGTCTTGTTAGGTTGAGATTTTTAGGCCTAATTGAGAATTGAGATGCAATCTCAGCCACTCATTCACAATTTGCGCGCGATGTCAACTGCGTGTAGTTTATGTCAACAAGAGGGTATTTTTGTCATTTTCGCGCAATGTCAACTACGGAGACATTATGTCAACTACGATGTCAACAACAAACGTTATTTATGTCAACTACGATGTCAACAACAAACTTTATTTATGTCAACTATTATGTCAACAACAACATTTTACAAATAATCAATGTTAACAACAAATATTTTCATGTCAACGACATATTATTTGTGTCAACAACAACGATTTACATATAATTTATGTCAGCAACAAACGTTATTATGTCAACGAGCTATATAATTCATGTCAACGACCTATATAATTCATGTCAACAGCAACGTTTTACATATAATTAATGTCAACAGCAACATTTACGTATAAATAATGTCAATCTATTAGAAAATGCCAAAAATTAGAAACAAATCACAATTGAAGTCTAAATACTAAAATTGAATCTCGTTTCCAATTCAAGAACTGAGAATTCATCTATTCCTAACCTGCGAAGCAGAATGCAATATGATTAAGCTTGATTCCCCAATCGAGTCTCCAACGTGAACTCAACTGATCGTCTTCACCGCATTGACACTCTCTTCTTTTTGTTCTTCCAATTTCTCCATTTCTTAGTGGATTGCATCGATTCCAATCCACAATCTCATTCAACTCACCAATGAGATTTTGATTCCAACTTCACTTCCAATTGAGTTGATTTCTCATCTTCTTTCGGCAAAATCCCCCAATTTTTGAACAAGATAAACCGTCAATTTTCTCACCAGGTCCAAAAGGAGAAGATCTTTTTCCATGGTTCTCATAAGGAGGCAGCAAATCGGGAAGCCAGACGGTGGCTTCTCCTTCACTTGCGATTCTCCGCCGCTGCCCTCCGCCGACAGTTCTTCATCTTCTTCTTCCGCCTCCTCGCTCACCAGTCACCACTAAAGCTATTCGAGCATCTTCGGCGTACAGGGAGTCGTCGCTGTCTTCTGTCTATGAACAGTCGGCTCTCTCTTCTCCGCGCGGTTCTGCTCCTTCCGCTGCTAAGGTGCGATTTTGGCTGATCTGCTCCGAATCTCGCCTCCGCGCCGCCGCTCTGGAGCACAATCTGGGAGAAATCTCACAGAAATCGCCCAAATCGCCAAACACAAGCTGAAAACCCTAATTAAAACATGAAATTACCATTATGCCCTTTCATAATTAATTAATCTAAAAATATTTTGTGTGGCAAAATCTGGACCACTCACTTAATAAAAATGAGTGGCTGATATTGCATCTCATTTCTCAATTACCTTAAAAAATCTCAATTGATTATGGACCTATACAATATATATATATATATATATATATATATATAGATATATAGGGTCTTGTTAGGATGAGATTTTTGGGCATAATTGAGAAATGAGATGCAATCTCAGCCACTAATTCACAAGATTAACTTAATGTCAACAACTATCACATTATGTCAACAAGGGGGTATAATTGTCTTTTTATTAAATTGTATTTGAAATCATTTTATAAAATCCTTTCTAAAACTCTAGCTTCAAATCTTCAAATCTTCAACATTCAAAAATCTTCAAATCTCTTCAACATTCAAATCTTCAAATCTTCAACATTCAAATCTTCAAATCTCTTCAACATTCAAATCTTCAAATCTTCAACATTCAATAAAATAACACTTGTAAAATGTCAACAACTAAAAAATAACACTTACAATTCACATATCAATACCGAGAATATCGAATGTCAACAACTCGTATTAAAATGTCAACAACTAACAAATAACACTTACAATTCACATATCAATACCGAGAATATCGAATGTCAACAACTCGTATTAAAATGTCAACAACTAACAAATAACACTTACTATTCGCATATCAATACCGAGAATATCGAATGTCAACAACTCGTATTAAAATGTCAACAACTAACAAATAACACTTACTATTCGCATATCAATACCGAGAATATCGAATGTCAACAACTCGTATTAAAATGTCAACAACTCGCGCGATGTCAACTACGGAGACATTATGTCAACTACGATGTCAACAGCAAACGTTATTTATGTCAACTACGATGTGAACAACAAACGTTATTTATGTCAACTACGATGACAACAACAAACTTTATTTATGTCAACTATTATGTAAACAACAACATTTTACAAATAATCAATGTCAACAACAAATATTTTCATGTCAACGACATATTATTTGTGTCAACAACAACGATTTACATATAATTTATGTCAACAACAAACGTTATTATGTCAACGAAATATATAATTCATGTCAACGACCTATATAACTAATGTCAACGAACTTGTAAAAATTGGAATTTCCCCCAATTTTCTCTCTCTCTCTCTCTCTCTCTCTCTAGACAACCTAACCATGACTGGTTAATAAAGACAGAGAGTGATGAAAATTGAAAATAGATATCAAAAAATTGCAAAACCAAATTCAGCTCAAAGAATCAAAAGAAGCTCAACTCCTGTTGCAGATTAAGAATTGCAGCTCTAAGTATTAGTGATTCAACTAAATTTGGGGATGTCTCAAATAGATGAATTCGGATTAAAACATGGTAGATGAAATGCAATTAAGCAATTGTAAAATCAACTGAAATAGGGGTAATCAAGGTGAGATGAAATGCAATTGTGCAATTGAGCTATTGCGAAAGCAATTAATCGAATTAGGGCTAACCACTGTAGGTTTGAACTCCTTGATCTTCTGTAATTTCCTGAGCTCAATTTTGAGCTTCTCTTTCTCCGATCTAGAGTCTCGAGCTATTCTCTTTGGCCTTCAACATCTCATCGGTCTGCTCCTTCTCGATCTTCAATTTCTCGAGCTGTTTTTGCATTTCCTGCAGCTGCTTCTCGAAAGAAGACACATTGGAAGGCTGTTGTTTCTCCTTCGTGGCAACAGGAGAGGGCTGCTTCGACACCGCAATGTCGTTCTCGGAGCCGTCGGAGGGGGTCAGCGGAGAGGGCTTGGCGAAGGCCATCTCGACAGAGAAGGCGTCGCCGTCGGACGAGGTCGTGGAGATCGATTTCTGCAGAGCCTTTGTTAGGGTATCGGTTTCCTTGGCGAAGATGTCGGCGATCCAAGCGTCGCCGAATTGGGGGCGGAACATCCATGGCTGCTCCATCGCCATCAAATTATCAAATGCCATTGAAGAGAAACAACTGGATTTGAATTTGCTGCAAACATGTTCAATTATGGCATGAAACAACTGGATTTGAAAATTGAAAAGCGAGATGAGAAAGATTGGGTTACTTTGAGGAGAAAAATTGGGTGAATCTAGAGTGAATAGAGGCGGCAAAAGGAATTACAGAGGAGACGAGAGGCGGATGGGGATAGTAATATGAAATTACCAATCTGCCCTTCCATAATTAATTAATCTAAAAATATTTATTGTGTGGCAAAATCTGGACCACTCATTTAATAAAAATGAGTGGCTGATATTGCATCTCATTTCTCAATTAGCCTAAATAATCTCAATTGATCACAATCCTAGATATATATATATATATAAACGAAGAGTCCTATTAACCACAAATCCACCCTTAAAGACCGAACTAGAGACCAAATTAGGGACACTCATTTTTCTTAATCTAATGGTTATGATTATTTTACAATTAATTTAATATTTTATTAAATAAAAACGTTTTTTTTTAATTTTATTAATTTTTTAAAAAAAAAAATTAAAATTTTTTAAAAATTTTTTTAAATTTTTTTTAAATTTTTTTTTATTTTTTTATTCGATAAAAACTTGCTGGAGTAAATAATGAACTATATTCACTACATAATGAACTAAATGAATGTATATTATGAACTTATTACTTCATTCCGTTAGTTTATTACTTCATTCAGTTATGTTATTACTTCATTTCATTAGTTTACTACTTCATTTTATTAGTTTATTACTTCATTTTATTAGTTTATTACTTCATAATGTGTTATGACATAATTATCTTTCAATTGAAGTAAATTCAGTATATAATGAATGCGAAAAATTACTTCATAACATACATTCATTTAGTTCATTATGTAGTGAATATAGTTCATTATTTACTCCAGCAAGTTTTTATCGAATAAAAAAAATTAAAAAATAAATAAATTAAAAACATTTTTATTTAATAAAATATTAAATTAATTATAAATTAATCATAACCATAAGATAATGAAAAATGAGTGGCCCAAATTTGGTCTCTAGTTCGGTCTTTAAGAAGGGTTCGACATTGATCACAACTCTATAAACGAACGTATAAATATATACTATTTCCTACATGGATAAAATGTTAAAATTCTAATATCTTGTCCCACATCGACTTGGTGGTGATCCTATCTCTTCTATATAAGGGAGGGTTATGAAGGGTTCGACATTGATCACAGCTCTATAAACGAATGTATAAATATATACTATTTCCTACATGGATAAAATGTTAAAATTCTAATATCATGTTCCACATCGGCTTGGTGATGATCATATCTCTTCTATATAAGGATGGATAACCCTCCATATATGGGACATTTTAAGAAATGAGTGGCTCATTTCTAATATAAAACAATTATTTGCGTGTGTGTATAATTGATGTCCGTAATAAATTTGTGAAAAATAATTACACACCCGTCAATTTGTACTCATATTTGACTGACGTTAGAGCTCATTAACAGTTACAACTAATTGACACGTAGATTTTGACCCAATTCTGGAGTAATAAATATCTTATGCCGAAGGTTTTAGATTCAAATATATTATGACATAATAATAATCTTTAAAAATCTGTGTATTAACAAAAATAGATACTACAACCGGCTGGATTAATATCCGTGATGTTAATCCATATATTGCCGCCAGCATTAAGGTATATATTAACTTTATTTTTATCTAGTAGTAGTAGATTATCTATTTTTTTAGGTGAGTGGTGTTGCCACGTACTTATATCATACAGAAATAAATAGACACAAATTATTAAATTAACTATTACTTGTAGAATTCCATGAGAAATCACATCATCAACATCATATAGTAGTATCATTTTCTTCTTTTCCGTGACTCGACATAATAGTACGTAAAATCAAGCCCTATATGTGACACAAATTTTCGAAACATACTAATCATCTCGATTCATAATTCAATTTTGCAAAACAAAAATTCTGATTTCATAAAAAAAGAGATAAAAATGTATATCTCCATGGTTGACGTACACCGGATTCCGCTGCCGGCGGCGCCTATTGATGTCGGCGGTGAAGAATTAATAATGAAGAAAGTAGTAGATTTACAGCTAAGGGCAAATTGGAGACAGCATACATATATAGACAAAGAATCCAAAAAAGCGTACGCTCACATACTATACTAAATAAGTGGAGAAAAGATGCTTCTAAGAAAACTGAGAAAACAAATGGGAGCAGCAAAAAAGAAAGAAAACAGAAATTGATTATTTAGAAGATCATCATCATGATTCAGGACTTAAATGAACGGTCCAGATTGTGGGGCCACTCCCCCTCTAATGGGGGGTGCAGCCTTGTTGTATGAGAAAGTGGAGAAATATATTTGAAATTGGGAGTCTACTGTAACTAAATAAGCCTCAGTTTTGGGGAATTTCTCATACCTCTAAACAGAATGTGGGCTCCTTATCCCACTACTATATGCATTCAATCTTTTCTCTTCTAATTCAGATATTTCTGTAATCATAAGACTTGTACATGTTCATTACTACAATATCACAATATAATTATATAGCCACTAGTAATGAGTTGTTTGATAGGAAGATAGATAGGGCAAAATAAATTTTAATTTTATGGTGATTTTAGAGGGGTGATACCGGTGCCATATTTAATTAATTTGAGTGTAACTTTTGGAATATTTGGATGATGGACCTATAGGAAAAATGTTCATGCTTCATGCTGGATTTTTATTTGGCAACAATCATAGGCAGTAGGTGGGGGATGCAGTCTTCCAAGAGCCCTACATAGTGCATATGTCACATGTTATTTCTGATCAAATTTGCGAACTATATTTAATGCATTTTGTCATGCAATTGCACAATTTCACTACACACATAAATATATGTACTATTATTTAACTAATTTACCAATGACCCATATTGAATTATTTGCAATAAAAGTTTAATATTTTGTTATTAGTAAGTAGGGCTGAAAACATGGTTCATGCTATTAGTATCTGGTCCACAGATGAAGATCTTTCCCAAATATAATAGTATTGGTCAATGTTAATAACCTTGAGAAATTGAAGTTCTTTTTCCCAAACTAGTAGAGTAAAAAAAGCAAACAAATCAAACTCGATATTCACGCATAAGAAGAGGATGAGCAAACAAACCCTAATAGAACTAAGCTAATTTCTCAAACTAACCATTCATTATATAGATATATAACGCACACATTTATATATATAGATTCAAATTTGATGAAATCCATTCAAGTGTGATTACTGCTTGCAATATGCCGCTCATCCGCGGCGCCGTCGTAGCCGTTTCCCTGAGCCTCCATTCCTCCGCCGCCAGGCATATACCTATACGCATTAAGCGCCGCCAGCATGCCTAAATTCCCTTCACCAACCGCTCCGCCGCCGCCATGCGCCGGCAAGAGCGACATTGCCGTCGGAAAATTCATAAAATGCAGCCCACTGCTTGCCACCGCCGCACTCCCTCTATACACGCCGGAATTCGCAATCGACGGAAAACTCCACAGAGATTCGCTGCCGGAATTTGTGGAATTGAGAAAAGCCGACGCCGGGATCTGGCCCTGGCTCGCCGGAATTGTCCCGGAGCTGGACTGCATCATGTAATTCCCCATCTGATTTTGCACCGCCGACCGCAGATCCTCCTCCGACGCCCTCTTCCGCCCCGCGCTCCCCTCACCGTCGCGCGATTCCTGCTTATTGAGATAGCTCGCCGCATTCTCTCCGTGGAAGAAAATCCTCCTCTGCGAAGAATCCCCAAAATTCTGCC
The DNA here is from genome assembly GCF_029641045.1 of Salvia hispanica. Lineage (NCBI taxonomy): Eukaryota > Viridiplantae > Streptophyta > Magnoliopsida > Lamiales > Lamiaceae > Salvia > Salvia hispanica. The sequence goes on from NC_142697.1 coordinate 24,230,790, forward strand.
CAAAATAGGCGCCGTTGCTCAAGCTCAAATGCGACGGCGCCGAGAACGTCGAGCCCGAGCTTCTCACCGATATATTCAGCGAGGTGAAATTCGCCGGAATCGTTCCGGTGCCGGTGGCGGCGATCACCGACGGCTCCGCCTGCTGCAGCAGCCACTCAATCGTCTCGCCATCCGATTTGTGACCTAATTCCTTCGTGAGCTGGAAAACCCTCGCTGCGCACGTGGCAGGCATCCTAATTCGACGGCCGCGCCCGTCCACCTTCGTGTGTCGATCCTTGGTCGAAGCTCGCTTCGGCGGAACCTTCTTCTCAGTGGGTTTTGATATCGCCTCGGTCGATTGTTGTTGTTGCTGCTGCTGATCGTAGTCGTCTCGTTTCTCTAAGAGTTGTAAAGGGAAATTAGGTTTTTGCATAGGGTTTCCGTTGCCGCCATTCATGATGAACAAATATAATATGTTAGGCTACTCTAGTACATGACCCTCATTTTGTGGGACTCTCCCTTTTTTTTTTTTTTTTGGAAGATTTTAGGAGAGAGAAGAAAAAGGGTATGAAGAGATAAGGGAAGTGATGAAAGAATGAGAGAGATAGAGAGAGCAAGCTTTAAGCAACAAACATAATGAGTGGGAATTATATGGGTGGTGGGCTAGGGCAAATTAACCTATCTTTTCTTTATTCAAATATCTTTTTTGCTTTTTCTTAGTATAAATTTTCAATCTTTACTGTATATATATGAATGCAGTAAAAAGTGAAGGTAGTGAAACATATTTGTATGATCATCTAGTACGATACATATACAGAGGGGGTGAAAACTAAAACTCAGAAAAAAAGTTTGAATTCAAGTGTACTTTTATTTGAAATTTATGATATAAGGCATTTACAAATGAGGGATTGACAGTTTCTTGATTCAGACTCCACGTGCATTGCCCTTTATCATTCAATTAATCTACAAAGAGACAATGAACTGGACTGGGACCCTACATTTTAAGCCAGGAATTAAGCCTGAGAAAAATAAATGTATAGTAGTAGTAATTAATATCAAACCATTATCTCATAAATGCAATCATTGTCACTTCTAACTCCCTGTTAACTATATAGTTGAGAAGATTTATTAATGGCTTTGAAATATATTCGTGATTGTTCTAGTGTCACGAATGCACTCTTGTTTTCCCTTTTTTCTTTTTGGATTATTTGGCCCATTATATTAATTAATAATATTTAAATCACATAAGACATGAATATTAGTATGAAAACATGCATATTGAAGGGGGCCGTGGGATGGAGATTAAGACATTAATTATTAATGAGATATTTGTAGACTAACTAAAGATGATTACACGACAGTTAGTCATGATCAAGCTCCTAACATTATATGCTACTAATCACACTCGTTCAACATAATAATCCATGATTTCATGGCACGTAGAAGACAAATAATTAGGACATTCACCATTCACCAACTTAATTGTCTAGATTTGATTGTTAAACTAGAGAAAAAGATCTGCTGCATAATGAATATGGGCGACTGTGAGCGACTAAATCACACGTAGGCCACTTTCCTTATTTTTAGAAATTTACTAACAGAATATAATTCTCTTTCATCTATCTCCATGTGAGCAATATTATTTATTTTCTTTTTTAACTTTCCTTTTTTCTCTTTTTAGTTATCGTATCTTTGTTTGTTTTATATACTACATGTTTTCTCCTAGGTTTTTATTTCTCCACAACTTTCAAAGTGCCGTCTCTCTCGAAGAGTGCTAGCATAAGGTTAGTTTTAAGCCTTGATCTTCATATATGCTTGGAATTTCTTACATAATTTACATGTTTTTTAGTTTTACTTGTTTATATTATATGCTTGATTAATTTTTTAAAATAATTTCGTGTTTTAATTGTCTCTTGACTGAATCTATACTTGTAATAATACCAATTAGGAACCTCCAATTAAGAACCTCCGGCTTATCATAAAATTATCAATTTGTGTTTTTTAATTATTTCTATTATTCTGTTTGCTTACATTAATATTTTGAATGTATTTTCTTAGTGTTTTGAGTGAAAATATGAACGATCAATTATATATTCCTGAAGTTGCAAATGACCGAAAGCCGGAAATTGGAATGAAATTTGGATCAATAGATGATGCGTTTGAATTCTACAATCAGTATGCACGTGAAGCTGGTTTTAGTGCAAGATATAGCAATAGTAGAAAGAATAAGATGACAAACGAAGTTGTTTGGAAACAATTTGTATGCTTTAAAGCTGGTCAAACTGATGAAGCTCGTTCAAAAAATCGAGCACCACCTGGTGGTCCAATTCAGATAAGAGCTCGTGGTGAAGTTAGAACTAATTGTAAGGCAAAGATCTCCATTGTCAAGCAACAAACTGGATCTGACTGGAGTGTTAGCGTCTTTATGGAAGGTCATAATCATGGACTCTCTACTCCGTCAAAGGTGCATTTACTCCGATCACACCGTAGTGTTTCTGCTGTGAAGAGAGTGTTGACTCAACAATTTTCAGAAGCTAATATACCAACCTGTCAACAAATGCAACTATTGGAGATGGAGTCTGGGGGGCCCGAAAGTGTAGGTTGCACAGAAAGAGATATCAGGAATTTAGAGAGAGAATTAAGGGATGAACAAAAGGGGATTGATGCTGAAACTCTTATAGAATTCTTTACTTCCGAGAAGGAGAAAAATTCATCATTTTTCTTTGACTATGAGACAGATTCAGAGAATATATTCAAAAGATGTTTTTGGGCAGATCCTAAATCAAGGAGGGCTTATGGAGCATTTGGTGATGTTGTTGTGTTTGATTCCACTTATAACACTAATAAGTACGGAATGATTTTTACGCCTTTCGTAGGGGTTAATCATCATCATCAAACGATAGTTTTTGGATGTGGATTTCTAAGTGACGAGAAGACAGAATCGTATATTTGGTTGCTTAATAAGTTTATGGAAGCTATGCCAAGTGATGCACCAAAAGCAATCATTACTGATCAAGATCCTGCTATGACGAAAGCACTTGCACAAGTTCTGCCAGAAACAGTGCATCGTTATTGTTTGTGGCACATATTGAACAAATTTCCAGAGAAGATTTCTCCAGTGACTTTCCGAGATCATTATCAGAGCATAAGGAATGTTATTAAAAATTCAACATCTCCAGAGGAATTTGAGAATGGATGGAAAGAGGTTATTAGATGTGCTAACTTGGAACAAAATAGTTGGATATTGTTGATGTATGGGCTGCGACATAAGTGGGTTCCGACATATTTTAGTCATGTTTTTTTTGCAGGGATGTCAAGTAGTCAGAGATCAGAGAGTTCGCATTCATTTTTTAAAAAGTATGTCTCTCACAAGAACTCATTGATGGATTTTATCACACGATTCAATCGGGCACTAAGACGTCAAAGACACAATGAGTTAGTTGCAGACCATGTTGACATGAATGAGCAACCAAAAATCAAAACAAATTGGCCGATGGAAGCTCAAATGGTTAAAGTGTACACGAAAAAAAAATGGACGGAATTTCAAGATGAAATGAGTCGAAGTCATGGTTACTTTGTGCAACAGACCTCTATCAGAGATGATATTGTGATTTACAATGTGATGAGTTTCCAAAGTAGTTCGTCCTCAAAACCAAGGCTACTGATGCATGATAAAAATAGTGACCATATCTCATGTAATTGTGGGAAATTTGAGTTTGATGGTATTCCGTGCAGACATATGCTAGCTTTCTTCCGTGTCAACCAAATATTTGAACTACCTGACAAGTATATCCTTAAGCGATGGACACGAGAAGCAAAGAGTGGTGTTGCTTATATATTAGATGATGAAAACTGCAATGATGATCCAACAAGATTTTTGATCTCACGACGAGCCAAGTTATCTTATAAGGCCTCAACACTAATTGATTATGCATCTTTGACTGACGAGGGGACAAAGTTTTTGGATGAACAACTTGATTACATACATGGTAAAATCAAGGAGATGGGTATTAGTCCAACAACTATGCACGGAAGTCAAACAAGGAAGAGCTTAGATAAAACCAAAAACATTGGTGATCCTTCTAAGATAAGATCAAAAGGATGTGGTAAGCGAATGTTATCATCAAAAGAGAAGTCAATTTTAAAGACTAGGGCTTGTCGTGGCTGTGGACTACGTGGTGCATCACATGATAAACGTAATTGCCCAAAGTTGCAAGACAGGTGTGTAAATTATTGTTGGGATCCATTATTTACATTGTTTAGTTGTTTTAATGACCAATAAATTTAATTTACTGTTTTTGCTCTCATCTTTATATTTCAGATCAGTTGCAGATGACCATCACGACATCAACGAATATGCAAATGAAAAAGCTTGATGTCCATAGCTAGTGATTTTTTTAATTCTGTTCGCTTAGTGTTGCTAAGACAATATTTAATCTTTTGATGGTTTTATTGTATTGAAACAGATTTTATAAGAATACATCTTATCTTTTCATAATACTTCATGCATCTAATTAATTTCATCCTTTCAAAGCCTAATGTATTCAAAATCTGAGTTGAGTCCTTAATGATTTTTATTCCAAAACTTTTGCAATACTAGTTAAAAGTAATTGGAAACGTAGTTTTACATTGAGAAATTAAATCTCATTTAAATCATTAAATTGAAAAAATGTAGCACTATTTTTTAAGATCATCAAAACTAAAGAGTAAAACAAAAAAAAAACGATGCTATTTTATTTGAACAGAAACTAACCATGAAATAGTCTAGTTTAGGTGAAGAAGAAAGTTAATTAGGAGCAGTATTCATGCGCTGGTAGAAAGATAAATAATTAAAAAGGACAAATCCATAAAGGAAAGCTATTAAAGAAAATAAATAATTTTGCTGACATGGAAATAGATGAAAGGGAATTATATTTTATTAGTAAATTTCTAAAAATAAGGAAAGTACCGTACGTGTGTACGTGTGATTTAGTCGCTCACAGTAGCCCATATTTATTATGCAGCATATCTTTTCTCTGTTAAACTAAATATCTTGCTTATAAATTAGCTATAATCGTCGTTAATTAATGGCCTCATTTTCTGATTCGATGATTGTTATTCATCACAATATATATGTTTAATATTTCATTAGGAATCCATGAAGCACTAAATTAAGAAGATTTTTTGACGGTGCTTTATATCTCCATTATTTCAATAATTCGTTGCTCCATATTCTTCTTATCATTTAAATATTTAGTGTCATATAACCTATGTAAAGACACACACTTGAAGGAAACAGTACTATTAATTGATGGCACAATCTTATCCACAAATTCATAATTTGAACGACAAGTGAGATTATTATCTAGATTAGGAATATGGCGCCATCATGTGAAATAGTTAATTGAAAACCTTGAGAAAAAACAATATTTTGCTTTCATATACAGTTTCAATATTCATTCACTAATGGAGAAATACAAATCCTAATTATATTTGCTACTACTATTGTTTACATTATGTGTGTGTGGATATCATCAAAAAATGATGATAAACACTACAAACATAAAAACACTAGCTAGTTCAATTTAGTGTTACCTTTTTCGGCCTAAAACTAGTGCGAGAAGTTGCTAAATCTACCAGCCGTTTTCTCTCAAAATTACTCCTAATTTATTGGGTTGATTTTGAGGGAAAACTTATTTGTGGAGATATAAATATATATGGATGAATTGATGGGGGGCATGGAGATTAGGTCAATGATGGTTGTTGGGAGATAATCACGTGCCATGACTTGTCCTATACAGATGATCAAGATGGCTTACCATCCTCTAACTAATTTATCTAATCATGCACAACTATTTGTCGGAATTAATGCATATCTTCTTCATTTTACCCATCTCTTTCCTTTCCTAAATCTATTTACTTTCACAATGTATTTTGGTCTTTTATTTCTCAAAAGTCTCGTGTTACATTCAAATTTAATGTAAAGCAAGAAAAAGATGAACTTTCAATTTAATTAATGACTAGCTTGACTTATTAGCATTCCCTTTTCAAATTTCAAATACTAGTATTTTTGCCAATTTTAACATGATTTATAAATTTGGGCAACATAATATTCAATTTAAAAGCTGTATTTTCTAACACCTTAATTTCGATGGCAAATTGATATCCAAGCTTGGTACAAAGGGTTCAGTTGTACTATTTCAAAAGTCAAATCCGACTCCAACTCTAAATATAATCAATTCCAACAAATAATCTTAAGACCATTTTGTATTTTACATGTAATGAGTTGACACTAGTATTTTTTGTCCAATGAAAAAAATCATACAGCTCAAGAACACAATATTGAGAACATGGGTTGATGGCTAAAGGGCCCTTTCATTATTTATTACCGACAAGGTTACAGTTGGGCAAAACTTTGAGCTTATTATAAATTAATAACTTCTTCCCGTTCCATTTTTACTAATCATGATATATGAATGAATAACGTGGTAGTATAACTTTGCCTAAACATATTAATTAGTCGCATATTACACATTGCAGCATCGACGAAATCGCCCCCACACATATTTTACATAAAGTTTGAATATAAATGACGGATGAAGATTTGATGAAAGGTTGTAGTGCGTTGTGTACGTGTACAAATACTAGCAATTATTGAATTGATGTGAATTGACTACCTATGTACACAAACAGTTGCACTAGACTTTATTGTATGAAAACAACTCAAATATATTACACTAACAATTTTTTTCAAACACCATCACTTATTACCTATTGATATGAATAGGAAAAAGATTCAAGCTTTTCCAATTCTGACTTTGAACTATAAAAAGTGTCTGACATCAATCTATCATTTTCGCCGGCTTAAGAGAATTTCCATATCCTTGACTATTGATCAGTGTACATTTATATTATTGTTCAAAGATTAATACTCCATATAAAACACTATTATCTTGGATACTTTTTCTTCGTAAAGACAAACATGTATCGAAATGCCGACGATTCTAGATAAAAGACAAACAGCGGAAACTGTAACGTAAGCAAGATGCCTAGCTCAAGCCACGGCACCAAAAAGACTCCAGTCATTCACCTTGAAACTAGAGATGGCACCTCTGAAGACCTCCTCCATCGGCATGCATCCGGACTGTGCAGCAGGCACGGCTAAGCCGGCACCGACGGTTGCAGCACTCTCACTCAAAGGGCTGCAAGAAGGGATGCAGAAGATGAGCCAGGAAGAAGAGCAGATACTAGAAAGCAGTTGGCACCTGAGAGAGAATCAATATGTGCAATTGGGCGGGAGTAGTAAAGAATCTACTTACTTTATCATCACGGGCTCGTATGCAGTAATCAGAACATCAGTACCAACATCCTTGAGGCGCAAATTAGCCAGATAAACCTGGAAATAACGTATATTAAGGTCCCAACCAAATATCTTGAGATAATTCTCCTCGGAAGATGAAATGGCGAGTTTACCTTAACTAGGTTTTGAGCATCTCTTCCCTGTCTACCTTTAGATATGGCCTGAAAATGGAGCGTAGCAAAAATGAAGTTTGCTGATAAATTATTATAGGAATTAAACACCAAACACACAATGTCAACCTCAATATCCTTGAATCTCTTGCTAGATATTTAATGGTTGTACACTTGTACTACCTAGCCACTAAGAAACAACTCGCACTAGTTCAAGGATCTATATCAGGTTAGCAGAACTTGAATGTCAGCAAGCAGCAGAAGCAGAGGGCTTAATTGATGGCAATCTTGAATTGTTGGCAAGAAATCCAGTACTGAAAATGTTTTCGATAGACATGTTCCAGAAGTAGGGAGATAATAAATGGGGTGTGTAACTACTAACACAGGATCATGCAAGCAAATAATATATGAAATGATTATCTGAGGTTCGAGGAGAAGTGCGTTTTAACACAGTACATTTTTCTTTTAGGGATAGGCTCCAGAGGGTTGAGTGGGCTGGTTAAGTTCTTTATATCACAAACTAGATACATTATGATATCACTCTTAATGCATACAAAATAGTACTAGTACCAATTAGTAAAAGACTGTACATACCATCTGACCAACTGCAGTTGTAATAACAGCAGGACTGTCTCTAAATCGTAGTGCATCAGCCTCAAATACACCTGATTGTTCAAGCACCTGGTTTATAGAACAAGCCGATGCAACTATTATGAAGGAAACTCAAGATTTTAAACTTATCAGCTATACATTTAATGTTTTTTATACAACAACATAAATTGTCAGCAAATAAGATCTAGAAAATAATTTATAGAGTGAAAATTTTCATCTCTGTCAATAAATTACATGATGACCGTGTTGTGTTACACGAACACAAAAGTTGAAAATAATAGAATTACAGATGCAGGATCATAACATCATTAACTTCAGTTCTCAGAATTATGTTCTTCCTGAATGAAAAGAAATTAATAGAAATAGGCCTTTAAATGAGCAAAATCTACATTACGAACTAAAGAACAGAGAAAATCTGTCATCAGCTAGTAAATGACAATGGTAATCAGATCTAAACTTAATTCCACTACAACAACCTGGCTTCAAAGTTAAACCTGTATAAATTTTAGATATATTTCATCTCTAAATCCTCAAGGACAAACTAAAATCTTGAAAGACTCTGTCTACAATTTCTTTAGGATAAAATTGAAACTCACAAAACTTGGATTCCCTGATAGCTTTCCACAAAAGGAGTCATATCATACTCAAGAAAAAGTTTTTATCGTGAAGTTCATAGAGTCATATAAGACAAACTTCCATCACCACAACCTGAGGCTACATTTAGAGTTAGGGATTTGAAATGCAAAATGGAGGATGATATCTACAACCAAATAACTCAAAAAACTACTCGAAAACACCATCGTACTGGAAAACTTTGTTCTGATGTGACCTGAGGTTGCATTTGGATTTGGAGCTATGGATTTAAAGAAAGGCTAGAAAATAATTGAAATCCCATCCAAGTAACTTTAGAACAAAGAAATTTAAAACACAAAATAATACTACAAATCAGAAACATTTCCCAATCCAAACAACCACCAGAGTTGATATAATGGAATCCAAATCTAACCGAAGTACTTTAAGCCCAAAATAAGGCCGTAAAGATAACCTCTCTATCACCATCATTTAAACCAGTGCTATCACCAAAACAGCTAATTCGAAGCTAGCATCGACCATGATAATGACAAACTTCTCTGACAAAGTATTAAATAACTAGTCATCAAACAACTGGCGATTAACATCAAAGAGAAAGTTCAAATGTGGTAGGGAATGGATCGACAGTGAACTAAAACAACAAAATAACTTGATATTATCGACTTCCTAAACTTCACTAATTCGTTGGAGTAGCATGAGATGCAAACAATTGGTCCAATTGAGCCACGTAGCAGCATGAAACTCGAAATCTTTACAGAAATTATAAGAAAAAAGAGGTGAGATAAAGAACTCTGATTGTACCGTTGCTCCTTCAGCATCTTGCTCATTAGCCAGGTCTTGAAGAAACCACGTGGCACTTCCGTGATCCGCCACATCTGTCTTCAAGTCGAGGAGCTCAAATATTAAGCTCTCGTCGCGCGCTGGATCAACAAAAACCTCCTACAGCAGCAATTTGATTAATAAAATACAAAAGAAAACAACGAAATCGGAGGAAAGGCAAATTAATCATTCAGGAAGTCTCTGACCTGATGATCAGGAACTTGGCGCATGTTGCTTACGTCCTGCATAAACAGTAAATTGAAACTTCATTAAATCGAACAAATTAATTGTTTTTTTAAAAAAGCAGTACAGAAGGGGAAATTAAACATCAAAAGAAAAAAAAATACTCCACCAATATAAACCTGGAAGCGAAGCGGAAAGGTGGAGGAGATGGCGCCACCGAAGAGTGGGCGTTGAGTGCATAAATCCGCAGGCATTTTATTCTGCTGCTTCAATCGCGGAGAAATTTGTAGAATTTTCTGCGCGCGAATTCGAAATTGGGGAGTGGAAGAGTGTGGGAGCTCAGAAGAAGAAGGGGGATTTAGGTAGCGTTTGTTTTACACGGTACGGTGACTGGGTTTGAAAATTTATGTTTTAAATGAGTTTTAAGTCAATTAAATAGTACTCCGTACTACTATTTCTTCCCTTGCACGGTTAAGGTGTTTTTTTTAGCCCTCAATTTAATTAAAAAGTGTAAATTAAGGAATTTAATTAAATGAAGAATTAAAAAATGAAAATGGTGGAGATATGAAAAGAGAATAAAATACTGTATAAGAGAAAGTAGAATAAATGAGAAGCAATGTATTCATTTTTTACTAAAAATAGAAATGACTCTACTATGTAATATAGCAAAATGGCAAAATAAGTAAATAACTCTACTACTATGAAAGAAGGGAAGCCGCGTAGGCGCCGCGGCGGTGGGAAGACAGCCAAGAACCCGGCTGCGCCGGGTTGGATGGTGGCAGTCGCGCGGCGGAGCCGCAGTGGCCTATTGTTAGCCGTGAGACTGCCACGACGGTCAATTTTGTTTTTTTTTTTTTTTAATTCTTTAATTTTTATCTATAAAATACCTATCCCCTATTCATTTTTATCATTCCATTTCAATCTTAAATTTTTCTCAAATCCATTGACCGAATTAAAATATGTCAACAAGTTTTATGTGGCTGAGGCATGATTGTGATGACTAAGCAAAGAAGTTCTTTTTGTGGTTGTGACGTGACTGTTCTACTATTATGGACACGCTAAGGAAGGCTTTGTAAAAATGTTTAAAAATTGTAGCTTAACGATGACGCTGTGATAGAAAAAAAAATAGATGAAAAATGTTTATGAAGTATAAAAACATTATTCCCATATGTGCATTAATACTAATTTCACAATAAACACACTTATAGTTATAGATGTTTAAACATTTTGGTAATTATTTTTTATTTTACAACATATAAAAAAAATTTAAGTTAAAAGAAAAACAAAGGTTCTCATCCCAAAACTTTGACCATTCACTTGTGTTGTCACGACTTCATCTTAATTAATCAATATCCATTTGCTCATTGGAGGCCATTGATGTGGGCAATTATGAGGAGCAACGTCATCACAGTTATAACTTATAATCCAAGAGCTAGCTTTATCTTCAAAATTTGTTGTTCACTTACAATTTCATGGGCGAGTTTCAAAGGAGATTTTGAGGATTTGAAGATGGACTTCAAAATCACTAATGTTTCGTCCTTCACTGTTTATATCGTCCAAAGTCTGCGTTAGAATCATCGCAATATCTAACGCAGATAAAATTTCTAACATCGTAAAAATTCGAAGGCCCAGCCAATTCTTAGAAAAATATAAACTTAGAACATCACAATACCTATCACAAATGAAATTCTAATATTATAAACATTCAAAAGTTGTCAATTCGTAACAAAATATGAACAAACTCGTAGTAATTTTTAAGATCCAAAACTAATAAATTAAGTAATATTACATGCAAAAATTATGAAATTTGGACATATTTTATTCTCAAAGACTTATTCTTATAAAATTAATAACAATGAATATAAGATTGAATACTCAGGCCTTGGATGGTAGGCTTGAAAAGCCTTGGAAAGACACTGTTTACAGCCTTTAACTTGTGTTTGGTAGCTTTGAAACACATTCCCACGACCTGATAAAAACATTCAGGTTGTAGGCTTCCAGCTACTACTATTCTTATAGGTTGTGTAACTCTATCACAGGCAGTATAAGGATTGATCCTTTTCTCCCTCCTCCTGAAAACAAACACTTATCCCAAATTTATCCTCGTCCCTCTCCAAATTCAAGCAACTATTCACACAATCGTCATCCTCGTCGTTCTAATTTCACTCCTTTGCCAAATTGGACTTGATCTCTGCATCAGGTTTCAGCGAAATCCTAATTTATTTGGGCAAAATCATAATTCATTTGTTGAATTCAATTTGTTCGCGTCAAGGATGCCGATTCCGTGAACAATCAACCCACTCAGTCTCGCCCATGGAACAATCAACCCACTCAATTTCCATGAACAATTGATAAGGCTAATTTCATGCATTGGTTATAGGGATAAATTTTGTGCTTTCCTGGGTCTAACAAGATTTTATAAGCCAGGTGTGTAGAGAAATCGCCAGCCCCAGGAAGAAGACGAAGATTGCCTGGAAGAAGAAGCTGGCGGGAAAAGTGAGCGGAAGAAGGAAGAGTTACTAGACTAAGGAGCATCCAATTAGAGGGAAAAATGGGAATTACAAGAACAGTCTAGAAGCTCTACCTACTATAAATAAGAGCACGCGATCAACATGAAGATATCTCTTTTTCCACATCGGCTCTTAGCTTAGTTTTTCCATTTTTCTCTACACACACTTGAGGGGAATCATTCTGGGGAGTTCACGTTTCGGATCTAGTTGTGGTGTAACACCATCTCTACGGAGGCGAAGATACAATCGTTATTTGCTTTCAGTTTATATTCCGTATTTTCCCGAGTCTTCGTTGTTCGAAGCTCGGTTGTGTTTTGTTATTCTCTCGTTGGATACTTTGTATCTTGCTATGGAGATTTCTATTTTGGTTTCAGTTATGATATTGTCCTTTTATTTGTTTGCTTTGATGGATATTGTTGGTTGATTTGAGTTTTGAGTTTGAGTTGCTTGGAGGTTGTGGTTGATCGGTTGAATATAGTTGAATCTGTGAAGATCGGAGATGGAAATGGTGTTTGATTGTTGTGGATGGCTTGGATCCGGAGTGGATGAAGCATCCGACGTATATATCTGTCGCATTTGCATGGTTATGACGTTTTGAATTCTATTTACTTGTTTGCCTCGTCTAGTAGTCATGGATCTGTGTTAGTTATAGTCGTTCTTTGTGTCCATCGGTTTGATTTCGTCTGCCCTGTTTTGATCTTTGTTTGCTCTGTTTTTCACCGGTTGTTTTGTGATAAAAGTTAGAGAAGATGGTGTCGCTGTTAGTTAGTCCTTTAGTTAGTTAATTTGCAACTTTTTCCGTCGTACTATGCCGTTTTAGGAAATGGTCCCCACGTTTCGCTTTTCGTCTGTCTAGGCTAGTTCAGGAAGTCGTTTACCCAGTCAAGTAGTCATTTCAATTACTTTCAGTCATCATGCATGTCCCTACCTAGATCTAGCTGTTAGAATAGAATATTATATTTACTCAGTCTAGGAATTAAAGCTCAACCCCGAAAATTGCGTGGCCGCAGCCAAAAATAGCTTCCAGGTCTTTGGGCATGTTTACTTACACATCTGTCTCTGTGGATTCGATCCCTACTTCCCTGTACTAATCTTTTTAGCTATAGCGGGTTGAGGGTTTTGAAGGGCGAAGGAAGTGATTGTGTGCCCAACGATAGGTTACCCAAGGATTCTCTGAGTTCCTAGACCCGGTGTCTAGTGGATTCTCTGGATCGGGAGATTTAATTTCAAACACACCTCGCTGACTTTTCGCGACTCTTCAACAATCAACCCACTCCTTCATCCGCTTCACACCTTAATCTCCAGCAACAATTACCTCCGATTTCCATGGCAGAAACTCAATCAACCCACTCCACCGAACCCAAAATCGGCTACTGCTATGCAACCAGAATCTACCACAGCCCCCACCCCCATCCCATCCCCCGTCATCAATGCCCCTCTCCATCTCCTCACACACCCTCTCCTCTACTCCCCTGCCACTCCGACCTCCGCCGCCCTCTCCACCACTATATTCCTCATCGTCGAATTAGGACTTGATCTTTGCCAAATTAAGCCATTCGCCCAAATTAGAACTGATGACTTTAAGTCATTCCAAACTCAACCGAGGGGCAGTTTAGGCATTTCATAATTATTTTCACAAACTTAGGCTTTCAACCAAACAACTAGCCGCGGGCTTTCAGGGATATACGGTTTGCACCAAACACAATATAATCACCAAAAAGACTGTCCATATGCATGTGAAAAGCCCACTATCTAGGAAACCATTAAAATTACTTCCATGGTACCAACCGCCCTCTTAGGAAATTATAACAAGAAAAAAAAATGTAATTACACAAAAAACATGGGAAGCTACATCCCCATCCCCCCCGTCATCAATGCCCCTCTCCATCTCCTCACACACCTTCTCCTCTACTCCCCTGCCACTCCGACCTCCGCCGCCCTCTCCACCACTATATTCCTCATCGTCGAATTAGGACTTGATCTTTGCCAAATTAAGCCATTCGCCCAAATTAGAACTGATGACTTTAAGTCATTCCAAACTCAACTGAGGGGCAGTTTAGGCATTTCATAATTATTTTCACAAACTTAGGCTTTCAACCAAACAACTAGCCGCGGGCTTTCAGGGATATACGGTTTGCACCAAACACAATATAATCACCAAAAAGACTGTCCATATGCATGTGAAAAGCCCACTATCTAGGAAACTATAAAAATTACTTCCATGGGTACCAACCGCCCTCTTAGGAAATTATAACAAGAAAAAAAAAATGTAATTACACAAAAAACATAGGAAGCTACATCTGATTTATCAGAGCCAGGTTTCGATCCTGGGACCTGTGGGTTATGGGCCCACCACGCTTCCGCTGCGCCACTCTGATTGATGTTATATTTATATAATAAATAACTATAGTATTACTTCCTCCGCCGCATAAAAAATATGGACATTTGAAAGGGTACGAAAATTAATGTACGAAAATATGGTAGACTAAGGGAGATGAGGAGAAAAGTAATTAAAGTAGTGTTAATGGATAGTGAGACTCATGTTATTATTGTGTTAATGGGTTGTAATGGTGGATCATAGTGGTATAAGTTATAAATAAATTGATTTATATGGATAATGATTTGAGGACAACTTTTTATAAATGCAAATACCCATATTTTTATGGGTCAAACGAAAATAGAAATACACATATTTTTATGAGACGGAGATGATACTCTCTCCATCTCATAGAAATAGGTCATTTGGGGTCGACACGAGTTTTAATGTGTAATTGATAAAGTAAGAGCATACAAAAAAAAAGTAGTTGAAATTGTGTAGTGGATTGTGGGGCCCATAAATGATAAAGGAAAAAGAAGGAGAAAAAGATTTCCATAAATAGATGTGGACTATTTTTATGGGACGGACGAAAAAGAAAATATGGTCTATTTTTATGAGACGGGGGTATATTTTAGTCTTTTGTCTTTTTACTCATTTAATATGACTACGTATGACAGATTGAGGATATAACGAATACATAGATGGCTTGATTACAATATTTTAGTTGCTTGTAATATACATATAGTCAGCACTTATTTTTTATTCTATTACAACTTTAGCACCCACAACAAATTAAGCCTTCATTTTTTTCTTATACAATTTTTTTTTTCAATCTTATACCATTTGTAAACTCAAATATTTGTTTGTAACCTTTTTTCAATTATTTTAGAGCCAATACAAATTTAAAATAAATTTTAAAAAATTGCTAGAACCAAGTGAAAAGCCCGCGAAGAAAAAAGAAAATTGCTTTTGATGCATGCATGGTAAAAAATACTCAGATGATTTCTCTTATCACGCATGTGTTATGCACATATTAATATCTAATTTTAAATTAATTAAATAAATTAGAATTAATATTAATAATGAACAATATGCGTAACAATTTTAGTTATATGAGAATAAAAAATCTATACAAATAATATTGAAGCATAATAAATTTGAAATATATCATATAATATAATGTTTGAACAACAAATCATGGAGTAGGAAGATAAAATCTATCACAATAAAGAATTAAATACAATGGATAATTACTCATCATTTTTAAAACTTCTTTATACACTACATTAACTTTAAAATTAACTAAATATATATATATATAGGATTGTGATCAATTGAGATTTTTTTATGCTAATTGAGAAATGAGATGCAATATCAGCCACTCATTTTTATTAAATGAGTGGTCCAGATTTTTCCACATGGAAAATATCTTTAGATTAATTAATTATGAAAGGGCAGAATGGTAATATCATAGTAATTTTTATTCAATAAATATTTTTTTAATTTTTAATTTTAATTTTTTATTAATTTTTTTAAAAATTTTTTAAATTAATTTTTTTTATTTTTTTTATTTTTTTTTATTTTTTTTATTTTTAAATTTATTTTTTGTTTTTTTTTAAATTTATTTATTTATTTATTTATTTCAACTATATATACAATTCATGTCAACTACACACATATAATGTCAACTATGTGTACAATCCATGTCAACTACATATACAATTCATGTTAACTACACAATATAATGTCAACTACATGTACAATTCATGTTAAATAGTATTTATTGAATAAAGTTGTTGACATTTGATGTGTAGTTGACATGAATAGTATATGTAGTTGAAAAAAAATTAAAAAAATAATAATATAAAAACAAAAAAAAATTTAAAAAATTTAAAAAAAATAAAATAAAAAAATTAATAAAATTACAATTATACCCCTCTGTTGACATAAACTACATGCTGTTGACATTTCACAAATATTTTGGATGAATGACTGAGATTGCATCTCAATTCTCAATTAGGTTGATAAATCTCAACCTAACAAGACCCTATATATATATATATATAGAGTCCTATTATCCACAAATCCACTCTTAAAGACCGAACTAGAGACCAAATTAGGACCCTTAGATTTAGTTTTTAATGGATGAGATTAGACAATACTTTAATAATTTCACTCCTTCATTAAGTAATTAATTTACTTCAATCCAGGGGTATTTTGGTCAAAATACATGTAGGGTAAAAAAATTTGAATAGATGAATTTTACTTCACGCGGTTTGCATTCACGGATTGTTTGTCTTCACTTCTCTCTCTATTTCTTCTCCGTCTTCACTTCTCTCTCTATTTCTTCTCCAAATCGACGAAGCTCTTCTCCAAATCGACGCTGATTTCTATCTCCAAATCGACGTTGATTTGTTTATCTAAATTGACGGTCATCTTCTACTCCAAATAGACGATTCAAAGCTATTCATCTGGAAAAATCGAAATGGTTGACACAAGGAAGTCCTCGGGCGATAGTGGACGCCAGCTGCGTCACACCAGAACTTCCGATGAAGGTAATACACTTTTAAGCTTTCCAGATATTTAATCTTAATTTACTTCATTATATTCTGAAATTTGTTTCCGATTTTAATCGAAACAGATGTAGGACTAAAATATCATCGCAAGAAGACAGCTACTGGAAGAAAAATTCCTGAGGAAAAAGGTATAAAAAATATTTGTTATGAAGTAGTAATTTGATAAAATGAAGTTAAAGCACTAATATATTATCCTGTGAAGTAGTAAATTCGTAAAATGAGGTAATAAAGCATTGTAATGAAGTAATAGACACTAAATATGAACTATCTATATACTGTGTTGTATGGGTTTAGGATTTTAGGATTAAACTTAACTGATGTGTGGTTTCCAGATTAAAATGAAGTACATATTCTTTTTAATGAAGTAGTAAATTGATAAGATAAAGTAATAAGTTATGATAATGAAGTAATATAAATAATCTGCTTATACAATAGGTTTTTATTACTAAAATGAAGTAATAAAACATTATAATGAAGTAAATGACTCTAAAAATGAAGTAATAAACTATTATAATGAAGTAACATGTTTAACTGATGTGTTGTTTGCACATTAAATGAAGTAACATAGTATTCTTAGTGAAGGAAATACCGAATTTCAAATGGGAACATGTGGACACGGTACAAGCATCATTCTGAAGTATCTTAATTTTTTATAAAGTAGTAATTTGAAAAAATGAAGTTATTTACTGTTTTGTACTCAGCTGCTGTGTTGTTTCATATTCTTCAGATATTTAACAATACTTCATTCTCCCAGTTTTTTACTTCATTCGAGTGATCTTTTACTTCATTACATAGGTCTTTTTCCCCATATGTGCGAATGAGCATTATTATGGTATTTGCTTTTGCTTCAAAAGAAATGGAATTGCTGTACTAGATAACTCTGAAAATGGCGACGACAATGATCTCACAACCAATTATAGTGACATTCCAGAGACGCTGGTTTGTATTCTTCACATATGATTTAATTTTATTACACTTACATATGATACACAACTAAAAATAACATATATTTTATTATACATGCAGAGATCATATTTTTGTCAATTCCTCACCAACATTGGTCTTCACAAACAATGCAAGACAATATCCAATGCTAAAATACAGAGATTCAAAATGCCATGGAGAACTTTTGAAAATGTTGAAGACTGTGGAGTATTTCTAATGCGCCACATAGAAACATACAAGGGTGAGCGCGAAGGTTGTTGGAACTGTGGTTTAAAAAAATCAAGTTCAGGTGTTCTCCAAAGCTTGAGGGCCAAGTATTGCTCTGCATTGATGTTAGCAAATAACAGCCATACAAGCTTCAACAACAAACAAGTTACCGAAGCATACTATAAGGAGGAAAGCAATAGCCATGTAATAGATGTTGAGAAAATGATTGCAGCATATTTAAAGAAAAAATGAAGATTTTAGCAGATTATGTTTTGATATATACATATATCTATTTTGAGCAATTCAAAATAAAGTACTTCGCTTATTAATGTTGTTCTATATTAGATTTAAATGTTGCATTGGATAATAGATATAGTTCATTGGGTAGTTAATTTGTACAATGAAGTAATAAATTATAATAATGAAGTGGAAATCTATAATAATGAAGTATCAGGCTTTTATTATGAAGTATCTATTTACTGCGTTGTATGGGTTTATGGTTTAAATTTAACTGTTGTGATCAAAGTTCAGTGTTACCTTGCCTTTTATTAACTCTATTTGAAGTAATTTTTCAGTATTATGAAGTAATTGTCGTAATGAATGAACAAGTTTTACATTATTAACTCTGTTTGAAGTAATATTTCAATATAATGAAGTAAATGTCGTACTGAATGAACTATTTTTTACCTTGCATTTTATTAACTCTGTTTGAAGTAATATTTAAGTATGATGAAGTAACTGTCATACTGTATGAACTGTTTTTTATATAATACTACTAACAGCTGTGTTATTTGCTCATATAAATGAACTAAATATTCTATTTAATGATATAATAAACTCATATCAATCAATAATTTGCTCATATAAATGAACTAAATATTCTATTTAATGATATAATAAACTCATATCAATCAATAAGCTAATGATCTGTTTTCATAAAAAGTTTAAACTAATTCAAATTCAAATTTTAAATGAAATAAGAAACTACGGGTCTGAAGTACTAAACTTAAAAAATGAAGAACAAAACATATACCACTGAAGTAATAAACGACAAAACATAACTATTGTTAGAGAAAAGAACAACAAGCATCAACATTGTTGTTTCCTCTTTTTCTTTTTCTTCAACTCCTGTATCTTGTCACAATTCCTTGAATCATGCTGACCAATCTCGCCACATTTACCACATTTCCTTCTAGGCTTCGACAACTCTCTTATTTCTTTCTCAAGGCGTGAAAGACGTCGACCAGAACCCTTGGTGCTGACAACATCAGGTGGATGAACTTCTATTTCACTAGGGACTTCTGAGCCATAAAAATTCTCAATCATCTGTCTCTTTTCACTTATAGACAATACATTTCCCTCACCAAGTACTTCTTTTTTCCCTTCAGCCATAATATGTCTAAATGCACGAATTTTATCACCATCTCCCTCTATAAGCCGTGCGATATCATAAAAATCTGCATGCATATCCTTGTATTCCTGCTTCGTCTCATCCACAGCAATAAATGACTCAATATTATTATCAAAACCAAAATGCACAGCCTTGACAAATTTAGACTTCAACCAGCGTCGTCCATGTAACTCATCAGGGACTAACTTCATTTTAACAGTGATTTAGTTCATTATTATGAATTATTACTTCATTTTAGTAATAAAACCTAACTGTATAAACAAATCAATGATATTACTTCATTATTATAATTTATTACTTTATCTTATCATTTATTACTTCATTAAAAAGAATATGTAGTTCATTTTAATGTGCAAACAAGTCAGCATATACACTACAATAATATCAGCATTTAATATTCAATAAGAACAGAAGTTCAGTTTTAATGATTATTACTTCAGGATAACTTAACTTTACTTCATTATAACAACAATTTAGTCGAATTGATGGCATACTTTAATATGCAAACAACACATCAGTTAAAGATGTTACTTCATGATAATATTTTATTAATTCATTTTAACAGTGATTTACTTCATTATTATGAATTATTACTTCATTTTAGTAATAAAACCTACTGTGTAAACAGATCATTTATATTACTTAATTATCATAACTTATTACTTCATTTTATGAATTCAATACTTCATACTAACTAGATTATAATTAAAAGGAAAACATATCATTTATATTACAGAATCTTATCAGTTTATTACTTCATTCTCATGTTTTATTACTTCATTTTGGTAATAAACCTAACTGTATAAACAAATCAATGATATTACTTCATTATTATAATTTATTACTTCATCTTATCAATTTATTACTTCATTAAAAAGAATATGTAGTTCATTTTAATGTGCAAACAAGTCAGCATATATACTACAATAATATCAACATTTAATATTCAATAAGAACAGAAGTTCAGTTTTACTAGTTATTACTTCAGGATAACTTAACTTTACTTCATTATGAGTACAAATCGCATATACACTACAATAATATCAGCATTTAATATTCAACAAGAACAAAAGTTCAGTTTTACTTGTTATTAGTTCAGGATAACCAAAGTGTAGTTCATCATGAGTACAAATCGCATATACACTACAAACATGAAAAAAATTTGTTTTACTTCATTAGTTTTAAGCTCATGGATCAGCGTTCCAACGTTGCAACGTAGTTTTTAGCTCATTTTTCCGACCATTTACTTCATTATTAATATGATTACACTACAAACATGAAAAACATCAAAAATAACACATTACTCAACTGGAAAAAGTCATGAACCTTCAACTGTGGTATTATCTGATTCTGGCTCTACATCTGAATCAGAATCCGTATCAAAAAGAGATCCTCCTGGATTAGTAGGATCATCCATAATCGATCCAACATTGTTCGATGTAGATCCAGTTGAAGTAGATCCTAATCCGTCTTCAACCGCGGAATTTGTTGATGTAGATCCTAATCCGTCGATATTCTCCATGAGAGTCAGAATATTGCCAAATTGAAGAAGAATTCGTGAATTAAGGCTCAGCGCCACCGAATTTGTCAAGTGCGCTGCCGCCGCCGCCGCGGATTGATCCCCTCCAGCAGCTTTTGATGAGCCCGAAACGAATGAAACACAAATTGAATTACGAAAATGGATTGAACGTGGAATGAACGCAGATCGTGGATGGCAGATTGAAGAGATCGACGCACAGATCGTGAATTGCGAGAGAAACACGTTATGTATGTGTTATGTATGTGTTAAGAATTGATTTCCTAAAATACCCCTCAGCAAGTTTTTATTGATTTAAATATTAAGTTAATTGCAAATTAATCCTAACCACAAGATAAAAAAAATGAAGGGCCCTAATTTGGTCTCTAGTTCGGCCCTTAAGAATGGTTCGACATTGATCACAACTCTCTCTCTCTCTCTCTATATATATATATATATGATTATCACAATAGACATGGTGATGTTATGATCCAAACACAAGTGTTATCCGATCTTCTTTACATATATACAGTCAAATAAAGATTGATTTTTTCTTCAACATGATAATGATCAAATTTACTTCCTCAAATCAATAACGATGGAAGAAAATCCACAGTGCAATATGTTTGATCATAAATTTGTGATTACCAAATACAGTGAACAATAGCATAAGTGGAAATGGAAAAGCTACACAATCCATCTAAAATCAACATAATCAAATGTGCTATGATGAAACTATGAATATCAAATTCGATCATTAAAAGCTATCAATATCAAAAGAGTAACTTTACCGCAGTAACAACCGGTGACGATAGCGAAATTCGAAGCATATATAGCTGAAATCGCTGAAAGACCGAGATTATTTATGTGTTTTGACATCAATCCTACAGATCCTCTAGCAATCCCTAGTTTTTGCACAAAAACAATTCTCTAAATCAGACGACGATCATCTAAAAACAATTCAGAAAGCAAGAGAGAGAGAAAAAAAAAACCTGCGAGCACAGTGGGGATTAGAATGCGCTGCTTCCGGTGGTCTGGATTCGATGAAGGCAAATTCAAGGAAGAAGATAATAGAGAATTTCGTGTGATTTGATCCGCACTTTTTTCGTTCGAAGCCATTTGAGCTGAGGGGTTGAATCAAATTATCTTTGCTTTGCTAACTTCCCACTCGCTCACTCACTCACGTATATATGAAACATGGGAAACTAATCTCCACTAATAAAAAAAAAACATGGGAAACCAACTAAGTAGGATTATATATTTATTAGAATTAATTTCTGAATTTTATATTAATTGCATTTACATCCCTCAGCATAAAATGATTATACAAAACCTCTCAAAACTCCCCTTTTAGATATTGTATAGATTAGGATTTTCCAATGTTTAAGTTTTGGTATTTATTTATTTTCTTATTTGATTAAAATAAATAAAGAGAAAAGTGTTGACCAATATTAATTGGTCTTGATATTTTTTTATGAGAAATTACACCACATATATAAAAAATTTCACCAACGTTTGATTCAGTACAAAAAATTTTAAGTTTACATATTCCATACAAAAAAGTTTAATACTAATATATTCCGACCAAAATTCCTCTAACACCGTTACTTTTCTGATTTTTTCATCCTTTTTTTTTTAAAAAAAATCGTCATATTCACACTTACTTGATTCCCTGCACAATTTCTATTTTTATACATTGAATAAAAAAAATTCAAACACCATGAGTTTTCAACTATCGTTTGAATCCACCATTGACAAAATATCGTCGAGCTCTCTCCCAAATTTGAAATTAAACCCTTCACCTATTCACGTCAATCGTTGCTTTGCTGCCTCGAGCTTCGCAGGTCCCTGAAACTTTTACAAATTAATAATCCCTCCGTTCCACAAAAGATGTCACACTTTCCTTTTTAGTTTGTCCCACGAAAGATATCTCTTTTTGGAAAAAGTTCTCTCACACATGAATATAAAATTTATATTTTCTCTCTTCATTTAACGCACAAAATAAAACTTTCTAAAATCATGTGTCGTCCCACAAGTGTGACATTTTTTGTAGGACGGATGGAATAGTAATTTTCAATTTTTCATGGCTTCGAAGAGCTATTTATTTCTGAATTAGTACTGGTGCAAGATTAATTAAAGGCAAGTTTGAATTAAATGCATAAATTGTCAACCTGAATAAGATAATTGTCATGTATGTATGTATTGTTCCGAAAGATTAGTGCTTGAGCAGTGAAGATCAACTATGTAAACAACACTTATTACCTCCCGTCATCCATCTCTATTTTTCATACTGGGATCTTCTACAGGTGAATACAATTATAAAATACTACCCCCTCCTCCGTCAATTACGTAAACGATACGAATTTTAATGTAAAATTGGTAAAATAAGAGAGGTAGAGATAAAAAGTAATTATTTTATTGTTAGAGATAATGAGTCCTACGTCTAATGAGAGAAAAAACTTTACAAAATTAGAAAGTGCATATTCTTGTGGGATGGAGGGAGTACTCTATACGAAGAGTAACAGTGTGTTATTTAGATTTAGACGGAATGTATTAACTTGAAACACTAATTAAACTTTTGGTATAAAATGTGTAAACTTAAAACCTTTTATATTAAATTGAAATATCGGTTAACTTTTTTGTACGTAAAGCGTAATTTCTTTTTTTACTTTTTTTTTTTTTTACAAAACAGTGTTTCATTTTGGTTCATTTTAGCTCATTTCCTTTAAGTTTTACTACTAGTATTTTTTATTTGTATATATAAATGTCTCATTAATTGTGTATATAAATGTCTCATTAAGGCTAAAATGACACACTTTTCTAGTTCATTTCCTTTGCCTACATTTTTCCTCTTGTGTTATCTCTTAAATTTTTAATTAATTAAAATTTTTATTATGACTTATCAAATGAATGTTTACACTTATCTGTGGTACCGTTCACTCTATATGATAACTTATCAATGGTTATATCATACCCATTGTGGCGTTATTTACCTCATTGATCGGCGTTAATTGCTTGCCTCCTCCTTGTGGCTAGAGCCAATAAGAACATCCACAATAGGGTGGACACTTTGGCCGGACACTTTTACGTTTTTTGTTCATAGCCACTTTTTATTTGTCTACAGCCAAAAAAAAAAGTTTTCGCAGCAATAGTGGACACTTTTTTTAGCCACATTTCACTTTATTTTATATGTTGTATATTTTAATTCATTTACAATTAAAATTATCGGACTGAAAATAATTAGATAAAAACGGCTAATAAAACAAATTAAAATTGAAAACTAAATTTTCGTCGGATTAAAGTAAGGGGAAAATTACAACGAAAATTTGATCTACGGAAAATCACACATGTTCTTCACGCTACGCCGCCTCCCCTACGTGCCCAGACCTCTTCAATCAAATCGACCTGGAGTTGGTCATGTGCTGTGCTCCTGCGTATATCAGCGAAACATTGGATCAGATATTCATTACTACGTGGTACACCCATCTGTATCGGCGCGGAGGCAACGCCGTGACTTGTACTTGCACCATCTTCCGGTGCCCAACGTTCTGCAGCAAATCCTTCATCTTCTATTATCATATTGTGCAATATGATACATGCTACCATAATATTCGCGACATCATCTTCGTGCCAAACTCGTGCCGGGCAGCGAATAATGGCCCATCGCGCTTGGAGCACACCAAAAGCTCGCTCAACATCTTTCCTAGCGGCCTCTTGTTTTCGCGCAAAATATTGTCTCCTCGCTCCAACCGGTTGGCGAAGTGTCTTAACGAATACGGGCCAACGAGGGTATATTCCATCTGCCAAATAGTATCCCCTGCGATACTGCGTGCCGTTTGCTACGAAACTGATCTCTGGACCCTCTCCCCGGCACTCATCATTGAAGAGAGGCGACAACTGCAGAACGTTGATGTCGTTGTTCGAACTTGCAACGCCGAAATACGCATGCCAGATCCGCAAACGGTAGTCAGCAACGGCTTCCAGTATCATCGAAGGATGTTTGCTTTTGAAACCAGTAGTGAACTGGCCTTTCCACGCCACCGGGCAGTTTTTCCACTCCCAATGCATGCAATCAATGCTGCCCAACATCCCTGGGAAACTGTGCACCGCACCGTGCATATCTAGCAGTCTCTGGCACTCATCAGGGGTTGGCTTTCGTAGGAACTCCGGACCAAAGACTTCCCGCATGCCCTTACAAAATTGCCGGAGCACCTCTAGACTAGTCGTCTCACCCATCTGTAGGTATTCGTCGAACATATCAGCCGGTCCGGCATAGGCAAGCTGCCTTATTGCAGAGGTGCATTTCTGAAAAGTAGATAGTCCGATCCGGCCAGTGCAATCACTCCGGAGGTTGAAGCAACCGTACCGGTCCGCCAATGTCGTCGCTATATGGGTGAAGAGCGGTCGCGACATTTCTGAAACGCCGACGGAAAATCTCAGCTGGGTAACGGGGGGTTAGCGCTAAAGTAGTCTGCCATAAGCCGCTCAGCCGCTCCGACATGGTCTCGTGGGATTGTCCGACGATGACGAATCTCACGAGGGATCGCCGCCGCCGCCTCATCCTCCTCGTCGGCTTCCCTCTGCACCTCTTGAATCAAAGAATCCCATGCTTCATTCCACAAATCATCCATAGCAATGGAAATCTACAAACTTTTAGAGATAGAAAAATTGGATAGAAAGTGAAATGGGTGTGAAGATGTGTATGGAGAGAAGATGAAAATGGGAGGAATATTTATAATAAAAACAATTAAAAATCCAAAAAAAAAAAAAAATTAAATCAGCGACCGCCGCGGCGGTTTCGCCGTGCGATAGATAGCCGCGGCAGCCGCCGCGATTCTTTCTCCTCCAGCTCGTCCTCGGCGCTTTCAGGGCGAAAGCCCTTCCGCCCCACAAAAGCCGTCCGCCTCCAGAGCGGACGCGTCCACCGCAATAGCCAGC
Source organism: Salvia hispanica (assembly GCF_029641045.1). Classification (NCBI taxonomy): domain Eukaryota; kingdom Viridiplantae; phylum Streptophyta; class Magnoliopsida; order Lamiales; family Lamiaceae; genus Salvia; species Salvia hispanica. The sequence continues at coordinate 24,256,843 of NC_142697.1, forward strand.
CGCGGCTTAGCCGCGATCGGGCGGCCGCCCCTATAGTGGATGTTTACACTTATATGTGGTACCGTTCACTCTGTATGATGACTTATCAATGGTTATATCATACCCATTGTGGCGTTATTTACCTCATTGATCGGCGTTAATTGCTTGCCTCCTCATTGTGGCTAGAGCCAATAACACATTGCCTTGTAACTAAAAACAGTAAGCTGAACTTGAGAAAGCGAATTGCATTTAGACTTTAGTGGAAATGGAGACACAGTCTAACGACAATTTAATTAGAAAGATTAATAAATAAAACATTATAAAAATACACATTTTAAATCATTTTTAGTTATATCATTTCAAGATGGATGAATTATGTATCCTACTTTATGTCATTATCATCTTGTCCATAGTATTTTCCAGTCAATGCTTTAGTTTCTAATAAACCATTAGCAGATACTAGTATCCAATGGTTTATAAATGTAATGTGACAGATATAAAAAGAGAAAATTAGTTGATGTAAAATGGTTTAGGAGGATTAATCAAAAGGGGAAATGATTACAAATCAAATGGATATATAAATAGAATGAGAATGAGAAGTAAGTGTAGAGTTTTTATACTAAAAATTTACTGAATTAATTAATACGGTAATTCACATTTCATAATTGTGTGTGGTAAACCAAGTCACCTTCAATTTCCCTCTTATAATTTCCAAATCGACCCCAGCGAAAACCCTAACGAAAACTGGCATCCCTTTTTGACAAAAGAAATGAAGAACAGTTGTTCCTTTTGATCAATTATCTCAAACTCATGTTCATGCTGGATTAGCTCGGCCCACAATCCAATCTATCACTGCATCTATACGGTTTTCAGCTCCAATTTCATCCCCTGAACCTGTTTTCTTCGCCTCATCAACCAATTGAAAAAAATCCCTAAAATCGCGTCATCGATCTGACCCTAAAACCTCGGGTTTCGTAGATTATTTGCTCTCGGAGATCACAATTTCAAATTTTCCGAAAGGATGAGCAGCGGGCCGAAGAAGAGGAATTTTCAGATTGAAGCGTTTAAGCATAAAGTGGTGGTGGATCCCAAGTATGCAGAAAAGACTTGGAAGGTTTTAGAGGATGCGATTAGAGAGATTTACAACCATAACGCTAGCGGCCTTAGTTTTGAAGAATTATACAGGTTTCTTTTTGCTGTTTCCTGCCCCAATTTCGTGAAGTTTTGTTTTTGCTTCCTTTTTCACGGTTTAGTTCGTCACTAGCTTCTTAAGATATTCGTTATTGAAGTTGATTGGGCGCTACTCTTTTTTTTTTTTTTGGCTGTCAATTGTCTGCGTATGGTTGTTGAATTGCTAGTTTTCTTTAAATTGATGGATGATTCTGTAGCTGTACGCTGTAGGAGTTTACATTTGATTTGGTAAGCGTTCAAACGCGTTTTACCACCATTTCTATGCAAGACACCCTAGCTAATCAATGTGTTCATGGGTGGCATTTCATTCTTTCCTCTTCCCCTATCACATTTGAACAATGTTATCTTAAAGTGTAATCCCGAGGCGCATAGTTTATACATACTTGATGTGTAATTATCCGGTCTTTACATACTATTAACTAAACAGATTAAGGATTTCACATTGAATGTTATTTTTAGAGAGCTGTGTTTGTTTTTAATAGAATATGCACATAATATGGTTTCATTGGCGCCTTGTCCTCTGTATGTGTACTGTTACTACATTTCTATGTAGTGGAAAGAACTTTGCTTCTGAATTTGTTTCAGTTAATTTGAATATTACTTGTGCTTTTAAAATTTTTAATCCCTCTGCTTCAATCCTTCTTTGTCACCATTATGCTGTAGAAAAGAACCTTCCTTCCAGTGCAGAAGGTAATTTGAGTTGTGATTTGTTGAAAGAGTCAATAAACATTATCACTGATAAGAGTTTGAATGAGGAGAATCAGATTTGTGTCCTTTATCATTATATGCTGTCTAGAGGCACATTTTCTAATAGAGGCTGTGATTGTTGAATATGTTGTCCTTTATCTTTTGGTTGAAGTGAATCCTTGCTTAAGTCAGACATTAGGAGTGTATGTGTGAAACGAGTAACTTACCAAATTGCATGCTCTTCCTGCAACATATTGGGTCTCTAATTTGGAATTTCTTTGCATCCAGAAATGCTTACAATATGGTATTACATAAATTTGGTGAGAGACTTTATTCTGGACTTGTGTCTACTATGACACTCCATCTTCAGTCAATGTCCGAATCCATAGAAGCTGCCCAAGGTGCTTCATTCCTGGATGAACTTAATACCAAATGGAACGATCACAATAAAGCATTGCAAATGATCCGTGACATACTAATGTACATGGACAGAACATTCATCCCAAGCACCCACAAAACCCCTGTTCATGAGCTTGGGTTAAACCTCTGGAGGGACCATGTAATCCACAATAGTAATATCCAGTCAAGGCTTTTAAACACCATTCTTGAACTGATACAGAGGGAACGCACAGGCGAAGTTATCAACAGAGGGCTTATGAGAAACATTATCAAAATGCTAATGGACTTGGGACCTTCAGTCTACCAAGAAGATTTTGAGAAATCATTTCTTCAAGTTTCTGCTGATTTCTATCGAGCAGAATCTCAGGAATATATCGAATGTTGTGATTGTGCAGACTATCTGAAGAAAGCTGAAAGGCGACTCAATGAAGAAATTGACAGGGTATCGCATTATTTAGACACGAAGACTGAAACAAAGATAACCAATGTTGTAGAAAAGGAGATGATAGCCAACCACAAGCTCAGATTAATACACATGGAGAACTCAGGACTGATAAAGATGCTTCTCGATGATAAATTTGAAGACTTGGCAAGGATGTACAACTTATTCCATCGGGTTTCTATAGGTCTTTCGACAATCAGGGATGTAATGACGTCTCACATCAGAGATACAGGCAAACAGCTTGTTACTGATCCTGAGAAATCAAAGAATCCAGTGGAGTTTGTTGAGACCCTCCTTGAGAAAAGGGATAAGTATGATAAAATCATAAGCTCGGCATTCAGCAATGATAAGACCTTCCAGAATGCCTTGAGTTCTTCATTCGAGTATTTCATCAATTTAAATCCTCGTTCTCCTGAGTACATATCTTTGTTTGTAGATGATAAGCTCCGCAAGGGACTGAAGGGAGTGAAAGACGATGATGTTGAGCTTATTCTTGATAAGGTGATGATATTATTTCGTTACCTTCAGGAGAAAGATGTTTTTGAGAAATACTACAAGCAGCACTTGGCAAAGAGGCTCTTGTCTGGAAAAACAGTATCTGATGATGCAGAGAGAAGTCTTATTGTCAAACTGAAGACTGAATGTGGTTATCAATTTACATCGAAATTGGAAGGGATGTTTACAGATATGAAGACGTCTCAGGACACAATGCAAGGGTTTTATGCTGCATGCGGTGCTGAGCTGGGGAATGGCCCAACATTAGTTGTACAGGTTTTGACTACTGGATCTTGGCCTACTCAATCCACCAATACTTGCAACCTTCCAGTTGAGCTGTCAACTCTGTGCGAGAAATTTCGATCATATTACTTGGGGACTCATACAGGTAGGAGATTAACCTGGCAGACAAATATGGGAACAGCTGATCTGAGAGCAACCTTTGGGGAAGTACATAAGTATGAGCTGAATGTTTCGACTTATCAAATGTGTGTCCTAATGTTGTTCAACAATACTGAACATCTTAGCTACAAGGAGATTGAGCAGGCCACAGAGATTCCCTCTTCTGATTTGAAACGGTGCCTGCAGTCCCTAGCTTGCGTAAAAGGGAAAAATGTGCTCCGTAAAGAGCCCATGAGCAAGGATATTGGAGAGGATGATGTATTTTCTGTTAATGACAGTTTCACGAGCAAACTTCGAAAGGTTAAAATAGGAACTGTGGTTGCACAGAAGGAATCTGAGCCTGAGAAGCAAGAGACAAGGCAGAGGGTGGAGGAAGATAGGAAACCCCAGATTGAGGCTGCAATAGTCAGAATCATGAAATCGAGGAGGGTATTGGATCACAATAATATCATTGCCGAGGTGACAAAACAGTTGCAGTCACGGTTCCTGGCCAACCCTGGGGAGATCAAGAAACGAATTGAATCGCTTATAGAGCGAGACTTCTTGGAAAGGGATAATGAAGATAGGCGATTGTACCGGTATCTCGCCTGAAAAATTTGTCTACTTTGCCATGAAAGTGCTGCTGATTGACAGTTAAGGCAAGTTTATTTCTGAAAGATGCAATTTATATTCTGAGTGAAACTTTTATCTCTTCATGCAATGGCCACTGTTCAATTCAATCCTTTGTAACGTCATTTACATTTTTACCTGCAGTTATGAATTCACTCTCTCGCGTCTTTAGTTCCTTCTGTGTGCTATACTCATTGACAAGTTATCATAACTGTGATGAAAACGTGTAAATGTTTGCCTGTAGAAGCTTTTATTGGGTTGTTCTGATACATTCTTCATCGAGGGGATTTCGTATATGATTGAGGGGTACAACATCCAATCATCGATATATAAAAATAAGTTGAAGTTTAGACCTATAATTAGAGTTAGAGTAATAAAAGTTCCAGAGAACCGATTGTATTAGTATGTTGGGCTTAGTAGAATGTTCCAGAGAGCCCATTCTGGATGTGCTGGACCGCTTAGAGGGGTGTAGTCTCCGGCACCTGGTCTGGACGGGGAAGGGTATGCGCTGCAAGACATTTCTATCTATTTTTAATTTTTCAAATCATGTACATTGTGTATTGTTTAGGAAATTTATTTTTGGTATTTGTAATTTTCAAACTCTAAATATCAACACATTTCACTTAATAATTTTTAAGAGCATTCTTGTTATTTAAATACTACTCCCTACGGAGTACTCCATTATTTAATTTTGTAAAGTGGATCATGAATAAAAGAAAAAAAAATAAAATTGTTAGCGTTGATGTAAAAATAAAAATGAGGGCGATGATATTGATAGTTGAGATAAAATTACAGAAATATTCGCCGTTAATTCGCGAATAACTGTGTGCCAGTTGGCGCCTAATAAAGAATCGGCATTTTTAATTTTCAGCGCGCGCCAATGAACCCTCAAAATTTCGATGCCTGCCGCGTTCCCGCCTTTAATCTTTGATGATAAAAGTGAAAATTCCCAGCAACCCAATAACGCAATTTCACTAGAGATTTCATTTCTCTCAATCCCAAAAACCAACAACAAGAATCGACCTAGTCCAATTTCATTTGCTCCAAAAATGGACATGTCCGACATAGCCAGGAAATTAGGCCTCTCCGAATCCAAATACGTCGTTCGTAAGGCTGCCGAGCTCCGCCGCCTAGCCGACATCCAGTTCGATTCCTCCATCATCGGCGTCGTACGTTTTCTCCTTTCATTCCGATAAAATCGTCCCATTTTCATCGATTCAATTGATTTATTAAGTGTGCTTGATTTTGATATTCAGGGCGAGATTTGCAAGGCCGTAATTTGCCTCGAGATTGCAGCTTCCAGGTATTTGATTAATCATGATAAGATTGCGAGCCGTATTCGAATTTAATTTCACTTAATTGATGCGATCTATGTATATATGTATCAGAATGGAAGTTTTGTTTGATCGGCATGAGGCAATAAAGCTGAGTGGGGTTTCCGAGAAGGCTTACAACAGATCCTTCAACTCGATGCAGAATGGGATGAATTTGAAGTCAGTATCTGCTATTGAAATTTTAACCTTTTTAGGGTGTTGATGCTATCAAAATTTTCTTTTACTTATTTAGTAATCTTGTTTTGTGAAGGAATAAACTTGATGTAAGAGAACTGGCCATTCAATTTGGATGTGTGCGCCTCATCCCCTTTGTTCACAAGGGCCTTTCTTTGTAAGCATTTGCAATCCCTAATTTTGTAGCCAAAATGACAAATTGTTGATTTTGCTTTGTGGTCTTTTTGCTTGTGGTTATAATCATATGGAGTTGTTTTAGGTATAAGGATCGGTTTCTTGCTTCGTTGCCTCTTTCTCGAAGGGGCGGTACGGACTTTAGTCGGCCTGTTTTTACTGCGGTGGCATTCTACCTTTGTGCCAAGAGGCATAAGGTACATATATATGCACAATTTTGCTATCATTTATGTTGAGTTGAGAGAGTGTTTTGAGTCATTTTGGTGAGTGTTTTATGTGAATGCAGCTCAAGGCAGACAAATTCAAGTTGATTGAGCTTGCTGGCACATCAGAGTCTGAATTTGCTAATATATCTACTTCGATGTTGGACCTATGCTTTGATGTGTTTGGGATAGCCAAGGAGAAAAAGGATGCTAGGAAAATCCAAGGCAACCGAGGTATAACATCATTGGATCACCTTAGCTCTTAACGCGGCTAAGATCATTCTGTATCAGTATCTTTAATCAAACAAATTGTATTTGCAGAGCTTATTGATGCATTGCCTGAAAAGAGAAGGCTAGAGGATGGTGGCTACTCTTCTAGTGATGGTGAAGAGGTAATAATTATTGTTCATTGGTGTAATGTGTTGTGGTCTAGCATGAGTTTTGGATGGTGCTGAAGTTAAACTGATGTTTGATGCAGTCTCCGGCCTACAAGAAGCGCAAGCAGATGGATAAACGGGATCACGATGAGTGGAAATCGGCTGTTTTGAAGTCTAACAAGCTTGGCAAGGCTCAAGGTAGTTAAGAAGAAAAACTTTCCAACTTTTTGAAGTTTGTTGCATTTTTAGTGAGTAATGTGGTTTTTTGTTCTATTGTAGCTGCTGCCAAGATAACGAAAAGCAGACAGAGCAGGCTTGATTTTCTGAAGAAGGCTCCTGAAACTGCAGCAAAAGCCTTGTGATCATAGATATTGATTTATTTTTTTTTCAATTTTGCTGATCTCAGATTATTTTTCAAGCTGTACATGACAATTGAAAGAAATGGGGAGTATAAATTATTGTTGAAATGAAATTGGCTCATATATGAAACAATCATATATTACAACATCTGCAAGTTTACCATGGTTGATTCTGGTGTCAAAATAATTATAGAACAAATATGCAAACATATCTCAATCTTATGGCATAGTTATTTTAGATGGTAAACAAGAGAATATAATTAGAATTCATAGTTTTATTGATGTATTATAGGATTCACAAGCTCTCGTTATATGGGAGGATTGTGAGTTATACAATGCTTCACTTACAAAGACCAAAAATGTTTTTGAAACTTCAATTTATTGTCTTTGTTAATATATGTGACAATTGATCCTCTAATAGGAAAAAGATAAGTTTCACAGTGTCAATCTATCTTACATGTTTGCTTTTGTCATGTTTGGAAGATTTTATGCAATGCTAGTCGTTGCTTTATTGTCACTAAACAATTTGGTGTTATGCGTTAGGGGAAACCCAAGTTTCGTTAATATTTTTCTTAGCTATAATATCTATGTTATGCCACTTTTCCTCATCAAAATTTACCTCAACACTTGATAGGACAATAACATTTTATTTCTTACCGTACATCTCAAAGTGATTATGTTTTCTCCAACAAAAGTAAAACATCAAGCAATGGAGTCGATGAGATTGCTTGCCAAATCACATTCACAGATCTCTAAGTATCCATTCTTTTCAAGAAAGGCTATATCCCACAGTTCCCTTCAAATATGAGGCAAACCTTAGTTTTACATTGATATGAGCTTTCTGTGGCCGATGAATGAATTGGCTTACTTGCCCGACATCATAAGCTATCTGGTCGAGTATGTGAGAGGTAAATCAATTTTCCAACCGAGTGTTGGTATCTCTTGCAATCCATTGTTTTGTTTTTCTTATTTTCCAACAAAACGTTAGATGGTCTTTTAATACCGAATTTGAACAAGTGCATAAAATTGTCCACAAAGTGCGATCATTGATAAACAACAAAAACTATTTTAAGGCCTTGACCATCAGTAACAGGAGCACAGCCCTAAATATCCGAATGGATTAGAGAAAAAAGAGATTCCATGCAAGTGTGTGGCTTTTGGCCAAAAACAAGTGTCATGTTTCAATTCTGAGAACAAGATTTTTTAAATGAGTGTCTTAACTGACGATGCCAAAGCCCCGACCGTTTGCAGCCCATGTGTCAGCAACACAGTACCTTGTTGAGCCGTTTCGTTATTTCTTTCAGTGCCAGAACCAAAGATCTTCCTCGTCCGTATATTCTGCCATGTACAAAAGTGCGATTGCATTAATAAGATAGTTATGATTTAATTCCTTAGTAACATGACTTGTTGAGAGTAGTTGAGCAAAATTGAGAGATTGTACCCTCCTCCTCTGTTATGTTTGACACAGCTGTTCCGATTTCACGGAAGAATCCGCCATAGGTGGGCTTGGCTGCTTCGGCATGGTTGGCTGATCTCGCCATGCTATACGCAGAGATTGCCATTGGCTGACGAGATTGCGGCTGCCGGATGCCAGAGGCTGTCGATGGCTTCATCTTCTTCGGCCCTTCCCACCATTCCGGGAACCCGATCAAGTAGAAGCAGCTATCCTTGTCGTGCCTCCGGCCTCCGCAATGTGAGCACACAAGTTTGCTCTTATCTTCTCTCACCTGCATCTGAATCTCCGTTTCTCGCCTCACCATCGCATATGCCGTCGTCAATGAGGGCAACGGATCCGTCAACAGCACCTTTCTCCTCACCGATTCGAATCGATCGTCTATTGCCATAAGGAACTGAAACAGCCTCTCCGTTTGCACGTATTCATGGAATTGATTTCTACACTCACTACACGTCATCGGATTTGGTTTCCTGCAGTCCATCTCAAACCATATCTCCTGAAATCTGTTCCAAATTGAATCCAACGATCCTCCGTTCTGTTTAATAGAATAGGCATCCCGATAGAGCTCGTACATTCGATACGAGTCGGAGTCGCTCCCGTACATGGTGGCTAGGCCATCCCAGAGGTGCTTTGCGGTTGGGTATTGAGCAACACCTAAGTTGACAAGGCTTGGATTCATGTGTAGAATGATCCAGATGAATACCCTGTGGTCTGATTGCTGCCATAGGGGGAAAGAGGGATCTGTGCTGAGAGGGGGCTTTGGATCTGCGGTGATGTGAGACGTCAAACCCTTGCCGCCCAGCTCTCGCTTCATCAGGGTCGCCCACACCGGGTAGTTGTCGTTGTTTAGTTTCACAGCGATATCGGTTGGTGTATTGTCGATGGCTAGGGTTTGCGGATCCACAAGGTTGTGGCGCAAAAACATTTTTGCCAGATTTAGGGCTAATTCCTCTGTAATTTCAATCGACATTTTTCAAATTTTGCAGGTGTTGGTAGCTCTATTTATATGGAGAGGATTATGAATTATACATGGAAAATAATATTCTTTGTTAACATATCAATTTCTGTTCCTAACATTGATTTCATTCTATATGTATCGATCATCGAGTTTCTAATTTCTGACAATTATTAAACAGATTTATTGGCGTTTTGTGAATATAAAGTTCATCAAAATGATTCAATTGTTTTCCTAAGATGGCTTGTTTTAATTATTCTAATCTTCTCCGATTAGGAAACTTAGAATTAGGTGATTACACTTAGGAGTACATGTTTTTCTTCTTGTAAACGATTGGAAAACTAGTAACGATCGTTTATTAATATAGCAATAAAACAATTTCAACGATCCCCGAATCCAATTAATATGTTTGTAAGGGTTTTTGTTCTTGTAAGTCAAACAACATAGCTGATTTAATTCTATCGTAAATGCTTCACGGTTTTTAAGTTTATGTCGCACCAAAACTAATTTTACTCCAATCATTTATACCAAACTCAAAATTTCATACCATTTTTGCAATAGCTCCATAGACCGTAGTTGGTGTCATTGTGTATGAAAAAGCAAAAAAAGGTTTAGGTTTGCGGTATGAATGGAGAAATTTTCTTACACCAAAAATAAGAGTTGGCGTATGGTTACATATGGTGTAATCCAAATGCCAATCGCCATCTTATTTGAGTTTTTTGGTATGTGTTGTTTTCTCAATAAATTTTTTGTTCTTTTTGCCTTGCTAGCAAGTCATTTAATAGTCAAATTTCTTGATACTACTTATCTATTCAGTCCCAACTGCATTAACGCTTAGGTCCCCAGCTGAATTGCACACCAGCTTTCTCCATCAACAAAACTATACAACTGCATATATACTCGAGGAATTTTGTTAATGAAGAAAATGATAGTGCTATATGTAAATAGCATACCTCTCTAAATCATGAAAACCATGCACTTCTCTACTTCATCATTGGTTACATTCCATGAGGTAGTTGGCAGTTTAGACTAAGGTATCAATTCTTCATTTATTGTAGTTTGCTGTGGGGATTATTATCTCTTCATCATATCATATTCAACCAATCCCCAATCATGAAAACAAATTTTCAACTACATAGTTTTTACTCTTCAACTTGCCCCATTTTATTTCTTCAGTTGGTGATTCAGATATAATTAATCATAACTCAAGAAAGGAAAAAGAACTGAGAAAAAAGGAATGAAATCAAGAATCACAATATTTAGTTGCACTAGGTGATCCATTATCCATGTATGAAGATTGAATGCTAGTCTAAAATGTCATACTGGCTAGCTGTCTCCTTTGAAGGAGGGGCCCTGCCATTAATACGGCGCTTATGGAGTGCGACTGCACCCCACCATCTCGTCTCACGCTGTCCTGTCTCGTGGCCTCCATTAGAGCAACGTGTCGCACCAAAAGGCAAAAACACAACCCACTCTTGGCATGACTTACCACAAAATTTTGCAGAATATTTAGCTTGTGATGTCTTGGTTGTACATTGTACGTTACAATAATGATCATATTTATTTACTAATGAGCTACTTATACATATGTGATATGGTCTTGGTAAAAAATTAACAGGAAAAAAATTTGACTAAGTACACAAGAGATGTGCAGAAGATGCAGATCTTGATTGAGACAGGACACGGTGATCAAGTGAGTTCTGCCTGCTCTTTCCATCAAAGCTGAGCTTGCTCTCGTCGTGGAACCGTGTCATCGGTGTGAGGGGCCGCCTCTTCGTCTGTGCATCTCCGGCAACATTAACAGCTTTCTGGCTCTTGCAGCCTGAGAGAATACTCGGCCGAATCTTTGGCATTTCTTTGGAAGGAGCAGTTTTCTTGGCACACGGCTTTTGGATGGTGGAGGATATGTCGTCTGAATCCGAAAGGAGGGAGAAATCTGCAGCGCTGGCAGTGACAACACTCCATTCTATGCTGGCCTCACTCGGAGCATAGCATGTTGTGGGATCAAAAGGGTTGTCTATGCACAAGCTCTCGATTTCAAACAGATCGGAGCTTGCATCGCTGTCACTGTCGTTGTGCATTTCACTTGATATTGAAGGGATTTTGAGCTCTTCAGCTGCTGAGAATGGAGTGATTGCATCCCATGTAACCACGGCGTCCAAGTTGAAGCAGTTGTTCCCTTTTATGTGGATTGGGGAGCCAAACACTTGTTTCTGAGATCTCCTCTCGATCTCCTGTTTCTCTCTCTTGGTGAAGAGATCATTATTGGTTTTGTTTCCTGATTTTGATCTGCCACTGATGATGCTGGTGGTTAAGCAGGAACAGTTGCAGCCAATGCTGGAAAGGAAGCTCTTCTTGCTTGCCTTGCTCAGCTGCTGCTGGCTTCCCGGAGCAGTGCGGAGCAGGGAGCTCCGGCTGTTCCAGCTCGACTGGGAGCGTATGCTGAGCGCTGCAGTCGGGGGCGGATGCTCCTTGACTGCAGTTTGGACAACATCTTTGTTGAGCTGCTGCTGATGGAGGTGATCTTGATGGTTCTTGGTGCAGATCTTGGGAGTGTCGTACAGAACCTCGTCAAAGTATTTCCGGGCATCGAAGACGTCGATTTCTTTGTCTGGCGACTTTTTCTTGCCAAGGAAGATCCGATCATGCGTGGCGGTGAGGTTGGCGGTGAGGTCTTGAGTGAACGAGGCTGCACTGCTAGTGTTGTTTTTGGTGATTTCGGAAGCGTGTTTGGGAGGCAGAGTCAGCAAGGCCACAGGCATCGACATTTTTGTTACCCGGTCGGGTTCGAGCTTAGTGTTCATACAAGAAAGATGGGGGAGAAGGGTTTTCACAAAGATTTTTTTTTTCAAGTGAAAAAAGGCTAACAGAAAAGGGTGAGTTTGTGGAAAGTTGGCAAACCATGATAAGTGTATATATAAGGGAGACTGACTAGATTGACTGTGTTGCGGTTATTTAACTGGAAATACTCTTTTGGATTTGAATTAAGTAGCAAGGGTGTGAGCACCACAGAATCCCATTATGATAGCCATTTTTGGACAAGAAAATAAAGCAGCTACAGCATCTCACTTTCTTCTACAGTAGCATTATGATCACATTCACATCTTTTCCCTTCACATATCTTTGGTCAATTCATCTCAGCCTAGTATTATACCATCCATCATCATTCATCACTATTCTCCAGCTACCATCTATGGATTTTCAAACATCATTGGCTGCCTTACTTTACACACACACACACACACCATCATTCATCTTTTCAAGAACTGCTAGATAAAAAAATAAGGTTAACTTACTTAGCACTAGCATGTTACTATGATGCATGCATGAGCCCACAAAGGAAAATGGCTTGTTTCAAGAAAACAAATTGTGTTTTTATTCTTGGCAGTCAAAAACATCCACTAAAGCAAGTTTTAACCTATGTGGTGTAATAATTGATAAGCTTATACCAAATGACTGGAAATTTATCAGTAGAATTTACAATAATATTCCCTGTCTCCACATTTTCTTTCAATCTAATCATAGAAAAAATAATTCCAGATTTAAGTTTCTTGAGAACATTACTGCATACGCCCCACTTGTTTTATCTGTGTTATAAACTCTTACACTAAAAACAATGGTGCTGTCTAAATGAATTTGTCATGCTGTCGGAATTGATTCCAAAATCTACTTACTGTCGACACAGACCTATACATGTAATCAATCTTAAATGTTTTTTGTAACCAGACAAACTTGTCCTTTTACTACACATCACATGAAAATCATAGCAAAACAACAGTATGTGTTCGTGTACCTTTTTAATCTGTAAATCAACATAGATAGCAACGTTTTTGGTTTTCACTTAACTGGCAAATTCTCCTGTATAGCAACATAGGGAAAAGGAAAGACTGAAACTTTAAGCATCCAGGACTTCTAATTAAACACGAATGTATAGTAGTTGGCATAAATAGTTCTGTCATTAGCAACTTGCTTGAAAAAGGTAGAGCTAGAAGCAAAACAAAAGCCCATATATGGTAAAGTTCGGGCGATTTTCCGAAGGGATCAAAAAATGCACTAGAGTTACATAGTATAGAAGTACAATCTATAACTTACTGACCTATCCCTGGTTAGTACTTGTGGGATCAAGCCCAATGTCGCCTCTTTTTCCTGGCAGAATCATTGATCTGCAGAACTCTCATGGTGAAAGGGATAGTGATCCAGGGAGATTGAATTAAAGATCAAAAAGTTGCAGCGAGCTCATGCAGTTTTGCAGCCTTGTTTTCAATGGGAAGAAGTCGAGTTGCCAACCCAATATTGCTTGACAGCAACCAGTACTTTCTCCGGAACAAGTGGACCGTCCTCATGATCGATCATCTTGGAGTCCCATCTCATACCTCCGATCATTCTCTTCACCTTCACAAGTACATCGACTTCATCTCTGAATATAACCGCACCTTCTGGACGTAAAATCCGGTCCATTTCTAATAATATGTCTTCAAAGTCACACCTGTGTTGGAGAGGGAAAAACCATGAACTCAAAGAATCATTTTCCAAATCTAGACATGCATTTAGGAGTGGAAGACAACTGAAAAATGACGACATTCTTCTATAATTGAATAGAGGAGAACCACACAGGATAGGATAATCAAAAGAATTCTCACATAAGTAGAAATGTAATTGTCCCGACTTAACTGACTATTGATCCTCAAATTCATTCGAGATAAGATCAAGTATGTCAGGATTTGGTTTCAACTTAGTGAATCAGGCATCAGTCAGAAGCATCATTAAATCACTAATCTCCTGTATTTCTGCAATTCCTTGATTGCGAGAAAAGTTTCTAAATTTATTTATGTCAGGTAGCTAATTTCATGTGGAGAAGTCCAGAGTCCATACTGATTATTATGGAAATAGAATAATGTTTCGCAGCAAAATATCAGAGTAAAGGGATTATGAGTGAACTTACTTGTCCTTGTACAAGCTAAAAACACCATTAGCATGAATGAGATCATATGTTCTAGGATAAGTAGAGAAGGCTTCACACCTGGCAAGGAAATTTCAATAGGCTGTCAATATCAGAGTAGATAGTTGTTGCACCAAAGATATTTATGTAGTTTAAGGTAGATAATAGGGTGACAGAAAACAGCGGACAAAGAATGCATACCAGTCATGATAGATACCAACCAATCCTCGTTCATAAACAACACCGAGGGTATTTTTCTTGGCAATAGTGGGTACAACATTCATGACCCACAATTTGGGGGATTGAAGTGCAGCAGCAAAACCACCGAATCCAGCATTCATATCCATGATGTTGCGGTACCTTCCAGAGTCGAGAATTGGGATAGTCTTTCTATAGGCATTGACATGTTTTTTCCATTGTTTATCATCCTCAAGGAATGCCTCTGCAGAAACTCCAGAAACTGAGCCACTAACAATTCGTGGAGGAACTGAATGAAGCCTCTCGGGGAATGGTTTAATTTCTTCACTGTTAGGATTCTTATTTGGAGTAATGCATTGCTCCATTTTCTTGTACCTGATAAAAAAAAGAAGCATTAGTTATTACTCATGGTGAGCAAACTCAACCACTTTGGTAACAAGGAAAAATAATCAAACAATAAGATCTGTAACAAGAAATCTATCAATGAATTGTCGGACACATACCAGACATTATCAGAATCTTTAGATTGACAGAATGTTGCTCCGGCACTTTCCTGTTTAGCACGACAAGCATCAGAATCCATTGTCTTCTGCCACACAGCAATTTCACCTTTCTCCGACTTCTTCTCCCAACAGAGAAGTTTAGCAGCATCTTCTATCTTTCTCTGCTCTTCCTTAAGGTCTTCCAGTGGTCGTTGCCATGCCTTGTAGTTAGTCTTCCAGTTGATAGGAGGGCCTGAAAGCACCCAATAGCCACCAGGTCTAAGCACACGATCAACTTCCTTCATATATAGTCCATCTGCAAAATGGAAGTAAAAAGGTTGAAATATAACTTCAACAGCTCCACAGCTCAAATTGTATCACATTCTAATGACTTCCTCTAATAAGATAAAGGTTTGGCTTTCCATGATGATTGTGCAAACAAGAACAACAAAAGTTTAATTTTCACCATTTATCCCCCAAGGTATAAGACAGCGAGAACAATGAGCCATGTCAAAAGCTCTAGATGGATATGGCATTTTTATCGACCCAAGAACACCAATGACAGCAGGTACACCCCTTTCCAGAGCAAACTGAACTTGGGCTTCATGTGAATCTCTAGGTGCAAAAGACATTGCTATGACATTTTTTTTCCATAGATACGCACCCCAACTGGCTACCTGAAAAGCAGGATCAGATGGAAAGTCAATTCACTGCAGTCCATCTCATAATCTAATTTTTGGAAGAGAAATATACATTGCATAGTATACAGGATTTTTGAAGAAAGAATTCTATTAATATGACATACCCCGCAACCAGTGTCCAATGCGGTTCTAACAGTTCCATTGTCAATTGGTATAACCGAAGCAAGCTGGTCAATGTACTTATCGGCTCCTTGAGGAAATTGGGTTCCTCCACCAGGGAACCTGAACACATTACCTTCATACTGGATCCAGTTTTGTATAGCCTTCTCTACTGTCAAGCTCTTATATGGAGCATTAGCATAGGGCACATAATCACGACTTTTTGGCCACGGAAATGGGGTCACATATCCTTCTGGAGCCGGAATGAGGCAACGCAACTTCTCTGCTTGAGGAGGGCAGTGCCTCTCACGGTAGATCATATTATCCCTCGGGAAGGTCATTGCACGCCCTTGGTCCTGACAGGGGGTGTAATCAGTGTACCGTTGATGGCACGGTTTGTACACTGTTGCTTTTGAATCCGAATCATCAATAATCCCAGCTTCACCGCCATGATGAGTTTCAAAATTGAGATTGGGAAGAACATTACAATTTTCTCCACTCTTAGTCATCTCCAATGCTATACTGTCCCCCTTTCCGAACCCACTTCTCTGCCATGCTCCTAATAGGTAGAAGAAACAGCAAAGACCTGCTACTATAAAAATTGACACATGACTCCTGGTCCTACCATCTCCCGCATTAAACTTGTTCGCCATTACAGGCCTGAAACATCAATAGGGCATAACTCAAGTTAAATAGAGGCAGTGGAATGCCTGTTAACCTTACTTCCTTTTTGACAAAATACTCACGTATTATAAAGCACGAGAGTCCAAACAGCATATATACACGATAAGATTTGAATATAATTATAGCCCCAAACTACAAAAGTGCGAAGGCAATGACAACCATCAGGGGATGAGTACATCCAAATCTTAAGCACCACTCAAAGAATATAAAAATATGAAAAATAAAATCTTCTTCGAACAACTAATTACTTGTAGGCTACAGAAGTAAGATCCACCAACACTATCAAGATCTGTTTCGACTTTTTAATGAAATGTGAGCTCAGATCTAAAAAAAAATTGCCTTTTTGCTTCAAGTTCAACCAATAATTAAGTTTAATAACCAATTTCAGCAAACCAATACACCAACCTAAAAGATTAGATTAGATCATGATCCAGATTCGGAAAATACATAGAAAATGATCAAACGTCAATCACACTCCAGCAAATTGATAATCCTTCAAATCAAGAGACATTTGCTTCAATATACAGCAAAAATTAAATAATTCATTAATGACACCAACAAACACAAAGATAAACCGGCATCCTAGTACAAATAGTAGCTAGATTTGAAAGGCCCCCCCTCATAAGTATACCATTCCCAATTAATGATTCAACTCAAATCTCAAAAGTCAAAACAATATTACCAAAGCCTGAAAACAGATATCATTCATCCATTCATTGATTCACTCACAAAGAAAAAAAAAAGGTGAAAACAAATCATTAAGTTTGTAACGTTTCACGTATGAATATGATGCATGAACGATGAAATCACATACCAATTGCATCAGTTGAGCGAGTTCCGAATCGAGATCTATAAATCTCGCAGCTTTGGTTTTTTTTCTTCTCAATTTGAAAATGGCTGGAACGGATCCAATAAGTAGAGAAAAAAAAGCCCCAACTTTGACATTCAGGAAACAGTCTGTATATATATAAACATTTTTATACAGATCATCATATTACGTCGTGCGCTCAATATTTTTTTAAATTTATCTTACAAATTGGATTGTTGCTTAAAAATCAAATATATAGTACTCCAGTATATAATGCGATATTATTGAATTCTAGTGTAACCGACTTACTATATGAGGGCGAAAATAATTAAACATAAATAAAGATAAAGCATAGGTATGCACTTTATGGGTTATTGTGGGATCCACTGCTGTTGCGGTGCACTGCGCTCCCATGCCTCTTTAGATATAAAATTAAATATTTTATGGTGGAAAAACATAAAATGCAAAATATCCATATGTACTTCACTATTTATTTATACTGAGCAATTTCAAACCATTAACTTCATCTCAGAAATCGTAGGCAAAGTTATGTTTATACATTTTACTTATTTGAGTTATTAGCAACGGAGCACTAATGTCATGCAATCAGGCTTTAGTACTAGGATGATTTTACTACTAAATTATTGCCATTGACACATTGATGGAGAGAGACACAGAGTAAATCCATGCAATTAATGTTCTTGTATTTATGTGCATTACAATTGATATATGACCAGATTTAATAATGTGGAGTACTCATTAAGTTCCATATTACTTACACATTTCTTTTTAAATAGTAAATTTGAAATTAAATTTTAGTGTAATTAAATTACTAGTATTTTAAGTGTAATGAAAAATTACGGCAACACTTAATTAATTATATGGAGTATTAATTAAATGTCTAACTTTTATTTTAAAAAAATAGTGTAAGTACTTTTGAAGAAGGCGAAATAGAAAAGTGCGATAAACATAAAACGATCAAGGACTACCAAGAATCATACTAATAAATCGATTGAAAAATCATATTAAGCGGACATCATTAACAGTCATTGGCTTCTTATTTGTTTTATCTCATCTTGATTCAGGAAGAATTATTTTAAAGTTTGGATGCTCAGAAACCAAATATCATGAGCATTTTGTACATTTTTTTTAACCAAACTTTATAATTTAGTCATTTTGTACATTTTGTTAAGTTATAGAGTATTAGGCATATGATGTACTAGCGATTATCCAGCCCATAAAATTGTCTCACACCATCTGATAAAGATGGTGAGGCCCACCAGTATGAATTAAATGTATTCATCATTTCGTACTACTATGAATTATAAATTATAGGAGGGATTCGTCATTGAGTAATGATAAACAACCAAATTTTGTACAATCAAAATAAGGTTATATTAATAATTTGATGAATTAGTTATATATTAAAATTATAAATATAGTAAGTGGATAAGTTAAAAAGACTTATTAGCCTTTAATCTCATTTTTTATATTTATATTTGAATTTTCTTTCTATTGATTTTAATATTTGAATTAAAGTATGCACTAATTATATTTATGGTTCTAAAAAAATAAAAAAATTATACAAAAATTATAAATATATGACCACAATATTATGCACTTTCCATGTATTATATATGCATCTAAATATTTTAATTAAATGCATAAATAAACCTATTTTTAATCAAATAAACTAGATTCTGGTTGTACAAAATTTGATCACATAGATTTATTGTTCATCATATGATGTCCACCAATACCAAATCGTGGTATCTAATACCAGTAGTACTAGTATTTAATAATTTTGAAATTACTAATGCAGGAATATGTAATGCATGTACTACATTTATACATATGACTTAATGATAATCAAATCCAGAAAAGTTATTATTTTATAAAATAAATGGAGTACTATATTAGTCACAACATACACACGCTTAGGATTAATTGCCTAATCACTGTTAGGGCTGGAGAAAAATATTGAAAAAATGATATATCGCTCGTATCGTATTGAAAAATATCGAAAATTTATCGAATTTTCGATATATCGTAATTTTTTATATGATACGATACTGTATCGTAAGTTTTCGATACGATAACGATATGAATTTCCTTATATCGCGATATATCGTTTTATATCGAATATACGATATATATCGATATTTTCAATATTGTTTTATATCGAATACACGATATATATCGTATATATCGAAACATATTGAAATTCAATACATATTGAAGTTTAAAATTATAAATATATATAAATCCATTTAATTTTTGTGTTATTTTTCAATATTGAAATTATATTTTTCGATATACTGGTATTCGATACGATAACAATATTTATCGTTCTTAACGATATATCGAATTTCGGTATGATATATCGAAATATCGATACGACAATGATATTGGTGTTATCCATATCGAAAGTTCGATATATCAGAACTTTCGATACGATAACGATATGAAATTCTTTCATATCGATATTTTCAATACGACACACGATACAACGTTTTCGATACGATATATCGTATCGACCCACCCCTAATATATTCACTACTATATTAGAAGGAATTTTGTAGAGAATCACTATAAAGTGAAGTGGAACTGTGGAAGTGGAAGTACTTTATAGATGAAATTTAAAATTAATTTTTAAAATAACTATTTTTACCGTTGGACATTTAAAAATTTGTTTTTTTTACATACATTCAGTTTTACTAATTTATTGAAAAAAAAAAAAAAATCCAGTTGGTTTTATATATATATTCAGCGTTGGCGGTATATTCCAGGGGTGATAATAAGCATATACTCCATCCGTATGCAATATAATGCTTTATTTGTAATATCGATGCTTTCGTAATTAAAAGTTTTATTTATATTTTAATTTTGATTAATTAGAGTTCACACTTCACAAAATAATTATACTCACTTTATATTGTACATTTAATATTATATATTAAAATGAAATCTAAGTATATTCCAATAACCTTTATATTCGCTTTTCTTTACCAAATCTATTAGTCAAATGACATTATTTTGTGAAACTAATAATGACAAAGCAAAATTGGCGGGTAGGTGTACCAAAAATTTAACTTTTACGGAGTACTATACAACTACATAGTACTTTCTCCGAAAAAAAATATGAATATTTGGTTAGATATGAGTTTAATGTATAATTGGAACAATAAAAGATACATAGAAAGAAAAGTTTTTAATGTATTGTTAGTGGATAACGAGTTTCATTAGAGATAAAAAAAGTTTTCAAAATTAAAAAGTACATACTTTTCAAAAATAACGAAAAATAAAATTATTCGTACTTTTTAGGGACGGAAGAAAAAGTATAATAGTATTCCCTCTGTCCCAGACTCCCAGTTTCCACAAAGATTGTCTCATTTTGATTGGGCACGAGTTTTAATAAATACTCCTGAAAAATGAGTTGAAAAAGTTAGTGGAATGTGAGTCCTACTTTTATATATTAGTGAGTTGAAAAAGTTAGTGGAATGTAGTAAAATGTGAGTATGAATGAGTTAGTGGAATATGAGGTCCAGTATAAAAAATGGTAAAAAGTAAAATGAGACAAATTTTGTGGGACGGATGAAAATGGGAAAATGAGACTTGTGGCACGGAGGGAGTACTAATTTTGAACTACTACTCCCTCCGTCCACGAATAAGAGTCTCGTTTTTCCATTTTGATCCGTCCACGAATAACAGTCCCGGTTCATAATTATCATAAATGGTAAAGAGACCCCACATTCCACTAACTCATTTCACTCACATACTTCTTCCGTCCACAAAAAATAGACCACTTTTGCCATTTTGGAACGTCCACAAAGAATAACACCATTTCTGAAAATGGAAAGTTTATCTCTCATACTTTTCCCACTTTTTCTTTCCGCTCTCATACTTTACTCACTTTTTCTCTCTATCTCTCTTACTTTATGTACTTTTTCTTTTCCTCTCTCTTACTTTACCAATTCTACATTAAAACTCGTGTCATATACAAAGTGATCTATTTTTTGTAAACGGAGGGAGTATTATTTAAAACTAATATATACAAGTGAGACTCCTATTCCACAAACTTTCTTCTATCCACTTTTCTTAACATTATTTTAAAACCAGCACCATTTAGAAACGAGATTCTTAATCGTGGACGGAGGGAGTAGTAAAATAGCTATCATATAGGAGTATTAGATAGGCGTGATCCCGATCGGAGTATATAAATACCGGCCCTCTCGTTTAAAGACAAAAAAAGTGTAGTGGCTCAAAGATCAATATAATTGATTACACACCAACATAAAGTCAAGCAGTTAAGGTGATTGGTACTATCAATCATGTGATCCATCATGTGAGATAATGAAACTGTCAATGCTAATTTAAGTTTTGGTTATAATTACTTATATATGAAATTTAAGAAATATAAAAACAAAATTACTAAAACTAAAAAGATATTCTAATTTTATTTTAAGATTACTATTCCCTTTCATCCATTGAACATTATATTTTATCATTTTCATCCGTTCACCAATAAATATCTCATTTATTTTTTATTTCTACCGTCCCAAAGAAGATGATTCATTGGATAATACAAAATTTTATATATTTTTATTATATGTGTTAATGAAGAGAATAAAATAAGAGATAGTAAATAAATTAGAGATATAAAAATTTTCATTTTTTTAGTAATGAGTGATCTTGAATGATATAAATCAAAAGGGAAAGTATGTCATTTTCGATGGGACGGAGATAACACTATTTTTTTATAATGGAACATACATTCCACTAACTTTATCACACTCACACCTCATTATAAAATCAATATACAAAAGTTTTTCCACTATCATTTTTCTATTCACTTTTTACTGCATTTCTTAAAATTGATGTGATATTAAATATGAACTTGTAATCGAGAACGATGGGGTATAATTTTATAAATGTAAGGGAATAAGTATTAGTGGAATATATAATTCATTACTAAATTTAATAAAATAAAAATGGTACAATTATTCAAAGATAAATAGAAAAAGAAATACCCCTACGAAACAATTAATTATATTCTTTAGGTTAATTCTAAGGTGTACTAGTTTTAGATTATTGGACTATCTTCAATTACTTCATATAATCGGATGTGAACTAATCGGAGTTGAATATTATTGGATTAAAAATTTTCAACGGTAACCTTACTCGAATTATAGGCTACTCGAATTTTCAAGCTCCGGCGGAGAGGATGGTTTGTTGGCTTGGTCAAACACAAGAATTCCTTTTCTCATTTTTGATGATTTTAATCAAGATTTTATATAGATGACATCAAAACAAAAAGGCTTATCTTCATCTTATTTCCCAACAATATATAATGCGTTGTACATCCAAATTCACTCAAATCAATTTTGTAAAATCCATTCAAAATGTCAGTTGCTGTATTCACTTCGTATAGTCTCTCCGCACCCTCTCTCCCATCCATCAAAAGATTCAAAACCCAAGTAGAGCAAACCCTTCCCCTTCGATCTTCGCCATTAACACCTGCTCTCAAGCTTCAAAAAAGAGGGCTGTGCGGCATATGCTGTTATAAGGATAATGATTCAAAAGAATCCGTTAAAGAGGTAAGCTTTGTACACTTTTCACTCAATTGATTCCTCCGTTCCCTGTAAATTGCCTGTATATATCTATACAATTGATGAAAGAGCCTTCTTGATTTGAACTTTTCTGCTGCGGGCAGAAGATTTGTTGTTGAATTGAGAGTGGATTTCTTGGAATTACTAAAAAGAGTAACATTTTTAATGCAACTATTTGGGGTTCTTGAATTGATTTTATAGCCAACTACTAAGAATTGATGGTAAGGCATGAAACCTAACATGGTTTAGGATTGATATATTGATATTCTTTGATTTTTCATGAATGCTGATTTATTGTTGAATAGGGAGTGGATTACTTGGAATTCGTGAACAAGATAACATTTGTAATGAAACTACTTCGGTGTGTGTGGGGGTGGGGGTGAATTGATTTTCGATTTAGAAGGATTGATAACTGCTAGCAATTTGATAAGAATCAGCTTTTAGTATGTATTTGAAGAATAAAATGAAATGCAATATGTTTAGTTGATTTCATTGATGGTGATGCGTGCAGACCTAAGTGCCTTTTTTGTCAGTTACAGTGCTTTATTGTAATCTTTACAGGAAAAGAGATTAGAATGGCGAATATTGAAACGTTGGGATGTTCCATGGAATTGGCAAACAATCTCACTAACCTCGCTTGCTTGTGGAATAAGGTGCATTGTGATACTGGCTTTTATAGTTTATTCTAGTATAAGAGCAGTCATATATGCTCTGATTGATGATGCAGACTTAATTTCAGTCTTTTCTAGCAATGTAATCGGATGTCTTGTCTACCTTATGTATGAATAGATGATCTGTAGTCATGGAGTTGTTAAGCATATTGGATTTCCTCTGTTTATATGGGAAAAACTGATAAGTTTTTCAGACAGTTTTGTTTTGACAGGACTAATTGAAGCAGCAGCAGTAGAGTACTCAGGGATTCAAATCGAGGAGTTAAGTTTGGATGAGAAGGCGGAGGTCTTGTTTTTGGATCAAGGGTACGAAACATCTTTAAGACATGTACTTCTTTATCATGGATTTATTGGTTCTATCCTTACATATTCTCCTCTGCTTGTCATTGTTTATTTGCACCGATTCTGATGTATTCCATTTTCTCTATTGTAGAATTGCAACTACAGTGGTTCTCGCGGTTTTGTATAGTCTGACAAAGTCATTCTCTCCCCTTCCTGATGACATATATCGATATGGTAACTAGCACAGTTTATATAAATAAAATCAGTTGTATTTATGGGGTTTGCTGTTCTTAAAATGGTCTCATTTAGATTGTTTTCAGCAAAAGTTTAATTGCCATTACTTATTAGTTATTACAAAAAAAACTATCTGAGATAAGCTCAATTCATACTTTAGATTGGAGGGATCCCTTCAATCTTCAAAAAGGCTGGCTGCTATGGGCGGGGATTGGTCTCGGTGGAGCTTTGGCTGCCATTGCTGGAACAGGAGTTGTGATGTCTTTTTTCAATGGTGAGCCGCCACAGAGAGAGGTGAGAATATCTTTCTTTCTTAAATCATGTTTTCTGTCCTTGTCTAGCTCATAAATACTACATTCAACATAATTTGATAATTCAATCGCTTACTCTAGACTGATGCCCTTGTGCGCTTGCTTCCACTTATCGGATCTTCGAGTATCAGGTACTTATCTCAATCAGTTTATTTTTCTGCCACTTTGTTTTCCTCCTTCGTATGATACACAAGGAACTAACCATTTTCCATTGTGAAATATAGCACTGCTGCTTTGGTGGGTATTGTAGGTGTGCTTGCTCCTATTCTCGAGGAAACTGTCTTTAGAGGGTTTTTCATGGTAGCTCTCACCAAATGGTAAGCTTTATAAATTACATTATGGATAGTACCAACAATTAGGAAATACTATGTGGTTATACTAGATACGTTACTTTATACTCCCTCCGTCCCATGATAGAACAGTCATTTTCGGGTGTCCCACAAAATAGTGTACACTTTTTATGTCTAGAATCATTGACTCTCTTACAAGGCCTACCCATCTAAACCAGTTGATGTTTTCAAATGTTAACGGCTATTGGATTTATTAACCAAACAAAAAGGTCTCTTTGGGCACAATGGCATGAATTTGGGGATATATGACTTCCCTTGCAGGTTGCCAACGCCTCTTGCTGTGCTCGTCAGTGCTGCTGTATTTGCAGGAGCACATCTCACTCCGGGCGAATTTCCTCAGCTGTTTGTACTCGGTATTTATTCTTATCTACGACATTTGTCCATGGTTTGAAGTAGCATCAACACACAGTTACATGTGATATGGGTAACACTGCAATGCTGGTATGTACACAGGAACGGCATTAGGGCTAACTTACGCTCAAACACGCAACCTTCTAGCACCAATCACTATCCACGCCTTATGGAACTCGGGTGTCATATTGCTTCTAACCTTCCTTCAGGTAATTTCCCTCACTCACACATTGATATGACGCCGTTTTGATCTGTTAAAACTGTAGCTTCGATGGATAAGAAATTCATTTTATTTGTGTTCCATAGCTGCAGGGTTATGACATCAAGGACTTGTTGTTACAAGGCTCGTATTGAATTGAAGACCTTTCTAGAATCTTCCTGAATCGACTGTGTTAGAGCTCTTTTTCCATATTCGAGAAATGTATATGCTAGTAATTCTCAACAGGAATGTTACTCTAATAAATTGTACACATTATCCACCCCAATCAATTTCAGTTGCTCATATTGTTCATCTGCAGACGAGAATAGAAGTAATTTTACATTTAATCGTTATTAACTCAACTAGCTAGACTCAACGCAACTCAACATTCATGGCTTGTTCACACTCCTAGATAGAACATGTATTTATACAAGTACTAGCTCCTTTTATTCATTCGTCACAATTAGGTTTGTTTTATTTTATCCAAATATAAAAATTTGTTTTCATAAAAGGCAATGTTTTCATAATTCGTTTATTCTATTAACATATCCTTAATCACTATACATTTTTTAATTACTCTTTAGCATAGCATGAATTAATTATTTCAAGGATGGGGAATTCTTACACCAAGTTGAGTTCACTTGTTAGTGACATTTTCATTTCAGTTTGCAAACGGTAACATGTTTTTCTTGTTACACTTTTTCTTTTTTTACTACTATTATTTAAAATGAGGAATAGTGGAATACAAGGGGTGAAGAGGAATTGACCCTTCCCATATAAAAGTGTAATATAACTAATCACTTAAATTTTCACACGAATTGATGCTTTAAATGGTGGAGTAATAAAATTCTAGGATGCTATGAGTTGAAATATGAAAAGAAAAATGGGACACGTATTTTCACATTGCACGATTGGGAAGCAAAAATCTAGGTCAAAACAATCAAATGAGAATGGAACAAAACGAGGTTTAGGTTTCTGGAATTGCTACATCTTCATTTAATTGAGCACATTCAAGGCATGGAATTATGGACAAAACGTTGGCACGACAAAACGAAATTAAAATTATACTATATACTAGTAGTAATCTTCTAGTTCTAACTTTGAAAAATGGTGTTCCATATTTGCTAGAAATTCAAACTCTTATGATGTTATAAACAAGAAAATTAAAAACTTGAGGAAACCCATGCCCTGAATCTCTAAAAGGGCTACACTATCCAAGATTATTGACTTCTGCTTCCCAAACAAACCCCCTCTTCGTCTCCTATATTTTTTTACTAATATTTTTCAAAAAGTCAGTTAAATAAAAATAGTTAAGTTTGGATTTAAAAATGCTTGCAGCAAGTATATTTATTTGTCATTTTCATTTTGCACAATACTTCTTCTTTACAAAACTCACCGACAATTTACTTAGCTTTTCCTAAATTTTAGATGCTTGTTATATATTAGTACATCAAATCATGTAGTAGTACTCCTACCTTATTAATTTCTGGAGTAATTTTACATCATAAATGTATTCAATCTAATTACTACTTTACCATCACCGAAATATTGATTACTTCATGTTCGTATTTATGACTAGAATACGTTTACTTTGAGTGATGTGATTGACTGATAAAATATTAAGATTTGAGTATTTGGATATGATGAAAAAATAAACTCAAAATTAATCATTATTCCATTCAAGTAATTAAGCAATAAATCAGCTTGGATTATGTTTATCATTCTATCATATAACTTAGAGTAAACACTCCTTATATTTAATTTTATATACGTAGTATAATTGTTGATGTAGTTACATATGGTTGTCAACTTTAAACGATTTAGCTACACTACAAAAAAAAAAAACAATGCCACGTACCTAGCAAATGATTCCGAGCACCAATAACATATCTTTATATCAAAATATCATTTGTACATGTACCAATTCAGCATAGGGGCATGTTAGGGTGCCACCACCCCTTAAAATAACACCATATCACTATTTCTAGCCAATCATTTGTACATGTGGACGAATAATAAGCTGCCACGTGGCAATTTTTTTTTTTTTTAAAAAAGACGGCCAGCAATTTGTTGGTCTTTATCCAGCAATTTTTTTTGTCCAGCAATATTCGACATACTATACAACAATCTATAGATTGTTGTGTAGTGTTTGTAATATTGCTGTATAGCGTTTATAATATTGCCGTATAAGTAGTGTCACAGTGTCACTTTAAGAGAGGTTGTCATTTTAACACAAACCAATCAGCATATATATTATTATTGAAAGAGTAAAGGTCAAAATTGGTCCTAAACATATAGTCAGAATACCAATTTGGTCCAAAACATTCACTTTTTGAAAATCAAGTCCAAAACATTTATAATCGTTATCGAAATGGTCCTAAACATTTGACATCGTTGTCAAAGTAGTCTTTTTCCGTAAAAAACTATCGGTCAACGCCTAATTAATGTTTTTTCAAACTTAATTAATATACTAATGCATAATTAATTAAACAAAATTAAATATAAAATTAATAAAATGCTAAGAAATTCCAAAATCGACTATTTATCCCTCTTTTTCCTTCTCTTCCATCTCTCCTTCGTTCTTCCTAAATCGGAATCTCTCTCTTCTTCTCTCCGGCGCTCAACGTCGTCGCGTCTTTCTCTCTCTGCTCGCTCTTCCACAAATCATCGTCATCGTGTGTTTCTCCGCATTGTTGCTGTCCGAGATCAAAATCGTCGTCGTCCACCATTGTTGTCGCCGTCCATTGCTGGAAGAGAAGGAAAAAGAGGGAGAAATAGTCGATTTTGGAATTTTTTTAGTTTATTAATTTTATGTTTAATTTTGTTTAATTAATTATGCATTAGTATATTAATTAAGTTTAAAAACCATTAATTAGGCGTTGACCGTTAGTTTTTTTACGGAAAAGGACCACTTCGACAACGATGTCAAATGTTTAGGATCACTTCGTTAACGGTTTCAAATGTTTTGGACTCGATTTTTAAAAAGTGAATATTTTGGACCAAATTGATATTCTGGCTATATGTTTAGGACCAATTTTGACCTTTACTCTTATTGAAATAATATGAAACTTAAAATCTCAAGCCAAGCCAGTTACAATAAAAGGGCAAAACAAAATAGCAAGGAGCTGTGAGCCTGTGACATAAGTGATATACTATTAATTACCTTAATTTCACCAAATTTAGTCAACCATTCTTGATCTCTGAATAGTAAGGCACTTGTTTATCGGGCCAATTAATATTGTAAAGACCTATACTGAAGAAAATGGAAGATCAGCCAAGATCTGTGTCAAAAAAATAGGAGAAAACCCTAATAGTGATTAACTAGTTAGGATTAATAAGTGTGGTCCATTATTTACGTTTTAAACAAAAGGCATCTTTGATTAGTCAAATCTGACAAAGTCAGTGGAATAGAAGCTTACAGGAATGGAATAGAAGATTGGATCCTGAGACACTGACTCCACTTAATTATTTTTTTAGAAATAAACTAAGCTCTCATACTATAGTCTCATTACACAATTTTATTATTTCTTGAATACAATTTGAAGCCTCTCTGCATTGGGAGTGGTTCACTTGGTCGTCCACATTTTCGAATCAAATTTATTTATCATATATACCATGCTTTAAATTAGAAGCTTGCTTTGTCGACTTCACCCACTTTAATAATAAGAATAGGCATAATTAAGATTACAACCACTCCCATATTCAAATCTCCATGAGCACTGATTTGGTGGCTTCTTGAGATTCCTCATTTTGTGTGTGTAATCTTGACTTCGTTAGTGTTTAGTTCAATTTGTTGATAAAATAAAAGTGAATTAAAGTCAGCCAGAAAAGGCGGCTGAAGCTTCGGAGGCAGACTCCTCCTTGGGAAGCAAGCCATGCCTCTCCATATTAACTCACCATTTTAGCCTCTTCAAACTTCATCTTCTCCATTTCTACTGCATGCTTTCACCTCACTCCATTTTAGGGTTTTCATCTTCTTGTTTTCTTTTGTAGTCCTAAAACTAGACCAGTAATATCTTGAAACAAAATTAATATGGAGGAGAAAAATAATGAATTAGGAGTAGGTGACAAATTTGATGAGGAGCTGCCAGGGTTCAGATTCCATCCAACAGATGAAGAGCTAGTAGGGTTTTACCTCACTAGAAAGATTCACCACAAACCTCTCTCGATCGAGCTCATCAAGCAGATCGACATCTACAAATACGATCCATGGGATCTTCCAAGTATATAACTTTCTCCTCAAATATTCAATGTGCATGTTTTTTTTTATGAACTTCAAAATACTAATAGTAGTGGTAACTTTATTTAAGCAGAGATAGCAACAAATGGGGAGAAGGAGTGGTATTTCTACTGCCCAAGAGACCGCAAGTACAGAAACAGCACCCGGCCTAATCGTGTGACCGGGGCTGGTTTCTGGAAGGCCACTGGAACTGACCGGCCGATCTACTCTTCCGAGACCAGTAAATGCATAGGTTTGAAGAAATCCCTTGTTTTCTACAAAGGGAAGGCAGCAAAAGGGATCAAAACTGACTGGATGATGCATGAGTTCCGGCTTCCCTCTCTCTCACCTTCTTCTTCTTCAACCAACAAAAATATCCCAATAAATGTATGAATTTATTTAAGTTTATAACTGGTTTGATGTTACTGGTAATAACTGTGCATGCTCTTTGTCTTCTTTCAGGAAGCATGGGCGATATGTAGGATTTTCAAGAAAGCCAACTCCACCACAAAGAGGGCTATCTCTCTCTCCCATTCTTGGCCTAATCCACTTCTTGACACTACTAACCCTGATGTTATCAACCATGTTAACACCTTCCCAATCAGTTCTAGCATAACAACAATGGGAAACAAGAATACTAATATTCCATCGTTTCAATACGGTTTGTGCAACGATTTGCACAACTCGTCCGTGGGAATCTTCCCGACCCCATATTTGGGCAACGGAGACGAGTTCAAGCCTAGTTACGCGTTTTCTTGCACTGAAACCTCCACACCGGCCTCGAGATTTGTTGTGAATGATGCTACTTCCTTGTTGCTGGAAATGTCAACATCCACCGCAGGAGACTTTGGGGCGGATGCGGGCTTGAGTGCATCGTTGAATGGGCCTGAGGATGTGCAGAGGAGTATTGGCAGTGGAGAAGAAGCAGTCTCAGTACATGAGCAATGGATGGAGTTTCCTTGTTACGGTCTCCCATCGAATTTTATGTGGGATTCATTGTCTCCTTGTCTTAGTGATTTGTCAACTAGTTATTCTACTAACAAGTGCTACACTTGAGCAGATATACTAGTTTTGGTTGCAAGAATCATGTTTTTGTATTAGCTTTTTCTTTCGATTAGAATCTTGTCATCTTGAGTATTTTGTTAGATGTCATCTGATATTGATGTACAAATGCAATTAGGATTTTTTTTTCCTAAAACATGTCTCTGCTATCAGTAATCTTATCAATATTTATAAGACTTGTAGTAACATCACATTCACATTCATTTTCTCCCAAGTACATTTTACCCAGAAAACATACAAACACAAAATTAGTGGATAAGTGCCACCTGAATTCTCTTTCCGGTAACAGAGAACTTAATTGGGAAGAATGAGATGAAAAGGATTCACTTTTTAATGCATAACAAATCATTTTCTGTTGATCTTTCTTATGAGCATCAACAAAAACAATGAATTGTGTAAAAGAGAAGCATAACTAGAGGAAACCAGTAACTCAGAAATAAGTTTTATCAAAAGGGGCATAAGATTCCCAAAGCTTAAGAGCATCCGCAGGGGTTTTGAAAATTTCGTCCGTCCGTCCGTGCCGCTGAGCACGAGCTCGTCCGTCCGTGCCAGCGGCACGGCGCTGCTCTTAGCTAAGAGCACGTCCGTGCCGCTGAGCAGCCATACGTGGCATGCTCTGATTGGCCAACAACATTAACGTTGGCAAATTCGATTTTTTTTTAAATGCATAAATAATTCAAAATAATACCAAAAAAAAAAATATATATATTTTTGGATTCCCAAAAAAATAGAGCCGTTTATAGACGTTTTTTTTGGATTTTGTGAATTTTTTTTTTAATCCCAAAATCATCTATAAATACACACATTCATCATCCATTTTTCACATCAAATTATCTCTCATTCATACTTTTTCATACTAATCATCTACATCTTCCTCTCTCACCCAAACTCTCTCTCAAAAATTCAAAAATGGATTTCACCAATCTCATTGCGGAAGCGGAACGCGAAGAACAAGAATTTTATAAACAATATCGTGCCGCCTATGAAGCCTATGTCGCCGCCAATACCCCCGCCCATCCTCCTCAACCAACTAGAGCAAAACGTCGCTACATCCCTCGTGATCGAGAGGGAGCCCATGAAAGGCTCGTTGCCGACTATTTTTCCGACCAGCCGCGGTATCTAGAAGATTACTTTCGGCGCCGTTTTCGCATGTCAAAACGGTTGTTTATGCGTATTGTCAACACATTGTCCACCCGCGTTGAATATTTTCAAGAAGGTGCAGACGCAACCGGTCGGCAAAGTCTCACAGCGTTGCAAAAGT
Organism: Salvia hispanica; assembly: GCF_029641045.1. Classification (NCBI taxonomy): domain Eukaryota; kingdom Viridiplantae; phylum Streptophyta; class Magnoliopsida; order Lamiales; family Lamiaceae; genus Salvia; species Salvia hispanica. Next base: position 24,288,539 of record NC_142697.1, read on the forward strand.
GTACTTGTGCCATCCGACAACTTGCTACTGGGCAAACGGCTGACCTCTTCGACGAGTATTTGCATGTCGGTGAGTCAACTGGAATCCTATGCCTCAAGAATTTTTGCGACGGCTTTCGTTCTGCTTTCGGCGAGGAATTCCTTCGGGCACCCACCACCGACGATTGTCAACGGTTGCTTCGTCTTCACGAAACAGTCCATGGTTTTCCCGGTATGCTACGCAGCATTGACTGCATGCATTGGAAGTGGAAGAATTGCCCGACTGCTTGGAGGGGGCAACACTTAAGCGGCCACAAAGGTAGCGGCCCAATGCTTATCCTTGAAGCAGTCGCCGACTACCGCCTATGGATTTGGCATGCATATTTCGGTGTTGCCGGATCCAACAACGACTTGAACGTGCTATATTCTTCACCACTCTTCGATGATGTTTTGAATGGTGTAGCACCGGCGATCGACTTCACCGTCAACGGAAATGCATACCACATGGGTTACTATCTCGCCGATGGTATCTACCCAAGGTGGTCGACTTTCGTGAAGTCGTTCAGCAATCCACAAGAGCCGAGACGGATTCTTTTTGCGCAGCGTCAAGAGCAATCCACAAGAGCCGAGACGGATTCTTTTTGCGCAGCGTCAAGAGTCTGCTCGGAAAGACGTCGAAAGAGCTTTTGGTGTCCTTCAAGGCCGATTCAACATTGTGAAGTCCCCTTCTCGGCTTTGGTACGTTAAGAATATCGCCGACATCATGTACACGTGCATTATCTTGCACAACATGATTATAGCTGACGAAGGACCAATGGCGGGTAACTTTTACGATGAGGATGAAGCCGGAAGCTCAACCGCGAGGTCTCCCCCACGTCGAGGTGTGCATACGACGGTGAACGAAAGGATGAAAAGAAGACACACAATGCGCGATACAAGAGCCCACACTGAGCTACAAAAAGATCAAATCAATCACATTTGGGCGAAATTCAGCAACAAGTAGTGTAATTTTCAATTTTTAGGATTTTATTTATGTAATTTTTAATTTTTAAGATTTTAATTATGTAATTTTTAATTATTTTGTAATTTGTAATAATATTTTGGATATTTTAATACATTTTAATATTGTAGAAATGTTTTTATTTAAATTGAATAATAGAATGGTGGGATCCTTGAGCTTGTCCTTAGCTAAGAGCACGGATGTGGGTGTTGTGCTCTTAGCTAAAGACAAGCAGTAAAAGTGGGTCCGGGCCCAATTCCGTGCTCTTAGCTAAGAGCACGGATGGGGATGCTCTAATGTAGCAATCAGAATAATTTCAATACGAAATATAAAAGAATCCTGGAAAATACAGGCTCTTGAAAATCTCACAATACAATTTCTTATAAATTGCTTTTCAAAATTATCTTTGAATCTAGTTCTTGGAAGCAACCTTTTCCTTAGCCTTTTGAATCTTCAAAACCTTCTTCACAATCTTTTGTTCTTCCACCAAGAAAGCTCTAATGATCCTTTAAATTAGAAGATAAAATGATGTGTTACACAACTTGATCACAACGAGTCAAGAAATGACAGCTTAATAGAACATTAAAGTACAAAAAACACCAACCTTTCCCTGACAGCAGAACCAGATAAAACTCCGCCATAGGCACGATTCACAGTTCTACGGTTCCTGGACAATCTAGACCTCTTATACTCCGCAGGTCTCAGGTGAGGGATCTGTCCACATTTATAAAATCAAAGCATAACTAATTAAGTGAAGTATGAGACCAAAGAAATTCAAGGCAATGGAAGTACAAGTTCATGACATATAAAATGCATACATTTGAACATACTACTTACTGATCTAAGTAGATGATACCTGTAAATAAGGTTAGGGTGTATCGTATATCTCAAATAATTCACACACATTTGGGGTTGGGCCTAGTTTTAATTGATTGGCTGATTGAATATTCAACAATACAGGGCAGCGTATCCAAAATCCAAGGATTGAAACTTGACATCGTTAAATCACTCTTAAACGAAAAAATGTCCAAAAACTATCTGGATATGCTTAACAGAACACGAACACGAACACTTGACTCAATCAATCAACACATATTCCATTACCTAAGCTATGTTATGAGAGCAATAAAACTACAAATTGGGGTTTAAAAATAAGAGCATACTTTTACTTCACATATTCACTGAATAAGTAAAAAATGGTGCTCGTATGAAACTGAAAAATCAAGCTTTCACTCAAAAAACAAGAATATTTCTGCAATTATCGCATGATTGAGAAAATGATCTTCAAAATGCATCACATACCCCTTGGATTCTGTTTCCGGTGACAGGGCATTTTGGTCCACTCGCTCTCTTCTTGGTGGTCTGATACACTAGCTTCCCACCTAGATTTCAAATAGTATGACACAAACCAATTAATCCGGGAATAAAAATCATCATACAATATCAAATCAGTAATTGATTCAGCTATAAATGGGCACAAATCACTGAAGACAAACACGATCAATTCGAGCAAAATGTTACATAAATCTACCCGGAGTTTTGACGACGCGGTGTTGATTGGATTTGGTGGCATAACTATGACGCTTCCTGTATGTCAGCCGCTGCACCATTTTTCCGTTCTGGTGGGATAATGCGAGCGCGAGAGCTGATGAAGGGGGCGAGTGTTGCTGCTGCCGAAGCCCTAAATCCGACGGCTGAGATTTTTATATTTAGGAGCAGGACGTGTGGCTGAGATTGGGCTTGTACAGATGCATTTTTTAAGCTTTGGTAAATTAGCCCAATTATAATTTTTGTGTTGAAATTGAGCCCATTAAATTTAATCTTAAAACTCTAGCCTAAGCTCTCAAGGACAGGATTATCCAGAAATGGAGTTGTCCATGAATTTCAAATATTGGGCGAAAAAGTTATCATCATGATATTAAATGCCTAATCTTGCTACTTGATTAAAGGACTAATCTTTTATCACTTAGCTCAATGACTACATACATGATCCAAATCTCCATAAATCAAAGTTTTCATTGTTCGAACTCTCTCCCTCATATATTAAAAAACGACATCGAAATGAAAAAAAAAAAAAAAAAGCATTGATAATAATGTGCAAGAGCGTTTTTCATATAGAAACCAAAAAATTAGATTGTTGAACATTGGACACTACGATCCACTTTTGGCATAATTCCAACTACAATTTATACTCCACAAGAAAACATTCAAACACAATTGGTAGATAAAGTCATAAAACTTACCCGCTGAATTCTCTTTCTAATAACAGAACACTTAAAGAGGAATGAGATTACAAAAAGGGTTTAATAAATAACAAATCATTTTTCCGTGGATCTTTCATATAATAACAGTTTAATAGCAGTATTTATTTTGAAGTGTCATAATTAAATATACTTATATACTTCGCTTTTTTATGAGCATCAACAAAACAATAAATTGTGAATAAGAGGAACATAATTAGAGGAAACCAGTAGTTAATCAATGAGTTTTATCAAGCAGAAGAAAACGAGTCATTCATTTCGATAGGAAAAAAATAAATCAAGGCACCTCAAAATCTCACAATACAATTTCTTAATCCCTCTGATAAATTGCTTTTCAAAATTATCTTAGCCTCAAGCTTTAAATCTAGTTCTTGGAAGCAACCTTTTCCTTGGCCTTCTGAATCTTCAAAACCTTCTTCACAATCTTTTGTTCCTCCACCAAGAAAGCTCTAATGATCCTTTACATTAGAAGATAATAATAAAATGATGTGTTACAACTTGATCACAACGAGTCAAGAATTGACAGCTTAATAGAACATTAAAAAACATAAAGCTCCAACCTTTCCCTCACAGCAGAACCAGATAAGACTCCGCCATAGGCACGATTCACAGTCCTGCGGTTCCTGGACAATCTAGACCTCTTATACTCCGCAGGTCTCAGGTGAGGAATCTGTCCATGTTTAAAACATTAAAGCATATCTACTTCAGTCAAGCAGGATGCCAACGAAATTCAAAGCAATGAAGTACAAGTTCCTGATATACAAATGCATACACTAGGGCCGTGTTCGGTTTCCTAGATAAAATAGTACCGAGATATAATCTAGGATTGAGTTGTGAGATTATTTTAAGTTTGAGGGGGTTGGCTACGACTAATTATCAAGGATTGAGTTGTGGGATTCAATCTCACGAACCAAACAGGCTTCATATTTGATCCCGAGATACAATCTTGCAAACAGAAAAATGCCAACAGATCCAATCTTCAAATATTGAAACTTGACATATAGTTTATAATCTCTCTTAAACAAAAAAGGTTGAAATACTATCTGGATAGGCTTAATAGAGCTAGAATACTTGACGCAATCAATCAAAACTTATTCCTCAATGCAAAGCAAGTTTTGAGTGCAATAAAACCATAAATTGGTAGCTAAGAACATGAGCATATTTTTTGTACACAAATCCACTGAATCAAGTAAAAATCGTCCTCGTGTGAAACTGCAAAATCAAGCTTTCAGAATACTACGCATCAATCCATTAAACGACACATACCCCTTGGATCCTCTTTCCGGTGACGGGGCATTTTGGTCCACTCGCTCTCTTCTTGGTGGTCTGATACACTAGCTTCCCACCTAGAATTCACATATGACGCACAATCCGTCACTCACACGCTAAAACTAATCGATTCGGGGAGAATAATCATCATACAATACCAAATCAGAAATCAAATTAGCTATTAAAGAGCAGAAATCATTGAATCAATTCGAGCAAATTGTTAAGTAAATTTACCGGGAGTTTTGACGACGCGGTGTTGATTGGATTTGGTGGCATAGCTATGACGCTTCCTGTATGTCAGCCGCTGCACCATTTTTCCGACTGGGGTTTGGATGGGAGAATGTGAGCGCGATAACTGATGAAGGGGGGAGCGTTGCTGCTGTCGTAACCCTAAATCCGACGGTGGATATTTATATTTAGGAGGACTGCGAATGAGATTGGGCTTTGTATATGCCTCCTAAATTAGCCCAATTATAATATTTGTGTTGGAATTCAGCCCATTACTAAGTTTCCAATGTAGGACTCCGATGAAATATAGCAATCTTATTTAATAGGAGTAGTATATTTCGTAACTACGTACCCTTCCTTCATGTTGTGGTCTTTATTTCAAATGTTGAATATTTTTAATCAATCTAACGTTATTTCTTCAAAAGCTATGAAACTACAAGGAGAGTTACAAACTCCGGGAACAGTGCAGAATAAAATGAAAATAGAGACTGAAAAAGTTGTAAAGGAGTCCAATTCTAAAAAGACTACCTTCATTCATTATTAATAATCTCAATCATAAATATAAAATTAGAATAGTACTTATGAGACAAAAAAAATTAATGATTAGCGTGTTATTAGTTGAAGATGAAAAAATAGAAGTGATAAGAGTGTGGGAAAAAATAGTACTCCCACCTCCGTCCCTTATTAATGAAGTTACTTCTTTTTTTCGCATGTTTTAAAAAAATAATAGTAATAATTAGTAAAGTAAAATAAAAAAGAGAATAACGTTGATAATACTCTTCTCTATATTATTCATCTCTTATTTTAATATTTTTTCTATTTTAACTATTTATTACTCCTTCCGTCCCACTTTAAGAGGCCCGGTTGACCAGTTTTTGGCGTCTCACTTTAGGAGTTTCGGTTAAAATATTTCATAAAAGGTAATAGGCCTCATATTTCACTAAAATTTTTTCACTCACATTTTATTACTATAAAACTAATACGTAAAAGTAAGACACACATTCCACTATCTCTTTTCACCTACTTTTCCTTTACATTTTTTAAAATCCGTGTTAACCTCAAATGAGACTCCTAAAGTGAGACGGAGGGAGTATTAGTTTCTTAAAATGAGTGAAAAAATAGCTTATTTAACAAAGAACGAAAAAAGTACACCAATTTATTCACATTTGTAAAAAACAAAATTAGTAAACACCCTACTATAGATTATATATAGTGTATACTTTTTAGAAGCATCAACAAGTTTAGTATATTCAATATTGAAAGCGAAGGGAAAAGTCATATTTATATTGATTGAAAATCATGTTGTAACATTCCCAACCCACAAAATTTCACTATATTTTATCACGAAAGTGGAGTATTTCGTAAACAAAAATCAATTTCATGAGATTTTCAATGAGAGAATCTAAAATTATGCCTGCCGCCACACCCACCTAGTCCTATTTCGGCAAATCACAGTTAAGATAAAAAAAATGTTATCAATTACGGAAAATTGTTACTTCAGTGCAATGAAAAAATCATTTAAAGCAACTAAAAGGAACATAACTAAGTGAATCAAAATACATGGTTTCCAAGTCTTGGATAATTGAGTTACTATACTGGAAAATTGTCACTTTTTATGTTTGATGTTAAGTTGATTAAAACTCATCAATGTAAAGCTATATAAATAAATTGTACTGAAATATACTCCTACAAAAATTGAACCAAGTTAACCAACAAATTAACTATTTTCAATTGTTAATAAAGGATGGTTTTCGTTCACCTCATGGTCCCTTTTTGCTGGTTTTGAATGAACTTTTGACTTGTATTAAATTAGTAGGGGTAGAGAAAAACAAGTTTGGAGAACGATTCATATTTTTATATGTTAATCATCTGTTTTGTTGGTGAAAGAATGTTGGAGTTTAGCTATTCAATTACTCGAAAATGATCGTGTAGCTCATAATATTAGAAAAGCTCGAAACAGGGGAAAATAAAAAAAAAGAGACAACTTATTTGGACAACCATAGTTTATAATTCAATTTTATATTTATTGTTCAACTCGGGAGAAGAAACATTTATTTGGGGTTAAAAATTACGTGTAAGTCTACTCAAGTTTAAATATTGATTGTCACATGATCAGTACAATGTGTAATACGTATACACTAACTAAATCCGCGAAAAATGGTTGAATTAAAATGAAATACGACAAAATTGGTGAGCAGATTTGAAAGAGAAATTCGATCCTCTTTTCCATGCAAATAAAATCCGATACAAGAATTTGTTATGATTCACAAGTACATCAGCCGATTCCAAGAGAGAAATATTCTGAATTTAGTTTTTCATATTTCAAAATTATAGAATATATTAAGTTGTATGAGAAGAAAAAATAAAATGAAATTAATTAGTGAATAAAGAGCGTTAATGAAGTAAAAAAGTGTTTCCATTTCCGCGGTTGATGTTCTTGTTGTTGTGCATCCACACCTTGAGCACTCCTCTAGCGACGCCGACGTGGCGGCAGAACTCCTCCACCGCTGCGTCGTCGCACCTCTGCATTTTCCAGCCGAGCTTCTCGGAGAAGGAATGCATCCTCTCCTTCTGGTCCTGGCTGAATTTGGTCCGCGACCGCTTTCTTCCGGCCACGTCTTTAACGGCGGTGCGTTGAGGCTGTCCGAAATTGAAATTGAGAAAGTGTGGGGTGAGGATGGCGCGGCGGTGGAAGTTGCGGTGGCAGCCGCAGGCGGCGCATATCAGTGAGACAGGCATGGGCATGTACTCTCCGCACCCGTCTACTGCGTGCCCGCCTATATTGGCTGCGTGATTCTTCATGCATTCTTTGAACGCCGGCGGCTGGTGGTTCTTGATGGATGGAGTGGGCGTGTGCGGTGGGGTGTCGGGCTCGGTTTCTTCGCCACTTTTAGTGGGGATTAAGCCTAGGTCCATTGAAGAAAGAGAGACAGATTTTACAGAAATAGCAATAAAATTGTAATATGGGAGGTGTGGTGGAGGATGGAAGTATAAGTGGCTATATATTGAAGAATAAGTATAGGTCCATTGCTAATTAAGTACTAGTATACTACTATTTTTAATACAACTAAGTGTGTCTTTACGCACAAGAGATAATTAATCCCCAACCCCTCTTAATTTTTTAAGCACAGAGAATATAAACGATTAATGATAAAGGCCACTGATAGTCTTCTTTACAATTAATCAAATCAAAATTTTGTTGTATGAATTCTTTTAATTAGGTGGGAAGTGGGAACAAACAAAGGTATATATGAGAGACCGGTCTTTCATAGATCACGAACAAAAAGATCAAATTATACTTAATAAAATTAAGGCAGTTATCTATTCTAAATATATTTTGTAATGCGTGTCTTCGCTTAGAGGAGTCTACGTGCTATATCTTCATTAATTATTTGGAGCAGAACGAAACGAATTAATACATAAGCTCTAACCATAACGATGCACATCATGATTTTGGTTTTTTGATACTATATTGTACATACTGAAAAATGCATCATGAGTTGTTAGTCCAAATTAGCATGTCCGAGTGTGTGATTGAATGCATAAAAAAATTCAAACAACGAATTTAATTGGTCGGTCGTTAAGGTCAGAATTTGCTTCTAAGTTAATTATTGTGTGTGTATCTTCTGGATTTCACAAATTATTATGTATAATATTTTTAATTTGTTTGGTTTATCTTCAAGGAAGAACACTTGTAACTAACAGTGCGAAAAGGTGTTCAGGCTCAATAAGCAAGTACTTATAGTCTACCACGAAGCAGAAATATAGGGTTTTAAATAGTGACAATATGCAACAGCATTGCTTAAGCTAGAAGTTTACCATATAATACAATGTGATTTTTTAATATAGCAACTATACGTATAGTCAATTTAAAAAAAAAATGAAAATAGTAAAAAAAATTCTTAAAATGGAGCAATTATTTCTAACCTCGAAATTATTACATAGAGAAACAAAATGACCACTTTAAATGGAGCAATTTAAAAGATTCCTAGGAATGATGTGATCTGATTTACATAAAATGGGACTTGATTAAACTCCAAACCTACAAAACTGTTAGAAGTTTTTTAGAGTGAAATATCATCTAGTGATAATTAAGGAGGCATGCAGACAAATAGTAGTGCTAAGCTTTGTGCTGGAAAAAACCTATAAAGTAGGAAATGACACCCAAAGATTTGCAATAGAGTAAAACAAGCATCAATCAAGTGTTGAAAAATTTAATGGTGTCAACTTTGAACAATATTATGCACCACCCTGTCTGCGGAATTGATACTTAATTGGTGGATCAAGAAAATGTCAAGACCATAAGTGACTTATTCTGTCGAATATTATATTACTATAATTTTGTATCTGTAATTTAAAGTATAGTAGCATAAAATTGGACTCTATGTTGATAAATTGGATTATGTATTAATATTGGAAATGGGCGGTAGTAATGAGTTTTTGAATAAAAACTAAGGTTGCATAATTTTCATATATAAATAAAGTTCATAAGTATATACCACTATAAAATAATTAGGGGTACAATTATTCCCTCTTGTTCTCACATAGATACATGATTGTCGTCTTCCTCCCACACTCTCCGGCCCATCCTCGCCTCGGCCGCGCCACCGCCTTTGTCTCTCTTAAATTCACCCCCCTCTCTCCTCCACCGCCGCACTCGGTCTCGCTGCCGTCATTTTAAATTTTGTTGATTGGATGGTGGATTTTAATTTGTTGGGATGTGATTAGATGCGTGGGTCGGTGGGTTTAATCTACTTTTTGACTAATTTATTAATTAAATGTGGTTTTATTAATTTCTACTAATTCCTAGTACTCCCTCCGTCCGTGAATAATAGTCCCATTTATTTTCGGCACGGGGTTTAAGAAATGTTGAAAAATGGTGGAAAAAAATTAGTGGAATAGGGGTCTCACTTGTATATATTAGTTTTAAATGAAATGTGAGTAAAATGAGTTAATGGAAGGTGAGACCCTATTACCATTTATAGTAAAAGTGAACCGAGACTCTTATTCGCGGACGGACTAAAATGGAAAAACGGGACTCCTATTCGCGGACGGAGGGAGTATTACTTTAAATTTTAATAAAAATAAGATAAATATGTTTGTAAAGACAAAAAAATAAAATAAAATTGTGACTATAAAAACATGTACAAATTAATCTAATCTATCAAAACACTAGTACTAATTTGATATTGTTTTAAATTTTATCTGTCAAATGTAATAACTTAAAAGTCATTTTGGATCTTGTTTTGATCTGCATTAATGCATTAATTTGTACTCCCTCCGTCCCAATAAATATGAAACGTTTGTTTTTCAGCACAGAATTTTATGTAGTGTTGTTTTGTGAGTTAAAGAAGAGAGAATAAAGTAAGAGAGAGGAGAAAGTAGAGATAAAAATATTTCTATTTTAAGAAACATTTCATTTTTTATGGGACAACCCGAAAAGGAAAACGTTTCATTTCTAATGGAACAAAGGGAGTATTTTACTTGTACTCCTTATCTTGTCTTGAAATATTGCTCCCATGAATTATCGGCAAATTTGATACTACCAATCTTTAGTATATGGGGGCGTACACTAACACTTACACGGCCACTAATATTATTGACTGCTTTTAAGAGCTTCACATAATTTAGGTACTTGAAATCAAACCTCCCACCAATCGAATCTATGGAAGTATTAATGTAGCAACAATTTATCAATAATCTTTTCTAGAAAGGCTACTGCTTTAAGCCGATGTGTGCCTTAAATATGCTTGTGTAGGCACTTGCCACTTTTTCTATGTTGTCGAGCGAAGTCATGCACTCTCTCTCGTGCATATTCATCAAAGAATTAGGCATCGTGCACGATTGACCTCTAATGCATATTTATGAAGAAAAAAAACTAGAGATATACCTATTAAAATTATAAAAAAAAATCGGAGAAAAAAAATCCCACCCATCCGCCCTCCCTTGCAATGCATGGGATCGGGACCGAACCACAATTTTCGCGGTCTGGTCCTATTTCCGGTATGTGACGTGGATGCTCTAAGTTTCCCATATGCTAATCTTTCATCTTTTTCAAAGTGGAGGGGGAATTTATTTTGTGGGCATAATGTCAAACTTATTTTACAAGATTATGGTTGTTTGCGTGGGTTAAAAGCTGAGATTAGTTATTATAAGTTCATAACCATTTAGATTAAATAAAGAATCTGTCTTCTATAATTTGCCAACTTTGATATGCTTCTATGATCATTTGTAATTTAGTAAAGGCTTCAAGTTCAGAATGTGCTCAAAACTTATGTAAGAATCGGACAAAATAGAACAGGTAAAAAACAACAAAAAAAACCGTTACATGACAAAGAAATAATGAATCAAAACCAACTGAATTCTGTGGCTTTCAACAAGCCCTGTCTACTGCTTCGCCTCAAGTTGTTTCTCGCGCCGCCGCGGCTGCTTCCTGTGGGGGCGGCTCTCCGGCTTCCTATGCTACACTATACACATCTCCAAATCCAAACTCCAAATAGCTCAAGCCTAAAAATCATATCTAGCTATAGTAGACATGATTTCTCCTTCCATCTCCCAAATGTGTCAAGTGAGAGACCCTCAATGTCAAGTTCTGTTGTGGATAGGATCCGATCCTCTCCGAACTTTCCTCTTGCTGGAACGGCTCGGATCAATTGTCCGCCCCAAAGCAGGTGACCCCTTGTTGCCAGTGGGCATCGTGTTCGTGCTCGTGTCAGGTGCCACGAGCATGGGGTGATCCGCAAGAAGGCGGCCGCCGCAAGCTTCTTGAGGATGGAAGGCTAACAATCCCACACATATCAACACCAAAGCTGACCTATGAATGCACATCATCAACATAGCTTAATTAGCTTGTGAATTATGTAAGAAATGTGGGGCTATTGCTAATAAATGTGTAACAATGTTCCATCCAAAACTACTTCTTATATAATTCTTGGAGGGTAGTTTCAACTTTCAAAGCATAAAGCAATGAGAGGGCCCCCAATCCATATAAGAGTTTTGGATTCACCCTTCAATCATAAATCTATGCTAAAAACTAATAAGGCTGTCTATTTATTTATTGAGAGAAAAAGAAAAGAATCTAAATAAGGGATGAATAAAGGTGATTGGAATGAAACACTTACACCACCCTCGAGAAGCTAAGCATCTTTTTCTTCCTTACATTTTCTATCATTTGCTCTGCTTTTGTCCTCTTCAACAAAGACCAATGCCAACTCATCTTGGACCGGCCGCCACATCGGCCCCCTCCCGCCTACGTGGATGCACTTTTCTGACATGTACTATAACACTGTCGGAATATCATGATTTTTACCTTTATGAGATGCTTACTAGTAGATTAGCTTACTTAATGGTTAAGAAATAAAGTTAGTTAATTAATTATGTTTGAGCAGCCAAAACATAAGATCAGTCATAAAAGCAGAAGGGTAAAAGGATTTAGGCATAAACATCTTCTCTTAAAAAAACCCAAATTCAGCTTTATGCTATTTTTGAGATCTCACTTTAGAATTCCAAGCTCTCTTCTCTATGCAACAAAAAATACAATTCCTGGTTTCTTGTGCTAAATGTGTTTTCTTTATGCTTCTTTTGCCAGTTTCTCTGAGTTTTTTCTTTATGAAAATTATTTATTTTTATCTCTAATTTTCACATATAACCAGGAAGACCATCTTTTTCTTTATCCACTTTATTTTGGATATTAATCAAATATTAAAATCACATGCAACTTGGAACATTCTAAAGACATATGTTCTGATGCTTTATTTTAAATCTCTCTGCTTTTATGAGATTCGATGGAGTTTGAAGGGAATGTTTTTGTTTTTATTTAATGGTCCGAACTTATTACAGCCCGACAAGAAAATGTGATAAACGGACAGAAACTGTGCTTTTTGGTTGTCCAATTTGAGTTAAGGATTGAGATGTCATAAATGAACAATGAAATCTATGAATGTGAGTAAGAGAAAGATGATTAGTAGAGTGTGTTTTGTATATATAATGGGCTACACATCAGTCATATCTTGCAGTGAAACAGAGGGCTTTTACCATTGTTGAAAGTTTTCACTTTATCTTATGCATGAATATGTTCTTGAGAATATCAGTTTTAGGGTTTTAGCATATAGATACCTATGTGAAAATACTGGTTTGCCCCCATGGATGTATCCAAATGACTATCACAAACCAAATTGTTTTGAGACCATATTATATTGAATGTTAATCTTTGGTTTCATATTTAAATTGGAATAAATATAAGGTAAAAGACCAATTTTTTCTCTAATTGAGTGAATTACATAAACGGTTCCGAAACTTTGACGTTTGCACATTGCAGTCTCTGGACTTTGAGTTTCGATCGTTTTTTGGTACTTTTGCATTTTAGGTATTTCAATCCGGAAAATTGGAAAAATGTGCAAAAATACCAAACAACGAGCAAAACTCAAAGTCAAGAGACTTTCCATGATACTATCTTTTTCGGGATTGCAGATATGCAAACATTAAAGTTCAAGGATCGTTTACATAGTTTACTCTATTTAAATCGACCCTTTTCTTATAGGAGTAGGGGTGTGGCTAACATAAAACCGTTCTTCGTGTATTTTAGTGTAAGTATGTAACCATCAAACTTAATCAAAGAGTTTTATGAAGGAAATTGTTCAACATTTCAAGGGAACAAAAAATAGACAAGCAAAAAGGATTAACAAAAATCGTGATTAGTTATAGAATTGCTTGCATTTGGATCCATGCCCTAAAGCGCTGGCCAATCAATAAAAGGGATGGATCCAATTATCTTAGAAAAGATAAGTGGGACATCAATATTCAAGAATTAAGTAACACAGAATATCCACAATTTTTTTGAGTTTAGCGATGCAGTCTCAAAGCAATATGTTCTTTTATGCCTTTCATGAAACAGATGGGCTCCATTCCATTCCGATCTTTGAATGTTGATCCACAGTCAAATTAATATTTTTCAATTCATCCTTGCTAATCATTATATTTTTAGATTAATTCTATTGTTTTGCAATTTGAGACCGTAATCTTTTAGTAGATGATCAAACGTAATCATTTTTTCATTATTTAATAATTTCCAAAAGTGTGGCTAAAGTGTCGGTAACATGAGTGAGAAATAATTTTCATATTTATGAAAAATGGAATGTCACGTATTCTAGACCAATACCATTTTGGTATTGTTTCACTGTTTTTAATAAATAAATAGGTCATATTTTAGTCTGATGACTTGATCGGCTGATCCACATTTTTCAGATTTTGACATGATGAAGTTTAAGATTTTCGCAGTCATCTCATCCTTTCATTTTCTATCGAATTACGCACTAATGTGCCAATCGATTTAACAAAAGTGGACAAAAACGACGTTGAGAAAAATGACAATATCTAATTAAGTTAAAATTTGTTTTGTCATCGTGTTTTAAACCGGCTGTCAAATCAGCCGCAATTCACTAGAACAAGAAAAATAAGATAATAGCAAAAATTTCAAACTTCATAATTTATTTTCCAAACATCGAAAAGTATAGAACAAACCAGCATTTGATCATCTTCATGACTTATTGAATAATTTCCCCTATTATTAGTTAAAAGTAAAAAAAAAAAAGGCTCACTACCATATAAAGAGTAAATATCAATCTCTCCACAAAAAGCCGGTATTGGGATTGATGACCGTTATCCTTTCTTTTATTTTTATTTTATTTTAGTGTATTTTTTTTCAATATTTTTTATTTATTTATTTTAGGTTTTGTTTTTTGGAAGGTTGTGATTCGATAAGTCGTTTCTTGTGCGCATTTTTCTTGGAATTTGTTTACAAAAGATTCAGAAATTTAACCAAAGTTAGCATCACATCGTTGAAAGACATATATACATTCCCACCAACAACGTTCGAAAGAACAAAATGGCAAAACAAAGAAATAAATTGCCAAAATACATATTATTACACTAGCAAGGTACATCAAATACGTACACTTTTCATCAGTACATTTTTTGGGTTTTTTTTCCTGGGAGGAGTTCTGTCCTGAGTAGGCAAACGTCTACCTTAGTCGAAAAACGCCGTTGATCAGCTCATCTCACGGTCAGAAATTCATAAATCATATACACATGTAATGTAACAGAGCCAAGTCTCACATTGAAAATTTAACATGAAATTAACCGCAAAAGAGTCGACTGCAAACGCTGAGATTGGAGCACAACTCCCACATGCCTTGAATGGGCAGAGAGAGATGAGGAAACTATTGTTGGATCAGACGTGCTCCTGCTGAGGCACGGCCTGTGAAGGGCCAGCAGCATGGGGAGTGGCCAACGGAGTGACTGCTGGTGCGGCTGAGGTGACGATGAGGCCTCTGCTTTGTGCTGATTGAACCATGATTGCGAACTGTGCAGCCGCTAGTGTTGCAGCCTCCTGTGCCAGCAAACGACGATTTCAGGACATTAATAATGGCTGGCTTCTAACGTCATTTCTGTTGGAGCAATTATATGTAACATACCTGTCTTTGCCTCCTACGTTGCAAGATGCTTATGGCCCAGATCATGATGTAGCAAGGCATAAGAAATCCAACGGCTCGAAGCAAGAAAAGCTGCATGTGATGTTAATATTGGGTTATTCAGCAATTTTTTAGAATCGAGAGGGTTGGACAGCATCTCACATATTAAGATGATCTATGAAAACTTACAGATAAGAAAGTTGATGCGTCGTCCTCTCCGTCTGCATCCCCATCATCGGTGATGGACAGTGCATGTCTCAGTAGCAAAAGAGCCATTAACTGCCAATTGAAAGATACCTCTCAATATATCGATTGAATGTGGTCTTTAATGCAGGGAGAGAAATAAGTCATGGGCGGACTAGAATTTAAAGACAGACAATAATTTCCCAAAAAGGGCATAGCATATTAATTTATTTTCTCGAATCTTAGTCAAACCACAGAGATACTACCAAATGAGGAATTGCAACAAAAAAATAGCAAAGGCTTACAATCAGAGCAGCTGAACGGCAGAAGGCAGCGCCACTGCTGTTAGCGTTGTTATAATCATCATAGTCAGCATCAAACAACTGACGCTCAGCCTCAGTAATTGCCAGAAGACGTGGATCATGCATGTCTAGTGGTGTGCCAGATATTTGCCATACTCCACTGGAAAGAGGTTCAAGATACCAAATCATAGTTAGACTTTAATTCCATGAAAACTGAAACAAACTTTTACTTTCCTCTTTACATTGTGACCAAATGAAGTTGGGAACATATATGTGCACTTTTAAGAATCAAATTATTACCCTATATCAATGGTAGTTTCATCAGGCTGAGGACGTGGTATGGCAGTATAACCAGGCTCATATTGCTGCAGAACAAAGTAAACAATGTCAAAGATAGAGATTAAAACACCGGCATCACAAATCATATCTTCATGTGAGCTTGGCAATTTCATTTTTCTAAATCATACACATCCAAAGGCAGTGAGATGGGGTATGTGAGTTCATAATAGGTGAAAACATCCCTAGTGTAATGTATCACATGAAATTGAACTATCACATTGAGGTTGTCATGATTGATGAGTAAAAAACAATCCACAACTGTTCCAACAAATATATTTCATGGTTGGGATATATCAACATTGACATAAGAGAGAATACGTAAACAAACAGCATTGATTGACTTTTTGCTAGATTAATGGGGAAAATATCATCAAGTAGTAAAGGTAAAATCACATACCTTGTGACAAATCTCACAAGTAATATCTCCCTTCTCATTGCACCAGTGTTGAACACATTTCCTATGAGCATACTGCAAAGTAATAATAGATCTCAGTAAAATAGTAAACAAGTCACTTGAACAAATGAATACCCAAGAGAAAAGAGAAAAGAAGAGGAGAGGGAGGATAAAGATGGTCATACATAAGAAGGGCCAAAAGGATAACCCAAATAAAAAAACATAATCATGAAAGAGAAATTCAAGAAACTTCAGGAGAACTTGCACAAAAAATTATTCAGAGTTCTATATCCCCACCATTAAATAACAAGGTCGTCTTCTGACTATATTCATGCAGTCCCAAATTGCATCAATTCTACGACACCTAGATGCTCACGATAATTCATACATGCATAATGCTTTTATTATCTTTATGGAAATCTGAATATTTTGCCTAACACCTATAAGATGACAGTTTCAGTGGACTCGAAGCACACAGCTTAAACATAGCAACCTACAAACTTAGACAACCCAGAAATAGATAACAACCAACCCAAACGAAACCAAAAGAGCAAGCATCAAAGGAGCATTTTACCTTAAGACTCCCACTGCAAGCACAGGGGCTCTCCAAATTATTTACAGAATCCTCTTCCTGACAAATCCGGCATTCCCCCATCCCTATCAGTGGTGCATTCTCGTCTTCCTCCTCATTGTTAACTGTCACTACCACTTGGTTATCTTCAGCCATTGATGATGAGGAACCCACCACATCCGGCTTCTTTCCATTTAGCCCCACAGCCTCAGGGAGCGGTTGGCTCGGCCCACCCGCCTCAGTCTTCGGTAGCTGGTTCACATTCCCCACCAAAGGTTCAGCCATTTTAACCTTGTCTACACCACCACCGCCTCAAGCAACAAGAACAAGCACAAAAAATCCTGGGTTGAGCAAGTCAACAGAAACCCTTCAAAATCAGAATCCAAATACTGCAATTTTCCAATATATTCACAGAAAAGATACAATCTTTCGGCCTCGGGATTACAATAAGAAAAATTCCCTTTACAATTTAACGAGAAAGCTCTGATCTTTTGACCTGTACATTGACTCAAATCACCCAAAGAAAAGAAATTGAAACCAAAACAAAAGAAACTCATCTCAACACAGGCGTAAAAACCTAATCCCTAACAAAAGAAAAAAATTGAGGATCAAAAGGCGTCAGAAATTCATTGATCACGCTGGCAAATGCAGCGGGATCAGCGAATTCTCTAGCTTAGGGCGCCAAAACAAAAGGTCAATATCTAATCAACAACTCAAAAAATGAATTGGGGGAAACAACAACTAGGAAGAAAAAAGAGAGAGAAAAAGGAAAAAAAGGTACCTGAATGAGGAACAGAAAACTCGATACGGAAACGGGAAAGAAATCGCGAATTTGTTGCGCAACCAAGAAAATCAAATTTCTATAAAAGGGTGTATATATATATATATATTATGGAGTTGTTGATTGCTCACGCGTTTTACTTTGCTTTCGATGACTTTGGCTAATTCAAACTTATCGACAAGAATTACTCTATTGATGTATAAGCCATAAGGTGGATTCTTTACTTCTTTATTATATATAAATTAATTTTTGTTTGGTGTTAAACTGTACTATTTCGTTTGTACATACTTAGAAAAATGAGTCATTGCGCTGATTTGGTGAAAGAGTTTGTTTTTATTAATGAGGATGGTGATATAAAGTTTTGTTCGTATTTTGGACTTAAAAAATTATTGGGGGGAATGGGTTTTATTATTATTAATTATTTTTTATTATTACTATTAATATTAGTATTATTTATTGTTTGCAACGGTCTGATATGAATGTGAAATGGACAAAACGTAGCGCAGACGATGCAATACAATTTGAAGTTTGTTCGAATTTTACTTTTTTTCTAGATGAATATTAATGGATTCCATATATTGGTGTGTTGTCCAAGAAAAGTTAACACCAAGTCACCGGCGGCGATTGAATCTACTTTTGTCTGTATACTCTATTATTACATTTTCAGACAGAAATTACTCCTATAGTTCTAGTACCTTCTGTTTTGGTTTTATAACCAAGTTTGGGAAAACAATTTTAATTTTCAAAGAACGAATCACGGTAATATTTATTTTTCCTATGAGAACTACATACATAAATGATTAGATACTTTTGTGATTAAATGTTTTTCAATTCTTCAAAGATTAAAATATATACAAGAAAATTAAGTACAAAAGGAGTATGTTGCTTTGGGTGTTTTGAATAGTTTTCCTTTATACAATCGAGATTTGAGTTTCGTAGTATTAGTCAAATCAAATGCATAGCTTATATTAATCTAATGAAAATTAATATAATAATTATATACTGTATTTGACATAAGACTATTATAGACAGAGGATTGTAGAGATTCATATAAATACTGGGAAATATTAAATACTAGCAATTTGAGATGATATATAAATTACTACTCATTATACATTGTGGAACAAGCAATGCATCCATTCACTGTGTACAAAAACAAACCCTAAATAGTGATAAGATTAATAGTTAAAATGATGCTACACATCAGAGCAGAGCTCACATTTGTGCAATCAATCACTGGATTATGTAAACAGAATCCTACACTAAATCTTCTTCTATACCAATGGACATACAAGAACTGTACTCACCCGAAAACACGGCCATGCGCCCCGGCTAAACCCCTCGGTCCTTAACTTGCTCGACAATCGGCCAGATCCCTCTATTCTTGGCCGAGATTTGGATGGGAACTGAGATTGAGGAAGTGCAGCAGCAACAAACTTCTTCTTCACATGCAGTCTAGATAGATCACTGAGGCACTTGGTCGTCGTTGTCTGAGTAAATTCAGGGACGTACATTTGTAACTCCGCTACTTTTATGAGTATCGACTGATGCGCGTGGTTATGTATTTACCTTTTTCCATATCATAGATCGTCTTCAGATAAGGCTTCCGTCTCCTCACCACGAACCATGACACAAGCATCACCATTAGGAAGATTCCGAAGAGAAGAGGTAGGGGTGAAGATTCACCTCCTATAACCGGGGCCAGCCAATCTGCATTATCTGTGTCTAACTCGGCTGCACTCTGCAGGATGAAGGCTCCCAGCGCCCAGTCGAGTGGGATACTGTCAACCTGGCTCGCATATTTAATCCTGCTCCAAGATCATTCAGAAACAGTGGAATATGATGTTATGAATTAGCAGGAAGCAAATATTAGGTCCCTCAACTCCCTAAGATCGATGATTGAAAAATGTACCTTCGATCATCTAAAGCAATTCCTAGACTATCATGAAGCATGGCGACAATATATGCCGAAGAGAAGCAATAGTGTTTAAGGTCCTCTGCATTGAGAAATGAGTATTTCTTTGTCAGCTTTGACCAGTCATCTTTGCAGAATTCTTCCCCGGCAGCCATCAAACCAGACAAAAATGATCTTTGCCTCAACCTAAAGAACTATTTGATGGAAGAGAAGAGAAAAACTTTAGGAAAAAAACAACAAGTATTGAAAAAGAACAGAATTACTCGAACATTGAACGACACCTTTGAAGTGTGAAAGAAATTTTCTGTTGCCAGAAACTTCCCCTGCAGCTTTGGAATAAATGTTGATCCAATGTAGCAAGTGTGATAAGAGCATTTGTCTGTATATGACATAAAAGAGTCAGTTAAACATATCCTGTAAAAAGATCTTTAAGAAGCATGTAAAGTCATCAGATAAAGTACCTTTCCCTCTCTGCAGCAGCTTCAAAGAAGCAGATCGGCACTCGGAGAAATTACCACTGGGAGACAAAGTGGACATGTATCTCCTTTTTTCGACCAAAGAAATAGGAGAGAGCCTCCGTGCCTCCTTTTCATAGGCATATCCTCTAGGAGTACAAGGATCCATTGGTTTCTTTATGTAAAGAGATTCGGCAGCTGCAGTACAAACAAATTTACAAACTTCAAACAAAGGTTATGTGCCCGGTGTAGAAATTATGAGCAACCAATCTAGCTGAGATGACTAGACAGCATAATTCAGCTAGTTCTCACATGAAGGTTCCAGACCCTAACTACTCTAAATGAAGATTGAACTTAAAAGAATTCATCTAAAGAGTGAACACGGTATAGTATAATATAGTTTTCCCATAGCATTTCCACTCCAAATTCCAAATAATTCACCACAGAAAAAGATGAGATAGGTATAGGGGGGAATTGGGGAAGCTCTATAAAGATAACCAGACAATAAAAGAATCCTTCAGCTTGACGTACGCAATTCGTGGTGTCCTGATAGAAGAGATTCTTTCAACGACTCGAAGGCAACATTCTGCAAAAATATAGTAATCAAAAATACTTGGAAGAGGCAGCAGTCTTCACAGCTAATAGCATAATGACATCACGATCAACAGTCATATGTTTTCTGTATGCAGTGAAGAAGCCAGAATACCATAAATCTATTTACAACAGTATACATGTATATTCCTAAGTTGCAAAATCTATTAAATGACACCATTATTACACAAGCAAAAGGAAAGATTATTTCAGAAATTTGGAAGAGACTGTAGTCTTATAAAAGTGGCAATCCATATTTTGAGAAATCCACTAAAACATATGAAACTCATCCACAGGAAGGATGCTTTAACACTGATACTATGTCATGTACCTGGCCATAGTGAAGTAAGCTGTGACTGTATAGGTTGTAAGTGAAATTCCCAAATTTAACTTGCCGGGAGAACTCAGGGGGCATAGGCTCATTTGAGACAAATGTGACCTGTAAAAATTCAGAATTTAAATAAAAACCAATGAAATGAAAAATAGGAAAACAAAAATGTCATTATATAGCTAAAGACACATCATGGACTAATGGAGTAACAAATTTGCAGCTTCATTTTCAGAAAGGTAAAAAATACTCCCACAAAACATTGATATTATTGTTTCCAACTGTGATATGATTTGCAGCAAAAAACACTAACAATAACCATATCAATAAACAGAATAGAACCTGAGCTGAAGCACCACCAAGTTCAATGATACCAGTTGTATGTGTTGGTTCTTTTCCAAGAGTTCCAAGAGCATAGTTAGCCACAACCCAAGCATACAAGCCTTCATCAGACCCTAAAACAATTCAGAAATCACCATTGAAATCATCAAAAAAATGTGAAACACATAAAAAAACACTAAAAAGAGTAGATAATACAAATCGCTGCACATTCGGATTGATATAAAAACTACTCCGAATCAAGGGAGTCTAAAAGTGGAGTAGCAATTAAGGAACTATAGGCTCGAGAATGTACAGAGTCAACTAATTGGTCATGAAGAAGCCCGGCTAATATCTAAATTTCCCCAATCAAGCCGTCAATACTAGAAATATGATAGACATATAAGCTCAAAGCTCAATTTTTTCCACACAAACTGCACAAGACAATAAACATTGGCAACAACGCTACTTTACTAACTCCCCTCGAAAGTTTTCTTCAATTTCAACTTAATCAGCAAGAAGCTTACTTCCAAAGAATTGCATTAGAAAGAACAAGAAAAACTTACCATATCCCACATAGATATCAACAAAGCAAGAGACAACAAGAACAATAATGATTCAAAACGTGAAGACATCAAAGTTGACTGTACCAGTGATAACACTAGCCCAATCATCACGAAACCTAAATCCAGATGCCCCCAAAGTCCTCCTACAAGCATCCAAGATCCTCTCTTGACCTTCTTTCTCCAACAACCTCAAACCAGCGGTCGCCATTAGCCGGATCTCGGTGTCGCCCCTACGCTCTCTCGGCACATTTCTCTTTGCGAATTCCACCAATTGTGCCACGGCGGCGCCCGCCCCCTGCGGATCCTCCGCGTAAGCCGAGAGGCCCGGATTCACCCTCATCGACGCCCGCCCCTTGTCGGAGAAATCCAGGGCCAAATTCCCATTGACAACGTCGTACTTGAACACATGAATCCTGGTCCCCGTGCTCCCTCCGTCGATCACGATGCCGTATTTCTTGTTTTCGTCAATTCTGTTCCCATAGAGCAGAGCGTAGCAAAATAGCAAAATCGCAATCGAGATAGCGATGTAGAGACAGAATTTTGAAATTGGATTTGGCTGCTTGTTGTTGGGGGGTCGGAATCCGGGCCGGGCCGTGCGGAATTGGAATTTGATCGGATCCATATCTTTGTTATCTTCTTCGGGACTAGGGCTTACTGTGCGGGCATTCAATCGGCGCATCAAAGAATTGAATTTTGTGAACCATAGGAATGTGTTAACGATGAACAGAAACAAAATTCCTATGATTCACAGATGAAATTTCTAGTTTTTTTGTGGGAAAAAGATTGAGTTTTGAGAGGGGCCTTCAAAATGAAATTTTGCAGCCCTCTCTCCCTCCTGGTGATTCTGAAACTGCTTTTCTTTTTCCTGTTTCTGTTTAAATGCGAGGAAATTTCCTCTTAAATATTTTTCAATATAAAATTTGTAGTCCGTACCAAGGAATTCGCCTCCAAGTATATACTCAAACGAATTTCTATATTTTGGTATCCATTTGCTATTGGTGAATTTCTTCATAATTTATACTCTCTCACGTCCCATTAAAAATGAAACGTTTTCCTTTTTAGTTTGTCCCATTAAAAATGAAACGTTTCCTAAAATAGAAGAACTCTATCTCTATATTTTCATCTCTCTTACTTTACTCTCTCTTCTTTAGCTCACAAAACAACACTGCATAAAATCTCGTGTCAATTTCCAAATGTTTCATTTTAAGTGTGACGGAGAGAGTATATCGTACTATAATACTCCCTCCGTCCCATTGAAGATGACCCACTTTCCTTTTTAGTTTGTCCCAACTAAGATGACCCATTACTTAAAATAGAAACACTTTTATCTCTACTTTATTTCCTCTCTCTTACTTTATTCTCTCTTCTCAACATACGAAATAAATTTGCATAAAATTTTGTACCAGTAAAAAAGGATCATCTTCCATGGGACGGATGAAGTATATCACTAGATTTTAGAGATTAATACTATCTCCAAAGATTTGAACCTGAAATTCGACTAATATATACTCGTAACACTGTCACTATTCTTAAAAAAAAATGACACTGTTAATTATCACCATTGCATGTCAATAGCTCCATGACTCCATCATACTAGTGTTAATTATTTAGACTTTGTCGTACAGTATAAAATAGTTATGAATTGATAATACTACTATAAATATTTTACTGTAACACATTATTCATACTCAACTGTTTATTTACTAGAATTTTAGCAATTTCTGCTTACATACATCCAATAAATGATTAGGCCATGAGGTCAAGCTAAGAAAGGTGAAGAGCTGGTATGTTGTTCAGAACTAACGATGGTTAGTGAAAGCGTGTTCTTAAAAATAATGAAAAAAACCCTCGGTCCAGGAAATCCGCTGGACACTGGGTCCAGGAACTCAGAGAACCTCGAGCTACCTGTCGTCGGGCACACAATCACTTCCTTAACTCCCTCTTCAAAAACCCTCAACCCGCTTAGCTAGAAAAACTAGTACGTGGAAGTAGGGATCGAATCCACAGAGATGAATGCGCAAGTAAACATGTTCAAAGACTCGGGAACTATTTTTTGTTGGCTGCTGCCACGCATTTTTAGGGTTGAGCTTTAATTCCTAAACTTGGTAATTGAAATATGTTACTCTAACAGCTAGATTTAGGCAGAGACTTAAAAAACATGCATATTAACCGAAAGAGAGCGAGACAATTGCTAGATCAGACAGTTTACTAAATTAACTGAGACCTAGGAAAACAACTGAATGTGGGGACCATTTCCTGAAAAGGTAGAGTACGATTGAAAAGCTGCAAAATAACTAACTAAATGTCCAACTAACAGCGACATCATCTTCTTCAACATTTATCAGGAAACAACCAGTTAAAAAGCGGAGCAAAAACGTAAATCGAAACGAAGCAGACGGAATTTAAAGCAGTAAAACGAAGAACAGTTAAAGCTAAGGCAGATCTACGGCTACTAGACGAGGTAAAACGAGAATGCAGAATTTAAACAACTAAATGAAACTCAAACAAGCAGATCCAGCCACGGGACGCTTTATCCACTCCGGATCCAAGCCATCCACAACAACCAAACGTCATTTCCACCTCAGATTCTCACTGATCAACGCAGATTTCACCGATCAACAACAGATTTCTCACAAACCAGCTTCAAACTCAGATCAACCAACAAAGATCAGCAAATCAAACCCAAAACAACACAATAAGATAAACGAAACAAAAGCAAACATATCCATTGCAAAATACGAAATATCCAACGATAGAAACAACACAAAAGCCGAGCCTCGAACAGCGAAGACTCGGCGAGTACCAAAAGTAGACAGAAAATAAAAGATAATTGTTTCTTCGCCTCCGTAGAGACGGTGTTGCACCCAAACTTCCTATGAAACGAGAACCCCCAGAAACTTTCCCCCAAATGAGTGTGTAGAAAAATAGAGAACTAAGCTAGGAGCTGGAAAAGGTGATCTCTATCTGCTGGTTGCATGCTCCTTTTGTAGTGGATAGAGCTTCTAGACTGTTCTTGTGATTCCTATTTTGCCCTCCAATCGATGCTCCTCAGTCTAGTGGCTCTTCATCCTTCTGCTTAATTTTCCTTGCCAGCTTCCTTCACCAGGTGATCTCTATCTTCTTCCTGGGGCTGGCATTTTCTCTACACACCTGGCTCAAAAAGGTTTGTTAGACCCAGGAAATCACAGAATTTATCCTATAACCAATGCATGAAATTAGCCTTATCAAACTACTCACACTTAAACCATACATGTCCTCAAGTATAAAGACAAGAAAAAGAGAAATAAGGCGAATTTCGATGCATGGTTATTCCCTGACCAAAGTAAACTCCTAGATCTAGACACTAACACGAAAGGAAAAGAAACAAAGACACTAACACTTAAAAAATAAAACACATAGGCATAAATTAGTTTAGATTTTTGGGCAGTTGTCCCCACAAGTTTAGGGTCAATCCAATAGTCTACACTCTCCAAATCCTCCCCTTCCCTTCTTCCACCTAGTCGGTTTGTCAGCTCGTCCAGATAGCCATTAGCTTGCTAATTATTGGATTCGCTCGATCACTCATTCCTCACCAGGGATGTTAGGATCTATCGCTCATAGTTAGTTCCTGCTGCTGATGCTTCGGGTTATGAGAATTTCTCCTTCTATCCTCCTTCCTAATGATTTTCCCTGGACTTCGTCCAGCTTATACCTCCTCTTTTCTGGACTTTGTCCAGCTTATTCTCCTCCCCTGGACTTTGTCCAGCTTATACCTCCTGGTTTGAATTTTTTTTCTTTTTTCCTTCTTTCTAAATACCTCCTTTCTAAATTCTTCTCCCTAAGCATCAGGTAGCAACCCCTTTTATTATGTCAGCACTCAATGTTTAACGCTTATAACTCACATAAATAGTGGGGCTTCATAATTAGGCCGGCTAAGGCACCTTCTATCGTTCTTGCTTCCTCCAAACCGATTTTAGCTTATTAAGGAAAGAGGCCTCAAAGTTGTAGTGCATCCTATATTCAATTACTCTCCCTAAGGGAATCTTGCCTTATTATCTTTGTTAATTCATGCTTAAACACATAACCTAAGAAGAAAACTAGAAACTCCTAGACCTAAGAACTCCATCACATGCTGAGCACATACTGCACTAACTCTCCCACCCCCTCCCACTTCACTCCAGCTTGTTCCCAAGCTATCCTAGTGAAGGGGGGAAATGAGGGAGTTGGTGCACACAATCAAAATAAAGCACATAAAACTTCTCACACTTAGACCAAACAGCGGCTAAGTGGGAGAGAAAAGACACAGACATAAAACAGAAAACAAACATGCTGAATATATACTCAAACTTCTCACACTTAGACCAAGAATTGGGCTAAGTGGGAGATGAACACCTAATCACAAGAAAACATGCTTACAAAACACATAAACTTCTCACACTTAGAACAAAGATTGGGCTAAGTGGGAGAACACACTAGAAACAGTTAAACATGCACAACACACATAACATGGACAAAAAAAAAAAAACAGAAACTAAAATGAAATGACTGTAATGTAAAGTTTACTTGGTCATTTGGGGGGAAATTCAATTCTGAGTCTGGCTCCCTTGGGAGCCAGTCTTAAGTGGAACGTTGGGGCGGTTCACTTTCACTTTCTTCTTTGACGGAGATGCCGGCGCTTCTTCTGCAGTAATCACGGGGGGTCTAGATAGGGGTTTCTTCACAGGGACAGACGTCAAGGCCGGGGACACATGCGGGGCTACCGAAGGCTTGGGGGGTGGTGGAAGCTGCTGCTAGGAGGAACTGCCGGGGCCGGGTTGCCGCTTCACTTTGGTTTCGGGAAACATCTCTCCCAACCATACTGCCATCTTCTGCATAAGCTTGACCGCCTCGGTCATCCTCTCATTCTGGGCAGATGAGTGTCCAGCCAGGGTGTTCAAACTCCCCTTGATCTCTTGCAGCGTCTTCTTGACTTCACCAATATCTCCTCTCACCACAGCCATCTCCTTCCGCAGCTCTGCCACGTCCGCATTCACCACATCTTCCACCAGCTCCGGTTCACGCTTCACCTTGTCCACGTTGGCACCTATGTTGTAGAAGCATAACTCCGTCCCCTCCATGTGCAAGAGCCCTTTGTTGAAGAAGTACTCCATGCTGAACAGCTCCGGGGCCTCACACATTGTAACACTCGGCTCAGCCTTCCCATACTTCAGGACGAAGTTGCGCTCTATGTAAGCGCCTAGAAGGTGGCAGGTGTACATGTGACGAGAGGGGTTGGCAGTCATTTGGTGGCATGCCTGGGCTAACCAATACCCAAGATGAACCCTGATGCGTTTAGACATGCACCAAGTGAAGTATAGCTCGGTGGTGGTGATGCTGGAGCTGGCCGTGCCCATCAGATTGTACCCGATGAATTCCTGGGCGAAATAGAGGAGATGGTCGGTGAGGTGGATCCCTTTTGATATGCTGGTCTTGAAAATTCCGCTCCTGGCATGTGTTAAGTACTCCCAAGCAGTTTGTGGTGAGAATCCGGGTGTGTCCTTTGGTGGGGCCATATGCTCTGTCGTCCCAAATGCCCTCATCATCCTCGGCGTTGCTAAACAACCCCATCCTCAAAGACCGCTCCCTCACACTCATGGTATGCTCGATGGTGAAGAGGCGGAAAGAGATGGAGTTCGCATCCGGATCGGTAGTAGCCTTGAACCTGAAGGTAGAGAAGAATTCGCGGGCCGCTTCAACTGGCACCTCCTGCTCACTGTGGTTCAGGAGCCACTCAAAGCCTATTCCCTTAATGTGGCCAAGGAATTCTTCGTCAGAATCTATCTCCTTCAACGCGTCCGCATCGTACCTTTTCCCTGATTTGGCCAATTTCCCAACTGCGCTTCGATCCTTGTACGTTTGTGTCCTCTTCGAGTCATTGAACTTAGACATAGCTCCTAAGAGCTTCTTCGTAATCCATACTTCTTCTCGCTCGAAGTTTGGGACCTCCTCTTCCTCCTCGGTCTCTTCCTCGGTCTCGCTACTCTCATTAACAGGTCTAGAGGCCTTGGGGAGCGGACGGGGAGCTTTCCCGACGGAGATGAGTCTCTGAGATTTCCTAGGCCGAGGGACGACAATTGTCTTTCCCTTCCTTTTGCGTTCTTTGGCCACTCGACGCTCTTCCTCGGCGTCTACCTCTTCTTCAGAGTCAGGAGTCTCTCCCTCCTGCATGCTTGTCGCCCCCGGGGCCAGGAATCCTGATCCCTTCGTCTTGTCATCCTCATCCACTTCGTCCAGCAAGCTTCGCCGGACCATCCTCCTTGACGCCCGCGAATCAGCGGGTGCGTCCTCTGGTTCCTCCTCTAGATCTACTACCTCCATCGACCCTTCCTCTTCGGGCCTCTGTCCTTCAACATCAACGGGGACCTCGTCCCCTCCAGATTTCATAGGGATTACTCCCTCAGCACACGTAACTGGGGTCTCCCCCGTAGATTTAACCGGAGTCTCCTCCTCAGATTTGTTAGGGATTTCTCCCTCAGACACAATTGGGGTTTTCCCCTCAACAAGCAAAGTCGGGGTTGCCCCCTCAAGATCAAACGGGTTTCCCCCCTCCACAATCACATTCAGGGTTTCCCCCTCCACATTCTCAGAAACTGGGGTTCCCCCCCTCACATATTCAACCACCGGGGTTTCCCCCTCCACTAATTGTATGGCAGAAGCGTTACCTTCCCTCGCGATTCCCTCCGCCGAGTAATCCACCGCCATCCTGTCAATTTCGTCGGCAAACCCGCTGACGCTTTCCTCCTCGAGTCCGCTGTTTGGGTTCGACCCAATTGCATGCGTCTGATCTAGGGTTTTGGAAACCCCTAGGTTTGAACTCGGTAGTTGCGCCTCTGATTCCTCAGGAATTGCCGGCGGTGGCTGGCGAAACATCGAGAAACGGGAGAACAATTTCTCGGCCTCCTCTTTACTTCCGAACTTCTCTTCTAGTTTCTTCAAAAATGCCTCCTCATTGGGACTCTTGACGGTAGAGGAACCTTGCACAGGAGTCGGGTTCCATTCTGAACGAATGTCGAGCGCCGAAAAAGTCAGTTGGAACGGCGGTTGTCCGGACGACTCGCCTGACGGTGGTCCGGTGGCTGGGTCTCCCTTCTTCACGGTGGTTCCTTGTACTTTCTTCATAGTTACCTGCAACTGCACAATTTCTGGGGTAGGTTTGGTTAGGGTTTGAAAACGATTTTGGGGAAAATTATTTAGAGAGAGAAATATAAGAGTAGAGAGAGAATGGACGATTGATTCTGATTGAGAATCAAATATCTCCAGTCTTTTCAGAGTAGCAGTCGAACGGTTGCCATATGATGCAAGCAACCGTACGTTCCTCGAAAAGCAGAATTCAAATTTAAAAAGGCAACCGCCTTTTCTCCTCTCTGCAAGGCTCTTCCTCCCCCTAGCAGTTCAAAAATAAAGGAAATGAAACACCAAATTCCTGGGTCGGAGATCTCGAGTGACAAAGCAATGTCCCCAAGGATTTTGGTGCTTCGAAAATATTTTTTGGAAATTAATTTTTTTTTAATTTGTTTGAATTTTCTTGTTTTTTTTTTCTTTTTAAGAAAGCAACTAAACTATTTACATAGCAAATGAGTATCCTCAAGATTTCCTAGGTCAGTGCAAAAATAAATTTTGTTTCCCACTTTACCTGACCTAGGAATTCATTAAGGACATTCATTTGCCCGACCATCCTAAGAAACAATAGCAGATGCATGTAGTGGAGTTTCTTCCACCACATGCATATCTGTATTGTCTCTGTATATCTTCACTCTGTGCCCATTTACCATGAAAGGAACTGAGTTTGGGGCGCTTCCTTAATCTCTACAGCTCCATTTGCTCAAAGGCCAATGATCATGTATGGCCCTTGTTGGAACATATATACTAAAAAGCATTTTTCGAGTTTATTTTTGAATTTGATAAATTGCTTGTATATTGTAAACACTCTTCATTTAATGAGAATAATAAATGTTTTTTTCACACTGTGTATTTTACTTTAATGGGTATTGACCGTATTTAATTATATATTAAATTATATAATTAGAACGCCGGAAAGTAAAATCAGTCTAAGTCTTCTACATTGAAGGTTGGGTCGTGGAACAGGTCATCACAGTAGGTGGCCCAACCGGTACCTTGCAGAAGTAAAACTTTTTCACAACCTAGATAGGCTTTGGCTACCTATCGTGAAAGGTTGCAGTGTCCATCCGAAAAGTCGTCTTTACCTTGAGAATGACTAGTGACACTGGTGTGGTATAGCATTGAATGGATCTATAGTATAGACACGTCTTTGTTGCTATCTACTGTAAGACGATGTCTTGGAGATTTAATATTTCCTAATCTTTGTAATAATATAGGACACACGTTATTTAATCATACGCTGCTTTGACTTATCAATATGTGCGGGTTTTTCGTAACCCAATATTCCTGATATCTTGGGTAGTAGTAATTAATAACTAGAATGGTGTCAGTTTTATTATTACATTGAATCGTGTGCCCGCGTGGTTTGACTATATCCCCAAGAGGTGTTCGAGAGAAGTTCTATTATTCGGAAACCCGGCCGGTTTGGATTTAATCCAAGAATAAATAGAAAAGGAAAAAGTATATTTTTAATATACATCTCGTACTAGACAAACTCTTGGAAATAAAGATATTGATTAATTTAAAGTCTATAGCAGACTACAAATTAATTAATGGATATAGAAAGTCTTAGACACGGGGAAATAATATATTAAAGAGGTTAACCCGGATTGCTTGTAATCACGGATTGGATGGGCGGTCAATATTTCTTCTATAGTGGCACAAGAAATATTCCATTGGCCTTATATTAAATTATGGGTTATAATTTAATTAGTAAAGAAGGTCCAATGGGGGAGGCCCAATCCAAGCCCCATAGATCCCTAACCTAGCCCATCATAAATTCTATAAATAAGAATGTAAGGAGATGAGACAAATGTTATCACAAACCCTAGCCTCCACACTTGGCTTTCTTGTCTTCTCCTTCAAGATTCTTATAATTTCTATGAGATTCCTCCCACAAGGAATTTAGATCTACAGAGTTAAGGGTCATAGGTTAGAAGATCTTTGGTCTTGCATTCATATTCAAGCTTCAAGATCTACACGTGGAGAAGTAGCAAGCCACTTCGATTCTTTGGAGAATCATTGTTGTAAGTATTCAATAACATAATTTAATTTAAATTATGTGATTAATTGCGCAATTATATGTTTCTACATGTTTAAGCATGAAATTGAATCGACCCACATAATCACCTAAATAGATTCTTATGTGGATTTATTTGTTTTGCAATTTCCGGTGCGATTATCCCCAACAGCCCTATCCACTTGGATTTCAACTTACCAGGCATTAGCTTCAGTCGGGATTGAAAAAGGAGTACTTTCTGCCCTACGCGAAGTTCCTTGACTCGGAGATTCTTATCATGCCAGAGCTTTGTTCTTTCTTTATATCACATGGCCGAGTCAAATGCTTCCAACCTTAGCTCTTCCAGTTCTTGTAGTTGCAGTTTCCGTTCTTCTTCACAGGTTGATGCCTTCATATTCATCTCTTTCACAGCCCAGTAAGCCCTATGCTCCACTTCCACGGGTAAATGACACATCTTTCCGAACACCAATCTGTACGGTGACATCCCAATTGGCGTTTTGTAAGCAGTCCTATATGCCCAGAGGGCATCGTCAAAGTGCTTACTCCAATCTTTCCTTGTGGTGTTCACCGTCTTTTCCAAAATGTTTTTGATTTATCTGTTTGAAATCTCTACTTGACCATTCGACTTGGGATGATAGGGTGTGGATAACCGATGATGTACACCATACTTTCTCATCAAAGCTTCTATTGTGCGGTTACAAAAATGCGTACCTTGATTCGAGATGATGGCTCTGGGCACCCCATACCTGTTGAAAATATTTGCCTGCAGAAATTTAGCTACCTCCTTTGACTCGCAGGTGGGTGTAGGCTTTGCTTCTATCCATTTGGAGACGTAATCCACCGCAACCAAAATGTATGTGTTCCCATATGAAGATGATGGGAAAGGGCCCATGAAGTCCATGCCCCAAACATCGAAAATTTCACAAACTATAATCGGATTTTGCGGCATCTCATCTCTTCTAGAAATACCCCCGGTCAGTTGACATCTTTCACAGACTTGACAAAACTCGAAAGAGTCTTTGTTCAGAGTTGGTCAATAAAATCCACTGTCCAAAACCTTTCTGGCAGTTTTCCTAGGCCCAAAATGCCCTCCACAGGCTAAGGCATGGCAGTGGTTCAAGACATCCTTCTGTTCCCACTCAGGGATGCATCGTCGGATAACCTGATCTGAGCACATCTTCCAGAGGTAAGGATCATTCTAGAAGTAGTATTTGGCTTCACTCTTCAGCTTCATTCTCTGGGCCCGGGAAATTTCGTGGGACCCTGGTAGTTCTCCAGTGACTAAGTAATTTGTCAGGTCAGCGAACCATGGCTCAGCATTCATCGGACGCTTCCCCCTGTCTGATGTTCCTAGACCTGTTGCTATGAACACTACTTCCCAGTCAATAGACCTAGCAGACTTCCATACACAATAAAGATGTTCCTCGGGGAAGGCATCCGGTATAGCTTCATCCGTATCCCCTTGGAAAATTCGGCTCAGATGATCTGCAACCTTGTTCTCCGTCCCCTTTTTGTCTTTTACCTCCCAATCAAATTCTTGTAGCAACAACACCCATCTAATCAACCTTGGCTTAGATTCCCGCTTGGCCAGGAGGTACTTAATCGCAGCGTGATCAGTGTAGACTGTCACTTTCGACCCTAGCAGATACGGTCGAAATTTCTCGAATGAGTACACCACTGCCAACATCTCTTTCTCTGTGGTATCATAGTTCTTCTGAGCCTGGTTGAGAATCTTCGAGGCATAAAAAATGACATAGCTTTTTCCGTCAATCCTTTGACCTAGGACTGCTCCCACTGCAAAATCACTGGCATCGCACATTACTTCGAAGGGGTAGTTCCAGTCTGGTGCGCGGATTATCGGGGCGGAGACAAGTCTATCCTTCAGCATCTGGAATGCCTTCTTGCATCCTTCATCAAATTCAAATTCCACATCATTGTGCAAGAGATGCGTTAGTGGTTGGACAATTTTTGCAAAATCCCTGATGAACCGCCTATAGAAACCTGCGTGACCCAGGAACCCTCTAACCTCTTTCTGATTTGTAGGGTAGGGTAGTTTCGAGATAACATCCACCTTAGCCTGGTCCACTTGAATCCCTCTCTCGGAGACTATATGACCAAGGACTATTCCTTCTTTTACCATGAAATGACATTTTTCAAAGTTCAGGACTAAATTCTTCTCTTGACACCTTCTCAATACCAGATCCAAATTTGCCAAGCATGCATCGAAGGAATTCTCATACACCGTGAAATCATCCATAAAAATTTCAATGCATACCTCCAACAGGTCTGAGAAGATGCTCATCATACAGCGCTGGAACGTTCCTGGTGCATTGCATAGTCCAAACGGCATTCTTCTATATGCATAAGTACCAAACGGGCAGGTAAAAGTTGTCTTCTACTGATCTTCTGGATCCACATATATTTGGAAGTATCCACTGTATCCATCTAGGAAGCAAAAATATTGCTTTCCAGCCAACCTCTCCAATATTTGATCAATGAATGGCAAGGGAAAATGATCCTTCTTAGTGGCTTCATTAAGCTTCCTGTAATCAATGCACATCCTCCATCCAGTTACCAATCTAGCAGGCACCAATTCATTCTTATCATTCTCCACAACTTGTATTCCTGATTTCTTTGGTACCATATGAACTGGGCTGACCCATTCGCTGTTTGGAATGGAGTAAATGATCCCTAAGGATAACAACTTCAATACTTCCTTCAGAACTTCTTCCCTCATGTTTGGGTTCATCTTGCGTTGTGGGTCTCTACGCGCCTTCACACCTTCTTCCAGTCGGATGTGGTGCATGTAGAGATCAGGGCTGATTCCCACCAGGTCAAAGAGCGTCCATCCTATGGCTTTCTTGTTCCTCCGGATTACTTCCAATAGATCATTCTCCTGTTCTGCTGTCAAGTGACTGTTGATTATCACTGGGAATGTTTCATCTTCCCCAAGGTAGGCATACTTCAGTGTCTCGGATAGTTCCTTCAACTCTTTCCTTGGTGTGATGGCTTCCTGGGGCAGGGGGTTTTTCTCCAGACTCTTTGTTGCTATCTCATCCAAATTGGTTCCCTTGTCTGGACCCTTCATCTGAACAGACCCCGTAGACTCGAATGACAGTGGTTGGTGGCAGAATGCCATGATCGCTTCATTGATCTGTTCATCTGTCAGGTTCCGAGTCAAAAGGGTTTCACACCATCCTGCCACCTCATTTTCAACATACTGGCTCAGCTCCGAATTATCAAACTGTGTCTGCATTAATTCAGTCTCAAGATATTCCTGGACCAGGGGGTAAATGACATCAACAGAATGCAAATTCTCAACATCCAAGGGTTTCTTCATGGCTTCATTGGTGTTGAATGTATATTTTCCCCCATGATAATCCAGGCATATTGTTCCATCAAACACATCTATTATAGTCTTAGCGGTGCGTAAGAATGGTCTCCCTAACAGCACTCCGCTAGACTCGGCAGATTCATTAACACTAATTTTTATCACATGAAAATCAGTTGGGTACAGGAAATCATGCACTTTCACTATCACGTTCTCCAACACACCTTCGGCTGAAATGCACGTTCTATCGGCTAACTGAATTACCACTTTAGTATCCACCAGACTTACTCCTATCAACTTCTTATAAATCGAAAGTGGTAACACATTTATCGAAGCCCCTAGATCACACATGGCATGGTCAATTTTTATGTCACCCTGAGAAATAGGCAAAGTGAACATACCTGGGTCTGTGCACTTTGATGGCATCCTCCTTTTCTGTATCACCGCTAACACATTTTCTCCAATTACTATCTTCCCGTTGGGTTTGGTTTTTCCTGCTATGAACTCCTTGATGAATTTACTGAATGTCGGCAACTTCAAAGCTTGTAGGAAGGGCAGGTTGATCTCCAGCTTGCCGAAAATCTCCATGAAGTCTTCGGTGCTGTCCTTCTTCTCTTTGGCTTCCCCTCGGTGAGGGAATGGCTTCGTACGCTTCAACGTCCATGCCAGACCTGAGACAGATGGCTCACCGACTTCTTTCCTTCCTTCATCAATTTCCACTTCAGGCTCCGGGTCTAAGAAAAATGGATTGGCCATTCGAGGTAGTGGGTTCTCCATATCCCCTTTTTGAAGACTGTCTTCCTTCCTGACATTGCTTTCCTCAGGCCCCTCTAGATCGAGGGTCTTGCCTTCCTTGCCCATTGATGGAGGTGTATTTTCATCTTTTCTCACCTCCGGACCCTCATAGCCCCGGCCTGACCTCAAAGTTATCTGACTAATATTTGCCCGGTCAGGTGGTTTTACTGAAGCTGGTATCCTTCCTTCGTGTCCCCTCATTTCATTCAGCGAAGTGGACAATTGTGACATTTGCTTGGCTAACATATCCATGGCAGACTTATGCTCCTGTTGAGCATCTTGGATTTTGTGTACCACATCGTTGTTTGCCTGCATATTGTTCTGCATGTGTTGTTGTGAGTTGACTAGGTCATGTACCATCTCATCCAGGTTCCTTGGCGGTTTGTAGTTCGACTGGTTTGAACTTGTCACCTGATTGTGGCTCGGTCCGCTCCCCTGATTTGAGCGATAATTACCCTGACCTCCTTGATTGTTGTTGAACTGATTTCCTGACCCTTGATTCCCTTGGTGTGCATGCTGGAAATTCTGGTTGCTTCCGGTGGCGTTCCTCTAATGTGGTGGCACATAAGAGTTCCCTTGATTACTCTGGTTCCTGTTGTTCCAGTTGGACTGGTCCTCTTGGTTGCGATAACTCCAGTTGTTTGGTCCTTCCTGGTTTTTCCCTGACCAGTTTGAATTATGCTGGGGTCCATCCTGACCACGGCTAGGCCAGTTCTGCGGGATCTCTGCTGGACCTGGGTACTGTAGCTGGAGCTGTTGGTTTCCGTCTGCCCATCTAAAACAAGGGTTGTCTCTCCATGGTGCCTCCTTGATCTTCCACTGATTCCAGTTTGTATTCTGATTGCCTTGATTCCAATTCCCTACTGCATTTGCCTGGGCTTGGAACTCTCCATCGGGCGGTGGACCGTAATAGAGCTGGAGTTGATTTTCCTCTGGGCCTGGCGGCTTCTCTTTCTCCTGCGAGGTCAGGGAACTCTTTTTCTCAATCGCACTAAGAAGTGCCTTCTCCAACCGATCTATCCTATCCCCAACTCCTTCTCCCTCTTGTTCCTTGATTGCGTTTGCCGAACCTCTCCTCGTGATACGCGGGTGATCATAGGCCTTCTTTGCGTCGATCAACCTTCCCAAAATATCTCGTGCTTCACTTGCTTTATTCTTTGTGAAATTCCCCCCATTCGAGGAATTCATTAAATCCTTCGACTCGGGATTAGCTCCTTCATAGAACAAGTAAAAAGTCTCAGCCTCCATCATCCTATGGTTGGGACAGGCGTCGAGCAGCCCCTTAAATCGAGACCAGTATTGACTCAAGGACTCATCGTAATCCTGTTTGCATTCCTGAATCTCCTTCTTCAGGGCATTTGTTTTGTTGGACGGGAAAAAATAATCCAGGAATTCCAGCTTGAAATCCTTCCATGTGTTGATCGAGTCTGGTGGGAGCCTCAGCAGCCAAGTGTTAGCCTCTCCCTTTAGGGCAAACGGGACTGCACGCAAACGGTAGTCCTCCTCAGTAGCCTCGTTGGGTCGCTTTTGGATACTGCACAGCTTACTAAACTCGTTTAGGAATTTGTAGGGACATTCATTCCTTCGTCCAGAGAATGTAGGTAAAACACCCAGTACATTTGTCTTGATATCAATAGACCTCTGGCGCCGGTTCGAAACTATGGCATGGGTGGGCTCACCATCCAGATGCGCGGTGAGTGAACCTATCTCCGGATCGGGATCCTCCAAGTGTGCCATATGTACGTCTTCCTCTTCCTCGGTTTCAGAGTGCTCTGTTTCTATAGACGACTTCGGGTCCTCTCCTCCTGACGAGTACCACTCCTTCTCACTTTCTGATTCGAATGGGAATGGATCTACTGTCGTAAACCCTGATCTGGTGGTAATGGTGGATTTCGATTCCTTAACCCGCCACCTGACCTGAGCGTCCTTTGATCCAGACGGGTTGCTCCAGTTCCCAAATCGTGAGCCCTTGCTCATAAACTGTCAAGAAAAACAAATAACAGAAATTAAACTATATACACCAAATCCTCAAACACGTAAACAAATTACGCCATACATCCCCGGCAACGGCGCCATTTGAAGAGCTGGTATGTTGTTCAGAAGCTAATGATGGTTAGTGAAAGCGTGTTCTTAAAAATAATGATGAAAACCCTCGGTCTAGGAAATCCGCTGGACACTGGGTCCAGGAACTCAGAGAACCTCGAGCTACCTGTCGTCGGGCACACAATCACTTCCTTAACTCCCTCTTCAAAAACCCTCAACCCGCTTAGCTAGAAAAACTAGTACGTGGAAGTAGGTATCGAATCCACAGAGATGAATGTGCAAGCAAACATGTTCAAAGACTCGGGAACTATTTTTTGTTGGCTGCTGCCACACATTTTTAGGGTTGAGCTTTAATTCCTAGACTTGGTAATTGAAATATGTTACTCTAACATCTAGATTTAGGCAGAGACTTAAAAAACATGCATATTAACCGAAAGAGAGCGAGACAATTGCTAGATCAAATGGACAGTTTCTAAATTAACCTAGACCTAGGAAAGCAACTGAATGTGGGGACCATTTCCTGAAAAGGTAGAGTACGATTGAAAAGCTGCAAAATAACTAACTAAAGGTCCAACTAACAGCGACATCATCTTCTTCAACATTTATCAGGAAACAACCAGTTAAAAAGCGGAGCAAAAACATAAATCGAAACGAAGCAGACGGAATTTAAAGCAGTAAAACGAAGAACAGTTAAAGTTAAGGCAGATCTACGGCTACTAGACGAGGTAAAACGAGAATGCAGAATTTAAACAACTAAATGAAACTCAAACAAGCAGATCCAGCCACGGGACGCTTTATCCACTCCGGATCCAAGCCATCCACAACAACCAAACGTCATTTCCACCTCAGATTCTCACTGATCAACGTAGATTTCACCGATCAACAACAAATTTCTCACAAACCAGCTTCAAACTCAGATCAACCAACAAAGATCAGCAAATCAAACCCAAAACAACACAATAAGATAAACGAAACAAAAGCAAACATATCCATTGCAAAATATGAAATATCCAACGATAGAAACAACACAAAAGCCGAGCCTCGAACAGCGAAGACTCGGCGAGTACCAAAAGTAGACAGAAAATAAAAGATAATTGTTTCTTCGCCTCCGTAGAGATGGTGTTGCACCCAAACTTCCTATGAAATGAGAACCCCCAGAAACTTTCCCCCAAATGAGTGTGTAGAAAAATAGAGAACTAAGCTAGGAGCTGGAAAAGGTGATCTCTATCTGCTGGTTGCGTGCTCCTTTTATAGTGGATAGAGCTTCTAGAATGTTCTTGTGATTCCTATTTTGCCCTCCAATCGATGCTCCTCGGTCTAGTGGCTCTTCATCCTTCTGCTTAATTTTCCTTGCCAGCTTCCTTCACCAGGTGATCTATATCTTCTTTCTGGGGCTGACATTTTCTCTACACACCTGGCTCAAAAAAGTTTGTTGGTCCCAGAAAATCACAGAATTTATCTTATAACCAATGCATGAAATTAGCCTTATAAGGGTATAAGATTTACTAGTTCAGATAATTGGGCCAAAGCCTAAGACTGGAAGTATTAGAGCTCAAATTATTTTCTGAAGTGGGCCTGTAATATCTATGAATATATATACATAAATGAAAGCACAATGTTCATTTAATCTTTGTTGAATACACACACACTCACATACTATAAACAATTAAACACTTACCTATTAGTATTCATTTCCTTGAGATAAAACTAAAATTGCATTTTTAGTTTTAGTTACTCATTGTAAGTTATAATTTTACACTAAAATATTTCAACAAATGATTCCGTCGCTTACTCTTCAGGCATACAAAGATGTTTGT
This sequence comes from Salvia hispanica, assembly GCF_029641045.1. Taxonomy (NCBI): domain Eukaryota; kingdom Viridiplantae; phylum Streptophyta; class Magnoliopsida; order Lamiales; family Lamiaceae; genus Salvia; species Salvia hispanica. The sequence continues at coordinate 24,327,630 of NC_142697.1, forward strand.
TGAGATATTTTATATACAATTGTATCGTCACATCGCAGAAAAAAATACATTAGTAAAGACTATTTTTCTATATTTTATTTCAAAGTGTAAATTGGAATTATCTAGATAATTTAAGTTTGAGTTTGGATAAATATGAAAATTGAATAAAATAATTACTTAAGCGAGGGCCATCGGCTATGCCATAACATGCCTCATACTATTATTTTTTGTTTGTAAACAAAATTATATCACCCCTTCAGGGCTTAATTCATATGGGAGATGCATCAATTTGTATGATTCCGGAGTATTTTGCTGGTGTTAGAAGCCTTACAAACATGCCTAGACGTATAATTTTGTGTGCGCACAAAGTGTAATGCACATAGCACTTGTGTTGTTGATGCTCATAGTTATTGTCTTTTAGTTGAGTACGCATTATTATGTATTACTCCTGTTTTCTATGTTTATCAGCCAATAATGTGGATTCAACATTTCAATTTATTAATAAAATAATATTAATCCCTACATAACATCTGTTTAGTTAAAATTGAGATAAAGAATCTCGTAGTGGGATTAGAGAAATGCACTTGATATATAGTGGGATTCTTGATACATGACTTGTCTTACATATTTATGCATCCGTTGATTCCACTCATTTTTAACTTTTAAGGTGTCTATACTAAAAAGGTTGATAAAGAAAATATTCTTAATTCGATGGAGAATTTTTAATGCCATGTAATTTCCAAACTTGTGTTGTGCAATTATGTATCGTTATCAGGATTAGAAATTTAAAGGCAGAAAAAATTCTCACTAAATATTAATCCATCTGTCTTATAAAAATAAGATTATTTTCTTTTTTCGCCCATCCCATAAAGAAAACCCCTTTCCATTTATGAAAAGTTCTCCCAAATTCACAATCCACATACATGAATTTATTTATAACTTATATCATTAGGACCACTATTAAGCACTAATACTAATGTGAGTCTCATTATCCAGTAAGATTATTTTAACTATCATTCTCTCTATTTCTTTTACTTTTCCAATTATACATTAATTCACGTATCGTTCCAAATATCTTTATTTTCTTTGGGGCGGAGTGAGTAACAAAATTTGATTTGAAATTTTAGACTGATTCAACCAGTGTTCATTCAGTTAAAAGAAAGACGAGATTGTTACCCACTTAAAAAATTAGTTTAGATTGCTTAACAAAATATAAGAGTATCAATGCATGTGTTTTATTACCCTCCTATTTTTTGTTAGTTTCATCTTAATAATTATAATATGAATAGTACTAATATATACCAATTTTTATTTTTAAATAAAAAAACACTATATTAATCCACTTCTTATGATAAAAAAATCACTTGTCCACATATGTGGGTATGTTTTCTTATTTATTTTCTTCCCCAGTTTCTTATTATCAAACTCTATGTTGGTAGTCTAGTCATCCCCATTACCTTGTGAACCATGGCTCTTAATTTTATTCCAAAAAGTGAAAGCATATTAATTATATACTTATCTATACGGAAGCACAAAAAAAAGAGTATATTGCATCCACTATGATGCTTACACCACTGAGTTATTATTGCAAAGAAAAACTGAAACAGACATAACTTTAAAGTGACCTAATCTAACTTCAAGAATGCCTGAAAAAACAAAAAGTTTGTAACTATAAACACACAACATTCCGCATGCATGCTAATATATATAAATACATGTTCATCTCCTTCAAAATTGAAGGTAGAACTTCTTACTTGTAATAAAACATGGAGTTGCCTAATATTGATATTTTGGAATCCCAAAACCATCCACCACAAAAAAATGGTGCTTCTTTCATCACAACTTGCTTCAATGGCCTTAATGCTCTAACTGGTAAATATATATACGTATATATTTCTTAGGTTTCAAAATTGATTTTATTTAATTCTTTTCTTGTTTTAGGTATTGGACTGTTATCGATACCATATGCACTATCACAAGGAGGATGGCTTTCTCTCATAACACTTATTGGTATAGCAATGATATGTTTTTACACAGCTTTACTTCTCAAAAAATGCATGGATTCGAATAGTCTCGTCAAAACTTACCCGGACATAGGCGAGCATGCGTTTGGGAAGAAAGGGAGAGCACTAATATCCATCTTCATGTACCTCGAGCTCTTCCTCCTCGCAGTGGAGTTCCTCATCTTGGAAGGTGACAACTTGCACAAGCTCTTCCCTTACACAAACGTTCACGTTTGGGGGAAGACCATCGGGGGAAAGCCAATGTTCATCATCCTCACCGCGCTAGTGATGCTGCCCACGACGTGGCTGAGAGATCTCTCCCTCCTAGCATATGTCTCTGCAGGTGGGATTCTTGCCTCTCTGATTCTTGTTGCTACGGTTTTTTGGATTGGAGCGTTTGAGAATGTGGGATTTCATGAAAAGGGAGCTCTTTGGAGGTATAATGGAATGCCAAGTGCAGTGAGCTTGTACACATTTTGTTACTGTGGTCATGCTGTTTTCCCTACTATTTGCAATTCAATGAAAGACAAAACACAATTTCCTAAGGTATTTACTACTTATATATACACTTAGTATAATTTTAGTGAACCCTAATATTTTTTTTTCCAACTTATTTTTCAGGTATTGTTGGTGTGCTTTGTTTTTAGTAGTGTAAGCTATGGATCAATGGGTATTATGGGGTACCTAATGTATGGAGAAAATTTGATGTCACAAGTAACTTTAAATCTCCCATTACAAAGCATTGGCACAAAAATTGCAATCTACACAACGCTTATCAATCCCATTACGAAATATGCCATCATTATATCTCCAATCGCAACTGCTCTCGAGGAGAAGTTTGTGCAAGATAATAGTTATGGATTAAGCTTGTTAATTCGAACGAGTTTAGTGGTGTGCAGTGTTGTTATTGCGCTAATTGTGCCATTTTTTGGATATGTGATGGCATTTATTGGAGCGTTCCTGAGCGTGAGTGCATCCATATTGTTTCCATGCCTTTGCTATGTGAAGATCAACAAAGCATCTCGAGGATTAAGGTTGGAGCTTATGTTTATTTTGGTCATTCTTATTTTTGGAATTTTTATTGCCGTCACGGGGACTTTTGTTTCCGTTAGAGACATCGTTCAACATGTTGGTATCAAATAATTAATATTGTATAAATGGGTAGAGGATCAAGTATAATTAAACTCTCTCTCTGTAAAGTCTCATGATGTAGCTGTAATAAAATAGTGCACCAATTTATTGTATAAACCTTATGAATATATACATACTCCCAATAATACATGTTTGGGATAATGCATTAATATATCTTGCATAAGAGACACAAATTTCAATTTTAAACCTATATATATTGGGATAATGCATTAATATATCTTGCATAAGAGACACACTTTTTAAACCTATATAGAGAGAGAGAGATTCAAATATTAACTCTCGTATTTTGAGAACGTGAGAACAATTCAGTACTTTGCAAAAATCTACGATAGATATTGATGCATCATTTTAAATATGAATGTAGTTTCTAGGTCGAATCCTTGGAGTGGAAAAAAATTTAATATTTTTTGAATGAATTAAAGTTAATAGTCTTCTTGCATTTTATTTTTATTTCGATCTAAATCTGTACAGTATGATGTTGATTTCGATTTAGTAATAAAGCTTTACGAACACTTTAGGTTCTTTTCTTTGTTTATATGATATTGAATAATGGTTCTTTTACTAGTACAACTTTTCTGATAATAACATTTTTAACATCACCTTGGTTACGAGTGGAGTTTTATACCTAAAAAGGTGAAAATAGGTGAAAATATGTAAATTTTCTACATGTGAGGTGCACGGATATAATAACTTGACTTCTAAATAGAAAAAAAAAATGCATATACATAGTTAATAGTTTCAAAAAAAAAAGTAATACGCTATATCTCAAACTGAAAATATTAATTTAACAATAAAGAATTACTACTAATAAATATAAAACGGACCGTTGACAAATGAACGTTGGGCTATTCACTACAAAGTAAGTTAATAATGGAAATCTCGAATAATATTATTAATTTGATGAAAAATAGAAAGTTACATTAATTGGATTTGAAGGGAAATGGAAATAAATTTGATTGGATTGTCACTTGCCATTGAAATAATAATTGACTAACATCCCATTTAAGTTTTATTTCTAATGTAAATGTTCGTCTCTAAATATTTATTGCTTTCACATTTTCACACTATCAATTATTGTGATTCCGTAATTAAAATTCATATCCACTCCCAATCCAAACAAATATGCCATAAATGATCCTATTTTTATTTCTATTCCATAAATGGTCTCAATCAAATACAAGCAATATAATGTCATTCTAGAGTTCACATTCATAGAATCGTAGTAACACTTAAATTAATTTTCATTGCCGGCATCGACCGTTTTCATTTTCATATCTGCCTATAAAAGTGACAGAATTGTGTCATTCAATTTAACATATCTCAAAATGGAGAAAGCTAGTGTGACTCTTACTATTAAGTTCTTGCTCTTACAATATCTGTTTGCGTTTTCTATAGCTCAAGATTTTGATTTCTTCTACTTCGTTCAGCAGGTAATAATCGTAGCCCAGTTTTTTACATCACAAATTCGTGAATGGTAGACTTTTAAAAAGTAGTAGTAGAATTATAACGTTATGATTTTAATTTAGTGGCCCGGATCGTATTGTGATACGAAAAAAAGTTGTTGCTATCCAACAACGGGAAAGCCCGCGGCTGATTTTGGCATCCATGGACTCTGGCCGAATTACAAAGACGGCACTTACCCTTCAAATTGCGATCCCAACAATTCCTATGATGAGTCCAAGGTAGCTTTCAAATATGATTTTTTTGCTATTCTAAATTCACATTAACATGTACACATTCTCCTTAATCTTTGAATTTAATATGCAGATATCAGATCTAATTAGCCGAATGCAACAAGACTGGGCTACATTAGCTTGTCCCAGCAACAGCGGCTCGACATTCTGGTCGCACGAGTGGGACAAGCACGGCACGTGCTCAGAATCTAATTTGGACCAACACGGCTACTTCAAAGCCGCTCTAAACCTCAAATCTAAGTTTGATCTCCTTCAAATCCTTCAAAGTGCAGGTAATTCTCCTTCCTAGCCTTTTGTTAATAGTGAAACTGAAAAATAATAATCGAATTTTGAAATTAAGTTGCGGTGAGAAAATGTTACGAAACCTAATTATTTGATTATCAGGGATAAATCCGGACGGAGGTTCTTACAGCTTGAGTGACATAAAAAGTGCAATCAACAATGGGATAGGTTACGATCCATGGATCGAGTGCAATTCCGATGCAGATGGAAACAAACAGTTGTACCAGATATATCTATGCGTTGATACTTCAGGCTCTGATTTGATAGCATGTCCTACTTTTCCACATGGAAAATGTGCACCTACCATCCAGTTTCCATCGTTTTGATATCGATGCTTGTTTTACAATTTCAGAATTTGCGTTGTTACTACAATGTAATATCTCATTGACTATTTGATTGCATATGTAATGACTTTCCATTGCCATGAAATGCATTTTTAATTGCAGTGTTTCCTTTTTAATGAATAGGATTGATTCTATACATATTGTTATTTGCCAGTTATTCAAATCACCATATATTAGATGCGCTTGATACCATAATTATTTTTTTCTTCCAATTATTCAAATCTATAAAAGAATGCAAACACAGACACAGTAGGAGAAATTGGTAGCTATATTAGCCGTGCACGGACTCTCTATGTTGTCAGTTTAATACTTTAAATGACGCACCAAATTTGCAATATATTTAAATAATTTTATTCATTCAACCCATGAATTATACGCTGTAATTATGCAAAAGGACAAATAAATGCATTAGAGCTATTAGTAGCCTAAATACTTGGTTCACACACAAGAAACTTGATGTAGCATTTTTATGAATATTAAACTATGGGTTGTGACGATAAATATTTTTGGGCAAATTTGATGCTATATAAATTTTAGATTTTAAAATACTAGGTGTTCGTAGCGGATTGAATCTATTAATTTGTGTATTAAAAGAAGCTTTGTTTTTAATTTGGGTGGGCCAAAAATGAGCACATCGAATTTATGAATTTGAGCCCAAATTGTTATAAAACCAATTGGGCTTTGGCTTAATTAAGAAGTTCCAATTTAGCATTGGTGTCATCTCCACCGTCCGATCAAATTAGAGAAGGCATCTCCATCTCGATTCCAACTCTGTTCTAAGCTCATCAGCTTAAACCCACAGGTTCTACACAGAGAAACCATCTCTTCCTCTTTCTTCCTTCCTGTTTCCTCTTCCGCAAGGTATTCATATATCTTTATATGTATATTTGTATATGCATTTTTCTGATTGATATCGTCGACTTCTTCAATTAATCACAATGCACCTACATGAGTATTTAACCTCTGATTCGATTCCTCGCGTGCAGCGGTGATTGTAAATGACGGGAGGTGCTACGGCTGCTGGTGGGGCGGGGAATGGTGTCAGAATTGTGGTTGCCGGCGACGCAAAGACGGGAAAATCGAGTTTGATTGTCACGGCAGCTGCTGAAAACTTTCCGACTAATGTACCACCGGTGCTGCCGCCTACGAGGCTCCCCGTGGACTTGTACCCGGAACGTGTTCCTGTCACCATTATTGATACTTCGTCCAGGTATTATTGGTGTTTTTTGTTAATGTGTGTGCACTGTTTTCTGATTGGGAGGTGATGGCAATTTAGTAATTGCTATGAAATGAATTATGGTATTCTGGAAGAAGCTTCCAAGTTTGGCGCGGAGCGAATTAGAGTGCGTGTGTTTGTTAATTGTTGATGTGAAGGGAAGGTTGAACTGTGTTTGTTAATCATGGTGGAAAACTTTGCCCTCAATGCATGCATTGACGAATAGCTAAATTTTGAAATTGTTGTGCTTGTTAATTTGTTTTTGATATTTAGCCTCGTAAAGCCACCCATTGAATTAGTGTATCTGGGTCTGTGAACTGTGATTATAAATTTAATATCTACTTCATTGGCTATCTGGCACATTCTGTTCAGCTTATGAAATTGGAATCAAATGTCACTTGCATGGATTTTCTGTTTATGTGTCTTCAACTCATTATTTATGTGCTTATCCTTCTAAGTTCATTTTGATTTTTGATTAATTATTGTTTCTACCCTTTGGAAATGCAGTCCTGAAAATAGGGGCAGGCTTGTTGAAGACCTCACAAGGGCTGATGCTGTTGTCCTTACTTACGCATGTGATAGGCCCGATACTCTTGATAGATTAAGTACTCATTGGCTTCCTGAACTTCGCCGACTAGAGGTGTCCACTATAAACCCTGTGTAAATTGGTTTGAAGTTTCACAACTGATTTCTTGAGCAAGATATATTAATACTGCACTTGTTGTTCTTTTATACTAGTAGTAGTTAGCTTTGACACACTGGAATCCATTTTTCTTGGTAATTGCGTTGAAAATTTTGTTCGATTTTTATCTTTTGCAGGTTAAAGTGCCTGTTATTGTGGTTGGTTGCATGTTAGATAAGAGAGGTGATCAACAACCAGTTAGCCTGGAGCAAGTTATGTCACCTATAATGCAACAGTTTCGGGAGATCGAAACCTGTATTGAGTGCTCTGCTTTGAACCATATTCAGGTTGAGTTTACTTTGTTTCCAATTAAATATGTGAAGTGGTACTAAACCTAAAATTTTTTTAGGTCAGTAAACATATTATTATTGGAATCTGTCAATATCATGGATTTGTTGTAATAATACCAGCATCTTCTTTGTTATGGAAACTTTATAACGTATATGTCTCCGTTCTTGTATATTATAGTTCCATCCATTTTTTCCTTACCGATACTGGAAATAATATCAACTTTAAATGTGTTATTTAGCTGCACACTATGTCATTATGTCAGTGGCTATATATGCCTTAACATATCGAATTTCCTTTGAAGGAATTTTGATCCTTTTTGTTGACATTCTTTGTTCATGATAGTTTCATCTTGCATTCTTTGTCGATACAAGTTTACTAACTGAATGGAGTTTCATCTTGCAGATTCCAGAGGTTTTCTACTATGCTCAAAAGGCTGTACTCCATCCAACTGCACCCCTATTTGATCAGGAGCAACAAGTTTTGAAACCACGTTGTGTGAGGGCATTAAAAAGGATATTTATTCTCTGCGATCACGATAGGGATGGATCACTCAGTGATGCAGAGTTGAATGAGTTTCAGGTTATTTTCTTCAAATTAAATTTCCCCAATGTTGCATGTGCTTTCTGGTGTAGGAACCAGGACATTCCATGTGCCGTGAATAGTGAATAGTTTCTTTGTGATAATGGACAGTCTAATATGTTAAGTAACAAATATGTAGGTCAAGTGTTTCAATGCTCCACTTCAAGCATCAGAAATAGTGGGCGTTAAAAGGGTCGTGCAAGAGAAATTGCGAGAAGGTGTCGATGATCGGGGACTTACATTGTCGGGCTTTCTATTTCTGCATGCTCTTTTCATTGAGAAAGGGCGTCTGGAGACAACATGGACTGTCCTAAGGAAATTCGGGTACAATAATGAGATCAGATTGCGTGATGATCAATTGCCACCTCCAATAAAGAGATATCCCGACCAGGTAACTTTCCTTGTCTAAAAAACTAGTAATAAAGAGATATGCTGAAATAATATTGTTTGGAGGACGTCCTGATGGAGGCCTTAAGGCCATCTCAGCTTTCCTATCAGAACTAGGAGTGTATCGTATGCTACCTTTTGGCTTTTTCATAAAGTTAACGACTCCTTTTTCTTTGAGGTTCTTCTTTCTATTAGGATTGCTTGTACCTTTTTAGAGACAAGGTCTTGTTTTGACATCTCTAACACTTACGTGTTCATTTGTATAGAGCGTGGAGCTAACTACTGAAGCTACAGAGTTTTTGAGAAAGATTTTCCTCACCTATGATGTTGATTGTGTACGTCTCTTCCAGTTGATTTCTTTAGTTCCTTTTGCTTATGTCATCTTCTTCAGTGTGATTATTTCAAGTCACTTAATTCCATTATGCATCTCCCCATATGAGTACTTTTTAGTCTTCTGTTCCATTTTACTGATTGTAATATTTAGTTGATATCATGACTCTCATTTATAAACTGTACTATATAAAGAATTTCATAACATCACGAGACAAATGCTGCCGTCCATCGGATCTCTTAACTGGGCAATCACCCTGGGTTTCTCAATTCTAATAGTAATTGGATATCCAGATTCCAGGCACCTACGATCTCTTACAGTTCACTTATTGAAGATCATATGAAAACCAGAATTCGGAGATTCATTTCTAACTTTAAATGGTACTATTTTCTTAATGAACTGATCATGTGAATACTAGCATCCAGAGATTTGTTTTTGTTTTCTTGCCATGGCTGGTAGCATAAACATGCCAATCATCTCCTGTATTGTGGGATTGTGGGGACCTGTATATCATAGTCACTTGTCACTATTATCAACTCTGGGAAAAAATCTGATGTATTCATGCATCTCGTAGCAGAATAAATAATCTTTCTGTAAATTGTTTTAGAAATAATCTTGTTCATTCATTTTCCACTCAACATTTCAAGCAATTTTAAACATAATGTTACTGAAAATGCTCAATCATGGATCCAACATTTGCTCGTACAGTACCCTAGTCTGAACTTTGAAGCCAGCATTGTTATCTGGACGTGTACTCAGCAGAATTAGTATTACCTATTTATTCTCTTATGTGTACCTTTACTGGCTTTATGTGAAATTCTTTTGTGTAACTGTAAGACCGAGTACCTTTTTCTTTTCCAAAAAATTGGTGATATTCCCAATTACAAGAAACTGTCAATAAAAACCTGTGAAGCAGTTGAATGTTCACTTGATTGATAACATTTTAATTTATATTACTCCACATTATACTACTCTTTTGCCTGCATCAAATGTTGATCTTTTTTCTAATCGATTTCGTATATCTTAAAAGTCTCAAATGCTGAATATTATTTTGTATGTTCTTCAGGATGGAGCCCTTCTATCTCATGAACTCGAAGATTTATTTTCTACAGCACCTGAAAAGTAATCGTTTTTGCTTTAGTTTTTTAGGATGTCTTGTATTTTATTGTCCTTCGGACCAATCTGCATTAAATTTAAGCTTTAAATTATTTCCCGAGTTAAAAGTTTCTCTTTTGTATCTGATTCTTTTGCTAAAGAAGTTGCATTCTTTTTCCCACTTTTTGCTAATGTGGTTTACTCCTTGAAATTTAGTCCTTGGAATGAAGCTCCATACGTAGATGCTGCAGAGAAGACCGCTCTTGGAGGGCTATCCCTTGATGGATTTTTGTCACTGGTAACTGCTGTGTTTTTTTGTTATAGCTGGTCAATTTACCTACGGTTCGTTAGCTATTTACAAACTTGTAGTCACTTCACTTGGTGGCCGGTTACAGTTTTCCCTGCTGTCCCCCCGTGTCTCTAAAACCTTACTGGGTCTTATAACTGAATATCAGTTGTATACATGAATGTATACTGGGAACAAATCTGACCCCAATAGCATCATTAATAACAGGGGGAAAAGGCCCTAATCCATGACAATGAATTATTAAATATGATTAGTTTTGCACTCTCCCAATAATAATGTTAAATGTCACCAAACATGACATACACAGATTTTGTAATAGAAATCAACAAATACTCCCAATTTAAAACTGCCTTGCACATCATGGATATTAATCTCGAACTTTCCATGCCGAATGGGTCGATAACAAAACTATCTAAATTAACCAATGCAGAAAATATAAATTTTCTGGCTGTTTATGGTATTATTGTTTTTCTTATTATTATTTTCTTTTTGCTGTTTGAGGGAATATTAGCATGGAGTTTAAGCAAAATAATTCTATAAATGCTCAATATTAAATGTATTTAGTGATGAACATACATTCCATTTTAAACTTATTATTGTGTCACGGAATATGATTACCAGATACATGAAGTTGTTACCAGATACTATATGAAGTTAGCATCATATAGCTTGACACAAACACAACACGACACAAATTTGTCAACATGATAACAATTTGGATACAATAGATCTAGATGCGAACCCATTATATTTGTGTCAAAGTCGTGCGATGTTATTGTGGTGTGGCAATCTATGATCGTGTTTTGCTTACTAAACATCTTTTGATGTCTAAACTGAGGATTAAATATATTGCAGTGGGCCCTTATGACGCTTTTGGACCCAATTCGTAGTGTTGAGACCCTCATATACATCGGATATGGTAGTGATCCTTCATCTGCTTTTCATGTAACTCGAAGAAGACGGTTAGATCGCAAGAAGCAGCAAACAGAAAGAACTGTTTATCAATGTTTTGTTTTTGGACCAAAAGAAACTGGAAAATCCGCTTTGCTTAATGCTTTTATTGGAAGGTATGTTTCTGGATATGCACAAGATTCTATCTTCAAATGGAATTTGTTTCATGTATTCACATGGATGTTATTCCATTCTCTAAAACTAGCTTATCAAACAGGTTCCCTGAAGAATATGCTCCAACAATTGGCAGCAGATATGCTGTTAATGTTATCAATCAGCCATCAGTAAGTGCTCGCGTTCGATGGCTTGCAAATGTAGACATGCCAAAGCATAACAACGGTGTCACGTAATAATCATAAGTCCACACATATGTATACATCCAAGTATCTGCAAATGCTTGCCTAGTTACAAAATCTGAGCTCTTCCTCACTGACACTTGGTGTTCTTTCTCATTGAAAACAGAACAATCTAAAAATCAGTAAAAAATAGAACAAACTAAAAACATACTCTCTCCGTCCCTTAAAAATAGGCCACATTTTCCATTTTGGGATGTCCCTTAAATATAGACCATTTCTATTTAAGGAAACTTTCTTTCTCTCTAATGAGGAGGGTCTCATTCTCCACTAACGATACTCCAATCACTTTTTCTTTCCATCTCTCTCTTACTTTACCAAGTGTGCATTAAACCCTTGCCGTTTCATATGTTATCTATTTTTTAGGGACGGAGTATTATGTTCAGTGACTTGAGATGAAACTTATACTAAATGTGTGGCCATTGTATGAGATAAGCGAATGTTTCTGAATGCTCCAAATCCAATTTCGTATGGTGGAATATGAGGGTTTTTAATACAGGGACTTAAGAAGACTCTTGTATTGCGAGAAATTCATGAGGAGGGAGTTAAAGAGTTACTAGCAAAGAAGGATGCTCTGGCTGCATGCGATGTGGCAGTGTTTGTTCATGACAGGTAACTGATTTTTTTGAAAATGTTGTTTTAATTTCACCAAGCTTGTAACATGAAAAATCATAGTATACCTATATAACTGAGTTTTTTTTGCTAATTTAGTTCCCGCAAACCTTCTTGGGAGAAAGCAATGGAGATGCTTGTGGATGTAGCAAGTCGAGGGGAAGCCACTGGTTATGAGGTGACATGCCTCATTGTTGCTGCCAAGGATTCTCTTGACCCTGACTTGTCAGTGATCCAGGATTCTACACGGGTACTAATCCTTGAGTGTGTACATTTGAATATTTTTGGTCTCCCCCTGTCCTGTTACAACTTTTTCGGTTCTAACTTGAGTTTTACAGATGAATCAAGATCTTTGTCTCCTAAAAACCCTTCAAGCTTATATCCACTTATGTAGAATCAATTACCTGCTATGTTGAGCAAATCTGATTCAGAGCTCATGAAAATAGAAAGGTTTTACCAATTACCATGGAAAGCTTGCCTATCAGATTTTTTAAACACATTCGTTAGGTTATCTTTTTTTTCTTCACTTCTATTGTTGATATGTGTCTCACATGTCACATGCCATTAAAAGAAACTCTTCCAGCCATCGAATTATGAAACTACTAAAATAAGATCGATAATGTTTGTTCTCACTTATATACTACTACCATTTAAACTATATTCATGGAGTTATACGATTGTATGCTGTACTTCATGGCGTCGTTGTAGATTTTATGTGAGTTCAGGAAGATGACTACACTTGCGAGCTCGATGATGTTATCATTTTTTTGGGGAATTCTAGTATAGTGTCTTTCAGAAGCTGATAGTGTCGTGAATTCAAACAGGTAAGCCAGGACATGGGAATAGAGGCTCCGATCCCTCTCAGCACAAAGCTCGGAGATTTCAGTAACATATTCGATAGGGTTGTGAGGGCTGCAGAGCACCCTCACTTGAGTATTCCCGAGACGTCAGCTGGGAAAAGCCGTAAGCAATACCACAGGCTGCTTAATCGCTCCCTAGTGTTTATATCTGGTGAGTATAAACAGCATTATCTTATGACAAGCTGTAATGCTTGTTCGAAATACATGTCTTGGATGCTTTCTTCAATGTAACAATGGGTTTTTCTATTGGTCGTGCAGTTGGAGCTGCAGTTGCTGTCGTTGGGTTGGGTGTTTATCGGGTTTATTCTGCAAGAAGGAATTCTTCTAGTTAGGAGGGGGATAGCAAGAGTCCCATCTGCAACACTTCATTTTGGTGGCCTTTGGTGGATTTTCTTATCTTTTATTTTTTAATTTAATTATATTTGGATAAGTTAGATGGGGGATTGCGCTGGGAAATATATAACCTCTTTTGCTGAAATTTATGTTGGCATTTTTTCCATTCTTTGATAAAAAACTGTAATGGGGTTACATTTTAAGGTTTGACTAGTTTGAAGAAATGACAATTTCTTCTGGGAATACCAAAAACCCATGATCGCAATAAGACGAACTATGATACTATTGTCCTTTTTTTTATATACACATTATTATAACAGACTGTATCATATTTCTGAGTATAATACATATGTAGGCAGATATGATTCGTACACGCCATCACACAGATAAAATACTCAAATTCTAACAAGTGTCACTTCTCATATAGTATGAAGCAATATTTTAAAGTTCCGTTTTACATAAACAATAAAATAAAATAAAAAGGAGATGATAATTGACTTGAGATGCACTCCATAACGCTGCCCACTTTGGTGGACGACAATATTAAACAGTAGTCATCAAAGGTTCTTTAAATTAAAAATGAAAGCAGTTGAAACACATTAGATTAAATAAAGGAAACGTGTGCATACGTTAAAACGACTGTGTAACTACTATCCCCACGACCAACCGCCTTTGGCCCTTTGCGTTAAGATTATATACCTATTTTGGATATTACCAAACGATTTCAATTGAATTGTTCATTTTGCAGATAAAACTTTTCTTGAATTATGTATATGGGGCTTGATTATGTTCATTTCAAAATTAATTCCACCATCCTTATCATCCCTATTTGGTTGGGTACAGAATGTGACGCAAAATTAGTTTTGACCCATGAATTGTGACGTTCTCTATAACAAATTTTATTTTTATAATATCAGAAAATTATTTGATCTATAAATCTTGCCATTTTCTCCTTAACAAATTAATTTTGTATAATTATATGTAGCCGCAATTTAATTTCGGATAATATTACTAAGATAAGTACGATATAGTAACCAATAATCCATAAAGTACAAACCTGACAGGAATAAAATGAATCTAGAAATTCCACATTTGACTTGAAGCGAAATCTTTTATAAAGAGAGTTATAATGTCTCAACTTTATTCTTCAAATTAAGCTCTCTAGAAGTGAAACTTTAAATATGCAAATACCAAGAAATATTATTCTATACTGAAAATAAAAATTTATTTACTTTGTCTCAATAAATATGATTTATTACTAAAAATAAAAATCTATTTATCTTTACTTTATTATTTTTTTCTTATTTTATTCTCCTCGTCTAACACAAAAAAAAATGCATAAAATTTAGAATCGTCCAAAGAAAGAGTCATCTTTTTTGAAACAAAGAGAGTAGTTTTATTTGAGCTACTGAGAACCACTCTCATTTTGCTCATGTTATCATTATTCGGTGTCTTACTTATGTTTCCAATACCTCAAAATTATATTGACCTTAAAAATTCTAAAATCACTAAAAAAAAAATCAAATTGCAATCTATTCACTCTCTATAAATCGAATAAATGAGTAAATAATGAATCAAACTTAGATTTTTATGTATTTTATAAAATGAATAGTGTCAAAACAATTTTTAGATATTAATCAATATAAAAGTACAAAACAAAATAAATAACTTAAAAATAATCGAGAGTGGTGGTCGCGCTACTTATAGCATATCATTTCTCTACATATTAATAAATCAAACCTTATCTGAAATTTGAATAATTAACTTTATACGCCAAATATTATTCCACGCAGCCAACCAGAGAAAACACAACACATATCACACGCTTTTACTTTTTCCCACGACGACTACAAATCTTGCTCCCTCGCGGTCCGGTTCCTATTTTTTACGGTTCTTTCCTTTTCCGCAATCAAAGTTTGTAGCAGCAGTCAAGCAAGCTGACATAATTAATGCCATTTTAATGATAAGAAGAAGGCAATTAGCCTTTAATTGCATCTTAATTTCAACCAAACCAAGTATTACTAGTCTACCAAAGTAGCAGGCACCAACTTTGAAGTTGAGTTTCAGGCTAAACTAAAATCATCTGCTTCCTTCACTTTCTCGCTCTAAAACGAGGCTGCGTGTTGCGGTAAGGATCGCTTTTGGATTATGTTTTGAGGCAATGTACTGATTTTTCACGTTGTAACGCTTTTGAAGCAGGAATTGTGGCTTTTCTTGTTTTGTATTTTGGTGTGGGGGTGGCATTTAGTGCATTGCATTTAGATCTGTAAAGTTGTCGGTGTTGATTTCCATGTGTTGCTGTGGAGGGATATGGTTTGTGAAATGCTGGTGGTGCTGTTTTAAGTCGATTGGAAGGTTCATTGAGTTGGATTTTTTCGAGTTTTAGTTTTTGGAACTGCCATGCGGGTTTTGGCTATTCGTAGTCATTTTTATGTGATTTCTGTGTGGAGATTATGATTGTAATTAATTGAGGTTTGAAATCGAGATCTGCGTTTGGAGACTGCAGTCAATTTGTGTTTTTGATTTTTTATTAGGATCTGGAAATCTAGGTGCAAGTTGATAACTTTTGTTAGTTTATGTTTCTGACCATTAATTGGTGTGATTCCACTTGATAATAATCTCTGTAACTTTTTTTTTTTTTTTTTCTGAATGCTGGCTTATAAAGTACTCCTAGAACTTCTGCTTTCGTGCGTTGTAGTGAGTTCAGAAGCATTTGCATCAAATGTTTGATGAACTTCTGCTTTCGGGTGTTGTAATGAGTTATGAAGCACTTGCATCTATTGTTTGTGATATTGCCAAAAGTCGAAACTGTTTGTTTGTCACTTTGAGTGCTGCAGATATGCAGTGTTTGGACTTTCTGAATTTGGGTGGAATACCTAAATGAGTTTGTTGAAGGGGCTGAAATTTTACTTCTAACTTACTTTGCCATTCCAGGTACCTTTTTCTATGTAGTTATCCTGGTTCCACGGAGTTCATGGGTATGTAGGCTCACCATTAATGAGCAGAGATGAAGAAATGGTATGGTGGTGTTCTGACAGCATCTTTGTTGATGTTATTTGTTCTTGGATACTATATTATTAGAAATCCTATAAATGAGAACTACTTCACTAGTCCTGTGATTTTCAATGGGACAAATCCTCTGGAGTGGATAAGTGCAGGTAGTCCTCCTGCAATCCCCAATCCAGAGAAAACTTCTCAAGTCTTCTCTGCTGAAGCTATTGTGGCTAATTTATTTTCTCAAAGGAACTTGTCAAAAGAAGAAAAGACTTCTCTTTACACATGGAACCGTTTGAAACCCCTGGTTATGCATGCGGAGGTCTTACCTAATGCTGTTGAAGCTATCAAAGAAGCTGGTGTAGCCTGGAAAAACTTGATTGCTTCAGTTGAAGAAGAAAAGTTGCAGAGTAATGGAAGTTTACCCAAGAGAGGGAAAGAGAAACAGTGTCCTCATTTTCTTAGTAAAATGAATGCCTCGGAACTTGATGATAATGGATTTAAGTTGCGTGTACCTTGTGGCTTGACTCAAGGCTCGTCAATCACATTGATAGGCATTCCTACTGGCCTTCTTGGTAATTTCCGAATAGACCTGACTGGTGAACCTCTCCCAGGCGAGCCAGATCCTCCTGTTATTTTGCACTACAATGTCAGGCTCCATGGTGATAAAATAACTGAGGATCCTGTAATTGTCCAAAACACCTGGACAATTGCACATGACTGGGGTGACGAAGAGCGCTGTCCAATTCCAGATGAGGGAAAAAGTAAAAAAGGTATAAGCCTTTTTTTCCCACAAGCTTGAGTTATAAGTATTAAAGGAATATCTAATATAGATTGATTTCAAATTTATTGAGTTATTATTATATTTCCTTTTTTTGTTTCCAAGTTTGTTCTATTATTCTGATGATGCTTGTCTTCCTGGCTGCTTGTATGTTGTTGATATCAGTGGATGAGCTGGACCAATGCAACGAGCTTTTGGGTCAAGAGAATAACCATACAGTCAAAGCTAACCGGTATACTGATGGATCGATTTCTTTGGTGCATGATGGGAAACCTAGAAAATATTTTCCTTTTAAGCAAAATGATTTATTTGTTGCTACACTGAGAGTTGGTTCAGAAGGAATCCAAATGACAGTGGATGGAAAGCACATAACTTCGTTTGCTTTCCGTGAAGTAATGATTCTCCACCCCCCTTGATCATAAAAATTTCACTAAATTCTTTAAATTACCCGCACTCAATGATTGACACAATTTTACTTCTGTTAAATGTGCAGACGTTGGAACCGTGGCTTGTTAATGAAGTACGGATTTCTGGGGATATAAATTTAATTTCTGTTGTTTCCAGTGGTTTGCCAACATCAGAGGATTTGGAACATATAATAGACTTGGAAGAGCTTAAAGCTATTCCAATACCTTCTCGAAAACAGCTTAATCTCTTTGTTGGGATTTTCTCCACTGCAAATAATTTCAAGCGTAGGATGGCGATAAGAAGATCCTGGATGCAGTATCCCGAAGTACGATCAGGACAGGTTGCTGTCCGTTTCTTTGTTGGACTGGTATGTTATTTTTCTGGATAAAATTCCTTTCTACTCCCCCTTTGCAATGCTAATAGAAATACAACCTGCATTTTGTAGCATAAAAACCAAATGGTGAATGAGGAGCTCTGGAATGAAGCACGCACCTATCAGGACATCCAACTGATGCCTTTTATGGACTACTACAGTTTGATTACGTGGAAGACCATAGCCATCTGCATCTTTGGGGTAAAGATATCTTACCTTCCTCACTCATGGAGTATTCCTTCAGTACCTCATTGCTGTAGTATCTTGGACAGACCGAGGTTGTTTCAGCTAAGTTTATAATGAAGACAGATGACGATGCATTTGTTCGTATAGATGAAATCTCGAACTCTCTAGGGAGCACCAATGTGACTCGTGGTTTGCTCTATGGCCTCATCAATTCAGACTCACAGCCTCATCGGAATCCAGACAGCAAGTGGTACATTAGCCCTGAGGTATTCAACTTTATTTCAGCATCTTGTTTATTCAGCTTTACACGCAAATCAGATGAATAGATTGTGTAGATCATTATCTAAGTAGATGCATTGAACATATCCTTGAAACTGACAAACTTAAAGCCTATTTCTGTACCGCCGCATTATGGAGATAAGGGCGACGATGCAATATAAAATGATACGAAATGAATATCTCATTATATACAACATGTGGAGTTGGTGGCTAGAAGAGAATGGTGAAATATAGTTACACAAAAGATCTTAAGTGTCTTCTGATGGAAGCATATATATTGTGTGTGTCATACTTTTTATTGTTTTCTACATCAGTAGCCATTAAGGTTTGGATTTTACTTGCAAATATTTCTGGGATAATGGTGGGCTTTTTTATCACTTTCTCCCAATATAATTTGTGAAGTTCCACATGGATACCAATCTAACTTGGTTATAACTGACTTCTTTCAAGGAATGGCAAGAGGAAACATATCCACCTTTTGCCAATGGTCCTGGTTATATTGTGTCAAATGATATAGCAAGGACAGTAAGCAAGAAACATCGGAAGGGTCGCCTGAAGGTAAGACCGTAATTATGCAGATCCTCTCTCTGTGTTGTACATTACAATCAGGTTTTGGGTATCACAAACTCAAGAAACTGTTACTGCAGATATTTAAACTAGAAGATGTTGCCATGGGAATCTGGATCTCGGAGATGAAGAAGAACGGGATGGAGGTGACTTACCATAAGGACGAGAGGATCATCA
Source organism: Salvia hispanica (assembly GCF_029641045.1). Taxonomy (NCBI): domain Eukaryota; kingdom Viridiplantae; phylum Streptophyta; class Magnoliopsida; order Lamiales; family Lamiaceae; genus Salvia; species Salvia hispanica. The sequence continues at coordinate 24,346,846 of NC_142697.1, forward strand.
ATGACGGTTGCAGGGATGGCTATGTTGTTGCACATTACCAAGGCCCCAGAGAGCTGCTTTGTTTGTGGCAGAAGATTCAAGAGAAAAAACGCCCCGTTTGCTGCGGCGAATAACTGAATGACAACAGGTGTAGATGATATTTGTTCTAGGAGAAGCGATCATATGAGTATAATATGTATAGTCCTATTATTGCTGTCCTTTTTTTGGACAGCAGCGGAGAGATTTGTATCATATGTATATACCGAGGGAGGCGAAATTTATTAGTACTAGTATGTTATTGATCATATTTTTGGCAGAGAAACAGGATTCCTCCATCAATTGCTAATTAATTTAACGTCTAATTTCTCCACATTGGGAGTGATGATTTGGAGAGATTTGATTGAATCTAAACTAAAGAGAACAGATTTTGGAGTTTGCATTTTATCAAGTCGTTAATTTGCGAAGTGAAATTAAAAAAAAACTTGGGCCAGCTGTCCCACTCATTGAGGTGCCTACAAATCAGCGCGGGAAATAGTCACTGCCTTTGGTAATTACCAAAAAAAAAAAAAACACTTCAACCGTTGATGGTCAACCGTGGGAAGACATTCCCTTGTTTTCGGCAAATATTTGATTGACCCCGGAATCTTTTGATAATTACATATAAAGAGCTAAAAGTTCATATGAAAAACGCAAAAGGTTACTCCCTCCGTCGCCATATTTGACCGACACAAGTTTTAAGAAATTGTTTGATTTTATGAAGTAAAGTGGGTAAAAGAGTTGTGAAATGTGAGACCTACTTTTATACATTAGTTTTATAATAAAATATGAGGGACACGAGTTAGTGGAATGTAGAGTCCACTTACCATAAATAGTAAAAGTGAAATGAGATATTTATTGATGGACTGACTAGAAAGGAAAAATGAGACATTTAATAGTGGACTGAGGGAGTAACAATTAAATTTGAAAATACATTGAGATGGCTGAGTTGGAAGGGTTTTAGAATGACATCTCTAGCGAATTAATAAACCATGCGACCAATGACGGACCTAGGCGGGGTTGCCCGACCCCACCGCAGGTCCATGAGTGCTGGCTTGAAGCTCAATAATCGGCGGCCAACTGAGGGCAACTCCGCCTCCCGACCCCACGAAAGGCAGCTTTATTTCTACTTCAAAGAAATGAGGAAGATAGTAACTAAAAATTTAGAGAAAAATAGAAAGGAAAGGAGAGAAATAAGAGAAAATATTGTTGTAAAAATGAAGAAATGAGGAAGATAGTAACTTGAGGAGAAATTCAAATTCAAGAACTGAGCTTGATGAGAAAGAGTTGCAGACACAGGGAAAAGAGAAATGTGGGAGAAGAGAGAAGCCGTTGTTTTGCGTTAGTAACCATGGAATTTCAATACTACTATTCATTTTTTATTTAATTTATGTTATACACTAACTAATTAATATATTTAAGTATAATAACTAGTTTAATTTATATGCAATTGATATAGCTTTAGTAGATTCCGTGTAAATTATTTTAAAAAACTAGTATTAGTTAGTATGGTAAATAGATTAATTTAATTTTTAGTTGTAGTTAAAATCAATAATAATATTTGTAAAATAACATAAACAAAAGCATGATTAGAACAATAAAACAATAAAATAATTACAAAGCATCACAAATTAAAAATAAATTGAAATATTAAGTACTTAAGATATGAATACTCTCATAGAAATCAACTACTACCCTAAATAATACTAAAACAAAAGTAAATTTTAAATTGTAATGCATATATTTTTTATACTAATAATTTAAATTATTTAATTAAATAATAATAATTTAAATACTATGTATATTACTGATACTAATTCTTTATCCGATCCCACGATTACAATTTTCTGGGTCCGTCGTTGCATGCGACCAATGGAAACGTCAAAGGCTTTCAACCATTCCGATTATATGATGACATCTTAGTTATGTTTGAGATCTTCACATGTCTTGATCCGCTCTTCCCCGACCCTCTTTGTCGCTTCTAGTGGTGGATGATTTTTCATTTGGGGTACAACAAATAATTGTACCACTTTGAAGCTTCAAAATCTTATCTAATCAATTTCTTTTTATTTTCTTTAATTTGTTTTCTCAATCATAATTGATTATTTTATATTTATTATTAAAAACATCATAAAAATTTGCATTAGAAGAGAATTGGAAAGATAAAAAGTTATTACTATATATTATGACGAAATGATATGGAACTAAAATACACTAGAATATTTTTGAAAAGCTAAAATGATGAAGATATAAATATATCTTTTAAAAATTTGAGAAACAGAAAGAATAAATATACGTGTGAATTGTATCGGTTTCAAATACATTAAAATATTCTTAAAATGCTTAAATGATTCAGGTATAAAAATTGTTTTTAAAGATTTGAAAAAATAGAGAAAATAAATATATATGTGAATTTTGTAGATTTCAAATGGATTAGAATATTAAAAAAAACAAAAGAATGAAAAGTATAAAAAATACGTAAGATTTAATAAACAAAAGATGTGTGCATTAAATGGGTTTCTTTGGAGTCCATATAAGAATCATTAAAAAAGATAAAAAGATTTAAAAAAAAAAATAACACACATAGGCCGCTTTGAGAGCATCCACAATAGCGGCTAGCCGATTCGCGTCGCTAGCCAGTCGGCTAGTCGAACTATTGAGAATCGGCTAAAAATCGTCGTGGGCTAGCCGATTTGAGGGCGCTGGCCGATGTGCTGGCCGCCATTGTGGCGTGCCGATCGGCCAGCGCCCAATTTTCATTTTTTTAAAATTTTTTTTTTTGAAAACCTATATATACGCAATTTTAGTTTCATTTTCATTTGCACCACTTGTTTTAACGAGTTTTCTCTCTCTCTAAATTTCTGTACAAGAGCAATATCGAGCGATGGACAACAACAACGAGTCCAGTCCGGCGACGAGCGGATCTCAGACTCCCACGGTACCCGTGGGATCTGGATGGGGCCAGATGGGCGGGCAGATGGGCCCAGGGTTTAACGTCCCTTTGCAACAGTTGATGGGGATGATGACGGGAGTGCAGGGGGGATGCAGGGGGGGAACCCAAGGGGATGCAGTGGGGGATGCCGGGCGGAATGCAGGCCAGCGGCGGGCAGGCAATGCCGGGGTGGGGAGGTATGCCCCAGATGCAGCAGCAAATGATGGGGATGATGTCGGTATGGCACAGTCTATCGTCCCTTTCTTGATTTTTTGACGGCATCGTCTCACACGTCAACCGAAGTGGAGACGCAGTCCACTGACGATGACCTTTTGTCATTGCATGAGATGGGGATCGATCTCGGGGAGCCGGACACTCCCGTTCCAGCGGGTCAGGCCGCGCCAAAGAAGAAGAAGACCAAGGGGAAGGGCAAGGTGGTTGGCGAGTCGTCGCAGCCTGCTATTCACGACACCCCATGCGGAGGAAGTGGACGGAGGATGAGTATGCCGGCGTGGCCAAGGCATGGTTGTCGGTTTGCGACGATCCGCTGGTTGCGAACAACCAGAGGGTCGACAACATGTGGGCGAAGATTAGAGCAGCCTACAGGAGGAACTGCCCGCACGGAAAGGACTACAGCGGGGAGGAGTGTCGGAAGGGGTGGGAACGTATCAGGGCCGCGGTCGGCCGATTTTCGGGGTTGTACGCCAACGCCCTCCGCATGCTGACTAGTGGGCAGAATGAGGAGGACGCCCGGAGGATAGCGGATAGTCAGTTCCCCTTGTCGGGGAGGAAGTATAAGGAGTTCACCTTCTGGGAATGCTATGTGTTGCTGAAGGACTCCGAGAAGTTCCGGGCGGGGTGCGACGCTGGGTGGCAGAAGAAGCAGAGGCTGAACTATTCCGGCGACTACAGCGGCAGCAGCGGCGGATCCCATGACCTCCCCCCGGATGATGAGGAGTTTCCATCCCCTCCAACCTTTACTCGTCGCCCTCGCTCGGTTGGCCAAAAGCGGGCGCAACAGGCAGCGAGGGGAGGATCCCCCCTATCGCCCCAAGAGGTCATCTCGGCACCCCCTCCCCCCCCCTCCCCACGCGCATACACCTTATTCTCGCGTGCAAAAACGGAGGAACGGATGTACAAGGTCTTCCAAGAGTGGAAGGCCGCAACTGACCCCACAGAGAAGAGGTTTCTCCACTCGATGCTCGAGAACATGCAGGTAGATTTGGATGCCACGAGGGCACTGGTGTGGGGTTCAGACGCGGGCTCAGATACCCCGGGTGGCGGCGACGACGACGAGGAGTAGAGAGTGGCGGGGCTCGTGTGTGGAAGCCCGTTTATTTTTTTAAAAAAATCATGTATTTTTTTTATCTATGTACCTTTTTTAATGAAATGAATGAATTTTCCCGTATATGTCTCGTAAATTAAATTCCGTAATATAGCGTAAATTTAATTCCGTAATGCAAACTACATTTACGGAATTAAATTTACGATTAAATTACAGAATTAAATGTACGAGACATATACGGAAAAATTCATTAATTCCATTACAAAAAAGTACATTCATTCAAAAAAAAATTACATAATAAAGAAAAAAACTATCGCCATGCAGTCTTCTGTGCCTACAACTCTTCAATTATATCATTTTGGAGTTGAATATGAGCATCAACTTGGCGCATGTCGGCATGTGCTTGGAGACGGTCGGCTTCATCGTGAGGTACCCTCCTTCGTACGTTGGGGGTGGCCACGCCGTGGCTTGGACCGGCTGCATCAGGATCGTCATTGACCCAATTAGTCTGTTGCACGCCTTCGTCTTCGACGATCATGTTGTGCATGATAATGCAGGCGTACATTATATCAGCAATGCATTTGACATCCCACAAACGCGGTGGACCCTTAATTGCTTCCCATCGACACTGGAGCACACCAAATGTGCGCTCCACGTCCTTGCGCGCCGACTCCTGCCGTTCCGCAAAGTAGGCCTTCCTGTCATCATTTGCGTGCCTGATCGTCTTCACAAAGACAGGCCACCTAAGGTATATCCCATCCGCCAAGTAGTAGCCCATATCATGTCGGTTGTCGTTGGCCACAAATGAGACGGCCGAACCGATGCCCTGACACTTCTCGTTGAAGAGGGGCGACGAGTTGAGGACGTTGAGGTCGTTGTTCGACCCGGCTACCCCAAAATACGCATGCCAGATCCACAGCCGGTAATCAGCTACGGCCTCGAGGGTCATCGTGGGATTCTTTCCCTTGTAGCCGGTCGTGTAGGCCCCCTTCCAGGCAGTTGGATAGTTCTTCCACTCCCAATGCATACAATCTATGCTGCCTAACATTCCAGGGAACCCATGCTGCTCCTCGTGCATCTGCATCAGATACTGACAATCTTGGGAGGTAGGGCTTCGAAGGTACTGCTCAGTGCTCACCGAAAATTTGAATCACGCCCTGACAAAAAAACACTTCAGACATTCCAGAGCAGTCGACTCACCGATGTGGAGGTACTTATCCCACATGTCTGCCGCGCCTCTGTAGGAAAACTGTCTGATTGTCGCCGTGCACTTTTGAATAGGGGTGTGGTCGGGTCTGCCAGCCGCATTGTGCCTGAAGCGAAAATACAGATATCGACGTTCCATAGCGTCAACGACACGCATAAACAACTCCCTGCACATTCTAAAACGCCACCGAAACATGTTTGCGTTAAACCGCGGGTCCGGTGCGAAGTAGTCGTCATATAGCCGCTGATGTGCAGCTACGTGATCCCGATCAATCACTGTTTGGCGGTGGACAACGGGTCGAGGGCGAGGTACCGCCTGCTGTTCGACCCTTTGCATGTACCGCTCTAACTCGCGGTTCATGTAGGCCTCCATAGCCTCGTTCATCCGCCGTTCGTACTCCTCAGCATCCCCACCACTCCCTCCACTACCACCACTGCTACCACCCGTGTTACTCATCGCTCGATGTTGCTCTTGTATAGAAATTTAGAAAGAGAGAAAACTCATTAAAACAAGTGGTGCAAATGAAAATGAAATTAAAATCGCGTATATATAGTATTTCAAAAAAATTCAAAAAATAAAAAATAAAAAACGGTGCTGGCCGATCGCTCACCGATCGATAAAATCGGCGTGCGCTCGCCGATTTACCGTTGGCCGGTCCCTATGGTTCGGCTAGCCGACCGGCTAGCGACGCGAATCGGCTAGCCGGTGCGCTAGCCGCCATTGTGGATGCTCTAAGAGCTGATTACCATTGGACCAAGGATGTGAATTGTTATTGGGCATACCTAAATGCATTATGAGGTACATTTTGAGGGTACAGTGGTACCCCTTGTTCCATGTGGCTCCGCCACTGGTCGCGTCCGAAGAATTCCACACAATTTACTTTCATCCTGCTGCCGACTTTACACAATCAGACGTGCGAGTTTCACATATACCATGCAAATTTCAAGTTTTTTGAGAATCTGTTATTTTTTGTAAATTCGCGATAAAAAAAATGAAAAGTACAAGCAAAGATGAATCCGTATTACTATGACACACGTAATTAAGTAGTAAAAGTGAATTTGAAAATAAATATAAAGACTATTAATGAAGTACTATTAAATAAATGGATTAAAATATTAATTAAGTTTAATTAAGACAATTGATGATAGTTGAAGAAATTAAATACAGCCTTCGTTTTGCGTACGTTATGCAGTTTCACTGCCACACCATCAATATTGTGCATTCACCTATAAAGTAAAACTATTAATACCATTAATTAGAATAATAATAATTATTTTTAGTTGAGGCAATTTATTTCTTCTTGTTTTGCGCATACAAAATGGGTTTAAAGTACTATAACTCTTGTTCAAAAATTGCTTGTCATAAAAAAATAAAACTCCATTTTCACAAACATAAAATCAACTCTACTTTCACACATGGAGTCGCTAGAATATGAATTGGAATCCGAAAATAGTGGTGCTTCTTTCATGACAACTTGCTTCAATGGCCTCAGTGCTCTAACAGGTATATATATGTTACACGTATATATTTCAAGATCCAACAAATTCATTTCGTTGATTTCACATTTAATTTTTGAATTCTTTTTTCTCGTTTTAGGGATTGGACTATTATCCATACCATATGCACTCTCTCAAGGAGGATGGCTCTCTTTCGCATCCCTTTTTGTTGAAGCAATAATCTGTTTCTACGCAGCTTTGCTCATGAAAAAGTGTATGGATTGAAGTGTTGGACATTATTTATCATCGTATATTCAAGATCACATAATTGAATATAAATAAAGCAAGATCTTCGAACATCTTGTATTTCACGTAAAACTATAAACATAATAGGATTGAAATATACCTTGGCAATCCATAGCAGAAGCGATTGGAGAAGACGGAGAGGCGGAAGCGATTGGGGAAGACGGAGAGAACTTCCTCGGACTTTCTTTGGTGTAGTAGCGCAGCTCCAACTCCAAGGATTTGTTTCTCTCTCTTTCCCTCGTTTATGTGTTCTCTTAATGTGTGTGATTTGATGGGATCACCACACTTGTATTTATAGGCAGAGAGAGGACAAACCCTTAATTATGAAACCTTAAAAGCCCTTTCCATCAAAGAGGCCCAAAATAATTAGTAAATACGTTTCTTATTGACCAAGAATATAATCTTCCGTCTATTAATATTACTAATTGATCACAATCAATTCTAATCAAATCTTAATGATATATATGCACGATTCTTTACTTGATGGCCAAGGGAATGAAGATTCATTCCATAAAAAGATTATGTAATCAATCTTTTCCAATCATTGGCAATCAATCGGCACATATATATATGAACATATATTCTCTTTGGAGAAATATAATATGATTATTTAATTAATTGATATGTGACAATAATTAATTGATAGTCAATTAATTAGGGTAAAATGTGTCTTATACCAAATAATGTATTATACTAAAATCCAATTCTATTTAGGATTCTATCACATGTCACATATGTGAGACACAAAACTTACATTCTCCCACTTGGCGAACATGTGGGACACAAAACTTTCTATTCTCCCACTTGTCACACTTGACAGAGCCACAATAAAATAGACATAATAAACATAAGGCGCGCATAATATTGGACTTTATAAATACTTTCATCATTGGTAAACATAAGTATTATATTAGAGAGACTACTAATGTGGGTCATGGCGGGCGTATATCATTCAATCGATATAGTTCCTTCCATGTACCACATCACCAATATCTACTCGAATATAATCTATAAGTGACACCGCGTCCGTAATTGTCTTATTTCAAGACCTCCTGCATTAATACTAAAAACGTATATATGCATATCAAATAATAAGTATATACAGGAAAAGTGGAAACAACTTTATTGAATTCAAAATATCCATAACTTAAGTGTCTGAACCAACATGGAAACATAAAGGTTAGACGTTTCCATACCCAAGACCCATTATGTTAACTTATTCCATAAATGTCTTAGGCGGTAATGCCAAAGTCAATGGATCAGCAACCATAAGCTGTGTGCTTATATATTACATAGATATTCTTTGTTCCCAAACTCCATCTTTCACGATAAGAAACTTTAATTCCATGTGTTTAGCTCCTTGAATACTTGTCATACTTACAGAAAGATATGGTTGCACTATCATCAAAATATAATTTCAACGGCTTGGATATTGAGGAGACAATACCAAGGCCTGAAATAAAATTTTGCAATCATTAATGCTTCAAAGCAAACCATAAATTTAGCTTTAATGGAAATCCAATAATTTCTAGTTGATCAGATTTCCGTAATGTGAGCATAAAATCTTTTGTTCCCTTTAAGTATCTCATTATTATCTTTGCAGTTCTCCAATGTTCAACACCAGAGTTACTTTGGTAACGGCCTAGCATTCCAGCTGCAAAGTTGATGTCTGGTCTAGTACAGACTTAATCATACATCAAACTTCCCACAATAAATGCATAAGGAATATTTTTCATCTTACGTTCTAATTCAGTTTTTGGACATTGATTCAAACTGAATTTGTCACCTTTATGAATTGGAACAACACTTGGAGAACATGCACTCATGCCGTATCTCTCTAAAAGATTCGATCTATGTAGCTTTTATGAGACAATCCAAGAGTCCACGTGATTGATCACAAGATATTTCTATCCTATGACATAGGATGTCTCACACATCTTTTATGTTGAAATTTTTAGAGAGATAATTTTATTGTCATGTAGTAATCCAATGTCACTATTAGCAAGCAATATATCATCAACATACAAAACCAATAATATGAACTTGCTCCCACTAACCTTGAGGTATATACACCGATCAACAGTGTTTTCTTTAAAACCAAAAGCAGTAATAGTGTCATGGAATTTAAAATACCATTGTCGAGAAGCTTGTTTCAGTCCATAAATTGATGTCTTAAGTTTGCAGACTAAAAATTTCATTCAATTTCTTAATGAAGTCTTCAGGTTGTTTCATGAAGACTTCTTCTTACAAATCGCCATTTAGAAAAGCAGTTTTTCACATCCATTTGATGTAGTTCCAAGTCGAAATGGGCTACAAGTGCCAAAATGATTCTAAGTGAGTCCTTCTTTGATACTTGGGAAAGTCTCTTTATAATTAATGCTATCTTTTTTTAGTATAACCTTTGACAACAAGTCTGGCTTTAAATCGTTAGATTAAACCATTTATGTCGAATTTGGTCTTGAAGACCCAATTACACCCAATACACTTTTGTTTATCGGGTAATTCGACAAGGTCCTAGACTTTAATCCATAGATTTTAACTCTTCTATCATGCACCAATCCATTTATTAGAATTATTACACTTAATAGCTAGTAAATATGAAACTGGATCATTATGTATTCCTATATTACATTCGGATTCTTGGAGATATTAGCCACAGACATCAGAAATACCCAACCTTCATTTTTGTAGAAAAGCCTTAATGGCACTTTTGTAGATGTTTCTTTTTTTTCCACACCCATGTTCAATGACTTTGGCATCATCATTAAGTGGTTGGTCATTCAAATATTATTAGGAAGCCTCAACAATATTTGGCACACTTAATTCTTGAGGAAATGAGGGAAGAAGGTTATACCCTTATTTCATTAATGACCGCATTATGAGTGTTAAAACTCCCATTGATCTCACCATTCTCAAAGAATTATATATTTCCAGTTTCCACAATTCCCATGCTATCATTAGGACAATAAAACCTATACCCTTTGGATTTTTCTGGTAACCCATAAAATAACCAATAATTGTCTAAAATCCATTTTTTTCTTTTCTTGCGAAGAGTATACTCTAGTTTCCACTGAACAGCCCCGAACATGAAGGTGCTGCAAACTGGGTTTTCTACCTGTCCAAAGTTCATAATAGAGTCTTTGGTACAACCTTGCTAGAAACCCGGTTTAATGCATAAATAGCGGTTCTAAGAGCATAAATTCACAACGTTATGGGTAAGGTAGAATTATCATACTTCTAACCATTTCCATGAGAGTTCGATTTCGTCTCTCAGCAACATCATTCTGCTGAGACGTACTTGGCATAGCATGAATGCCATGCTTTTCTAAATATTTGGCAAAAGGTCCATGTAATTGACTTATTTTAGTGGTACGACCATAAAATTCACCACATCTATCAGATCGAATAATTTTCACCTTTCTATTTAATTGCCTTTCAACCTCAGTCATAAAATGTTCAACTGTGCCTAAGATTTTTCTTGCAATAAATAAATCAATAACACGAAAAAATCGTCAATAAAGGTGAAAAAATATTTTTCTCCACCAAAAGTCGAGACATCAAAAGGTCCGCAAATATCTGTATGTATAATTTTAAGGAGCTCATTGCTTCTTGTGGCATTTTTAGTAGTGTTTGGTTTGTTTACATTTAATACAATCCACACAAACGGTAATGCTTGTAAAGTCTAAATTCGAATGAATATTATCCTTTATAAGCCTCTTAATTCTTTCACTAGAAACATGATCCAGTTCTTTTATGGCATAAGAATAATAAATTCGAATGAATATTATCCTTTGGATGCTCCTTCGGTTGCAATGTGAGCATGAGATGCACCCATTCCACACTTCTTCATCTTACGCTCCTCCTAGACCAATACGTTTCCCAATTCTTTAAAAGTTCACTAATCTTGTATAGTGAATCAATTTGGAATGGTCCATATTGAGGAGGTAAGGAAATTAGGGTCAATTGGACAAGGAAATCCTCATTCACCTATAATCCTAATTTCAGCTCAGAAGAGATGTTATTTATGTCCATCACATGCTTGTACATAGTCCGAGAACCATTATATTGCATGCTTGTGAGATCCTTCATAAGTTTTCCTGCAATAGCCTTATATGCAGTCGTGAAGCGATCCTCAACATTCAGCAAACTTTCTTTTGCAATATCAGTCGTTGAGAAACTTTATCTGCAACGAACATTCTAATGAAGTGTAAACTTAGTCCTGTTAGATTTTTCCCAAGCATTATGGGCAATCAGCCATCTACTTTGATCATAAGATCATTGGCTTATCATTCAACAGTGTTAGGTCCAAGTCCATTACTCCAAGAGTGAACTTAAGTTTCTCTTTCCATTCAGAGAAGTCAGATCCATTAAGTTGGGGAACGTTTGAGATAAACATACTAGTAGAAAATTATGCTGCAATTATAGGGAAAATTAAGAACATGAGTGCTCACATGAAGCTTTGAATAATAACACGAACATTAATTTGAAAACCCATATCATGAGGCAATTATGAAAACTCCTTTGGGCAGTCTTCATACAATAATAATAATCATGCTTTTAATATACATATCTTAGTTCAATAATTGAGTAATAATAAATTGGCGTTACCTTTGGGTAATCGACACCAATTTAAATTATTAACTCCATTAGTGTTTATTATGTCGCAAAAACTATTTCCTTTGGGAATCTAGACCTTTTATGACAAACAAACTATTTAGATAATGAATAGCCACAACAAACATGATGATTAATTGTATGCATAGATTTTCATATTAACTTGATTATAAACTCTTCCCATTTTACCTCACTTTGGTGATTGCAAAATAAACATAATATAATCAAGAATGCATAGCTATTAATTGCTTAAGCAAATTTTCACTTAATTTGATTATAAAATATTATTTTACCTCACTTTGGTGATTGTAAAATAAACATAATATAATCAAGAACATATAGAGATTAATTGCTTAAACAAATTTTAATATGAGTTTGATTATAGACTCTCCTTATTTTGCCTCACTTTGGTGATTGCAAAATAAACATAATATAATCAAAATACATGTTAAAACGAGAATTGAATTATGTGATCATTCATTCCACCATCTCGGTAGATTCATAATCATAAAACATTTAATTGAAATCTCAATTCATCAATGCATATATTCAAACACAATTTACATAAAAGTATATACACAATCAAAATACCCAAATCAATTCCATATATAAATAGAATCAATATGGAAACAATGTATTTCAAAGAATACAAAATAAACTTTCTTTAATTGATACGGTAATTAACCAGTACAACTCACAAACAAATTATGCGAATACAGTTAAATATTCGGAAGTAACAATTTTCTATAACAACATCCAAACAATAAATAATATTCAGTTTGATAAGTATATGCATAACTAGTCATGTGTACTAAAAATCATGTGTATTCATTAAATACGTAATGAAAATCCAAACTAATTTGAATATATGATTCATTAAAATTTCTCTGCCTAAAGAGGTTCACGAGATCAAAGAAAGCGAGAACCAAAAAATATACACAAACATGATTCTCGATACATCAATAATTTATCAAAATTAAATTCAAAAGAAAATATGGTTTTCTATAATACAAAAATACATGAGTTCTCAACCATGCTCTGATACCACATGTTGGACATTATTTATCATCATATATTCAAGATTACATAATTGAATATAAATAAAGCAAGATCTTCGAACATCGTGTATTTCACGTAAAACCATAAACATAGTAGGATTGAAATATACCTTGGCAATCCATAGCAGAAGCGATTGGAGAAGACGGAAAGGCGGAAGCGATTGGGGAAGACGGAGAGAACTTCCTCGGACTTTCTTTGGTGTAGTAGCGCAGCTCCAACTCCAAGGATTTGTTTTTCTCTCTTTCCCTCGTTTATGTGTTCTCTTAATGTGTGTGATTTGATGGGATCACCACACTTGTATTTATAGGCAGAGAGAGGACAAACCCTAACTATGAAACCTTAAAATCCCTTTCCATCAAAGAGGCCCAAAATAATTAGTAAATACGTTTCTTATTGACCAAGAATATAATCTTCCGTCTATTAATATTACTAATTGATCACAATCAATTCTAATCAAATCTTAATGATATATATGCACGATTCTTTACTTGATGGCCAAGGGAATGAAGATTCATTCCATAAAAAGATTATGTAATCAATCTTTTCCAATCATTGGCAATCAATCGGCACATATATATATGAACATATATTCTCTTTGGAGAAATATAATATGATTATTTAATTAATTGATATGTGACAATAATTAATTGATAGTCAATTAATTAGGGTAAAATGTGTCTTATACCAAATAATGTATTATACTAAAATCCAATTCTATTTAGGATTCTATCACATGTCACATATGTGAGACACAAAACTTACATGAAGCAGTCGGATTAAAACCTACCCCGACATAGGCGAGCATGCATTCGGGAAGAAGGGGAGTGTTCTAATATCTGTCTTCATGTATCTTGAGCTCTTCCTCCTTACACAAGCTCTTCCCTCACACAAACATTCGTGTTTGGGGGAAGACCATCGAAGGGAAGCCGATGTTTATCATTCTTACTGCACTTGTAATGCTGCCAACGACATGGTTGAGAGATCTCTCTATCCTTGCTTATGTCTCTGCAGGTGCAACTATGGCTTTTTTTAAGTATTGTTGCTATGGTTTTTGGTCGAAATTCTATCACTTTGCTTATTTCTTGCTTATTTCTCTGCAGGTGGGGTTTTGGCCTCAATGATTATTATTGCCAATGACGGGCCTAGGTGGGGTCGCGCGACCCCACCGCAGGTCCATGAGTGCTGGCTTGAAGCTCAGTAATCGGCGGCCAACTGAGGGCAACTCCGCCTCCCGACCCCACGAAAGGCAGCTTCATTTCTACTTCAGAGAAATGAGGAAGATAGTAACTAAAAATTTAGAGAAAAATAGAAAGGAAAGGAGAGAAATAAGAGAAAATATTGTTGTAAAAATGAAGAAATGAGGAAGATAGTAACTTGAGGAGAAATTTAAATTCAAGAACTGAGCTTGATGAGAAAGAGTTAGACGCAGGGAAAAGAGAAATGTGGGAGAAGAGAGAAGCTGTTGTTTTGCGTTAGTAACCATGGAATTTCAATACTACTATTCATTTTTTATTTAATTTATGTTATACACTAACTAATTAATATATTTAAGTATAATAACTAGTTTAATTTATATGCAATTGATATAGCTTTAGTAGATTCCGTGTAAATTATTTTAAAAAACTAGTATTAGTTAGTATGGTAAATAGATTAATTTAATTTTTAGTTGTAGTTAAAATCAATAATAATATTTGTAAAATAACATAAACAAAAGCATGATTAGAACAATAAAACAATAAAATAAGTACAAAGCATCACAAATTAAAAATAAATTGAAATATTAAATACTTAGGATATGAATACTCTCATAGAAATCAACTACTACCCTAAATAATACTAAAACAAAAGTAAATTTTAAATTGTAATGCATATATTTTTTATAATAATAATTTAAATATATTTAATTAAATTATAATAATTTAAATACTATATATATTACTGATACTAATTCTTTATCCGATCCCACGATTACAATTTTCTGGGTCCGTCATTGATTATTGCTATGATTGTTTGGATTGGAGCGTTTGAGAATGTTGGATTTCATGAAAAGGGAACTCTTTGGAGGTATAATGTAATGCCAACTGCAGTGAGCTTGTACACATTTTGTTATTGTGGTCATGCTATTTTTCCTACTATTTGCAATTCAATGAGAGACAAAACTAAATTTCCTAAGGTATATATACTCACTTATACCCTTTACTTTTTTTTTTGTAATGAACTTGAATAATTTATTTGCTACACTCTTTTCTTTAGGTATTGGCGGTGTGTTTTGTTTTGAGCACTATAATCTATGGATCAATGGGTGTTGTTGGATACTTAATGTATGGAGAGAATTTAATGTCACAAGTGACTTTAAATCTCCCATTACAAAACATAAGTACCAAAGTTGAAATTTGCATGACGCTTGTCATTCCCATTACAAAACACGCCATCATTATATCTCCCATCGCAACGAACCTTGAAGATAAGTTTGCACGAAATTATAATAGATTACGCTACTTAATCCGTACGAGTGGCTTATAGTGCTATTATTGCGCTAAGTGTACCCTTTTTTGGATACGTGATGGCGTTTATTGGGGGGTTTCTGAGCGTGAGTGCCTCCATATTGTTTCCATGTCTTTGCTATTTGAAGATCAATCGAGTATCTCACAAATTGGGGTTGGAGCTTATACTTATTTTGGTGATTCTTGTTGTTGGAATTTTTGTTGCCATGGCGGGGACTTTTGTTTCGGTTAGGGACATCGTTCTACATCTTTAGGGATGTTATGTATGGGTGAGCTACTCTTGTTAGCTTGTTGTTTCTTTCTATTCCCTTTTGTGTTAGTTGACCGTTGAAATTTTACTATGTTTGTATTGATTTCATTTTAGTAATGCTATGGACACTTTAGGTTATTGTGGTGTACGATTTGCAAACACCGTATGAATTTCAAGTCATTTCTAGAATGTGCTAATTTCAAGCCATTCCTAGAACGTGCTAATTTTAGACACTTTAGGTTATTGTGGTGTACGTTTTGCAAACACCGTGTGAATTTCAAGTCAGTCCTAGAATGTGCTAATTTCAAGTCATTCCTAGAACGTGCTAATTTCGGACACTTTAGGTTTTTGTGGTGTACGTTTTGCAAACACTGTGAATTTCAAGTCAATTCCTAGAGTGTGCTAATTTCAAGCCATTCCTACAACGTGCTAATTTTAAGTCATTCCTCGACGTGCTAATTTCAAGTCATTTTTCCTATTTCAATTTTTTTTTAAATACTACACAATAAAAAAAAATCTATAAAAATACAACCAGCATATATAATATGATGGATCAATATTATGACACACTAACGTGCAAATTTCAAGTTATTATAAGATTATTTTTCTATTTTAGTATTTTATACAAATTGATGTATACAAATTGGACATGTTGACTATGTAGATTCTTTATACTCCCTCCATCCCTAATAATTCGTCATCATTTGATCCGGCAATTTTTAAGAAATGTGATAGAAAGTGGGTTGAAAAAGTTGGTGGCATGTGGGTTCTACTTTTATATATTAGTTTTATAATAAAATTTGGGTGTGAATGAGTTAGTGGAGTGTAGAGTGCACTTCCAAAAAATGGTAAAAATGAAAAATAACAAATTTTTAGTGACGGATGAAAATGGAAATAGGTGACAAATTTTCAGGGACGGAGGGAGTAGTGTTTATATTGATTTTCACAAGTACATATAGAGATTAAGGATTAATATAGGTCTAGTTTTTTGTTATTTTCATATAAAAAATAATTATATAAATATATGCAATTGAGATTTTATTAGAATCTTTATAGAATTACAATTAATTTGATGTATAACACATGTGGTAGATTGTTAGGATATATACAGACAAGATTTAGGCGCTGTTAACATGATTAATATAATTAAGTTTGATATTGACTGTATTGGAAAACAAAACAATATCTCGGACAATCGCAATTGTTATCAACTTAATTTGGTTTACTGGACTGTATTGTTCTGCGTAAATTTGTAAAACTTAAAAGAAATTGATACATACAAAAATTTAAAGTCAACCCTAAATTTCAAAAAAAATTCTTGTATTTAAAAATTTAATTGGTGTCCGTCCGATAATGTTAAGAAGCAAATTCGGCTACAATCATCCAAAATTCTGGTATTACCTTTCACATAAGCTTGGAAAGATTGATGTGACATTGTCATGCCCTGTATTATTGATGATTACCCCTAAATAAGCAAAAAAAAATGTACGGCAAGTTAAACCAACATACAAATTACTCATCTAATCTTTTCTTTTAGAGCATCCTCATCCGTGTTCTTAGCTAAGTGCTAAAAGCACGGAAGTGGGTCCGAACCCACTTTTACTCCTTGTCCTTAGCTAAGAGCACAACACTCACATCTGTGCTCTTAGCTAAGGACAAGCTCAAGGGTTCCACTATTCTATTATTCAATTTAAATATTTCAATTACTAAAAACATTTTTACATTATAAAAAATATATTAAAAAATAAAAATTACATAAATAAAATCCTAAAAAATAAAAATTACATAATTAAAATCCTAAGAAATAAAAATACATAATTAAAATTCTAGAAAATAAAAAAATACATAATTAAAATCCTACAAATTAAAATTTCCTATAATTAAAGTGTTATAGGAATTTTTTGTGTTGAAGTGGGGGTATTTATAGATGAAGATGTGAATTTTTGGGGAAAAAATTGAAAAATAAATTAAAAATGGGTAGAAAACGGATATAATTTTTTGGGAAGTGGGAAAATATTTTTTTTTATTTAAAAACATTTTTTTAAATAAATTTTGAATTTAAAAAAAAATAAAAAACAAAAAATCGAATTTAGCCATTGGCCAATAAGAATACACCACGTAGGGCTGCTCAGCGGCACGGACGTGCTCTTAACTAAGAGCAGCGTCGTGCCGCTGGCACGGACGGACAGCTCACAACAGCGGACGGACGAGCTCGCGCTCAGCGGCACGGACGGACGGACGGACGCCACCGCTGCAGATGCTCTTACGTATAAAAAAATTTAGAATTTGTCCAAATATATGGCTCTTATATTTCAGAGACGCGGAAATTTGTTTTGATAAGGGTGGTACATTTTCAATTTTGATTTCGGTTATACTTTGTTGTAATAATATATAGAGGTGTTTGCATAATAATTTATTAAAAATATTTAAAAGTAGGCGATATTATACTACTCCCTTGTTAGGACTTACAGGGAAGACAAAAAACATGTTTGGAAATTCAAAACAGTCATGAAAGATTAAGATTTGAATCATGTTTTTGTTTTAGTGATAAAGCTTTACCAGCAGTTTAGGTTCTTTGCTTTGTTCATATAACGTACTCCAATCACATCTGTTACGGTTGGTACCAAATTATTATTCGATGCGTGTGAAGCGTGAATTTAATTTTAAAAAATAAATAAAAATATTTTAAAGAAAAATAAATTCAACAATAAAGAATTAATAAGTAGATACAATTTGCCGTTGACATATGTACGTGGGACCAGCCAAACATACAAGGTGAGTTCATGAATTTGATTACTACTACTACTACCTTGACGTGCTTGAAAAGAGGAAGTAATATAAAAGGGAAACGAAAATATATTTGATTGGATTGACACTTAAACGAATTAATGCCAATGAAATTTAGGGAAATTACAATTGAGTTACATCCCATTATTGCCCTAAACCAGAGTGGATTCAGCTGATCAAATTGAAATCCCATCACAAGTTTTATTAATAATGTAAATGTTTATCTCTAAATATTTATTGCTTTTACCTTTCACACTATCAATTATTGTGATTCCGTAATTAAAATTCATATCCACTCCCAATCCAAGGAATATGCCAAAAATGATCCAAAATGCACATACATTATTTTTTATTTTGAGCCATAAATGGTCCCAATCAAATGAAAGCAAGCAATATAATGTCACAATTCATCTATTTCTTGAGTTCACATTCATAGAACCGTAGCAGTTTGATTAAGTTGCTATTGCCGGCATCGACCGTTCACATTTTCATATCTGTCTATAAAACCCACAAAATTGCATCACTCAATATAACACATCTCAAAATGGAGAAAAATACTACTTTAACTCTTACTATTAAGTTCTTGCTCTTACAATATCTTTTTGTGCTGTCTGTTGCTCAAAATTTTGATTTCTTTTACTTTGTTCAACAGGTAATTTAATTATTGCCTAATTCTTTACATTAGAATTTTGTACTAAATCGTAGTTGAATTATAACGTATGATTTTAATTTAGTGGCCTGGATCATATTGTGATACGAAACAAAGTTGTTGCTATCCAACTACGGGGAAGCCCGCAGCTGATTTCGGCATCCACGGACTCTGGCCGAATTACAACGACGGCACTTACCCTTCAAATTGTGACCCCAACAATTTATATGACCAGTCCAAGGTATAACTACTGTAAAAAAATTTCATATATAAACTAATTGTGTAATACTTGTAGGTTTTATTTTTTTCGCTACTCTCCTTTTAAATTGTTTGTAATTTATAATATTTGAATTTATTATGCAGATATCAGACCTAATTAGCCGAATGCAACAAGATTGGCCTACTTTAGCTTGTCCCAGCAACAGTGGCACCACATTCTGGTCACACGAGTGGGACAAACATGGCACATGTTCGGAATCTAATCTGGACCAACATGGCTACTTCAAAGCCACTCTCAACCTCAAATCTAAATATGATCTTCTCCAAATTCTACAAAATGGAGGTAATTCCCATTCCTAGCTTTAATATTAACTGATTTTAGTGTGAACAAACAAAAGTTATTTTGAGTAATTTTTTTTATTAAATCTAAATACTTGATTATCAGGGATAAGTCCGGATGGTGGTTCTTATAGCTTGAGCAGCATAAAGACTACAATAAGTAATGCCATAGGTTATACTCCATGGATCGAGTGCAATTCTGATGCAGATGGCAACAAACAGCTATACCAGATTTATCTATGCATCGATAAATCGGGCTCTAATTTAATCAAATGTCCTATTTTTCCAAATGGGCAATGTGCATCTACCATTCAGTTTCCATCGTTTTAATTTTATTTAGACACATGTTTCTTGGAGTGTAGCATTTGCTTTTGCTACGTCAATGTATTTTTCCTTAACCGTTTGATTGTACCGTACGTATGTAATCACATTTGTCAAATGTATTTTAAATGCGGTGTTTCCTTGTAAGTGAAAATGACTGTTATATTGTCAATTTTTTCTATGTCGATTGTTTAATGAGTACATATTGGATGTGCTTGTTTGCTAAAAAAGGGGACTGATTAGATGAGGATATGAGGGGTTTATTTCGGGGGAAGAGAAGTAGAAACGAAACTAAACACACTAAATAAATTCGATTCATAAAAAAAATAATTAGGGGTATTTTGGTGCAAGAATTAATTAGTAGCTGTTGCCTTGTTGGGATGTGCAAAACAGTTGAAATAATAGGAGTATGTGTGATTTTATTGGGTTATGAGTGATATGGGAAATAGGAGTAATAGTTATTGCATATTAATCGATGAAACTGACCTATCAACTACTCCTACTTATTGATAGTCTTATATAATTATTACTCCATTAATATTAGGATACTTAGTCACCATATCATCATTAGGATTGACTAAATATTTACTTCCTCCGTGCTATTAAATATGACACATTTGATTTTCGACAAGATTTTATGTAATGTTATTGTGTAAGTTATTTGAAGAGATAGTAAAGTAAGAGAGATGAAAAAGTAGAAATGATGTTATTTTCATTTAAAGAAACATTTCATTTTTATAGGACAATCCAAAAAGTAAAACATTTCATTTTTAATGAAACAAAGGGAATATTATTCATTGATTCAGTCATAAAACTAATAAAAAAATAAATACAAGCATATTAATATAACTCTATTTAATTATTAGGTATTATAATAAACAACAATTATATAAAGTTTAATTGTTTTACTATTAAATTATTATCTTAATCCTCGTGAAAATATCAATAAACCCTTTAAAATTTTTAAATGGAGTACTAAGTATGCATATCTCGTGTTTGATAGTTATTGACTATTAAAAGAATATATTTTTTTTTTTTTACCAGAATATGCAATTTTTTACGTACAAATTTTAATGCATAAGTAAAATAAGAGATGGATAGATGGAAAAAGTAAATAAGCCTTAAAATGATTCTTTAAAATGATCACAGTTGAATTATAGTAAAATCATATTCATGGATTAATTGTAGGGAAACAAAAAATATTATTTAAAAATAATTACAATTATGATTCTTTAAAAATGAATACAATTGAATTATAAATTATTTAATTACCATTTGCATTAATCGTGCGACTACTTTTATTTGGAATAGATTATAATAATTAATTAAATTTAGCACCATGAATATATTCATGGATTAATTATAGAGAAACAAAATAAATTAGTCAAATTCTATCCCTTCAATTGTGGAATTTAAATTTGTGTTAAATTTTATATTTACAAACAAAATACAGTTCTTTAAAATTTGGTCACAAATTTTAAGTTTTAAATTTACAAACAAAAGGGCTATTCCCTAAATATCCCAAAATTCCTCTTATTTCCTAAATACCCCTAAAACTCCCCTTTTATATATTATTATATAGATAGATTTTCATTATTTTGCAAGGGACCTTGAATACTTACTTGAAAACCCCAAAATTAGCTCATCGAATTTGGAATTTCAGCCCAGTTTTTACGAAATCAATTGGGCATATAGGCCTAAATAATAACCTTGAAGATGTGAGACTTTGAGGCTTTCTTATGAGAGTTTGAAGACTGAAAGCAAGGAGTTGGACTACAAATTCTTATTCAATTTAATCTCCCACTGCAACTTCTATATTATCCTCAATTTTTCTAATGTCCAAACTATTTTCTTTTACTAACTGTTGGTTCAAAAGTAATCTATTATATAAAAATAAGAAATTATTTTCTGTTGCTTATTCTTATGATCATGGAGTTATAAATAAAGTGGATGTAGGACACTTATTGTCTTCCCACAAAATAAAGAAGGTTTCAGCTGAAACCAGAATGACATCTCTAGCGATTCAAAAAACCATGTCGAGCAATCGCAACTTCAAAGGCTTGCAACCGGTGTCCTACGCTCAGACCATTCCGATCATACGATGATATCTCACTTATGTTGAGACTTTCACAAGCCTTGATCAGCTCTTCCCCAACCCGCTCCGCCGCCTCCTAACATTCCACAATGCCACACATTTCATTCCCATTTCACTACTGAATCTACCCAAGTAATTAAACACTTACAGCAGTGGAGCAACAAGGATCCTTTCGCGCTGTTTTCTGCAGAGTACTTCCATAGAACAAACACTTGTTATTCTGATCATCAACCAACATTGCATACAGCTGCTTCTCCGAGCAGAACACCGATAGCCTCGGCCGCGCTGCTGTTCCGTTAAACTGTCCAAAAAGATATCAGCAACGCCCATATCCATTTATCAGGAGTGACGGATTGTTTTACTACCTTTTTCCTTGTTCTCCTGTTGCGAATTTTCGGGCTCTCCGTCCGTTGATTCGCTCTTGCTTCAATCACCAGAGGCTTCATCGCAACATCTGGAATTAAACTTTCATCACTTTCTCTCTCACAAGCATTAACACAAACACCTTCCTCGCAAAGTAAATAAAACAACACACTCACTTACTTGCAGGGGGGAGAGGAAGGATACTGGAGGTATGAAGACGAGCACAACCATGGAATTTCAATGAATTAAAATAAGAAGCCATCGCCATGTTTAATTCAATCAAACATTCCAGCAGAGCAGAAGCGGTGAGAGAGTGCGTGGCGTTTTGAACTAGAAATTTTTTCTTTTTAAAATAGGGGGCGCCTACTGGAATTGTGGTGAAGCCGCACGTAGTGAATCTTATCCACGCGTGCGACATGGATAAACATAAACAATCAGTCACTCAATCAACAAACACACTAATTTACTTCTAGATCCTTCTACTATCTTCCTGTTGCCGCCCACCTTCATGCTTAAAAATTCCCCAATTTCTTCATCACTCCATTTCCATCTAAATTCTAATCATCAATCCCTAATCCACCTCGCAATCTCTCTTCTCTCTTTTCAATTTCGTCGCAAAAAATGGCTTCGGAGCCCTCTCCCTTCATCGAAAGCCTAATCAATTCGAGAAACAGAGACATCTCCCTCTTCCTACCCTTCCTCCTCGGCCTCAACGCTGCTGCGGCGGAGGATTCTGGCAGCCCGCCTGACCGGATCGTGCTAATCAACCCCTTCACGCAGGGCATGGTAGTGATCGAGAGAAGCAGCAGCGATAATAGCAACAACTCAGGTTTTGAGTCCTTTCTCGAAGAATTGTTCTCTCGCAAGAGCGGCCGGCCGCCGGCGTCAAAAGCGGCAATTGAAGCTATGGAGACCGTAGAAGTGGTGGTCGGCGAAGAAGAAGGCGGCGATCAGTGCGTGATCTGCTTGGAGGACTGGGAAGCTGGGGAGAAGGCGAAACGGATGCCGTGCAAGCATAGGTTTCACGGCGAGTGTATAGAGAAATGGTTGAGAATTCACGGGTCCTGCCCCGTTTGTAGATACGAGATGCCGATGGATGACGAGAAGAAGAGGAGGAAAGAGATTTGGGTGAGTTTTACGTTTGGTGGTGAGAGGAGAAGTGGTGAAACAGGGAGTGAGAATGATGGCGATTCTAGTGATTCCAGTTGAATCTACTTGATTTGTGTATATATCTCTGGTTTTTGTGCAAAGTTATTTGTTTGGTTGATCGAATTGGTGAAGAGAAAAATTGATTCAAATGTTTTCATTAGATGAATGCAAGCTTGGCTCTGAAGGTAGTTTGTGATGTCCCAATGAATTTACTTTCTCATTCACAGAAACTGAACACACAGAATCCCCCAAATTCAGGATAAGATGATCAACATTTCTTAAAATCTTGTAAACTATAGTGAGAATGTAGCTCTGTTAAGAAGAGGTGGAGAATATGCATGAACTAGACTATATACTTAAAAAATAAGGATATCCTGATCTTCCACAAAAGGGTGTACAAAACAATATACATAGTCACGATATATAGGCATCTTATAATTATATTAATAGTATAGCATTAACATGATGAGTATACACACTAAAAAGTTCCATCGGAGTTCAAGTCAATCCCTCTAGGTCTAGGCCCCGAGTCGAATTCATTGAGCGAGTCGCGATTCAAATCTATATCATCCCTTTTCCGTTTCTCCGAAACCGGATTATCATTGATCTCCGAGGAGGTGAGGGAGCTCTCAAAGGAGCAGCCGGCGAAGACCTTGTCGGCGTCACTGTCAGTCATGACGGAGGTGGTGCAGCCGGAGTCGACCATGGAGGCGAGGTGAGAGAGCTGAGCTCGAGCGTGTTCGGCCTCGATGGAGCAGGCTCTGTATCCAGAGAGAGTCTCCTCCGCCTTCTTGAGCACCGACTGGAGATATCTCCCTTGAGCCTCCATCCTCAGCTGTAGATGCTTCTGCACCTCTATCTGCTGATGCAGCTTCCTCTGCACCTCCATCTGCATTTTCAGAGCCTCCGCCACCTGCACACTGCATCCACAAACACAACACACTCAGCCACCACCACCACCCCTTTCTTTAGCTACTAGAGCCTCTAATTGAAGTTATTACTCATTTGTCTTCTCCGCATTGCTCTTCTTGCTAGTTACTATGTTGCTACTCTCCGTCTCTCTGCTGTCGTGGTGGAAGCTCTGCGACGAAGACGACGACTGGTGGCTTCGTCCCAGTCTGTATTTCTGCACAATACAAGAATCCATTCTGTTGTTAAATATGTTTTCATGTCTGAAATGAAGGGAATAGAATATTTGCCTGTAAATGGCTCTTGAGGTGGTAAAGAGTCAATCCTTGAATGCCCATGACCCTCATCAAGGATTTGGGAGTGGCCTCTGCAAATAAAGTTGTTAAGACATTAGACTATATGATTCTACTTTGTAGGAATGGAGAAGTGTGATACTGACTCTCAGGGCCTCCGAGCTGTTTGACAGCGTCGACGAATCGTTGGTGGAGCTGAGGAGTCCATTTGAGTCGGGGCTTGGCGTCGCTGGAGAGGACGAGGTTCATGTCTTGGTTGAGAAGAGCCATGGATGGTAATGATGATGATCATAGGAGGTGATTGAATTCTCTTTATAATTGTTGGCATGTACTATGTTGTCACTCCATATCTGGAAACATAAGTGGGGTTGTGTTGTGAGGGAATATATGCTGTGAGCTGTGGCCCTTTCTTTTCTCCCATTTCCCATTTCCTTTTTTTTTATTTGACTTGAAAGGGTGGGGAGAATCTCTGTGATGCAGCAAAAACAGAGAAAGCAACATACTTCAATTTGGAGTCTCAAAAGGAGAGAAAGAGAGCAAAAAAAAGTGTATGGTTTGTTTTTATCCTCCTGTATTCCCACCTCTCTTTCACTCTTAAGTTATTCCCATAGGAGTTAGGCAGTGCCCACCATGATGTATAATGGGAGCAACTTTTGTAAAACCCCTTAAGAAGCTTTGATGGAAAGAAGAAAGAAAATTTAATCATCATGATATGTTTCTTTTTAAAGATTGAAAGGGATAACAAAATCAATACATATAGACTTATTTAGTTTTTGGGGGATGATTATCACATTTTTCTTTTTCCAATTTCCTTCCTGAGAGGGTGTGGTGTGGATAGATTTGGCCGGTTCTTTTTGTTTCTTGTAGGGATAGAGGAATAAAGGAATCTAGCATTAGATTTTTGGACAAGCAAGTATTAGTGTTATCGATAAGTACTGCATTCATATTAATAATCAGGTATAATATGATTGACATGATAAAAAACAATTTGGTACAATGACCCTTTTGGCCATCTTGTTTTTTTCATTTTGTAGCTGTCTGACACTCTGAACCAAACAATAACAGAAACTCATACTAACATATTTAGGCAGAAACAGAAGCACTATTCAAGAATGAGTTTAGTTATGTCAGAAATTCAATCTGTGCAGCAGTCTTAAAATATGTATTTATATTTTATAGTATTTGAAGTGTCAAAATGATATAAAGAAAGCCCATCTTTTCCTCTTTGCTTAAAGTCCAAGAATTGCATGGATTCTTGCTCAAAGATTTAAAATATTGTGCAGTCAAGTTGATGAAGTGAAGCAGTCTAACCTAGTCTTTTGCCTTTTGATCATTAAGGATTTAATTATTGAAAGTTGTTTCCTGAATATATAAACAATGATGTCTGTTTGGAATTTAATTAAGTGGTAATAGAATCTTTTTTTCCCCTCAATCACAGACACAAGGAAATGACAAAAAGCCTCACATTAATATATGCATCCACACTAAAGCAATCCATGAAAAAGGGAGGGAGAAAATTAAAATTCACACGTAAAAAATTGCATGTCTTGAAATTGCCTATGAAATAAGATAAATTCATTATTATTTTTACAAAAAATTGTAAATCAATAAAAGGAATAGGAGAGAGGCACAATGGCAAACAGCAAATCCCAAAAGTCATTTAGATCAGATCAGTCTTTTGCATTTCTTGGGTTGCGCGCAAAGAGTCGGATCCATGGAATAAAAATTCAATGATTGATCACCAAAAAAGCATTGCCATTACTTATCTTTATAGAGAAGATCATTAGATGCAAAGTAGAAAAAAAAGAAAACAAACGCTTAATGTTTAGCTTTTAGCTCTTACACTCAATACATGTTACATTGCTCACTCGTGTCTAACTATGTTGAGGCGCAACAGTTGACTGAACATCTAGGGGTAAAGCACTGTTTCTATGCACGACGTGAGAGCAGTACCAAATCGAAGTAAACTCTAAACGCAACCTTCAACGAGGCCAATTTAGCTAGCATGGATAACTATGTTGCTTTGTCTATACCGCAATCTAAAAGAAATCAAGTTCACATTGAAAAGGGAAATGGGAAGACATAAGTGGCCCAAAAGTTTGAAAAATGAGGTGAAGAAACAAGAGCTTTCCCTTTAAGCAGGTTGGTGTACTTTTATATATTCCATGGAGAGTAAAGGAGATTCTAGGATGATGCAAAACAAGGCCTTGGGATTTTGAGGGAAGCTCCATTGAATCAAAAGTCATCAAATTATTATTCTCTTTGGGTCCCACTCAGGAATCAACAAAAGGAACTTGTCACAATCTCCCACCAATTGATTTTTCTTATTACTGGTAATATTTATCCACGTTAAATTTTGTGGATATATCATTGTAATCCCTTACGCCAGCATTATGCAAGCATTCGCTTCCTCTCTGGTTGGCTCGAAGCCTTAGATATATCGTTGAGTCAGTTATTTTTCTGTTTCAACAAATGTCATCGCATGTGTTGCTCATCATTTGAGAAACAATTTGTACATAACAACTTTAGACAGCAAGATTTTTGCATTAGGAAGATTAAATAAGATCATACAAGAAAATGTAAATTTGGTATGGTTTCACAAGGGGGAGCTTCCGTTGGATAGAGTGAGGTTGCATAAAGTTGAATATTGTGACCTAATATTTTACTAGTTTTGTAGCCACCCATTTTTCATAGTACTATGCTACATATATCGATCATGTGCAGTCCAATTCTGCTTTAGCATATATCATCAATTCATGTAATGATATTGAGATAATAAGCCCAACTTTATGAATAACAACTGAAAATATAGTGTAGCATATACAGATAGCTAAGTAAGGAAAGCTACTAGTACATTTTTCTCCAAATTCATTAGTGGCAGATAATGTTTCACTCACTCTCTCAGCTATGATAGATCTGCTGATGCAAATAAGTCCGGTTTTCTCTTCTCAGAAGCCGTTTGCCTCCTCCTGCATCCATCTCCGCCTTAAAGCTCTTCTATTCGATGACATGTTTCTACAAGTTTTTGATGACGATATTATTACTAACTTCACCAAATGAAGACTTTGTTGAATGTATTAGTTTACATACTATTAAGTATTTAATTTTACGTTTATGTTTATGTTTATGTTATGTATTATTGTATTATTCGTCGCACTCCAAGCACAAAATTCTGGCTCCGCCTCCTGTGTGTTTAGGATTTGGGAACACGTTCGCATGTGTTCATCAGTTTTCTGAAAACTATACAAGAAATTCATCGAAACATGACCTGCAAATTAATGGATCACACACACATACGCATCAAGAGCAAAGCTCTTCTTCATGTCAAAGTGGCAGACTAATAATAGTTCATCATCTTTCATGAAAAAAATAATAAAATAAAAGTAAGTTTATGATCTTAAAAAAACGTTTATAAAGCGACAAACTTGACCAATGATCAATAAGTCAACTAATCCTCATATTGCTTCAGTTCCTAATCCTAGGTTAATTAGTCAATAATTGTCTGCTAATAATTAAACTCTCTGTCCTAAACCTTGAAAATATCCACCCAAAAACAATCATCATATTTCTGCCACAATTCCACGAGCAAAAATGATATAGCATGAAGATATGGACCTTTTAAGAGAATGGGGCAATGCATGATGCACGCCAAAGGGGAAAACTTTCTAGTTCTGCAACAAGAGACTATACAAGATAAATTGGGGTGTTTATTTCTTTTCTAGTACTAGAAGTGGCTGACACCTCACACCCACTTCCTCCACTTAGGCATTATTATCATTTCATTGTCTCTGCTTTTCTTCTTTGTGGATAGATTTAGGTGGTTTACATAGCATAGCAATAGCATGTTCCTTTTCCAAGCTTTGAATAATTTTTAAAGATATTCCAATATCTTAGATGCTCTCATCCTTTCTTTTCTTTTCAAACCCAATTTTGACATTACAACGCCTTCTTTACCACCGTGTTTCATGCTTCTTATTCGAGGGTGATTCCGGCATCAAACTTAATTTGGTTTAGATACAACATTTCTTGGTTAGGGAGTAACGATGGATTTGATTTTTGGACCTACTACTAAATACAATAATGATAAAACAAATATTTGATTACGGGAATGACAAAATTACCCTTAATGATATTACAATAAAATATTTGAATTTTAGAACTCTCACCATTAAACCTGCGACAACCCTTAATTAAACACATACATGGCTTGCTCGCCTCAAATCAGCATACTTTACTACATTCCAAAAGATTCCATCTTTCTGGTTTTAAAGATTCTTCAACTCTTGTTCATTTTTTCAGTAGCCAAAATTTCGAAAGGCCTTTTTATTTGGATATGTTCTGGACTATGATCTGCTTCTTCTAAACTTTTGCAGAATAATGAGGAAGCAAAAGATTGCTGGTTTTTCTAAACTTTGAAAAAAAAAGAGAATTAGGTTTTTTTTCTAAAATTTCAGAAAGTATTAGGAAGAAGAAGATCAAAATGGATAGATGTGTCATTTTGCATAATTTTTCATGATATAAAGAGTTTTTACATATTTTTTTTATAATAAAAATGAGAAAGGTGGAAGATAATATTTGTAATTACTTTATAGGGATGCCAAAACCCTTTTTGTGATACACTAGCAAATTCATAGTGCGTTCATTCGCATTCCATGGGATAAATCTTGATAAGATATTGGAGTACTTTAATTTTCAAATTTACAGTACTATTAATGAGTTTTTTCGAATCAAATAGTAATATTGTTATGGTCGAATGTACATAGAAATTAATGAATGGAGATGTTGAAGAAAATTAAATCCTGGGAATTAAGGTATTGTCCGGAGCCACAAGTAAAGCACTCAATGCAAATGGTAAATGCAGTTCGGTCAGCCAAATTTGAGAGGAATTTGAAGAATTGAGGTTGACATGTTTGCCATCATCCAAAGTTGTGTGGTCACTTGTGCCTATTGCCGCCTATCCACAACAACTAACAATATCGCATCGCTTATTTTATCTATACATCAGACAACGTTGGATCAAGTAAGGTGGATTCGGGTTTGGCCACAGAGTTGATTAATCCCACTACCAGCTTATCATCAAGGCTAAAATATTTCATTAAAAATCAAACCTTTGAATTTGTCGTTGATCATATAATTAATTAGGTTAAGGTTCACTTTCATATTTCATCTCTCTATCAATCATTCGGCATTCATGACTAGTGATGATCTTTCAACTATTTTTATCTGGAGTTTCTTTTACTCTGGAACGGATCTCCTAATCCATTCCTAATCCACTTTTCGCAACTTAATAAAATAATCTTATAATATAAGTGACCTGTCTAATCTCAGGAATCTATATATGTTGCTAGATCCACTTTGGCATCATAGGGATTTTAGGATTATTTAACGGATCAACATTTGCCACGTAATACTATTTCTAACAGACGTAATGAAAGAAGTGATACATTTGGGGAATCTAGTTTTCACTTGGACCTATTACAAGAATTTTGGCCGACAAGTTCCCAATTTAGTGATGTCATCATAACTTCAATTCAAATTTAATGCTGTGGAGTAATATCTTTAAATGTTTGAATACCGATCGCAGTGGGTCATATAAGTTTTAAAATAAGTTTGGATCATATAATTTAAATAAATTAGTATAATTATTTTTTTTCTTCAAATGATTGTTTATTATTAGGGGTGCTTAAACGGTTTTCCGGTTCCGGTTCCGGTACCGGTTCCAACTTTTTAAATAAAACCGGTTCCGGTTTGGAACCGGTCGGTTCCGGTTCCTAACCGGTAACCGGATCATAATTTAATTTTATTTTTTTATAATTTAATATACTAATACATCTAATTTAATTGAATTAATTTTGAATTAAATTAAAATAATTTGAAACATTGAGTGATTTTTAGATTTAAAAAGTGTTAGATTTGCGAGTTCTGTTTCTGAAGTATTTAAAATGTTTAAACCGTGATATTTTGAATCTACAATTATTTCCCCAATCAATTTTTTATGAACTAATTATAATGAGTAGGACATCATAAGTTTGTTTTTAATTTCCAAAAGAACTTATACAATTACAATATCATTTCATATGATAGAAATTTAACTTTATAACAAATACATGTAACAATTCATTTAACATACGCTTTTAACATGTTTGTGAATAATTTATTAACTGCTGCGTTATAAACCAAAAAGTCACAACAAGATCAATTAGTAATATTAGAAATTCCATTGAATATTTGTTTAGCCAAAAAGGGGAATTGAAATTCAATTTTAAAACTTATTTTTTTTAAAAATTGCTAAAGTTTAGAACTCCTATTTTTTTATTAAAAAATTGCTAACATAAACTAGTCCGACCTACTACACTTGACATCACTCTTATCCATATATGAATATTATTGTATTGTTGGTTTGTACTTTTGTGTATTTACTTGATTTTTTAGGTATTATTTGTTATATTTCTAGATGTTTGGCTTATTATTTTTTTTAGTATTGAACTATTTAAAATTATAAATAAATTCGGATTAAAATTACACATCGGTTCCGGTTCGGAACCGGAATCGACCGGTTCTTAACCGGCCGATTCCAAACCGGAACCGATCGATTTCGGTTCCGGTTCCGGTTCTAGGATTTATGAAAATTTAAAACCGGTTAACCGGTCAACCGGTCCGGTTAGAACCGGAACCGGCCGAATAAGCAGGTCTATTTATTATACTGTTTATACTTACGGTGCCACGCAAATGACGCATTCTCTTATGGAGCACCCTTACTGCTAGGAGCAATTATTTATCCACATTCTGTATCTCAATGACCCGACAATACCTCAAAAAATGTATGCCGACAAATGATTTTTTAATATATATAAAAAAATCACTTTATGCGTAAATGTTTTTATTTATTATTTCACCTATGCATTGACGTTACTTTAAGATTTGTGCAATTTCATTTCAAGTAACCTAAACTCTAATCATAGTTATTTGTTGGTGAATGACGATGACTACGATAAGATGTCTCCAACTCAATTTAATAAGTTGGAGATTTAAGATTTGAAAATTTTGAGTCTATATGTGTTATTTGTATATCTTGAAATAATAAGTTTAAAAAATACAATACTTTGTTTGTTGGTACAAAGTTGGAGTGAGTAGATATATATACGGTAAAATTTCAAATATTCCCTTCGCTCCCGGAAACAGAAAATTATGAACTATGTCTTTTTTAATTCATTTCTGAAAAGTATAAAGTTTTTAATTTTGTAAATTTAATTACACTACAAATAATATGAACCACCATTTTCACTAATACTATTTTCACTATTCTTTCTCTTTCTCTTTCCCACTTGATCAGTTATATACTCCATCCGTCTCATTACAAGTGAGACGTATACCTTTTTAAGACGTCTCACTATAAGTGAGACATTTCCTTTTCATGAAAAAAACAACATTTAATTTCTCTCTTACTTTCTCTTCTTTTTTATTTTTTCTCTCGTCTTTTTTACTCATAAAAATTTATGTTCAAAAGAAATGTTTCACCTATAATAAGACGAAGGGAGGTGAGCAATTTCCCACTTGGGGAATAAAAAACCATATGTAGTAATTAATAAATATGGAAAATGATTTAGCGCACAGGATAATGGAGGAAAAGATACTCCGTGGACCCAGTCTTATCTCTGACACGTGTCAAACACTGGTGAAAGGTATTGCTTCAGTTGGATTTGGATCGACAAACCTCAGCCACGAAAAAATGATTCTCCGCTGTGTGGGCTCATTTGCTTACGTCAGTGGGACACGCGTCCAAAAGCTGTTAGCTGGTTGAGGAGCTAACCTGGGCTGACAGATGGGCTTCTTTCACAAACCTTTTCAGATGGGGCCCTTCACGCCAGCACGCGTGGCCCAACTGCCACGTGCGACTCTTTGTCAGACTTTGACAGCTTGGAAATTTGCTCTGCAAAATATCCTTTATATTCTCTGTATAATTAATTCTCTAAAAGAAATATACTCTGGCTTATACAATTTTGCTTCATAATTCATATGCATATTGGCTTTCTGCAATTTCAACAATCAATACCCTTCCAATCTCCCCCACAAGATCATCCACTCTTTCCCTTTTAATCTATCTGACAAGAATATGCAGCTTCTATTTTTAAAACTTCTTTTTATTTCTAATAAGTTGGGACTTATTATCCACTGATAATACTTTAATTACTTTTTCTTTCTATCTCTCTTACTTTACCAATTTTGCATTAAAATCCATGTCAAACCCAAAGTGTATATTCTTTTGGGATGGAGGGAGTATCATTGTTGATTTTTCTGTTAAAATTTGCCTTAGAGCATCTCCAACAAGGAAGGGTAAATAAAAGAGGTATATCATTTATATACCTCACCAAAAAATGAAATATACTCTTCTTAAAAGAAATATACTCCAAAGAAAAAAGGTATATAGAAAGATAAATGATTTTTTAAACATAAAATAATAGTACAAAATGCATTAAAAACATAATATGTGATACATCCTCAAATACCTTCTCCCTTGGAGAATGGTGAAAAGGAGACAAATATGGTAGTTATAAAATTGAGAGATAAAGATACCTCTTCAAAATGGGAAAATGTTTAATACCTCTCCATTTACCTCTCCCCTTGGTGAATGATTTTTCATAAAAAAAAAAGGTTAATATGGTAGTTATATATATAACTTTACCTCTCCATTTACCTCTCCCCTTGGAGAATAATTTTTCATAAAAAAAAAAAATGACTGGTAGTTATATAACTTTACCTCTCCATTTATCTCTCCCCACGGAGATGCTCTTATACAGTAGACAGTAGTACTAGTATTTGTCAATCTTCTTTACTCATAGGGGGTGTTCGGTTGGCAAGACTAAATCTCATGATTAAATGTGTATCATGTTTGGTTGATAAGATTGTCCCCCACAACTTAATCCTAGATGGATAGCCTCATGATAATTAGACATAGCCTCCCCCCTCCAACTAAAATAATCCCACAACTTAATTCTAGATGGATAGTCTCATGATAATTAGTCATGACAACCGAACGCCATCATAGAGAAGTTTTCATGCGATTTCATCAAAGTTAAACCTTTATTCTCATATATCAAAATTGGTTTGAAGTGTTCATAGGAATATGTTAGAGATAAAATGAGTCTTAACGCCATATCATCATTTCCATTTTCCACAGCGATCCAATATTCATATCCATTTTCCACATCATAGGAATATGTTAGAGATAAAATGAGTCTTAACGCCATATCATCATTCCATTTTCCACACCGATTCAATATTCATATCCATTTTCCACATCGATCCAATATTCATAGTTCACAGATAATGTCATTAAAAATAAGCAAATATTCTGAAAATTCCCATCTATAAAGTATGAAATTTTCCTTCGTATGCAATCAATTTGAAATGCCCTATGCTTGGTCTAGAGCTCCAATTCTTCCTACACTTTTTTCATACTCGAAATCTCATGTACGTTTGAAGATTTTTTTTTTTTTGAGCAAGACTAGAAACATTACTACTTATGTTTCTCTCCCTTAAATTCAAATTATCACAATCTCATCTCTGATACCAGAATCTTTCTAGCTTGTAACTCAGGTTTAATCCGGTTAACTCGTCATAGCCTTATAAACACCAGATTGCATCAACACATTACACATCCTTGACTTACACACCACAAGCAAAGTTGACTTTTTCACCAAACTTTATTGAACTAGAAATCATTTTCACTTATTGTTCTCCAAATATTTGCCACAGAAAAGATACATTTTGATCAAACAATATTGTAAACCACATTATTATACTTCATCCGTCTTACTCAAGATGTCCACATTCTTGAGTGGCACGAGATTTTAGGAAAATTTGTTAGATGGATTAAGTCGAGAGATGGATTTATTTCCAAACTATAAAGAAAAAGTAAATATGTTGAGTGAGACGGAGTGACTACTTAAAATGTCAAGATATCTTAAACAGGGCACATATACTATTTGTTGGAAAATCAACTCCTCAACCAATTTGGAAGAAACAAAAATGACAATCACCAACATAAGAATTTAATCTGAAAAAAATTCAAATTTGGAGAAACACCACAAAGTTCAAAAGAAATTCACCATATGACAAATTTCCACAATTATGCAATATTCATCAAACTCTCCTTCCTTTGGAAAAACTCAAACCCTTACTTAGTTACATAGAGATTTTTCTCACAACGAAACTAAAAATAAAGATTTTTGACTAGGTTCATTTACAAGACTATAGACTAGTGATTGATGTAATTGTATGAAAAGTACTTGAGCTCTTAATTAGTACTCCGTTCTAGTATAATAGTTTAAGAGAATTCTCTTACTTTGATTATACTAACGTCATGGAACAAGTAGTACTATCTTTTATTTTAACACTGGCAAAATCCAACATTTTCGTAGTCAAAAATCCAACAATTTTTCACCTATATGATTGCATTTTTTTTAAAAATGAGAAGAAAGCACATAGAAACATATGGTAAAACAATTGATTTAATAAATAAAATTTATATAATAATCTCTTTTTTTGTTTGTCATGATAAATTTACAATAAAAAAATACTCGCTTATTTATTTAAAATCCATAGAAAGTGAAAATTGGAATACTTTTACGCAGTGAGTCAAGTAATATTTGATGAGTAAAACAAGAAGAAATAGAAACATGAGGTGTAGAAGAAAAAGGCATTTAGTTGAAGAAAAAGGTTGAATTCAAAGGCGGCACTCTGAAATCCATTATTAAGATTTTCGCAAGGCCACAAAACAAACTTGTGGCTCAGAATTCATTTGCACCGCTGACGTGGCTCCCTGGCCCAACTTCCATCTTCCATATACACCGCAAATTCAAAGAAAAAAAGAGAAAAAGGGTAAACCAAAATAACTGAAAATTTCCGAACAGATAGAAGAGGAAAGACGTCTCTCTATTAGGTAGAAAGAGAGATCTTTAAATTGCAGAGACAGAAACTGCTGCTGATCATAAAGAATGTCAGAAGTTATAAAAGATTCAGCAATCAAACTGTTCGGTAAAACCATATCGCCAGACACCCTCTTTCCCGATGATGCATCACTTTCTCATTCCTTCACATCATCCACTTCTCCTGACAGCAAGGTACTTATATATTTCTTGCTCTTTTTTAAGTACTCAATTTAGGCATGAATGTGTTGGTCCACTCTTTTAGTATGAATTATACATACAGGATGAATCGGTAGTTGAGGACAACGGGTCAAGCGAAGATGAAAAGAAGGAGGCGGTGGCGGGGAAGAAGCCGGAGAAGATAATCCCGTGCCCACGGTGCAGCAGCATGGACACCAAATTCTGCTACTTCAACAACTACAACGTCAACCAGCCACGTCACTTCTGCAAGAAGTGCCAGAGATACTGGACAAGCGGCGGCACCATGCGAAACGTCGCCGTCGGATCCGGCCGCCGCAAAACCAAGAACTCCATCCATCCCAACTACCACGCCGATGCTTTGCTCTTCGCCCCCCATCACGGCTTCCCCCTCAGCTTCTATCCCGCCGCATTCTACTGCAGCTCAGGCCTCGGGAAGCACTCGCGAGACGGGGTTTTGGTGCCGAAGACGCTGAGGATTCATGACCCCAGCGAGGCGGCCAAGAGCTCCATATGGACGACTCTGGGGATCAACAAGGACAGCGGGGGCATGTTTGTTGGGAGGAGAGGCGTTGGAGATGATACTACGCTCGCAGCAGCGAAACTGCTGCGGGCGAATCCCGCGGCTTTGTCGCGCTCGCTTAACTTCCATGAAAGGGCCTCAACCTAATTAAACCTTGCTTTTTGGTCTTGTTATATATCTATATATACATTCTAACACTAGATGATAGTATTGTCTAATTTTGGGGATTTTATGAGTTTTTATATATATGGGGATAGAATTTGCATAATATATTTATTCTGCTTGTACAAATGTACATATCTTTCTCTAACTTTGGAAAGCAAATAAATCTTGGGAGTTTTGTAGATTGAAAAGAGCCCTTTCTGTGATTGTCTGTAAGTAGACATCCTTTGTAACAAAAGCATTTTTGGTGAACCCAATGATCAAAAGTTCAAATCTTAGGTTGAGTAAGGTTATGACTATCATATTTTGTTGATTTATTCTGGTTTATTAAATACATGACATTGGTCCTAAATTGCTTCCTACTTTCCTAAGTTTTCAGCATGCACCTGATTGGTGAATCCAAGAATTAATGAATAGAATATGACAATGCATTCCATCTGAATGGAAAATGAATAAACAATCTCCTGGTGCTGAAAATATGGGACCATAAATTATTTTCTTTGCTAAATTTGGCCTATTTAAAATCCATTCCTCCAACGATATTGTAACACGAAAGAATATACTATTAATTACTACCACACAAATCTGTTTAGGAAAATAGCTACTGGCAGTCCGGCAGCAAGTTAGATTCGGAGAAATTATTTTTCTTTAATTTCATAATTTGATTTTCTGTCTTGTTTGGTGTGTTTCAAATTCAATGATCTAAAAGGTGAGAGACAAGTGTGAGACAAGGGAGATATTTAGATGTTGTTTTCAGCAATTGCAGACCACAAACTTTTTTAGCAGTAAATTAGTTGGAATGGGACCAAGCTCTTAAACCATGTGGTGCTGCGACAACTTTTATTTATTCTCTATATTCTTCCGTATCAATATATATACTTTTCTTTATCCTTTTATTTTCTCACATATATAAAGAACGTTAATTGTTTTCATAAATACATGCGACTGAAGATACGTAAATAAAATTTGATTAAGAGATAAAGCACTCCCTACGTCCACAAAAAATAGAGCAATTTGTGTATGACACAGGTTTTAATTTGAAATTGGTAAAGTAAGAGAGAAGGGAAAAAAAAAATGAGAAGTAGTATTAGTGGAATGATGTGTAGGGTTATTATTTGTTGAAATTTTTTTATAAATGATTGTGCTCTATTTTTTGTGGGCTTGGAGAGTATGAGATAAGAAAATTAACATTACTTTTCTTTTAATCATAAATTTAACAATATTGTAATTTACGATTTGTAATTCTTACAGAGTTTGTTTTATTTACATTGGAGAAGGCGACTTAATTAATTATCCGAACTATTGGCTAATGAACACCTTGATTCGACGTCGTTATAACTTATAATATCAACCTAGATTTCACAAAATCGTGATTTTATAATATTTGTAGTTAAATTATACTATACTATTTAATTCTCTTTTAGGGAAAAAGTTATTTGAGTAAGCCCATAATGCTACTCGGATGGGCCAAGCCGAATCAAGATATCAGATAAACCTGGCTAAATTAAATAATTGTATTCTGAAACCCACTGAAATTGTAATTTTTTACATAACTACTTCCTTCTTCGGAAAATAATTTCTTTTGCCGTTTCAGTCTGTGCAAAAAATAATTAATTTTTTATATTTTGGAAATTTTGCCCTCTTATATTATACTATAAGGTTAATCTCACTATTCAATGACACATCCTCAATTATTTTTTTCTTTTTCTCTCGTATTTCAATAATGTTGTATTAAAACTCTCGTTGTCTCATAGTCTCTATTTTAGATAAAAATTAGTCTCTGTTACAAGGATAGAAATTAGTTATCTCATTGAAAAGGAGGAGATAGGTACTTAAGTCGCAATTTTTTTTGGATTGTCTCAAAATGGTTGAGTCATTTTTTTTTTATAAATTTTTTACTCTCTCTCCTACTTTATTCTAGTTCTTTCTCATATTTTATTCTAATACTTTTGTTGGGTTACAAACCCATCCCACATCGGATGAGTGAGGGAAGTTGGAAGGTGTATATAATTCCTGTCCAACCCCAATTAGTATGAGGCATTTTGAGAGTGACCCAAAAACAAATCCATGCGAGCTTGACCCAAAGCGGACAATATCAAATTAATGTTGCGGTCGACGATCCTAACAAGTGGTATCAGAGCCCAGGTGGCTATGGGTCGGGCCTGGATGAGCCCCGGTAAGGGTCGGGCCCTGAAAGACTCAGGTTAGAGTTGGGCCCTGGATGACCTAGGGGCCAGGGCTGGAACGACCCATGTTCGTGTCGACTGCGTTCCCGATGTGGTCTCGGTTTGAGGGGAGGTTTGTTGGGTTACAAACCCATCCCACATCGGATGAGTGAGGGAAGTTGGAAGGTATATATAATTCCTGTCCAACCCCAATTAGTATGAGGCCTTTTGGGAGTGACCTAAAAACAAATCCGTGCGGACTTGACCCAAAACGGACAATATCAAACTAATGTTGCAGTTGACGATCCTTACAACTTTATTCTCTTCAATTTAACTTTTAAATACCATTATCTTAAACCCCTTAACAGAAATATTTTAACTAATTTGAAACTGATGGAGTATACGATTACTTACTTACTTACTGTAATTCGCTAGGAGAAAGACAAAGTGTTGGATAAATAATTCGATAATAAACAAATATACTATCACTACAAAAAACTTACTTCCTCATTTTTCTAAAACTAAAAATTATTTCCTTTTTGGTACATTTCTTAAAATAGAAACTCTCAATTTTAAGAAATAGACCCCACAATCTAGACTAATTCCACTACACATTTTTCATCATCTCTCTTATTTTACCAATTTTACATTAAAACTCGTGTTATTTCCAAAGTTCCTAGTTTTATTAAACAGGAGGAGTATCTTTTAAGAATATAAAATAGAGACCAACTACCTGCATTGGGTTTTTTTGAAAAATACTTATAATTGACACAAAAACAAAGCGTTCCTTAGTTAAAGACTAATTTTCTTAATTTTTTTTTTTTTAACACCTTCATTTGCATTCCCTAATTTTAGATGAGACGCTAAATATGAAGACACTTTTGAAGCATTTGTGGTATTTTTGAACACGTAAACTATAGAGTAGCTCTAAATTCTTGTGCAAATTGTCTTACCATTCAAGGTGACTACAAATTTGCATATGGGATAATCACTTGATCTGCCAATGGATATATGTGATCTAATAATTAAAGAGTAAAAATAAAAATAGAGCATCCTTAATTGCATAAAAAATATTTTTAGCAATCTATTCTTGTTATAGTGTATTATATTGCTAAGTATTGTCAAATTAGTTTAATTGGCCCAGCAAACCATGTCACACGCCACTATTAAACCATGTCACACGCCACTATTACTTTCTATTGTGATAAATACACTGAAAATAAAGGAAATAGGGAAGAAAGAATAGAGAAGGTGGCCAATGAATGAGTGTTAATGCTATTCACCCACCCATTATTAAAAACTCAAGCTTTTAGAGATATATATTCTTTTAATTTATGTTATTGAGTCGGTCTTGATGTTCCCTTTGACACTATTGAGAAATATTCTCTTGAATCTTGACGGGAGGACCGGCCCTTTTTAAATAACTCTAAAAAGTTTAATTACGCTTGACTTAGACCAAGACTTTATTTATATATCCAAAGAAGAAGCAATTTTCAGATTCCCTGAAATTTCTTAGAAAACCAAGCAAAATAGGAGTAGTTATAAATATTCCTTGAAATTTCACATCAATTTCCATTCCATTTCCTAAATCAAATGCACTTTAATTTGTCAGGCGCCAACCCACGTTCGGACGTTCCCATACAAGGAGCTAGACACTATTTCTTTGTCAAATGTACAATTTTCGTAAATTAAAATAGTGATTAGAACATTTCAATTTCCCGGAATTACAAATATCTATTTATAATATGTCGACTGCATCAACGCGCAATTACAAATTAGTTGCACATAAATTCCAGCCGGCTTCATACACAAGCCAAAATCCATACATTTATAAATAGAAATGGTGTTGTACATTATCATATGTGCAGAAAACCAAACACACACACACACATAAAACGATTATTTTTTTGTGGGGGAAAACCATGGAGAAAGTGGCTAACATTGTTTCAAATCTGCTGCTTTTGTTGTTCAATTCACTCTTCATTGATATCGAGAAATTTATTATGAGGTTTCGAATTTTCGGAAGATCTTTAACAAGCCCTTGTGATGAGCAAAAAGTTGTAGAATGCAAGAGCCAACGACCTTTGAAGGTTCGAGAAGGAATATTGAGCATTGCTGAGGTTAATATGGTGATGAAGAGATTAGGAATGGAGGGCATTAATGGGAATTCAATCCCAGATTTGGCGGCGCTGTTTGAGGAGGAAGAGCCCAGTTTCGACGAAATTAAGGAAACATTTAGCATTTTCGATGCTGATAATGATGGGTTTATAGATGCTTGTGATTTGCGTAGAATTGTTACCAACTTAGGAGTGAAGGAAAGTTATGATTTGGAGGAGTACAAGAGGATGATCAAATCCTATGATATTAATGGAGATGGGCTCATTGATTTTCAAGAGTTTCTCAAATTCATGGAAAAATGCCTTTGTTAAGGAAACATTTTCGATGTGGTTGCTTAACTTATATATTTGGCAAATTTATTATTTTGTTAGTACTGTACTCTTATTTATGTTCAAATGTACTCAAAGCCCATCAAAATCATTTTAATTCCTAGCCCAATGCGGGTTTTGTAGTCCAGAGCTCTCTATTATAAATAAACACTTTATACAAAATAAACAAAAATAAATACTAATAAGTATGTTGCAAGTTTGTGGCAACATGCTATTTAACATACTTACATAGTTGAGATGATAATAATCAGTATAAAGTGAAAATGTGAATTGGAGCACTGGGTTTTTCATTGCTTTTACATATTTAGTACTCCTCATGTCCCATAAAAATAGAGAATTTTGGAACAACACAGATTATAATGCATAATTAGTAAAGTAGAGTTGAGATATAAAAAAATGTTTGAAGTATTAATACTAGTGAATAATAAGTAATCCACTAAAAATAAAAGTACACAAATTCTGGGGACGAACTAAAAGTGGACATTTTTAGGATGAAGAAGGAGTCATATTTATATCCTTCAAATTTGTAATTTGTAAATGAACATAGATTGAGGCAAATGTAATGTTAGTAAGATGGTAAGAAACAAGTATTGAGAGTTGGATGGGTGATGATGAAGGCATGTGGGTGACATGAAGTTTGAATCAGCAAAGATTGTGGTGATGGGGCAAGAGATTGTTCAAACAGTTGAGCCACATTGAATGCCAATGGAAGAGCAGTGAATTTTTGCAGGCCCATGAGAAATGGATGTCTCTTCTCTCATTATGCAACTCTCCCTGAAAATTTGTTAATTCCAATCTATTGTTTGTCTTTTCCGTTGTTGATGAAATGGTTGCTCCCACAAAATCACTCACTCCCCTCTTTCCATTTTTGGTCACAAACACGAACCATTTAATCACAGGAACGTGTGCCCAAAAGTTATGCCTTTTTGCATCTTTCTATGTAATTCACACCTAACATGTTACCATACAGTTCACCACTATCCATTCTCGTATATGTAAGATGTAAACACTAAACACAGTGATCACGAAGTGACAACACATTTTCAAACAGTTTCCAACTTACGAGGAAAGAGAAATTATACTAATATCAAAGAATTCCTACTGATCCCAAATGCCACACCAACATTAATTAATTAATTATTCACTCAAAGATTAACACTAGCTAGCTAGCTAATTAAATCCCCCGCCGCCGCCGCCGACTCCGAGAAAATCTATAAAAGGCGGCGCCATCCGGTCATCCTCCTCCTCATCCGGGTTGGGGTTGGGCTCGGGCTCGGCTGCTTGGGCTTCCGGTTGGCGTGGGAAATGATAGAGTGTGTGGTGGTGCAGTGGAGAATAGTGGTAGGAATAGTTGGTTTCTTCCCATGATTTGTTGTGGTTTAAAATGCTAATCATCTCATTACTGTAACTCGGGCCTGCAGTTGCACCAATAAACAAATCAAAGATTCTTCTTCTTCTTCTTCTCATTTTTTGAATGATTAATTAACAAATCAAAGCAGACCTGGGTAGAAAGCAAGAGAAGGCTGCGGAGCCCAAAGGGCAGCGGAGGGTATGATCTCCTTTTCATCCTTGAAAACAAAGTGCCCCATTTTCCGGCGGCGGTAGGCGGTCGATTGCTCCCGGTATTTCCTAGCCATGATGACATGCCAATGGTTCTTGACCGCATTGTCGGTTCTCCCCGGAAAGAGGCGCGCAATCATGGCCCATTTGTTACCGTACAGGCGGTGCGCCGCCATGAGGCGCTCCTCCTCCTCCTCGGTGAAAGCCCTCCGGTTTATCCTGGGATCCAGCTGATTAAACCAGCGCAGCCTGCAGCTCTTACCTAAAAACAAGAAGAAGCAAGCCCTAGTTTATTTATTAGTCCAGCTTAATTAAAAGAGAGAAAGAATGTGTGAGCAGACCAGATCGGCCGTCCAGCTTCTCGGCGATGAGGTTCCAGTTCTGGGGGCCGTAGAGGGCGACGAGATCCTTGAGCTTGGCATCCTCGGCGGGGCGCCAATGGCCTCTGGCGCAGAGCTTGGACTGGGCCATCATGTCCTTGCTTGCAGACCCATGCATGTCATCCTCCTCCTCCTCCTCGTTCAACGACGCGTTCAGATCGATCGCTTCGTTGTTTGCTTCTTCGGAGAATGGGAAACCCCATTCGTCGGCGTACACCATTCACACACACACACACACACACACAATAGTGGAGTAGTATATATATAAAGTAAAGATAAAGATTGAGTTGAATTTGTTGTGGATTATGATGATGATGTGTGGAATGGAGAAGGCTTTGTCTGAATTGAAAACATACTATTTAGGAGATACTGTTACGAGTTCTGATTAAGGAAGGAAACAAAGATCTGGGGAAGAGAGAGAGAGAGAGGGGAATGGTGGGTTTGGTTTGTGTTTGGGAGTGAACAATCTTGGGAACAGAAGACAGCAGCGGAAAGTATGAGTAGCAGAGATCTCAACACAGATCATCATCATCATCACTTCTCTATCGCCATTCCTAACCCCCACTGTGTTTTACTGCACACACATTTAATTTCACCACCTCCTCCTATTTATACTTCCATTTTCATTCTCTACACTTCACATTCTGTAATTATACTGATTCTTCTTTATTACCGCACTCGCCACTCCCCTCTCTCATAGTACAAATCTAATCTCCAAATTCAAATCATCAATTCAACTTTTTACCTAAGGATAGTTTAGTACTTTCTCGGTCCTTCTAGGATAGTTGTTTTAGACATGGAATTTAAGAAAATGACATGGTAAATGTTTAAAATAAGAAAGAGTATGTAGATGGTTTGCCAAAAAATGAAATACTCAACTACCTTTGGACAAGCCAAGAAAAAGATTACGACTCAACTATCTTTAGACGAAAAGAGTATATGGAATTGAAATTGAATGAAATTAAATCTAATTTAATTTTAGATTCTATGTTGTGTAAATTAAGGTAGTAATTAAATTGAAGAATTTACACACATTGGACATGCATATTTTGTATATAGTGAGTGGTGTGTCTAATATATGTGCACAATATGTAAAGTGTATGGATATGTTATAGATATACATAGTAAAAGTATCTAAATTATAGAAAAATAATTCAAATATAAAAATTAAAAATTAAAAATTAAAAATGAGTCCAAAGACTAATAAATTGTTTTTAATTTGTTCACTAACTATATTTATTATTTTAATATTTAATTAACCTCTCAAAATTACTAATATAATTTTATTTTGATTGTACAAAATTTGATTGTTTATCATTACTCTTCCCGTTATCAAATTTAGATCTAGAATTCAAATTATGGAATTTAGATATGTTGGAATCGAAGGCTCCTAATTTCAATTGCGCAAATGGTGCTGTAATCTATTTTACTTTTAGCTACTTAACTTTTGCGTCATCAGTGGCGAAAAGATGATATAATTACGTCATGGAAATCATAGATCAGTTTCTAGCTGTAGCTTTAGTCATAAAAAAATGTATTTTTAGGAAACAAAAAGGGGAAAGCCAATGATATGTAATTTACCTGATTCAAGATTCACAGATTGTTAGGTAAATAATGAATAATCTCAAAGTCTCCACCAAACCCAACTAGTAGGGTTTTAGGGCTCTAGGCTGTCTGTCTGTCTCAACTCTAAACTTTGACAAGAAAGACTCCCAACCTCATGTCTGATCATGAGTTGTTTCATTTATTTTTCACACACTAATAAATTGTTCTCTGCCTTGAAATCGCAATTAGTGT
The DNA here is from genome assembly GCF_029641045.1 of Salvia hispanica. Taxonomy (NCBI): domain Eukaryota; kingdom Viridiplantae; phylum Streptophyta; class Magnoliopsida; order Lamiales; family Lamiaceae; genus Salvia; species Salvia hispanica. The sequence goes on from NC_142697.1 coordinate 24,391,738, forward strand.
TTCATAGGCTACTATACTGCAAAGTACGAGTATTAAAAAGATATAGATAAGATGATAACATAAGATTAAGATGATAAAATAAGAGAAAGAAGTGAATTAATTAGCCCTCAATTTGTCACATTTCTTTTTTTAGAGACATTCATTTGTCATTGCCCTCAATTTTCATATATATAGAGTGGAGTAGTGCTCCTACAATTTAGTACTACTACTAGTAAATCAGTTTCACGTGAGTGTGCAATATTTTATTACTATATTAAAGGAGTATTTATTGACAGGATACATTTTGACTTATGCACATTTTGATATATCATCAATATTTTTGGATACATGAAATAATAGAATAACTGAGAACATACTATCTTACAGAAAGAATGAACTTTTTTGTGAACAAAAAATAAGTTGCGTTGCGGTAAACCATGAACTGAGGAACTGTAAAATTTTGAAAATAAGAACTTAGATTCAGTTTGATCTTTTTACCGGTTGTAAATCCTACAACTAAAGCCCAAAAAAAAATATTCAGACCTTTCCATTTATTGGTGGCAGTAAATTTAATATGTTTATCACGGTGAAACTATTTTTGGACTAAATCTGTGAAAATTTTATTTTAGTTGAAACTTGAAAGTGTCACTTTTTTTTCACTTTTCTTCAGGAATAATTCTTTAAATGCCGAAAACTTTATCAATACTCACTCACACGTGGACATATAATTATTATGTGTGCGCGAATGTAAAAACTTAACTGATTAAATAATATCTAAACGTAATTTCAGATCTTTTTATTTGACATAAATGAAATTAAGTCTGAAAAATTAATAAATGGGTAAACCCCATAAATTCACCAGAAACTTTTTACAGTCAAAGCAATAAATGGATTTGACCCAACTCATCGACATGTATGTCCAGAGTCATATGAATGCATCCCCAAAAAAAAAAAAAATTATTGGTTGGCGAATTCATTCCCAGCTACTGTAGTTTATACTTTATATAGTGTAATGTTATTGTAGAAGAATGTGTGTGGGCTTGTGTGTTTATTGAAGTTGAAGCTATATCCTAGAATTGCAATTTTTGCTGTTTAATTATTACAAACTTACAATATGCAGTGCTTAGTTTTGTTGCGAGAATATAGTATAGTAGTAGTACATATTACATATCTATTTTACTGCTTGAGACATAATTAGGTATTTAGGTTGGAATGAATTTTTATATTTGTTTTTTTTGACGAGAACATGTTACTCCCTCCGTCCCAGATTAAAAGTCATTTTTTTTCATAAAAGTCTATTCCAGTTTAAGAGTCACTTTTAGAATTTTCTATATTTGGTCATACAATTTTACCCAATTCTTTATCAAAATTATATAAAAATGTCATTATCTACATTAAAATATATCAAAACAAAAATCAAAAGTCAAAAGGGACCCACCTTCAACCAACTCCACCATCTCACTTCATTTATTACACACTCCACCATTTCACTTTATTTATTACACACTTCAACTCTTTCTTAAAATCCGAGCCATAACAATAAGTGACTCTAAATGTGGGACGGAGGGAGTATAACAGAAGTCTGAGACAAGTATAGTAATGTGAGGTTGGTTCATTATTATGGAACTTAAATGTTAAGTACTACCTAATCATGCGTGGAAAATACTTACAATGATATAATTGTGCAAAATACTTAAAACGTTAAGAATATGACAATTTTTTAAAGAGAGAAACTTTTCTGCGCACCAAGCGTTTCGCTTGGTAAAGCATATATAATTACAATTGATTAAATAATTAATAAACTTGTTAATGAATTAACTAATGATGTTTTTGAGTGGTTCCCATTTGGGAGAGCGCCCAAAGAAAACATCTCTTTTCTAAAATATGATAAATTGCAATTTAATTGGTAACATCTTTTTCTTTTACTTAAATACATTTGGATTCAGCCATCACGAAATAGATATAGAATATTAATGATCATCATTTAAACAATATATGTTCATAAAATTACTTTGCACTCTAATCCGCCAACCATTCCATGTCAGGCATTTGGGTGTCACATAAAAATTAATCTCTTTTGATTTATCAATACTAGTATACAAATTATTATCCACAAAATATGAATTTAGTTAATATTCGTATTATATGACCAACCATTTTGTTTCATCCTCATTCTCATCTTTTATGTGAAACACATTTATTCATACACTAAATCGTACAATCATAAAAAAATAACTTTCATTAATTAAAATGCATGTCACATTCAACTAGACCATTCTAATGTACAGTACTAGTAATTATAGTATACTATTATCTTCATTTTTAATACACGGGAAATGATAACTAAATAGTAGTACGACGGTCTAGTATATCATCAATACAGAGAATTGCAAAATAAAGAGTAGTACAAATAGATATAGAAAAATAATTGAAAAAGAAGAGCCATGCGTGTGTGTATGATTTGAGTAGGTTTCCAGACAAGGACAATCTAATATCTGGTCTGCAACTTTTCGGACCATAAAGATATACCACTATTATTATTATTATATCACAGATAAACTTTATAATTTCTCATCACTGCGTGTCTGTGTGTTTTGCCAGTACACAATTTTAACATTTGCTAGACTCCAATCCAATCCCCAGAGATTTTGTACATTATTTACACTTACACGCACGCACACCCACACGTGTGTGTGTTCATGATTCATGTAGTCAATAAAAGTGTGTATGCATAATCAAGATATTAAAAGAAATATGGTTATGCATATAAAAACAAGTTTATAAAATCTTGGAGCATATGCTCAAACAAGAGAAGAAGCAAACACCCACGCAGAAGACGATCACCTTGTTGGGAGAGTGTTTGCTTCTTCTCTTGTTTTATGGCCTGATGTCTGCTTTAAATTGAGTGACTCTTGGTTGATGTTTCTGGCTGCTAGCTACGTCATTTCTATTGGTTAGTGTCTCTCTGGTTCAATCGCATGCCATTTTCAAAAAAACCTCTATCTCTAAAGTCCAAATTATAAATCAGCACATGTAGGAATTGGATCATCAAGTTTACAAGCTCTAGGTTCGTTTACTTTACCATTTGGTCTACTTCATTCGTCCCATTATATTCTCTATTATTTTTCTACAATTTTAATCGCCTCACTTAAGTCATTAATACTACTATTTTAAAAAAAAATTGAGATGAAGAATTGCAACATAGTAGTACTAAAAGTTTGGATTCAATCAAAACCAGTCCTAATGTCCTATATGATTTTTATTTGATCAATCAATCCTCATATTCTCAATATCTATTTAATAGAGTACATGAACTTGATTTAAAAAAAATGTAGGTTGTTTATACTAACTTAAATCCTGGGTAGGCCATGGTGCTGGTCATCTCCAACCATAAATTTCAGATCACGATAGAGTGATAATTTTAATTTGTGTGAATATTTTCGTAAAAATAATAATTGGGTGTTTTATATATCTGCGAAACTGTCAATCCAGTCCCACACGTGTGCCTCCACACTGAATCGCACGTGGGAAAGCTTCCCCACTTTTGATACTTTTATTGACTGCACCACGAATAATTGATGGCATATAGGTTGCCTTTTTACGCTTGAACTGTTTTCTATATGTATCCCACTCATCTAGATTAATTTTTTTCGATAATATTTCTACTTTTGATTTGATGACAGCTGGAATTAGGTTCCAATTTCCCCTCCTCTAAACTTTACCGAATAATTGGAAGTAAGAAAATCTATGAATTTTAGGAAATTTACTTCATTTTCATGAAAAGAGGAAAACATATTAGCATTGTAAATAAATGGAGTAAGTACTATATAATATATATATATATATATATATATATGGACAAGGAACTTAAAATTAATTTAGTAAGTTTATGATAAATGACAATGGATTAGAGCATTAACATGGATTGAGTATAAGTTGTTTGATAATTGAGCTTATGTGCTCTTCCATACTACTATGATAGTACTATCTACTACTCCTATAAAGCTACCATTACGAAATTGAGCATGTCCATATTTCTTCAACTAGATCATGTTACTTTTTATTGTGTGTTGCTTCATGGCAAGTTGGTAAATTTGGAAGTTCGTGGATGCCGATTTGGGGTTCACTTGCATTCAAAAGTCGATATTGTCTTTGTTTGGTCAATTAGAATGGAATGCCTAATTAATGTGAATTAATGAATAAAAGAAACATAGTAATTATTTATCTCAACTCTGAGTGATCTACTGCTCACTCCACTCTCGGCTCTCAAACTCTCACTCTCTCTCCAATTAAAGAGCCGTTGGGAGTTTTCAAAATTAATTTGTTTACAAAACCAATTTTTGGGACACATGGCATGCTGTGATTGGAGGAAACAATAGTAGCAAAGTTTTGATTGATTTGAAGAAATGGTGAGAAATTGAAGAATTGGTTAGTGAAGGTGCAAGTTGTGACAGTTGAATGAAAAAGCAAGACCAAAATGAGCATCTATGAAGAAATGATTCTAGCGTTACACGAGAAGATGGCAACAAAGACTAGTCCGTAGGTAGAGATCATATATGGTGATAGTAAAAAGCGCACATGCATGTGGACATCAACCACCATTTATTTAATTCAAACATTATTCCCAATTCAATTCATCATTATGCTATTCGCCTATACCTATACATATAAACAAGTTCTAGTAACAACTTTTTTTTATTTTAAAATCACAATTTTGAGAACTGAAAATCATTGATTTGTTCACTAATATTTATAAAAATCAGCAAACTGATATTGAGTAGGAAACTGATAAGTTTTGTTATACCAATTGATATTAATGAATCGATTATTTACCATATAGGAAGTACTCCTACTAGTATATAGCAAAGAAAAGGTGATGAGAGAGAGGGAAGCACAAGAATAGTAGAGTTGATGAAGATGAAATGAGTTGATAATTGGATGACCCACCATATATAAGTAGGACTGATGGCATGAGATTCTGTTGGGTGTGTTTCCTTTGGAAGTATGTGGCTCAGCCTCACATATATTCAATGATGCTCTCTCTCTAGCCAGGGTTCCCACCTCTTTCAGTCACTACCAGACAATTACATCAACATATATACATACATGCATTAATACATACATGTAGGAGTAGTATTTATGATGAAATTCCGGGGCACAACCAAACAAGAAATGTGAAGTTAGATATGAAGCATGAAAATCAGTTAAATTTGTCCAAATGGTGCAGGCACAAGTGGGAAAGTGTTCTTGTCACCTTACACTTGCAGGGTCAAGTTCAATAAAATTTATTCACTAATTTTAACCGACTACCTAATTATGTTGTTACTTAATTACTACTAATTACGGACTAAGTACATTCGGATATTCCTTTTATGTGATTATGGCCCGTGACACTCATGATTATTGATTATATACAAAATTTTGCCAAATTAATCTAGAGTGAATGGTACCATGTCCGTGTGTTGCGGTAATTAATTAGGCACCATAGTTGCATTTAAGACACAAACCAGAGTACAACCGTAAAATATTGTACGATTGACTTTATTATTATATATATGTCATGTTCTTAAATTAGGTTGGTGACTACATGTATATTTACATTGTGTGACCAGAAATTTTACCGCAATTTCTGTATTAATCATGACTCCAAACTATTAATTAAAACATAACCCGTTTTCTAATTTTTTTAGAAATGAATTCTTTTGATCTCACGATAAGGATTCGATTAATATCATGAAATTGGAATTGTGTTGGGATAGAAATTTTATAAATTGAATTCAAAGCCATAATATTCTAATTATATGGTAAATCTTTTGCTCGACATAACTAATTAAGTAATTGATATAGACTTATACTGTTTTATGTTCAAATTTTTTTATTTGGAATGTCAAAAAAATCAACCAAAAATTTACATGGATTTTTAATTGAATATTTTAAAAAAATTTATTTATATACATTACGTTTTTATATATTAGTACTACTACTTTTTAATACATTTTGAGTTGTTAGCATGAGTGTATGTAATGCGAACACATAAGTTCGCCATCGCGCGCAATGCCATATCCTGTGCCCGATGATTGAGGGAGAATGGAGTTTCGGTTCAAGAAAAGGCTCTCAAAGGGACCAAAGGACCCTATTCGACTAATTGAAACCTTGAGCACCTCCGACCAAAGGACCAAAGAACCCTATCCGACTCATACCAGATCGTGTGAGATGCAGAAGAAACTTTTAAGTTAGAAAGTGCTCTTTTTGATGTGTTATTTCCCTCCTCAATAAATAGGATTTTTAGGGTTTATTTTAAGTAGAATGTTTTGAGTTGTATAGCCTCCATAGGGTGAGTTCTTTCCCTTATAAGATGGAGATGTGTGTTCGAAATTCCATTGTAAGGGCTATTGTTGCATTATGGTTTATCCATTTTATATAATCAAATAATGGATTTTGAATTAAAGATTCAAATTATAAATTGAAGCCATCAATTTTGTGGTCACATGTGGACCCTCCTATATATTTACTAACTTCTCCATTCGTGAAACATAGTTTTATTTGTGAACGACACGAGTTTTAATGCATAATTGACAAAGTTGAAGGAAGAAAGATAAAAATTATTAGGAGAATTTCATATGTAGAAATGAGAATAATTTTGGTTAAATAAGACTATTTTTCTTGGAGGACGTGAGTAGTTTGCATTTTGATTGCTTATTCAAATGGATGATAAGTTTTGTAAATGCTTCTCTTGATATTCCTTCGGGAACATTGAAGCAGTGTAAGTCTTCTCTCCAGAGAGGTACCTCTATAGATTAAATCTCACCCCTTCTCTTACTTCTCCAAAAAAAGAGTTTAATTTCTAAATGGATTAATTTTAGAAACCCTTAAGAAATCTTACATTAAAGGCCTGAACTCTCTGAAAAAGTGCACAAGGATGACATTGTGAATACGATTATTGTTGGCCACAATCCTTTCCTCATTAAATTCATTGTTCCCTTTCAACCATTTATTAACTTCGACAAAATCAGAACTTGTATTCCACGATTTCTTTCCTTTTTAAATTCCCATTGAGCCAAATTACCGATGCATGTTTGATAACAAAACGATAAAATGCAAGTTAAATGACATCATTACACCTTTTTGGATGGCCTAGTACGTTGAGAATGTTCCCTAAAATAAAATAATGGTAGATTTAAATTTCACTATTGCCTCTATTGGGTTAAGTTTTGCATTACTTTATTCTAAGTTTACTTTGAAGGCTGGAGTAGGGATGTGAGTTTATCAACCCAGATAACTATTGCTAGATGCCATAAAATATGCGTATCTAGATATGTAGTACTTCCTCCGTTCCACAGTAATAGAGACATTTCATTTTTTACACTCGTTTTGAAAAAATAATATTAAATAGTTAAAGTGGAGAGAGAGTAAAGTAAGAGAGAAAATAATGTAGAGAAGAGTTTTATCTACAATATTCTCTCTTATTTTATTTTTTTCTCCACTTTAACTATTTATAATTATTTTTTCAAAATGAGTACGCAAAATGAAATACCTCTATTACTGTGGAACGAATGGAGTAATAACTAATAAATGTAGCACATGGTATGATTTATGATCAGCTATAGAATGAGATGGATAAATAGTAGAAAATAGTAACTTATAGAAACTCGTTAGGACATAAACAGGACGTCTATTAGTGAAATGTTTAAAAATTAAAATAGCTAAATTGTATAGATGGGTTTGTTGTATAGAGTATAACATACGGAGTACATGTATACAAATTATTAGTCTTCACCTGTAAAAAAATAATTTTGAGAAAAGGGTAAAAAAAAAACACCCTCAATGATCACACATTAGAACATCTCTAAATCCTTAATTTATTTAATTAGGTACAGTTAAACCCTTAGGACCCGATTAGTTATCGAAAAAATTAATATAATTATAGAATAATATTCCTATAAACATGATTAGTAACCGATTACTTATATATACTGTATTTGAAAACATCAAACGAAATTATTATGATTCTGAACTTATATTAATTAGTTAACTATAATTAATTATTGGTGTAATGAAAATAATAATTTTTTGATTAAATTGTTAATTGATAGTAATAATAATCATAAGATACAAAATTTAATTTTTTTTGAAAAAAAAATACTACTATCTGGTAATGAGGCATTGATGTTTAGAATTACATTAGGGAGAGTTAATTGTACCTAAAAATACATCAAAATATAGTTCAAGCTTGGTGGCCGGTGCAAATGTCGAAGGTTAAATTGTGTACTATATTATAGGATTAGTCAATATGTAAATTATCTGTCGTTTATTTAAGAAATCAATTGGGGGCAGAATTTGATCTTCCAAACTTCTTGTTTCTTTAAATGGCTGTAATCTTCTTAACTAAATATTTGGTATATAAGCATTTTGATGTTAAACATCCAACTAAAAGTAGTTTCAAAATCACACAAACACACACGATCTAATTTATAAAAGGAAAGAAAGTAAATCTGGTAGTGATACTACCAACATAGCCAAAAACCTGCACAGGCAGCTGACATAGAGTACAATGGTGGATACACAGGCCACAGCCAACCATATCAAGAATTATAAAACAAAACATATCAAAAAGCAATTGGAAGCTGACATCACTCTAAATATTTCAAAATAAATCACTGCCATTTGGGTAGAATTTATTCAAACGAATGAAATACTTAGACATAATCAAATAAAAAAGAGATAATAAAGTAAAACGAAGAAAAATAATTAAATTACAAAACCAATCACTTAAAATGGAATAACATAAAATGAAAAAATCATTTATAATGGAATGGAGAAAATATAAAATTTGTGTACTATAAATCATAAAAATAAAATTGGAAAATCCTCATAAAAATTGAGAGCGTGTAGAAAATCGTCATTTGTTTGTCATTACACATAGACTAAAATATCCCTAAGGGCTAGAGGGTATTTTGGACACAAAAAAATTCCAAAATGTATAAAAATTTCATCCAGGACATCAAAGTCTAACGACATGTGAGGATATATTAAAAGTTTGAGTAACCGAATTTAATACGAATTCTAAATTTATGTACCAAAAATGTAGTTCACCCTAGTAAGATATGGAATTGCAATAATATTTATTAATACTTCATCCATCCCCAGAAACAGACAAACTTGTAAATGATACGAATTTTAACGTGCAATTGGTAAAATATGAGAGATGTGAGAAAAACTAAGAAAAATGAATGGAAAAGATAATGGAAGACGACTCATCCTTGGTCGGCACAGGATTTTATGAAAATTAACTTTGTGCGTTGAGTTTGAGATAATAAAGTAAGAGAGGTGAGATTAAATAGAGTTAAATGTATGTCTATTTTTAATAATGAGTCATCTTAATTTGAACAAATCAGAAAGAAAAATAGGTCATTTTTTGGTGGGACGGAGGGAGGAGTAGTAAAAAAACACTCCTCTCATCCCGCAATAGGAGTCATATTTGTTTATTGCACGAGTTTTAAGAAATGTAAAGAAAAATGGGTTGAATAAGTTGGTGGAATATGTGTCAACTTATATATATTAGTTTTATACCTAATAAAATGTGAGTATAATAAGTTGGTGTGACGTGATACCTATTTATCATTTATGGTAAAAGTGAAATAGGACTCTTATTGTGAAATAGGACCAAAATAGCAAAACAGAATTCTTATTGTGTGTGACATGGAGTAAAAATGTGAAGAGGTGAAGAAGAAATAAATGTTGGTAGAGGTGAAGTTGGGTGTTGGCGTTTCCAATGAAATGGCAGAGAGATGGTAACGAGTGAGATGAAGCCCCAATATTGTTGCAGGTGCTGCTGCTGCTCTTACTTGCATAATTGCATTCAGAAAGTACTGACAAGGGCATTCTTGGTATTTCACTTTATAATAGAGATTAATGTATTGGGATGAGAGATTCCATGATAACGTATCTTAAACCTGCCAAACTAAGTGAAGGCTTTGTCCTTTGTTGCCATTGGAGCTGCAGATTTTAAGCATTCCCATTTAAGCATTGCCTACTGAAACCCTACTACTCTACTGTCCTCCTCCTCTCCCCATTCAGTATTCATTCATTTTTTTTACTAAAAACCAAAGATGTAAACACATCCCATGATCTCAGCATTTGGCATGACAGCCTTCTGCAACACTCAACCTGAAACTCTTATTCATACAGACAACCCCATTATTATTGTTTCTATTAGAATTATTGAACCCAAAATTACAACATACTACTACTAGCTGGATGGACTTAAATTTACTACACATGTGTTTATGTGTTTATGTTTGTGTTGTGTGGAGTTCCAATAACATCAAATCAATTATCTTTTAGAGTGGCACAATGCCCACAGTAACTGATACAGGTAAAAAGCCTGACTCTTTCTATTGAAATATAGCCATCTCAATTCTGTTATCTTCTTATTTTTCAATTACTAATGCAATTACTACTAATAAATGGGGAAAACAACTTTTCCAACGGAAATGTGAAAATGCCAATTATAGTATTGACTAGGCAATTTCATAGCTTGTAGGGGCTTTAGCTGAATGAATTGATATACAGGAATGTCATCAACCCTTTATACATCTTGTACAGTACTGCTTTTACAACGGAAGTCTGTCATCAAATACTATAATTGATCCTTGAGCACTACACTATTCACTTTCCATTCAACACTATTCACTACAATGGTTATTACTACTCCAGTAGGAGTATTTCTTATTTTAATTTCTTTCATGCTTATAAAACTCGAATTAAATTTGCTTAATTATAAACAAAAATTATTAAAAGCGCATACTTGTAATGATCAAAACATTAGTACTACATAGCTAAAATAATTATACTATAATTTAAGTAGGACATCAACTTGTTCAGTTATACCCGACCGCCTAGTTACAAAGCCATAGTGCAAGTGAAAAAAAAGGAAGAATGTGAAGGTGTGAAAAATGTGTAAATCTATAGATGAAAAAAAAATCAGATTATAAAATTGAAAATAAATTAAAGCAAGTACACATGTTGCCATATGATTGGCCCACGAATGCGTGCTCAAGCACGCATGTGTGTGTTAATATCTTTGTGTTCATGACGTTTAAGCGCCACAGCAGTCCATAGTCTAAGAGTATAGCAAAATATCAAACAGAGTGAATTTATTAGTAGACGATTACATGACATAGTTGGGCAGAACACATTTATAAGGTAAAATTATTTCATAATTTATTCAGGTTTTTTTAAATGTTCGTTTGTAGCCTAAGACAAACGGAGTACCAATTTTAGAAGGCAAGTTGAAGTCGAAACTTGAGGAGTAACTGGACCATTACAATTGAGAAAAGAGGGAGAGCATAGGCAGCATTACTTGATGCATCCTCATTTGAACTATTGCCATGAAAAAAGAGATGATGTTGAATGGGATACAGAGAAAGATTTCAAGAAGTTTTTCCAATTATCTGCACTTTAAGAGCCAAGACTTGGCAATGGCAAGCATTAGAAGTCTCTGAAAACATCCCCATGACACTCTCTTTATTCATTGGATGGAGATACCAGTGGCTTTTTTTGGCATTTTAGCTGTCGTTTTTGGACCACATAACTTGTGTGTGTTGTGGGAATGCTTCCCTTTGATAGCGATTCACAGTCGCATTCATGTTTCTGGGATTCTCAACTTGTCCATTTTGTGATCGTGCCATTCATTAAAGAATTCGAAAGATGTCTAGTGTCATGAAATTATGTTGTATCCCCTCTGCATAGATGAAGTGGGTTACTTGGTTGGTGTCTATGGATTCCGTTTTACTATATTCTTCTGATAAAATAATTAATGCGACTATTTGCAACAAGAAAACAGATTTATCCATCAACCCAAACTAATAAAACATTCCCAATATTAGTAACAAACAATATAGTTGATGTATTTTAGCAAGAAATAACATTCTATTTCTTCAAATGTATATGTGTTGACTCCATTTCCACTAACTTCAATTTTTATTCTTTACACACTTTATGGCCACCAATAATATGGCCAAAGTAGCATCACACAATTACAACATTGGTAATCATCAACAACCTACCATGGGACTGAATCCCATTTACTTGTAATGAATAGTAGTATATGTGCAGAAATCCAATGAGATTGAATCAATTAACAATTATCAGTATCTCAGAGGAGAAGAGGTGGCACAATGCCCACAGTAACTGAAAATCTGATTCATGCAGCAAAGTGATTAAACATCTTGTACAGCAATAAATAAAGCCTGACTCTTTTACAGCATTATAGCCTTCTGAATTCTGTTATACTATCATCTTATCTTCAAGCACATCACATTTACAAATTTATTGGAACTAATACATTCATTATAATAGTATATGGAGTAAAAAAAACTTTTCAAACAGAATTGTGAAATGTGCCAATTATAGTATTGACTAGGCAGCTTCACAGCATGTAGGGGCTGTAGCTGAATGCATTTTAAAGAGGAAGAGGCAATGTCAAGCTTTCAAGGAGCTTTATGCATTTTGTACAGTGGTGCTTTTACAACCAAAGTCTACTATGGGATGTGAGTAAGTGTAAACCAAAACACTAAATACTATCAAAGATTCTTAACTTGAGAATTTATTAGTAGGTGTTTATGTTTATCTGTTGCCTTAAGACAAACTATCCATTTTTTAGGGCAAGTTAAACTTCAGTCCACATTTTTATGAGCTTTAAACTTCAGAATTAATTGGATTGTTACAATTCAGAACAAGGGTTTATAAAATGAAGAGGGATAGTACGCAACATCACTTGATATATTCTTACATTCTGCGTTTGTAACATGAAAAAGGATTTATTTGAACCTATTGCCATCATGCCATGAGAAACTAGAGCATGTGGAATGGGATAAAAATGAAGTAAAGTGGACTCAAGGTTATTAAGATTTCCAGAAGTTATCAGTTGATCTACATCAAGTCTCTCCATTTTCCAATCACCTGAAGGTTACCACACCAAAGAAGTTGAATTGAATTTATTAGAGCAAAGGCTGGAGAGTGGGTGCTCACACACCGACATCTGCTCATCCCCACTTTGTTAGACGGTTATCAAGCAGGCAAACATGTCTTACAATAGCTGCTAGGGTTAAGCCTCCAGAACCGGAGAAATCAAGACTGGGATTGTTTACTTAAAAATGACAAGATAATAAGGAAGAGAATACCAAGCAAGAGATATATTCCGATGTGCGTTTTAGTTGGCAACACACTACAAAGTACAATCTATAGCTTCATCAGCCCGAATCAGAGTGTATACAAATTACACCACCAAGACAGGAATCACTACATTCAAATTGGTACAATCCTACATCCAATACTATATCTCACACTTGCTGCATTAGAGACAACAAATCACCAACGAATACAGCAAGATGCAAAGTAGTATGTAAACAAACTCATCGTGAAAACAGTAAAATTCAACACTCCCTAGTCCCAACCAATGCATATACTATAACATAAACATGAAGGACAACACAATAACCAAACTTGTGGAATTTTAAATTCAGTATGTGAGGCTAAAGCTCTGGACACATAGCAAAAATTAACAAGAATTGACATTTTTCATCTATAAAGAGTTAAATAATCAACCCCAAAACAATCATATCATATACAAATGTGAAAAGAGTGGCAACTTACATAAAGCTAGGATGATCTTGATTCCACCATCTGCAGTCGCCTCTCAATCAACAGCGCATTGAACTCCCCATCACTAACCTTCAACATATCCGACAACGGCATAGAAAATCCATGCTCCATCAAAAGCCTGTGGCGCGGCTTAATCTTCCTCTCCAAGCTAAACGAAAAATACTGCGGAAAACGCTTAATTTCCACCAAATCCCCATTCATTTCCTTCAAGAAATACTCCACCTTGGGCACGTAATTACTCTCCACACTAAATGTCAACAGCCCCGGCGACCTCAGCACCATATTCCTTACTTCATCATACGCAAACCCTAGCCCCACCAAAAAATCAATCTTGGGCTTCAAAGTAAACTCGACGCTAGAAACCAGCAACATCGTGGTCTGAGCGGTCAATTCATTTGATCCCGAAAACCCCAATTCAGTCAGGAATTGAAACGCCGGTCTCAATTGAGTATCCGGATCGGAAACAAGGAGCCTAGGGCAACGAATTATCGCCTTCCTGATATCGGGAAATGGAATTCGGACAACGTTGATTAGAAAATCGAAAATTGGGTATATATCCGCGTAAGGATCGGCGGTGAGAAGCTGCGGGTACATGTCGAGAATGCGGCCGGCAGAGGCGAGCTCGACGCCCATGGATGAGAGGCATTGGGTGACGGAGAGGAGAGTGGAAATAGGGGCAGAACGGAGATTAGGATTTTTGTGGAGGGCTTTTGTGGGATTTACTCTCAGGAATTGGAGGTATCGTACCTTCTGTCGGAACCTCAAGCCGGGGTCGGCGGCGACGGCGGTGGTGGGAAGCAGGGTTTTGAGGTTATTTTGGGTATTTTTAAGTTTTGGAAGGATGGCGATTTGCATTATCATTTTCAGCGAAAATGGCTTCTTCTTTTTTTAATTCGAACATTCAAATAAAAGATAGCTTACGGATTGGGCCTATAATATTACTAAACCAGTTGGAACAAAATGGGCCTTTAAATTGATATGTTACATTAATTTTTAATTGACAAAAAAGAGAGGCTGATTAGTAAAAATGATAGATGGGCTTAATTAAGTGGGCTATGGGCCTTATTTCATCTATAGTTCGTGAATTTAAATGAGGAGGATAATTCTCATTGCTTGTTTTGGAATTTGGAGTTGCTAACGAAATAAATTATTCCAACATTTTTATTTTACTTATCTCTATATGCTCACCATTTTTATCATCGCTCCACTTTGATTTATGCTACCTCAAAAGTTGGTTGCATATTTTTATTTTAGATATCTCATTCTGATGGACACATTTTCTAATATATGAATATCAATATCTCTATTTATTCTTTTTTCACTAAGTCCAAATAATAAAAAAGAAATTATATATACAATATGGACAAAAGGAATATCATAATTAAGCATAGGTGTGAGAAGAATAGGAGAAAGTTTAGATTTTAGCGAGTCGCGGGGCTCGAGAGTCGATAGAGGCATGGCTCAGAGTTGAAGACTACGCATTCATTTGACTTCACCTTTTTTATGGATTTCACTTTCCAAGGTGTTGAATGCTGCTCATTACTCATTACCTTTCACCCATTTCACTCAAGCTCTTTTCTTATTAAGAACTAGTAACCGTCTGGGACAGCAAATACAAATAACTACTCCCTCCATAGTTCATCTCAACTAAATTATTATCTCTCTAATTTTTCAACACAATTTCTTAATCTTCATGCGCAAAAATTATAGCTCAACTTAATTGAAATGGGAGAGTACTTTTATTTTATCTGATTTAAAATCAAGTACTCCCTCATCACCAAACATCTCATTTTGCTACTTTCTTCCTTCCATCAATAAAAATCTTATTTACTTTTTACCATTTTTAGTATTAGACCTCTATATTCAACCAACTTTACCTTAATCACATTTCATTATAAAATTAATATTCCTTATGTCTCACAATAAAAGTCACATTTCACTTTTACCATTAGGTTTCACATTCCACTAACTCAGTTCATTTACATTATATTAAAAAACCATCAATATAAAAAAGTGGACTTCATATTTCATTAACTTTTTCAATCCACTATTTTTTACATGTCTTAAAATCTGTGCTCACGTCAAATGTGACTCTTAGGTATACAATAGTAGAACTCACATTTCATTAGCCTTTTTCCCACTCACTTTCTATTATAAGTATTTTCTAAAATTTGTGTCATGTGAAATGTGGACTTATAATTGTTGATGGAGGGAGTATACAAAATAAAAAATTGCTAAAATTAAATAATTTTGGACAAATCTCAAAGAAATATAAGAAAGAAACTTTTTAAATAAAGATAAGAAATAGAATTCCACGCGTTTTCACTTTTCTTTCTTGTTTTTGTATTTTAGCCAAATTATTTATGTGGTGGACATGAGATGCATATTTTAGCCACATGTAGGTGTCACTGTCCAAATTAGCCCACACATACACGATCAAATCTATAATCAATCTCCTTTTTTTGTGTTTTTGCAGTTACTAAACAGTTAGTTTAAAAATTGCAATCGCCAAAGAAGCATACTTAATAGAAAACGCGAATGAAAAGTATACGCAATTCATACCAACGAGGCAATACATGGTAGCAATGTCAAATTAAATTTTGTTAGTATATGATTTTCACGTACATTATGCAAAGTGAAACAATTATTAAAGTAAATAAGGCCAAAGAGTGATCATATTGATACATTGGTATCTATCTGTAATGAGAACACGTTGTGGCTGGTCATGGTCTCGAATTTCGACCCATATGGCTACCAATTAATACCAAATTTTATTCAAATTTCGATAGTCACAACACGAATTTGATTGTACCCACCATCAACATCAACTCATATGATAAATATGTCTGATAAAGAGTTCTGGTTTGGGGTGTGTGTTTGACAATTATACGTACAAATGTAAAATAGTTCTTGGTTCATGAAATTCTTATCTTAATTGGAATTGCAATGAATTGATGTTTCTTTTGAATATAATTGACCACGAATTTATGAAATCGATAGTGTATATTTATACCAATTATTAGCGATGGATGTAAGCTTAGATTAATATAGTAAGGTGAATCCGAGTACAAATCGTACTTGGTCTGGTTAAAGATGGTCCAATTTCACTACAACAAAAAATACATTTAAGGACATTTTTAATTCTATTAGGTACACTAGTTTGTGTGTCTAATTATATCACCAAAGCTTTATTAAGTGTTCTTATTGTTAGTGTTCCAACTAGTCCGCAGGAGCGGCGCAGTTGGCAATGGAGGGGAAGATCTTGCTGCAATGAGCCTGAGTTTAAATCTTACTATCGTCGTGTATTTGCTTTCATCTCTCAGGTACAAATGTGAGGTCTTGGGAGATGAGCTTTTGGCAGCCAGTGGGTTAAGGCCTCCCTCTTAACGAGCTACTGTGTACCCTGATTGAACACCATCACATGATGTCGGGCCGGAATGTGGGGAGCCGCCAAGGCGACATAATCATCTCTTTAGCGGCAATTGTTAGTGTCCCAACTAATGTTAGGGGACACATCCAAAGCCTTTGTCCTAGCGGCAAAGAGTTTAGATATTATTGTATGAGGTGCCAAGTTGACATCAGTTGTTACTTATAGAAGTTTATTTTTAAAAAAAATCTAAAGTTAGGGGACAAAAATAGAAACGTTTTAAATGAGCAAAAGAATAAGATAATTTGTCTCAATTTAGAGACACTTTCTATTGTGTCCTAAATTATATTTTAAAAAACTCAAACTCTAATAATTGTAACTTAATATTTGTGTCCTAAATGATACTCCCTTCGTCCCACATTATTTGAGGCATTTCTTTTCGGCACGGGATTTAAGAAAGTTATGTTTATTGAGTTAAATAAAGTAGAGAAGGGAATAAAATAAGAGAAAGAAGAGAGATTAAAGTAAAAGAAATAATAAAATAGATCTGATTAGATGTTTTATTTTTAGCCAAAAAGAGAAATGTCTCAAGTAACTTGGGACAATCTAAAAAGGAATACGACTCAAGTAACTTGGGACGGAGGAAGTAAGTTTTTTTTTAGTGTTTATTTAATACTTATACTATAATGTTTTTAAGAATTCAACATTTGTTCAACCTTAAATAATGTTCAAAACTCATGTAGTCTAGTGTTTGGGAAATACAAGGAAAATTATATTATTCCTATTTAACAGAAGATTCTGTTTGACTAGGTGATCATTTTGTCCAAAGAATGGTATTCGTATATCCAAGACCAGGTATTTCACTAACTTTAATTAATTAATCATTTAGTTTTGGTGAACTTGTTAGATCTAGTTTTTTTTGGAAAATTTAACTCAGAGTAATAAAATCTCTAAATATGAAAGATTGTTATGTCTAAAAGGCAAAGTTGTTGAATAAAATTTCAGGAGAAAATGTTCAGACGTAACAAGCTGGGCTATAGGTGAAGTATTACCTCATTTTGTCCCCGAGTATAAATTAATTTCTAATGAAATACTTGAATTTGTTATGAAACACTGTGTATTTCTCTTGAAAAATCATCAAATAAAAAATACATCTTGTCTTTCTTTTGGACACTAGATTTAAGAAAATGATGTTAGAAGATTTAAGTGGAGAAAAAATAAAGTAAAATAGAGAATAGGGTAGGGAAATAAAGAAAGAATAAAGTAGAAAGAAAGAAAAAAATAAAAGGAAGTAAAGTGTCAGGTTAATGGAAATGACTGTGGAATGAAATATGAATTGTTTACGGTGGGATGGAGGAGCAATGTATTTCATGAGCAATGGATTTGAAACTTAGATCGCAAATCAATCTACAAAAGATGAATGAACAGGTTATCTTTACGAGTAGTACTACTAATTTTGGAGAAATATTCAGCATTGGTGAAACCAAATTCCATAGTCTTTATGTTGGAGTATTATATAAATTTGCATAACCCTATTATTCATTGATGCAAATCTTCCCATAAATTGTAGTGCTTGATGGTCTTTTCATTTCTGTAATTACATTAATTTCAATTGATAACCTGTTTTTTTGGCTAAACAGGGTGCCGACACTATAGCCAGGCAAAGTTGGGCCTATAATGTTAATGTAGTTTTAGGTCCAAGCCCAATAAAAGCTCAATTAATTGTACCTACACCACAGTAAAGAGCCTCCAAAATCAAAATAAGTATTGAATTCACTCATTATTTTATCATTTTCAAAATAGGTCGTTCAAATAAAATTCAACAATTAAAAATAAACAAGAGAGGTGTAACAAGAAACAAGCCATTTCATTAAAATTTAATTACATATTGATCTTCAAAACAGGACAAAAATAGTAATATAAGCCTTGAATAGGAAGCGGGTGGTAATATATCCACCTCAGCCATCTTCTGCCTCTCAAGCGACAGTAAAATAGTTCCCATCAAGTTAGCAAAATTTTAAAAAATAAAAATAAAATTCCCAAAACAATAGCCTCAAGTCAAGAGCAAGAAAGAGAATCCCACCCCCACACATTCGTGATTCCCATTTCAACCCCAAAAAGACAAGGACCATTTAAAATTAGCCCCTTCTATTTCTTTTTTCTACTCACGCTACTACCTTATCTTATAATAACACTAGCAACCTAACTTAGGTGTGACCATATATTATAAATATAAAATTCATAGATAATTCAATTCAACGGAACTGAGCCCCGGAGTAGGTCTGGCCGAAGGACCACCCGGCAGGAGCCGCGTTGTTAGAGATGAGGGTGCGGCCGTCGCTGGTGGTGACCTTGAAGGAGAGGCTCTGGCCGTTGAGGTTGCTGTTGCTCTGCCAGTTCTGGCCCCAGTTCCTCGACATCGCCTGCCACCCGGTCCTCGACCCCTTGACCGACACCGAGTGCACGTCCCCGGCACCGCCGACGTTGGTGATGAGCACTAGGTTGAAGAAGGAGTGCCCATTGATGGTGAACCTAATTCCACCCCTTCTACGGCATGCTACCCTGCAACATTTAACACCATGTACAAAATTGTAAATAAAACTATTGTTTCAATTTCAATCTCAATTTCAAATAAAATAATTATACTAGTCCTAGTACTTTGTCACATGGGCAGTTGAGTAAATTTAGTATTTCCATACATCTGAGGGGCCTACATGTAAAAACTTAATTGGTTCCTAACAAACTCCACAATTTCTGTTAAAATTATTGGAAACTCGAGTAATATTCCAGTGTTTCACATCAAGCCATTAACGTGACCAAAAAAGCAAGACGCAATTAAAGGAGAAATCAATTAATTATAAAATAAAAATAAAAAGGAAAAAAATGTTACCGGCGGTAAGCGACGGGGACAATGCCGGCGCGGTACTGAGCAATGTGTTGGAAGACGGGCTGAGAGAGGTCGAAGTGGTGGAGGGGAGGGTTGCACCAGCCGCCGGCATTGTTGGGTAGGGCGTTGTTAGGGGGGCAGAAATTGGTGGCCGTGACCAGAATGGAACCTGGCAAGCAGGAGCGCCTGTCGCCGGCGCACCGGATCTCGTAGCAGGAACCGCAGCTCAGGCCGTTGTTGAAGAGAGCAGTACTCAGCGCTGCAGTGTTTGTACCGTAGCCCTGGCTGTACAGATTCCCGTACCCACAGGCGCCGCCTGTTCCCACAAATTCGGGCTCAGCTCACAAAAATTCAAATTAAAATGAAATTAATGTATGAAAAACATACCCATTGTTCCAGAAGCGTCGCTTCCTCCGTAGAAGGTTGCATGGGCGTTAGCCCAGCCACCGCCGTAGGCATTGGCAGCCGACGCCATTGCCAGAAATCCGGCAATGAAGAACCCGAGCAGAGGCATTGATTGATTTCTGGAGAGAGAGGTGGAAGTTGAAGTTGAAGTTGAAGTTGAGGAAAATGGGAGGGGAGAGTGGCGATATAAATAGGGGTAAAGTGCTTCTAAACTGCAACTGCTGTGGGGACCATATACTGTTGGGGGCTTAAACCACCCAACTCCTACCCCAAAATCGTCTTTTCACTCCCCCTCCCACTCCAAATTTCTTTTCTGCCCCTTTAATCACCAATATATAAGTTCTGTGTAAAGTAACATGAAAATACATAAGTTCAGCTCCCGCCACCATTACCCATTTCCTTCTTTTGCTCCATATAACGGATCCAGAATTCGAAAATTGAAGGGACATAATTATATATTTTTCAATTCTATATAATATTCAAGTATCGATTGCGCGTGACAATTATAACTGAAATAAATTATATAAATGAAATAAATACTAAAACATACACTGAGAAATAGGACAAGAATTACGAAATTCCAAGTGGGAATCCACCGATTTCCTTTCCTCTTGATTTAATTTCGCTTACTAGGATTAAAATCTATCAATTCGTAGCATGTGCATAGCAAAAAGACAATATGCCTCAAGCTGCATTTTCTATCTTGTCTTTTCTCTCCTTTGGTTTGATAAATTTCTTTTTGTTTTGAAAAAATTGATTTCTGGACTTTCCTAAAATGTGAATTCAATTTACTATTATTTACAAATTAATTACTTGGAAATACTAAAAATTGGTATAGGTTTAATTTACTTTTGGTTTTCGTAGCGGTGCAGAATTTTCTTCTCTTCATATGTATACTTAGAGCACTCCCAATGGAGGTGGCGAATTCTCGGCGATAAATCGCCGATTATCGCCGAATTATCGCCGGCCATTGTGGCGAAGTCGGCGATAATTCGGCGATAATGTTACCGTTGCTTCGCCGAGTGGCGATTTATCGCCGGATTATCGCCGAGCGATCGCCGGCCACTGTGGGCGACGCTCGGCGATAATCGGCGATTTTTAAAATTTTTTTTTTTTTTTTTGGCCGAACGGCTATTTTATCCCACCCCTATAAATATTTCATCCTCTTCCTCCATTCATCACCCACAAACTTCATTCACACAAATTTTCAATCTTTTTTCTCTCCATCTTTATTAAATGAGTTCTGATTCATCGTCTCGTGCTCAGTCCGACGAGGAAATATCACATTCTTCTTCCGAAGAAGAGGTACCTCCCGCTCCCACCGGATGGGATGTAGCGGGTTTCGCCAACAACCCAATCAACAACTATATCTCCCGCTGCATACAAAGCGAGATCGCTCGAATGCAGCAGCCACCCCCCCAACGGCCAATCCGCCGGCGGCGCCGATACATCCCTCGCAACCACACTGGTGCGCACGATCGGCTGTTCGCCGATTATTTCGCGGAGGAACCACGTTATCCGGCAGATGTATTTCGTCGCCGGTTCAGAATGCGCCGCTCCCTCTTCCTGCGCATTGTTAATGCGTTGTCCGCGCGTTACCCCGAGTTCCGGCTCCAGCGAGACGCAGCAGGGAAGCCCGGACTATCGCCCCTACAGAAATGCACTGTTGCCATCCGGCAGTTGGCATATGGAGGGTCCGCCGACATGTTCGATGAGTATCTGCAATGCGGCGAGACGACTGGCAACGAGTGCCTGAAGAATTTCTGTCAGGGCGTGCGAGAGATATTTGGGGAGCACTACCTTCGCTCGCCGGACGCAGCTGACTGCCAGTTCCTACTGGATTGGCACTGGAGGACCCACGGCTTTCCGGGGATGCTCGGCAGCATCGACTGTATGCACTGGCAGTGGAAGAACTGCCCAACCGCGTGGCGAGGCCAGTTTACTACCGGCTACAAAGGTACGCATCCCACCATCATTCTTGAAGCCGTTGCCGACCAACGGCTTTGGATTTGGCATGCTTATTTTGGTATAGCCGGGTCGAACAACGACCTAAATGTTCTCAATTCCTCGCCCCTTTTCAACGAGCGGATCAACGGATTAGGCCCCTCCATCGAATTCACGGCCAATGGCAATGTGCATAACATGGGGTACTACCTGGCTGACGGCATCTATCCGCAATGGCCCGTGTTTCTGAAGACGATCAGATGCCCACTCGGAGATAGAAGAAGGTATTTTGCCCGAGCGCAAGAGTCTGCGCGCAAGGATGTGGAGAGGGCATTTGGGGTGCTCCAATCGCGATTTGCACTGGTAAAGGGTCCGACGCGCTTTTTCTACCAGGGGGATATTGCCGATATCATGTATGCGTGCATCATCATGCATAACATGATCATCGAAGATGAACACGAAGGCGTCCTCGACGTCACCAACGACCCAAGTGTTGCATCATCGAGTCACGGTGTCTCAACCGAGTCCGCCCGCCAGGGTGTACCGCACAACGAACATGAACGGTTCCAGGCGTTCATGGACATACACCAGAAGGAGGCCCATCAAGCACTACAACACGATATCATCGAAGAATTGTGGGCAAATAGAAACCGCGCCCACCGCCCTTGAATTTTTTTTTCTTTGAATTTTTTTTTTGATTTTTTATTTCCATTCGTGTACTTTTTTTTTTTTTAATTTTCTTCGTTGTAATGTGTACCCGTGTTTAATACAACGAACTTTATTACTATTTATTTGATTTATCTTTATAAATTAAATAAGCTAGCTTTATTATATATAAAAATAAAACAATTAAATTAGTGATGATGTAAAAATGAAATGTTGAGTTAGGGAGAAATAAGGGAGAAATAAGGGAGAAACCATTGTAGGGGTTGGCTAAAAACTGGGGATAAAATGTGATGCTGATGTGGCGCTGATGTGGCAGGAGTTAGGGAGAAATAAGGGAGAAATAAGGGAACTCCATTGGGAGTGCTATCTAGTTATCCTCCCTTGTCCTCCTTATTTAATATAGGAGTAGTAATTTGATAGCAATATTTTTCAGCCTCTTTTTTAGACTAGAAATTTGCATTGCGTTTGCACATAGATTTGGCTTACAGTCAAATATTTTTAGTCAGATGCTTTTAATTTGATATCTTATGCTGCTTTGTAGTACTACAAAATAAGAAAAATAGTGGCAGTGTGAAATGTCACCTAGATTGTTTCTTTCAAAATTTTGGAAATTTGATACACCTTGTCCCTTTGAAATTTCGAAAGTTGGTTAACTGCTTGCCATGATTAGTGGCATGACAAAGGGATATTAATTTTTCTTTGTGTATATAGGAAATGCTATGTATATTGTATTACTAATTAACTAGTAGGGTAAGAGCATAGAAAGGTTAATAGTGCAGTTTTTTTTAATTGATAACGGTTAACCATAACAAAAACTTTGCAATATAAGTATTATATTTAAATTTATCATAGCAAAGATAAAAATGATGAAAAATTGTAGTATGTCCAAACTCGATTGTTAAGTGTATAACTATAATTAGAAGAAGTACGTAATTACGTATAATAGGGAAGATTAAGATGGACTTGAGTTTTTTTATTCGTCTTCAATCGTACTGTTTGATCGTTAATGTGGACCGTAAAACCGTTTTAAGAGAGCTATATGGGAGAAGCTATACAAATTAAAATAAGAGCCCTCATTTCAAGTTAAGTTAAATACTCTTAATTACAAATGCATGAGAATATACATTTAGTGCCATAGGGCATTAGGGCTCAAAGCCTCAAAGTCATCCTAGTGAAAGGGGTCCAAGCAAATGCTATTAAGCTAATCTCCAATTTATAGTAGTATAGATTATTACGCCGATATTCACAACTCGATTCGTTTATATTTTATTTTTTTGGTCCCTCCCCAAATTATTGGTTTATTTTAATTCGGGTGTATTAAACTACATTAATCTGTGCATTGTTATTACTTATTATATATAGCTTAAATTAGTAATCTTTCCATCTACCTATAATAGGAATTAAGCAAATCATTTTCTCCTTATTTGGTGGCATATTTATTATCTTTTTATTCTTTTTTTCTCAATTCTCCTACATTCTTACTTTTTTTCCGCATAAATTACCTCTCGTATCACACAACCTTGAATAAACTTACACTCATCACAGATATAATTTAGTTAATTAATTCGATTAATAATGCGTTGGTCACTAAGTAAATTACACAAATAACACCAGCCCATATGTTAGAACTTAGAACAATCTGAAATGACAACTCTATAATTTTAGATTACCTTTTAATTTTATTTATTTTTTAATTCAACATTCACTTATATTCATGTTTTACCAAATGACTAAAAAACATACACAATATCATTCACTGTCGTTGCGAGTCCTCACAAGTTGGATTTTCCCTCTTTTATAATTTTATTGCCTCAATTTTGATTTGGTCATAATTTTAAAACGTGGGAAATAACTACAACAACATCAACCTTCATAACTTTTTCATCCAATTTAAAAGTTCATTGAAGATACAAGAATTCGACAAAAATTCATGATTTTGAGGCTAATGCTAGGGTATAAACAGAAAAAACATGTTTTTTGCTGTTTGGAGAATAATTGAACAAACAAATTGTTCTTCAATATTGCAGACCAATTAGCATACCTTAGATTATAAAATATCGTTCAGTTGGTACCTTGTAGAAGTAATATTAAAAATTCTAAACTTAAATCGATGCGAACAATCTATCGTGAATAGTTACTAGTCGTGAATAGTTACTAGTGTGAATATGAAATTACTCATATAATGAATTTTTGAATAGCTGATGATAAAGGTTGAATGCCCCTACTGGAATATTTCAAATGGCTGGAGGGAAAATGTGGGTAGATTATTATGAGTAGGCGCATCATAAGTCATAACTAGTGAAGCAATAAGTGTCATTAAATACCAACTGAAAACTTTTATAGATTTTTCAATATCATAATAGTGCCTAAAAAATAATTGTAGTACATATTAAATATCGTAGCAAATATTAAAAGTATATATTAAGTGGCGAGAGTCTGGTTAATTAATTTTAAATTCAAATACTCCATATGATATAGCTAAGCAAGATATGGTCGACAGTTTAGATATTATAATAGAAAATGGCTTCTCAGACTTGATTTAGGGAAGATTGCCAAATCTGCATGGAAAATGAGATGTGATTAATGACATGCATGCTTAAATTAATAGGAGTATAATGCGTCCGTGATTCTCGCTATGTTAATACATTGTGTTTTTATAGTGAGTGTTGTGTTGTGTAGTGAGAGCACATCAATTCTCGTTTAGTGAGTGTTGTGTAGTGAGAGCACATCAATTTTTTTTTATTGTAGCAAGAAGTTGGGATATACTCCCTCCGTCCCGCTTTAGCAGTCCCATTGACTTTTCTGCCATATTTTTGTAAAAATGATAAAAAATAGTTAAAGAGGAGAAATGGTAAATTAAGAGAGAGAATAATATAGAAAAGAGTCTTATCTACATTATTGTCTCTCTTACTTTACCATTTCTCTACTTTAACTATTTTTTATCATTTTTACAAAAAGAGAGCAGAAAAGTCAATGGGATTGCTAAAGCGGGACGAAGGGAGTAAAATTTTGGTACTGATTAGAAAGTAGTAGTATTATTATAACAACAATATGTAAAATGTTGTTAAATTATATATTGGGTGATATATTTAGAGATTAACCCTAGTTATAAGTAAGGTTAACATCTTTTTCCGATGGATTAATTCTCCGATGGCTTTGTTATTATTGTATTTTTTTTTTACTCTAGTCTAATCGTCTTAATAACATACCTCTAAATTTATCCAAGTGGGCTAAGTAATTATATGCATGTGTTTCTGTTATTATTATGTAAACTTCAATGTACAAATTGTTTAATTAGACAAGTTGAAGAGATGAAGTCAGCTCTCTGTCCTTGCAAAATGTACATGAAATCCAAAATTAACCTGCCAAACGCTAATTCAGCATGAAAGAAAGTTGACTAATAGTAGTATATGGTGAAGACTATTTTATTATGCTGCAATTTGTGCAAATGGGAAGCTATGGATCAACAAGTGGACTATATAGGTCAAATATTTGGATTATTACATGTATAATGATATGTTGTCGTCATAAAATAAAACAAAACACAAAAAGTGTAACTATAATTTCTGCTGCTAAATTTTATCTTGGCAGTGAAAAATTGAGTGCATCAAAATTATTTATGAACAATAGAATTCCGTACTAGTATAATTTTGTCGCATTTCTATAATTTTTTTAATAAGCAATGGCTTATTATGAACATCAGATTGACACACATACATAAACATAAAGTTGACACGCGTTTCGGAAAATTGGTAAAATCTGGAAGTAATATATTTAATGTGTGATAGTTGTACATATTTTGTCTTTTTTCAATTTCATGTATTTTCCAAGATTAGTAAAGCGAAATGTGGTTGAATTCAACCGGCGCCGAAGCCGGATTTAATTTCCTTTTCTTTTCTTCTCCTCGTTCATGTCGCCCAAATTAATCCAATCCTTCTTCGCTCTCATTATTTATTTGTTGTTTAATTAGTAGTGGGATTACTTATTAAAGATTGAATTTTTTCTTTTAATCCAAAATAGTTGCAAATACTCTATATTTTAGAATTCGGTGGATGAACGATTATAGAATTGCAGACTTTTAGATAGTGTATACACCAAATTATCATTAAAAATGAAAAAGAAAATGTCATTGATAAACAGAGGCAAGGGTAATTTAGAGAAATAAAAAATTCTGACAAACGCGGGAGTATGAAAGCGACTAGGAAAAGGCTTTAACGGCGGAGATGGAGCAGCTGCACATGCACGAATTTGCCTGCACATGCATTCCCAGCTTCTACTTCCGTGAACAAAATTGTTTTTGCTCCTTTTTTATTTTCCTCAAATTTCCCCTTTCCGCTTTCATTTAAGAGGTTTATTATATAACTAATTAAACAACCACCAATTCAAATATATTGTACTCCAATTAAAATTAACTAATAGTATTTCAATAATTAAAATTTTATGGAGTATATAATTTCAACACATAATTTACAACACTAGATTATAGTCTATTTAAGATATTAGTATATTATATCCTATAAAATAGTAGTTCTATATGATATGGTAAAAAAATAGTAATTGATATCTTCTTTTTGGGAATTATAAGTACATCTAATACAATTTTGAATATAAAGATACAAATACAACTGAATATGCACGGCTATCAAATGCCAAAATATTCCAAAAACGTCACCGAATACTATAGTATATTCCATTTCATTATTAAAAAGGAACAATCGAATAAACAACTTGGCTATATGATATGTACATCAGTACATATAAATACGGGATTAAGTTATTCTACAAGCAAACGATTCTTAAACTATTAAATTAAGAATCATTTACAACTTTTTGGATCATAAAGAGTTCTGGTAAATTTATAATCTTATTGATAAATTCATGAATCATGGTTCAAATTCCAAACGTCACAAGTTTTTTTGTTTGTTGAATTTATACAATTTCCCACCAAATTTATATATGTTGAATAACAAATTAATTCGTTTCACGGTTTTATTATTTTATACAACAAAGTGACGAATTTATTGTAAATTTTATTGCAAATAATTCAGAAACTATAAAATTTTTCTATACTAGGAGTACCTGTTTTGCATTGGCCTTTGGCCCCATCTGTTTTGAATTTCACGAGAACGAAGATCTGCAATGCCTTGTCTCTTTAAAATTTACCCTTTGTGATTTTAACATTATAATTGATTGGACAAAAATTCAGAGCCGGACACTTGTAGCCTTTAGGGTATACTATATTTATTAGACACTCTAAAAAAGTACAATAATTATCATAGTCCTAATAAATTTATTTTTGTTAGATACCAAAATTTTCGATGATTTGCCAACCTGTTATTGGTCCAGGTCCTAGATCATGGAGTATATTAAGAAGTGTAGTTTTTGTTTGAATTTATTGGAATTCATCAAGAAAAAGTGATTATAAACACATCAATCTAAGAAATGATCAGTAAGCATATCCTCATTCGTTATATGATACCGATGGAAAGACTAAAGATATGGTATATGGTCGATGGTATCATTGTTTAGGCGTTTACATGAAAATGTCTTTCCGTTTAAATAATTACTACTATCATTTATCACTCCGTCCCCGATTAGGAGTCACATTTTGACCGGATACGAGTTTTAAGAAATGTAAAGAAAAGTTGTTGAAAAAGTTAGTGGAATGTGGGACCTATTTTTTATATTGGTTTTATAATAAAATGTGAGTGAATTGAGTTAGTGGAATGTGAGACCTATTTACTATTTATGGTAAAAATGGAGTGTGGCTCTTAATTGGGGACGGACCGAAATGGAAAAGTGTGACTCTTAATCGGGGACGAAGGGAGTAATACATAAAATTTTAATTTTTTTCATTTAAGTCAGGTTAGGAAATTGCACATTATAAAAAATTTGTGATTTTAATACCCCATCCAAAATTCATAAGAAATAGTACTATCAAAACACCCCAAATTTATAAAAGTTAAGGTAATATCCCTTTTAATGATGAAAATGAAATCATGTAGATTTGTTAAATGTCAACAACCTTATCTTCTGTTAAATTTCCTAAACGACCCTATTTGCCACCAAAATTCTCGTTTTGACTACTTTAATTTTAAAAGCAACTCTTGGTGTAACAAAATTGAAAATTGTGGATGTTTGAGAGCATCCACAATGGTTGGATGAGTGTCTGCACTAATGATCGCCACATTAGCATTTCTTAGTATGACATTTCCTTCTATAGGAGTTCTGCCCTAGTGTCCATCCTATCAATTAAAACTCATTTTGCATTTAATTTTTAATATTATTTTTTAATTTTATTTTCAATTACTAAAACACCAAAATACTATTCCCTCCGTCCCAACTAAGTTGAGTTTGTATTCCTCTTTGGGATGTCTCAACTAAATTGAGTCATTCCATTTTTTAACAAAAAATAAAACATCCACTGACTCTTACTTTATTCAACTACTTGTTTTACTTTCTCTTTATTTTTCCTACTTTATACCTTTCTCCTACTTTCCAACACAAAATCTTAATCTCCGTGCCCAAAAGTTATGTCTCAACTTAGTTGAGACTGGGGTATATTATATTAAATACTACAAATTTTAAAAAGACACTATATTACTTTAAAAAAAACTACATTACTAAATTTTAAAAAACCTACACTAGTCATCTAAATCTAACTTCTTGCTCAAATTCTCGATCATCTTCTCAAGCCTCGGGCGGGCGACCGGATCGGTGGTATTTTCTAGAACGGAACTAACTCAGTCTCTGAAATGATAGTGGACCCTACAGATCCAGGTGTCTCAATCCGGTAGTCTTTGTGGCCGGGCCAACGTACGCCGCTACCGCCACCGCCAAACATCGGCATATCGTTGTCGGCACTATTCGGGTTTGGGAAATTGCTAGGATTCATATTTGATAGAGAAATGAGAAGAGAGTAGAGGAATGCAAGTGTGTGTGTAATATAGTGAAATGATGGTGGGAGTATATATATAAGTTTGAAAAAAGAATAAAAAATAAATAAAAAAACGCGTCGAGATTTTCCTCGTCCGCACTTGTCCGTGATTCTGCAATGAGCGGACGTGCTCGTGGACGAGGCATCGACCACAACCGAATTTTCGGTCGACTCACTCGTCCGGACGATTGTCCGACGAGCTGCAATGGTCGGACGATCGTCGAACGAGGACAATCTTGGGAGATCGTTTGGACGATCATCCACCATTGTAGATCTTATTCTCTACTTGTGATCACAAATTCACAATTGTTTATAACGGAATAACGAAATTATTAGCAACATTGACTTAAAAAGAATGACTATTTTAGGGAAAATCGCAAAATTAGATTTGGTTGTTCACTTGATTTGATTGGCCTACAAGCAGTCTATTACTCTATTTCATACATGCATTTGCAACTAACTACCGAAATATACAACACTACTACTTTAAAGTAGTATTACTATTATTATTTTTATTTAGGGAGAGTGGGAACTGGAGTAGATTTATTGACCTCACTCATTAATCTAAGGAGGTTTTTCATATTGATATAATGACACTACTAATTATTTATAATAATAAAATTCGAGTAATATTTTTGCTCTTATTTTTTTTACTACTCCCTCTGTTCCATAATAATGGATACGTTTCTTTTCGGCACGAAGATTAAGATAAATTATGTTAGATGAGTTAAGTAAAGTGGGAAATGAAAAAGGTAGAGAAATGGTGAAAGAAAAAAGTAAGAGAAAATAAAGTAGGTGCAGGAAAATATGTTGACTTTTATTAAAAAGGGAAATAATTCTATTACTATGAAACATACCAAAATGATAAAATGAGTCCATTACTATAGAATGGAAGAAATACTAGTGAGGAAAGTGGGAACTGGAGTTGATTAATTGACCTCACTCCTTAATCTAAGGTGGTTTTTCATATTGATATAACTGTGTTCATAATAAAATTCGTAGTGGTTTTACAGGTCATTACGGTTTTAAAATATTCAATCACGTGCACAAGTGCATTAATTTCTAATTCTACGAGAGAGGTAAATCATACTAAGGGCCTTTCAGTAACTTTCCACTGACATGCCATCCTTTAAAGTTTCAACTCTATTGCAGTTTTATTAAATTATGTTCACAAATTCAAAGTAAAATAAATAAATTTTCATAATTTAAAATTCTATTATAGAACCAAGGCCTAAATTAGAGTAGTAAAATTTAATTTTCTGGATTACAAACTGCATATCCAAACCAAAATCTCGTAATCACCTATGAGGGCGTTTAGTTTGCAAGATTGTATCACAGATTAAATATATAGTGTGTTTGGTTTATGAGATTTAATTTCACAATTCAATCTTAGATGGATAATCATGGAATAATTAGTCATAACTAATATCTCATGACTAAAATAATCTCACAACTCAATCCTAGATTGTATTTTGGTATTATTTTATCTAGGAAACCGAACATCACCTATGTATATTTCAGACCCAAGAGTCACCATGAGTATCTAGTGTGTCTATTTGTGTGCTAATGCGGCACGTTCTAAATTTAAAATTTGACCTATAAGGAAAAAAAGAAGGAACGAATACAATTAAATACTAAAAATAAAAAAGAAAAAACGGTCGTGGTCGCCTATATTGACGAATCTAATTAAGTTTCAAATATATTTGATCAAAACATGATTATTTAGTTTTAGCGCCTTCAGTTCAGCTCATTTAGTAGCAAATTCAAGCATTTAGTATAATTTACACAACTTTACCATGTTAAGCGAATACGTGAGCACACATACTATTCATTGGCTACAATTTCTTTTTTAGTTAGTTTGCAAAAAAAAATTACTCCACTTACTTTCATTTTAGTACTTGTCCATAGGGTTTGCAAAACAAATGTGCATTTCTGAAATAGTAGATGAATATATTCTATAAGCAGGCCAACCGTTTAATTATCACACGGTGTTTGTATTATCCCAAATTTTAAGAAAGAATTGCCAGAAAGGATACGAAATTTGTTGTTTTTTGTATTAGATGGGGGCAAAATATAATAGGCAGTCACATCTTAATATGTGGAGTATGTAAATATGTAATCTAGTATGTTTATTACTTTGATTACGTTATTGCAAAACAGCGAATCATCCTAGTTGGATCACACTGATTACAAGTTGACAAATTACTAAATTCCGGTATAGAAAACTATAGCAGCACATCCAATCAGAAAGCAATAATTATAATTTGCAGTTAAACATCACATAATTATCACATATATTGATTTAATGTGACAACTATAACAAACATCAATGGTTATTTTGAAAATTATCATATAGTACTATATTCGAATTACGTAACCCATCAATGACAGGTAATTAGCGATAATTATATGTGGAGGAGATTTTATGATAGTACTACATTTTTTTCTTATATCAGAATCGTAATATGAATAGTGTTATTGTTAGTTTATGATTTTATGCTAATAATATTTGTTTTGTCATATAGTAGTAGTGGGGTAACTATTTAAGTTGCTAACTCTGCTTGCTCATCAATGCAGTGCATTAAAAATGTAAATACGGTGACATCAAAATATCAACACATAATATCAACATATTATATTGAAGTTCAACAAAATTATACATGTTGATATTTTAATGTTATCGTGTTGACATTTTTAATACACTGCATTGATGAGTTAGCAAGTTAGCAACTTTAGAAAGCTAGCAATTAATCACACCCCTACCCCTAGTAGTAGTACTTATTTTTTTATATATATACCCTAAAATTTGTTATTTACATCATTAATTTTTTAAATAAATAAAAATCAAACAGATATCAATTCATTCATTTTCATTATACTTTAAAAAATGAATAAATAATAAAGAATAGATAGAACTTTTATATATTTTATATAAGTATTTAGCCAGCATAATTTAGATCAGGTTTTACATTCAATAATTGAGTGAACAGAGAAGATTCTCGAATCAATTCCTTAAATAATTAATAGCAACGGATAGCGGAGAACTTAAAAAATGCATTGATTTTTGGTGAAATGAAATAATAATATGACAAGAGTTATGCTTTACAGTTTTCGTGGTTTTCATTAAGAAAAAATTCGTAATTTTAAAATATATGACTCAAATAATTTAATATCGATTAGCCATATAATAAAAACATTATTACATGAATAAACATTCAACTATATAAAAAATGAAAAAAAAACAATAAATATATGCAACGGCGGCGTTTACAACGTAGACACGTAGACGGAAGTGCCGTCTAATGCTCCGCGATCAGTGGAACCTTTTTGCTAAAAAGTGGAGAAAATGCTGTGTTTTTACTTCTTTTTTCTTCTTTTGTTTTTCATTTTCTTTCATTCCCACATTTAAAATATAAAAAGATTTGGTGGCTTTAATATTTTTTTGACTTGGTGGCTTTAATATTTAACTACCTGATCTGATCAACCTAACTACCACATTTGCCGTTGGATTTATAGTAAATTTATTTTAAAAGTCTAACTACCTCATTTCCACCTATGCACATTAATTCTAAATAAGAATTAGGTGGTATTTTCATTCATCTTGATGATTGTGAAGTACATTATGTCCTGTCATTGTTAAAATTTATTTCATACTCCTCTCCGACTCCAAGGTTTGATTACTAGTGGGTAGAGGAAAATGTAGTGTTCTCTTTCAAAAATTATGGTTGTTCCATTGTCATTAATTTTTTTTCTTCAAATGTAGTAAAGGTTCTAACTGTCAAATGAGACACAAGAAGACATATGCTTACTTTGAGAAGAGAGCATCGATTTCAATATTTAATATTAATACACTAAGAACTTGTTTTTTCTTTTTTCGATGTTCCAAATATGTAGACTTCATAAAAGATAATGTGATTAAAAGTTCATTCACTAATATATCCTTATTTGATTAATTGATAGCATTAGTTGATCATAAAAGATAAATACAACTATACAAGTAAATTAAGAAGTTTAATTGTATATAGTAATATTTTCAACTTAATCCTTGTGAAGATATCAATCAATCTGTACATAATTGGGATGAAGTGAGTACTTTTGTTTATTTATCCAAATAAAGGTAAAGAAGAACTATTTCAGTTCCCAACTTAGCAAACATGACTTTTTTATGAGGAGGCAAAGAATAAAGTGAATGTGACTATTCAAATAATTAATTGTCAACTAATTAAGGAAGATTTACTATGCACAAAATTCATCACAAACTAATTATGTCCAATTACCGACAATGGAAGATGGCTTCCTGCAGGCATCTTTACATTATTACCGGATCATCAGTTGATCTTTCCTTAATTTTTGAGTTAAATATGTAAAGTGCCCACCCAATAAACTAAAGGCAAATCGTAACTAGATTTGGTGAACATAATTAATTATTGGAGTAAACCTTCCGAGTTCAAATCAAGATTCTGGAGTGTTTTTCTATGATTAGGTTCCCTCTAAAAAAAAAGTACTAATCATCAATAGTTTTCATGTCCAAGCAAACAATAGTACTATATGATATTTTCCTTCATACATTTGAAACCCGATTCGAATCGAAATGGTAGTAAAATTTCACGGATGAACCGAGTAGTTTGATCTTTCTGTCCCCTATCGTGTTTTTAAAATCCACACCAAATTGAAATGGCCGAATAATTTGTAGATGGAGAAAGTAACAAAGGAGAGACAAACCTAATCCGAATCGAAACGCTATAAAACCCGATCCAAATCGAAACGTTTAATTTCTAATGAGACAGGGGGAGAATGTTACTCCATCCGTCCTAAAAAAAACAGACTAGTTTTACTGGTTTGGGCCGTCCCCCAAAATTAGACCAAGTCCAAATATGAAACGTTTTAAACAATAATAATCTTAACACATCATTTAAAATGTAGACCTCACATCCACTAACACTTCTTTCACTATCTTTCTCTTACCTTACTAATTATATATTAAACACGTGTCATTTACAAGTTTGTCTATTTTTTGAGTACAAAGATAGTATGAAACTAGGAATCCATAGCTTAATAGTATCCATAAAGAATGAAAATATAGTTTAATAGTATCCAGAAGAATTAAAATACGTGTCATTTATAAGTTTGTTGATTTTTAAATTTGCCGAGTGAGAGAGTATGAAACAATGAATCCATAGCTCAATAGTATCCAGAAGAACACAATTTAATTAGTGTGTATATCTATTAATACTAAAAAATTTGGTTTATATGTCTTATTAAGTTTTATACATTGATAAAATGGAAGAGGAAACATATTGTAGAACACCCGTGTAACCATTAAACTTATCTCAAAAAATACCCCAAATATCTTGGATTTTTATGAAAAAGAGGGAGAGTATCAAAGTTACTTGTAATAAGTTACATTACATATTCGTATACCTCAACATTAAGTTACATTACATGTTCGTATACCTCAACACTTTATCGATTCATCCGAGTAACTTGTTGAGGCAAAAATTAGGAAATAAACCTCTTTCCCTAAAAGAGCAAACAAGAGAGAGTAGTGAAAATAATGTAGTTAAAAGAAAAAGGGTGATCATCAACTATCCACATTTTATCCACATTTTTTTGTTTTTTTTTGGTCATGAAGACTTAAAAGGTTAATTAAATAAACAGTAATTTTTTAATTCCACTCTTATAGTTAAACTAGTATAACCCAC
The DNA here is from genome assembly GCF_029641045.1 of Salvia hispanica. Lineage (NCBI taxonomy): Eukaryota > Viridiplantae > Streptophyta > Magnoliopsida > Lamiales > Lamiaceae > Salvia > Salvia hispanica. Next base: position 24,427,290 of record NC_142697.1, read on the forward strand.
GTGCGATGCACGATCCATTTTATTTTTTTCATATTGAATATAAGCATATATATATATATATATATATATAATCAATTGAGATTATTTAGGCTAATTGAGAAATGAGATGCAATATCAGCCACTCATTTTTATTAAATGAATGGTCCAGATTTTGCCACACAATAAATATTTTTAGATTAATTTAATATGAAAGGGCAGAATAGTAATTTTATGTTTTAATTAGGGATGAAGAAGATGGCCACCCAGAGAGTCGATGCGGTGATCCAATCATCATTCTTCTCTCTCAACCAGACAATCCTTCGAAATTCTTCGTCATTTCGCTGATTTCTCATCGGAAGCTTTGTTTCTTAGATATTCCGGATAGGTGGAGAGAGCTTTCACGAGCGCGCTTCGATCCTTCACCGTTGAAGCTGAAGGAATCGGCGTTTTCGACGCCGTCGAGGAAATGGCGGTATTCGAGAAGTTGAATCAGCAACTGAATTGAATCAATTGATGATCTGAATGTTCAATTCGCGTTAATTGAAAACCTAATTCGGTGAAATTTGGGGAAAACGCAGGGAATGGGGGTTCGAGAATATGGAATTCAGAGATTCGTGAACGAGGATAAGGCAAGATCGGAAATACGCGATTCAGGCGAGAAACGCCTACGCGACCGGCGTCCACATGTCGGAGAATGTCGTCGGTGGGAGCTCTGCCGCAATCTCCTCCCGGCGAAGGGCGCTTTCTGGAATTCGCAGATCGTATTTGGACACACATGTAATTTAATTTCTAATCTCATTTCATTTTTCTCGTTTAGATTTTGATAGCAGCAGCCATGATCCGATTGATTTTGTATTGATTTTTATACATATTCTTCCTCTTTCCCCTCGGATTTTGTTGCTTTTTTTGTTTTTGTTGTTCTTTCTTGCTTGAATGATTGATGTATGGATGATGATGGGGACGGAGATTCACCTAAATAATGATAGTCCTGTTAACTGTGATATCTCAACTTTGTTTTAATTGTTGACATTTGATATTTTGGCTATTGATATGTGAATTATAAGTGTTATTTTTTAGTTGTTGACATTTTAATACGAGTTGTTGACATTCGATATTCTGGCTATTGATATGTGAATTATAAGTCTTATTTTTTAGTTGTTGACATTTTAATACGAGTTGTTGACATTCGATATTCTCGGTATTGATATGTGAATTATAAGTGTTATTTGTTAGTTGTTGACATTTTAATACGAGTTGTTGACATTCGATATTCTCGGTATTGATATGTGAATTATAAGTGTTATTTGTTAGTTGTTGACATTTTAATACGAGTTGTTGACATTCGATATTCTCGGTATTGATATGTGAATTGTAAGTGTTATTTGTTAGTTGTTGACATTTTAATATGAGTTGTTGACATTCAATATTCTCGCTATTGATATGTGAATTATAAGTGTTATTTTTTTGGTGGCAGGAGGAATTGCTGCATTGTTACGATGTGATGGCGGCGGCGGCGGGGCTGTTGACGCCGGCGAATGTGCTGGATTTCAGCTGCTCGTTTTCTAGCAGTCAAATTGAGAATTCCGCCATTAATGAATCGCCTCAGCTTTCTCAGAACAAGAAGAGGTTGATTTCTGCTCAGTGATTTAAGCTCGTGTATGAATCTGGCAAAGATGTCGAATTAGTGTTGATTACTTGATGATTTTTCACAAATTTACGGTAGCTTGAATCTAGCTTAAAAAAATACTACTGATGTTGTGCAGAGCCGCAAAAAATACTACCGATGATGGTCTTCTCGTTTTGGATTGAAGTGGCATGTTCAACTCATGAAATATATTCACTGAATTTGTCGTTTTCGGAAAGTTTGTTTGCGGGTGTAAGATTCTTTTGGTAGATAATGATAGTCTGGATATGAATTGGAAATATGTCTGTTTAAATTTTACTTCCATATTTTATTTCTTTTCATTGCTCTGTTTGGATCACTGAACATGAGTTGCATGATGGTTGCTCACTGGATTTAGAATTCCAGTTGAGAGTCTCTAAACGACAAAAGCTTAAATCCTCATCTCTCAAATTTGTATATCGCAATAAGGTCAATTCTTATAATATATGAGCTTTCAAAAGTGATATATATGTATATCTGCATCTTATATTTTGTAGATTAGTTCTGGTGTATACTAATATGAAAATAATCAGCACTTTGAGAAATTTTTTGGAAGTCAAGTGATACCACTCTAATTTTATGATAAACTTGCTAGGAGACTATTGACAGCATGGATTAGTTACTTTATCTGTGGAGTAACTTATCTTAACTCTATTTTCTAGACCAGAAACTGAGAAATAGGAGTCTGCTGCTGATGCTGTTCTTGTAGGGCCATTAGTTAATTTATGAACTAGTTCTTCTCTTCATAAGACTTAGCTTAAAATCTAAGAGGCCACACTTTCAAGAATTGTTTTTGAGTTGTTGACACTATATACAAGTTGTTGACAAATTGTTAACATTTGATATATAAGCTATTGTTAAATACTACGAGGAATATAGGAGGAATCTGTACGGTGGATTGACGCATAATGCTCTACTCGTTGATGCAGTCGGCACACTCGTCGTTCCGGCTCAACCTATGGCTCAGGTTTGCTGTTCCTCATGCTTTCGATTTTGAGTAGCTGTTTCATTATGCTAAACAAGTAATTGTTAATTGTGTTAGTTTGAAGGTGCGAGTTGATGTTTTTGGAATATGTTTTGGAGTTTTCTCATGACTAATCCATCGAGTAGCTGTTTCATTTGAATTGAGTTGGAAACTGATTGGTTTCTTCGCAGTTGCACTTCAATTCTCGTTTGATTAACTTTTTCACTATGTTATTAATGTTTCATTGAAGGTTATAATGCAGTTGCTATGTCTGTTGCAACAAAACAAATGCATTTCTTTCTTTCTTACTTTCTTTTTTCTTTTCTTTTTTGTATCTTTTCAAGTTTTAAATGTTTGATTTCGTGTCATTTTTTTTTGGCATGTACATGGTTTCGAAGTTTATCTGTATGAATTTTATAAGTTGTTGATATTTTAATACGAGTTGTTGATATTTGATATTCTCGGTATTGATATGTAAATTATAAGTTTTATTTTTTAGTTGTTAACATTTGATATTCTCAGTATTAAAATGTGAATTATAAGTGTTATTTTAATACAAGTCATGTCAACTACACTTTCAAACCATGTCAACTACACATACAAGCCATGTCAACAACAATTATAAGTCATGTCAACTACACTTGCAACCCATGTCAACTACACGTACAACCCATATCGTGTCAACTGCGCGTATAAGTCATGTCAACTACAGTACATATCGTCTCAACTCCACATACAAGCCATGTCAACTACGGTATATAATATATCAGCTACACGTACAAGCCATGTCAAGTACACGTACAAGTCATGTCAACAACAATTATAAGTCATGTCAACTACACTTTCAAACCATGTCAACAACAATTCCCTTAGTTGTGAATTATAAGTGTTATTTGTTAGTTGTTGACATTTTAATACGAGTTGTTGACATTCGATATTCTCACTATTGATATGTGAATTATAAGTGTTATTTGTTAGTTGTTGACATTTTAATACGGGTTGTTGACATTCGATATTCTCGATATTGATATGTGAATTATAAGTATTATTTGTTAGTTGTTGACATTTTAATACGAGTTGTTGACATTCGATATTCTCGATATTGATATGTGAATTATAAGTATTATTTGTTAGTTGTTGACATTTTAATACGAGTTGTTGACATTTGATATTCTCGGTATTGATATGTGAATAGTAAGTGTTATTTGTTAGTTGTTGACATTTTAATACGAGTTGTTGACATTCGATATTCTCGGTATTGATATGTGAATAATAAGTGTTATTTGGTAGTTGTTGACATTTTAATATGAGTTGTTGACATTTGATATTCTCGGTATTGATATGTGAATAGTAAGTGTTATTTGTTAGTTGTTGACATTTTAATACGAGTTGTTGACATTTGATATTCTCGGTATTGATATGTGAATAATAAGTGTTATTTGTTAGTTGTTGACATTTTAATACGAGTTGTTGACATTCGATATTCTCGGTATTGATATGTGAATAGTAAGTGTTATTTGTTAGTTGTTGACATTTTAATACGAGTTGTTGACATTCGATATTCTCGGTATTGATATGTGAATAGTAAGTGTTATTTGTTAGTTGTTGACATTTTCATACGAGTTGTTGACATTCGATATTCTCGGTATTGATATGTGAATAATAAGTGTTATTTGTTAGTTGTTGACATTTTAATACGAGTTGTTGACATTCGATATTCTCGGTATTGATATGTGAATTATAAGTGCGATTTGTTAGTTGTTGACATTTTAATACGAGTTGTTGACATTCGATATTCTCGGTATTGATATGTGAATTATAAGTGTTATTTTTTAGTTGTTGACATTTTAATAAGTGTTATTTTATTGAATGTTGAAGATTTGAAGAATGTTGAAGATTTGAAGATTTGAATGTTGAAGAGTTGCAGATTTGAAGATTTGAATGTTGAAGATTTGAAGATTTGAAGATTTGAATGTTGAAGATTTGAATATTGAAGATTTGAAGATTTGAATGTTGTTTGAAGATTTGAAGACTTTGCAACTAGAGTTTTAGAGAGGATTTTAGAAAATGAATTCAAACACAATTTAATGAAAAGACAATTATACCCCCGTGTTGACATAATGTGATAGTTGTTGACATAAAGTTAATCTTGTGAATTAGTGGCTGAGATTGCATCTCATTTCTCAATTATACCCAAAAATCTCATCCTAACAAGACCCTATATATATATATATAGGGATGTATTCAAATACTTTTCATATCTTTTGTCCTTTTTCCTTCTTAATCCTAGCCCCACGATTTTGTCATCTGACGGTTAGATTAATGCCACGTGTCATTTAATAATGCACATTTTCATTCTAATAATGCACAACGGCTAATAATGCAACATTATAGACTAATAATGCACATTTTCATTCTAATAATGCACAGCGGCTAATAATGCAACATTATAGACTAATAATGCATTGATCACAACCATCCAATTTAAGGATCCAAGGGCTGAGATTAAGAAGGAAATATGACACTTAGGGTGCAAAGGAGCCTAACGCACCCCTATATATATATATATATATATATATATATATATATATATATATATATATATATATATAGAGGGGATGTGATCATATCATAACCCCCAAATCACATAATAACTCTATAACCAAATCTGGACCACACATATTTGATAATCTTGTGGTTGAGATTCAAACTTAGATTTACTTCATAAAAAAGGCGCGGAGGGGTAAAAATGTAATTTCCTCATTTAATTTCTGAATTCTACTCCAAACGCGCGAATCACGCTTTCATTCTTTTTGAACTCAATTCTCTCCTTCATCTTCATCTTCACAATTAAGATCGATTCTCTCATCTTCATCTTCCATATTTCTCGCCTATTTTATTTCAACATCTCCAGATTTTCTTCGATTTGTTTCATTATTCCGTATTCTCCAGATTTTGTTTCCATAATTGTGATCGGGAAGATGTTTTCAATTTTGCGTTCTTATTTTCATTGATTACCTCTTCAATTGCTGTGAAAATTTGCTTCGATGGAATCTGTAGCAAATAACGAAGGTAACAATCATTATCTATTACTTAGCTTATTGATTGTGTTCATATTCATGTATTGAATTTGATTTTAGATTAATATTAGTTGTTGATTGGTTTATGTTTCTGATGTACTGAAATTCTTATTTGATTATATTATGTATTGTCGATTATGTGTTAAAATGATACTTTTGGCTTATAAATGTTAGGTTTACTGCATAATATGATAGTTTTGTCGGATAAAATGATATTATGATAAAATGATACTATGATAAAATGATACTATTACTGATTTGTAGGTATGTACATTCCTGTTTGTGATGATAGGTTTACTGCATAACATGATAGTTTTGTCGGATAAAATGATACTATGATAAAATGATGCTATTACTGATTTGTGGGTATTTACATTCCTGTTTGTGATGATAGGTTTATTGCATAACATGATATTTTTACTGCATAAAATGATACTTTTACTGCATAAAATGATATTATGATAAAATGATACTATGATAAAATGATACTTTTACTGATTTGTAGGTATGTACATTCCTGTTTGTGATGATGCTTTGAAGCCAATGATTGGTATGAAATTCAATACATTAGTAGAAGCAGTTGGTTTCTATGAACATTATGCTCGTTCAGTTGGTTTTGGCATTCGTAAAATGGGTAACAAATCAGTTCAAGGTATTACTAAGTGGCAGTATTTGGCTTGCAGCAGACAAGGCTCTAAGAATTTTATACTTGGTCATGCATCCCAATCAACTGAAGTGTCTTTTAAAAAGCGTAGGTGTCGGTCATTTAGGTGTGAATGTCTTGCTAAGCTCAATTTGAGATATTATTCAGATGGCAAGAGCAGAGGATATGAGGTTTATCAGTTTGTTGAGTATCATAATCACTTAATGGTTGCGGATGAGCATAGGCATTTTATGATGGCCAATCGCAATCTGGATCCTATCCATCGGAGGTTTATGGAGGATTGTGCGCAGGTGTAATATTGGTCCCACTCTCACATTCAAACTTTTGAAGGAGATAATGAGTGGACCTGAAAATGTTGGATGTGATATTATTGATATTAGAAATGGTTATCGTGATATTATGTCCAATATTGATGGTTCAGATGCTCAAATGATTTTTGATTATATGCGTTCTCAAAAGGAATCATCTGATGCCTTCTATTATGAAATTGAGATAGGATCTCATGGAAAGTTAACTAGACTCTTCTGGGCTGATGCTATTTCAAGACGAAATTATCATATGTTTGGAGATGTAATTTCATTTGATTCAACATACAACACTAACATGTATATTACTCTTGTTGCTAATAGACAAAATGATACTTTTTGCTGATTAAATTATATTTCAGTTGATAAAATGATACTTTTTGCTGATAAAATAATAGTCATAGCTGATAAAATGATACTTCTGAATTATATAATGACAAAATGATACTTGCAGTAGATAAAATGATATTTCTTACTAATAAAATGATACTTTTGCTGATAAAATGATAGTAATAGCTGATAAAATGATACTTTTCTATATGCATGAAAATATAATTCATTTTTATGTTATAAAATGGTACTTCTGAATTATATAATGACAAAATGATACTTGCAGTAGATAAAATGATACTTCTTACTAATAAAATGATACTTTTGGCTGATAAAATGATACTCAGAATATACTCATTTTATTCACAGAACCTATCATTTTATTCCCCGAAACTATCATTTTACCATGCAAAAGTATCATTTTATCCGCTCAAACTATCATTTTATGATGCAAAAGTATCAGTTTTCAAATAAAACAGAACCACCAAAAAACATCATCAAACCTATATCATTTTAACCATTTTATGATAAATATAATTCATTTTTATGCTATATTCTGAAGGTATTGCATGATTTTTGCTCCATTCACTGGAAAAGATAACCATTCTAGACCAGTTACATTTGGAGCTGGCTTGTTATCAAGTGAGGGTAGAGAATCCTATTCTTGGTTGTTTGGCTGTTTTGTTCGATACATGGGGGTAGCACCCAAATTGATTATCACTGATCAAGATTGGGGTATCAAACTTGCTGTTCAACAAGTACTTTTACAAACAAGGCACCGATGGTGTATGTGGCATATCAAGGTGTCAGATAAGTTGCCCAAATCTTTACTTGGTAATGAAGATTTCAAAAAAGAGTTGAATGCATGTGTTTGGTCTGATTTGTTAGAGCCTGATGAGTTTGATATAATATGGAATGATATAATGGAACGGTATGGATTAGAAGACGTGCACTGGTTTGGATCAATGTTTGAAGATAGAGAATTCTGGGTTCCTGCTTATTTTCGAGATTTTCCCATGGGGTCGCTTCTTAGGACTACATCGATGTCTGAATCGGGGAATAGCTTTTTTAAAAACTACACAAAGCCACGTGCAAATCTTGTACAATTCATCAATTTCTTTAATTATGCTGTGGGAGATCAAAGGAATGCCAATTCACGATTGAACTACTTGGATTACTCAACTATTCCTGATTTGTCAACCCAATTGCCTATTGAGAAGCATGCATCTACAATCTACACTGATTCTATTTTCAAACATGTACAACAGGAAATAAGTATGGTATGTGAGATTGTTTCTATAACTACTGTTGAGGATAACATCAAGATGCATCAGGTCAAGGACCAATATGGTAGAACATTGGATGTTAAGTATGATTGTAAGGAAGACACATTCGACTGTAGTTGCAAGAAGTTTTCCAGAATTGGTTTGTTATGCTGTCATATATTTTGTTTGTTGAAGAATAAGTCTGCTAATCTCATTCCTGAGAAATATTTTGGTCGAAGGTGGTTGAAGAGCTCTTTACTAAAGGCAGCACATGGTCTACCATCTGAGGAACAACAACCATTTGAACGTGTGTTCCATTTTTAACCTTATTTGTAAAAATTCTATTTTTCAGTCAGAGAAATGATAGTTCTTATTGTAATAATGTTATCTTTTATCTTGCAGATTTGGATGAAAAGCAGGAAGTTAAGAAAAAGTTGTTCTCCAACTTTTATCGATTAGTCCAAAAGTCTGAAGGAAGTATTGATCATTTGTCTTTGTTAAGTGCTGGTCTTGATGATTTGGAACAACATATATTTGGAAATTGTGCAGCACCTTCGGTCATTGAAAAGAAGAAGATGGTTGAGGATTTTTATGGAATGACAGTACCTGATGTAATTGATGTACATCCTCCAGACGTTGTTAGTACCAAAGGATCAGCTAGTGGCAAAGTAGCAAAGAGGCAGAGTGCAATAAGGAAAGCAAATAAGCCTCTACGACGGTGTGGTAAATGTCATGAGATGGGTCGTCATGATTCAAGAAATTGTGGTAGAGTCAATGAGACGACAGATTGAAGCCATTTGATATAGTTTAGGTATTTTTGGTGTATAAAATGACATTTTGGCTGATAACATCATTCTTTTGTTTATAAACTGATAAAATGATACTTTAACTTGAAAAAATGATACTCGCAGCAAATAAAATGACAATAACCTTAATAAATGATGTATAAGCTGGAAAAAATGACATATAAGCTGATAAAATGATACTCTCAACGGATAAAATGATATTTTAATCTGACAAAATGATATATAAGCTGATAAAATGATACTTCTGACTTATAAAATTATAAAATGATACTCGCAGTTGATAAAATGATACTTTCAGCAGATAAAATGATAAAATGATACTTATGACTGATAAAATGATACTTCTGAATTATATAATGAGAAAATCATACTTGCAGCATATAAAATGATACTTTGGGCTTATAAAATGACATTTTGGCTGATAACATCATTCTTTTGTTTATAAACTGATAAAATGATACTTTAATCTGAAAAAATGACAATAACCTTATAAAATGATGTATAAGCTGGAAAAAATGACATATAAGTTGATAAAATGATACTCTCAATGGATAAAATGATATTTTAATTTGACAAAATGATATATAAGCTGATAAAATGATACTTCTGACTTATAAAATTATAAAATGATACTCGCAGTTGATAAAATGATACTTTCAGCAGATAAAATGATAAAATGATACTTCTGACTGATAATACGGTATAATGACAAAATCATACTTGCAGCAGATAAAATGATAATTTTGGGTGATTATATTCGCAACCACTATTACAAAACGCTATTATCAAGTCATAGAAGTTAGTATACAGGGGGTTTAAATTCTCTAATCATCTTTTCAACATCAATTTCTCCTTTTTTGCTGTCATTCTCAAACTTCTTCTTTATCATTATAAGTGTCTCAAAAGCCTTCTTGTTAGTATCTCCAATAAGCAATGCTTCAGTATATCTGGCACGGAGTTTTATGAAAGACTCTGTTCCCTTCTTCGTTAAACCCGAATTCCAGTTACGAACAGGACCACCCATGTAAGTCTCCAAATGGCGCATCACGTAAATTCCAGTCAACTTTATTTGTATCGTTCTGCCATGGCATATTCATGTATCTGGTTTTTGACAGTTTGACAGTTCTTCCCATTGATGGATTGACTCCATTTCCAAGATAAGTTCGGAAGAAATTTCTCTATTCAAATAACACAAAACATACATGAGGTTGATTAAAAATTATATTATGCTCCATACTAAATTATATTCAATGCATTTTAACTAATAAATACTGAATGCATTTAACTAAACATACCAGAGTACTTGGTGCATCTTCATATTTCTTCTGAAGTAAATCTTCACTAACCAGAGAATTGTCAATCACATCCATCATTTGCATTTTGAGATTGAAGCAGATGATATAATAATGTTCGTACGCCCAGATCGGAAAGAATATCTAATTTTCAAAACATTATATATAAATGTCATTTTCAAAAATATAGGTATGTTGTTCGTTAATGGATGTGATCATATCATAACTCATATTTATGGTGATAACCTAATAACCCTCATTTTATGGACGAAATGTATCATTTTATAGACGAAAAATATCATTTTATCATGTATAAATATCATTTTTAGTAAAAATGATATTTTTGACCTATAAAATGATAGGGTTATTAGCTTATCACATAAATATGGGTTATCATTATAACGCACCCCTGTTCTGTAATGTATATCTAATTATTACTTACCAGGTCATAATTTTTCCATTTGAAATCTTCAATCTTTGACACATTCATTCAAGTTTGAGCAAAATCTTTCTCGACTCTCTGCTTCAGTCCAACCAGATCTCCTTGTAGTAATGTTGTAAAGCTGTCATGTTTACAGTTTTGTAAATATATTTTAACTTTTAATGTAATACTATTATTTATTTACTCGTTTACTGTACCGTAGGTGTGGTGTTGATAAAAAGACGACTCGGTGATGCCTTTGATTTGAATTTTTCATTGTAGTTGAGGAACACAACCCATGCATCTATGATGTTGATCCTGACGTATGTACGTGGAGCAAGGCTGTGGAAGTCAATCTTGAACATTGTGATCTTGTCGTTCTCATAAACTACCTCATAACTGATTTCAAATTCATATTTAATGTTAGTTAAAAGAACTGAATAAGAATATAATTATGTAATTCAAAACTTACTATTCACTTTCTTCATCTGTCATCAACCAGTACATTATTTCCCTCTCTTCTTTATTCAGCTTTCCTTTCAGATTTACTGCTCTGACATTGTAGGGAGAGCACATTGCTTCAACAATTTTCTTTGTTGTTCTGACCACTTTCTCCTTTTCCATTGGAGGATCTTGAGAAACCATCTTCTTCCCTTTGTCCTTATTCAAATTTTCTTCTCTTTGTTTTAAAACTTCATCATCTTCTTGAGAAACCACTTTCTCCTTATTCAAATTTTCTTCTCTCTGTTTTAAAACTTCATCATCTCTGTGGATATCCTCCATGACAGTGGTTATTATGGTATCAACTCTGTCATGCTTTCATTAAAAAAAAATATAAATTGTTATTGACAGAAGGTATACTATATAAAATGATACTTATTACTAATAAAATGATACTTTTGGCTGATAAAATGATAGTTATAGCTGATAAAATGATACTTTTCTATATGCATGAAAATATAATTCATTTTTATGTTATAAAATGGTACTTCTGAATTATATAATGACAAAATGATACTTGCAGTAGATAAAATGATACTTCTTACAAAACTATCATTTTATTCACAGAACCTATCATTTTATTCCCCGAAACTATCATTTTATCATTTTATCATGCAAAAGTATCATTTTATCCGCTTAAACTATCATTTTATGATGCAAAAGTATCAGTTTTCAAATAAAACAGAACCAACAAAAAACATCATCAAACCTATATCATTTTAACCATATAAACAATCATTTTATGTACTTAAACTATCATTTTTAAAAGTTACCTCATATTCTTCATTCTGAACTTCTTTCCCTGAAACTTTTTCCTCTTCTTTTCCAGCTGCTTTATTAGCCATTTCCTTTTCGCTTTCATTCTGTTTCTCTTGCTCGTTTTCCACCTCATCATCTTTTTCCTTCTCCACATCCTTTTCCCGATTAAATTCTTGATTCTCATTAGGACTGTCGTCACATTCAGGTATCAGAGTGAAGGTAGGGAACTCATTCCTATTTTTCAATATATATGTCCTCTCAGCAGCTTTAGTTAACTCAATCATGATATCAATCCATTCAGGATCATCAGTTTCATCATTGTTTATAGCCTGTGTCATTGTATTCTGACTTTCTATAACATGCTGCACACCTTCCTCTCTCAATCCCACTGCATTTCTTGTTGTATCACAGATTATCTTAAAGCTATTTAGATTCTTGAGTTTTTCCGGCGCTGCTTCAAGGACATCAACAATCTTCTCCATTGATGCTTTAACATTTTTGGCAGCTTCCTTCCATTTATGTATGAAATTCTCCCATTCATTGGTTGTCCCCACTTCATCATGATCATGATGATCATTTGTCTTCAAAACTTATACATCTTGAGATTCTTCTTCTTCGTCATCTTCATCATTTTCTTCATGTGGCTGCTTTTTATATCTGTCATACATATGACCCATACCAAATGTTGAATTCTCTATTTCTGCTCTTTGTCTTTCTTTCAATAGTTCGGCAGTCCATCCTTTCACTGTTGGATAACATCTTGGCACCATTTTTTTTAAAAAAGAATCCTGTCCACGTAACAAGCCTACATTAAACAAAAACTAAATATTAGTTTTTCTGTAAATAGATTCATAGAAAATGGAAAACAAATATATTCTTACCACTACAAAGATAACTGGCCCGGTAAATATCTTTGCAGTGTTCTTTTTCCACCTCTTTTGTGTTTCATGCAATCTAGATATGACATAGCCACACCAATTGTATTCTTTGATCTTCTCAACATCAGCTATGTAATCTAAAATTTTTGGCCTCAAATTTCCATCAGCAGGAGTGTTAATCAAGGCATACTCCATGAGAACCATAAAAGTCCATTTAAACAACTCACCACCTTCTTTGTCTCTCTCCATCTGCTCTACAACATACTTTGGCACCATTTTTTTCTCTCCACCTTTACAGAATTTAGCAATTTCAGTTTTGATGTGGGTATTTTTCTGAAATTTGCTCTTATTGATAGGTAAAGATCCAATCGGGAACCCAAGAGTTATGTGAACATCTTCATCGTCTAAAAACAGTGATTCCCCACTGTTCAACTCAATTGATGAACTTTTACGGTTAAAGTTGTAGATCAGATAATACGCTAATGCTCTTGGGAAACTTCTTATATTGAAGTTTAGGAGTGCGCCAAACCCAATCTCTCTAACAACTCTTCTTTGATTCTCGTTTAGAGATTCAAGCATGTCAACGAAGAAGTCAGCATTCCTTCTTCCTGCCAAAGTTGCTATCTTAATGACTGTAATATCTTCAACAACTTTTTTCTTGCCCTTCTTTGATGTTGTCTTACCATCAGTTGCATCATCATTCTTTCTTTTCTTCTTATTTCTTATATGTTCTACTTCTTCTGCTAATGTTCTATGTTCATAATCATCATCATCACGAATGTTCTTTCCTAATAAAAAAAGATTTTAGTGTGTTAAACAGTTTATGTCATTATATAAAGTCAAAGTATCATTTTATCCCATGAATATCATTTTATCAAGGGCAATTATCATTTTATCTTCTGAAACTATCATTTTCTAAATTTCAATGAGTTCAAAAAAGCAGAGAGGGCATAACTTGTCACTTAAGTAGAACAAAATACTATTCACAAAGTATCATTTTATCATTTTCAGAAACTATCATTTTATGCACCCAAAGTATCATTTTATCAAGCAAAGGCACAATTTCTACATTTAAACAGATCAACCAAACACATAGCAACACACACACACATACAAAAACACAGAGACACACACAACAACACACACACAAACACAGCAGCAGTAACATCAGGACACACACAAATAAACATAAAGTATCATTTTATCCCATGAAACTATCATTTTATAATGTAAACTATCATTTTATCCCATGAAACTATCATTTTATAATCTGAAACTATCATTTTCTGAATTTCAATGAGTTCAAAAAAGCAGAGAGGGCATGACTTGTCACTTAAGTAGAACAAAACAATATCCACAAAGTATCATTTTATCATTTTCAGAAACTATCATTTTATGCACCCAAAGTATCATTTTATCAAGCAAAGGCACAATTTCTACATTTAAACAGATCAACCAAACACATAGCAACACACACACACATACAAAAACACAGAGACACACACAACACACACACAAACACAGCAGCAGTAGCATCAGGACACACACACAAACAAACATAAAGTATCATTTTATCCCATGAAACTATCATTTTATAATGTAAACTATAATTTTATCCCATGAAACTATCATTTTATCCCATATCCCATGAAACTATCATTTTATCCCATGAAACTATCATTTTATCAAGTGCAATTATCATTTTATCTTCTGAAACTATCATTTTCTAAATTTCAATGAGTTCAAAAAAGCAGAGGGGGCATAACTTGTCACTTAAGTAGAACAAAACACTATTCACAAAGTATCATTTTATCATTTTCAGAAACTATCATTTTATGCACCCAAAGTATCATTTTATCAAGCAAAGGCACAATTTCTACATTTAAACAGATCAACCAAACACATAGCAACACACACACACATACAAAAACACAGATACACACACAACAACACACACACAAACACAGCAGCAGTAGCATCAGGACACACACACAAACAAACATAAAGTATCATTTTATCCCATGAAACTATCATTTTATAATGTAAACTATCATTTTATCCCATGAAACTATCATTTTATAATGTAAACTATCATTTTATCCCATGAAACTATCATTTTATAATGTAAACTATCATTTTATCCCATGAAACTATCATTTTATCCCATATCCCATGAAACTATCATTTTATAATCTGAAACTATCATTTTCTGAATTTCAATGAGTTCAAAAAAGCAGAGAGGGCATAACTTGTCACTTAAGTAAAACAAAACACTATTCACAAAGTATCATTTTATCAAGCAAAATCACAATTTCTACATTTAAACAGATCAACCAAACACATAGCAACACACACACAGCAAAATACACGTAAACAAAGCAAAACACACACACAAACACAGAAAAACACACACTAGCAGCATACACGGTAAAATGTAAATCTAAATATGTAGATTGTTCTCAATATTGTTATGCATGAACGATATTGTATAAATGTAAGAAATATCTACACTAAAAAACTACAGAATCTAAAAAAAATCGAGAAAATCTTCAGCAAAATGATAAATCGAGCAAAATCAAAAGTGAAATAAGTAAAAAACTTCATCCAACCTTTCTTCGGTGAAGCTTCAGCGTTTTCCTTCGACATATTCCAGAATTGTGATGATTTTTCCTTCGATTCGTAGGGTTTGAAACGGGATTCAGAGGGTTTGATGTTAGAGAAATTGCATGGAACGTCAAGTTTCCTTCTTTGCCACCAAATTTTAGAACGAAATGACAATTTTGCCCTTAATAGTTGATAAAATGATAGTTTTGTTTGATAAAATGATAGTTTTGTTAGATTAAATCTAGACCACATATTTTAAAAATGTGTGGTGGAGATTTAGTTATAGGGTTATTACACAAATTGGGGTTATCATTATAATGCACCCCTATATATATATATATATATATATATATATATATATATATAGGGTTTTGATCTATGAAGACCAGATTTAAATACAGAAACGCAGAACAAAGTCATACGTAGGGCATTTTTAGGTCATAGTTAGTTTATTTTTAGGCCATGCTAACAAAGCATGACCTAAATGATCTTAATATGACATAAACCCAAATCTTATAATATGACCTAAAACTACTTAATTATGACCTTCCGTATTTTGAGTGAATTATTGACCATTAGATCATCTAATCCCAGGGCCAAGATTTGGGCTGCATTTCTAGATTTAAATGCATTCTTATTTTGATCATCTCCCTATATATATATATATATATATATATATATAAAGTCCTATTAACCACAAATCCACCCTTAAAGACCAAACTAGAGACCAAATTAGGGTCACTCATTTTTCTTAATCTTATGGTTATGATTAATTTACAATTAATTTAATATTTTTTTTAGATTTTTTAATTTTTTTAATTTTTAATTTTTTTTTAAATTTTTTTAAAAAAAAATTTCTATTTTTTTTTAATTTTTTTTAAATTTTTTTAATTTTTTTTATTCGATAAAAACTTGCTGTTGTAAATAATGAACTATATTCACTACATAATGAACTAAATGAATGCATGTTATGAACTTATTACTTCATTCAGTCGTGCTATTACTTCATTCCGTTAGTTTATTACTTTATTCATTTATGCTATTACTTCATTCTATTAGTTTATTACTTCATTCCGTTAGTTTATTACTTCATTCAGTCATGATATTACTTCATTCCATTAGTTTATTACTTCATAATGTGTTATTACATAATTATCTTTCAGTTGGGTTTAGGGTTATTACTTCATTCCGTTAATTTATTACTTCATTCCATTAGTTTATTACTTTATTCAGTCATATTATTGTTATGAGTTTATTACTTCATTCAGTCCTGCTATTACTTCATTCCGTTAGTTTATTACTTCATTTATTCATGCTATTACTTTATTCTGTTAGTTTACTACTTCATTCCGTTAGTTTATTACTTCGTTTATTCATGCTATTACTTCATTCTGTTAGTTTATTACTTCATTCAGTCATGTTATTACTTCATTCCATTAGTTTATTACTTCATAATGTGTTATGACATAATTATCTTTCATTTGGGTTTAGGGTTATTACTTCATTCCGTTAGTTTATCACTTCATTCAGTCATGTTATTACCTCATTCTATTAGTTTAGTACTTCATTCCGTTAGTTTATTACTTCATTCAGTCATGCTATTACTTCATTCCGTTAGTTTATTACTTCATTCAGTTATGTTATTACTTCATTTCATTAGTTTACAACTTCATTTCATTAGTTTATTACTTCATAATGTGTTATGACATAATTATCTTTCAGTTGAAGTAAATTCAGTATTTAATGAATGCGAAAAATTACTTCATAACATACATTCATTTAGTTCATTATTTACTCCAGCAAGTTTTTAACGAATAAAAAAAATTAAAAAAAATTCTAAAAAAAAATTTTAATTTTTTTTTTAAAAACAAAATTTTTAAAAAAGTTTAAAAAATTTTAAAAAAATTTTTTAAAAAAAATTAAAAACGTTTTTATTTAATAAAATATTAAATTAATTCTAAATTAATCATAATCATAAGATAAAGAAAAATGAGTGGCCAAAATTTGGTCTCTAGTTCGGTCTTTAAGAAGGGTTCGACATTGATCACAACTCTATATATATATATATATATATATATATAGGGATGCGATAATATCATAACTCATATTTATGTGATACCTTAATAACCCTATCATTTTATGGGTCAAAAGTATCATTTTTACTAAAAATGATATTTATACACGATAAAATGATATTTTTTCAGCATGCATAAAATGATATTTTTATTCCATAAAATGATATTTTTCGTCCATAAAATGAGGGTTATTAGGTTATCACCATAAATATGGGTTATGATATGATCACATCCCTATATATATATATATATATATATATATATATATATAGGGGTGCGTTAGGCTCCTTTGCACCCTAAGTGTCCTATTTCCTTCTTAATCTCAGCCCTTGGATCCTTGAATTGGATGGTTGTGATCAATGCATTATTAGTCTATAATGTTGCATTATTAGCCGCTGTGCATTATTAGAATGAAAATGTGCATTATTAGTCTATAATGTTGCATTATTAGCCGCTGTGCATTATTAGAATGAAAATGTGCATTATTAAATGACACGTGGCATTAATCTAACCGTCAGATGACAAAATCGTGGGGCTAGGATTAAGAAGGAAAAAGGACAAAAGATATGAAAAGTATTTGAATACATCCCTATATATATATATATATATAGGTTTGTGTTAAAATGACAACCCCTTTTAAAATGACACCGTGACACCGCTTATACAGCAATATTATAAACGCTACACAGCAATATTACAAACACTACACATCAATCTATAGATTACAGTATAGTGTGTCGGATATTGCTGGACAAGAAATATTGCTGGATAAAGACCAGCAAATTGCCGACCGTCTTTTTCCATATTTTTTTTGCCACGTGGCAGCTTATTGTTCGTCCACGTGTACAAATGATTGGCTAGGAATGATAGTATGATGTTATTTTAAGGGGTGGTGGCACCCTAACATGCCTCTATATATAGTGGTGCGTTAAAATGACAACACTCTTAAAATGACACTGTGACACCACGCTAGACTGCAATATTATAAACGTTAGACTGCAATATCCAATACACTAGACTGCAATCTATAGATTGCAGTCCAGCGTATTAGATATTGCAGGCGAGAAAAATTGCAGTCTTGCGTATTGGATATTGCAGTCCGCGAAAATTGACCTTTGAGCAAATTTTATGATTGCCACATAGCAGCTGATTATTCGTCCATGTGTACAAATAATTGGCTAGGATTGGTGGTATGGTGTTACTTTAAGGGGTGTTGTCATTTTAACACAAACCTATATATATATAGGTGCGATCATATCATAACTCATATTTATGTGATAACCTAATAACCCTATCATTTTATGGCTCAAAAGTATCATTTTTACTAAAAATAATATTTATACACGATAAAATGATATTTTTTCAGCATGCATAAAATGATATAGGGATGTGATCATATCATAACCCATATTTATGGTGATAACCTAATAACCCTCATTTTATGGACGAAAAATATCATTTTATGGAACATAATATCATTTTATGGAATAAAAGTATCATTTTATGCATGCTGAAAAAATATCATTTTATCGTGTATAAATATCATTTTTAGTAAAAATGATACTTTTGACCCATAAAATGATAGGGTTATTAGGTTATCACATATATATGAGTTATGATATGATCGCACCCCTATATATATATATATGATAGGGTTATTAGGTTATCACATATATATGAGTTATGATATGATCGCACCCCTATATATATATATATATATATATATATGGTTTTCATCTACCAAAAGAAGCCCCTAAGTATAGAAATACAGACCATATATGGTCCGTTAGATCTGGAGATAATTACTGGGATAATTACTCCACACGCTAAACTCTTCTATGTTCCCTCAATTCTTCTTCTTCTTCCACAAAATCAAGAAAAACCCTACCTCCACACAAAGCGGCTACTCCACAAAAACTCTAATCCTAATTTACGATTCTGAAATCGACGAGGAGGGTGAACCAAAAACCTACTTCAACAATGGTCGACACTCGAGCTTCTGGATCGGCGAGGCATGACGGAAAAAGGTTAGTAAGATTTCGTACAACGATTGCTTGAAATTGACAAAATCTGACAAAATTTTCACTTCAATTGGTTGGATGTCTCGTAGTGTATCAGAGAACGACGGTGAAGAAGAAGATACCGCCGATCCCAAAAGCACCGAAAGGATGTTTAGATTACCATTATTTTAATGAAACGATGTTTAGAGCTTGTAATTCACATTTTTTAAACCATGTTTATATGTCGGCTAGATGTCATTGTTACTATATATTACTTCATCTTACAAATCTGTAAGATGCGAAAAACTTCCATTACAATGGCCTTTGAATGCTTTCCTCTTGTTTCTTGTAGACGATAGCCCATGTGATGAGCATTACTCGATACATTGGGTCATAGTAAATGAATATTTGGGTAATAGCATTGTTAGGTTAATTTGTGTCATAATATACCAACATTCAAGGCATGGCATAAAACTACTGAGTATGTCTCATACAATTTGATCGAAATGTTCGTATCAAACAAACTGAATATTAGTACGACCGCAGAATATTCTCATGTTTTGAACATATTAAAAAAACCAAATACACGATTGTTCTCATGTTTTAAACATATTAAAATAACAAATATTAGTACGACAGAAGAATACACAATCAAACCAAAAACATCATCTATGCTTTTGGGTCATACTAAACGAACATTTGAGTCATGGAAACATATGGGTAAATTGGGTCATAATAATCGAATATTCGAGACATGACATAAAACTACTGAGTACAAGGATACCGTTATAATTCCAAAACATAATCTATTCTTTCGGGTCATACTAGATGAATATTTGGGTCATGGAAGTTTATGGGTAAATTGAGTCATAATAATCCAATATTAGAATCATTACAAAAAAACTACTGCCTACCAGAATGCCTAATACAAATCTGAATGAACTGAGTAAAATCAAACAACGTGACATTGCAAATAAAATGGACTCCAAAAAAAAAAACTTAAACTGACCTTACTTCGAAAAACAGAATACATGGTACCAAACTTCAGAATTTCTTCTAGACCGTCGCTTTTCTTTCTCTTTGAATTTTTCGCAATTCCTTGAATCGTGGTGACCCCACTTCTGACATATCTTGTATTGACGCAAAGGCTTGCTCTTAAGATTCAAAGTCTTTTCCACTCTTGAGGGGAGTCTACTACCAAATCCCTTCGTACTAACGACTTCAGGTGGTCGAACATCTACTTCCTGGGGTGCCTCAGACCCATAAAATTCCCCAATTCGTTTCTTCTTCTAGGCTGTAGACGTTACTACGCCGTCGGCGAAAATCTGTTGTCTTGCTTCACAAACTATAGATGTCAGCTCATGAATTCAATCCATATCAACACATATAGCCTGGTACAAACCCAAAATCTCTCCCAACAAAATTGCTTGTGCCTTCTTCTTCTCATATGTGTTGCTACATCTTGGCATTGGACAACATGAACAGCCTTAACTAGAGGAGATTTCAAACTCAATGGCATTGTCCAATATTGGGAAGCTACGGCCAACAAATGGTTTAAGCTCTACAGGGCATTCTGGTTTAAATCTGTAATGATTCATAATTAGAACACTCATAAAAAACTAACGATGAAGTAAAGACAAGTTTCCATCTACTGGATTTAGAATGATAATAGGTCATAATAAAGACAAATCGTGGCATACAACGCGTACAAACTATCTTCCATGAAAATGGGTCATACTAAATACAAATCGAAGCATAACAGAAAAATCGATAAGATAATATAGGTGAAAAGATTCATAAAACAGAAGACGGTGACAGTCACATATACAAAAATATGAATTAGAGCATAACAAACAAATGAAAATGAAAAACATAACCATAACATGTATTCTCAAGAACAAAGTATGATTGATTATCTACGTGCGAAGTAGAATTTGTGTCGGATTCCATTTTTGGAGTTAGGATACGGAAATCTATACAAAGCAAAAAAACATTGGGTTTTGTTATCAAAATATTAAACGAAAACAATGAAGATTCATAAATAGAATTGTAGGTTACGATTCTGACCTCTGGCTGAAATGAAAAATGATATGAGAAACGATGTCAGTATATGTGGGATCTGCCAACGATGATGGTATAGAATTGAAATGGAACAGATTGATCTGGAACACGACAGCGACCAAATCTGGAAACTAATTGCTCAAGAATAATAACTCTCCTTGGAATTAAGTTTAATGGAAGATGAGTAGAAGATCGTGTGAAGAATATGGAAGATATGAAGGAGATTGAAGTTATGGAATATTGATTCATCACTCACACAGATGATTTGTTATTGAGAGGCAACATTATAGGATTTTCCATAACAGCCGATTAGATGATATGACATAAGTAACCTTATAGGATTATTAGTGATTAAAATAATAATATTTCATAAATTAATCTAGCCATTAGATATTCTAATTTTAAGATGATCTCGCCTAATCATATGGTTGACATTCTGCCTGTATTTCTTGGTTTAAAAGGATTTTTGTTTTGATCAAAATCATATATATATATATATATATATATATATATATAGATGATCAAAATAAGTATGTGTTTAAATCCAGAAATACAGCCCAAATCTTGGCCCTTGGATTAGATGATCTAATGGTCAATAATTAATCAAAAACACGGAAGGTCATAATTAAGTAGTTTTAGGTCATATTATAAGATTTGGGTTTATGTCATGTTAAGATCATTTTAGGTCATGCTTTGTTAGCATGACCTAAAAATAAACTAACTATGACCTAAAAATGCCCTACGTATGACTTTGTTCTGCGTTTCTGTATTTAAATGTGGTTTTCATAGATCAAAACCCTATATATATATATATATAGGGTTTAGGGTTTAGATATATATATATATATATAGGGGAGTGATCAATTGCTAACTCATCACTTAGTTGCTAACTACACCTAATTTAAGGCCATAGGATTTTAGAAAACGTGTGGTCTACAATTTGCCACGTGTAATTTTCGTTTTTATTAATAAAATAAAAAAAGATAAAAAAAACGCCAAATTAGGGTTTTAGATGAAAATGTCAATATAGTGTTTCGGAAATATCAACACAATGCTTTGAGAATGTCAACACAATGCTTTAAGAATGTTAACCCATTGCTTATATTGACATTCTACATGTATTATATTGACATATTCTATATAGTATGTTGACATTTCTGCTTTACGAAAAAATTGAAAAAATTTCGAATTTTTTTTCAAATTTTGACGTCGGAACATATGCATGTATCATATCGTTGGAATCCTTATAAAATTTTCTTTAATTTGATATATGTTATATGAATTTAACGTTTTGGGATTTCTTTTAAAAGTTAGTTATAACTAAACATGTAGTTAATTGACATTGATACCCCTATTGATATTTTATGGAATTAATCCTATGGCTTTATTGACGTTTTTTGTTGATCGTATTGACATTTCATGGTTGATGATCCAGGCCCTTAATTTGAATATCTAATGGTTATTATTTAGTTGTAGTTAGCAATTAGGTATTGAGTTAGCAATATAACACTAACACTCCCCATATATATATATATATATATATATATATATATATATATATATGGGAGCATTAAGCTCCTTTTACCTCTTTAGATACTATTTCCTTCTTAATATCATCCATTAGATTGATAAAATGGATGGACTAGATTAAAAGGGGAAAATTGATCCCGTGTTGCATTATTAGGTTCATTCTATGCATTATATGGGTATAATTGTAAAACAACAATGAATAAAAACGGAAAAAGCGAGAATTCAGCGCCATTTTCCATCTACTCACTCTCTCTCTCACTCCAACCGCCTCATTCCTCATACCCACGATTAAATTTCGTTTCCTCTAATTCCCCCCATTTCCAAACCCTAGCCGCTACTCCAAGCCACCGGAAATCAACACTACCGTCGATTTTCGCCGTTAAATCAAGTTTCTGCCGCCGTTTCACAGTCGAAACCTCACTCCCTTCGCGCGCGACCTTCTATTCAAGTCGACAACAAGGTAGGGCTTTGATGATTCAATTTTTCGTAATACCCACTCTTAATCGCCTATTTTCACCGCCGACACACCACCTAATCGTCGATTCAATGTTTTCTCCCAAATAGTTTCAGGTTTTTCGCACTTGTTTTGGTCGATTTTTTTGTAAATCGTAAAATTGTGTTATTTTGTGTTAGGTTTCTGTCCTTTATTGAAGTTTGTAGTTAATAACTGGTTTACAATTGTGTAATGGGCGATTTTAGAGAGAAGATTGTATCCCGATTTTATTTTTGGTTTGTGTCACAGATCTAGAATGACGAAACGAGGAAGGCCCTTCAGATGCCAACCAACCCAGACTGCAGGTGAGCAATGTGGACAGCCTGTAATTGAGTGTATCTTGTATTTATTTGTGCATTATTTCATGCAATGTGTACATTATTGTATGAATTGTTGTGTATTATGTTTTTGTTTGAAGCTACATAAACCAGTTTGATAAAATGCATGTAAATGAGTGAATGTTGTTATCGTCGGTGCATTGTATGGTCCTATTTGTTCAGTATTGTAGGGAGTTGTTAACAAAATTTGTTATTGGTTTAATATTCATTTGTGCATAACTAGGTATACATTATGGATTTTGTTGAGTGAATGTTATATTATGTCGTGCATTATTTGATGGAATGTATACATTATTGTAGGAAGTTCTGTGCATTAAGTTTTAGATTGAAGCTACATCCGTCTGTTTAATTCAGATGTTAAATGTACATTATGATTTTAATTTGTGCATTATTTGATGCTATATGTACATTATTGTAGGGACTGATATACATTATGAATTTAGTTTTAATTCATATGCATTATTTGATTATCTTTGTACATTATACAGTTAGTGTTGTGCATTAATGCGATACATTAATTCACAAATGTGATACATTAATTCATTGGTGAATTATTTGATTACCTTTGCACATTATACAGTTAGTGTTGTGCATTAATGCGATACATTACTGATTTTTGGACAGCAGCAAAGCTGCCAAGGTTGGATATTGACGAAGCAGTGGATGATCTTCTTGTTGGGACTACCGCAGCGGAAGACACGAAAACCAAACAGGTCCTTGACCGGATCTATTTAGGTGATTATGCATTCAACTCCAATTTCATGCAATATTCATAGATCTATAGATATAACATCAAATAAACACATAATCATGCATATTCGATGTAGATTCGATTGTTACCTCATAATCCATCATTGGATTGACGTTGCTAGCTGCACCACCCGGAGATCCTTGGTTTATCGACCACGAATCTTTCGTACTATTCCCTTGTCCTTGATTCTCCATCCGTGTGGGCGGATCTTAGAAAACCAATTAAATAACTTTGAATGAATCTAGGGAAACCCAATACAAACACCAAATTTTCTAGATCTAATCCTATGAATTAGGATAGATCAAGAACAATAATCAAAACCCTAATTCTCCCACTACTATGGCTCGAAAATCGAGACCAATAGGAAGAGGAAGAAGGCGCCGATTTCTAGGCACTAGGGTTAGGGTTTTGTGTTGTCTTGGATTGTGTGTTAGGGTTTCCCTTTCATTCATT
Organism: Salvia hispanica; assembly: GCF_029641045.1. NCBI lineage: Eukaryota > Viridiplantae > Streptophyta > Magnoliopsida > Lamiales > Lamiaceae > Salvia > Salvia hispanica. Next base: position 24,452,502 of record NC_142697.1, read on the forward strand.
ATTTATAGTGGACCTTATTGGGCTAGTAAGGGGATCCATGGAATGACTTAAGTGTTGGGCTCACCCATTAGATAAATTACTAATTAAATCAAATGACCCATGATTTAATATATTATCAATGGAATATTATTTTATTCTACTAAAGAATAATATTGCACTCCCACTTAAATCACCAAATTACAAATAACTTGGATCCATTTTATTTTATAATATTTCCCGCGTTTAAGATTATCTTGATCCGTCAATTTAATTCTTTTGTCTGCTATGTGACTAGAATTAAATTAATTCTCCAAAGAGTTTTTCTAGTTTGAAACTTTATTTATTATTCGTGGAATAAATTCCAACTGCGCAGATTTCTGAATAATAAATTCCTCTTTCAAACACCTCATTGGGGATCACCCTTTTAGGGATTTAATCATACCACACTGGGCACGCGATTTCTATGAAATAATATTCCAATACCTTCATGTTATTCAATTACTACCACCCAAGATATCATGAACTTGAGTTACGTACAAACTCTCACATATTGATAAGTCAAAGTGGCGTTTGATTGAATAAACAATATTGATATTAATATCATAGACTAGAAAATACTAAACTTTCTGAAATATATTCTTTCAGTAGATAGCAATAAAGAATACATTTCGGATTAGATCCTTTCAGTGCTTTACCACACCGGTGTTACTAATCTCTTCTTAGGTAAGAGAGAATTATCACAAACACCGCAACCGTACCAATAGGTAGCCAAAGCCTATCTAGGTTGTGAATACATTTTTCTTCTTACTAGATCTGGCCAAGTCCCCTCTGGAAAACTCATGAGGAGATTCATCGAATTTCCCTACTTGACCTTCTTAGTAAAAAGCCTTAGACTTGTTTATTATATTTCAATAATAAACCACTATATTATATTATTTATTCTCATAATTAGGTAAGCAAGTGGACGTGGCGTTTCTCGTATACATGCACAAGCTGACTGTACAAAGGCATGTACGCTCGAAGCATCTTTTAGTATACAAACCCCAACACTTCTTGCAATTGCAATTGCCCAAATGTTCAGGGAGAGATTGGCTGAACAACAAAGGGCCGAGGCTAGTTCGTCTCATGAAGACGCAGAGAAGAGGAAGCCGGGGGGAAAGAAAGTCGATCACCTCTACTGTCGACAAACCCCCACCGAGTTCATTGCCTGTATAAATTGCCTAACTCCACGGCAGAAGGAAGCCGTGAATGAACTGGATTGATCGTATGGATAATCATTGGAAATGCTATTTATATTACTTTTAGCACTATGTTTTTTTTTGGATAACTAATTTTGGTAGGGAAAAAATGACTTGTTGCCATGTCTGTTTTGATCCATACGTAGTATGCGGAACTACTTGCTAACAGAAGCATATTTTGGTACTAGTATCTGATGTCGTAAACACAACATATAATGGATGTAATGAACCGAGTAATGCACATAATAGCATTATTAATGCAAGGCTATTATTCGATAATGCACATTAACAAAGTAATGGAATAATGGTATAAATAAATGGAGTAATGCACAGAAAATCATTATTAATGCATTATTCGATAATGCACGTTAACAAAGTAATGGAATAATGGTATAAATAAAGGGAGTAATGCACAGAAAATCATTATTAATGCAAGACTATTATTCGATAATGCACGTTAACTCCCGAAAAATGCAAATTTATTATGCATAAAATGTTCACAACGCTAGAAATAATAAAACTAAGACAATGAAACAAATAATAAAACTGAATACAAGATGAAAACTAATTTTTAGGTACAAAACACATCAAGCTTTCCTCTTGCCTTTACTAAGCTCTTTCTCCTTCGCCATCTCTTTAAGCATTGGACAGTTTCTAGAGTCGTGATGGCCCAACTCATCGCACGCCTTACAACGTCTAAGAGGCCTAATAGCCTCCTTTACAGCCTTTTCTCTCTTTGAAATCAGTTGGCTCGCGGAGCTGCTAGCATGACCCTTGGTCTTTACAACATTCGAAGGATGGACCTCTACTACTTCAGGACTTGGCATTCCATAAAACTCTTCAATCATGCGCCTCTTTTCAAAGGCCGACATTGGAGGAGTTCCAGCTTGAAGAGAATTACAAAGTTCTTCCAAACAACCTACGAATGCACGAAGCACGTCAATGTCCGTTTCAAACCGTCGAATAAAACCGTAGAAAAGCGATATCCCTTGATTTGAAACAGTATAACGAACACTATACATAAATAAAAGCATATCGGAATTTATTTTCATTATATGATATCAACCATACATTACATATAAGAAAGAATGCATTATACACTGCTATTCGTACATTATATAAATCCAGAATTACAACATAACTGAGGCGAGAAAACAAAATAAACACTAAACCCTAATACATGAGACTTGTCGCCTAAGCAAAATACTAAACCACATCCACCAATTACTGCTAAAGCCTACTGGACTAACTTCTTCCATTGTTGAACAACACAAATTCGATAATATGGCACGATACGGGGCTGCTCCAATACAGAAAAGACTACTATTCGTACATCATAACACAGCAGCCGAGAAAACAAAATAAACACTAAACCCTAAACCACATCCACCAATTACCGGTAAAGTCTACTGTATAGTTTCAAGTTACATAATCAATTTAATAACAACATACCTTCTTCCATTGTTGAAGAACACAAAAACGATAATATGGCATGATACGGGGCTGCTCCAATATGGCGACGACGAGAAGTATAAAAAAAAGAAAAAATCGACATCAATTCTAACACAATGATTTTCGTAACTAAGAGAATGATGGAAGAATAGAGGTAAAAGAGAAGAAATATTTTCTAGAATCAACATAAGAATTACTTAAATTGCCTTCTTCCATTGTTGAAGAAAACAAGAAGAATACACGCTTGCTCCAATAAAAGCGAATTTGACAGAACAACGGCTTTGACAAAAGGAGGAAGGACGGCGACTTTGAGAGAAGGAGGCAGAACGGCGGCTTTGTGCAATGGAGAATGTTAGGAGAAAAAACGATGAAAGAGAAGAAAGATTTGAGAAATCGTAGAAAATAACCGCTGCAATCTTTTGATGGAGATAATTAAGCAAGTTACCATAACCAACTCCAATGAGAATACCATTTAGGCCCTTTTCGATTTTTTTAATGATTAAAATTGAATTAATCAGCCTCTATTTTGGGCCATCAGATCTATAAAATGGAGGGTCAAGATTAAAAATAAGAATAGAACAAAAGATGAGAAAATGATATGAATACATCCCTATATATATATATATATATTAAGTGGAAACTAAACCAATCCAATGCTTCAATAGATAATTTATTTTATAGAATTATTTTTGCCAATCTTACAAAATAAGTTTATTTGGATTGAATTTAATATTTTATTATTAATCAAAGTATTAAAATATAGAAAGACGCTAAAAAAATGAGAATGAAATTAAATGATCGAAAGAATTTGCCTAAATTCAAACTCACTCAAAGAATTTGGCATCTCTGTTGATGCACAAAGTTCGCAACTGAGTTGTGCTTGAGCTCATTTAACATGTTCTTAGATTCCTAACTTAGGACTCTCGGGAAGGGGCTTGTTACAAAATGCATATAAGTTCAAGCTTAGGAGACAAACACACAACATGGAGAAAAGAGTGATATGACTAACGTAAATTAATTTCCGTTTTGTATGTTACTCTTGAAAGCAAGTATGAAAGCAGTAATGTAGTTCTTGAAAGGAAGAATGAAAAGCAAGAGAGGTAAACCAATCTGTCAATATCTTGAATTGTTTATAATTTCATGCATATTGAGTAATCGGTGATGCGATAATTCTATGAGTTTAGTAAAGGTAAAACTGAATAGCCTCAAATCTTTTCAAACCAACAGGTTGTGGATTCACATCTTCGTGCATAATTGTTACTTTTGAAGCTTTATGCAAAAGTATACCTGCAAAAATAAGTGAAGATTTTACAAAATAGTTTGCAATAATATAAAGAATAGAATAACAGACAGTAATAAAAAGAAAGATAAGAAACTAAAATAAGACAAGCATAAAAGGTAAAATAATAGTATAATTAAAAACATAAATTAGATTAAATAGCTGGGAGAAAAAGATAATACTCCACATGATTGCAAATGATTAACTAACCACTACTACACTACTTAAAGATAATGGAGCATAATGATATATGGGAAACTAATCAACGCTACTAAGAAGAAACGCGAGAAACTATAATATATTTTTAATTTAATACTATAATTTTTAAATTAAATGGCAATCTTGTAAATTTCACTTCCACTTGTATTAATTGTGTCATTACTTTTATTTGGAATAGATTATAATAATTAATTAAATTTAACACTTATCAATTGAATCAAAAAGATTGGTTAATATCAATTGAATCAAATTATGGATAAAATTGGTTAATATCAATTGAATCAAATTATTATTATTCTTTTTAATAATTTGCTCGTGTGATTATTTTTATTTGGAATAGATTATAATAATTAATTAAATTTAACACTTATCAATTGAATCAAATTATCTTTGAAGATTTATTTGTAACCATATTATTTTATTAACACCTTACGAAAAAATAGGCTGAATTTAGGGTAAAATTGGTTAATCTCAATTGAATCAAATTAAATTATATACCCTAACGGAAAATATATTATTATTCTTTTCAATGATTTGCTATTAGTGAGATTTATTTGCTACCATATTGTTTTATTAACACTATACGAGATAATAGCTAACCTCTCACTCACTCACGGGTTGTAATAAAATGCAAACTTATATATTGTACAAACTCAAAACTCCTCAACATAGTTTCAATACAATATCAACAGTGTAAAATCTCAAGATTTTAATGTCAACACAATATCAACATAACATCAATCATTGACTACCGTTGAAATTCTGTTGACATTTTCATGTTGATGCTTTTTTGTGATCTGTTGACATTTTTCAATGGTCCAGATCATAGTTTTGAGTTTATACAATATTTAGAGTTTTCATTTGATCACATTCCCTCACTCACGTATATATGAAACATGGTGTATTAGGATTATATATTATATATTCTGAATTTTATATTAATTGCATTTACATTCTTCAATATAAAATATTATTCAAAATCTCTCAAAACTCCCCTTTTATATATTGTATAGATTTCTTCTATTGGACCACTTAAAACATTAATTGCTTATTAAGATGGTACTTAAAGGTAGTGATAAACATACATAAATGAATACACATAATAAGAATAATTATGTACTACTAGCAACCATTAACTAAAATTTTATACGATTAAGGTGTATTTGTTTACTAAATAATTAATTGTCATTTTTACCTTAAAAATGATTTTATGAATACACATAATAGGAATAATTATGTACTACTAGCAACCATTAACTAAAATTTTATACGATTAAGGTGTATTTGTTTACTAAATAATTAATTGTCACTTTTACCTTAAAAATAAAATAATCAAGCATATGAATAATCGTCACTAGACTGGTGAATCGTGATGGTGACTAACTAATTAATGTGATGCAATGTTTCTGGATAATCTCTTAAGGCCATCCGCAACGCCGTCTCTTAACCGTCTCATCTCTTCACTATTCATGGGTCCCACTGTACTTTTCAGCTCATCTCTTAACTAAGAGACATCACCTGCATCCCTCAATCTCTTAACCATCTCTTAACTATTCATTCAATTTCATTTTTTATTGTTAATTCCAACAAATTCAATTAATAAAAAACACACTTCATTAAATAAAATAAAATTACAATTTAAATACCTAAAAAAATAAAAAAGACATGATTAAAAAACTAGAAATTACAAATTGCACACTTAACCTCAAATAAAAAAAAATGGAGGCAAATAAGCAGAAGAAGGAGTTCTCTAATGACGATCATCTAACGGTTGCCAAATTTTGCCCAAATGTGCTCCATTAGATCCTCCTGGAGTTGGACGTGGGCGGTAGAGTCACGTGTCCTTGCCCGAATAGACAACCACTCTTGCAAAGACGGATGCACTCCCGTTCGAGGCGGACTACTTGCGGTTGAGCTTCCCGGGGTTTCAGGGTCGAACCAATTTCCCGCCTCAGGTCCTTCGTCGGCGACAATCATGTTGTGCAAGATTATGCACGCATACATGAAGTCGACCATATTCTCCATAAACCACTGTCGAGCCGGGGTTTTGATAATGTTGAATCGAGCTTGGAGAACCCCGAACGCTCTCTCCACATCCTTGCGAGCAGACTCTTGCTTCTGCGCAAAAAGAGACTGTTTTTCGTCCGCAGGCCTGTTGAGCGTCTTTAAGAAGGTTGACCACTTCGGATAGATGTCGTCGGCAAGATAGTACCCCATTTTATACTGGCGACTGTTAGCGATGAAGTTGATGGCCGACGCTTTACCATTCAGAACAGCAGCGAAGAGGTCGGAGTTGTTGAGCACGTTGACGTCGTTATTCGAGCCGGCGACCCCGAAATACGCATGCCAAATCCATAGCCGGTAGTCGGCGACGGCCTCGAGTATAACGGTGGGGTGGGTGCCTTTGAGGCCGATCGTGTATGACCCCCTCAACGCCACAGGGCAGTTCTTCAATTGCCAATGCATGCAATCGACTCTCCCGAGCATCCTGGGGAATCCGTGCACTTGTTCGTGAAGTCGGAGCAGAAACTGACAATCTGCGGTGGTTGGCTTCTTCAGAAATTCGTCGGTGAAGGCTGCCCGGACGCCTTTGGAGAAGTTCAACAAACAAAGTCTCCCAGTGGATTCTCCGACGTGCAGGTATTCGTCGAACGAATCCGTCGTTTGTCCAGTTGCAAGGTGACGGATCGCCGCAGTACATTTCTGGAGCGTCGTGTGGCTAGGACGGCCAACAGCATCGAACCCTTCTCTAAAGTACTCTTCCCGTCCCGCCAATGTATTCGCGATATGCAAAAATAGCGCGCGTGACATACGGAAACGGCGACGGAAGTAGATATCTCCCCACACCGGGTTCGGACTGAAGTAATAACGTTCCAACCTTGCGGCGGCTTCCTCCCGGTTACGATGGATGTATGCCCGGCGTCGCCTAGGAGGCGCGGCGGCTTCCTCCTCCCTACATCGATCTTCTTCTAGCGATTCTTCCATTATTCGACGCATTTGCTCAAATGGATCCATAATTGATTAAATTTGGGAGAAGAAAAAAATAAATGAATGATTTTATACAAGTGATTGGACAGGAAAGAAAGAGAGATGAGAGAATAGATGTGTGTTTGTGTGTAAAATGGAGAATGGAGAAGAGTATATATAGAATATAAAAAATAATAATAATAAAAATAAAAATTAAAAATATGACCGTTGAACTGTCATATTACCGTTTTTGTTTAATTTTTTTTTTTTTTTTTTGAAAAATCTGCTTTTTTTTATAAAAAAAATTGAACTATGACGTCATAATTCCGACGCCCACTCGCGGGTCGGCGAGTGGGCGTCACGCCAGCCGCCCTAGCGCGCCACGTGGCGCCGGGCGCGTGTCTCGCCAGCTCGAGGCCGGCCTCGCCGGGACGCGTCACGCGTCGAGACAGCTCGTCACGTCGAGACGAGACGGTAGCCGCATCGCTGTCTCGATGTCGTCTCGTCTCGTTGAGACGAGACCGAGACCGCATCGCGCAGCATTGCAGATGCCCTAAGGCTCTATTTCATAAATTTACAGTGTATAAATGGAATAGAATCACAAGATCTCCCCACATTCAAAATTATGTAGAATGGATAAACTAGTATTCAAAGTACATAATTAAAAGAAAAAAATTCGGTTAACATTTGGGTCTAATTCACTTCAATTGTAGTTAGAGCATCCCCAATTGTTGCCTTGCGAAAGAGTGAGCAAGCTCGTGCCATCGGCGCGGCAACGCGCCTGCTCATGGTTGCGCTCGTGCCGTCGGCACGGACGTGTTCTCAGATAAAAGTTGTGCTCTTCGGGTGGGCGGGACGTACGCGTTTAGGTAGGCGTGGCGTGCGTTGTGTAGGCGGTGACGTGCCCCCTCGCGATTGGACGTCATTTTAATCCGTTAAAATGTTTTTTTACATTCGTAAAAAAATAAGAAAGTATAAAAAAAATATTTTCTAATTCCCAAAAATAGAGCCATTTTACTACCGATTTTTTTCAATTTTTTTAAAAATATATATTTTAATCCCCAATTCATCTAAATCATCTATAATTCATCACTCAATTTTTACATCAAACTATCTCACACTCATACTTCTCTCATTTTTCTTTATACAATTCACCAAATGGATCCACACGATCTAGACCGATTGGTTGCGGAAGCGGAGCAAGAAAAAAAAATACTATCAAATTTTTAGGAATTTAATTATTATTTATTATTTTTTTAATAATTTATAATTGTATTTCAATTTTTTTAATGCATGTTAATATTATGAAAATGTTATTAGTAATTGAAGTATTTAAATTGAATAATAGAATAGTGAGACACGTGAATAATGAAAAGCATGTCTTAAGCTAAGAGTACGATCGGAGATGGTGTGTCTCAGCTAAGAGCACGGAATAAAAAATAAATAAAAATGGAACCGAGCCTACAACCGTACTCTTAGCTAAGAGCACGGTTTAAGATGCTTTTAGAAGCATTAAATTTTTACATACTCCTTAACATCGGAGCACAGTTTGAGATGCTCTTAGAAGCGTTAAATTTATACATACTCCTTAACATCGCTCTTAGAAGCGTTAAGTTTTTACAATTCTCCTTGATATCAAAATACTTTATTGATGGTCTTTTACTTTTAGGTCGCATCAAAATACTACTATAGATCACGTCAAAGAGGCATTTATTATATTTTCGCAGTCAAAGAACTACTCAAGATTTTGATTTTGATACACAACCGCAAAACACATTAAAATTTAAACACAAATGACTTTCCAAAAATATAAATAAAAAATAAAAATCGATAGTTGCCAAAAACAAAATACAAAAGTGTAAATATTTCGCAAACCTTTTCGTGCGACAAAGATAAACTCTAGATAGTGCAGAATTTACCTTGTCTGCCATGATAATAATTTGATTGAACGATCGTTTTCTGTTACAAAGCGTTAATTAACTACCTCAATTTTATAAGTATAAATTACTACTACTACTATAATTCAAGACATGACTTGTCGATTCGGCCCCAACACTTTTTGAAATGATTTGCACGTGAATTGAGCGTGTACACTTTCAAATTAAATGTACATTATTATTGCCATATCAACTCAAATTCACCAATAGTCCATAATTAAAATTTATTATTTGTAAATAGAATTTAATTAGAGTGAAATGGATTATGCATCAATGCCGCGCCTCTCTATATAAAATGGTCTTGTACAAACTCTAAACATCATTTTCATCTTTTTGCGGAAAAATAAATACGAGAGAAGGAAAGAAGAAATTCATTTAAGTTAGTTAGAAAGATAATGGGAAAAAAAAAATCTTTTTATTTTTCGTGAATGGTGGATAACAACTGGCCCTTTCAACCAAGTCTATTATTAGAAGTGTTGACGGCTCCATTGCTAGTGAAAGAAGATTATATGTCAAACCAGCACATGGCCAATTTGGAATGCAAATATTGATGTTTCGCATCATTAATAATGATAATGATTTATATATTGTTATTTGGATAATTATTATAAACCCAATTATGCCAAAATATCAAAGTGGAAATATACAGATATTTTGAATCGATATAAATTCAAAAAATATTTAGACAAGGAACTTGGTTCTCTTTTAATTTCCTAATAGGAGTATTTTGCATATCAATTTTAAAATCGACTGATAAATTATTATAATTGATTTGTTTGGATTTTGCAAGTAATTAAGATTTCGATGTTAACATGTTTGAATTTAAACCATAATTCCACAAATGAAATGATTTAAATTAGTATAATGCCATATTGTTTTGTTGTCTAAAACATGATATCATTTTGGTCGACGTCCGAGAATGTCACGTAAGTAAGCCTTCAAGCTATGTCAATACTGAAATCTTGATTGGTTGCAAAATCAGAATAAATCAATAGTTTAATAATTTACAGGCAGATTTTAAAGTTGGGATGAAAAACCATAATTCGGCAAAAATTTATAAATTTACAAACGAATTACCCTAGAAAAAAATACTTCTCCCTCCGTCCCAGAGAAGCTGGCACCCTTTCCTTTTTAGTTTGTCCCACAAAAGATGTCACATTTCCCTTTTTGGAAAAAGTTTTCTCTCACATGAATATAAAAATTATATTTTCTCTCTCCATTTAACAAACAAAACAAAACCTCCTAAAATCCCGTGTCATTTTCAAAGTATGTCAACTTTTCTGGGACGGAGGGAGTACTATATTTCTTCCTCAATATAGATATAGAAACTCGGTACAATATTCCAACCAACACACCTATAAATGTACATAAAGAGTAATGATACATAAATGTGAATATATATAGCTAAGACTGACTGATGTATGATGTAAAACAGCATTAACAAAAATAAAAAGAAGCGCATTACCTTTTTCTTTAGTTGGAGGTGTGTGTTTACCAGTAAATAGAATAATACACAATAATAATAACAATATATCTTTTGGTAAAGATTCAAAGCTTACGTAGGTAACAGTGAGATATGCAGGGTCCAGCATGTCTGAGAAACTTAGATGAATACAATGATTCTGTTATACATTACATACTGTTTTTGCTATGGACCCATTTCTCACATGTGCTCACATGAATCCTTTCTCCACTTATAGTATTTTTTTTATATTTTTTTGTTGCCAAACTTTATCACTTGTAAAATTTGTTGTTGGGAGTATATCTTATAAATGAGAGACCAACGGAATATCATTGCACGAGTAACATAAGGTGAATATGAATTAGTACTAGTAGTTTAAGTTATGAAATTTGAGTGAACAAGTTGTAGGGGGCCGGATTATACTGGCTATCGGCAATGAAAATGACTTATTTTGAAAGGTTGTTGGAAAATAAAATGACAAGAGCCATTAAGGGTGGATAGCGAACCCCAAATTGATGTATAGGTATAAAGAAACAAAGAAATTTAGACGAATCTCACATGCAAATACTACTACATTTAATTAGGCAATATTTTTAATGGTCCCATTTTTTTAGTACTTTTGTGGCCAAAAATTGCAAGTGTGTAGTTTCGCTCTTTTATCTCTAATGGAGATATAATTATTGTGGACATTGTTCACATGACAATGCAACATGTGTTGATTTTATTTTTGATTTTCTATAATTGTAGTATTCAATTCGAATTCAACACAAAGGTTTACAAACAATAATTAGTTTGATCATAAAAATTATCTTTAAAAATGAAACACCTTCTGATATTTTTTTCGGAAAAATGTTCGAGTAGAAATGCCATGGACTTATATTTTAGTACTTGGACCCTAATTCAGCCCAAAACTTACCTGTCACTTCTTGGTCCAGACTTGAAAATGAAACAATTTTTGAATTGTCTTCTTTCCATAAACATTAAATGCTAGTATTGGTTTGTCGTCTTAACTAACAAAGTACTACTTAGTATTTTTCAATTTGGTTGCCAACACTAACTTGGATCTTTAACCTAATATTGATAGGATCGCGTTATCACCTTTTTACTTGATAATTAATTGTACTAGTAGAATTAGTTACTGTAAAGGATGATCTCTGGGTGTGGGTGGGTGTGGGTGGGGATAGGGATGTCAATTCAACCCCAAACCCGTGGGCCGGCTCGAACAATCCAGTAATAATGAGCGGGTTAGGGCTGTAATTTTATTACCCGAATACAAAACGGGCTAAACGGGTTGGCCCGAATGGGTTGGCGGGTTAAACGGATTGGCCCGAACGGATTGCGGGTCGGCCCGATGGGTTGTGAGTTTTAAGTTTTAGGGGTTTTTATATATTTTTAAATCCTCAATCTTCATTCTACACAATCATTAGTCTTATTAAATCTTCATTCTACACTTTTCTACTTGATCCCACAATATCAGCTTTCAAGTTCCATCTCAACTCATTATTGGACCGTTCCATCATCTGTCACTAGTGTCTTACCACCATCAAAGCCAATCAAGACAAAATTAAGAACTAACCAATCAAAATCTTAATATATTTATCATTTTAATAATGATTCATGTAAGATATGATTTTTAATTTTCATAAAGAATTAGTTACGAACAATGTCATAATAATGACACGAACAAGAGCTTTATTATGGTTGACCGAGATGAAAGGCTTCTTTTCAAGTACTTAAGAAAACTATGAAAATTTGAAGATTTTATATGATTCTAAACTAAAAAGAAAAAAGTATCTAAAATCTAAAATCATTTTATAGAAGAAAATTTTGATAAAAGAGATTATTTTCGAAAGCTTTTAGGCCCGAATAGCTCGATGGGTTAGCCCAAAATCCGACGGGTTAGGATTGAAAATTTATGACCCAAAAAATCCATAACCCGAATGGCCCGTACCCAAATAGCCCAGCGACCCGAATGAGCTGGCCCGAACCCGAACGGGTTAGCCCGATTGACATCCCTAGGTGTGGGTGTGTGTGTAACCTAGAAAATCAGAAGGCTGATGCAGTTGAATATATTTGCGGTGAAGGGGTTTAAATACAAAGCGATTCTAGAATAACAATATGATGGCTAGAGACAACATACAACAGACACCAATCATAAATCACAAGGAGCCCAGAATCAACAGTAGCAGGCACAACTCATTACCCATCCTTTGTCTATCCCCTCTATACACAAATTCCACTTTCTTTACTTGAAACTGGAACCCCCGATTGTCTTTGAGGAGCCAGCTGAACCATGTTCACCTGAGGCTGCAAAAAGCTGGGGCGAAAACGACCCACTCTTCCTCAATCTCCCTGCATTTCCCTTTAGTGAGAGGTTTTTCCGCAACTGGTTCCTGTTAAGGGACAGCAATGTGCTTCGACTGGGGGTGTGGAATGCTCCTTCAACACAATCTCCTGCTTGAACACAGCCCCATTGCTTGGATGGTGCGTCCTCGGAGAAAGGTCTGAGGCGGGGGAAGGTGTTCCTCAGCTTGGAAAACAATCTCTGGTCTGGGGAGTTACCTTCATCAATCCTGATGCAGATGGGACAAGGAGGGTCACTCTTACAAGCTTTAGGTGTTGTTTGGTCCAAGCACTCTGCATGGAAGACATGGCGACAGGAAAGGACTCCAGCAACTGGCATATCACCACTCTTGACAATCCTACGAGAGCTCCATGGCGATCTCTGTGAAAGGAACCTCTCACACAACCCGCATCTGAAACAATCAGCAGGGCTCCGAGACCTGGTTGATTGATCACATTCAAACGTCTCGGGTGCTTCAGTGAAATCAACGCTGCCACTAGTGCTGCTCAAATGATGTCTGTCTCTTTGTGGAGTCATAGGATCATACTCAGCCAGCCCAGCAGATGCAATACTGGAACTCTCTCTAGTGCGCCTTTCTGAGGGGAGGGACAGAGGATGAATAGCTTTAGACATAAAGCAGCGTCGGTTACGATGAAGGGTATGTGACTTGACCATGGACTCATAATCACAACTACTATCTGATCGGGACGATGTAGAGCCTCCACCATCCCTAGCTGCTGATGTTCCCTATAAGATTGTTTGGTTTTGTAAGCATCACATTTAGCGCCAACTAAATGTTGTTAGAACAATAACATGAACACAGTAGCGCCAACTAAATGTTGTTAGAACAATAACATGAAGACAGTTGCGTACCTCCATGGTGGGAGAAAAGGATAGTGGCCTCCAAATTACATCTGAAAAGGATGTTGAAATAAACATCAGGCAGTACCATTACACCATAGAGATCAATAGTCGGGGACAAATTTCTTGGACTACTATCATACTATAGAAAACCTGTAGAATCTCAAAGTTATTTGTTTACTATGAAATAGCTTCAATCATCATATTGTGCTCTTAGAGAAAGATTAAAAACAAACCATGCAATTGCTTGCTCCCCAAATACATTTCAGAAATTATAACATGAGTTTGAATATTAGTTTACCCATTTATGTGAAGTGATCTCAACTTCAATTCTAGTTGTAAGAGTGGTATAATCACTAATTGTGTCCACCAATCCCTTGCTCAACTTGAAAACATAAGCCAGAGAAAATGTTATAGCACAGAAGGGTTCGGTTACTCTGTTTCAATTTCATAATTCTTGAAAAGGTAGCAGAATGTCTGAGTAAAGGATTTCAATTGTGAGCATATAGTGAGATTATGAGATACACGTGATCCAGAACAATCTGAGTCTGGTATAGAGGGAAGAGATCTAGGGTGTAAACAAATGTTATCAAACTAGGAACTCATAATATTAAAATGGATAGGAGAAAATAGATTAAGACTTCTACAGTATATATACAAGGATATGAAATAACATGAAATTCATTCCATACCTCTCCCTGAAGCACCATAATCATCAGTGCCAATTTCTTGTATTGCTGGGGGTGTCCATTGCTGCGAAGGAGATATGCCAGCTGGACTACTTAAGTAGGGACCAATGCCATCAGATACAAGAAACTGATGATTAGTCAGATTGTTTCCTCTCACCCAACTTCTACTTCCTCTACTATTTGATGATGCTGAAGACCCATACAACTGAATGCCATCATGGGAACCAAAAGACACTCCTTCCGGTTGGAATTGTAAGTCCCATCTTGAAGGTGGAGGAGAAAAGCTAGTGTTAGTTCTCCAGTAAGGTTCATGTGGTCCCACAGACCAGTCCCGGCTGGCTGCATTAGACCCATGTGGCCTTGCAGCCACACAACAAAGGGACCCCGTTTTAGCTATCTTTCACAACACACCACAGTTACTTAAGGCACCAAACTATCCCCACACCTCCAAAAACTTCTCAACTCTCAGAAGACAAATGCAGATCAGTCCTTCCACGATTTTCAGATTACATAAATAATGTTAATCAGTTCAGCATACAGCACAATAAATAATTTAATTTCTACTGTTTGATCACTGAGAGCAAACTATACTAGCCTGCTATAGACTTAACAAAAAGCCCAGAGCACTGTCTACTTTCAGCAGTGTAACTATAGCATTTGATTATCAAAATTATATCCTCTCTTCCTGTCTGCAAGTTGTCCAAAGCTTCAAATGTTTGAATCCTTCATATCTAAGATAGATAAGAATGAAGTTAGATTGAAGTCACATACTGCAAGGAGCATATACACTACAAAATTTTTTAAAAAAACAATCTTTTAAAATAGTACTCCTATGTTATGAAATGTCAGTTTTTGTAATGTAAAAAACCAACATTTTCTACTAAAAAACAGTATATTTTCAAGGGAAAACGGTAAAAGGGTGAAAATTATAAAGCCTCTCGTAATAGATATTGAAGAAATTTACAGAAGTACCGAAGCTTACATTTTTCACCACAAAAACCAACCACAATAACGGTCTTTATGAAAATTAAATAGAAAGCGTTCAATTAGTTCAATTATTGCAGTTGCAGCTCATGTAAATTGATGAAGCAAGCGGCATATTGCCATAAGAAGAGGACATAAAGCTAAATAAGAATCTACAGAATTTCGCTAAATACAAGAACGAACAAGAAATGGATAAAACATTGCACCAGCCCAGAAATTGATAATTAGCAACGCTTGCCAATTCATCACTAAGGACTACCAGTTACTAGCTTTGAAATCTGCATACATATACATACTATTAAGAGTAGAGATAGAAAGCTTACTTGTTTGCATAAAAAATGGGCTGAAGAGAGTGAATGAGAATAATTGTGCGTTCGAGTCGAATATAAGAACCCTAATTTAACGGAGAGAACCGCGATTTTTCCAGTTGCTATTTTCACATTTACCCCTCACCTTTATGGTATTTATAAATATAACCCCATGGCTTTGATTTACAGTTGCCCCTCCCATTTTTACTTTATTTATAATCCACTACACTAAATATTTCAATTTTCAATATTATGGCATGTTCTATTTTATTTATTCTCTTTAATTTTTTTTTATGATTATTTTTTCAAATTGAATTAGATTACTAGCTTTATTTTATTTATATCGAGTTCTTCTATCATACTCCTATTTGTTCCTACATTCTTTGAGAAATAACTATACTATGGTGATTATTATATTCTACCTTTTCCATGATCCACAAAGAAAAGTGGTTGTTTTGTTGTCATAATCTATTGAGATGAGTTCCTCACCAAAAACAAATGTAATGAGCACAACTGAATTTGATTTAATCCATTAAGCTACGCAATAAAACAACACTAAATTGATGGGAATGAATAAGACGAGAAAGATAAAGAGAAAAAAGGCCAACAACAATATTCCTTAATTAAATTTGATAATGGTCCACCTCATTAGCTGTTTATCTCCAATCATCAACAAGCAGGTGAAAATGCTGGAGATGCTAACCAACATAACTACAAAAGGGATTCTCCAAAATCACAAAACAAACAAACTGGCAACTAAACAAGAAATCTCATTACTATTCTAAAAATGGTAGCTGAAACATGGGAGAAAACCAGGACAAGAAGCTTAAGAGCATAGTAGTACATTTGAAAGCTGTCCATTCAACCACTCCATTATCCTTCTTGCCAGGTCACCCTTCTGTCTTCCCTAAGACAGCGACAACGGGGGGTTAAGCCATGGAATCACAACTTATAGCAAGATCACCTGTTTTTCATGACAGAAAGTAGTGATAAATGTGAGACTATTTATAGGCGATCCGTGGGGATTTATGGGTGAGGCCGTGGATAGAGCCGCTTAATTCACATGAATATTTGCACACAAGGCTCTGGAAATGCTGCAGTGAATCAAGAATTCCTTGTACAAGATTAATTAAAGCAAAAAAAAAAAATACTACTTGTACACTTGAAAATGGTGAAATTTTATTTGACAACAGTCTATACACAATAATGGATTATGTGAAGAAGGAACGAGAGAAAGAAGGATCGAGAATTGGGAGGAACCTAGCACCCTAATGCAGGCATAGAACTCAGTGATAAGGGCACCGCAAAATCATTTGAATAAGTCATCATTTCATTCTGATATACTATTGCAAACCAAGCTAACTAACAGTACATCGACAAGTATGAGAAACGCTTGTTCCAAGGTCTAAAATTCAAGGGTGGAAGGCCTGCCGTCTCTGCTAGCTGCTGCAATCTTACCAACGCTGAATGGATCTTATAAGATGCTTCAGCATTAATATTAAATAAACAAATAGGCACGTTAAATATTCACTCTTCATAATAAGGTCTCATTGTTTTGTCCAGAGCTGATAAAGCAAAAAGAAAGTAAAGAAGTAATTTTACATACATATTTCCACAAGTCACAACATAAAAGGTAGTGATTTTAAGGCAAGTTGGTGAGATCAGTGCATATATATATTTTATGG
This sequence comes from Salvia hispanica, assembly GCF_029641045.1. Taxonomy (NCBI): domain Eukaryota; kingdom Viridiplantae; phylum Streptophyta; class Magnoliopsida; order Lamiales; family Lamiaceae; genus Salvia; species Salvia hispanica. The sequence continues at coordinate 24,469,906 of NC_142697.1, forward strand.
TGGTGGATTGTAAAAGAGCAATGAGTTGAGCTTTTGTTATACTCATGTGTGTGAAGATGGGCTTTTGTTTGACTATCGAAGATTGCTATAACTCACTTCATGTTTTGATTTCTCTTACTCCAAATTCCCTAGTTTCTGGCTTTTTACACATTTCTTGATATCCAAGAAAGTACTTCTTGTTTCCATATTTATCATAATACTTTTTGCATAATACTACCTCTACTTTGTTTCCCTAAATTCGGTGGAGTTATTAATTTATTTAAAATTTTCTTATCCGTTCATAAAAATTAGTATGATTCCTTGTGGGGGCACACTAGTAATTAATAATATTTGAGGAGTAGTACTAATTTATTTCTGTATTTATAAATTTTGATAGTATTAAAAATGTTACTGAATTATACTGTACCTATGAATAATGGATGGAGAAATTATTGGTTTGGAATTTTTAGTAGTAGTAGTAGTTGTTTTGTCCATAATATTGATATATTGTTACCCTAAAATCAACAAAATATTGCATTGGATATATATGGAATATGAAGAGGCGGTTACACCCAACACAAACACAGCCTTACTAACTTGAACATTTGCGCTGCTCAAGATCAAGAGATTCCTAGGCGAAGCCCTTGGCCGTTAAATCTCCACTGTAACTATGCATTCTTATCGTATAAATTTCTGCATTTCTTTATAATAATCTAACATTTTATTTGAATGTGCTATTTGTATCCTCCGCCTATATTCATATATTTTGTGATTTGTGTTGAAATTAGTAACATTTTGACCCAAAATCGGAACAAGAAAACAAGAGGAAGCCATTTTGTGCGCGTTTATTGGTTTTTTGTATGTGAATTGGATTCTACATATTTTGGTCACATTTTGAATATGGTATTTGTTGTAGCAAGTTAAATCACAGAATGAGCCAACGAGGAAGGGGAGCTCATGGTGTATCTGATTTTTCTGCAAGTGAAGGAGGGAAAAGAAGAAATGGGATTGATGAAAATTCGATTGGGATGGATCATACAGTTTATCGATATTTATGCCCGTTGAGGAAAATTGGGAGCATTATTGGCATTGGTGGGGATATTGCCAAGCAGTTGAGATCTGAAACTCATGCAAAGATAAGGATTAGTGAGACCATCCCGGGCTGCGATGAACGTGTTGTCACCATCTACAGTACGAGCGATGAGACCAACAGTTATGAAAACGAACAAGTTTCCCCTGCTCAGGATGCCCTGTTTAGGGTGCATGGCAAGGTGGTGGCCGAGGAGCAGCCTGCGAATTCTGAGGAGTCCCTGCAGATCACAGTGCGATTGCTTGTTCCATCGGATCAGATAGGTTGTGTGATTGGCAAAGGTGGGCAGATAGTTCAGAATATACGTAATGAAACTCATGCTCACATCAGAATCTTGGGCAGCGACCATTTACCGCCTTGTGCTCTGAGCTCCGATGAGCTCATCCAGGTACATGCTGTTTCAGTTTTCTGTTTAGCTACTACTTGCATTAGTTCCATGTTGATTTTGTAGCTGTTTCGAAATATACAAGTCATATTAAATGTTGCACATCATGTTTTCTACTTCTAACATCTATTATCAAACATTAGCTTTCGTCTTGATTGGTAATTTGCTTGGTTTTATTAGATAAATGGCGAAGCCACTGTTGTGAAGAATGCCCTCTGTCAAGTGGCTTTTCGTCTTCATGAAAACCCCTCCCGGTCACAGCAGTCAATATTGACTTTGCCAAGCATATATAGATCTGGAATTTCATTTAATAACCCAAATCTTGGTGGGCCGCCAGCCTCCTTGATGGGTCCCTACAGGAATCACAGAAAAGACGGCAGAGAATGGTCATCTGTTGCCAGAGAATTCTCACTTCGTTTAGTTTGTCCAACTCAAAATCTTGGTGCTGTGATTGGTAAAGGTGGTTCTGTTATTAAACAAATAAGACAGGACTCGGGTGCGTTTATTGTAGTTGATAGTGCTGGTGCTGACGGAGATGACTGTATAATATCGGTTTCTGCTATGGAGGTATGCATATGACTAACTGTATGTGATTCTGCTGATATAACAATGTTGAAAGACATAGTCTAAATCTATTTCTGATCATGTAGATGCTCGAAGCACCATCCCGAACTATAGATGCAATAATGCGGTTGCAACCACGGTGTAGTGAGAAAATAGAAAGAGATTCAGGCGATCCTGTGATGACAACTCGTTTGCTGGTTCCGAGCTCAAGAATTGGATGCATCATTGGCAAAGGTGGGGCTATCATAAAAGAGATGAGAAGTAGCTCTAGAGCAAATATTCGAATTTTTTCTGATGAAAACATTCCCAAAGTTGCATCCGAAGACGATGAGATGGTCCAGGTGAATGAATTAGTCTGTCATATTATTATTTATCACGAGATGGCTTAACTGAATTTACCATATATGCTGAACAGGTAAGTGGAGAACTGAATGCCGCTAAAAATGCAATGTTACAAGTAATGCAGCGGCTGAGGGCCAACATACTTGAGAGTGATGGAAGCTCGTCAGCATTTCCCTCACTTGCTCCACCGATTGAGGCGTTTCAAGGGCAAGCATATGTAAAGCGTGATAACAGAATGCATAATCATGTACATTCAGCTTACTCTGGCGGGTACAGTAGCAAAACCTTGCCTCCTACCGACAATTATGGGAGCTACGATGATCCTCAGGTATTAGTCTTGACTTGAGTTTAGCTCCATCTTATTTGTTTATTAGTAAAATATTTGTCATTTCCATATCCTGATCTAAGTTTTATGATACAGATGGTGCACGGGAGCGGTTATGAAGCATATGCTGCTTATTAACCCGGTTAATCGACTGGTGCCAGGTAAAGATATACCTCCCTCATGGCCATGAACTTTCTCAATCATCTCCAATTCCCAAACCCTCCCACCAAATTTCGCAACAAAACAAAGAAACACAACAGGGATTGGGATTGGGATTGGGATTGAGATTGGCATCTTTACTGCTTTATTCATTTCCGTTTCATTTGGGACTAGTAATTCTTTCTTTTTTCACGAGTTCATCATCCTAATACGCGTTGCTGATGCCAATGCAGCTATTGCGTATGATGGTTGAAGGAGTGTGGTGCCCTATTTGGAGAGGCCGCCGGTACAAGTCAAGAATCGAGAACCAGATAAACAGGACATGATGGAGCTAAAGTCGCACCTAAAAGTCCTCGAATCAGCTTATGCTTTTATATAATACTAATAATAATAGAAACCACATGAGCTCCTTCAAATTTTGCTTAAGATTTTAATTGAGCAATCACTCTGTCCTCAGCTATGTATTTACCACGTTTTGGGGAAATGTTGCTGCTTTTAGGTTTAATCAATGGTCTTGATTTTTGTTACAACACCTTAGATACCAATTCTGATAATGGTTCTGAAATTGTGTGTGTTTGTCTCTCTGCTTCAACATACATATGATGAAGAAGAAAGAACAAATGAAGCAGTTAAATGATATAGACATAGTTGTAAAATATTCTACAGATAAACTTATCATTTTTGGTATATTCAATTCAAAACACAAAAGCAGTAAAAAGCTACAGAAAAAGAATGATAGATACCTCATAAACTAATCTTAAATCCTGGTATATTTATCGATGTGGAAAGCAAAAGTAGATACTTACAAGAGCATTGCAACCTAATCCACGTTGATCTTTAACCATTGATGGATTATCTAGGAAGATCCAAACATGCTTATGTCTGCAAATACTGATAATATTTCTCGACACTCTGCAGCTGTCCCATTTTAAGACAGATGCACTGAACTCTGAGGCACGGAAAAATGAATCCAGAAGAACGTACAGACTATGATCGAGAACCAAAAGTGGTGAGACCGTACAGAGGATTTTCGATAGTAGACCTCTTTCTCAGAATACTAGCTATTGTCGGGACACTAGGAAGTGCTGTGGCGATGGGAACTACAGATGAGACGCTTCCCTTCTCAACACGAGCATTCATATTCCAAGCTCAGTATGACGACATCCCAGCTTTTAGGTCTGTGAATAAACTCTCACATGAAATGATTTCATTGTATTATTCGCGTTTTTGGTTTCATCGTTTGTTGTGTTTGGTTTCATCAAAGGTTCTTTGTGATCTCGAATGGAACAGTATGCGGATATCTTTCTCTTTCTCTACCAATGGCCATCTATCATGTTATCAGGAAAGGAGCAGCTAAGAGCCGGGCTTTGCTGATCTTTCTGGACGCGGTAAAGACTTCTTGTTCTTCGTTATAGATGCATTGCTAATAAGTATATATCTTAATGTATTCAATATTTACTCGAAAATCATGTAAGAATTCATTGTGCAGATAATGCTAGCTGTACTAACTGCAGGAGCCTCAACAGCAGCAGCTATTGTGTATTTAGCACACAAGGGGAATGCTTCAGCAAATTGGTTAGCTATATGTCAACAGTACCAGAGTTTCTGCAACCGCGTCACAGGATCTTTAATCGGCTCTTTTGGTGCAGTTCTTATCTTAATTTTGTTAATCTTTTTGTCTGGTTTAGTACTATCTAAACGAGCGATGTAGGAAGACAAAGATGATGTTTCACTAGAAAAAAACTCTGCTAAACTATGTGATCATGTTATAATTTCAATGAAACAAGTGCCACCTTCTGCTTAAAACATATGAACTTTTTTTTCTGTCATCTGATAATTGCCATGATATGAATGAAGCAAGAAAGCTAAGAACGTCTAGAAATGGTAAGTTTCAAGCCGTTCGCCATGGACAAAATAGTCATCATTCTGTACTTAACCGGGTGCCCCTGCACCAGCTTAAACTCGTAGAATCTGCACAAAATGGCAAGAGCCATCTTCATCTGCAGATAAGCAGAGTCTTTCCCCAGACAGATCCTCGGCCCTGCCTGCACCACGATATTTTACACAGTCAAGATCCGTGTAATCTAAACCAACAAAAAGAAAATTAATTTTTAGTCTTTGATTCTGATGCACCTGAAATGCAGTGAACTTGAAAGGAGATGCATTTTGGAAGACTCCATCTTTGAGCCATCTTTCGGGTTTGAAAGATGCTGCATCCGAGCCCCAGTTGTATTCCATTCTTCCCATGGAATACGGTACGTATGTCACCATCCCTCCAGCCTTTACCTTCGTTCCTGCTGGCAAAACATCGTCCTCTAAGATGCCTTTTGGATCCTGAAAAATTCAACGCAGTTTCTCATCAGTCATCGTATGCCCCCCCAGATTTAAGTCATGAATGGCCTAACCTGAGGAACAGCAGGGTAGAGTCGAAGCGTTTCTGTTATGACAGCGTGCAAGTAGTATAGTTTCCCTAGTGAATCATAGTTTAAAAGTCCAGAGAAATGCTTTAGTCTCTGATCAAATGATTCTTGTTCGTCCAGAGATGTGCATTCCCCTTCAACGCTCCTCAGCTCGGAATAGAGCTTCTCTGCTACATGCTCATGACTCATGACCATGTAGATAGCCCAAGTGAGGGTTGTGGCAGTTGTGTCGCGACCAGCAATCACAAAGTTGAGAACCACATCTCTGAGGCTCTTGTCCGTCATGTTGTTGTCTGGATCCTTGCTCAGCTCGATGAATCTTGACAGTATGTCGTGCTTCATCTGAAACAAACAATGCCTTTCTTGTTAGAACACCAACATAATAGGCCAAATATATGTTAGCTAGTTACCTTTTCATCTCTGGTTTCTTCCAATTCTGCCTTCCGCCTTCTGATGACGGAGTAAGTGAAATCATCAATGATCTTGATGTCTTGATCAAGCACAGCCTCTGATCCCATATTCAAGAACTTCTTGATTTTCCAGAGTGGATCAATAAACCTCAAAGTCACAGTTATATTTGCAGAATCAAAGGCCTTTGCGAATAGATTGTCTGGTAAATCCGCAGCTAGTGTCCCTATCTCCACACCGAATCCAACCTTGCAGATCGAATCCAGAGTCATCCTCATCAAAAGCTCCTACAAAAATGCAAATCATTCTTCAAAACAAGAACATGAATCTCAAAAATGAATCTTGGTTTAGTTAATCATACCTGCATATCCACAACTTGGTTGTTACAAGAAGCATGGCTCAAAATGGTAGCAAGTTTAAGGCCATATTCTCTGAAAACCACAGTGCTGAAATCCCTCAAATTCTTTGAAGCAAATTCGAAGCTAGCAGTCTTCCTCTGCTTCCTCCACAGCTCACCATCCACATTGAAAATCCCATCTCCCAACAGCACTTCCATGTAAGAATGGTACACCTCACCCTTCACAAAACAAATACATTAAACTCCTCGAAAATTCAAACCAAAACCTAGCTAGTGTATGCATGCATCTACAAAACTAAGTTTTTTTTACCTTAGGGTAGTTGTTGAAGTTGGTTTTCAAGACATGCTCGACATCGGCTGGATGGGCGATGTAGGTGTAGGTGGAGAAAGGCATGGGGACGACGACGGTCCTTGACGCCATTAAGTAGTTGAGGATCCAATCGTGCATGACGTCATAGTTCATCAATTGTTCGATGGCCGAGCCCAACAAAGGCCATGTTTTGGGGCCTATGGTGCCCCTTTGCTTCACTCTATGGAGGAATGCCCATGCAAATAGAATACAAACAGATATCACTACTATTTGCATTTTTTTTCTTTCAAGAATTAATGAAAAGTGATGAAGTTGTGAAATGGAACCATTCAATTCTTAATTATGTGTTGATACTTGATATACACACACTTTCACATGAGTAAAGGTTAGGTGATCAATAATCTTGGCGTTTGAAGACATAAACTTGTTGCCTCCAACGAAAACTCATGGATGTGATCAACATTTTTAGGTGATTTTTTCATTGAGATGTGACTCACCAGCTTTGTAATTGTGAACTATCTAAAACATCATGAAACTCATACTGATTTTTATTTTCTTACATAAATATTTCCAATTGCTTTGGATCAAAATTAAATACAGTTATGCTAATTTAAATTTGCAATTATCAGCTCAGAGTGGGGACAAAAAATTTATGAATGGTTAAGCAGGGGAGTGTTACATTGTTAACTCAATACTTAATTGCTAACTACAACTATATAATAGTCATTAGATATTTAAATTAAGGGCCTAGAACATCAACCCCGAAATGTCAATACGATCAACAAAAAACGTTAACAAGGGTATTAAGGTTAATTTACAACAAATTAGTTGTAACTAACTTTTGAAAAATATCCCAATATTTAAAACGCATATAACTTTCTCAATTTAAATTATTTTTTCGCACAACATATATCAAATTAAAAATAATTTCATAAGGATTCTAACGAGATTTCACTTGCATATGTTCCGACGTCAAAATTTTAAAAAAAATTCAAAAATTTTTAATTTTTTCGTACGGCACAAATGTCAATATAGTATATAAAATATGTCAATATAATACAAAAAGAATGTCAATATAAGCAATGTGTTAACATTGTTAAAGTATTGTGTTGATATTTTCGAAACACTATATTGACATTTTCATTCAAAACCCTAATTTGGTAGTTTTTTTATCTTTTTCGATTTAATTAATAAAAACAAAAATTACCCGTGGCAAATTGTAGACCACAAGTTTTCTAAAATCCTATGGTCTTAAATTAGTTGTAGTTAGCAATTTATTAATGAGTTAGCAATTGATCACTATAGTATAAATGGTTATATAATTAATACATTTATTACAATTGATTAAAACCTAATTAATTAAATTTAATGCTGCAGTAATTAATGTTATATTGTTATTTGACAATAACTGTTACATCAACGATTCAACGTAAGTACAAGCGACTTGTCCAAGCCTAACACAAAATTATTATATCATTTCGACAACTAGATCGATATTTCTTTAATTTATAATCTCAATTAATTTTTCCATAACAGATTAACAGGTAGGTTAGCCCTGTGTTAGTTTTCATCCAATTAACATCCTTGAAATCAAACAAATTAAGTACTTATGGGCCCCATCCAATGAAGAGAACTCGAACCTAGTCCAAGGTCCAAAGTAATTCACCTAAACCACTAATACTACAATTTAAATGTCAATATAAATAAATTCGTCCTCATCCAAAAAGTACTCTATGAAATGTCAGTATCATTGTGACTGCATGCATGCACCTACTGCCTATATAAATATAGAAAAATTCTTATCCATGCGCGCATTTTATATTTTTATTATAAATACAAGATTTACATAATTAGAAATCATTTTTATATTTATTTTAAAATATTATACAGCTAATTGTAGATAATCAGTTCCATAATCAATTTATTAGCTATAAATTGAAGATTGCCTATAATATTTATTCTCACCCACTTATTATTTCTTATTTTGTGAAATCAAAATTAAACAATATTATTAATCACGGACGAAAAGAGCATATATTCTATTTGCTTATCACAAATTTGAATTTCAATAAAAGAAATCAGCCACCATGCGACCAGTAAGTCAGAAATAAATAAACAAAGTATTAGTATTATTTGTTCATCAAAGGTTCATCAGTAAAAAATGCAGATTTAATCTTATTTTCGAATTGCGGCGCAACTTGCTCTTTAAATATTGCTCAATTTCTTTTTCTATGATGAAATTAAGCAGACTTCCATAACCGTATATAAATTCGTAAGTCATAACCATAACCATAAATTGAAATGTACTACTAATACTTACAATAAAATACTTTGTTAAATATAGACAAATCCTGACTTAAATTTGTACGAGACCATGATACGAATATTATGCAAGTGAGTAGTTGCATATATATTAGAAAAATCACCCATCATAACAAGAAGTTTCAATTTATACCTTTCCAAAATCAGATAAGTATATATACAAACCCCTAAGTTTATGAATAATCTAAAAACTAAGAAAGCTAATTAGTAACTAATGAGATGGATAATAATGCACAGACAAACAGCTAAGAATCCAAATTAGATATTTTCTACATCGAAAACGACTGATCGATTCCATCCCCACCATTTCTTCTGTACACTTAATTAATCCTCATCTCTTTCTCAATCCATCTTCATCAATTACTGAAACTGGTCATAAACCGGGTTCACAAACGTCGTCTGATGCACGTGGGATTTTGCAGAATCCGACGATTGCTGAACAACCGCTTGTCCAAATTGAATCCCATTGTAAGTTTCTTGATTATTGAAGGCCACATTCAGATTATTGTAGGCAGAGTTGTCGTTGAGAAGGTGGGAGATGGAGGAGCCCATGTAATTATCGAATTCCCATAAATGATTTAACGAATGAGTCCTTGGAAATCTGTTTGCAGCTTCTTGCTCTTCGCTAGTGCTTGTAGATGCAATCTGATTATGACTGGATGTAGACGAATCTTCGACTTTTATCGGACGATGTTCTATACTTGTTGCTAGATTCTTCTTCTTGTAGATTCTGCACAGCACCCAGTCATCCAACTGCATGCACACCATATAAATAACTTCGATTAGTATTTAATAAACTCGTATTTCTATCAGTTTGATTAATTGGATATTTTGTTGAGTTTTATAGCTCTAATTTATGTATAGTTTTGGAGTTTAACGAAATAGCTTCGATTAGTGTTTATTGACATAACAAACAAGACTAGATCCAATTTTACGTAGACTTAGATATTTAGAAGTAACTAATGTTTCATACGTGCACGAAAATGAAAAGTTACCAAAAAAAATTAAAAAAAAAAAGAAAGAAAAGAATTATACCCTCATAGAGCCATTCTGCTTGTAGGGTTGGGATCTTGATTCGTTGAGGCGATACTCGTGCATGATCCAGTCGGTCTTGACACCCTTAGGCGGGCGGCCCTTGTAGAAGACAAGGGCTTTCTTTACGCCCACGTATTTGGAGGCGCTCTGGATGGCTTTGTCCGTGCCTGTCGCTTTCCAGTACCCGGACACGGCCGCCCTATTTGGCCTGACGCCGTTAGGGTACTTGCGATCACGTGGGGTGAAGAAGTACCACTCCTTCTCTCCAAATTCCGCCTTGTCTGCATGCAACAATATCATCAACACCACATAACACAAAACCAAATTGTATTAATATTAAATGTGGAAAAATAAAATTTATGTGTGCGAGAATCGAAACTAACCGGGAAGCTGCCATGGATCGAATTTGTAGATATCGACTTCGGGGATGATCGAAACAGGGCAAGGTCTTGATGTGGCTTGGTTGCGAAGGTAGTAGATGATTAGTTCTTCATCGGTGGGGTGGAATCTGAATCCAGGTGGAAGTCCTGAGCTGATTCTTGATCCTAAGCCTACCATTTTTTGTTTGTTTTTAGATATGAAAAGGGTTTGAGTAGATTATAGGAGGGATAGAAAGGAGAGGGTTTGAAATGTTTGCAAGGAGGTGTGAAGGGATTTTATATTTGTGGGAATTTGTCATCTTGCGTTAAGGTATTTTGATTAGGTTCATTTTTTGACTTTCAACATCACGACTATGTGATAATACAAGTACTATTCCAACTTTTATTCTTCATTTTTATTCTTTATTCTCTATGATTTTCTGGCCGATAACTTTGATATATGGGTGGAGCTAGCTAGCTAGAGAAGATCAAATGAAAACGTTTTTCTTTGTGTTAGGTAAAAAGGATTGAGTATTCTATGTATAAAAATGCATTAGTATAGAAATATATATGCTATTCAAAATTTATCTAGGAGGGGAAAAAAGTATTTAGATCATAAATGTTTTATTATATTTGAGTTGTTTAATTCTTTTGTGTAGAATCAACGTGTTTAATTAATTTATTATGTGTATCACATGAATGCAGTTATATTAGTAGCGCATGTGAAATCAAATGTGAAAATGATTCAATTGGTTACTCACCAACTCTTTGAAAAGTAAAAATATTATTTAATTCCATTAATATGCACATGCACTATTTATAATGCCAAGCCTCTTCATATAAATTTATGCACATGATTATTCTAAAGTCAGCAAATTAAATTGCATGGCAAGAATAGACTTTCATTTTTATTTTATTTTTGTGAGTTGAGAATAGCCTAAATTGCTGACCTTAATTATACATCATTTATAGGTCAGTACTTAACAGCCAAGGTACTCAAATATAATTACCACATTTTTCACACTTGGTTTTGAAAATTCAGTTTATTATTTTCATTAGCTAGCGAGATATGTATCTACAATGTTTTATTTGTTATGATTTCATTGTCATATTAATGAATTAATAAATGTCTGTTTAATATACATATAAATTCTTCGATGTAGCTCAGAAAAGTATTCATTCATAAAACCAACAATTATAATATTTTCATGTAATTAATATACGTATAGAACTTTAAATCTAAATAAGAAACAACATATATAGATTTTCTTTAGTGCATTAGGCAAACTCTAAATTGGGTCAATAACGTATAAAACCAAACTATGTTCTGGATTCATTCCCCCAGTCTACTAAGAACTGCTCTAATTCCATATGATTTTCTAAACCTTTTAATTTATTCGATAAGTACTCAACTTTATTAAAATATTCAAAGGTGTGTGACCGAATCATCGTCCAAAAAAGTAGCTATCGCAACGTACTTAGAAGATCGACACATGTCCTTTATCTCGTAGAGAGATAAGGCATTTGAGGGTGATGCTATTTTAAAATCATTGATAGGGTGTGGCTTGTGGTTCTTATCTAGCCACATCAAGATTTGGGTTTTTATTGGAACACATCACAATTTTTTATTTAGATCTTATTTTGAGCTATTAAAATATTAAATAATCAAACTCATGCATTTCTATTCGATATCTTGCATGCAAAAATGTACAGTGTCTCAAATTTTCTTTTATGTCATTACATAATTAAATATCTCATTTATGTTTTGCTTGTACTATTTTTGGTAATGGATAATGAGTCACACTCATATTTTACTTTAAAATAAAATTATTATATATAAGTACGATCCATATTTTACTAACTTTTTCTATCTATTTTTTACTCTGTAATACATTTCTTAAAACTAGTGTTAAATCAACTTAGTATACTTAATCGTGGATGGAGGAAGTAGTCAGACAGAATGTTAATAGTACTACCATTTGTTCTTAAAAATATGATTGTAAATACAATATATGTATATTATTATAAAAAAGCAGAATTAAAATAATTTGCATGAATTATGAAAAAGTTTCCTGCAAAACAAATTCCCATGGGAGTATATAATAGTATAGTACTACTATCACAAGTTGTTCTTAGCATACTTATAAAGCATGTCCCAATCTACTTAAATTTAATATACTAATCGTCCATACTTGTGTGGACAACGTACCACCTACTTGATTTGAAATATGGAAAAGGAGAATATATTTTTTTTTTAATTTTAGTTTTATCTATAGTTACGAATAATGATATCTTGATTAAGATTAATATATTAAAGTCGTGGGTGTTGGCGGCGTGATCGTTTGGATTAACATCATCTTATCAACACGTGGCGTGGTTGAATTGTGCACTAACTTGCCAATAAATGGAAAAGGAAATAAATCTGGTCCAAGATAAATCGAGAATATTCCTGTGAATCTCATTACTTCAGTTAACTAATTAATTAATTAATAAATTACCTTTTCATTTTTTTAAAAAATTAGAGTAAAGATTATGATATACATATATAGTATTACATGGATACTACGTTACTACATGCGCCTACTAAAATTTGTCTCATTTTTCCATTTCAGTTCGTCCCTCAAAATTTATTTCATTTCACTTTTACCATTTTTGGTAGTGGACCTTATATTCCACTAACTCATTCCTACTCATATTTTATTATAAAACTAATATATAAAAGTAGGACCCACAATCCATTAATTTTTCCAACTCATTTTTCATTACATTTCTAAAAACTCGTGCCGAGTCAAAATGGGACAAATTTTGATGGACGGAGATAGTAGTGTTTTTCAGGGTTATAGTTTGGAAATTGTGTTAAGAAACACAAACTCATTCAATGTTGTTGTTACTTCACTAATACTCCCTCTGTCCCTTAAAATTTGGCACCATTTGATCTAGCACAGATTTTAAAAAATATATAAAAAGCGGGTTGAAAAAATTAGTGGCATGTGGGTCCTATTTTTATTATAGATGACAAATTTTTAGGGACGGAGGGAGTACTACAATATTGGGTTATATTGTTCAAGATGAAAGGATATGCAAGTCACTAATTAATATTGGATACTGGATACGCAATTACTTTCAATGCAAATTTTTTTAAAATAACAACAATTTAGGACGCAAAGAAAGCGTTCCTAAATTAATGACAAATTAACTTAATCTTTTACTTTTGTAGGACGCTTACATTTGCGTACTCTAATTTTAGTTGGGACACTTACAAAAAAGATGCTTTTTGAAGCGTTAGTGGTATATTTAGAAACACAAATTAGCATCTTTAATTGCATTAAAAATGTTCTTAATGGGTTTTTTTGTAGTGTAATTATATAAGTTTTTCACTATTGTTCTATGATACTCTCTTCGACCTTGAAAAGTTCATATGAGCATTTGGTTCATTATGAGTTTTAATGTCTAATTGATAAAATAAGAATGAGATAAATGATAGTATAAGTACTGTTAGTGGAGAATGAGCTCTACGTCATTAAGAGTGTAGTGTAATAGTAAACGTTGTACTAATAAAATTAAAATGTGGATAATGTGTCGCTTAAATATTCTAAAATTAGAAAGTTTATATTTTTCAATGATAAATTAATAAGATAATAGTTCGTACTTTTAAGAAACAGAGAGAATATGAGAGTTGGGTACTCTCTACTAATTAAAACCACCAGTATTAATTTCTATTTAATTTTATTCTATTTAACAGTATTATTTTTAAAATATCTTTTGCTCTTTATATAAAGGTAAGGTCAGGATGGACTCCCACTAAAAGAAAAAGAAAAATAATTGATGCCCATAAAAATCATTATCTCATAAATAAAGAAATTAATTGATGGGCGTTAATAGATGGCGAGATCAGGGCTACGGTTACGATAATGAAATATAAATGGGTCCTTTTCTCGATTATGAATATGATTACGTTCGTCAAATATTTGATCATCTAATTTGGAATTTAAATTCCAAACTGGAAATTTAGTTGCTATCATCAGATATTTTTATTCATAAATGCATGACGAGAGCTTCCATGACCCACTCATGATAAATCCAAACAACATCTCATTATTATTAATTTAATTTAAAGGAGGCTCGAATAGCACAGCATTATTGCATAGGGATGGAATCTAAGGATAATTATATTTAATTTAAAAATTGAGAGATTAATATGCATAAATAAATATGTGACTGGAATTGTATTCATCTAACAATAAGATACATGCAGATTTTTTTGTGATCGAACTAATGAAAATTAATTTCATTTCTCTCAATTATCTTTTGGCTATATTTTATATCTCGATATATAACTATAATATTTCACTGCATATAAAATGAAAGATATATATGAACTAGATAAATTATTGCTCAATATGAAACGTCAAATGGTACAATAGTTATAAGATAAAATGGTTCACATAAAATTAAAGGATCTAAGTATTTTTATTCTTAAAGCAGGGTATACGTAGATGAAGATTGATGAATACAGAGTTGAAACCTAGCACATCAATTCAATGTTTCAGAACCACAAATATATAAACAACACTTCAAATTTATGCATTCGTTTTTATTCTCGTCACTCACCATTCTTATCCTATTGTCAAATCACAATTCATAGATATGGTTGAATTTACCTGCAGCCAAACCGAGGATAACCTTTTTTATCTTGATACTAGAAACACATAAAATATGTATTCAAGTTTTTTTAGGATAAATAAAATTAGAAAGTGTGATCAGGCGTTGGGACAATATTTTATACTGTTAATTTTAGAGTATTTTATTAATATGTCAACTGTAATATACCTTGATTCTGTATAAGATTAAGTTTTCTAATTAGGATAGGGCTATGTTTTTCTAGGCCCAGTCTATTTCATGTGTGCCTAATATATATGAGAGTAGAGCATATAATTTTGAAATCTGTAGTCACAAGCTGAAAATACTTTGAATAAAATCTGTTCTTCGTTTCCTGCCCATGGACATAGCCAACAACGTTGGTGAATCACGTAAATATATGTCTTCTTTAGATTTATGTTTTATCTTGATTACACAATTGCTCTATTCTGTCACAACATCAACAACGCATAAGCATCCTACGTCAAATGCAGTAGTAGATATTAGTTTTCATTTTTTTTATTGTTATGATGCATTTTTCCAATATTTTTGGTTTGAGCTTATCTTCAATCACAACCATACCATTTGTTGTTTCTCTCTTTTTGTGTGTGGTGGTGGCCAGCCTACTTCTAGTTGCCGCCAACACCATACTTTCCTTAATCTGAAAATATTTCCCTTTTTAATCTTTTCTCTATTCTCACGACTCCTACAAATTTCCAATTATTTTATATGATTAAACATGTTCCCTACAAATTTAACCTATTTTGTTATTGGGTGGTATACTATATTTCTCTAATTCGTTACTGTTTTTAGTGTGTTTTTTAATTATATCATGAAAACGTGGTCATGTTTTACTTTTAAAATACATAGTCTATATATGAATTAAATTAAAATGCATGAAAATATGCACTATATATTAATGTTACATTTACATGGGCCAACTCACAACTGCACAGCCCATCTCTAATTAAAAGCCCATTAAGACTACCCAATAACAGTAACCTTGATTTAATTATTCCAGCTTTGATTAATCTTCATAATGCTAGTTTTTATTTATTTTCATCATACTACCGTAACAATACGTTGAAAGTTAGTAACAAAAATATGAAATATATTTTCTTCAACTTTGTGCACTAGAACGAAATGGGCATATCAACTATTCTATAACATACACACAGTTTACATATTCAAGGCAGTTTAAATAAAATTTTCAATCAAGCTAAAATTTGTGCTTGGTAATGAAGAGTTTTCAGTCTTTTAAGCACAATGAAAATATATGGTAATTACTACTTCTTCAAGAAATACATTCCATCTCTGAGTTCAAGCTTCTCTTCTGCAACTAGACCAGCTAAAAAACTTTGCAGCTGCTGGAGCGATTTGTCATACGAGGGGTCGCCTATACAGAACATCTATCAAAAACATTGTTAGTGAGTCGTGTCAACATTTATTATGTTACGTATAATGGTCTGCAGTTTTCACAAGCTCAGGTGTACCTTGAGCGTATTGTGAATCCGGTCCAGTGCCATGCTGCCAAAATTGGTGAGCATCCCAGTGATGAATTTCTGCAGCCATTTTGTGTCAAACAATGTTCATCACTTCATCTCATAGAAGTGAAATGCAATTTGAAGGAGAAATGATTTGAAGGAAATACTCATATGAAAGTAACAGGTTTTAGCTAATCACTACATAACTTCCAGAAAAGTAGAGATCCATTTTTCGTCATGCCTACCTCATAAACAGTCATTTCTTTTCGCAGTTGATCTTCAACAGATGCTACGGATCTCTCTCCGTCCTCATCACCTGCTAGAAGCTCTTCGGAACTACCACTGCCAACACCAGCTTTGCCACCCTCGGCCATAGCTTCCACCAGAGTAAATGTGTGATCCCCAGAATCCGGAACTGATTCTGCTAGGATGCCCTAAATTGACCACAAGCAAAAAAAAAAATTCAATCCATAGAGATTGTCAGATCCCTAAATTGAACACCTTTGTCTGAAAATAATTTGAAGCGCAGATTTTCATGTAGTTGACTTGCAACCTTGTTAATCCAAAAATATATTCTTCTGTTCAAGACATCAATTGGTACACCAACAGCAGCAGCAAGATTCTTCGGCGTCCAACTGAAAGAAGCATTTTACATGACAATTGAGGAAAATCAGTAACAAAGTCAAGCAACCTGGTAAATTACCATGTAGTAATAGAAATTGATCTTATAACAAAGATCTTCCCAGCCTACCTTGTTTGATCCTCGAATTGACCAATGATGGCAGCTTGGAGAGGTGTGACCATAAATGGCAGTGTTCTATCTTCGAATTGTAGCTCCAACTGAACCAAAATGAAACCATGTGCTACTAATGATCTGACAAGGTAAGAAAGCACATGTAGATATGCATGTATGCAGTATATTCCTCAGATAGAGAAGGTGTTTACATCAGCTGCTGATCTTGTTTTGACAAGGTAAGAAAGCACAAGAACATGCCCATGTACATTCAACTAAGATAATGAAGTATTATGTCAGCTGCTGTAGAGGAAACTATAGTTTCTTAACATTCTTTTGACAATTTTTAACCAGCTGTTTCTTCAGTGTCTACAACTGAGATTATTTCAGACATTTGATAAGACCGTTTTTAGCTTTAAAGAAAATGCCACATCATTTTCCATGGAAGCTACTAACCTTCACAACACCAAGACTTCTCTTCCATAGGAGCTTACGAGGGGTCTTGATTTCATTGAACTTCTTAGCATAATCACTTAACAGTTGGTCCACAGGTCCAGGTATATTAAGGGCCTCATCCTGTAAAAAGAAACATAATCACTTAAATCATAAGGACATTACCATAATTCAAACCAGAAGCATAACTTCCATAAACATTTATTTACTTTTACAAGGTTAGAGTTATGTGAAAAAATGAATTTAAAGAATTGATATTGTACCTGGATAGGTGGCCAGAAATTTGATGATATAATGGTAGCATCAACATTATCCAGTGAAAGCTCAACCTCTCCAATGTCAGCAACTGTATAATTTGCACACACTAATGAGAGACATAATCACAGCATATACAATTATTTAAAAATAATTTTGGCCATTGAACTGAATGAGAAGCTTAAGTCTTCTTCTGTATATTTTAAAGAAAGTGTAAATAAGACCTGGCTTAGGTTGTTGCTTGATGGTTGCTTTTTTAATATTGGTGTTCGTCCTTTTTGAATCAATTAGATCATTGAGCATTATTTCACATTTCTGCATGCTGCTCTCACCAAAATGAATCTGTGAATTAAAGTTACACAGGATATTAGCAAAAAGAAGAGACAGACTAGAAGATTTTAAAGCAGCAGAAACATTAATTATCGTAATGAACAACCTTCAGGAGTTCCAGTGTACGTATCTCCGAATCAATGTCATAATCAGGTTTATTCAGAAGCTTTTCAGCGAGCATAACACGATACTCATTCACCAACTGATCCTTCGAACCAATTATGCCGACAATCATACCAAGAATGTCAACCTTCCTCCGATACCTGCTGCCCTTCAAGGGATCTGCTTCCACTGGATCAGGTTCCCAACTTGAAGAGTGCATACCACCACACTATGTCAACAGTTTGAAATTTGAAAGCAGTAGAGCATCTCTTAATATTATGACAATGAGCAAATAACAATTACTTTGATCTTTATGCATAGTTGTATCTTTAAATAGATCATTTCTAATGTTAATAACAAAGTTTAAGTAGTTATGTGGAATACCTTTGGGCATTTATCCAAGCTTGCTTGTCATCAGTGCAAACATCATCATCAAAGCTAGAACTCTCTTGATTTTCTTCATCTCTATTTAGCTCTTCAAGAAGGCTATCCCCAGTACTTCCAGGTCCAGTAGGATTTCCTCCAGCCCCATCAGTGAGCATGGTAACAATGCATTTAATGGTATCCTTCCTTCCTTTCAAGTATTCTCTTATTGGTTCACCAACAGATTCAAGGAATACGCCAGCTGGGTCTATGGTTCGAAGGGCTTTAATAGTTGAAACATATTGATGCAATATATCATTGGTAGAGGCACCAGCTGTTAGTAACCGATATTTGAGTGCAGCTATGAAAGAATCAACAAGTTTCGAGTGTTGCCCGGTATATTCAAGACACAGTTTCAAGTCTTCAATAGCAGGGGAACTGAAATACAAAGATGATAACAAAACACCACTAAGCATCGAAAGTTCTTTCAAAGATCAGAAGAAATTTACCTTCATTTGTCAAATCCACTGAACACATACACAAAACCCTAACCTCTAACCCTTTCGCTAACTTTGAAGTTTCATCTATGATTTCTTGCCAACCATAAAATCAGAGAAGAAATAACATGAACTTTAATGAAATGTTTAGGTGACTGATAACACACATAAAAGCCCTTCCTCAACTCAAGCTGCATGCCATACCTTCCTGAAGCACTGCCCTAAATTTTGTAAACCAATTTTTAAATTGTTAGTGCACAAAAGAGATAAAGTTACCTGTCAGGATAATCCACAATAATTTCAAAAAGCTTGGCTATTCTTAGATCTTGTAATGTTTCATAAGCAAAATACTCTAGGCGTAACTGCCATCGGATGAGTCCTTCTGAAGGAACTTCGCTTCCACAATACTTATAAGATGGGTGAGATGCCAAAGGAGATTTCAGACCAGAAGAAGGGCTTCCATAACTTACAGAGTCACCCAGGTATGCAAGAAGGGCATGTAGAAACTGAAGTGGCACATCCTGCAAAACACAACACCCTATTTAATAGGTCATATACATACCAAAAGTGGAGCCCAATATCTCCTAAATTGTAACAGCAACCATGAGTGAGGTTCATGTATCCACATTTAATTGGGGTGCACAAGAACAGAGTATGATAAAGGACTCGAGCATGAGATTTTAAAATATTCAACAACATACAACAACAAATTACAGAGACCAGTACCCCTCAGGTTCTAATGGACCCATCAGAACTGAAACACACCATTTCCACATGAATTACCTGTATCCACCGCTTAATAGAGTCTAATACTGAAAACCTGAAATCATCACCAGCCAGCTCATGCACTTTGCCCTGACAAGAGATTAGGAATCAGAATGATATTGTATCAAAAAAATCAGTGAACGTTGAAGTATAAGGGGATAGCTTTCTTTGGGTGTCATAAATGTTTCCTGAATTTGAATACATTAAGAAAAGATTAAGTGTCATAGAATCAGAGAAGGGTATCATCAGTCATCATTTCTGTGAAAATAATCAACCCGCAAAAAAGAGAGGAAATTTGAGCGTGCTCAACTGTGTATTAACAAACATGAACCTTCAATAGAAGAAATATGGCAGACGCATAGGCATCTTCGGCCATTGAGGTGAAACCAAGATGCCTCAGATCACGCACAACCTCCCCAATGTTCTTTACTAATTTATTGTTTCCCAGTACAATTCTTTGGTGTTGGTTTTCATCAATATCCATTTCCACTCTTCTGCAATCCTGGTCCCCTTCATCATCTACACTTAACTTGTTATCATACTCAGACCCTGAAGCCATTATCTCACTTAACTCCTCAAGCCTTCCCTTAAAGTACCACTGAAGCACATCTAAGCATCAAATGAAACAAATAAATACAGTTAAGGCATTAATCTTGAGAGTTGTAAGAATGCCATAAGATGTTTCATCTACTCCTATTTTAAGAATCTGGTGAATATGGCCCATAAAGACTGCCCGTTTAGGCTATGAAATGGAGATGTCAAAAAAGTTCCTGTGCTCCAGCCCAAAGAGTTACTACTACACAATATGCGGTACTTGCATAGAATAAATTGATTTAAATGAATAAGTACCAGGGAAATGTCGAGGAAGACTAGCCATGAGAACCGAAGTTACTATTAATTGATATTTTGATAATAGGTAGTTCCGCTCTGCATCTGAGTGGGCTGTTTCTTCAGGCTTACTCTCCCTGCATGTCTCTAAAGCATGAATTAACACTAATAGGCACTTCTCCAGGTATTGCTTTTCAGATGTTATCTGTTCTAAGGCTGTATGTAGTACTTCTTGCATCTCCCCTTGTTGATCCTGTTTCATGACACTGATCAATCACTGCATATCTTATGTGGATCTTCCGATTCATTTATTAAAGTCGCTTTTTTTTTACTAAAGATCGTTAGCAGGTCAATAAAATACTGTAGAATGTAAGCTGCAACTGTAAACTCTTATGATCATACTAACCTGGTAAAATAACATGGAAATATGATTTATATATACACACACATGGACGTGCGTGCATACACTTGCTGTTTTTGGCGATTTCTGAACGCGTGCATTTAAGAAATGCATGAACTAAAATAGGTAGTGCAATGTTAAGTAAATGGTTCTGATTTTTGCAATGCTAGGCACCTAAAAAGGTACAATTACCAATAGATTACCAGGAGAACCATTAATAATTTATCAATATTCCATATCAGTTTCCTAGTCTATTCAAGATCAACAAAAAAATGGGAAGGCTAAGACAAAACAGTCATATTAAAATTCAATACAACTGTGTTTAGCACCAAGCTTGATTTTGTTTATCGTATTTCAGTTTGTGTTGCTTGTCTTCTAAAGAAAGATGAAATCTGAAATTTTGAATGGAAACTAGAATGAACAAATTTTTATTAAGGTGACACTGAAACTTGAACATGGAAGTGTGGATCACTAAATTGCTCAATAATCCCACAAGGACTTGAATGACAAAAACAAAGATTCACGCTAATGCATGAGTCATACCATGTCTTCCATATCCTGAACCACCATATTGCTGTAAGCATCAAAATGCTTCCAAAACCTTGATGCTCCATTTTTCTCAAATATTTTCTGTAGCAACACAAATACAAATGAGTTTACAAAGACACAGTAGATAAAGAAACTATTCCATCTATGATGCTCACACAATTAACAAAACACCACTGCATAATTATCCGTTTGATCTCCCAACTCGTTATCATTCTTATATGAGAATTTTAAGTTAAACACACTTCCCACAGCAACAAGTGAGGAAAAGGCAGAAATTTGAAATTTTGCACTCATATGAGTTCAAATTAGACAGCATTTTTAATCTAAATCCGCAATATTACTTGATAAAGAAAATGCAAAAATAAAAAAAGCGGTAAATGCGGGAGCCTGTAATGCCTCAAATGTATAATGCTAATGCTTTTCAAAATCAAGCAAAAAAGCCCCGCTTGAAATGAAAGATTAGTTCTTAGTGACACTGTCAACGGCCAAGTAAAATCAAAATCAATATGAAGTACAAATCTATTCTGGATAATACTGTAGAACAATGAACGAAAGCTTAAGGTAGTTAAAAAAAATCAAATTCCTCTTTCAAAAATAAATGCAAACTTAGCAATTCAAAATTCAGTGATAAAATCAAACTATAATACTACCTCCACAGAGCAAAGGAAGTGCTCGACGATCAGCGACTGGAGTCCATAACCGCAGAGAGTTCGGACACGTGGCACGATATCAGAAGCGAACGACAGATTTTCATCGCGCCTAAGCTGCGCCTCTGTTGCTGCGCAAAACGCATTCCAGCTATTCGTCATTTCTCCGATTGAGTTCTGATTCAGAGAATCCAGAGCCGCCAAATTACATGTCGGCGAGGATGACGAACCCTTCGTCGCCGCCATTTTCACAAAAATAAAATTTGTAAAGGAAAAAAGGAAAAGAATTTCAGCTTGAAATGCGAATCAAAACCTTCACTTAACCAGTACATGCGCATAAAAATCACTCCGATGCGCCGAACTACAGTACATAGTCAATTTGAAAAAGGTAAAGTAAGGAAAAATTGTAGAGACGTGTGCTTCAGCGCGCCATATTTTCTCCCAATTACTGAATTTCGCCATTTCTAACCTTTTCAAACGGTGGGTCGAAAAACAGATGGACTTGGGCTGGGCCAGATTTAATAAAGCCCAATAAAATGTCAAACCCAAACATGAATGGATGGGCCTATTCTCTTCATCGATAAGCATAAATAGTGAGATGCTGGATAAGCATAACATTGCCCAACTTTTTTTTTTTTTTTAGTATGTTTTACTTTTACCAATGTTGTAGTTTATATTTGTGCTATCTAGTTAGCTGCGTCAATATTTTTTAGACATGTATGCATTATTAAGTGGTCGTAACATTGATAGAAATCTATGGGTTCCATCCTAAAACTAATTGGCGATAGAAGGAGGGGTCCATGAGACTTATATAGTGGATTAAGCTCTTTGTGTACACCGATGTGGGATATTGTCACATTCATTTTATGTTTCAATTGCCAACAATTAGCAGTTGAGTTTTAAATTTGTGGAACTAACTGAAACTTATCCAAAGTGACTTTTGTGGCAAAGGAAACCAAATTTCTCGAATATGTGGTTTATTAAAACGGGCACAAGCTATGAATGAATAGATACATAATTACATAGCATTGTATCTGTAACAAAAAAATAGTGTTCCCTCTGTGTATGTGTTACTGCTCATCTGCTTGTCCTTGGCAAGAAGTAGGAAGGCTCATTTCCCCAAGTGATCAAACTGGTATTCCCCAACCGAATTCCATGATTACCTTTCTGCTACTTAATCATCTTTAACATCAATATGGCGTACATATATATTCAAGTAGTACAACAATATAAATTTCTCTGATTTATAACAGAAAAGAAACGCAAACTATATAAAGTAGGAGTACTTAATTTCCTAAATGTTGAGATCAAAAGGTGATGAGGAGAGTGCAGCTGCTCTGGGATTTTCCTCAGCTTTAACGGTTAAAGAAACGTGGTAATAGTAAGCCACATAATGAGACAGGCTTACATATTGGTGCTCAAGAGAGAGACAGAAGAGGGAGGGAGAGAGAGAGAGGAGTGGCAGCGGCCGCAGAAGCGGCGGCAGCAGCAGCAGTAGCAGAAGAAGCAGCTGTGAGGTTTTTGCAACTGTGCAATGCTAATAATAATTGCATTGCAGAATGGAAGGTGGGAGAAGGATTGAATGATTTTAATATTTGATATGACTACTAATTGCAATACAATCTTATATCATACTTACATCATCACCACCTCACTCTCTCACCCATCTTTTGTCCTTTTCATTCTATCCTTATTTATATCCTTGCATCATTATTTAACCCCCAAATTTAATGTCCTCCCTTTTAAAACAAACATTATTAGCGCCATTCTTTAATACATCTAGCTACAACACTCAATAATTTTAGTCCCTTCTTCCCTAAACAATACACCATTGTTAGGGTTCATGATCCCAAATCAAAGTTTGAGCATTAATTACACTATTTATGGATCTCACACTTATTTTGTATATATACTACTGCAATTCATTAGCTTCAAAATTAAACTATAATATAGTAGTACTTGATTTAAAATCCACTACAAATTGGAATGAATTTAGTAACTTCAAAACTTTAAAAAAAAAAAAAAAAAAGCAATAAAATCACCCTATTTTGTACTAGTAATATACTCTACTCCTTGATTAAAAAAGCCGCTACAAATTGGAATATATATAATTAGTAGGAGTATATTCCAAAGCTTGAAAGGAACAAAATCAATCATTAACCCTATTTTCTTAGGCATTCCAAAATTTTCTAAATACTGTATATTTTGACAAAGTAAAAGGCACCCATATTATATATGGAGGCATATTTATTAGATATCACTTTGTTTTGGTAGTATAATAAATGAGACAGGCTTACTATGACAAAGGATGACGATGAAAATATGATCATGAATAATTGTCAAGCATGTGGGAAATTTTTATGGATTCTATTCTCCAAATATCGTTATTTTATGAGCAATAAATACCCACAACTAAACATAAGCATTTATTTTTTGCCAATACGTACGTCCGATGCTTCAGTACTATTTCATGCACTGTCTATTTTACTCAATTTCTCCATTAGTTTACCTACATTTACTTAATACTATGCTCAAATTATATGTGACCACTCCCTGTATTTAAACCTAGGCTATAGATGATGTATCATGCAATCTAGCTAGGCCTATATATGTCGAAGGGTCCGTCAAGATTGTTTAATTGTTGTATGGAGTATTAGACAATTAAAAAAAATAGAAACTGTGTATGTCAGAATGTATGTAATGTGCATATATCTTTTAAGCATAATTCGTCGACCCTTTATAATTTTCAGCCAAGATTTAGTTGTAACAACTTATTAGTCACACACAGAACTAATTAGGGCGGATATATAAGAATTCTGATGCTCTACACCATGCCTAAAACATATGACATTCCAATGTATGTAGTACTCATTTTCTTTAATGTTCATTTAGAAGAAATTTCAAAAACTTTGTAATAAATTAATACTATTTCCTCTATCTCAATAAAGTGGTGTGACGATTATATATTAGTAAAAGTTATATGAGTGACAAATATGTCATGGAATCATATCATATTTATCATGTAGTAATAACTATTTCTATTGATTTTTATGAAAATTGAAATAATACTGGAGAACACGATGAGACACAAAAAAAAATTACGGAGTAGAGGATCCGAATCACTAAATAGTTAATATAGTGCTCCATAGATATGGGTCTTACAAGTGTAACCTCTATTCCACAATGAGTCAAAAATATTTAAACCAAAAAATCATATCAGATGGGATTAGTAAATCTAAATTAATACTTGTAAAAATAAGTTAAAAATCTGAAGAACGAATTACTAATGCCTAAGGTTAAAAAGATGTGATCGAAAAACTTATAAAAATTGTTGACACACGCATGCATGTAACAATCCAAAAAAAGTGTAAAACAAGGGTCCCTAATTTAAGCACGTCGACATTTAAATTTTGTCATATTCAGTGCGGCAGGCCTATCCGAAGTTTTCATCATACAAAACCTAAAACTCTGACAAATTTATGTATATGTATATAATTGCGATCTGTATGATATATACATATCGGTGCCCGATAATTATCCATTCAGCAGTCATAATGTTGAAATACAAAGAGCCGTTAAAAAAATGAATACATGCATGCCATTGCTGTGCATTATAATGATGATGGACACAAAAATTTCATGAAAATGTATTATTTTTCTGTAAATAAGCTAGGTTGATGCCATTTTTTATAACCGAAACTGGGCTTTTTAGTTGGAATAAAGACTATAATCGAGAATCAATAGGTGATTGAAGCAAAAAATCGAGACTAAAATAAATT
This sequence comes from Salvia hispanica, assembly GCF_029641045.1. Classification (NCBI taxonomy): domain Eukaryota; kingdom Viridiplantae; phylum Streptophyta; class Magnoliopsida; order Lamiales; family Lamiaceae; genus Salvia; species Salvia hispanica. The sequence continues at coordinate 24,495,785 of NC_142697.1, forward strand.
GATTGAATTTGACTTAACCTGGGCTTTTATTCACAGTTGTTATTGTTGCACAGAAAACGATGCGTGTGTGTCCCTTTTTGTTTTTTCTATATATTCATTCTGGACTGACAATATAGAGGAAAAAGTAGATACATGTATAAATATTTCATCTTACAATACAATTTTTGAAATCAAACAGTATTAATATACGTTGATGCTGGCAGCGGCTCGCACAAAATCGCGTGAAAAGCATTGAAGTTGCCCCCCCCCCCCCCAGAACGCCGTCATACAAGAAGTCGGAGACGTTATTAAACTACTATGCACTATAAATTATTTGTTGGATTATTAAATGAGTGGATTGTATATTCAGTCTCTGGCTTTTGGGGTTTAACACCCTTATAAAAAAAATAATGAAATGCACCCCTAGCACTCAACATAATTATGAATGAGGTTTTTTGGTCTAAAATACCCCTATCCCCTGAAAGACATTCTTGGCAACTTCTTAAATTTGCTGACGTCTTCTTTCTACCACTTTCTGCAAACTTTCAAATTTAAATGGGTACTTCGTGTTATTTCAAATTTACATGGGTACTTCGTATGTGATTTCGTAATAAGTTTTGCTAATTCATACGAAATTAAAGTTTTACTCTGTACAACAATAATGACGTGTGGGATATTAACGATGCCAACTTCTATCTTTCAACCGAACTCTCATCTTCCCATCTAAAATACACTCCCTTTATGCAGACGAAAACTTCAATCTTTCAACCAAACTCTCATCCTCCAAATCTTCAACGTCAAATATTGACTGCAAAATAATTGGTGGTATGTTGTATGCGTAAACGATTTTGAAAATATGCAGCTTTCATTGTTTGCAAAACTTCCCTCCAAATGGCATCCACCCATCTTGCCCTTATTTTCACCATTGGAAAAAATGACATCCACCCATCTTGCACTTATTTCCACACACAAAGTAAAGCATTCTTTATGTTTCACGTTGTGGATCTGCCAATAATTTGATGGATGCTCTTTCTCGACACCAACAATATTCATACATGAACCTTAGTCACCAACTACCTTTGCAACCATTCGAACCTCCTAAAGTAGAAGAAGCGGTCGACTTTTTTATGGATTTGCAAATACAAAAAAAATACGACAGAAGAAGGGAATGGATAATATATAAAAAGAGTGAATTACACATTTAGTCCCTGGGTTTTGGGGTTGTAATACCACAGACCCCTAACAAAAAAAAAATCGTCATAAACCCCTAGCATTCAAAATTTCAAATGTACAAAACTACCATCCAAGGACTGAGGGCGTTTTGATCCTAAAATGTGAAAAAATGATATTATGTTAAATTTCCATACCAAGAACTATTTTTAAAAATTAACTAACAATTTTGTGACAACTATCCTTATCTGTTTTTTGGCTTAAAACCCCGATTTTGACCGCCAGATTTCTACCACATTTGAATTTTTGTTGCTCTAAATCTTACCTAGCTGTTTAAAAATAAATGCATGGTGGCAATCTGAAGGCCTACGCCAATTATTGGAGATGAAAAAAGGAAACAGAGTTCAATTGAACAAAATTGATGATTCGTGATTTACAAATTTATTATTAATAATTTAAGACATACTTAATAATATATAATACTGAAATAATTTGAAATTTGAAACGATAATTTTTCTATGTAGGTAAAGTTGAAGTTTCTTGGCCTGTTGGCGTATTTAAGATTAAATAAACTTGGCTCGAGTTAGTATAAAAAAATAAAGTTTCTTAAATATACAAATATAAAGACGATATTATTACTAGTATTATTACAATATATCCCATTTTTCTATATAAATTTATCATCGCATAAAGCCTAGCACGTTGAATATCCGGATTTCCCGCAGGGGGAAGTACACGTCGTTTTAAAACATTGCTATCATAAAAAACAAAATGATGGGTACTACAAATTATAGGTAGAAAAGTTAACTCTAAAGAAATTATAGTAGTAATAGAATTAGATGGTTACTCCATCCCCATCCGTGCTCTTAGCTAAGAGCACGGAGGTGGGCCCGGACCCACTTTTATTCCTTATCCTTAGCTAAGAGCACAACACCCACATCCATGCTCTTAGCTAAGGACAAGCTCAAGGGTCCCACCATTCTATTATTCAATTTAAATACTCCAATTATTAAAAACATTTCTACATTATAAAAATACATTATAAAATAAAAATTACATAATTAAAATCCTAAAAAATACAAATTACATAATTAAAATACTAAAAATAAAAATACATAATTAAAATAAAAAATACATAATTAAAATCCTACAAATTAAAAATTACAAACGTGGAAGACTATTCTTCTAACCCCAATTGCCTCTTGAGACCCCGGATCAATTGCTCGTATGTTGCAAGTTGTTCCGGAGTCATGTGAGACTAGGGGTGTCGAAACGGGTAGCGGGTATTGGGTACCCGCACACCCGACCCGATACCCGTCGGGTATTGGGTACCCGCTACCCGATGGAAACGGGTAACGGGTCGGGATCGGGTAATCATATTTTGGATTAGGGTTCCCGATACCCGCTCGGGATACCCGATAATCCCGAAAATTACCCGATTAGTTTGATATTTTGTAATTTTTAATATTAATAGTATAATTTTTAAATTATCTCGGTCACTGACTCACATCCAACATATAACTTTTTTTTGTCTTTTTTCCTCTATTAAGAATAAATCGTGTTTTTCAACATACAATTACCAATATTATATACTACTATACATTAAGTATTTTATTAATGTATACAGTAGCATATGCTACACACACATATTCAATATATATATACAGTAGCCTATATAGATACTTATTAAATTATAAATTTTCAATGTTTAATGATTTGTGGATTTATTTTATGTGTTTTTAGGATGCATAAAAATACTTACATTATCATGGATGGCGATCAACAAGTTTGGAATATACAAATAATAAAAAAAATGATTTACAAAAAAAAATTGGGTCGGGTCGGGTACCCGCCGTGTCGGGTGCGGGATACCCGAGTCGGGTATCGGGTATACCCGACACAGTGCGGGGCGGGTATCGGGACAACAATTTCGGCTGAAATCGGGTGCGGGTACCCGACTCGTCGGGTGCGGGTACCCGACTCGTCGGGTGCGGGTACCGCGGGTACCCGTTTCGAAACCCCTATGTGAGACGTATCGGTCATATGAAGTTGACTCAATATGGCCCACAACGAGTTGGTCGGGGGTGGAGGAGGCACAAAGGGAGCGGGGGCGGCGGCGGCGGATGGAGTCAGGGCGCGGCGGCGGGTGGTCGTCGCCTTCTTCCTTCCGACCGGCCGGCGGGAACCGCTCGGGCCAGCGTCGGGGCTACCCAAGTTAGTTCCGGCAAGCTGGGTAGCCACATCATCGGAGGAGGATAGAGCTACCGACCTCGACCGTTTGCTGGAGGAGCTGGAGGAGGATGCTGCTATATCGCCCCTATACTTCGGATGTTGGCGCCCCTCCTGCCAACAATCGAGGTACTTGAACGGTTTGTACTCCTCCTTTTGGTATGCCGCCAAGGCGGCAGTGATGATGTCGAGCTCGTTCGTGCCTCTCCCCGCCAACCGCTCTTCCTGGAGGTAAATCCCCTGGAACTTCCCGATTGCCTCGTTGCATCTGTAGATGCAATTGCGAACCATACTATCATTGCGATATATGGTTCCCTCCGGCCGGGTTTCATTGTAGAGGCGAGTGATGCGCCACCAATAAGTTTCCCCGGTTTGGTTCGTGCCGACGTCCGGATCTTCGGAGACTGCCAAGTAGGCTTTGAACATCGTCATCATCTCACCCGGAGTGTACGGGGTGCGGGTGCCACGAACAGGAGGAGTAGGACCAGAAGTAGGAGTAGGAGTAGAGCTGTTGCTCCCTCCCGATCCAGGTTCGGGTGCCCACCCGAACCCGGGGGCGTTTAGGTCGTGCACCGGGTAAGGACGGTAGCCACCCGGAGCTTGCGAACCTTGGGTTTGAGGAGGGGCCGTAAATTGGGTTTCCGGACTATATCCGGCCTCGGAGTCGAACCAACCGTGGTTCCAACCACGATTGCCGGAGGGGTGATCGCCGGAGCCGGACATTGTGTAGTGTGGTGGGAATTTAGATGATAGAGTAGGAGGAAAAAAGATGAGAGAATGTAGATGATGATAGTATAGATAATAGATGAGAATGTGATTTTTTTTGTGTTGGAGTGGGGGTATTTATAGATGAAAATGTGAATTTTGGGGAAAAAAAATTGAAAAATTAATTATAAGTGGGTAGAAAACGGATATATTTTTTTTGGAAAGTGGGAAAATATTTTTTTTATTTAAAAACATTTTTTAAAATAAATTTCGAATTTAAAAAAAAAAATGAAATTGCCAACGGCTATGCCGTTGGCCAATCAGCAATTGCCACGTAATTGTGCTCAGCGGCACGGACGTGCTCTTAGCTAAGAGCAGCGCCGTGCCGCTGGCACGGACGGACAAGCTCCATTGGCGGACGGACGGCTTGGTGCTCAGCGGCACGGACGGACGAGCGGTGCGTTGAGCACCGCTGCGGATGCTCTTACTACTACTACATTTTTAGGGTAGATTAATTGTTAAAAGAGAAATACTACGTAGCCACATTATGGCTGGCCATAATAGGATATAGTGGTCAATACACATAAGAAATAAATAATAAATTACTAACTCTCTTTAATGTCTTGTGTATTTTTACAAAATAACCCTTTTCTCAATATAATTAATGTACTACTAAAGAATCTAACTGATTATGGAAAATGGCGTCTGGGAAGTGGAGTTGGAGGCATAAAAATTAATTTTAACTTAATCTTTAGTTTAGCCTAATTTATGTATTTTTAGACACTTTCATCATACTGTTTAAAATCACAGAACTTATAAATTAAGTTATATTTCAGTATTATCAATTATTTTAAATATGTATATTATAATATTAACATACTCCTATATTAGTATTCTTTATATAGGTATTACGTGTGTATAACTAATCAGCATAAAAATTATAGTACAATGGAGTTATATTATTTAATATTTTGATTTATTAGTTATATTTATTTAAACGAATCATATATTAATTAAAATATGTGATTAAATTCGAGAATAACTAATTAATATTAAAATTCTCATTTGAATCGATATAAATTGAGACCACAAATAAGTTGAATAATCTAATAGTGCTAATATAAAAACCCATAAATGGCACAACTTAGGTTTGCAAATTATTATAAAGATCATTACATTTTTTTATAAATAATTGAATTTTTTTTATAAATAATTGAATTTGAGCCGTAATATGTCTCAATGTACAGTATAGTGATGTTTGTAGATGTTTTTTATACACATTATTATATTATATTGTATAGAGGTCTGCATATTCTGCTAATTAATTGATTATAGATTTTTCCTCAGTCTTGTAATCAACATAGAAACCAAATTATATTCGATTCATACGCTTAGTTCTCGGTTGATAACTGACTAATTAATGTAAGAATCAAAATATCTAATAACCAATACTTAAAAATTCAAAGCTACTAATTCAACAATATATTACTATCAAATAATATTCAATAATTTATTCATAATAACCTAAAAAAAATAGGAATTAATCCAAGATCCATTAAAATATTCAATTTCATCGAATATTTATAGTAGTATATATTTCGTGACTAGTAAGTATACTGTGACGTAATACTACAATGTATAACACCACTATATCATGAAATATTACAAAATCAATAATAATATTTTATATATAAAATTATATTATGATATTATATTTTCTCCGTCCCAACTAAGTTGTGTCAAAACTTTTGGGCATGGAGATTAAAAAACTGTGGATTAGAATAAAGTAAGAGTGATTGAATGTTTTATTTTTTATTAAAAAAGAAAATGACTCGACTTAGTTGGAATATCCAAAAATAAATACGACTAACTTAGTTGGGACGGAGGGAATATATATAATTAATAAATTGATAATATCAAAATATGACATTATATTTTAACATTGAAATACTCTTCCTCGAAAAAAATATTAAAATAATATTTTTATTATTACTAATATTTACAAGTTACTTGAATATTCTGATTAAACGTATTTTAAATCAAGATTATTTAAAATTAAAATTTTAGTCAGTAACTAAAATTTATTAGTTGGATTCTACATAAGTAAATATATTCTACTACATAAATAGTATTTAATATTTAAGGATAAATTAGTCTTAAAAAAATTATTACTCTCTAGATGCATAAATTTCAACAATAGAGCATTAATTACACAGAATTTTAATAATATTTTAAGATTATGACTGACCATAATGTGGCCATTTAGCATCACTCATTGTTAAATTGCTCTTGTCACTTTAATTATGTTTAATTAACAGGCACCAATTATTATGTCATGATATATTTTAGCATCCCCAATAAGTTAAAAAAAAGAGTGATGCTAAATGGCCTAACGTGGTTGGCCATAAAACAAAAAAATAGTACATTAAATACTAATTTATTTGAAATTTGTTCATCTTAAAAGTATCAATTTTTTTGAGACTAATATACCCTCGTGCACAAATAACAAACTGGGTCATTAAATCTTTTCGTTTCTTTTATATTTGCTTTCGTTTTAGTTTTTTTTATACTTTTATTTATTATTTTAATTGCTTAGTATGCATAGTTACTTTTCAAATCAGTATATAAATACGTTTCTTTTATGTTTGCTTTCTTTTCGATTTTTCTTTTTTTTTACAATTATTTGTTTTCTAGTTTATATTATTATATTAATTGTTTAATATATATATATATATATATATATACATATATTACTTTTTGAAATCATAATATAAATATCTTCATGATATTAAAATTGTATAAATATTTAGAGTCTACTATACTTAACATTAACATTTAAATAACTTATATATAAAATAAATGTAAACATTACACTGTATAATTATTTTTAGTTAGATATTTTCAATATTATAAGTATATATAGAAAAACATACTAGTATTATTCTTAATTAAAATACTCCCTTCGTCTCATGTTACTCGCACTTTTCATTTTAGGCCGTAAATTTGAGATTGATTTTTAGTGTAATTGAATTAGAATTTTAAGTGTAATGAGACAATACTTAATAAAGGAGCCCTTAACTTAAATTAACATATTAATTAAATGCATTAGTTCTAATTTAAACTATAAATAGTGTAAGGAGTCTGTGACGAGCCAAAAAGCAACAGTGCAAGTAACTAGTGCGCCCTCTCACTCTATGTTGGACAACTTTTAAGACATTTAGAAATCAAATTCTTAAACACGAAAACCAAAACAAATATATAAATTTTTGTTTTAAAAAAATATTATTAAAAATAAATAAAATATACCAAATAAATTTTTATTTAAATGTACAAGGTATTACATTTATAAATATTAGTAGTATAAAGTATGATACTATAAACTCCTTCAAAGCAATGAATTTATTGTAGCATTCGTATAAACAAAAGTAAGTAAAACTACAATATTATATCAATCGAAGTTCTATTTTTTAAATTGAATCTCCAATATATTTTTCGGATCCAAATTCTGTTAAAGGGTCGGTACAGAAATCAACCGATTAACTGGAATCGGCCAAGCATAATTACAATATGACATAATGTAAAAAAAGAATATTTTTTACAAACATATCTATATACACATTGAGACACGATATAATATTTTATTGTTCAATTGTACACAAAAATATAATGATCATTTAGTATAACACACCCCCCGTTCGCGAATAGGAGTTTCGTTTTTCCATCTTAGCCAGTCCGTGAATAGGAATCCCAGTTGTTTAATACTACATATTTACGGTTGTTTGTTTCGTAGTCCGCGGATAGGGATCCCGGTTGTTTGATACTACACAGTATAAGCATCATACTTGTTTGATACTACATATTTACGGTTGTTTGTTTCGTTTTATGTATTTTGTTTGGTTCTAATACACTAAAAACTGTTATTGATATTTTTATTTTATAAAATTTATAAAATTCAAATGCTCTATTTATTTTCTTTATTATTTTATTCATTTATATGAACTAATAGTGAAAACGATAAATCGAGCTTTAAATTTTATTGTAGTGTAATGCGAGTAACTTCTCAAGAAGTTATCAAATTGTATAAAAATATGTTACTATAAAATGTTGTTCTAGTTAAACTTTAAGGATCAAATATATATTTAACGCGACCTAATATAAACATAATTTTATAATTTTATTACAAAATAAAAAATATCAACAACATTTTTAATATATTAGAGTTGAAATAAATATATAAAATAAAACAAATAATATTAAAAGTGCATCAAACGAAAGTAGGGTTCATGTATGTAGCATATCATTTTCCTTTAAATTATTAGATCATTTCTTAATTAAAATATGTAAGAATATTCTTTGTAAAATAAATACTCTTAAAAGAATTATATATCTAATTACTGGATTCTAACCAATTATAGACATTAACATTAAAATAGAGTTCTACTAATTCCTTTCATCAAGTTATTATTTTTTAATTTCTCTTTGACTGATTTTAGTAAATAGAATATATTTTTAAAATTTATTTTATTTGAGTCTGTATAGTGAATTAGATATTAACTTTATTTGATTGAGATAGTATAGAATTAGATGTATTGAAATTTAGTAGAAAGGAGAAAAGGAATCAAAGGTGGGAATTTTGCAGATCGTTGGTCAATAAATGTGAGAATATATAGTGGAGAAAATATTTTGTTTGATTCTCCGGCAAAAAATTAAAAAAGAATAAAATGAATAAAGACTTGTAGTAATTCAATATAGATTGGTTAATAAATGCATAAAAGAATCGAAAACAAAAATTTTCTATAAAAGGGCTATTTTGTAAAACCACTACAACACTCACAACTAAATTTATTATATTTAATGTTTTAGAAGCTCAAATGATTATTATATTCTTAGGTGGCTGGCTATAATGTGGCTGTATAGCATTTCCCTGGAAAAAAAACTCATGTCATGTTCAATTTGGGAAACTGGATCACATATTCACACCACACTGAGAATCAAAGAGGGCACTTATTTTTAGTCTTGGGGAGCGGTTAATTTTTTATGATAAATGCCGACATTCACTTCAATGTAGAAAGTGGTCCAGAAAAATGCATGAATGTCACACCTATGATTGGATGAAATGAGTATTAACATTAAAAAGTGACACCCCTATGTAATCAAATAGCCCCATTTCACAGATATAAATAATACACATAGCGTCGTTTCTTAGAATCGAGTTCTTAGTAAGGGCGAGCTTTAAATTTAAATTTATTTATTTATAAAAAAATATAGCTATTATTACCATTAATTTAATACTCTCCCCGTCCTCTATTAATTATCCATTTTGTCATTTTTGTATGTCCCCCAATAATTGTCCACTTTCACTTTTATCATAAATTGTAAGCAGGTCTCACATTTCATTAAATTATTCTACTCACATTTTATTATAAAACCAATAAATAAAAGTGAGACACATATTCTACTAACTTTTTAACCCATTTTCTTTTACATTTCTTAAAATTCATGCCGAAATTAAAGTGGACAATTAACAGGGGATGGAAGGAGTAAATTGTGCCCAATCTCACATGTGACAATTTAGCCAAGTTTTCTTTATCAATCCAGTACAGGTGGGGAATTCAAAAGAAATTAATTTTGAAATTGAGTTTTTTCAATAACATATTCAGTTAGAATTTAATTGAGTAAAATAATATGTAATTGGTAAATAACAATCAAACTGGCGCAGTGGCACGGTGCGGCATCGTTAAATGGGTGGGATCGAGGGGGATGGCATCGGGACAATTTGTGCCGACTGTTGCAGGCGTGATAGGATATTTTTTTCTCTTTCCAAATTCAAAGCTCAATAAATATGACTATACTTTCACATTACATTTCATCCACTATTTCCAATATGTCCTTTGACTGTAATGTGAATCTGCAGGTGGTAGCCTCTTTATAGTGATCAAATATTGACAATAAAATCATGTTAAGCAGTGTCTATATGGGGGCATCACACATTACTTACACGAAAATTGAATAATTGTCATGTGTTTATCACTAAAGGTATGTGTGTATCTCGTGACAAATATTAATCTTCCTATGGGCCAACTAATATTCGCATTAAAATACACTCATTAATGAAGGAACATGAGATGCACCCTAAAATTTGAATTTAAAATTTTAAAAAACTTAAAACCGAATATAGACGCTCGCAAGCGAGTCGTTAATAACTTTCCGGAATATAGTGGCTAGCCAACGAGCCATTGGGTTCGCATACCTTGCAAACCCAGCAAGTCGTTAAATCCTAACGGCCAATCCAATAACTCCCCAGCAAATCGCAAATTGCAGACTCCTAATGGGATTCCGTATAATATTTCTAAATCCAATTTTCCACAAAAGTCAACAAAAAAATCGAATTTTGATGTTCCCAAGATCGTAACCAACGAACATAACAGCCCGAAAAAACATCAAAACAATCAAATAATCCACAAAATACAAATCCTACACTTTATGGATTCACATGAAAAGCAAGAACGAAAAACCATATATAGCAGATGCAATATTGCACCAGTAGTCAAAATGCTAAACACGCCAATACTTGAATAAAATTTCCTTAACCAAACCGGCAATCTCCGTAAGTTCATAATCACAAAACTATGAACTGAGAAATTAAAACAGCAAGTAATTTGACTTGTTATGCATTCATAGATTTATACCCATTCAATTCAACAACTATAGAATACGTATTAATCAACTAAAACTTACCCGTGCAGCGGCGGTCGGCACATGTAATGAGAAAACTCAATTCTCAAATAATTTATCAAACAAATTCCCCAGACAAAAAATTGACCAAAGAAAACTTAACAAAAGCATACGACCTAAATTGGCAAATTAATTCATCAATTAAATTGACTCCGAAGTGTGCGGAAACATATAACCTTGTATTAGAATTGCCAATTCATTAATCAAGGCAAATTCTCGGCAGTGCATAATATAAAACCACAATAATATTGCAAAACCAAGCATATACTATCAATATTGGATTCCCCAAAATTCTCCATTAAAGATTGATTCAATTATCAATTTTCAAAACCACCGAAACAATTCTCGGTGAAGTAACTATCAATTCATAAATCCACGAAACACGAACCCAAAATTCTCCTTTTCCAATTCTCAGATAATTATTAATAGAGTGACTCTGATACCACTTGTTGCAATAATTGAGCGAACAATTATCTAAAACTAGATCTGCCCAAGGTTTATCGAACCGGCGGTTAAACCCAAACCGTAACTGCCAGTTACGGTTCCGAACCGAAACCGTGAGAATTTATCTGAACCGAAACCGTCGATTTTTGAACCGTGGTTCGGTTCAGGTTCAAAAATTTTCGAACCGAAACCGTGCTGGAACCGCCGGTTCCGGGCGGCTCCAAATCGGAACCGCGAAAAACCGCCGAAAAACTATGAAACCGAATCGGAACCGCAAAAAACCGGCGGTTCGGAACCGTGAAAAACCGTAAAAAAACCGTTGGAAAATCGGCATTTCGGAACCGAAACCGAAACCGGCGGTTCTGGAACCGGAACCGTAACTGCTAAACACCCTTGCGGTTTGGTTCCGGTTCAACAATTTCCAAAACCGGAACCGGCGGTTCCGAACCGTAACCGCTGGTTCCTGAACTGTGGGCACCTCTACCTAAAACTCTCTATAATGATTAACCGAGAACGACGGAGAAGGAGCATAAACTGTAGAGCGGAAGCGTACCTTGATCCATCGAAAATTGAACGGTGAAATTGCTTTGCAGCGGCTATGGATCTTCCAAACGATCAGAGACGTCCTTCACAGTAGTCTGTTGAGAGAATATAAAGATATTGAACGTTCTTCTGACGTCTGGGGACCATAACCCTAGCTTATATTTATATTAAATATAAACTCCTTTATTTCCCATTCAGACCCTCATCAAATAGAATCACATATGGTATCTACACTTATTTCCATAATAAAATAAATAAACTTTAGCCCAAACTTTAATCTTTAATAGATCACTTTAATTGGACAACTAAAAGATAGTCATACACATTAAATTAGTCATGTGAAAGCCCAAATTTCCAACATAGGCACCTCGCATGCAGATTTGTTTGACGAGTGTCTCCATGTTGATGAAACAACAGCTGGCCGTGCCTAAAGTTTTTTGCCGTGTGATCATCTAGACTTTTCACGACACTTATTTGAGAAGACCAACCGTACATGATACCGATTTTTATGGTGGATATGCACGAGAGGGACCATGGATTTACCCGGGATGCTTGGCAACATCAATTGCATTAAGTGGGAATGAAAATTTTGTCCTGGAGCATATGAGTATCTTCAGGGGAAAATGTATATTGAGAAGGTATATTTCTCATTTACCTTCTCAAAAAGGTTATTATACCTTTTTAAAAAAGTAAATGACTCTAAGGAAAGAAGGTAAATTAAAAAGGCAAAAAAAAAAAATAACTTTTTACCTTTTTCTATCAAGAAGAGGTAAAGATGCATTCTCAAAATGAAAGAATGTATAATACCTCCTCAAATATCCTTTTGATTGGAGCATAAAATTTTATGAAGAAGAGGTGAATATGGTAGTTATTTCTCTTTACCCCTCCATTTACCCTTTTCCTTGGAGATGCTCTAAAAGGGTGACTTCACCAAAGGGTATAAAGGCACACATCCGACTATTATGCTTGAAGCAATTGCTGACCAACATTTGTGAAACTGATATGCATACTTTGGATATGTTTGGTCGAACAACAACCTCAACGTCTTGAACGAATCACCTCTATTTAACGAGGTATGCACTAGCATAGCACTAACAGTACGGTTCACCGCCAATGGCCACCCTATACAATATGATAAATTACTTGGAGGATGAGATCTATCCACGATGGCCGGTGTTCGTAAAAACAATCATGTGTTTGACAAAGTCGAGGACGTTGTTTGTTCAGAAGCAGGAGACGGAAGGAAGTGCTCCAATCACGTTAGGCAATCATGAAAGGCTCGACACGTGCATGGTACTGATCATGCATCTCCGATCTCATTTATATATATATTATACTCCCTTCATCCGTGAAAAAATATCCTATTTTGCCATTTCATCCCACGTTTTAAAGTCTCATTTGCTTTATTTTTTTTCAGTTTACTAAAGTGGACACCACCTTTCAACTAAATCATTACACCCGCATTCTATTATAAAATCAATATATAAAAGTGGAACTCACATCCCACTAACTCAAATTTTTTTTTCATTTTTCTTCACAAAGTTAAACAATTTCTACAACTCATGCCAAGTCAAAATGAGACTAAACACAAATGAAGGGAGTAATGCATAACATGAATTAAAAATGAAAGGTAACAACGTCACGTCACGTCACTAATTGGCGGGACAAGCAAAGAGGTTCTAGCTCAATCGTCAGTAGTGACCATCCACCTGAAGATGTGCTTCTAAAATTCTAAAGGTTACTGGTTGACGTGTTTCTATGCGCGAAGAACAAGTACATGGTCACATCTAACCCGACCTTCTCAAAGAAATTTGGAACTTCACCAACAAATTCCAACATTGTGGTATGTGAGTTTTCAATTCATATACTTTTTGGTTATAAAAAATAAAATTAATTAATAATTAAAATGTGAAAATATACAAATCAATGAGAAATGAATGAAAAAAAGGTAGAAAGGGAAGTATGAGTTGTAAAAGTTATGTTGTACCATAAAATTTGGGAAGAATGATTACTTCATGTAACGAGGCCATGATAAAAAGTAACTGTTAACAATGAGGGCATGACAAAATGTAACCCTTAAAAATGGGAATAAGAATTTAAAGAAATGTGACTCTATCTGTTCTATAAAAATATGTGTATTTTTCATTTTCGTTCATCCATTAAAATATGAGTATTTATATTTGCGGAAAGTTGTCACCGACTCATTTTTATATACGTCAAATTTATTTATACTCCCTCCGTCTCAGATAGTTTGTCTCACTTTGACTGGGGAAGAGTTTTAAGAAATGTAATGAAAAGTGAGTTGAAAAAGTTAGTAGAATGTGAGTCCTACTTTTATATATTAGTTTTATAATAAAATGTGAGTAGAAATTACTTGGTGGAATATGTGATCCACTACCAAAAATGGTAAAAAGTGAAATGAGACAAACTATGTGGGACGGAGCGAAATGAAAAAATGGGACAAACTATCTGGAACGGAGGGAGTACTTTATACTACAGTGGTCCATCTTTAAACTCTAGCTGTTTGGTTTGCAAGGTTGTATCTCGCGATTAAATACATTAGTGCGTTTGGTTAATGAGATTGAATTCCACAACTCAATCCTAGATTAACTATCATGTGATAATTAGTTATAGCCAATGACCTCCAACTAAAATAATCTAATAATTCAATCCTAGATTATGCTTCCTCCGTCCGCGAATAGGAGTCCCGTTTTTTCATTTTAGTCCGTCCGCGAATAAGAGTCCCGGTTCACTTTTACCAGAAATGGTAATATGGTCTCACCTCCACCTAACTCATTTCACTCACATCTCATTTAAAACTAAATATACAAATGGACCCCTATTCCACTAACTTTTTTTCATCCACTTTTCCTAACATTTCTTAAAACCCGTGCCGCCAAGGAATGAAACTCCTAATGGTGGACGTAGGGAGTATCTTGGTAATACTATTTTATCTAAAAAATCGAACACCGCATAATTATAATGTGAGTCATACTACAACTATTATCACTTTAATTAGCATTCTCCTTTTTCTTTTTTTACTTTATTAATTATATATTAATTATCGTGTTGTTTCGCATACACATATTAAATATCATGTTTCACATACATTAATTATCGTCCCATATTTAATTATATATGCATAGTGCGTCCCACTGCGAATGCTCCTGTGGGACGACGAAGTATATAATGTGAAAGCATATTTAATTCCCTAATTTAATTTTGTCTTGGGGAGCATAGCCCACCACAACACAGCCGCCCTATGTAGTATGCTATTCCTTTTCCCTTCGTACCTGTCCTTTCCTTTTTTACCGTTTATTTTTCTTTTCCCTTTTTCTCTGTTTGTTTTCCTCTCGTTTAAATTTCTTTTTCTACATCCATTTTATATATATTTCATTTCCTTTAATTTCTAATTCCATTTTCCTTTTTAAAAAAAAAATTAAAACTGCGACGTTTCTTTTCAAATACACAATTTCAAAATACCAACAACTTAATTTTAGGTAATTAAATTAAACACGGAAATTAACCAACACAGTGCTCACTGCTCACTTATTCAAACTTTTACTCACTGCTTCAATATTATATTATCACTTATTCAGTTTTATCATTTTTATATTTCACAAGATAAAAGTAATTACTCCTCCTAGTTATTAATCATCCTAATTTGCCAGTTTTGGTACTTGACCTCACATTCCACTAAAATAATTTATTATTAAACAAAATATGAATACAAAATAATTTAATTAAGTGATTCCTTGATTTTTATCAAAGGCTCTACAAATCTTTAATTTATAATATGTGTGAAATAAAGATATCTATATTAAAAAAATAAATTAAATCAAATGTTAACAAATGTGAAAATAAAGGGTCTCGTACCTCTAAAAAAACTAATTAATTTTACTATTTTGAGTCATCTAATAAAGTTATGTAGGTCAATTCTAAATAAAGACAGTTTTAAACAACTAGGAGTCTAGGACCTCGCAATCATTAACACTATTTTCATAATTTTTTATTTTATTTTGTTATTACTATACCAATTATGTATAGTAATCATCTTATTTACAAAATAATATTGGTATATTTTTATTGGATCGATGGGTAATAATTTAGAGTAGGGAAATGCTATACAACCACATTATGGCCAGTCATACAATAATAATCATTTGAGCTTCTAAAACATTAAATATAGAGTAAACACCAAATGTGGTCCTAACATATGACCGTTTTATCAATTTGGTCCTTAACATTATCATTTTGATTATTTGGTCCCTCACAAATAAACTCGGACCCGAATCGGTCCTCACTTAACAGAACCGTAAAAAAATAGACGGTGATTGCAATTTGACAATATTAAATTACTAACGGTAATTAATTATACCAAATTATAATTCTTAATTCCTATTAAATTACAAATTATTCATTTCATTTTGCAACTGATACTATCTTTTTTTCAATTTTGCTAATAGGAAAAGAATTATAATTAGGTATAATTAATTACCATTAATAATTTAATATAGTCAAATTGCAATCACCGTCTATTTTTTGACGGTATTGTTAACTGAGGACCGACTCGGGTCCGAGTTTATTTGTGAGGGACCAAATAATAAAAAAGATAATGTTAAGGACCAAATTGATAAAACTGCCATATGTTAGGGACCACATTTGACATTTACTCTTAAATATAATAAATTTAGTTGTGAGTGTTGTAGTGGTTTTACAAAATAGCCCTTTTATAGAAAATTTTTGTTTTCGATTCTTTTATGCATTTATTAGCCAATCTATATTGAATTACTACAAGTCTTTATTCATTTTATTCTTTTTTAGTTTTTTGCCGGAGAATCAAACAAAATGTTTTCTCCACTATATATTCTCACATTTATTGACCAACGATCTGCAAAATTCCCACCTTTGATTCCTTTTCTCCTTTCTGCTAAATTTCAATACATCTAATTCTATACTATCGCAATCAAATAAAGTTAATATCTAATTCACTATACAGACTCAAATAAAATAAATTTTAAAAATATATTCTATTTATTAAAATCAGTCAAAGAGAAATTAAAAAATAATAACTTGATGAAAGGAATTAGTAGAACTCTATTTTAATGTTAATGTCTATAATTGGTTAGAATCCAGTAATTAGATATATAATTTTTTTAAGAGTATTTATTTTACAAAGAATATTCTTACATATTTTAATTAAGAAATGATCTAATAATTTAAAGGAAAATGATATGCTACATACATGAACCCTACTTTCGTTTGATGCACTTTTAATATTATTTGTTTTATTTTATATATTTATTTCAACTCTAATATATTAAAAATGTTGTTGATATTTTTTATTTTGTAATAAAATTATAAAATTATGTTTATATTAGGTCGCGTTAAATATATATTTGATCCTTAAAGTTTAACTAGAACAACATTTTATAGTAACATATTTTTATACAATTTGATAACTTCTTGAGAAGTTACTCGCATTACACTACAATAAAATTTAAAGCTCGATTTATCGTTTTCACTATTAGTTCATATAAATGAATAAAATAATAAAGAAAATAAATAGAGCATTTGAATTTTATAAATTTTATAAAATAAAAATATCAATAACAGTTTTTAGTGTATTAGAACCAAACAAAATACATAAAACGAAACAAAAAACCGTAAATATGTAGTATCAAACAAGTATGATGCTTATACTGTGTAGTATCAAACAACCGGGATCCCTATCCGCGGACTACGAAACAAACAACCGTAAATATGTAGTATTAAACAACTGGGATTCCTATTCACGGACTGGCTAAGATGGAAAAACGAAACTCCTATTCGCGAACGGGGGGTGTGTTATACTAAATGATCATTATATTTTTGTGTACAATTGAACAATAAAATATTATATCGTGTCTCAATGTGTATATAGATATGTTTGTAAAAAATATTCTTTTTTTACATTATGTCATATTGTAATTATGCTTGGCCGATTCCAGTTAATCGGTTGATTTCTGTACCGACCCTTTAACAGAATTTGGATCCGAAAAATATATTGGAGATTCAATTTAAAAAATAGAACTTCGATTGATATAATATTGTAGTTTTACTTACTTTTGTTTATACGAATGCTACAATAAATTCATTGCTTTGAAGGAGTTTATAGTATCATACTTTATACTACTAATATTTATAAATGTAATACCTTGTACATTTAAATAAAAATTTATTTGGTATATTTTATTTATTTTTAATAATATTTTTTTAAAACAAAAATTTATATATTTGTTTTGGTTTTCGTGTTTAAGAATTTGATTTCTAAATGTCTTAAAAGTTGTCCAACATAGAGTGAGAGGGCGCACTAGTTACTTGCACTGTTGCTTTTTGGCTCGTCACAGACTCCTTACACTATTTATAGTTTAAATTAGAACTAATGCATTTAATTAATATGTTAATTTAAGTTAAGGGCTCCTTTATTAAGTAATGTCTCATTACACTTAAAATTCTAATTCAATTACACTAAAAATCAATCTCAAATTTACGGCCTAAAATGAAAAGTGCGAGTAACATGAGACGAAGGGAGTATTTTAATTAAGAATAATACTAGTATGTTTTTCTATATATACTTATAATATTGAAAATATCTAACTAAAAATAATTATACAGTGTAATGTTTACATTTATTTTATATATAAGTTATTTAAATGTTAATGTTAAGTATAGTAGACTCTAAATATTTATACAATTTTAATATCATGAAGATATTTATATTATGATTTCAAAAAGTAATATATGTATATATATATATATATATATATATATATATTAAACAATTAATATAATAATATAAACTAGAAAACAAATAATTGTAAAAAAAAAGAAAAATCGAAAAGAAAGCAAACATAAAAGAAACATATTTATATACTGATTTGAAAAGTAACTATGCATACTAAGCAATTAAAATAATAAATAAAAGTATAAAAAAAACTAAAACGAAAGCAAATATAAAAGAAACGAAAAGATTTAATGACCCAGTTTGTTATTTGTGCACGAGGGTATATTAGTCTCAAAAAAATTGATACTTTTAAGATGAACAAATTTCAAATAAATTAGTATTTAATGTACTATTTTTTTGTTTTATGGCCAGCCACGTTATCACCATCAACAAATCTATGTGAGCAAATTTTGTACAACAAAAAACTAGTTTGTTTGACAAAAAATAGGTCTATTTATGCATTTAATTAAAATATATACTGCATATATAGTACATGAAAGGTGCATAATATTGTGGTTATATATTTATGATTTGTGTAGAATTTTTTTTGTTTTTTTTTGAACCATAAATGTAATTAGTGCATATTTTAATTCAAATTTTAAAAATAATAGAAAGAAAATTCAAATATAAAAGTAAAAAATGATGTTAAAAGCTAATTAGTCTTTTTAACTTATCCACTTATTATATTTGTAATTTCAATATATAATTAATATATCAAATTATTAATATAACCTTATTTTGGTTGTACAAATCGTTTCTCTATTGCCATTTAGAATCACATAGATTTGTTGTTTGAGTATAATCATATCTCCCACAAAAATAACTAACCGTATCCGTGTGAGATCATTTTAATTATGACTGAAAGAGACTCGAAATCCTAGGTGGCCCATGTCATAAATAGACATGAACGACACTCATGCTATCATCCTATAATCACTGGTCCTAATCCTGACGTCACTCCCCCTTTAATGGTCAGACAGCTAGCATTAAATTTTGTATTTCTCCCTCAATCTCTTGGAAATTCGCATCACAGAAATTTTGAATTATGGTTCCATAATGCTGTATCGAATAAACATAGGTGGTTTCCCTCATAAATTTGATTAGGTAAAATATTTATAATCTCCTCAAAGAATGCTACAACAGAGTAACCAACGCATTAATTCATACTCCTATTTAGTCATGTATAAATAGTGTGTACACGGAAATCATCACACCCCAGATTCTGAATCTCTCTGATTAAAGTATTTCCCTCTCACCTTGTAGTGCGTGTTGCTGTGAGAATATTGGGTGAAACCCTAGAAATGGTAGGAAAAGAAGCAAGCTGCAACGATCCCAAGGCGGAGCTGAAGAAAGGGCCGTGGAGCAGAGAGGAAGATCAGAAACTGCTCACATATATCGAACAGCATGGCCATGGCAGCTGGCGAACTCTCCCTACTAAAGCTGGTATTGTTTTTGTTTTTTCATGATTTAACATATGTAACTTAACCAAACGAGAAATATTAATTTTTTATTTTTATTTTACAGGGTTGGAGAGATGTGGGAAGAGCTGTAGATTGAGGTGGACGAACTATCTGAGACCAGATATCAAGAGAGGAAAGTTCAGCAATTACGAGGAGAAGACAATCATTAGGCTCCATGCTCTTTTAGGCAACAGGTCATTCCTAAACATTATCAATCATAATCATTCATTGTGTTTGTTTACTTTCCAGTTTTAGCTTTCTGCGCCCATACCTTGAGACCTTCAAATCCCAACATATGTTTTTCTATTTTCAAAGCATTCACTTTTTGTATAAAACATACTCCAATCCTACCAATAAAATATTTTATTTATTTTACATTACTTTTCCAGTAATTTATTGGATAGTTATATTTAATTATACAATCAATAATCAATAATATATAAAAGTATAACTTATCATAATCCACTAATTTTTTTTACTACTTTTTTATACAAATTCAAATAATTTCTTGAAACTCGAGCGGTTAAAAAATGGGACATCTATTAGAGGATGGAGGGAGTAGTATTTTAAATATTTTAACTTTCACATCTTACTAACTAGGGTAAACACAATTTGTTTTGTCGGATTTTTTTTTAAATGTTTAACAGAAACGGCAATGTTATACCAAATTTATCAAGTATTTTTCGTTTACATTGGTCATTTTTATTTGAGTTCTGATGATGGTGACGAGTTTTGGAACGTAGATACAATATGTAAAAAATACTAGGTACTAATAAATTAACGTATGTAATTAAAACGTTACTCGTTTAATCACATCATTTTTTTGGCATCAATTATGAATGGAATGTTCTTTTTATAGGAGTAGTAATGAATAATCGTTGTAGTATTTTGTTACAATAGAAAATGTCTTAATTCATAGTGACGTGTATCTACGACATTGTCGCATATAGCAGATCTAAGCACATGACATTCATCTATCAGGTTGGTTATATTTGCTAATTAGCTTTGGTAATTACCTAATGTTCAGGTGGTCAGTAATAGCAGCTCATTTACCGAAACGCACCGATAACGAGATCAAGAACTACTGGAACACTCGGCTGAAGAAACGTTTGACGCGGATGGGCATCGACCCGGCAACCCACAAGCCGAAGAACAACCCGTCCGGCTCGGCTAAGTCGCAGCAGCACGCCGAGCTCAGCCATATGGCGCAGTGGGAAGCCGCTCGCCTCGAAGCCGAGGGCCGCCTCGCCCGCGAGTCGAAGCTCATGTACAAACTCCCGTTCCTCCGCAAACATTCCTCCCCGCCTCCACCGAGGCTCATGGCAGCGGCGCCGCCGTGTCTGGACGTGCTGAAGGTGTGGCAGTCGAGCGCCATCCCCAGCTGCTTCTTCAGCTCAGCCGCGAGCTGCAGCAGCAGCCTCGAGTCGCCGACCTCGACCCTAAACTTCTCCTGCAACAGCCTCCCGGCTCCTCCGGTGGCGCCGAGCGACTACGGCGTGGGACGTGTGGATGGCTACGCCGCCGAGGAGGAGGGCAAGATGGACTTTTCGTATCAGCTGGACAACGTTTTCGCTGACTGCGGGCTGCCGGAATTTGCTCCGTTTAGTCAAGACTCCGACCCACTTCCCCTCGTCGGAGAATTTGAAGATAGTAAGAATTATTGGAATTACTTGCTGAATTTGGTGAGCTCGCCGATGATGGAGGTGCCCATGTTGTAGGGGTGGTTAAGGGGGAAATGTGCTAATCTAGATTAGGGTTTAGGGTTAATGTTGCCAATTAAGATATTGTTGTTGCTTCTCTCATGATTACATAAGATTAGCTAGTTAGGGTTTCTTATCTTTAAAGCGTTCCTTTTTTATTAAACAAATTTGAAGTTGGGAAGATATGTTATTTTAATTTTCTTATGCTCATGCTATTATTATATCGTAAATATTCGCATACAAAGAAAAATAATTAATAACCTGTGTCTGAGGTCTCCCGGCAGGATCGCCCCACAATTATAAACATGTTAGCACACCATGTTCACCAATCGAAACAGTTACTGCGTGAAATCATTGGTGATGGCATGATATATATTACAGTATTAGAGTGTGTAATGTACCTATAATATTAATTCCAAATGCCTATATTTGATCAAATGTGGTTTAATTTGAGTGCCACCTCATATATTTCTAATAGTATATTCTATAGTACAAGCTGACGTCTAAATCATACTCCCTCCCTCCGTCCCAAGATAAGTGACTCATATTCCTTTTTGGGACCTTCCAAGATAAGTGACTCATTTCCTTTTTTGGTACTCTCTCTTACTTTTTCTCCCTACTTTATTAACTCTCTTACTTTATTCACTTTTCACTTTGCTAAAAAAACCTCATTTCCTTAAATCCCGTGCCGAAAAGTTTATGGTCACTTATCTTGGGACGGAGGGAGTATATATCTTGCTTTGTTCAATGGTGCATACCAAACTAAATAAACTCTGCAAATGGGTGTGATTAATTACTAACTATAATTAATTTAACATTATAAGATTTGAAAGATCTAATGGTCTATAAATTTCCTTATGTAAATTTATTTTTTTATTTTTTTAATATTAAAAACTCTAAATTTAGGGTTTCATATCAAAATGTGAACACAGTGAATTGAATATATCAACACCATGTTTTGAATATGTCAAGACAGTTTCATATTGACATTTTACATGTAATAAGTTGACATATTTTGTTAGTTATATTGACATTATCTGCTTGACAAAAAAAATACGAAAATTCATAAAAAAATTTCAGATTTTGATCTTGAAACATATGGAATTGAGATTTCGTTGGAATTCTTATCAAATTATCTTTAATTTGATGTATGTTGTGTGATAAAATAATTTAAATTAAGATAGTTATAATCATTTAAAGTTTAGAGATATTTTTCATAAGTTAGTTACAATTAATTTTTTGTAAAACCCATGTCATACACAAATTGCCTATTTTTTTTTGGACGGAGGGAGTATATTATAATGCGACCACTGCAAGTCTGGAACCCCATATTATAATGCGACCACTGCAAGTCTCTCTGAATCATATTTTATTGATTAAGTTCTATGCAATCATAAAGAAAAACTACTTACAGATACTTTAAATTTACTGCTTATTATATACTCCATGTTTGTCGTACGGAAAGATTCATTGTATGTACAAGAGAAACTTTGGATGTCTTTATGAACTACTAGTACACTACTGAGAAAGGATGGGTTTTTATTATATTTTGAAAGGACGGAAGAGTGACAAGTGAGAACATAAAATTTAATTATAAAAATTACGAGGGGTTCATGAAGTTTTATTGCATATGCATAAAAATCATAAAAGACATTTGCATGGAAACAGACTTAAAAATTACTAGAGGTTCATGAAGTTTTCATTATATGATTGTTTATTTTAGGATTAAATTACGAGATTATTTTAATAGGAGAGAGGTGAGTATGAGTTGTTATTATATGATTATTCATCTAGAGTTAGAGTTAAATTGTGAGATTCAATCTTATGAACCAAATATAATATATCTTTAATCAAGAGGCAAAACCCTTAAAATATAATCAAAGGATAATCTATACAATAGCGTGGGCTCAGTTAGTTGAATGGATAAGTTTCCATTTAGTATAATGGATTCATTCATCATCGTATGAATGGGCCACAGCTATTGAACATTGGGCCTAGTAAGCGAATGATTTTTCACGAAGCCCAAACAATCAAGCCCAATAACTATCGGTTGAGTAAAAACAAAAAAGCTGTTTCAAGTCCAAGCTTTCTCATTCAAACAGCGCCTTGTAAATGGACGCTGGTGACCGAGGGGTGAAGAAGATGGCCGTGACGTCAGTCGCGGCAATGGTGGCGGAGACGACGACATTCCCGATCGATCTTCTCAAAACTCGCCTCCAGCTCCACGGCGAGTCCGTTCAGTCTGCCCGCCCAGCGTCGGCGCTCAGGATCGCGCTCGAGATAGCTCGGAACGAAGGCCTTTTGGGAATGTATAGAGGCCTGTCTCCCGCTGTTTTTCGTCACATGTTCTACACTCCTACTCGAATTGTCGGCTACGAGCATTTGCGCAACAAATTTGTGCGATCGTCTGATCGTTCTCTCCCCCTTTACGGCAAAGCAGTAATCGGTGGGATTTCTGGAGCTATTGCTCAGGTAGGTTTCGCTTGATTTTTCTATTCAATTGCATAAATATTGCACATACTTCGCGTTCGGAATTGTTTTTTTTTTAATTTCTCCTTAGATGCCGAATACAATAACACTACGATTTTTATCCTTAAAATTCTTAGTTTTGATTTATTCATGGAGTAGATTAGCTTTACTTATTAGAGAATAGACATTGTGAATACATGGAAAATTCATGCTGTTTTGAGTTCGGAATTGATTGATTAGGAGAAATGTATTTTTCTGAAGAAGCCTGTATGATTAAAATATTGGAAAAACTAATTTATTGATTCATATCCTACTCGGTAGCTATTTAAAGAAAAAATTGTATAAATGATTAGAGAGTTAGACTGTTAGGGGAACTTCATTCGGGTTATAGACTGGATTTCCAGTATGTATCAGATTGAGTACTTGAAGGATGATTACATGATGCAACACATTCAGAGTTGCATAATTCATCAAAGTAAATGGTGGATTAACATACTGTCATTATATATATTCAAGTTATCAGCTAAAGCTAACGTCCTCAGAGGATAATCTTTTGTCCAATTGACAGACGCTGATCCATATTTTGAATTGGTTTGGGTCTAAAAACAATATTCATAGGCACATTTATATGTTGTTCATTAATATATTAAGGGATGAATGATTCATAAATTGGTGTTAAAGATCATATGCTGGTTGGAAGGAAGATGCATTGTTATGGTATTTGTTACAGGATAGGCAGGATGAACGAGATATTTGTGAAAATTTGGTTTATCAGCATTCATGATCAGGTTGTGAATGGGTTGAATTAATTATCCCTTGTTGTGTACTGAGAAATTACACGTGTCTATGTTTACGTTGTAGAAGTCAATGCTTAGATGGATAACTCATGAATTTGGGTTTTGTAGCATTTCTTCATTTCTATGTTGTTCAGTGTATTATATATTATTGAAGCTTTTATTGCATTATTGCATACCTTGTAGATCGTCTATTCTGGAGTCCAGAGTCTTCGTATAAATACTTCTTAATAACTATTGCTACTTAGTTTCTCCCTGAGTGTTCTGATTTTTGAACACAAATAGTGTTAGGTAAGATATATAATGATGATTTTATGACTTAGGATTAGGGAATCCTTATTAGAAGACTTGGATAACTTAGAATCGTATAAAATACTTTCAGATTAAGTATTTTGAGTGCATAAAAACTATGATCGGATAAGACTAAGTTTCTCCTTAGATGATTGTTCATTCTCTGATCTGTATTTAATCAAAAATCAGCCTAAACCGTCGACAATTAACTGCCAAGGCAGTTAATTAACTAAAACTGATTCCAAACTGTTAATAACTGTTTAAAAACTGTTAAAACAGTTAATTCAAACACTAAAATAAGATAGAACAAGCTTCTAATGAAGCAGCCGAATTGTTTAGAAATTAAAGTGATAAACACTAAAATTCCAACATTCTTCCTTAGAATTAAAGTGCTAATACACTAAAATTCCAACATTCCTCCCCTATTTTAGTGGATTTATAAGCATGATCAAATCAAAAGAACAGAAAACAAAAATTATGCATAAATGAAAATATCACAAGGATTGAATTTCCATTTTAGTATATCAATGTACAAACATTCTAATTATAAGAGTGGTCTAAGACTTGAACTCTTACAATTCCTTTGAATATCAGTCTTAATATACACATAATTATCAAACAATTAATCTAAACCTGACACCTTTATAACAAGTCTAGTGTCCATATCCTTCAACAAACATTTATAAAGCTAAGTCCAGAGCTTTATTGGAACAACTTGGATTCCATGTTTGTATAGGTAGCTTTTCATCTTGTTCTGTCAAAACAATTTGCCAAAAAAACTATTAAGAAGCAAAACTTCAACCTCCTTCAAACTGACAGATTATTACACATACCTTGGATGGTTTGAACATGTGTCTATCTCACATATTTAGGCTTTCCACATTGAATTTCACATCTAATATCAAATTAGAAGGAAATTGGGTATCCCAAACAGATAAGATTAGATGGACTTGAGCCCCACCCCTTTAGCAGATTTGATAACTAAATCTTTAGCCAAGCCTTTGGTTAGATGGTCTTCCAGATTTTGTTGTGTCCCAACAAATTCAACTGAAATGACCCCATGAGTGATCAGCTCCCTAACCATGCTATGTCTGACACCTAAATGTCTAGACTTCCCATTGTAAACTTGGCTATATACTTTAGCCAATGTTGCTGCACTGTCACACCTTATAGAGATAGGTGATATAGGCTTAGGCCATAAAGGAATTTCATAAACCAAATCCCTTAACCATTCTGCCTCCTTTCCAGCAGCGGCTAGTGCTACAAATTCTGACTCCATTGTAGAACTTGTGATGCAAGTTTGCTTCTTAGAAACCCAAGAGATAGCTCCACCTCCTAGCAAGTAAATCCAACCACTAGTAGAGGAATGATCCTCTGGATTGGCTATCCAACTTGCATCAGAATATCCTTCTAAGATAGAAGGAAAATCTGAGTAACACAAACCATAGTTTATGGTTCCTTTGAGGTACTTAAGTAACCTCCTCACTGCTTGCCAGTGATGAATACTAGGACTATGTGTAAATCTACTTAATCTTCCCACAGCAAAAGCTATGTCAGGCCTAGTACTTATCATTGCATACATTAGGCAACCTATTACTTTAGAGTATTCCAATTGTGAAACTGTTTTTCCTCTATTAGGTAAGAGTTTTACATTAGGATCCATAGGTGTGCTAACTGGAGTACAGTTTCCATAATTGAACCTTTTCAACACTTTCTCAATGTAATGAGATTGTGTGATAGATATTCTGTTAGGAGCCTCTTTTATTATCCTAATTCCCAATATGACTTCAGCCTCACCTAAATCTTTCATTGAGAACTTAGATGATAGGAATTTCTTTGTCTCATCTATCTGGTCTTGACTAGTACCAAACAGAAGCATATCATCTACATAAAGGCAGATAATAATTCCTTTACCAAATTTATCAAACTTAGAATAAACACACTTATCAGCTTGATTCAATAGAAAACCATTTGATAAAACAATATCATCAAACTTTTGATGCCACTGTTTTGGTGCTTATTTCAAGCCATATAATGATTTGATCAACTTGCACACCTTGTGTTCATTTCCTGGTAAAGAATATCCCTCAGGCTGCTTCATGTAGATTTCCTCATCCAAATCACCATTTAAAAAGGCTGTTTTAACATCCATTTGGTGTATAAGGAGTTTATGAATAGAAGCCATAGCTACTAGCAATCTAATAGTAGATATTCTAGCTACAGGAGCATAAGTATCAAAGTAGTCTATCCCCTCCTTTTGTCTAAATCCTTGAATGACAAGCCTAGCTTTAAACTTGTCTATAGACCCATCAACTTTCATCTTTCTTTTAAAGATCCATCTACACCCCAATGGTTTACAACCAGGGGGCAGATCAGTTAATTCCCAAGTGTTATTTTGGAGTATAGAATCCATTTCATCATCTATAGCCTCTTTCCAGAATGAGACATCTCTAGATGACATGGCTTCTTTGAAAGTCTTAGGATCCTCTTCAATTATAGAACAGTAGGGGTACTGGGATTGTAATTCATCCCTTGATCCTTCAATAAGATGGATTTGAAAGCCTTTATCTAGATTACTTTGATTTCTTGGCCTTACACTCCTTCTAACCCAATGTTGAGTTGAAGGTTCCTCTGATTGATTTTCAGAAATTACTAATCTATTTTTAGAATTAGAAAATAGATCCTTAGGCCTTGTGATAGATGTGAATCTATTTTCATCAAAGATTGCATCTCTTGACTCTATAACAGAGTTCACAGAGACAAATTTGTTAGGTTCTAAGACATAAAACCTATAAGCCTTTGAATGATTTGCATAACCAATGAAAATGCAATCAATTCCCTTTTCACCCAATGTCCTACGCTTGGGATCAGTGAGTTTAACTACTGCTCTGCAGCCCCACACTTTAAGATAGTTTAAGTTTGGAGGTTTTCCAAACCACAACTCATAAGGTGTAGCTTTACTTTTCTTATTTGGAACTCTATTTAATATATAGCAGTAATCATAGCTTCTCCCCAAAAACCTTCATTTAAACCAGAATATGATAACAAAGAGTTAACCATTTCTTTCAACACTCTGTTCTTTCTTTCAGAGATTCCATTCTGTTGTGGAGTATAAGGGGCTGTTATTTGGTGAATTATTCCCACTGATTCAAAATAACTAGGATCATAGTATTCACCTCCCCTATCAGATCTAAAAATCTTTATAAATTCACTCTTTTGTACCTCAACTTCTGTCTTATATACCTTGAATTTCTCTAAGGCTTCATCCTTAGAACTTAGCAAGTATACATAACAATATCTAGTTGAGTCATCAATAAAAGTAATAACATACTTCTTATTTCCAATTGATGGTGTTGAGTGAAAATCACAGATATCACTATGGATTAATTCCAGTAGTTTAGATTCTCTCACAACATTATTGAAAGGTTGCCTTGTGATCTTAGTTAACATACATGTTTTACATTTATCTTTGCTAACTGTAAAGGCAGGGATTAAGCTACTTTTAGACATCTCAATTAGTCTTTTATAATGCACATGTCCTAACCTTTCATGCCACAAATCAGTAGTTGAAAGTTCATTAGAAGTCATCACATAAGCAGAATTATCAACAAAGCAAGATTCAATATTTAATCTTAACATACCATTGCATAAATAACCAAAACCAACAAATACACCATGTTTAGATAAAATATATTTATTAGCTTCAATAACTTGTTTATAACCTAAGTTATTAATTACAGTGCCACTCATTAGATTCTTTCTAATGGTGGGAACATACAATACATCTACTAAATCCAACTGTTTCCCAGAAGTAAAAGTTATCCTAACATTTCCTATTCCTTCAATCGATTCACTAGAACCATTCCCCATTCTAATCACTGATCCATCAGTGATCTTCTGCAAGGATGTAAACCATCTCCTATCCTTGCAAACATGGTTTGTAGCTCCAGAATCCACCCACCAAGTGTACTCATCATCCTGTACATAGAATGAACTTGGTGTATCCGAGATATAGTTCTGAATAGAAATATTAGAATTGAATAATTTCATACCTTGAGGTACACTTGGATCCTTAGATCCACTTGGTCCAGATTTTGAACCACTTGTACTTGTACCAGCCTTGAAAACTTTCTTTCCAGACCTACAATCTTTCTTGTAGTGGCCTGGTTTCCCACACTTCCAACAAACAAGTTTTTGTTTCTTATTCTCAGAGGACTCTCCTTGAAACATTTTCCTTTTCCCTTTAAACTTCTGTCCACCTTCCACCATATTAATGGAAGATAGTCCAGCCACACTCTTTTCCTTGTTCTTTTCCATCTCCTGAATCCTTAAGGATTCTTCAATTCTGAGATGAGAACCAAGTTGCACCAAGGAAAGTTCTTCCTTTTGATGCTTTAGAGTATGTTTGAAGTCTTTCCAAGAGGGAGGCAATTTATCAATAACACTAGAAACTGATATGGCTTCATCCATATGCATCTGGTGTTGTTGAAATTGTCCAAGAATCCTTAGTAATTCATTATATTGTTCCATCACAGGTCTAGAATCTAGCATCTTATAATTATTGAAATTACTAACCAAGAATTTCTTACTAGAAGCATCCTCTGCCATGTATTTAGATTCTAGAGAATCCCATAATTCTTTGGAGGATTCAACATTCTGATAAATATCAAAGAGTGAGTCAGTCATACCATTGAGAATATGCCCTCTGCACACATAGTCATCATTCTCCCATTTCAGCCTCCTTCTGGTTTGTTCCAGAGATTCATCTTCAGTCGGTTCTGGCATGGTAGTTGTGAGTACATGAACAACCTTCAGGGTGGTTAGCAAGAAGTGCATCTTCTTTCTCCATCTTCTGAAATCTACTCCTTCAAACTTCTCCAGTTTTGTGAAGTTTGCAGTCATCTCCCTCACTGAATTGGGTCCAGTCATCTTCAAATTACTTGATCTTTGTTAGGTAAGATATATAATGATGATTTTATGACTTAGGATTAGGGAATCCTTATTAGAAGACTTGGATAACTTAGAATCGTATAAAATACTTTCAGATCAAGTATTTTGAGTGCACAAAAACTATGATCGGATAAGACTAAGTTTCCCCTTAGATGATTGTTCATTCTCTGATCTGTATTTAATCAAAAATCAGCCTAAACCGTCGACAATTAACTGCCAAGGCAGTTAATTAACTAAAACTGATTCCACAAACTGTTAATAACTGTTTAAAAACTATTAAAACAGTTAATTCAAACACTAAAATAAGATAGAACAAGCTTCTAATGAAGCAGCCGAATTGTTTAGAAATTAAAGTGATAAACACTAAAATTCCAACATTCTTCCTTAGAATTAAAGTGCTAATACACTAAAATTCCAACAAATAGATTATCCTTTTACTTGCAACTAAAGAATTTTTAGTATTACCTTTACCTTGTTTGTTTATCTTTTATGTGCTTCAAAGGCAACATCAACATGAACTAAATTTTGAATGGATTTATGTTTATTTATGTTATCTAATCAAGCAACAATTATAAGAATTTTACATCTTTTAGATGATACATTTCTCAAATAATTACTGCATAATAATATTAAAAAGCATGTTTTTCCTTTGATGGAAAAGTACTGATGTCGATAAATGTCAAATCATGCTCTTCTAGATCTAGTTATTGTTTGCATTATATTTATATTTGCTTTTCCAGTATAGGTCATTGCTAGCCCTGCGGATCTCATCAAAGTAAGGATGCAAGCAGATGGCCTTATTTCGAGCCAGGGACTCCAGCCCCGGTATGCAGGGCTTTTTGATGCCCTGAATAAGATTATTCATGCTGAAGGAATATTAGGCCTCTGGAAAGGTGTTTCTGCAAATGTGCAACGAGCATTTTTAGTTAACATGGGAGAATTAGCTTGTTATGATCATGCCAAACGGTTCATAATCAAGAACCAGATCTGTGATGACAATATTTATGCTCACACTCTATCTTCCATAATGTCTGGCCTTTCAGCCACTGCTTTAAGCTGTCCTGCAGATGTTGTTAAGACTAGAATGATGAATCAGTCTGCTTTGGAAGACAAGATAAAGTATAGAAATTCCTATGATTGCCTTGTGAAAACCGTAAAGGTTGAGGGATTGAGGGCATTGTGGAAGGGATTCCTCCCGACATGGGCTAGGCTTGGACCTTGGCAGTTTGTATTCTGGGTCTCTTATGAGAAGTTCCGACAGATTTCTGGGTTACAATCCTTCTAACTTAGTCATGAGGTGGATTTTTTTGAATGTTTGTACCCTTTTCCTCTTAATTTTTATGATGATTTAGTCAAGGACTGAATGCCGCATGATTTGTAGTTTCTGCTCGAGGCATTAGCTCCTATCATTCAGGCTAAATGGCCATAATTTTTTATCTTCTGGATTCAGTACATGTACATATAACTAGTATGTGCAGCTAACTGATATAAGAGACTATACGTGATTCGGAATTCATTCTTATAATTCAATTTATCTGGAACTGTAAAATCTTAAAAGCTTTACTTGTTGGCTACACCGGAAATTAGTTGTAGCCTGAAAAAACTAAGCTCATTTGAAGAAAAATTCTCGAGTGCATCGCTGCATCATTACCAGTAAGGTATTGGTCACCAACATCTATGCAGAGTATTTGTTCTTAATTATTTTACTGGCTCTGGCAATACCTTTTGTTCAATGTGTGTTACTTTGTATGGAGTACTTTTTTACAGCAGGATTGGAGATGATTATTTTGTTACTGCTACTTGAATCATGCATATGTACTTGGTTTTGACTTGCTCTATACTTGTAAGAACAGATAGGCAGTATGGGAATGATTAGCCACATGCAAAGGAACGATTTCTTATGCTCAGGATAGTCGACTCTCCAAATGTGTATGTCCCATGCTTTAATTTTGTTTGTAGGTCTGTTTGACTTAATATTAGCCGTACTCACATCACATCATTATGTTTTTATTTTTCTAGGAGAATTATTCTCTAATGGAAGTGGTGTAAACTAGATGAGGACCTACTGAGACTGGTGCACAGAATTAAACATGTACTTATTCAAGATTATTCCTGCTAAACAATTTATATTTATCTGATGATCTGATCCTACTTCTAGTTGGACTTAGCATGTTTCAAATGTGGACTAAAAGATATGTTAACAAGCTTTATCTGTGAGTGTAAGGAATTTGAAGTTGGATGGTCTGATATGCCAGGAGTGTGTGCTTGTGTTGTTTGTTTTTTTACAGATGGTAGTTTTATGATGACATTGATACCATAGAAATCCGCTATGAATGCAGGAAAGCTCGATATTTGTGGAGCGCGTCCAGTTGGTTAAGGAGGGAAGGAATGAGGAAGTGAGGATGACCAACCAATTTTATGTAAGTTGTTAATATTCTTGGATTTGGTATTGCTGCAGTTAAGGCTATCGAGTTGTGTGCCTCACAATGGCAGTCTGTGGAAGTCATTACTGAGATTATTGATGACTGTGGCGCCACCCTCTCCTTACTGCTAATGACTTCTCATACGCCTCCCTTTCTCTCTACCTTTCTTTTTTGCCAAAAAACATTCTACTAGTGTGGTCACACCATGCCTCTTTTCATTTTATCAACAGACTTATAATATCTCATTTCTCAAGCCTCGTCATTAGCGAGCAATTAATTTTTATTTTTATTTTTAAACATTCTACTACTACTTTGAAGTGTTCATTTTTTTCATCTCCAATATTTTTTCAACTTTTAAAAATAAAATAATTGTTTGTCGATAGATGCTGCAATCAACGTTTCTTGATACTCATTATTAGAGTTAAGTTCACATGCATAAATAAAAGGTTTGTAGTATGTGTTTTATGTAATTATTCTTAATTAATTCATAGTGTTTCACTACGTGTTCTTTTATAATGTTATTATATTCTCGCAAGTCGCAACGATGGTATTTGAATATTTTACACGTTTTGGTAATTAGGTAGCTTTTAGAATATGGGATTAAAAGTTAAAACGCGACTTTTGAAAACGAATTATAAGTGTGTGTTTAACAATGATTTATGATATTTTATTCATGTTAGTTTATTTTGTTTTTTTCTAGATGTGGAGTCACCAAAAAATTTAATACTATATTTTTTTTATTAAAACTAAAATAAGACTGCAAACAGAAAATCACTATTCCAGTATAGCTAGAGGTACGCAGCGGTATCCTATCCATGTTGACGAATATTAAGCTTCTAAGAACTTTAACGTAAATCTTATGTGCAACATCTGGCACACATATGTTGAATGTTTGTTTTTCGAATTAAACATAAATAAACAATAATAAAATAAAGATAGCAAACAGAAAATCTGATTTGCTATAATTATATAAGGGAATTTCATGATATTGATTTCATTGGCTTTTCAGTTAATTATGAGCATCTCCAGAGGAGAAGGTAAATAGTTAGAAAAAAGAAATAACTATAATATTTACTTTTTCTTCATAAAAACTCGTGAAAGTTATTTGGAAAAATATTATGCATTCTTCAATTTAAAAGATATATCTTTACCTCTTCCCCATATAAAAGGTAAAATAGTACTCAATCCGTTCCAGAGTAGTAGAGTCATTGTTCCATTTTTAAGAAAATGATGTGTTAAGGGTTAAAGTAGAGAGAGTAAAGTAAGAGATAAAATAAAATAAGAGAGATGAAAAGAGAGTAAAATATAAGAGATGATAAAAGTTTTTACTAAAAAATGAAATAACTCAACTACCTTGTGACAACCCAAAAAAGAATACTCCTACGACTCAACTATCTTGAGACGGAAAAAGTATATATAAAGTAACACATTTTTCAGTTCTTACTTTTCATTCCCTCTTACTTTATCATCTCTACTTAGTAATTTTTCATATGTCTAGGAGTATCTTTTTAATTTTGTTTTTATATACATTTTCAGTTTATCTTTTTCCCTTGAAATTTACCTTTTTTCTTTAAAATTCACTACTAGGATGATTATAAATATAATTATAAACTTTCTCTCAAAACATTCAGATAATGGATTACACACTGGAGCAATTTTGCATCATGAGCATGTAACTACTAGCAGTTAGTATTACTAGTTCTTTAAGATTTATTGTTTTCACGCTTAGTCTCAAACATCTTTGCTATTTTGATCTAAAGTGTTAATTATTCATAGTGATGTATTATTACTCATCTCTCTATTATTTTAACAACGCCACAAATCATTTAAATATTAGCCAAATAATAAAAAAAAACATTAAGAATATGAATTATAAAAGTAAAACGAGGCTGAATATTGGATAATAATCAGAAAATATCAAAGTCAACTATTTTCATATCCTAAAATTCTTCCCAAATGATGTATAGATGCGTGGGAGGTGTAAGATAGGTGTAAGAAGACATGCAATTTGTGCAAACTGGTTTTAGATCACTTTTTGTTGTTGAGAATAAATTAATAAAACAATTTTTATTTAGTTAAAAGTACTACCAATTCTACCATATTGATTGACAGTTGACTTATTTTTAAAGTGACCTGTGACGTTTGAGAATTAAACAATTAGGGAGAAAACACCCATTTGCACCACGTGTCCATAACGGCGATCACATATATAGGCACACAGAATATAAAAAGGGTTCTTTGTTTTTAAATATTTGCTGTTTAGATAAAAGTAAATGAGTGATTGTAACCAGGAAAAGGAAAAGCAATTTGTCCATAAACTATGTAACAAGGAAAAGCAATTTTTTAAACAGATTTAGATGTGTACAGTGAGTTGTAAAATTCCATCACTTCATACATAAATATGGCTCTGAATTCCAGTACCAATATGAACTGGAAAATAATCACTGCACAACGGCCTAACTCGATACATTTACTATTGTTCATATTTATAACGTTAAGCCCACAATAAATAAATCAAATCAATACATCACCTTATTTTCAAAATGAAATAAATTGCATTACAAATAACACTTTATTGCCCACCACGTTCAGTGCATGTTATTAATGTGCTGTTTAATTCCTTGTAGGAATTTATCACTCTAGAATTTTCTTTCAGTGAAAACAATAACTGCTCCTCAATGATATATGGAGTATATTGGATTTACTTATTATTGTGTATTTATAGGATCATGTGATATGATCCAATAAATCCAAAATTACTTTATTATACAAACCCACCGTGAATCGGCCGTTGGCGATTTATCGTTTTTTTCTGAAAAAGAATAAATACATTTAGTAGTACTCCTTATTAACTTTTAAATTGCAAAATAAAGTGAAAGAGATCATTATTTAATGATTTGTTTGGGTTTATAGTTTTCAATTTGTTGTTATTTGATATTAAATTTATTATCATTTAATGATACTAAAATTCAAGTAGTATATACAGCGTTTTTTATATTCATCATTAACTAAATCTATAATATTTTTTACTATTTGTGGCAGTTATTCAGCTGCACCAATGTGATGACTGATTGAACCACTCACAATTTGGATCGAATTCTAAAAGATTGTCATGAAACCAAAAATAGATTAGAATCAATGAGTTTCTGAACTGCATAACCCTTTTTTGTATTTGGTTGGTTCAGTTTCCATATTTGATAGAGATACAGATCAAACACGATTTTTCATTCCTTTTCTATTATCAAAAGTCCAAACCAAACAAGAAAGAGCCGGTTATACCCACATTTCTTCTCCAGTTTTTAGTTTCCACTTTTATAATAATATTATAATGTTGAAAACCAAATAATCAGATTCATCGAGTTGTACTTTTCTATGATTTCAGTTTATATTTCTATGATTAAAGTGATAATTACACTTTGAGGTAGAATTTCAGTGTGCAATTTTACATGTACTATATAATTAATTTAACTATCACCCGTATGTATAACGTTGACTTTTTATATAAAGGATATCAATTATCTCATTTTTTTATTGGTGTGAATTTTAATAAAATTGTTTGACTTGTTAAGAAAAGCGATAACCAGTGATGTGACTGTTATATACTTAAATTCATAATAATTGGATTACGAGTGTAATAAGTTAATCAGATATGAGCCACTTATCAAATTTACTACAAGTGAAGTGAAATAACTAAAATGGACTATACGAAAAATAACAAAAATAAGACAATCAATGGGGACCAACAAGAGTAATTTGTAAACCTTAGCTAGGAGATGCATCGAAATGGATAAGAGACCGTTGGCCGCTCTTAGAGCATCTCCAAGGGGAGAGGTATATGAAGATAACTGTCATATTTACCTTTCTTTTATGATAATTATTATCCAAGATTTTTTTTTTGAGAAGGTATTATACGTCTTTTAATTTGAAAAATGTATGTTTTACCTCTCCATCAATGCAAAAATAAAATCTTATAACTGCCATATTTACCATATTTGAGAATGTATATATTATACCTTTATGCTTTGGAATGCATAGGTCTCGTATTGTTTTTTTTTTATTTTTGAAAATAATTTATCTTTCTATATATCTTTTCCCTTTAGGTTTTGTTATATTTTTTTTGGAATGGTATATTTTATTTTTTTGAGAAGATAAATAGATGATATACTTTTAATATATACTCCCTCCGTCCCAAGATAAGTGAGCACAAACTTTTCGGTACGAGATTTAAGGAAATGAGGTTTTGTTAGTAAAGTGGAAAATGAATAAAGTAAGAGAGTTAATAAAGTAGAGAGAAAAAGTAAGAGAGAGAATACTAAAAAAGGAAATGACTCACTTATTTTGGACGTCCCAAAAAGGAATGTGAGTCGCTTATTTTGGGACGGAGAGAGTATTTTTTAGAATGCAAATAGATGCGCTTAGAGTGAATGTTGGTGCATATGCCTCAACAAGAAGTGACTCCTACTTATAATTTGAAATGAGTCATAAATGAATCAAAACACAAGAGAAGATAGAGATTTTGATAATATATATGTATGAGATTGCATATTTGTGATTTTTTTAACGAATTTGACAGATTCTGTTTATGCCAACAAGATGCATCTTTTTTTTTAGCAATTAGCCTATAATAATTTAAAAATAGGTGACCCACCCCCTTAAAGTGTCTCAAAGAGCACAAATATGGTTCTCATTTGATCACATGTACATATGTATATACTGGTTTGTAGAATTATTTTTAATTAAAAATCATTAAGATACATTAAATTCAATCATTGCAATTGAATGTCGATTAGTATATGCATCTTTCTTTCAAAATAAAAAACCTTGAGAGGTTAATTGTTTAAGCTAGTGATAATAGAAAATTTCTATAATCACTCTGATCCAATTTAGTTTCTCATTGATCCCATCTTGATACTTATAATCCTTAGAAGTAGATCTTATCTACTACATAACCATTTATTTATTTTTCAGAAAGCTAATGTTATAGTAGCCGAAACAAGAAAATCATGTTCTTGTTATTATATTGGACTCCTATGTCAACGATAATTTTGGGTGCTTGGTTATATTTTATGGGCATAATTAGTAATTCAGATCAGATGTACCAATCCAAACATTAATGTTCTTTCCCTACGTTAACAAGAAAATCAATATGTAAACAGTGTATCCAACAGACATCTACTTTATAATAAATGTAGTATTCATTGTTATAAAAAAAATTCTGGTTTACACAATCACTCCAATTTAATCCATTTGTCTCAAAAATTAATATTCACATAGAATTTCGAACCATAGCTACTAATACCTCATTCTCATCTCTAATGCATTTATAACTTCTCATGTGGCTATAAATATACATACTTTTATTTTATTTTCTTTTTCAGATTATCTTGAATTTATTTAGGTGGTCCCTAATTCTTTTTCAACATTAATATGAATCACCATTTAAAATATAGTAGATTCAAATTAGTTTCAGTTAAGACCATTCATCCAATTTATTAACAAATTCATTCAACTACTATTTTGTTCCTCGAATAGGGTCTTTTACTTCGGTTGGCTATACTTTAAGAGGTAACGAAAATCAAATATTTATATCATTTAATTAAGCCTTCTTTCATTAATCTTTTGCATACGTTCCATCTTTCATACCGTCAATCCACTAAATTTTAGTATCATTACTATACGCATATTTCACAATTTCACAACAAAACTTTAATGGAAACCAATTATAAATTGATAATGACCAAAATTATAAAGTGATGATGTGATGTACAGTTTTTGGGTGCATATGAGAATTAGATACTTAAGCATGTTTTTTTTTTTAAATTTAGTTTTTTTACCCCATTTATTTTGAATCGATATTTAGCACGTGGAAACCACGTTTTCCGTAGTGATTCCACTACATTGTAATTGCAAATATCGTAAATTTATAGATCGTGTTAATTAGAAATTTAGAACAATTCAAATTTATACTAACACTTTCTCCTTGCTTTATAAAAAACATTTCTTATAGATCAACCGCCCTTAATAAAATTTAATAAATGGAGTTCAACTTATTTTTATATGCACACTTTTTACTTTTTCAATCATATAAGTAGTACTTAATAAATTCGAGACAAGTTCTTTTCCAAATCATTTACATCCACTTTTTCTTGGGAACTCTCTTTGGTGACTTATGCATTGGGTGTGTCGTGCTCTCTCTGCTAATTCTTCTCTTTTTATTTTCTTGTTGGTTTTGAGCCTTTTAAAAAAAAACAAAAAAATTATATTAAGGAGGAAATTACGAATGAAATCAAAAGAGCTCGAACTTGGCACCTCATACAATAATGTCGAAGCCCATTGCCGT
Organism: Salvia hispanica; assembly: GCF_029641045.1. Classification (NCBI taxonomy): domain Eukaryota; kingdom Viridiplantae; phylum Streptophyta; class Magnoliopsida; order Lamiales; family Lamiaceae; genus Salvia; species Salvia hispanica. The sequence continues at coordinate 24,534,783 of NC_142697.1, forward strand.
TAGGACAAAAGCTCTGGACTTGGTTTTGAGCTTGGTGTTTCTGCTCTTTTGATAGATTGTTGGTTAGCTTTTGCCTTGACTGTGTTTTTTTGTTTTTTATTAGACGTTTTGGCTATCGTACTTTAGCTTGACTTTTTGATAGATTATTGGTTAGCTTTTGTCTTGACTGCTTTTTTTGTTTTTTATTGGACGTTTTGGTCATCGTACTTTAACTCACCACAAGCTGTTGGCTCGAGCATTTGTTTTTTTTATCAAAAAAAAATTTACATCCATTTAGAAAATGAGTATTCAAAACCGGTGTAGCCGTATAGCATATTTAGAAACATCCCTAAAAATATATACTTAGTTCAAAGTAGAAAGTATAAAACTATACGTATATATTATACCCAAAACCGTAGGATTTAAATATTGTAGATGTAGGGTAACATGGAACACTAATTGAATATTTGGGACACTACTGAAATCTGTTAATTACTCGGGCCATACTCTCATAAACATCTTAATAACAACCACAGAAGAATATCTACTTAGATTTTACCATTATAAATACTCTTATGATTTGATATCCATTATTATTATTATTATTATTATTATTATTATTATTATTATTATTATTATTATTATTATTATTATTATTATTATACTATTATTTTGTTGATATATTAAAATTCCTAATATTATTGATAATCCAACAACTGTAACGTCACCCAAAACGGAGAAGGAAAACATTAACACGACAGGTAAAAATCTAAAATGTACAAGTACATTGAATGATAAAAATTTTGGGTCATCCAAAAAATTCGACCGCGCAATTTTTATCTGTATCTTGATAGTAGAAATAGGAATCGGTTTAGGATGTTTAGAAAACAACCATAAAACTGTGTACTTGAAAGTAGAAAGTATTAAGCGATATATTAATGTAACATATAAATATTGTAGGTGCAGAGAAAAATGGAGCACAGTTGAGATATTTTGGGACCATAGGTACTAAGTAGCATATAAATTTTGTAGGTGTAGAAAAACAAGGAACACAGGTGAAATATTTGGGACCTTAAGTATTTTGATTCCTCTAAATATGTCAGTGATGGTAAACAGACACATTATGACTAATCATATAAGTTTTTTTTAATTGTTTTTAACTTCAATTTTATAAAATTTTCCCTTAAAAAATTGGTGGAATTCCATATATTTCCAAGTTGATTAGTTGGAATTTTCCATATATATTCATATTTTGAATTTTTCTTATTCCATGCATGGATTTTCCATATTTCCATACATGAAAATTGATTAATGGGAATTTTTCATATTTTCATAAAAATGCATGAATTTTACATACTTCCATATATTCTTTAATTATTTTAATTAATTACTCCCTCCGTCCCATAATAAGAGCCACTCTTATTGTACGCACGGGTTTTAGAATATGAGACCCACTTTTTTATAGTTTTATAATAAAATGTGAGTGAAGTGAGATAGTGAAATGTGAGATACTTATGATAAAAATGAAGTGTGACTCTTATTGTATAGGACGAACCAAAATAATAAAATTTGATTCTTATTGTGGTTCGGAGGGAGTAATATTCCATGCATGAAATTGGTGATTGTTGAAATTGACTCACGATTAACGGAAATAATTGTGTTAGTTATTTAATGAGATCGGTTATTTGATTGAAAATAAAATAGATTCATTATTTATTACTCCCTCCGTTCCATAGTAATAGGGGCATTTTTCCATTTCCCTCCGTTCCATATTAATAGAGTCATTTCCTTTTTTAGTAAAAGTCAATACATTTTTCCATACCTACTTTACTCTCTCTTACTTTTTTCTCTCTTCATCTCTCTACCTTTTTCATTTTCCACTTTATTCTCTCTTTACTTAACTCACCTAACACAATTTTTCTTAATCTCCGTGTCGAAAAGTTTTGCCTCCATTATTATAGAACGGAGGGAGTACTATACTATAATAATAAATTTATTAAATTTAACAATAAACATTACTATGGAATTAATAGTATAAATTAATGCGAGAGACATGGGAAAGGGCATGGAGGGAGGAGCCCACTGTGAGAAACTGAGAATTACGGTCTAGTAAAAAATTGAGGAGAATGATGACGTGCATGATAAGGAATGCTCTTAAGCTATTAATAACCCAACTCATTATACTTACCCTAATAATACTAATCACTTTTTAAATTTTCGCGTTAGTATTTCACTTAAATCTCAAATCATATAGTACATCACGATGCCCAACCCAAGCCTCTCATTTGTTACCCATTACTCAAATCTCAATCTAAACCTGACATTTTTTATTTCATCTTTCTTTTTTCGTAAAATAAAAATAAATAAAAAATACTTAATTAAATTTTAAAATTTATTTTAGAGAGAAATATAGAATTATGAAAATGGAATGTGATTATTTTGGTATTTTATATATAAAAAATGAATAAAGAAGTATTCATATTAAGAATTGCGATATGATTCATCGCACCACAACGCGTCTGCTATTTTTTTTTTTAAAAGATTATAAATAATGGTTCTCATATGAGTCTAACTTCTTTCATCCATTCTTCTCTATCCTCGTAGAAGTGAAATGTCAATTGTTGTATCTCTAACAATCAAACTCATATTTAATTTGAGAAAAAAAATTGTTGTATTAGGAATTTGTTACTCACCTTCCTCCTCTCACATCCTAAGATCAAAATTGTGAACTAAAACCAGAGATCCTGTAGCTTCATTACCAATGTTACTTAGTGCTCTTGTTTAATTAGAAGCACATCGTACTAATTAAGTCGCCCTTCATCGTCACATTAGTAAGTAATCCTTGCTCACAAATAGTTTCCCTTTTTACTTATTTTGGAAATATCATAATTAAGGTTATGGAGTATTATTTATTCCCAACATATCCGATTCAGGAACATATATAGCGAATGTTTTTTCCTTTCCTTTTGAGGGATAAATAAATTAAGAAATTTAACATCGAGTTTTAGAATGTGACTTGTCACGAAACCCATTCCGTGTTTTCGACATTTAATATAAGAATGGAATGTGGTTGATCTAAATATTTCTAGCATCTAATAAAATGTACTACCTCCGTCCCTCAAATTTTGACACAATTTACTATTTCAGTTCGTCCTTGAAAATTTGACACACTTTATTTTTACCATTTTTGGTAGTGGATCACATATTCCACTAAGAGCACCTCCAAGAGGAGAGGTAAATGGAGAGGTAAACTAATATAATTACCATATTTACCTTTTCTTCATGGAAAATCATTCTCCAAAGGGAGAGGTATTTGAGAAGGTATTATACCTTTTTCCATTTTGAAGAAGTATCTTTACCTCTCCATCAATGGAGAGGTAAAATCATGTAACCACCATATTTACCTTCTTTTTATAAAAAATCATTCTCCAAGGGAGAAGATATCTGACACTTTATGTTTTTTTAAGGGTTTTTGGCTTTTTAAACCAAAACCTTTCCCCGAATTCTGGTTTTTCCCATAAACTATGAGATTTGTTTTTAAAACCACAAACTTTCATTTCGTTAGGATTTTCCACCGGAGGGTCAACGACGAAACCCGGGTTGTCTACGTATCAATTTTAATCCTATTTGTCACTAAATTGATTACATGGATCCTATTTGACACAATAATACATACAGTCACAATTATTACATAACAAATGACAACTTCTGAATAAACAAAACACAACTTTAACATTTTGAATTATGCTATTCGGGTCGGAAATGTGCTATTTGGGTCGGGTTGGGAAAATCCTAACGAAATGAAAGTTCGTGGTTTTAAAAACAAATCTCATAGTTTATGGGAAAAACCGGAATTCGGGAAAAGGTTTTGGTTTAAAAAACCAAAAACCCTTTTTTTAATGCATTTGTACTACTATTTTATTTATTTTTAAATGATATACCTTTCTATATACCATTTATCCTTCGAGTTGAGTGATTTTTAGAAAGTTATGTTGCACTTTTTGGGAAGGTATAAACATGATATATCCTTTTTATTTACCTTCTCCCCTTGAAGTTGCTCTAACTCATTCATATTCACATTTTATTATAAAATTAATACTTTAAGGGCTTGTTTGGTAGCTATGTCATGTTTCGACTAGACATGATACCATTATGATAGTAATCATAGTTTCGATTAGTTAATTTACATATATTGGGTGTTTGGTAGATTAAGATAATTGTGAGTTATCTTATCGTAGTGTTTGGTACAATCGTTTCGATTAGTCACAAGTAAGGATTAAAATTATGATTGTCAAAATTATCCTCATTAGTTTAAGTTAATTACTAAACTATCATCATTTTTGCCCTAATAATTCCTATAAAATCGTTTTGTTTAAAATTAATATCTTTTCAAGCTAAACTCCTTACAAAAATTAGCATCTTTATATCAAAAAACTTATATTTATTTTGGTATTCTATTTTTGTGAGCATTAATAATTTTGGACAAATTTTATGAATAATCAATTATTATTTTGGGCAAATTCTATATGAAAATATTTTATCAAGTACCAAATTTTATATGTTCAATTTTTTGAAGTTTAAAGCGTTATGTTTAAAACAAAAGTAATTGCCTTCAAGTATTACGTAATTATAAGTATAATATAATATAATGTAAATAAAGTAATATAATGAGAATATAATATGATTTAATGTAAAGTAATATAACGAGAACATAAAGTAATATAATGAGAATATTATAATATAATATAATGTAAATAAAATAACAAAGTAATATAATTAGAACAACAAATTGACATCAACAAAATTCTTAATATGATTTAATAGGAAAATGACGTCCTTCAATACAACAACTAAGTAAAATTGATGGGTTAGAAATTTTGATAGGTAAAATTGTATTTTGCTAACTTAACTAGGCTTCCATGATAAATAACATAGGATTTTTGGTAGTTACAAATATGACTAAAACATAAGATTTTCAGTGGGCTTTGTGCGGGCCGGAAATAAAACACGGGCTACTATGTTTGGTAACATAACTACCAAACACACAAATAAACCCAGATTAATCTCTTATCTAGGTGAAACATAGCTACCAAACGGCCCCTAAAAGTAGGACTCACATCCCACCAACTTTTTCAACTCACTTATCATTACATTTCTTAAAACTCGTGCCGAGTCAAAGTGTGTCAAAATTTGGGGCACAGATGTAGTAGTAACATAAAAGCAACAAAACTTAGCTAGGACCCTTTGAATTTAATCTGTCCATCAAATGTTAATTACGTGGGCCCATTCTCTCATAAACAAATCACCACCTAACCAAATTTACTAGTCCTGTACCACAAAATAAATCTCACTTAAATATGAAGAGGAAATTAATTGGTATTGTACCAACAAAACTCTAGCTTGCAACCTAATTTCGTTGATATAAATATAACACAACAACAATATCACTGACAAAATACATGAATAATAGTAGTATTAAATTACTATTCTCACATGCATAGAAAAGCATCTAAGTTTTAATTTACTTTAATAGTGCGTGACTGAAAATGAAATCAGTTGCTCTGATTAAACATGTAGACGTGTTTAGTAGTACTAGTATTTATGAAATTCAGGTACTAGTCAGAAATTTCAGAGCTTCCGGTGAATAATATCCTTTAATTTCAACTTTTTATATTAGGATTACTAATTTCCAAATAAATCTCGATACTTATATAGCTTGTTACTTTTGATTTGAAATTTGGCTGATCGATTGCTAAAATCACACCTTATAACCAAATTTTAAATATATCCAATGAACTTAAAAAGTGGCCAGAAAAATAGGAATAATGATACCATAAAAACGTTACTATAAAATTCATTTGAGCATACAAAAATCAGTGAGCCAGTGAGGTATCTATAATGATTTATTGGATCATTATCACTTTTACTTTATTAGTACTACTATGTTTATAATTTATAAACAGTGACTATTGCTAGTTAACGAGGCAAGCATCGTGATTAATTACTCAAATTATGGGTGATGCGATATGGGATTTCTATTGAAAACATATCCTATATTAAATCATTACTTATTTGCATTACCGCTGAAAATTGCGTAACCAAAATATATTTATCATAGAGAGATCATCATCTATTCCGATTAAGTCACAAAATAATTTCCGTAGTACTTACTTCCTTTGTCTCATTAAATATGAAACATTTTTTTTGGATTATCTCATTAAAAATGAAATATTTACTAAAATAGAAATACCATCATCTCTACTTTTCTCTCTCTCTTATTTTATTCCTTCTTCATTTACATAAAATCTCGTGCCGAAAAGGAAATGTTTCATATTCGTATTTAAGGGAGGAAAAAGTGCTATAAACCCCATATGCATGTGCCATAATTGAAAAAAGTGCTATAAATATTTAGCTACTGCAGTTACAGAAACTAGATTACTCCATTATAATTGCAATACATATTCTATACATTCATGATTTTTAATGTTCTGGAATTAATAATCATGGCTCCAGAAAGTACGATAAATATAATTATTCCTATTAAATTTTTTAGATACATGATAAATACAATTACATATATACAGTGATTTTATTTAAAGGGAGCAAATTAATATAGATAGTATAGCTATGGTACAGTTCCTTAAATGTAAGGTGCTACTCCTACATATACTATCAGAAAAGAAATACAACTAGAATTGTGCAAGCCTACTAATGGAATCTAATGACAAGGCAACGTCTTTAAACTTACTACTTTGATTATTTTTTTCCTTTTCTTTACCTGATTCCCATGACCAGCTTGACAGATAAAATCAAATTCTTAAAATAATAATAATAATAATAATAATAATAATAATAATAATAATCATCGATATTTATAGTAACATTATTAATCTTATCAACTCCTTAAAATTAATTATTCTTAGATGACTATTTTAGGATTTGGCATAAATGCATTAAAACGTCCTTACCGTGTGTTTTTTGTTGTAGTGTTAGTTATTCGCTAGTCGCTACGTAATCATGTCAAAATTACAAATTTTATGCTAGGGACGACAATAATGAAATTAATTTGGCATCAAATCACAAGAGTATTTGTATTGGTGCAAACAACAAAAACTAGTTTGGCCTACTAATTAGCAAAGTAGATGAATCAATTTAATTTTACGTTGTGATTTGATGTGGCTACGGTATGGTAACGTCGCAAAACAAATCAAAATTTCAATGGTTCCAATTAATCTGAATCTAAATGGCAAATTTCCAAACTTCGCCTCCTAATATTAAACAATGTGTTTTGAAATGCTACAACAAACGTTATTATTATTGGTGCCCCAACTAAAATTACAGGACACAAATAAAAGAGTCCTGAAAATCAGATTAGGTTAATTTATCATTAATTTAAGAACGTTTTATTTTTCGTCCTAAATTGTTGTTATTTAAAAAAAAATTCAACCAAGTAATTACATCTCGATTTTTGTGTCTTTAAAAAATCAGTTTTTTTAGAAGTACCTAATCTTTCAATTTATTTTAATTAAATATCTTCTAAATTCCTCTTAAAAGTCCCAACCTGTTACTAATATTCTAAAAAGTGATACAGTGCCAAAACAAAATTAATTTTAATACTTATGTTCGAAACTTCGTTTTAGCACTCGAAACCAACATGGAGGAGCCAACTATACATGTATTCTTACTTCAAAACAATTCAAACCAAATTTTGTAAATTAAAAGTATATCTAAATAAAATTTGCATGGACCATGTGATCAGCTAGCTCCTCTTTCACATCTTCAAAACAATATAACAACTTTATTTTCCATTTATATAAAAAAAAACTCTTGTACAGGAAAATTTTCAAGTAGTACGATCAACAGAATCACATTGCACTTTCCAATACTATACATGCATGTTTTAATTTTTAGCTAAAAATATCAGCACAATATATCGTTAAATTCTCAATTATTTTATCACATACTCTTTTAAAGTCATACAAAACGAAAGCAAAAAAAGAACAATTTGCATATGTATTATAATAGTAGTAGTATATAATTGAACTACTCGAAAATCCAACTTTTCATTTCACTTGAGCAGTAAATAGCAATAAACACCATACCAAATCCTATAGAGTAGTAGATAAAAATAGTAGCAATAAACACGTTAGATCAAATCCTATAGAGTAAAATTGATAAATGGTCTATGAAGTATGAACTGAACTTTGCACATTTCATGTATTTTTGCACCTTTTCAATTTAGACTAAAAATTTGATACATTTACACATTCCAGATAAATAACATATTGCATGGTAAAAATCATACTCCGTAGTACAACAAAATTGGTGTATATTCTGTTATTCCTTTAACCATAATATAATAAGTATATAATCGAACCTATATATTTTAAAGTATTAATATCAGAAATAAAATCCTTTTAAATACTGGTGGGAGTAAGTAAATACAAAAGAAATATACTCTTTCAATACTTTTATTCATTAAATCAATTTAACCATTTCATAAAGTGTTATGATAAATGACAATTACTTGGGATTAATAACCATATCATTGTTTTGGGTAAATTTTCAATTTTATATATACATTGTTCTCATTGTCATGAAATTGAGCTAAGAATTGATGCGAACTCTGAAGAATGTTTGGAGGCTTGGGGCAATAATTAGTTTCATTTTTAGTTTATTCAGATACAGATATGCACTATTTAAAATTCTGTAGATTAAATATATAGTCATTAATTAGTTCCCGTAGGGTCAACCCCTAAATGCTATTGCAACATATTAGGTTGATTAAGTATTGTGTATCTAGGAAAAAAAATATCTATGTGCACCTAACTTTGGGCCTTTTAATGAAATAAAAGTCCGAACTTTTAACATTTTAAAAATTGATAATCCTTACTATATTAATTACTCTTAATTTTAACAATTATGTTCCAATGTTCGTTTTTAGCACCCGAAACCAACATGGAGGTCCCAACTCTAAACTATATGATTTCAACCTTAAATAACAAATGGATTGTCTTATGCCAGTTCACATCAACGTCCTTTTGTATCAAAATTTTTATATAAAAAATTATACCTAAATAAAAATTTTATGGACCACCCAATATGGAAATGTTGAGTGTGAACTCTAAAAAACGGTCAAACTTACAAGTACACAAATTGCTTAAATCACACAAAATTCCTATTTCGAAATTGGAAGCTAGAAAGTGAAAAGAATAATACAACAACTTTTTTTTTACCTTTTATATACCAAAAAACTCTTGTAACAAGAATATCGTAACCAAACCAATACCATCATGAGTGACATTGCAATATCCAACATTTGACATGTTTTAGTTTTTTTTTTCTTTTATTCGACCCTGACATGAGTCATGACATGAACTGAAAATATCAACAAAACATATTGTTAAATCCACCCACTTTTACTCGTATACTCTTTTAAACTCACACAAATTAAAGGAAAGCAAAAAAAAAAAAAAATTAATATAAAATAATAAATTTGAATGACTCGAAAATCCAGCTTGATATCCCTTGAGAAGTAAATAAAAATAGTTGCAATAAACACGTTCATACCAAATCCCATAAACACAGTATTCAAAAGCATTAAATTGTATTATCGTTGTATAAATTGTACAAACGCAGAGAGCTACAAACTCACATCCATCTATCTAGCTTAGCCCTCCATCAAACAGCATACGCACCTCTCCATCTCTACTCTAGATTACTTGAAAAGGAAAACAAAAAACATGGGCCGGTCCCCATGCTGCGATAAGGAAGGCTTGAAGAAAGGGCCATGGACTCCCGAAGAAGATCAGAAGCTTCTCGCATATGTCCAACAACACGGCCATGGCAGCTGGCGCGCTCTCCCTCCTAAAGCCGGTATGTATGTCTATATTCACCTGTTTAACTGCAAGATAGATGAATTATCTACCCTACCAAACAGACCAAACCCTTATAATTACAATATGCATGTATAATGAAATGATGATGATACTGTTTTTCTTCTCTAATTAAATAGGGCTGCAGAGGTGTGGGAAGAGCTGCAGATTGCGGTGGACGAACTATTTGAGGCCAGATATTAAGAGGGGCAAGTTCAGTTTACAAGAAGAGCAGACCATCATTCAGCTTCACGCCCTCCTAGGAAACAGGTGATTAATTAGTTAGAATTTTTTATAACATCGATGATTTAGTTGAATATGATGGCTTGGTAATTAGGAGAGATAGAGAAATGTAGGGAATTAATTTGATTTGAGCAGACTGATTAATCCCTAGTCAATTTGTAGGACCTAGATAGTTTATCTGTGAGGAGCAAAATAAATGTGTATCCATGTGTGAGGAGTAATTGCTAAGGTACATAAATATTGTTGAAGATTTGAAGTGCACCATCACCATCCAAACACTTTTACTATATCAATCATGCTACAAAAATGGCATTATCTCTCTCTATGCATCTTTCAATATCTTGTAAAGTCATTTCCTAATCTTAATTGGACTGCGATTTATAGGTGGTCCGCGATAGCGAGCCACTTGCCTAAAAGGACTGACAACGAAATCAAGAACTACTGGAACACTCATCTGAAGAAAAGGCTAGTGAAAATGGGGCTCGACCCGACCACGCATAAGCCCAAGAACCACGCCCTCGGGTGCAGCCAGCCGAAGCAGATAGCCAACCTGAGCCACATGGCTCAGTGGGAGAGCGCCCGCCTTGAAGCCGAGGCACGGATCGTTCGCGAGTCAAAACAGCTCGCGTCCAACTCCTTGGCCTCTCAACTGATGAACGCTGCCTCCGCCTCTGGCCTTGTGTCGTCGCGGCCGCCTTGCCTCGACATACTCAAAGTCTGGCAAGGCACGTGGATGAGGAGTTCGAGGAAGGACCTCTTTGCCGCCAACGCCAACCTCGAGTCCCCCACGTCGATATTCAACTTCGGCGACAACGCCGTCGGATTGATCAGCTACGGCGGCCCATGCACGGCGGATCAAAACAAGGGCATAATGGGGAATTCGGTTGAGCTGCATGATCATATCATAGACCCTAATTACACCGTGGCTGATTCGATGAGGTTTCCGAGCTTCTTGGATGGCTTCGGACACGATGGCAACATTGTGTTCGAAGATAATAAGGGCAACAACTACTGGAGCAATATTCTCAACGTCGTCAATTCGCCAATGGGTTCGCCCGTTTTCTAGCTTCACTACTATACAAAATAATATTCCAAGTTCTAGGGTTTTAGCGTTTTTTTAATTAATATAATTATATGTGTGTGTGTGTGTGTGTGTTGAGGTTTAGGTAATCTGAAATTCATGGATGTCGTCGAAGACGGGTTAACAATGTTGTAGTGAGTTTTTTTTTTTTGGTTAAGATTGAGTATGTTTGTTTTGTTTATCAGTGTGGATCATATAATTAATATAAGAATAAAAGTTGAAAAAACTTTGTTATCAATTTCACAATGCATGTAATATGCAGTAGACACATTGACATTTTAATTAAATGCTTATATCCTTATTAATATATGCCAGAATCGTGGTCCATTGATCTAGATTGATCAAATTAAATGATGTCAGAATCTATTTACTTATAATTAAATATGAAAACCAAACGTTGTAAACGGCCTTCATTTTCATTCCAGATTTGCAGCATTTCATTATATTCAGTGGAATGGACAGAAGCATCCTATGATAAATAATTAATCCGGTGAACTTTGCTAACCAAAAAGAAACAGGAGTATATAAAATATTATATCAAAGATGTTTTTGTAAACATACTTTCCTTTTAAAATGTGTTAAACACTTACTTATTTCTCCAGAAACGGATGCTCTTTTTCTGCGTTTTTCAAGATTCGATTCTATTCAAGCGAAGCATAAAGTCAGACTGATCACTTACCACTCTGGAAATAGACTTTTAATTAATGCAAGTAGAATTGAAGTATCGATTTCAGGATTCTGTATTCCTTCATGAAATCATAAGAGATATATATATATATCATGTATAGTATGGAGGCTGACAATATATATAGAAGATCGTGTAATCAACATCATATATACTTTGACTGATTACATCCAAAATACTAGTAGGATTTGGTTGGTGGTGTGTTTAATTGTGTTTTCTCTATTTTTTTAAAATACTGTAAATTATTTTTTTGCTTTTTCTTTTTAAAGGGGTTGGATATATAGACTATAGTGGATGATCTAATAGAAGTACTCACAATCTAGCTCAATATTCTATAAATTGTTTGCAGTTTGGACCGATCAATCGAGGAAATTGATGGTGGTGCGTGATTGACCTTCATCTTTAGAGTATGTGTTGCTTGCGTTGCAGTGCCTTATTTTTACGTCTTTGTTTGATCTTGGCTGTTCTCTGCTTTCTTAATTTAGGTATATAATTAGTTGTTTATCTTGATGCGTGTAAGTGTTGCTCTTGTTGGCTACTTGTTAAAAATGACAGCTTTTGCTTCATTTTTTCACTCAGTTTTAGCATGATTTTTTTCTCAATTCGAAAAAAATATATTCATATTATTAGTCTACAATAACATAAAATTTGAAATTATTATAACGACCCTTTTAAATTAAAAGTATCCGAGTGGTCGGCCCTACCCTACCCTACCAGGCCACAGCATAGCTCCTTCCTTGGTTGCAAGCCCCCGTTGTGGCAAAATGCATAACAGAGGAGCTGTGCACATCACAATCTTCTAATTTTTTTTATAAAATTAGATTATTTCCTTTTAATTATACATAAATATGTGGATGATGTGAACAACATCCCTTGCTATACATTTTGCCCGAGTAGGGGACCAAGCTCCCCTAGTTGCATGCGTTTTTTCGATAAAACTACGTACTATTGCATGTGATTTGATGTACTACTATTTTATGTGCAACTAATTTGGTTAGATTATTTATAAGTTTGAGTTTATTGGGTCTCAAATCTCAATGAAAAAGTAATGTGTAAAGCAAGAATCTAGTAGTACTATAATAAACGGTGAATACATGAGATCCGCTAAAATTACAACAATAAATGCACCCCATCAGCAACAGTATCTCCACTCATGATTATATATTTATAAAAGGATATTAATTTTTCAGCAGCCAGACTTGTCAGAATTAATTCATACAGTATATATAGAGGTAGTAGTAGTACTTTATTTTCTCATACGCTATTATTATATACTAGTTCTTTAAAAAAATCGGAGCATGCATGCAGTAAGTCAAACAGTGAAGTACTGAAAATCTTCAATACCCTCTCATGATATGAAAGTTGAAAAATGCATTCCAAATTATTAATGTAGGTTCCAAACAGTTCTATATTGTAATTGAACCGTTGAGTAAAAAAGTTGTTAATAAATCTGAGGATATGTGAATTATATTATTAGATTTTGTAATAATGTTAACGTCCGTGTCAGCTTATACCAATTATTACAAACATGCAGTCATAAACATATTCGACAAAAATATTTATTACATCTAGTGTTTCTTTCTGTGCGTCGGTAGATTTCTTAACTTCTAATACCAAAAATGTCATGTTCCAATTCACCGTGACACAATTTTTTATATTTTATATTACCATTATCAAAATAAGTAGTTATTAGATGTAGTTGTTCCATGGAGACAAGTAGGGAGTACCTTTTTTTATTTTATGTTTATTTTCAAAGGGTTTCATGGACAAAAAAAATTGAATATGCCAGGAAAATGGAGTAAATTAGTAAGTACTCTTCCTACATGTTTCTTAATTAGTTTGTTTCTGAAAAACAGGTTCTGCCGTTCTGAATCGTGAGTAATACTAATAAATAAAAAGTTTGTGGTACTTTTTGTAAAGAAGAAAAATGAAAAGAGCAGTTGAGGGTGAAAGTTGGCAAGCAAAATTGTTCATGTTTGGGGGTGTAAAGAACTCGAGGAGGAAACAGCAGTGGCCAAGTTTTTCTTTCCCTCATTGATCTCCAACTTCCAAATACTCGCCATTAAATGTTCTATATTAGTAATTAGTATCATTTTAGAATATCAACTATTAAATGTTTTATTTCATTTTTATTGATTTTGATAAATACACCTCATATTTTATTATTATATAAAAGGTTTTCCATAATTTTTTGAAGTTTGTACTGAACCCAAGTGATATTCATATTCATGGATGGAAAGGTATCTTTTATTTTCATTTGTCTCTCAAATTGTTGGCTCTACGGCTCTCTAATTGCTACTTCTTTCACAAAATAAAATAATGAGCTATGTATTGTTTACTTAAAGCCCAAAGAAAAATGAAGGAGATCCAAAGAAAAAAGGGCACATAAAATTCTCCTCTACTTCTCTCTCATAGAAGGTTACAAATGGGATGGCAATTGAACTTTGGAGTACAAAAAATACCAAAAACCTAATTAATACAGTTAAATGGATTTTCTTCTTTGGAATAACTCTTATTGTACTGTCTATTTTCTTTAGTAGAGTCTCCCGCTTAGTTCGGAGAAACACCCCCCTCTCTCACTTTCTTTGTATGCGGTTGTGAATTTGTGAACAAGGCTTATTTCCCCCTTTTCTCAGCCATTTATATGTATTTAGCTATACCAACTACTACAATGCAGTAACATGTTTAGTAGTAATATAATGAGATAAATATTGATGACCCACCAAAGATACAAAATAATCACATTGTTGACTTTGATTGACGCTAGGGCTCACCTTCATAAATCATGGCATTAATCCTACCTATTACTACAATTTACAACCACATATATACTTCTTCAAGATTCATGATAATGTACAAAACAAACATTGCTTTGATATTTTTTCCAAAATATAATTAATACTCCATCAAACTAGTCAGATCATCAAGTCTTAAATGTGTCCTTCCAAATATTTACTGGTACCGGTAAAAAGGAGTAGTAACTAAAGTAATTCTTGACAAGCAAATTTATTGGAGTCGATTCTAAAAGTTAATATAACTATGTTGCGTGTGGTGTGGCTATCATATTTCTGACAAAATATTAAGTACCAAATAATACTACTATAAGATACCACCACCATTGTTAGTGGAATAGTGGTTGCTTTGAATTATTAATCTGAATAAATAAATACTCCTACCAACTTACAAATGTTTTTGGATGGAGTATAACTTACCAATCAATATACTTTAATTTGATTGTATATCAAGAGAATTTTCAAAAGCTGTCAACTTACATTATAGTGTAGTGGGCACTATTTATTGTAAATATTTCCATAATAACAATTCTCATTTGCTAATTTTTAGTAATATTTCTTGGAAAAAAATTTCGTAAAATTTGATGTTGAAAAAAGTAGCAAATATAATTTGGAGGTTTTTAATTATAACCAATTTAAGGAGAAGTACAATATGGCTACATGTGATGTAGCAGCTGGCCTATAGTATCCATCTTTTCATACATTTAATAATATGATGTAGACTAAATTAATGTCTTGTAAGTTGTGGGTGTACTCTTTAACTATATAGTTATGGACATCTCCAAACTCACGTACGGATTAATATGATTGAGTAATGATGATTTATAACACTTAGCAACTGTTTAATTAGAGCATAATACATACACATTACCTGCCATAATATATATAACTATCACACGAAATTTTAGTTATAAGAAATTTGACTTTCCTTTTGAGTGGTCCACACAGCTCACAATATCTATCACACGTTGGTGGATTCTTACTCCACTCATACACTAATTAAAGACATTTTATCATGATAATTGATAATATAATTATATAGTAATATATTATACCAAATGCACATAGAATTGAACTAAACACCTCTGTCTAAATAAGAAATGTCTTGTTGTTGTACTTCAACTGATTTTCGCAGAAATTTGCTTATTTTAAGTTCACTCTCTAAATATTGACTAAATGAAGATGTTACGCTTAGCAAAAAGTACATGTAATAAATTAACAAAGGGAAAATTTGGTGACATGTAACAAATATAGGGTCCCATATAGTGTATCGCAGTAGTATTTCTCTTCGTCTCGTCGGAAATCAACTGTATTTGAAGTGTTCCCTCAGGTCATAATTGATTTGCTATAGTTCTAAATGTCCCATAACTCACTACATAACTCAATCGACCATGCTTCTGATATTTCACAATCATCTTTTGATTGATGGTTCCATTGCCTGAGATCTTACGTGGAAAGCTAGCTAGAAAAAGTCTGGTGATAACATAAATGCATAAATATATAATTTGGTCTTTTTCATGGTAGTAATTTGTGAAAATAATAATAGCACGGATATTATTAGGTGATTCACAACATTATTGAAGGTTGGACCACATGGATTTTGTAATGTCTTACTAGGTACTACTCCATAATTTTAGATGCTATGAAGCAGAGTTTGCAAATAAAGAATTAATCTAAATAATGTGATGTTTCAACAGGTAATGTTTCCACTATAAAAACGTGTGCATATAAAATATTGAGATGTGGGGTGATGATTCATTTACTACCCTCCAGAGCCCAAAACTAAAGTCCAGTAATTCGAATAAATGGATCCACTTGCACATAAATTTCGAGTGTAACAAAATCTTGCAATCATATAAATAACTGTACAGCTATACAGCCCAACTTTTGGTGGGCCTGAGAGCATCGTTTGAGCTCAAACATAATTGTGGAGTATTTTTTTATACTAGTTTAGAGTTTGTCATGGCAGCCCTTTAAGCACTCCATCGTTTATGTAGAGTTGAAGGCGAGAATAGGAGGAGGAACAGAACATACCGAAATAGATGATTGCTAAACAATCCTCCGACGAGGCCAATCCTCTAACAAGACCATACCATAAATTACTGTCCTTAAACAAAAATCCGACGCTCGAGGCATCCCTTTTCAAGAACTTCATTCATCAATTTAAAGACTACGAAATAAAGATAACATTGACGCATACACTTCTAACATCAACCAATCACAACATTAAAACATGGGATTCATATCACAATTTGAAACAAATAATAATGGAAAAGTAATATAGGATTGATTACACAAAAAAACAAACATATCACAAAATGAATCCAGTCCATCTCTCAAACTTGTCCACTTCACTCCCTTGAGAAATAGCCAATCCAATCCCACTCCTCCCACCTCTCCCAACCCCTCTGTAATACAATCTCCATTGTTCATCCATTTGAACCAAGCATGGTGATCCAACACCCTCACTATCCCACCCACCACCGACACCCGACTCCTCGAAAACAGGTCCGTCTCCTACCTTCCTCCACTGCTTCAATCCATCCAAAGACTCCGCCACCCCAATGCTCCGCCTCTCCCCATCCCCCCCGCCAACCCCTTCATACACCATCACGTACTTCCCGTCTCTCCTGTCCCTCAGCACACGCGGATTCACCACCCCGCCCTCATCAAACGCCCCATTAGCCCCTGCACCCAGTATCCTCCCCAACTTCATCCACCTCATCCCATCCCTTGATCGTGCAATGCCTACTCCGTACGCCCCTGTCTCCGCATCAAAGGAGTGGTAGTACATTCGAAGATCCCCACTCCCATGGAAGACCACTTGTGGGGAGGCGATGAAGGTCGAATCCCACTCGCCATCCGCCCCCACGTCGATCAAAGCACCACTGTGATGCTCCCCCTCGATCCGAGCCCAATGCCTCCCGTCCTGGCTCATGGCTAATCCGGGCAACGACCTTGGGGAATCCTCGGAGCAGAATCCGGTGTAGTAAAGCCAGTAAACGGCGCTGTTAGTTCTGACTTTGGCGCTGGACATCACCACGACTTCAGAAGGCCTAACGCCGTGCGTGTCAAACGCCCACCAATCTTTGCTGTTGCTCATGACCAGCCCCACATCGGCATTTGATCGAACACCTTCTGTGCCTCTCTCCCAGTGAATGCCGTTGCCGGAGACCGCTAATCCGATTGAATCGAACCCGGGATTCTCGCTGCAGCGGCCGTGGTACCACATGTACCAGCGCTCCTCTTCGTCGCCGAGGTATCTCTTCACGACGGGAGAGCCGATTTCGAGATTATCCCACGAATTATTGGCGCCCAAATCGAAGATTAAGCCCCTCGAAAAGGATGAAAGTTGCGGGCTTGAAATGGGAGCGGATTTTGATTGGATTGTTGAATTTGGGAGTGAACCGGAAGTGGGGTGGGTTTCGTCTGTGGCTTCTTGATTGTTGGTGTTTGGTTTTGTGGAGCAGTAGAGGGTAATCTTTTTGGCCGTGGAATTGCAAGATGTAAAATTGAGGAATTGGGTTTTTTTGGGCGGCAACTTTGCGGTTAATGCGGTTAAGTTAGTTGGTATGTGACGAGATGCTGCTGTGGTTTCCATGGCTGCAGCAGGCGAGATTAGGGAAATGCACGATGGGAAGTTCACTTCTTCTAGATTCTAAAAACCAATGGAAGACTGACACGTGTAACGCCTTTGAACTTTTGTTGGTATGAAAATCAAAAATAAAAATTTAGATATGAGTACTACTATGTCTATATGACTATATCATAGTTTCTTGAAGGAAAAATGTCAATTTAATAGTAGTACTAGTATGATTGTAAAGCTATACATATATACACATGGTTTGCTTAATTTGTGGCAGTGAAAACGGATAAAGAATAGTGCAGTCCCCCTTTTAGTAGATAAAGAAGCATACAATTGTAGTACTCCCTCCGTTCCACAGTAATAGAGCCGTTTCATTTTGAGCACTCATTTTGAAAAAATAATAATAAATAGTTAAAGTGGAGAAATAGTAAAGTAAGAAAGAAAATATTATAGATAAGACTCTTCACTACATTATTTTCTCTCTTACTTTACTCTCTTTCCACTTTAACTATTTATTACTATCATTTTTTCAAAACGAGAGTTCAAAACGAAACGACTCTATTACTATGAAACGGAGGAAGTAGTATACTTCATAAAGATAAAGCAAAGGAAGATGCCACAAAATCTTCAACTGAAGAAAAAGAAACAAAGTTGTTTATCAGAAATGTGGAGAAAGCATCCAAGAAAGAATGAATAGAAATTATGAGTATGCAAGCAAGAGATCATCATATATATATTCATAAAATTTTGTGTTTTATCACTTTATGACATAACACAATGAAACATGTTGGTATATATTCAATGATCGTGAACTGCAGCCAGCTTATCTTGAAACTTGGTAGTATCACATAAACGAGAGAGAAAAGGTGAGTTTGATAGAGGGAAAACTGGAAATGATCGAGTTGAATAGTAATTCTCTTTTTTCTTTTTTTAATACTCACATCCCCCTTAATCTTTAATTTATCACATAAGTTTTAATCAGGCACAAATTCAATAACTTGAAAAAATAACTAAAGTCAGAGTTTATTAATTTAATTGGAGATATCAAATATTATTTATTGCATTCTTTGGATGCATAGAAGATTAATTCGACGTCGTTTCCAAGTCTCTCATAAACCCCCAAAACAAAAACAAAAACTCTCATTCAGTCGTTCAGTTCAGTCCATTTCGATGCTAAGATACGCCGGCAGAAAAGCGGACACAGGCTTCCGCCGTCTGGCCCACTCATTGGCTCAACCTGCGCCGTTAGCGACCGCAATCAACCACCATTTCAGTATCACATTGCCGCCGCTTGTTTTACCGGAAAATCATGACGAAAATAATAAGGGATCTCATTTTATCGATTCGCCCTTTTTCGGTGGAGCTATGGAGCTGATGGCGGTCCCCAAGAGGAAGGTCAATTTTACTTTCGTATTTGTAATTTATTGCTCAATTTTTTATTTTTCAAATAACCTACACAGTTTTAGTTTCTCTCTTTTCAGTCTGCCTTGATTTTTTTTGGCTCAAGGTTTAGCGTTTTAGAGAAGTATAGAAATGAATTTATTGAAATTTGCATAATCAATGTTACTATCAGTTCGTGTTCGGATTTGGACCTGTTAAGTTATGTTAGCTTTCGTTTGTTTTCATTCCCAATCTTGTTCATCGCCTGATTTGGATCAGGAAAATGCAAAGTGTTCTTAGGTGCATTATCAATTTGAGTTGTTGTGCTTTTATCCTGATTGTGGGGCATCAGCTGTAGCATCTATGTAAAAATTTGATTTCTGGCCGTGCATGTCTCTAATGTGAATCTGAAATACTCTCTATATGTTCATCAATTTCAGGCTTTAACTATTGTACTAAAAGTTTGTCGTTGGAACTTTTGAAGAATGAGTTCTTAAGCATTTAATAGGTAGTTTGTATTGGATGTGGCATTAAAAACTAGTGCTATGTATTTTCCCTAAATCTCTCCGTATGTCGTGAGTCTTGGGGGCTATCGTTGCAGCCATTTACAGTTCACATTCTTATGCCCTGGTTCTGGTCCCGTACTGGGGAATTGAGTACTTAATTTAAATATCTCTCTATCCATTTCCTCTCATTTTCTTTTGCTAGCCATTCGGCTGAATGGCAACACACGGCTTCATCTTTGGTACCCTTGTGCCTCATTGATCTGGTTTTAGCAGAGATTGTAAATTTCTAGTCTTTTTTCCCTTTGGCCTCTATGATTGCATGTTATTCCATGTACAACCCTCGACAATGATTCGCCTTGCATGCTAAGTAATCGAACATGAAATTCTTTCTCCAGGTTTCTCCACACAGGAGAGGTATTAGAAATGGACCAAAGGCTTTGAAACCTGTCCCAGTAATAATCAAGTGCAAGTAAGTTGTTTCTTTCCATCATTGTGGCTGCCTGCACTTTTGTAGAAGTTTGTTTTTGTGGAACTGAACTTGAGTATCCCTAAGTTCAGTTAAGAATAGCGGCAATGGGTTTCCCATTGTTGTGTAGAGACTAGAGAATGACTAAATCTTCAGACCAATAACATGTCATTTGAGATTTGATTTTCCTCTGTATTGCTTCTCCGTAGTGATTGAATGTTAAAATGTTGGCAGGGTATGCGGCCGTGTCAAGCTACCTCACTTCTTCTGTTGCAGCGGGATCAAGCCAAATCCTGAAGAAAACAACAATTAGAACTGCCTTTTGTGTTCTTGATCTGCTGCACGAATTGAAGTTTCCGTGAAATGAAATTTGATCTACTGAGCACATTGTCGCTTAGATTTAGATGTGATCATTTTTACCAGATTATGTACTCCCCTTTTGCAGTTGTTGAGCAGGATGAGGTTCTCGTCTCCGTTCTAAATAATGCTTATGTTGAATTTTGGCGCTGCATTATGATTTATAGAGGTATAGATTTTGGAAAATGATTGTATTTCATTTATTTTGGTTTTAATTATCATAATGGCGTGTGTGCTATAAACTATTTTACCAAATGATAGTGAGATTAATTACAAGTTCTACAACGGCAAAACTGATAGATCGAAAGTAGGGCTGGGAGAAAATATCAAAAAAATGATATATCTCTCTTAACGTATTGAAGAATATTGAAAAATTATCGAATTTTTGGTATATCGTACTTTTTGATAGGATACCGTATTGTAAGTTTTTGATACGATAACGATATGAATTTTCTTATATCGCGATATATCATTTTATATCGAATATACGATATATATCGATATTTTCGATGTACTGAATTATATTGAAAATCAATACATATCGAATTATCGATATATACCATATATATTGAAATTCAATACATATTGAAATTATATATTTCGATATACAGGTATTTGAACGGTACGATATTTCGGTATATCATATCGATCTTTGATATATCGTTATGAACAGTATATTGAAACTTTCGATACGATATCAATATTTTCGATACGATACATGATACAACGTTTTTGATACGATATATCGTATCGACTTAGCACTAATCGAAAGTATCATAATTACAAGTTCTACAAAGGTACTCCACAAACTCCAATTGCAATAAACTCTGTTAAAAGTTTCAAAATGGTATTGACGATGAAAGTTTAAACTATATACTTTACAAAATAATAAATTAAATATTGCATTGATTTATTTAAATACATGTATTTAAAATCCCAATCTGTGATGGAGGATAAAAAACCATTTAAAGATTTAATTAGAATTGAAAAATGAAAGTGAGGAAGATTAGATTGGAGACCGCCATTGTACAAGTTTCGAAGCTCTGAAGATAAAGTTAGGGTCTCCAAGAAAAGAATGCAGTTTGTCTGTTAGCTTCAAGTAGCGGTCCCGCCGCTGTCGACTAAATCGATGGTATACGTGTTAGCAAACGGTGGGAAGATCGGCGGTAATAATAATAATTGTATAACAATCAAATCACCATTCCCATCCACCTTAAACCAATTCATACGCCTCCTCCTTTGGCATGCATCATTCACCGAAAACACGCCCAATTCTCGAATGAACAACCAATTTTAAGGTATTTTTTATTTCTCTGTTTCGATGTTAATCTATTTGGTGGCAATGCTGAATTCTGATTGTTGCTTAGGTTTTTTGGATTATTGATATAGCAAGTGTTTTTTTGGCTCTGAGTGTTGCATCTGTTACAGGAAATGCATATACTGTGAGTCTGTGTGTAATGTGGATCATTAAATCGAATATCTACCAGTGTATGCATATTATTGTTTTCCTTTTTCTTGGAGAATCTGTAACTAATGTTTTGGCCAAATATGGGCGTTGGTTTAAGGCATGCAGGTATGGTAGGAGCATGAGATTGTTATGCTAGATGTATTATCTTCATCGTTCTAAAATTACTAACTCAACTGATCAGTTTGTGTTACTGAGTTTATTTTGTGATTAGTTGCAAAACTTCTCCTTTTGCACTGACTATGACTAAATCATTATTTTAGGTAGACTGATCTAAAGCTTTTACTAGTATATGCATAATGTATGAGCAAGTATGCTTGTGCAAAATCAACTTTCTTGTTTTCGACATTGATAAGTTTGGATTGGTGTAGCTGATGAAATGTTTCTGTGTTTTGAAGAAGACACATGCATCTATGAAATTTGGGAAAGATTTCAAGAAACATAAGGTGCCGGAGTGGACAGAGGCATACGTCGACTACAATGAACTCAAACACATATTACACAGAATACGCAGTTTTAGGCAAAGCAATCCGAATCTAGCAAGAGCTTCTTCGAAGAGATTCTCACTCAAGAACTTCAACAGTTCGAGTCTACGTGAAGCCAATATCGACAGTCATGATGATATTGAGAACCAAGTTATAGCTGTTCATACTGTTCTACAAGAGAATTCCAGAAAGTTATATAACACCAGATTGATTGTGGCCCCAACAGAAGGAGAAGGTAATGAGAGAAATTTTTTCAGAAAACTTGATGATGAGCTCAACAAGACGAACAACTTTTTTAAGGATAAGGTGGAAGAAATGATCAGAGAAGCTGCTTCACTAAAGAAGCAGATGGAGACATTGGTTGCACTAAGGATCAAAATAATTAATCCTAGCTCTCATGGATCGATTCCACTGAAGTCCGTCTGTTCGGAGATCAGCAATTTGGATCCATCGAAGATTATACCTCCAGGCAAAGCTGAAAGTATTGGTAGGTGATATGGCTAGCAAAATAGATAACCACTTTCAGTATTTAAATCCCTATTTCTTTGGGGTTAGTTGATCTTAATTATATACTTCAACTGCTTACTTGATCATAGTTGTACACCACATTATGCTTCAACTGCTTGCTTGATCTTAGTTATACACCGCTTTATGCTTCAACTGCTTTAGTTGTGTAAACAAAATGAAATCGATGGATAAAGATAGACAGGTGATTAGGCTGATCTAAATAACTATGCATAGAGGACATCTTCATGAAGTTTTAGCATTTATAAACCAAAAAGCATGTGCCACTTCATGAAGATATCTTCTATGCCCTCTGATGTGAAATATTGAATAATATTGACCTGATATGGGTCGACAATTTGACATTTCTGGGGAATCAAATTGATTATTTATGTCATGTGATTTGATTTGTTCGCTTTTATTCTGCTATAGTACCAATATTTTTCTATAATGATGCGTTTCAGTTTATATATGCAGGGAAAGTGGATAGGAAACCTGGAGGTGAAATGAGTTGTAGAAATCAGCAGCAGCATGGCTCTTCTGGTGGTGATGCAGTTCTGATCTTTACACTTCACAATCACACATAATTTGCTCATTTTTCGATTGAAGATAGTTTTCTTTTCTTTTTAAAAACTGAAGTACTATTACAGGAGCGGACTTGAGCTTTCAAGAGCAGCAATCTGATAGTCATCCTGTGGTTGATGTCCTTCACACAAATAATTCGGCAGATAGGGAAATCACAGATGAACATGAAACAACTAATTTAGATATCCTTGATCGAATAAAGATTCAAAATACATATGATAGTCCAATGGCAACTATTAAAGGAGTCTTCACTGACACCAGGGAAAAAGGTCTAAGTTACAACAAGGAAGAACTGAAGGAGGTTGAAGAAAGATTAAAGACTGCGTTTATTGAGTTCTATCAAAAGCTTTGTCTTCTAAAGCATTACAGGTACACTTTGATGATCAAAGACAGCATTGTTTTTTTCCTTCTAAAAGTTTTTGTTTCTCTTATGATGTATTTGTTGAATGAACAAGCAGTTTCATGAATATCTCCGCCTTTTCGAAGATCCTCAAGAAATATGATAAGGTTCTATAACTGGTGGTCTTATCTTTTTTCTATGTTATGGTGGCAATCTTATATTTTACACAAAAGAGTAGCAGTCCATGGTTGTCCGGATCCCTGAGTATATGTAAGCGTTCTAGTTACTTATTGCTTGCAGATAACGTCAAGGCTCGTTGCAAGATCGTACATGAAAATCGTGGATGACTCTTACCTTGGAAGCTCTGATGAGGTGTGTCTGATTCTTCGTTCTTATACAGAAAGTCTAATAATTTAATTTACATATTTAAAATATAGTAGATCTATGCTGCTTCTTGTGAAACCAGTGATGAATTTGTACAGTTTTGCTCCTATAATCCCAGGTTATAAATCTGATGGAAAGAGTTGAGGCAGTATTCATTAAGAACTTTTTGAATTCCAACCGTCAGGGAGGAATGAAACTACTTAGACCCAAACAGAAGATTGAGAGGCATCGAATAACATTCTGTTCGGGTAAGTTAGCCGACCAACATTGCACTTTGATATTATGTAGCTGAAAGCTACAAGTATTATTATGAATGCGTATCTATGAAGTTAATTGCTGTATTTGTCTTCTAATTTTTGGTGGTTCCAGGTTTCTTTTCTGGTTGTTCAGTCGCGCTAGTTGTTGCTGTTATTCTACTTATGGAAGATAGAAAACTGATGCACATAAAGAGTGCAACCTTATACATAGAAATTATCTTCCCTCTCTATGGGTATTAATATACTGCAAGCATAAATTACCTTTTTCTACGTGCTTTCTTACTATGCTACTGATTTCCGATTTAAACTCTTTGCAGCTTCTTTGCGTTTACAGTGCTACACATGCTTGTATACGCTGCAAACATTTATTTTTGGAGGCGTTACAAAATCAACTATCCATTCATATTTGGGTTTAGGAAGGGGACTGAATTAGGCTACCGAGAAGTGTTTCTACTTAGCAGTGGTCTTGGCGTGATGGCTCTTGTTACTTTCCTAGCACACCTGCACGTAAAGATGGACTCAGATACTCAACATTTCGAAACATATATTGAACTTCTCCCTTTAGGCTTAATCATTGTGAGAATATGAAAAATTTTATATTATATACTGAAAGTTTGTTGTGCTACGCCATGTGTGTTCTAATTATATGCTTATTTATAGGTTGTTCTAGCAATAATGTTTTGCCCCTTCAATTTCATGTATCGTTCAAGTCGTTTCTACCTGATAAAGTGTGTGTTTCGTTGTGTTTGTGCTCCTCTTTATAAGGTGAGCTCAACACAGACAGGTTCTGTCAATGTAAATATCATCACAGTTTTCAGTTAGTCTCTGATTTGGTAATCCAATTTTATCTTGTAGGTTACACTCCCAGACTTTTTCTTGGCTGACCAACTCACTAGCCAGGTTTCACATGTTTTGGTGATATTCGATGGTTGTGATTTCTATTCTCTATTCTGTAGGTATCTCTGTGAGCAGTTCTTGTGATCTATTTGACTACAGGTACAGGCTATAAGGAACTTTGAGTATTACGTATGTTTCTACGGTGGTGGTAGACAATTAGCTCGAAGGTTGACAAGATGCAGCAGTGATGAAGTCTATAATGCTTTCTATTTTGTCATTGCAGTTGTACCATACTGGTTTCGCTTTCTTCAGGTTCAGAGCTTTCCTTTCTCTATATCCATCTCTCTTTTCCATAATCCTCACTCTGAATGACGGATTAAACAACGGTATCTTCATTCATCCATCATTGCAGTGTGTGCGTAGGTTGTTTGAAGAGAAAGAATCGGTTCACGTATACAACGGTCTGAGGTATTTCACGACGATTGTTGCTGTCGTAATCAGGACAGCGTTTGAATTCAGAAAGAAAACAGTATGGAAAGTGTTGGCATTGCTGAGCTCAGCAGTTGCTGCTATAGCCAACACATACTGGGATATCGTTGTCGACTGGGGGCTTCTGCAGAGGCAGTCCAAGAACCCGTTTCTCAGAGATAAACTCATCATCCCTCATAAAAACGTCTACTTTGTTGCTATAGTAAACATTACACAAACTCACACTTTTTTTCTCTGCCTCCCTCATACCTTTTGATTCACATCTTTCTTGATCCACTCTGTCACAGGTTTTGGATATTTTTCTCAGATTCGCTTGGCTGCAGCTTGTCTTGATGCTAGACGTGCATTCGCTGCATGGGAAGACGGTGTCAACAATATTTTCATGCCTAGAAATTCTGCGGCGTGGGTTATGGAACTTCTTTAGGTAAATGTAGCCACTCTTGTAGCTTTTGGATATGCTGAATGGAAAGGGAACTAAGATGAGTTTGTATTGATCAGGTTGGAGAATGAGCACTTGAATAATGTAGGAAAATTCCGAGCTTTCAAGTCAGTGCCACTCCCTTTTACTTACTATGAAGATGAGGATGATAATGATAATGAAAAAGATGAAAAGGACGAGTAGATGTTGATGCTTACTTTGAAATTCTATGAATTTTGAGCACGTTTTTGTTTTTATGATTTTGCTGCGGCTATAGCCTAAATTATGAGTTTCTCTTGGGGAATAGTTTTATAATAAAATGTACTTGATGAATTAATTAATGCATCTCTTCAATGTGTTGTAATCAATCATACATGTATCTACTACTACTTCATATGAGATACCAAAATATGATATGAATTCATAATTCAGGTATGTTCCAACTAGAAAAGGTTCTAATATTGAAATACTACAAAATTAAAGGGTATATTAACTTCCAATTATAAAAACTTTTACTCAGTTCTTAAATTGCGAATAAATTCAAAAATACTGGTTTAAGTTAGTAGTATGATAATACATGAATTTTCAATTTGTTTTGATTTTACCATGAAATTAAAATCTCCCAACTTTAAAATGATGTGGAGGCTAGAAATTGCTTGCATGTTGGTATGTTAAACAAACTCATTCCGACCTCAATAAAATGATGTGTTTCTCGTGCCATTGCACTATTGTCCCCGCTTACTGGAACGAGGTCGTTTATTGTTACAATAATTTTCCCATTAAGAGGGCTATGTGTATTTAAACAACCTTAGATTTCGTCCGTCATAATTGTAAATTTAAAATTACACATAAATTGACCAGCCAAATGGTAAGTAGATCTGATATTCCACTTCTACTCACATTTTATTATAAAATTAATATATATAAGTGTACCTTATATAGTCCACTAACTTATTCAACTACTTTTATTTACGTTTTTTTAAAGTCTATGCCTATACTAAATGTGGGACGAACTTTTATTTACATTTCTTAAAGTCTACGCCTACACTAAATGTGACACTTAATGTGAGACGGAGGTGGTATGTTTCACTTATAATGGAATAGAGGGAGTACAACAAGATATCCTGGCAACAAGTTTTCCGGCAAATTTATGTTTTTCGTTTAACTTTAAATATTTTCGTCAGATATAAAAATAAAAACAGTACTGAATATTGCAGCGGGGGTTTAACAAGAGGTTTTAGCACACGCAACCGAATCCGACCTCCTCTCCGGCCGCCGCCAGTCGCTTACCATGGCTTCCTCTAACTCCACTAAACCCCACCAATCCGATTCCGACCAGCAACCGCAGATCCCCGAATCAAGAACCCTAATCCATGAAACCCTCGATCCACCAGCAGATACAAAGACTGCCGGAATTCAAGAAAATCCGAAAGCAGAAGAGACCCCTTTGGAAGATGGAGATGCGGAAGGGGAAGAAGAAGAGGAGGGTGAATGTGGGTTCTGCTTGTTTATGAAAGGGGGTGGATGTAAAGAGACATTTGTGGAGTGGGAGAAGTGTATCGAGGAAGCAGAGAAGAAGGAAGAGGATGTAGTGCAGAAGTGTTTCCAGGTGACTACAGCTCTTAAGAAGTGTATGGAGGCGCATTCAGATTATTATGCACCGATTCTGCAGGCGGAGAAGTCTCTCGAGGAGGAGGCGGTGAAGCAGTTGGAGGAGGAGAAGGAGAAGGAAAAATTGAGCGGGGAAGAAGATTCGGAGAAGAAGGAAAAGGAGCAAGTTTTTTAGGGGGTAATGTTTCAAAGAAGCTATCTTGATTTGGTGGGACTGATCTTCGTTTTTTCATGGTTGCTCATTGTCAAGATTCGAAGAAGATATTTTTTGTTTTCAATAATTAGATAGGATATTGAGCTGACCCCTGCAATCATCAATTAATTACATTGGGCATAGAAAGGAAAATTTATCATTGTATACTGCATATCACTGTGTTAACTCGTTGGATCGATTTATTTTGAGGATATTTGCAGTCTGTTTATATAGTTTGTTATGTGCTGCCTTGATATGCATGTTCATTTCTGGATATGATTTGTAAATGTGACTCTCTCTGAATAGGGAAGAAGCTTGGAAGCTAAAACGAATAGATATGTATGTTTGAGAGTTGTTTGGTTGGAGATGAATGTGGAATACTTTTATACTTTGTATCCATGAGCTTGAAATGATCATTATAAATGCATCATATGTTCAAACCTAAAGAATATAGGAGACTTCTGGAGTTCTCCTTGCACTCTTTATACTTTAATACTTTTGAGTTCTCCTTGTACACTTTGTATGAGCTTCTATATAGTAGGAGTAGTAAAGAGTTCTTGGATACTTGGAGATTTACAAATTCTAATCACTTTCGACAGATATCCAAAGGCGACTTCTGGAAGGCTGTCATTCTATCCTCATGTATAAAGGAGTTACTGTGTGCCTTCAAGATATTTAGCATCTCTAATTACTTACTTTTCTGCTTATAAGAAATATCAGGGTCTACTTTTCTTCCTCATATCACGCACTATTGAGCTTTCTTCTACACATCTCACGTCACTTGAGGGGCAGATTTATATCATGTCAATGCACGCCATTTTGACAATGGCTACTTGATACTTAGGTCTTGAATGATGCAAGGAATACAAGTGAACTGTGAAACTTTGATTGACAATCTTTATCGTTGTCTTTATGGTCTTTACAGTAATTGTTCATGCTGTAATGAAGTTTGGCAGATGTGGAGTTGGTCATTAGGAATGGATCTGTTCTTTGAAGCAGAATAAATGTTGATAATGCTGAACACCGTTGAATATTATGCAAAGATACTTTTCAATATATGGATTAGACGTTTTACAGTTACAATTAAGCATGTGTTAAAAAATCAAGGATATTACCTAATTTATGATGCAGGTGAAAAATAGCCTCCTTCGCTGACATCTCACTAAGAGTTCAGCTCAAGGTGCACTAATTTTACCATCTGAGCAGACATTTGGAGGTTCTTCATTCGAATCCACTATTGGCCATTAATTCTACCCCATCCCCTGTCATCCTGATTATGGTATTTCCTTCTGTTAAGCTTCTGCTAATAAATTGGATAAAGTATGAGGTAGTGTTCTTACTCTCTGAGTTTCCGACATATCTTCAACTTCATCAACTAAATGTGATTGTTCATAAACTGGGACCTCCTATGTTAGAAATGAATAGAGGGAAATTTTGATGTGTACTTTAGCTATCATTCCCTTTAGACGGATATCCATAAGGGTTTTATGCATTTTAGAATGCGAAAAGGAGATTCTTTGTTAACATGTTTTGTTCCTTGGATTACTTATTTTTCTTCCTTGTACTGCTAATGAAGATAGTAGTACTCCAGCCTTTCCAGTGAATCCTTCAACCTACTCTCTTTGCAAAGAATATATTGTCCACTTATCTGTATTTCTTCCTTGCAGGAAATCTAGGTAACTAAGAAATGCAGTAGTATTGTACTATCTTTATCTGTGTGTTCTTTGCTGTCATTTTTCATGCTGTGTTTAGGTTTGGCAGATTAGAAGTTAGTCATCAAGCATGGGTCTGTGCTTTGAATCTGAAATTTGTTTATAAAAACATTTAATATTATGCAAAAAGACTTCACAATATGTGAATTTTTCCGATTACAATTTGAAATGTGTAAAGATACAAAGAATAGGCCACGTTCTTAACCCATGTACTACAAATCTTGCAGCTGCATTTCTAATCATGTTTGTGTCCATCTTCATCGTAATTGAACGGTAATGGCACTGATTTGAAAGCTCGGAATTTTCCAACGTTGTTGAGATGTTCGTTCTCCAGCCTGCACATTTAAGAAACTAATTCCATTACACGTGACATATTTATTACCAGAACAAAATTCTTCCATCCAAATTTGAAGATTGTAATGACCTGAAGAAGTTCCAGAGACCGCGACGAAGGATCTCTAGAGAAGCCACGAGGGTAACCATTGTCTGCCTATGCAGTGAGAAAACGGTGATCCTCATCACAGTCTGCATCCATGCTAATCTCAGCAATACATTCAAAATCTGCAGGGAAACGAACAATATTAACTGTCAGTTACCACAGTTACTATGCACCAAAAATCTGCTTCTAGAGAATTAGTGGTGTTCTTACAATGGCTACAAAGTAGACTCTCTTGTATGGGACAAGCAGCTTGTCTCTCAACCATCTGTTCTTGGATTTGCTTTGTAGCAGCCCCCAATCTACGACTATGTCCCAATACGTGCTGAGGATCGTTGCTAAGATTGAGGTGGTCCAAGCTATGATCTTCCAGGTAACCCCATCGTTGAGTATGTAGGCTGTTCTTGCACACACTGCTAGGATTGTCGCCAGATATTTCACCCCATTGTAGCCTTGATGAGGGTCTCTTTCGTCATAGAGGCGACGCAGACACTGCAAAAAATCAAGAAACCATGAGTTTCGCAGCTGCCATGAACACTATTTTGCTCTCTGATGATTGATTTTAGATTTTGATTCTATGCACCTGCAGGAGGCGCCATACGTATGGGACTCCAGCGATGATGAAAGAGAAGGTGTTGAAAACATAGGATGATTTGCAGTTGCTTTGCCTGTGTTTGTAGTCTCCCCAACCATAGTAGCAAATGTAGAACTCTAGACTTCTTAGAGCTTGAACTTGGCTTGTTATCTGGTCAGCTAGGAAGAAATCTGGCAATGTAACCTTCAAGAATAGTATGCATCACTGTGTTAGTTTAATCAATCAATCAATCACAAGATTTTATGTTTCTTCTTACCTTATAGAGAGGAGCTAAGAGGGAGTGGAAGGTGCAGACGAGTAGAAAATAGCGGCTCGAACGGTACAAGATGTTGAGAGGGCACAGCATAATCACAACCACAAGCTGCACAAAAATATGACAAATGTTTAATCTTCAAGATATGCATATTTCATTAAACAAAACTATGGTTAAGATTATTACCACTACTAGTCCAAGAGGAAGTAGTTCAGTAATGGGTTTGTAGTCAGCTGTGATTGGATCCATTTCCATGTCGAGATTCGCAAGAACACTGGCTAGAGCCAACACACTCAAACTGAATCCAAGAAGCAGAACCTCTCTGTATCCTAGTTCTGTTCCTTCCTTGAATCCAAATATGAAGGAGTAATTCACTCGATACCGCCTCCAGAAGTATATGTTTGCAGCATACATTATTATGTGGAGAACGATGAACCCAAACAAACTGTGACACAAAATCATTCAGCTTAGTAACAAGTTTATATAAATTAAAAGAAAATGGAGAGATGGTGAAGAGGTTTGATTTTTCTGACCTATAGAGGGGAAACATGGTTTCCATGTAGATCGCTCTCCCTTGGTGGTCAAGTATTTTACGTGCACGAACGATCAGAATCAGTGCTACGATAAGAGCAACTGTGCAACCAAATAGAAATCCTGCAGGACATAGAATTCATGCATGTTATTTTTCAGTTCTGAGAAGAAAATTTGCGCTTGAGACAACGCCCAATATCTTACCCGTGGAGAATGTAATTCTATGTGTTTCCCTTTTTCTTTTAGGCCTCAAGATGTTCATTCCTTTGCTGCGGTTCGAGTTTGAGAAATGCTTGATGAAGGTGGCTTCTACCCTCTCCAACAGCTTGCTCACCTATAATAACAAAATATCCATATTTCAGATTGAATTTTACACTACAAAGGAATTTTTGAATGTTTTTTTTTACCTCCTCAGAACTGCCCAAATAGGAGTTATCAACCATTCTCATGTAAGATTTTGATGCACTTCTTTCTGCAACCTTATCATATTTCTTCATGATCTTTGAGAATGCCATAATATTCAGAAAACTGTTCCAATTGCACAAGCAGTATGTAAATTACAAAATCAATATTCACAGCCTTAACGTCTAGAAGTCATATATATACCTGTAGCTTTTGAGAAGCCTCAGCTTCAGATAAAATCCAACAAAAGCCCTCTTAAGCTGCTCTTCTGCTTTCTTCAAATTATCCTCAGTGAACTTCAAATCTGCCTGGTTAGGAAGATTGAGGAATCCTTTGATTGTCGAGCGAGGTGTTTCTTGAGTAATGTTAAACTTGACCTGTTTAAGAACCTCTAGAGGCGCCAGCCTTTTCGCCTCGGTATCATTCTTCTTCTCTTCTTGAATCCTTGCATTTACTGCCTCCATCTCAACAATTCCTTCTCTCCTACTAGCCTCTGATTTAGCAGACGGCCCGGGGCCTGGTATCCAATCCTCTTCATCTATACCAGCCATCAGAACTCTTCCTGCATCATCACAACACCCATCATTTGCACTCTCAACGCGACTTATTAGTATTCTACATGAAACACACTCACACACATCTTGTCTAAAATTCCATGAATTAGTACTCACACACACACAAAACAATCTTGTATGAAAACTCACTGCTTGCTTTGATAGCAGAGGGGCTGTTGGCAAACAATGCAGCTGAAGAAGCTGCAGTATCTGAGGCAAGCTGAGTGGTGTCCTCCACACTATTAGTCCATCCCTGTGGATGCTCCACCTTCACACGAAACGCGATCAATGCCTCCATCTGCTTGTTCAGCTCAGCAGCCTCCTTCATCACCTCATCAACTTTCAGCCTATAAAACCTCAGCACCTTATTGAACTCATCATCCAGCCTTCTAAAATACACCATCTCGTACTCCCCTCCTTCGTCTGCAGCCATCAGAAACATCGTCTCTGAACGCTCCTCGCCTTCTCGCCTCACGTTTTGCACGAGAATGGCTTGACTCTCAATGTCAGCTGCAGCCTGATGAGAGCTTGGGGTGTTCACCCTCTGTGTTAGGCCACTGAAGGCTCTGTAAAGAGTTTGGGATCGCCTCGGACCAAACGGTTTGGCCGGTCTGTTACTTTTGAAAACTTGGATCTCTTTTATAAGGCTTTTCAAGAAATTATAATCTGTGTAAGCTTCTTGCCATTCTGGCACCATTTGTGAAGCAAATTCATTACCAAACTTCATGTTTCTTTTTTGTGAGTGTGTGAGAGATTTAGTGAGTTAGCTAATGATGGACAATGCAAATATAGGTTGCAGTATATAAGAGCCGACAAAACTATTGTTCTAATTTAAATATTCAGCTGCAGAATTTTCAAATCAGGTGGTCCAGTGGTCTTTGTGAATATTCTGAGACACATACTCCTACACCTTCAATTTAATTTTGTCAAGAATACTGGTTTTGATATTGATCTAATTTAATTTATTGGTGACTTTTTATACTCAATTTAAGTTCAGTGACAAAAGTGTCATTTATGTGTGACAAATCTCGTGTGGAAATCAATCTATGCTTTATATGTGTCGTATTAATTGACCCTAATTACAACTTAATTTGTTTTAAATCAAACTTAGTAGTAGTAAAATTTACTACTACTATTGATAAATATACATGATAGTTTAAATGAAACTTTATATCCATGAGATAAAAAAAAAGATGAATGAAAATTTTATGACAAATTCACATGTTATTTTGAGCTTAATTTGAAATTATTATGTAATATCTTTTACTACTAAATTTACTTTAAAAAGTTATGAATATTTGAAATTTTCACATAAGGGTTTCATATATAATTCTCCTTCCGTCCTAAGATAGTTGAGTTATTTCATATTTTGGCAAATATTTTACCCACTATACTTTACTTCCTCTTCACCTCTCTTACTATATTCCCCTTTTACTTTACTATCTTCACTTTAACCTTTAACATACTATCAATTTCTTAACTCTCGTGCTCAAAGGAATTGTCTCAACTACTTTGGGACAGATGGAGTATAAATGAAGTAGAATCAATTTATTTTAAATTAATTATTTTTATGAAGTGATTTTTACTGAAAAATATTTAAAATATCCAATTATGCAAATGTACATTTATGCACAGACAAGAAAAACTATCAAAACGCAGATACAATGAGCCATTGACCCCAGTAATAAATTTCATTTTATCCACGTACGGTCTAAACACAACTCATGTGATAGATACAATTTCAACTTTATTGGAATTTAGAAAGTGACAGTTGTTGAGCTTGTCGTCTTCACATCCACTTGTTCATGAATTTTCAACACCAAAGCAGTACGTACGGAGTACTACTTATTTGGTAAGTGGTCAAGAGCAGCAAGATTTAAGTTCACTAACCACGGATTAAAGAAGCAAATAAGTTCACTAACCACGGATTATACTCCCTTCATTCCGTCGTAGTAATGTTTATGACGCTCTCCTTCTCCATAATAAGAGTCATGCTTATTTCACTTTTGCTTAGATAGTAGATCCCACGTTCCATTAACTTATTTCATTCGCATTTCTTATAAAACTAATACTCCTATATATAAGTGGGATTCACCTTCCATTAAATGACTCAACTATGAAGAAATTTCTCAAAATGGAAATACGACTCAACTATGGTCCATGAGCTTGAAATGACCAGTGTAAATGCATCATATTCAAACCAAAATAAGATTGGAGCTGCTTGAGTTCTCTCTGTGTAGAAGAAGCATTCTATGATTTTTTATTGCTGTTTTTTAGGGTGGTTTCATAGCTTCTAGATTAGAGGATGCCCACTATTTCTTTATTCTAGATACAGATACACTTTTTTCATCAATTTAAAAAGCTATAAAGAAGAAATATGGTTAGTCACTTAGTTAAGTATACTTGTGATATTTTGTAGGATATGCCTCGTGATTGTCGCCTGTGGGGTAGATAAATTGGTGGAATATTAATTTTGTCAGTAGTACTATATGGAGTAGTTAAAATCATTAGTACTATTATTTTGAAGTAAGGATATTACAGAAAGTGGTTTAAAAAACATCAATTATTATTGTCTGGGATCTTTATCTTTATGTTCTTTGCTGTCATTTTTCATGCTGTGTTTTGGTTGGAAGATTTGAAGTTAGTCATCAAGCATGACTGTGTTCTTTGAATATGAAATTACTAGTATATGAAAGAATTTGATATTATGCAAATGTGAATAAAAAAGATTACAATTTGGAATGTGTAAAAGATCAAAAGAATAGGACACTAGTTCAAAATTTTCATTCTTGTTGCAGCTGTATTTTTACTGATCTTTATCTCCATCTTCATCGTAATTGAACGGTAATGGCACTGATTTGAAAGCTCGGAACTTGCCAACGTTGTTGAGATGTTCGTTCTCCAGCCTGCATATCAAACAGATTCTGTTACACATGATTCATATTTATTTGAACTAAATCCATCAATCCAAATTTGAAGATTGTAATGACCTGAAGAAGTTCCAGAGACCGCGACGAAGGATCTCTAGAGAAGCCACGAGGGTAACCATTGTCTGCCTATGCAGTGAGAAAACGGTGATCCTCATCACAGTCTGCATCCATGCTAATCTCAGCAGTACATTCAAAATCTGCAGGGAAACGAACAATATTAACTGTCAGTTACCACAGTTACTATGCACCAAAAATCTGCTTCTACAAAATTACTGATGTTCTTACAATGGCAACAAAGTAGACACTCTTGTGTGGGACAAGCAGCTTGTCTCTCAACCATCTGTTCTTAGATTTGCTTTGTAGCAGCCCCCAATCTACGACTATGTCCCAATATGTGCTGAGGATCGTTGCTATGATTGAGGTGGTCCATGCTATG
The DNA here is from genome assembly GCF_029641045.1 of Salvia hispanica. Lineage (NCBI taxonomy): Eukaryota > Viridiplantae > Streptophyta > Magnoliopsida > Lamiales > Lamiaceae > Salvia > Salvia hispanica. The sequence continues at coordinate 24,571,150 of NC_142697.1, forward strand.
ATCTTCCAGGTAGCCCCTCCGTTGAGGGTGTATGCTGTTCTTGCACACACTGCTAGGATTGTCGCCAGATATTTCACCCCGTTGTAGCCTTGATGAGGATCTCTTTCGTCATATAGGCGACGCAGACACTGCAGAAGGCGCCATACGTATGGGACTCCAGCGATGATGAAGGAGAAGGTGTTGAAAACATCGTTGGATTTGCAGTTGCTTTGCCTGTGCTTGTAGTCTCCCCAACCATAGTAGCAAATGTAGAACTCTAGACTTCTTAGAGCTTGAACTTGACTTGTTATCTGGTCAGCTAGGAAGAAATCTGGCAATGTAACCTTCAAGAAACAGACACAAATATGTTTGTAAGAAATAAGAATAGTGTGCAGCACTTCATTGGTTTTAATCAATCAATCAATTACAAGATTTTATGTTTCTTCTTACCTTATAGAGAGGAGCTAAGAGGGAGTGGAAGGCGCAGACGAGTAGAAAATAGCGGCTCGAACGGTACAAGATGTTGAGAGGGCACAGCATAATCACAACCACAAGCTGCACAAAAATATGACAAATGTTTAATCTTCAAGATATGCATATTTCATTAAACAAAACTATGGTTAGGATTATTACCACTACTAATCCAAGAGGAAGTAGTTCAGTAATGGGTTTGTAGTCAGCTGTGATTGGATCCATTTCCATGTCGAGATTCGCAAGAACACTAGCTAGAGCCAACACACTCAAACTGAATCCAAGAAGCAGAACCTCTCTGTATCCTAGGTCTGTTCCTTCCTTGAATCCAAATATGAAGGAGTAATTCACTCGATACCGCCTCCAGAAGTATATGTTTGCAGCGTACATTATTATGTGGAGAACGATGAACCCGAACAAACTGTCACACAAATTCATTCATCTTAGTGAAAATTTGATATAAATTAAAAGAAAATGGAGAGATGGTGAAGAGGTATGATTTATCTGACCTATAGAGGGGAAACATGGTTTCCATGTAGATTGCTCTCCCTTGTTTGTCGAGTATTTTACGTGCACGAACGATCAGAATCAGTGCTACGATAAGAGCAACTGTGCAACCAAATAGAAATCCTGCAGGACAAAGATTTCATGCATGTTAGTATTTTTCAGTTCTGAGAAGAAAATTTGAGCTTGAGACAACGCCGAATATCTTACCCGTGGAGAATGTAATTCTGTGTGTTTCCCTTTTTCTTTTAGGCCTCAAGATGTTCATTCCTTTGCTGCGGTTCGAGTTTGAGAAATGCTTGATGAAGGTGGCTTCTACCCTCTCCAACAGCTTGCTCACCTATTATAACACAATAACCTCCTTATTTCATATGCAATTTCTACATTAAGAATGGGAATTGTGAATGTTTTTTTGTACCTCATCAGAACTGCCCAAATAGGAATTGTCAACCATTCTCATGTAAGATTTTGATGCACTTCTTTCAGCAACCTTATCATATTTCTTCATGATCTTTGAGAATGCCATAATATTCAGAAAACTGTTGCAATTACACAAACAGTATGTGAATATAACACCAACAACATTAATAAAAAGCTGGCTAGAAGTTATATATGTACCTGTAATTTTTCAGAAGCCTCAGTTTCTGATAAAATCCAACAAAAGCCCTCTTAAGCTGATCTTCTGCTTTCTTCAAGTTATCCTTAGTGAACTTCAAATCTGCCTGGTTGGGAAGATTGAGGAATCCTTTGATTGTCGAGCGAGGTGTTTCTTGAGTCGTGTTAAACTTAACCTGTTTAAGAACCTCCAGTGGCGCAGGCCTTTTCGCCTTGATATCATTCACTGCCTTCATCTCAACATTTCCTTCTCTCCTATCAGACGGTCCGTGGCCTGGTATCCAACCTTCTTCATCTATAACAGCCATCGGAACTCTTCCTGCATCATCAAAACACCCAATCATTAGCAATCTCAACATGAAACACACACAAATACACAAATATTGTCAGAAAACAATCAAGCATTAGTACATAACTTATTACTAGTATTCTAACATGAAACACACAGAGAGAAATCTTGTCTGAAAACAACAAAGATATAGTAGAAAACTCACTGCTTGCTCTGACAGCAGAGGGTGTGTTGGCAAACAATGCAGCTGAAGAAGCAGCAGCATCTGAGGCAAGCTGAGTGGTCTCCTCCACACTGTTAGTCCAGCCTTGTGGATGCTCCACCTTCACACGAAACGCGATCAACGCCTCCATCTGCTTGTTCAACACAGCAGCCTCCTTCAACACCTCATCAACTTTCAACCTATAAAACCTCAGCACCTTATTGAACTCATCATCCAGCCTTCTGAAATACACCATCTCGTACTCCCCTCCTTCGTCTGCAGCCATCAGAAACATCGTCTCTGAACGCTCCTCGCCTTCTCGCCTCACGCTTTGCACGAGAATGGCTTGGCTCTCAATGTCAGCTGCAGCCTGATGAGAGCTTGGGGTGTTCACCCTCTGTGTCAGGCCACTGAAGGCTCTGTAGAGAGTTTGGGTTCGCCTCGGACCAGCCGGTTTGGGCGGCCTGTTTCTTTGCTTGAAAACTTGGATCTCTTTTATAAGACTTTTCAAGAAATTATAATCTGCGTAGGCTGCTTGCCATTCTGGCACCATTTGTGAAGCAAATTCATTACCAAACTTCATGTTTCTTTTTTATGAGTGTGTGTGACAGATTTAGTGAGTTAGCGTATGATGGAGAATGCAAATATATATACGGGTTGAGGGAGGAAACTATTTCAATAAAAGAAATATTCAGCTGTTGAATTTTCAAATCAGGTGGTCCAATAGTCTTTGTGAATGTTCCGAGACACGTAAACTTTTTTAATTTAACGAACATTTTCAACTCAAAAAGAGTATTTTACTGTGGTCAAGATTGCTGGTTCAGATCTATTCAATACAGATCTTATTTAATGTAAAGGTGAATTGTTTTCACCCACTTTTGACATGGTACGTAGGAAATAACGGTATTTAAGTACATTTTCAACATGTCGTTACGGGTCAAAAACTGTGGTAGTATTAAGTTATTAACACAGTGTGTGCACACGATCTATAAGCATAATGCAAATTACAACTTTTTTAGTTTTAAATCAAACTTAATAAATTACTATTAAAGATAAATAAATTTTAATTGGGTATTAGTAAACTTAATTTATTAGTTTTAATCAAACTCATATCCATGAGAGATTACATGGGATTGAAATGACCAGTATAAATTCATCATATATTCAAACCAAAAGAATATAGGAGCAAGGATTCGGAGTTCTGCTTGAGCTTTAGTAAAGAATTTGGATAAAGATGGGAGATTTACAAATTCTATATCGTTTGGAGTCATTTGTTAAAATGATATGAACCTTAAAACGAATAGAAAAATAAATTTAAAAAAATGGCTTGAATTTTTAGACAAGTTGCAAAAGTAATTCCACCATTTTTACAAATTTCAATGTTTCATTAAGTTATGGCCGTTTTTACAATTTTTAATTTAAGCTTAGGTCATAATAATTATGAATTTTTAAAGTTATAAGGCTTGCAAGTTACTCAGTTTGCTATGATAATATGGGAACGTTGGACTAAATTTTTAGTGATTATGTCACAATAGCAAACACAATAAAAAAAACAATTCATACTTTAAATTTATTTTAATTTTGGGATTGGAACGTTAAATTTGAACTCTAATTCTCTATTAAAAGTGAGGTCACATCGCTTGGTGTCACCTAACACGTCGTCTTATGATTCCCTAATGATTTGGTAGTAGTTAAATAAAGTACAAATGAACTGAGAAAAGTAGTCTTTTGACATTTTTTTAATCTTTGAATGTAGGATAAGTTGGCGGATTTTGAATTTGTTGATAAAAAAACATTCTTTGTGGTTACAATATGTGAATCTGACTGAGTACAATTGTGTGTAAAAAATGAAAGAATATGAATCTCATCTATGGTGCAGATGAAAAGTATTTGAAAATTCTTAGTCTTATCTCTATACAAATGCCAAGTCTACTCATCTTTATCTTCATCTTCATCGTAGTTGAATGGTAATGGCACTGACTTGAAAGCTCGGAATTTGCCAACGTTGTTGAGATGTTCGTTCTCCAGCCTGCGCGTACATTATAATAAACTAATTCCATTACACAAAATCCATCATCCAAATTCATCATGTTGTGGCTGTAATAACACTAACCTGAAGAAGTTCCATAGACCGCGACGAAGGATCTCTAGAGAAGCCACGAGCGCAACCATGGTCTGCCTATGCAGTGAGAAAACGGTGATGTTCATCACAGTCTGCATCCATGCTAGTCTCAATAACACATTCAATATCTGCAGCGAAAACGTGTGTATTAGTGTAAAAGTCTTGCTCTTATTTGAAAAATATTTGCGATGAACTTACAATGGCTGCAAAGTAGACACTCTTGTGTGGGATAAGCAGCTTGTCTCTCAGCCATCTGTTCTTGGATTTGCTTTGGAAGAGCCCCCAATCCATGACGATGTCCCAATAAGTGCTGATGATGGTGGCAATGATCGAGGTGATCCAGGCTATGATCTTCCATTCTGGCCCTTTGTTGAGGGTGTAGGCTGTTCTTGCACACACGGCTATGATTGTTGCCAGATATTTCACCCCGTTGTAGCCTTGGTGGATGTCTCTCTCGTCGTAGACACGACGCAGACACTGCACATGATCAAGAAATTAACTCTCAGTATTTTTTTTGCAGCTTAATTAACATGATTGTTTATGTTATGTATGCACCTGAAGGAGGCGCCACATGTATGGGACTGCAGCGATGATGAAGGAGAAGGTGTTGAAAACATCGTTCGATTTGCAGTGGTTTTGCCTGCGTTTGTAGTCTCCCCAACCGTAGTAGCAAATGTAGAACTCTAGGCTTCTTAGAGCTTGCACTTGGCTTGTTAGCTGGTCTGCTAGGAAGAAATCTGGCAATGAAACCTTATACAGAGGAGCTAAGAGGCAGTGGAAGACGGAGACGAGTAGAAAATAGCGGCTCGAGCGGTACAAGATGTTGAGAGGGCACAGCAAAGTCACAATCACAAGCTGCACAAAAATATGAAAAATGTTTATTCTTCAACATATGCATATGTATATATTTCATTAAATAAATCATGGTTAAGATTATTACCAATACTAATCCAAGAGGAAGGAGTTCTGTAATGGGTTTGTAGTCAGCTGTGATTGGATCCATTTCCATGTCTAGATTAGCAAGAACACTTGCTAGAGCCAACACACTTAAATTGGCTCCAAGAAGTAGAACCTCTCTGTATCCTAGTTCCGTTCCTTCCTTAAGTCCAAATATGAAGGAGTAATTCACTCGATACCGCCTCCAGAAGTATATGTTTGCAGCGTACATTATTATGTGGAGAACGATGAACCCGAACAAACTGTCACACAAATTCATTCATCTTAGTGAAAATTTGATATAAATTAAAAGAAAATGGAGAGATGGGGAGTATAGCGAAGAGGTTTGGTTTCTCTTACCTATAGAGGGGAAACATGGTTTCCATGTAGAGTACTCTGCCTTCTTTGTCGAGTATATTACGTGCACGAACAATCAGAGCTAGTGCTATGATAAGAGCAATGGTGCAGCCAAACAGAAATCCTGCAGGTTTTCTTGCATGTTAGGAACAAACATTCCATGGAAAATGGACCTTCCTGACAGAAAATGCCCAACTTCTTACCCATGGTGAATGTGGTTCCATGTGATTCCCTTTTTTTTTTAGGCCTCAAGATGTTCATTCCTTTGCTACGGTTCGAGTTTGAGAAATGCTTGATGAAGATGGCTTCTACCCTTTCCATCAGCTTGCTTACCTATACCACCAACATAATCACCTTATTTTCCAATTGCACTTTTTTACATAACCAAGGAATTTGTGAATGATTTTCACCTCATCAGAGCTTCCCAGATAGGAATTATCAACCATTCTCATGTAATATTTTGATGCATGTCTTGAAGCAACCTTATCATATTTCTTCATAATCTTTGAGAAGGCCATAATGTTCAGAAAACTGTTGCAATCACACAAACATGTAAATTACAAAATCACAAAATAATACTAATAATATCAACTGCCTTAAAAAAATGGCTAGAAGTTATACATACCTGTAGCTTTTTAGAAGCCTTAGCTTCTGATAAAATCCAACAAAAGCCCTCTTAAGCTGATCTTCTGCTTTCCTCAAATTATCCTCAGTGAACTTCAAATCAGCCTGGTTAGGAAGATTGAGGAATCCTTTGATTGTCGAACGAGGTGTTTCTTGACTCGTGTTGAACTTCACACGATCAAGAATCTCCAAAGGCGCCGGCCTCTTCTTCGCCTTGATCTCATTCTTCTGCTTCACTTCTTGAACTCTTTCACTCACCACCTCAATACCATTCCCATCTTTCACATCCTCATGTGATTCATCACACTGCCCTTCACTATGCGCTACCGAACCTTCTTCGTCTATTACAGCCATCGGAGCCCTTCCTGCACCATCAAAACTCCCTAACATGAAACACAGCACAAACAAAAGAAAACAAGATTTAGAAGAAGTAAAACTCACTGCTTGCTTTGACAGCAGAAGGTGTGTTGGCAAACAATGCAGCTGAAGAAGCAGCAGCATCTGAGGCAAGCTGAGTAGTCTCCTCCACACTATTAATCCATCCTTGTGGATGCTCCACCTTCACACGAAACGCAATCAACGCCACCATCTGCTTGTTCAACACAGCAGCCTCCTTCAACACCTCATCAACTTTCAACCTATAAAACCTCAGCACCTTATTGAACTCATCATCCAGCCTTCTGAAATACACCATCTCATACTCCCCTCCTTCGTCCGCAGCCCCCAAGAACATCGTCTCCGAACGATCCTCCCCTTCCCGCCTCACATTCTGCACCAGAATGGCTTGGTTTTCAACATCACCTGCAGCTTGATGAGCTCCCGGGGAGCTCACCCTCTGTGTTAGCCCACTGAAGGCTCTGTAGAGAGTGCGGCTTCGCACCGGACCAGCCGGCCTGGCCAGTCTGGTTCTTTGCTTGTAAATTTCGATTTCTTTTACTAGAGTTTTCAAGAACTCATAATCTGTGTATGCTTCTTGCCACTCTGGCACCATTTGTGAAGCAAATTCTTTGCCAAACTTCATTTTTTTTTCTTTTTTTTTTTGGTGATAGATTTACTCACTAGCTATTGGATGAGAATGCAAATGTGGAATGCAGTGTATATGTTAGATAAATAGTTTTTTCAAAATCAGGTGATGTTTGTGAACATTCAACGTTGCAAGGTATTATATATAGTCAATGATTAAATTTATATACGCAGACAAAAATTAACAGAATGATCACAGTGCAGAAATAGTTTGACCCTTGCACCAATTATTAATAATATTTATCATATCCATTGTCTAAGCACAACACATTTGATATATACTTTAACTTTGTCGGAATATTGAAAGTGACAAAATTGTTAAGCATTTGTCGCTTTTCAGATCCACTTGTTTAAAGAATTTTCAACACCAAACCAGTATTTTGACAGTGGTCAATATTGCTGGTTTTTTGTTGGATTTGTAAAGCCTATTATTTCATATATATGCATATAAATTTGTGATTTAAGTTCACTAACCACGGTTTTGAAAAAAGCAAGATTTCAACGTTTCATCTTTTGCCTAATTCAACTATTAGTTGGCATTAGTGTCAAACCCAAACTCGTCAAACTGTTTTTAATCATTCAAATGCATGCATTGATTTTACGTATATATTCTACGTATAACTAATTAAATTAATTAAAAACTTGAAAAGGGAGATGACAAGATGTTCGAAATTAGTCCACAAATGAAATAATTTTCAAATCATTGAAACAATCTGCTATAAGGTAAAACGACGTACGAATGAATTAGTAGTGGCTAATTGATGTATAAATCATGAATTATATGCAATAAGTGTATGAATTTCAATCCATGCACATGTAAAATTGACCAAGTTGCTTATCTTGTGCACGGCGTGTGGGCGGAGATCCCTTCGGATTTCTTCAGGGATATCCAAAGGGCGAACGAGGTCTAGGGTTCTTCCCCGTCCTACCCCGTGAAAGAAAGTAAAAACTTGTCAAATCTTTTTAGACTTAATATATAACAAGTCTAATTATAGAATAACTAACCATACAACCATTAGCAACAGAAAGTATATAACCGAAAATTCTTGTATTAAAATTACATAGAGTACGCCCATAAAATAGAGAATTAATGAAGAAAAGCTAAATGCAATCGTGAGTCATATCTCATTTCCTAGCTTTTGGCTTTTGCATCCCCACGATACAAATAATTTAATTCAACGTGTAGCTTTTGTAACATTAAAACATGTGATACAGAGAACAATAGTGTAATATAATGTTGTTGGTTTCACATATTTTAAACTAGGCAAAAAAAGTTGGTAAAATTGCGGTGAAATGAAACGCGACGTGACTTGAAGAAAGTTCCATGTAACGCGTGATTTAAGAATAAAAAGTAGGGGAAGGGCCTCAAAAGCATTTCCTGTTTATTTTTTTTTGGAACACACGCAAAATTATTAATTTATCATTCAATTCAAATCAATAGTAATAAGGTATACTACTTTATAATGTTAAATAATTGGAATAAGTTGGTACGTGGCAAACGTCAATTTATACGTAAACTTAATGCGCAAGGATTAAAGTAGAGAAGCTTCTCGGCAACGACATGTATAGTGTTCGTAAACTTTTTACTATTTAATTTCTTTTGTTTTATAAGGTGTATTATTAGTTGCTTAAATTAGACCTACAAATGCAATTGAGAATCTAAGAAAGTCGTTCAAAGATTTCATTTCTTACTTTTTCTTTTTTTCTTTTATTTATGCTATTTTATTTTTATTTTTTTTGTTCTTTAGCATAATCGAAGGGTTAGTCTAATTTTTGACTTGAATATATTCGAGCACTTCAAAAATTTTTTTAAAAAAAAAGGTATTATTAGCTCACCAAGAGGGGTATGTTTATATTGATGGACATCCGCAATTCATGATTTTACGATGTAAAACTATTGTTTACAAATGTAATTTTGATATATTTAATTCTGATTCAGTAAAATTAGTGCACCTAAAGTGAATTAATAATCAATTTTTATTAATTCATCTTATTAAAATAATCTTATGCAGTCAGTCACTGAATAACTCTATTGCCAATAAATTCTTACGTATAAAACTACCAATCTATATATAATTGTATCGATTACAATTGGTTGCTCTCCAATGGGCAACAATCAGAACATTATGCCAAAATCTCGAACCGCCACTAAAAATGTAAAATATAGTTCCGGCCAAAATGACATTGTTATCTAATCTATAAAATCCATCCAGCACTTTTTCAAATCAGTTTTTATGGGAGTCTATGATTTTCGATTTTTTTTCCCAATAAATGTAGTTTGCGTCTCGAGTCTTGAATAATGTACTCTTAACTGGTTTTGATAGAGATAAATCAATCAACATTCATCCATAAAAGTAGAAGGCATGGAATCCTAGAAATCTAATTTTTATATATGTTAAATAGAAACAAAACAAAATTATAAATGGAAAAAATAATACTAAGATAATTCGCAATAGAAAGTTTTTTTTTAATCGGGTCTGAGAAATAAAAGATTTAAGCGTAAATCACTCGATTATAATATAGCGAACTAGAAAACAGCACATAATTATTAATCAATACATTAAAAATTGCGCATCGCAATGTAAAAATGGCCCATGCAGGTTTCGAACCTGCGACCTTCGCGTTATTAGCACGACGCTCTAACCAACTGAGCTAATAGGCCTTTTGTCAAAGCTTACCGGTCATATCATTATTACCAGTAAATATAGATAATAGTAATATTTTAATGGTATAGAATGATTAGTGGAATTAATTGCATAAAAAATTAGATTTGTTTTAAACTTCAATAATAAAAAAATTCTATACATAATTCAAATAAATAGCTTAAAGGATAAAAAAATTCTACACATAAAACACCATAAATTTTAAAATTAATAGTACAACTATTTTTAGGATAAGAGATAAGAGTATAATAATAATTGTTTTCCAGTAACCGAAGGGCATAAACATGAATACTAATTCACGTGTAATATTTCATAATTAGTTTATGGACTAAGTATGTAAATATATGCAGAGAGGGTTTGACAAATCGATGAGTGACGATGACATCTAATCAAAGTATTCTCTGTCCTCTAAATTTTGTTACACTTTAATCGAACACGAATTTTAATAAATATGATAAAAAAAATGGATTGAAAAAATTAGTTGAGAGTGAGTCTTACTTTTATATATTAGTTTTATAATTAAATGTGAGTTGAAATTTGAAATGAGTTAGTGAAATATGAGGTCCACTACGATAAAAATGGTAAAAAGTGAATTGTGACAAATTTTATAGGATGGATGGAAATAGAAAAATGTAACAAAATTTAAGGGATTGATGGAGTAATTATCTACCAACTTAAGGGTATGCATGATGCATCGGCAGCAATATTAACACTGCATTGAACACTGATCATATTCATATAGATTGCACATACTATATCTCGAAAAAAGACAGATGCATTCACACATAAATCTAGGTATTTATGGGTAAAACTTGTGTGATGAGTGTTTGACTGTTTGCTTATAATTGCAAATGGACTTTTTTCAGGGATCTTTTCCTATCTATTTAACTTATACTTATTGCGTCCGTAATGATTGCGAAAATGATGTGAAAATTTATGAAAATATAAATATAAGTAAGTTTAACTAATGATTAATGAGAAAATTTAATAATAATGATTAATGAGAAAATTTAATAATTTTGGTTGAATGGTTGTGATTGGAAGAAAAGTCTCATAAACCAATCAATTCGAGTTTAATAATTTTAATTGAGATTTTACTTTTACTAGTTGAATGGGATCCTCATCCCTTGCATAAGTTTGTTTTGTTTTTTGTCATATAAAAAAAAGAAAAAAAAAAGAGAGGAAAAATGGAGAGAGGTTTATCCGAAACCAAAAATCTTGATCAACAACCACCTCATCTCCCAACTGTCAATCCACACAAAACTGGTAAGAATCAAATCGGAGAAACCATTCATGGCGTCTCTCTCCACCATCCACCATTTAAATCCTTCATCTTTACTCAAACCCCGCCAAGATTACCGCTTCTCTCCCTCCAAAACCAGACCAACTTTTCATCATTCCAACAACCGATCACTCTCCTTGAATTCCGTTGTCTCCTCCTCCACAGAAACCGAGCCCAAAATCCCGCAAACTGTCGATAGATTCTGGCAATGGCTCAAAGACGAAGGGATTGTGTCGTCCAAGACCCCCGTGAAGCCGGGGATCGTGCCCGAGGGGCTCGGCCTCGTCGCGACGCGCGATATCCCGCGAAACGGCGTCGTTCTGGAGGTCCCGAGAAAGTTTTGGCTTAATCCAGACGCTGCCGCGGCCTCTGATATCGGAGCCCTTTGCTCCGGATTGAAGCCGTGGATTTCCGTTGCTCTGCTGTTGCTGCGGGAGAGGCTCAAGGGGGACGACTCTAACTGGAAATACTATCTTGATGTTCTTCCACAGGGAACTGATTCTACTATATATTGGTGGGGTTTGGTTGAATTTCATTGTTTTTTCCTCTTCTGTTAAAATATTGATAAGTGTTGTTCCACTCCAGTGCAGGTCAGAAGAGGAGCTTCTTGAGATTCAAGGTCGGTTTCTTGATTTGTTTTCATCATAAAAAATTGATCTTTATGCTACTACTACTTTGATTTGATTCAAATAATGTTTTTCGCTTGATGAATGAGATGATATAGGTGTTGTGATTGATAAATACTTTTTTTTTTTGCAGGGACCCAACTGTTGAGCACTACATTGAGTGTTAAAGAGTATGTGAAAAATGAATTTCTGAATGTAGAAAAGGAGATCATACTCCCAAACAAGCAGCTATTCCCTCTTCCCATAACATTGGATGATTTCTTCTGGGCATTTGGAATGCTCAGATCAAGGGCATTTTCGCTTCGCAGCCAAAATCTTGTTATCGTCCCCTTTGCTGACCTGGTAACCTCTTGAGTTTCTGTGACTTATACTAGTTTCACTCATATGTATAAGATACAAGAAAATGTGGTTAGGATACTTTCTTGGATCGTTGTCTGCAGATCAACCACAGCATGAAGGTTACGACTGAAGATCATCTGCACGAGGTCAGAGGGGCAGCAGGGCTGTTCTCATGGGATTATCTGTTTCAAATAAGGAGCCCTTTATCTCTCAAGGCTGGTGAGCAGGTGCATTTTCCATCAACATTTCTGCAGTTCTAGCATAAGTTTCAGAGCTTTCGTGTTTCATAATCTGTTTTTGGGCAGGTTTTCATCCAATATAGTCTCAACAAAAGTAGTGCAGATATGGCTCTGGACTATGGTTTTATTGAACTGGAAAACACCAGTCGTAATGGGTTCACTTTGACACTTGAAATATCCGAATCTGATGAATTTTTCGAGGACAAGTTAGACGTAGCTGAGATGAATGGTTTGGGTGAATCTGCCTACTTTGATATCAAGGATGGCCAACAAGCTCTCCAAACAGAAATGCTTCAATATCTCCGGCTTCTGGCGCTTGGTGGGACTGATGCCTTCCTCCTAGAGTCGATATTCAGAAACAAACTATGGGGATTTCTCGAACTGCCAGTCAGTCGTGCCAATGAGGAACTCATATGCCAAGTAGTTCGTAGTGCATGCAAATCTGCACTAGCTGGCTACCACACCTCCATTGAAGAGGTAACAACTAATGAGTTTTTTATTCACTGTTTTGAGTTTGTTATTCACTGTTTTAGCAGGATCATTTTGAGCTTACGTTAGAATGGAATTTTGCAGGATGAGAAGCTGATTGAAGAAGGGAATCTCAGCTCAAGGCTAGCAGTGGCAGTTGGGGTAAGAATAGGAGAGAAGAAGGTGTTGCAGCAGATAGATGATATCTTTAGAGAGAGAGAGTCAGAGTTAGATTTTCTTGAGTATTACCAAGAGAGAAGGCTCAAGGATCTTGGTCTAGTTGGTGAGCAAGGTGATATCATCTTCTGGGAGCCTAAATAGAACACTCTCAAAAGCCAAAACACTTTTATCAGTTGATGCTTGTTTGGAAGGGATGTCTCTTTCAAGTTTTGAGCTAGGAATTTGTATTTATAATTAGGGTTCGAGTTTCTATAACACTAATTCACTGAAGATCATTAATAAATTCTTATCTATTAAGAAAATAAGATACTATTAACAAACTGGGGCAACTTTTATATAAATAGCATAGCAGGGAATCATGTGATACAAACTGCAGCCACCAGCAGCAGAAGAAGAAAAGAAATGCTTATGAACAAAATGAATGAAGGCAATTCTAGTATTCATGCATTTCTTCATGCAACTCATATATCATACCGTGTGATGACCAAAATCACATACCTATCAATAAGTTAGGTCTCTTGCTATTTAACTCTAGATTCGTCGAAGCATTCTGCCAAGTTGAAGCCTTTGCTTTCTCAAATGGCATCAATGCTCTCACTCGAGACCACTCCATGCTCAATCCGCATATTCTATCTCAGTAGCTCCTCGTCGGGAGGTGAATCTCACAAAGACATGGTAGCATTTCCAACTGGAGACAAGTTAGCACAGCTCGTGGCTTCACACAGGCACTCCTGAGGATTCGCATAGAAATATTCTTCTTCTTTGGGCTTGTCTGCTATAACTCTACGGAGAGAGGGCTGTCCCATTTTTGTCTCATGAGCTAGCCGCACAGCAGCTGAAAACTCGTCCCATGAGAGAGTTCGGTTATGATGTAAATCCAACAATTCCACAAGTCTTCTACGATCCAGTTGGAATGTTTTCTTAAACCCAAGATATCTGCAAAAGATTAGAAAATGGGGATCTTATTTAGTGTTACTAGATTTGATTAAGATATAACATCCACCACTTAGAAGAGTTCATCCCCGTACCTACGATGGCCTTCTACAACCCTTGCCATATTGCCGTCATACGTGGGAATAAAGATATTACTGGCAACAGAAACCATAAAATCAAGCGCTGCCATTTGAGATGAATGGTTCTGGAACTGCCGCAAATCTTCAGGGTCTAGCAGCATTTCCTTTTTCACCTGAATTTGTAAGATGGTGGAATCTTAGTGAAGTAGCAAACTAAAACATCAAGAGCGACGCGCCAAATAAACTAAAGAGATCCACATTTAACACAGTTAATTTCATGAACTTGTGTTTGTTTGAAACTCCTGTCCACGGTCCACCAGCCATAGTATCCAAACCCCAAATATTTCTGGTAAATACTCATTTTCTGGTAACAAATTTGAGCACACGCAGGCACATATAAATAGAGATGGGCACAAAGAAACTGACTTACAATCCTTGGAAAAGCATCTCTTAGTGCTGCAAGTCTCCGTTCACTGCCATAGATCTCACCAGATGCAATATAGATCTGCGTATCTCTGCTAAAGTCCAATGCTTGCAAAATCAGAGCCATCTCTTCCGGAGTAAGAGGGCATAAGCCACGTGATCTCTTCTCTTCAGATACTATCTCTTTTTCTCTCCACCAAGGGAATGCATATCTGATGCATAGAAGTCAAGAACGAAACAAAGAAAGTTAGAAAACCTAAGCAGCAGTAAATAAATGGCAAGGATGAGTATACATCATGCACCTAAAACACCGAAAACATAGACGAACCATCCTCTCGAGTTTACAAATTAAGTTCTATTCTCACTTTATCTCAGGAAATAGACATCATCATTCCACCAAAGAAGTGACAGATTTGTTGAAGCAACTACCTCATTCGTTTGAGCTCTTCTGCTTCCTCTTCGGTGCATCCATGTGTGCATCCCGAGAAAGCCAACATGTCCATCTCATATCTCAAATGCAAGGCTAAATAGGGTCCTTTCTGTTGAATAATACTGACCAACTTGTTTCCCAGTGACTCAATCTGAGGGGTAAACTTTAGTGCCTGAAAATTGACACGGCACCTAAGCTTCTGAAGCTCCAGGGAAATCCCATTGTTGGCCAGCCTTGAATCTGTTCGGTTGAAGTGTAACACTTTGTGCTTAGCAAATAGTGGAAGAATCTGCAAAGGTAGATTTTAAAATTTGTCCAGCAAACCTCTGATTAAGAAATGGTAATAAGAATACATTTATTTTGATTTAACATTGCAAAAACTACAATACATTCATTCTTTTCAAGGTTCCAAAGTGTTCTCAGTTTCTATGTAGAAATCATGAACACTAGTTATAGAAGGGGGGAATCGAGGTCCTGCAATGATTCTTAAAAAATCATCAGAAATAAACTTACGGACCTGTTGTAAGTAGTATTGCTCATTTGACCAGCTAACAGGAGCCTTCACAAGTGGTTGATATCCATATCGTCGGCCAAACCTCTTTGGTAACCTCTTGACTATTCGGACTTCATCTCTTAATGAATTGATGAAATGTTCCACATCAAAAATATCCTCGAAATTGCTGCATGTTTAGCCAACCATTTGAAAATGCCTATGAATGAAAGATATTAATAATCCATATAACAACAAATACCTAGGGTCGGCCCAGAATGATGTCTTGTCAAGCTTCGGAACAACCAGTGTAAGATTTAAAAGTCGAGCAATTGTCACCATGTCACATATCTGAAACTCCATATGTGCAATATTAGACAAATGAAACACGGCCAGTGAGAAAAGGAGAAAGCAGACACAAATTCATACCGCAGAGCGCATTTGATTCAAGCCACCGTTGCAGGATACTTTAAGAAAGCCATTACTTGTGTAATTCCCTGAAAAGTACTTCAATGCTAAACAAAACAAAACATTGCTTCTACTTCCACTCAATCCTTAGGAAGAAACAAAGAATGAAAGATCCTTATATGAAAACAATGTATATTCATAAACTAAGCAACAAACCACCTTCTTCCTAAACCAGTGCAACTCAAATCAATCAATTCTTCACAAAAGTAGTGCATCCTACTCGAACATTACTCATTCGTCCGTTTTTCTAATTGCAATAACCACCCCTACATCATTCTACATTGGCATATTTCTCTTCACAGCATAGCAATGCAACTCATAATTCATAAACACAACATCCTATCAACAAAATACCACATCAAAATCCACCACGAATTCTAAGAAATGCTACTCACTGGCTGCCAGCGGAGGCGGAGTAGGCAACGATCCCTCCTGATGGGCCGACATTTTCCCGGAGCCCGGATTTCCGGTAAGCAAACGAGGGTGCCAGAGCTCCCCAACCGCCACGAGTTGAACCAAGCACGTCCAAATTAGTATACTAGAACAAACCCTAATAAACCACACCTGCAACCTCGTCCTCTGTATCCCCGGCAGCCCCTGCATTGCAGGCGATTTCTCCACACTTTTCTCTAATCTAGCCGCCTCCATTGAAGCCTCATTACCATAGCCAAATCTTCATCTCGGTAACAGTCAGCGTAACCTAAATTCGTGCAAAAAGAATTGATCTTTATGTGATTTGCGTGAGATTCGGAGGTGGGCGCTGATAAAGATTCAAGCGCCCTTGGTTTGAATTAAGGCCTAGAACATTAACACTTGAAAAAATGAATTTTTATGAATAGGTTAAAGAAATGGGATCGGGATCAGAAATGGGGGATCTAGATTGTAGAGCGAGAGAGCGGTTGATTTGACGAGGGAAAATCGAGTAAATTAAATGAGGAGTAAATCAGACGGGAAATGGTTTATTAGTTTGAGGAAAGTGTGAAACGAACTGCAAAACTGCTATCTTGTTTTCAGCAAGATCTAGAGAGTGGGAGAAACGCACGGTTGTATTTAATCCATCTCGCTCTATTTCTTCTTCACTTTCATTACTCGATGGGCTTTTGCAGATTTGAAGTTCTTTGTTTGGTGGCCTAAATTTGATACACAACTTTTAGAGAATGTGGGAATTCAATCTAATAGTATTTTCTGCAATTGTATAAAAAAATGAGGAATTTCTGTTCCAAAATCACTGATTAGTCTCTGACTAAAATTATTAATTGCGCTTACCTGCCAAGATAATCCATTAATTTAGTTAATTTCTTGATTTGATTAACTAATTGGGAATATGGATATGAGAGTTATAGTGGATTTCCAAATTATGAGGCGTTAATTAATGCGTGTGACTGTGATGAGTAAATAACGGTGATAACAATTAAATATGTGTATTTTTTTGACATTTTCAAAATTCATAATTAAATAATAATAAAACCAAATACTGCGTATTTTCACAATCCAGAACCTCAGCAATGGAGTATTTGCTGCCGACTCTGAGGAAGAAGCAAGAGGTCGATTCTATCATCAGAGACACCATAGACAAAGTCCTCGTCCTTCGCTTCGGTCTCTCTTCTGATGCCGTCTGCCTCCAGCTCGACGACGTCGTACGCGCTCCCCTTTTCCCTTAAATCTTCCTATTTCCCCCAAATTATTCAGAATCACAGTTGATTTGATGTTACCATATGTTTATTGGTCGGAAGCTGTATAAATCGGCGAAAGACGTGTCAAAATTCGCGACGGTGGGGCTAGTGGATGCGGCGGAGGAGGAGATTCAAGTTTATCTCAAGTATTTCGATATTACACATGTCCCCTCCATCGTCTTCTTCTTCAATGCTCACCACATGAAAATGGATTCCGGGTACTCCTCATTCAATTCAATTTTCGCCTTAATTTGATTTTGTATAATCAATTGCACCGTCAAGGATCTTCAATTGTGAATTTGTGATGGAAGGGTGAGAGAGATAATATCGAATCCTCATGTTTCCCTAAAATGCAGCTTTAGTCAAGTGGAATGTGAATTGTCCATTTATTTGATAGTTGAAAGATGATTTGATGTTAGTGGAATCATTTCTCTTTGTCCACCATAGACATAAGCATAGGCATTGCTTAATGGATTCAATTAAGCAATGTGCAGTTGCATAACTCATCTCTGTTTCTTTCCTATTGCAGAAGTGCGGATCACACTAAATGGGTTGGTACATTTCAGAAAAAGCAAGACTTTGTGGATGTTGTGGAGGCATCTCATCTCTCTCTCTCTCTCTCTCTCTCTCTCTCCTTGTCACTGGATTCTTGAGTGAATGCTTCATCACTTTTGCTTCCTAATTGAGCAATCTCATCCTTCCTTTTAACATTTCATCATAAACCAGCTAGCCGGCTAACTTCTGATTTCTTTTTCATAGTATGGCATCTTTGCCAGTCCATGCATGTTTGAGAATTAAGGACTAACTTAGATCATAACTTTGCATAGGATCTCACCCTTTCATGTTATGAGCCCCTTTGAAGAGTTCTAACCATGGCTAGTTTCACATGTCAGAAATATGATATCCCTTGAGGCAACACATGGAACCCTTTGAACAAATGAGAATCTTTTAGTTAAGTCTTCTTTGTGAAATATCTAAACAGATGTAGAGATTGATGGTCATCTATAGTGGTTGGGAAAAATCTTTATAGGACTTCTAGAAAATGAAGGTGTCGTTGTATTTGGCTTAGCTTCAGTAAGTAGCTGAAGGCTCACAGCAAAGGAGGCAATATCTGCAAATGAATTAATCAGAAGACTTGATACCTCTTGCTCTTGCTCGTATACTATGTTCTTTTTCGTTTTCATGTGCTTGGCCGTGTTGTATATATAAAGTTTGTTCTCGTTTCTGTTGTGTATATTCACATTGAAGGAATGTATGGTACAAGGACGTAAATCTAGCATTTGTAATTGCAGGCGATATTCAGAGCGGCAATGAAGGGCAAGCTGATTGTAAACTGCCCGCTTCCTCCTGAGAGAATACCAAAGTTTCAGTTGCTATATAAAGATGTTTAGGAGGTTCAGTTGCAAAGGTTACCACAGCAATAAATCTCTGTTGTTGCGATGCAATAACACTTATATGGTATTGTCTGTAAACGACAGAGAAGTATCGCGAAGACCTATTGAATTAACATTACTTATTACGTTCTAACATCTAACTTTCTTGTCTATAAGTTAGGAAGAACATATATTCTCAGGTGTACTTTCACTTTCTGTTTTGGAATTTTGTTCCTGTAACTGCTGAAAATTATACATTTGAAAGTATGATATGACAAAATACATGCAATGTGTTCAATAGCTGAATGTGATTGATTAATTTGATTTCAAGTTGCTAAAAAGGAAGCATACATATTAAACTTGAAAACATGGTAATGAGTCATTGTCATGCTTCAATTTCATAACATAACAAGACTGCAATAAGTTTGATCAAACTATGCTATCAATGATTGTATCAAAATGAATTGAAGATAAATTTTTTAATTGATAAGGCGTCAAGCAATTAGGTCTATCAGTGTGCTATTATAATGGGCTGTAGGAGTAATATTTATGAGATTTTAAATTTATTGGACAACATTTTTTATAGGAGTTTAATGGGACTTGGCGTATTATAAAATTACAAAAAGTAATCATTTAATTTAGATACTATAATTTCTACAGATTCTATTTTCCGTTTCATAAATTTGCTTTGGATATATTCACATAAACGTTTTCTTGGATTAATACAATTATTATTGTTTAATTATGTATTCATGATTATTGAAGTGAAGAGAAATCTACTGTAACGCATGCTACTAATAGAGTTTTGGTTGTCAAATAGATTCAACGTGGCAAGTACTAAAATCCTACGTGTAATAATCTCATTGGATATCGAATAACTTGTGACGCGATAAAAGAGCAGCGCAATAAAATATTGCAATTAGCATATTCAACTTTGACTCATTGCAATTTCTGATCAATCTGTGAATTTTGGGCGAGAACTCAATTACTTGGTCTGAATTCAGACATCAATAATTTTCCTAAATAAGGGGGAAAATCCCTTCTTTGTCTCGAAATTATCGATTGTTTTTTTGTCATCGTTGACATGAAAATCCAAATCCAAAGAAAGGGTTTTTTGTTCCTTTTGATTTCAGTTTTCTTGTTATGGAGCCCGGCGGAATCGATTCGGTTCGATCTGGAATCCGGTCACACCAAATGCATATCGGAGGACATCAAGAGCAATTCTATGACTGTTGGAAAATATCATATTGTAAATCCCAACGAAGGACACCCTCTGCCTGACTCTCACAAAGTCACCGTTCGGGTAATTTTCTCCTCAATTTGTATGTTCTTTTTTGTGCTGTTTCGGTTTTTTGTCAATTTCTATATGATTTTGCCATTTTTATATCTCGAGAGCAACCCATGACGTTGACAGTTTTGAGCCATAATTTTCTAGGTTTTGCTTTGTTTGGCATCAGATTAGTTTTAATTGAGTTGATGAATAGGAATGGTTTCATCTCGGGAAATGATCATTAGAAAATATTTTGCTTAATAATGTTTTGGGCAGGTTGATTAGTTTAAAAATCGTTTCTTGGATCATCTTCTTTCATAAGTTTTGCTGAATGGAGATTTTGGACTGGTTTTTTATTAGTTTGAAACTCTTTTATTTGATTGTTTCAATTCCATACACCGAATGCACGTTTACAGGTTACATCAGCATACGGAAACAGTTATCACTCATCGGAACATGTCACTGAGGGGCATTTCGCATTTCAAGCAGTCGAGGCAGGTGATTACATGGCTTGCTTTTTTGCCGATGATAACAAGCCTTCTACTACCGTGACTGTTGACTTTGACTGGAAGTCCGGCATTGCTGCCAAGGAGTGGAGCAGTGTCGCCAAGAAAGGTTCCGTTGAAGTAAGTGATTGTATACAGTATGCACGATACTCTTCTGTTTTGCGTCAGCATGTTTTATATAAGCTGTTGATTTGGTATATCTTTCATTGCTGGCATCATGGTTTTCACTTCTTCGGGTTGTTGAATAGGGTTTAGTTGCTGGGTTATTTACTTGTCACTTTAAACCTAAACCTTAGTTGTATTCCCTGCAATCATCTATTTAATGAAAAGAAAAAGAAGACTGCCTTTGAAAAGATTTCTTCCATCATATGGTGCAAAAAAATGTGGTTTTTGCTTTTCACTCAAGAATGGTGCAGCAAAATATGAGTTGTGTTGATACCAATACCATAATGCTTTCGCTTCTCTTGGTACTGCAGTCTGCTCTTGCCTAATGTGTTAAGAATATTTCTTCTCCGATGGCACGTTTCCAAGTCCCAGTGTACTTCAAATTGGCTTTATATGTTCTCTTGTGTTTCATATGCCTTTTTGTAAATCAAATGTCCCATTGTGATTTGAACTATTTTCTTTTATTTGGTTTCCCTGAATGTTTCAAATATCCCATAACTGTTGACGATAAGAAGGCATTTCGGTATGTTTTGAATTTTGGTTGTGATACTGATAAAATTTAGCGTTCTTGAAATTATTCCCTTCTATCTACTTTTATTGTTAACTTTCTTGGGTTTTCTTTCCTTGTGATCAGTTGATGGAAATTGAACTAAAGAAAATGTTAGACACAGTCCAAACCATCCACGACGAGATGTTCTATCTACGTGAAAGGTGAGTCAGATCAAGATTCTCTTATTGAAGTATGTCGATTTACTGTGTTTGAGTTAGTAGTTAATGCTATCTTATTGCAGGGAAGAAGAGATGCAGCTGCTGAATAAATCTACTAACAGCAAGATGTTCTGGTTTAGTTTTCTATCGATTCTTGTTTGCCTATCTGTATCTGGAATCCAGCTATGGCATTTGAAATCTTTCTTCGAGAAGAAGAAGCTCATCTGATCTAATGTACTTTTTCAGTAATTTATAAGCATTTCTGCGTACTGTAAAATTACTTAGAGAAGAAATGAATTACAGTTTTGATTCGATTTGGCAACAGAACAGTAATAAATTTCATTTTGTGTTGTTATAGGCGTTTTTATTTTTAGACAGTATACTTAATTTTATTTTTTAACTTTGTCTTTGTTATGGGCTAAGTTGAAAATCAAGACTAGCTGTTGAGTGTTGAATATCTCAGCCACAACCAGTGTAAAACTATCAAACTGAAACCCAATAGAGAAATCAGAAGATGACCTTTACAATTTGAATAAATTTTAGAATTCCCTCTATCAAACTGTTTTGAATATCTCAGCCACAACCAGTGTAAAAATCAAATAAAGAAAGAAGGATGAACAACATGACTAATGGTATTAGTAATGGGAGTAAAGAACTTGGGGAACCTGACAACATAAAACTCTTGCAAAATGAGATTCCCCACTGTCTAAATAAACTTCATACACATGTAGGATGTAGCTAACCTTTGCTGTAATCTATTCACAAACCCCAACATGTTATGCTGCAAATAAAATGGAGAAACTAGACAGCGTATGTTTAACTGAGGAGCTCAGCTAGACGAAAAGAGGTGCCAGTGATGATCAGATGTCAGTGTTTCCTTAATCTTTTCAAGTCTCTTCAAAATCTCCAAGAAGGGAGGTCTGTGATTCATGTCTGGTGCCCAGCACTGCTCAGTCAGCCTAAAAGAAAATATCGATCGACAAAATGAGTACTCATGTGTTCTGCCTCAGATTATAAGGATGGTGGTTCACAGACATTTAATGACAAAACAGCTACAGAAAACAACAATGCATTCCTCAAAAACCAACATTACAGACATTTTTGCTGAGGTGTGATCTTTTGTGACCAACATTCTTATGATTATCAAAGTATGCATATCAATATCCTACAGTTCAAGGAACATTTCTAGCACTGTTCTGATCTCAGTAAATAATTTATTACCTATGTTCACGTCAACTTGAAACAATCTCATCAGATTTTTACAAAAAAATAGTTCAGCCATTTATACTTAATATATGAGCTTCACTTCATATCATGCTACTTCACTATTTTCATACTTACTCTCTCAATTCTGATGTGTAGCCTTTGGCCTTGAACAACGGTCTGTGTCCTTCAGACACATATCTAGCAGCTTCATATGGTTCATAAGCTGCCATTGGTGGCTCACCTTCAAGCATCTGCAATAGTATAGAGTTTCTTAATGTTGGATTTGATGATACACAAATTCCTCATATATCTTTTTGTTGGATTAAATAAAAAAAATACCTCATATAATATCATTGCGAAAGAGTAGACATCAACTTTCTTATCATACTTCCTGTGCTTGAAGACTTCAGGCGCCATATAACGATCTATTGAAATCACAGAGAAAGGTGAAGTGTTAAGGAAAAGCCATAACTTCCAGCTTTGAATGAAACAAATTTCTAAATAGTTACTCACAGCTTCCAGTCTCGCCTGTCAATTTGTATACATCGTGAGAATGTTGCACCTTTATGAGCTTGCTTAGCCCAAAATCTCCTACCTTTAGATGGTCGGCATTTGAGTTGACGAGAAGAACATTCCTGCAAACAAAGCATACACAGATATTGCCTTGGAACCTTAGAAGGGAAGCAGGAATTCTCCAAGGATAATCATAGATATACAAATATTTCACACCAATTGTCGACATGTATTTTGTGAGATACAGTGAGAGGTGGCAGAATGTAGATGTATTAAGCAACTCATTTACCCTTTTACCACCATAAAAGTAACTAACCTTGGCTTCAAATCTCTGTGTATTATAACATTTGGCTCACTATGGAGATAAGCCATGCCTCTGCGCAAAAGAAAAATAATGCAGAAATCATCTATAATTATCCAAATTCCATGCCTCTGCGCAAAAGAAAAATAATGCAGAAATCATCTATAATTATCCAAATTCTATGTATTTAACAGGTATTTCTCTCTCATGCAACAAAATTGGAGTAGTCTTCCAAAGTATAGTAGATTCAGCTGTTGATATCCCGATGATGCTTCAAACTGATTTTCTTTACGAAAATAGAGTGGAAGATTATTAACTAAATCGAGTACCTGGCTATATCCAGTGCAAAATTGACTGCAGTTGATGGGGTGAGCGACCCTTTTCCCTTTAGATGCTGATGCAAATCACCCTGTACATGATTATAAAACAGGGCTCAGGTCATATGAACTTTCCATATTTCAAAGGATAAATTTCTAATGAGGACAGAAAGAACATTCATTTACCCCTCTCAAGTATTCTGTCACCAACATTAAGGGCTTCCTTTCAGTGACAGCTCCTAGAAACTGGACAATATTTGGATGACGAAGCTTCACAAGCAAATTGACCTCATGCCTGAAGTCCTGGCTGAATTCGGAGCAAGAGAACTACCTTAATGTTAGGAAGAAAATGCCAGAAATAACACATAGTGTGGTGTCAACTCAAAAACTTCAAATTAATAATGCATTGAATGGCAAAAAAGAAATGGCACATCCTCTAGAACAATTTCGGACCCAGAAGTAAGATATGCCAACGTTGTATGACCATAAGCTCCATTCAGGAATCAATGCATGAAAAAAGGACACTAGCCACTGTATTTAGAATTGAAAAGGAAAGGCAGAAATGGGAAGTTTCACTGCAAGAATGATAGTATATCATTACTGAGGAAGTTTGAAAGACATACATCACCAATTTGTCATCTGAAAGGTTGGGCAGGATGCGTTTGACAGCGACAGGTGTTCCTCGCCAACCAGCTTTTAGTATCTCCCCGAAAGACCCCTAACAATATAAGTTGTCATCAGCAAAGAGCTTTCAAGTAACATATCAAAAACAAGAGCAATGTTTTACAAATTACGACTTAAATGGAAGTTAGGCTTGCTGCTTCAAGCAGGAATATTCATTAGTGTTCTACAAATGAATTCAGACCTTCCCTATCAGAGTCGAGGTTGCAAAGTCTAGCTCAGAAGGCTCGATCTCCCAGTCACACTTGTTAGGTAGAGGGGGTGCAACAGGCCTTGGCTCAAAATGGCTTCCACTCTGGCCCTGCAATATGCCCCACTCAATTATCAAGCTAAGTAACTATAGAATGGGTTCATAATAATTCAGCCATCTAATGCATCTCGTCTTATCATCATTTATGTCAGGAAAGATAACTGGTAGGAAGCTCCACGAAAAAAAAAAAGATGGCATCCTATGATTTCAATTTCAATCCAAAGTTATACTTGAGAAACAGAAAATCCCCGGCTTAACAACAAGACAGAAAGTAAAAGGGGAAACAGAGGATATCAGCAAATACATAAACCAAATAATGATACCCCACAGAATCTCTGAGCAACCAGAAACAAGTCTTTGCAGAAAACCCTTAAATCAAAAATATTCAAGGCTGTAAGATAGCAACAAAGGGAAGAACTTACATAAGACAGTCCTCCATACGACTTCAATAATACAATAATCCGAGATCTTTTAGCTCCTTCAGCATCAGCTAAAGGCTGTTACCAAATTCAGGTATAAAAACAGTTAATAGAAAACAACAGTATATTTTCAGCAAATCACGAACCAAACAAGAGAAGAAGAATTATGAATAAAAAAACTCATAAACACCAAAGTCTCCCTCTCAGCATCTCCACGAGTCACTCAACAACAACAATCAGCCAAGCAGGTCATCGAAATCGAGCAATCAAAAGCTGCATGGACACACACGGCCTAACGATGATATAGCCTCACCGTGTTCCTCCATCGATCCTGGGCGTTAATGTCAGCTTTGTAGTCGAGAAGACACTTGGCAATGTCGACCCAGCCGTGGATGGCAGCGACGTGGAGAGGAGTCCGATTATCGTAGTCTCTGGCGTTCACCAAAGAGGAATCCTCCTCCAAAAGCCTTCTGACGGCCGCGACGTCGTTTTGATGCGCGTGCCACAGAATCAGAGACGTCCTGCTCACCCGCGCCTTCTCCTTCTTCTTCTCCATATCCTCCGCTGATCCGCCACTTCCGCTCATCTCTTTCGCACTTCAATTTCTTAACGATCAAAACTGTATATTGTTGGCAATCAATCAAAGATCTGAAAACCACAAATTGTTAAAAATAAAATTGATCTGTACGCATAAATTGGAATTTCCTTAGAACTCAACTCTGAAAACGAAATTAAACTATGAGAAAACGTTGTGGAAACGCTTAAAACTGCTGAAACTACAAATTGGCTGCATGCTTTATAAATTGATCCTATTTACATGAAGATGAATTTTTTATAAACATTTATATTAAGATTGAAGTTTTCATCAACGATTAGCTGGCAATTTGAGAACCAAAATGGAATTCATTTTATACTGTAAAAATATTTGTTATGTCGGTTTGAATAATTCCATTAAATACTGGAGAACTATACTATAAAGATAAACGATCTTAAAATAGTGATTATGATGATAAAATTTTGAACGTCTTGTTGAGTTGTCGTAGAGGTCAAAAGAAAATAGATTAAACTTGAAGTGGCTAAGGATATAGCTTATTGAAGAGTATAGTACTATTTTGGTCCTTTATATATGGCCGATTTATGATTTTGGTTCAGAACATTCACTTTTTAAAAAGTATCCGAAATAAATGAAAAACGATATCGTTTGCATCCTATTTTTGACGGCACCGTTAATTCTCGACGGCCAATCGTCAATTAGCGAAAATTTGACCGGATTAGACTTAATCTGAGATTATTAGTTGGTTAATTTTATGTTAATTATTTTGCTAATAATTCAATTTTTTAAATATTTTTGAATATGAATAATCAAACACATTTTTCACTAAGTACCCTAACTAGGAAATTCAAAACGACACTCTCTTTCTTTTCTTTCATCTCTCTCATCACTCTCTAAGAAGAACCCTAGTTCTTCATTCCGACCAAGAAGCCCGTTTCCGACCAAAGCCACCCGATTCCGACCGATTCCAACCGATTATTGTTGGTTGCCATGAGGCATGAGTTGGAAGTCGCCGTACCCAAACCACCGTTACACCGAAGGTCTCGGCGACGTTAAAAAATCATATGTGAGGTAGAGGAAGAAGACTGAAACGAGCGATTCTCGAAAATCTGACACTGAACAAGGACCGTCAGTTGCGTCGGGATTTGTGGGTTCTAACCCTAGCTCCGACGCGGATGTCCATTCTTCTCCGAAAATGAAATCTACTTCTTCAGTCGGTGACCCCGATTTTGAGAGGACGAAGAAGAAGGCCGGATATCCCCTTCATTTTCACCAGAAGCCACCGCTCCATCTACTTCGTCGTTCTGAACGGAGAAGACCTTCGCCTCAAATTCCAGAACCTCCTCGTTCGCCTCAAATTCCAGTTCCTCCTCCTCCGCCTGAAAATCCAGTTCCTGAATTTCATTCAGAAGGTAATGTTGTTTGAAATTTGTTTAAAATTTGTTTGAAAATCGTTTGATTGCATGTTTGCTTACTAGGGTTTGCATTTATTGGTTGTGGTGTATTTAATATGGTGTTGTCATTATTAAGTGGTCCCATTGAGTATGATTTGAATATATGTCAATGATTTTGAGAATTTTTAGGGTTTGGTGTTATCTGGAAATGGTTTATTTGTCTGCATATAATTTTGACTTGTGAAAGGGTATTATGTGGATTGGGTGTTGGGGAACCAGACGACAGAGGACCATTTTTCTTGTCTGTAAATGTGTAGGACTAAGCTGATATGTAGAGCATAAATATGGGACCAATATGTTATCTTATATTGTTTAGCTATGATGACTGATATCATCTTACATGCAGATGGGACCTTCGTTATAAGATTGCACTACAATGGTGTCAATGCTGAACTTCAATATGTTCACAACTGCGATCCAGACAAATGGTCGAAGCTCGAGGTTGATGATGTGTTGGAGAAGCTGGGGATGGATGTGACTGGGTTAGAGTACTTCTATCGGATTCCTGAGATGAACTTCGAGGATGGAATGGTGCGGCTTTTTGACAACAAGTCTGCAATAGAAATGGCAGAGTTAGGGGTCAGGGCTGGGGTGATTGATGTATATGTCATTCACCCCGGGGGTGTTGGTGAGTTGTCAACGGGCTCACAGCCTGTTAGTCAATTAACACAAGAGAAAATTAAAAGTCCAGTTAGAGTTACAGAGCGTATAGATGGTTTAACCGCAAGTGAAGACGATCGGAGCAAAGAGGAAGGTAATAATAAGGGGTATGGTAATGGTGATGATGGGGGGTCTGGTGATGGTGATGATGAGGGAACTGATGATGGTGATGATGAGGGACCTGATGATGGTAAGGATGAGGGAGCTGGTGAGAGTGAGGGAACTGGAGATGATTGGTTAGTACAAAGTTCAGCCAGTGAGTATGAGGTGGAGAGTGAGGAAGGATCTGAGAAGAGAATCTTGTGGCTGTGAAAGGCAAGGGGAATGGTTCTGGAAAGGGGAAACAAAAGGCTGGAAAGGGGAAGGGAAAGGCTGAGGCTGTGAGAAAGGGAAAAGGGAAAGTTAAGGATGTTGTGAAGGGAAAAAGAAAGGGAAAGGGGACCTGCAATGAGAAAGGAAAGGAAAAAGAGAAGGCTGATTCCGATGACGACAACACGGGGCAGCCTACATTTGTGGACAACGACTATGATCTGAGTAATAAGGAAGAGGACAACATGATGACTTCTCAAGTTGAGGGATGGAAGAATGTTGTTAATTCCATGAGAGTCCTTGGTGATTTAGATGATGGTGGGGAAAGTAACACTCTTCGGAGTGATTCACCTAGCTCGGACACCGATGAGGCTGACTTGGCGGGCGACGGTGACTGTGATGTCGTGCAAAATCTGAGCCGAAGATATAAGCCTACCAAGGACAGAAATGATCCAAGGTTGGAAGTGGGGTTGCGGTTCAATACCAAGGCCGATTTTACAGACCTTATACGTCATCAAGGTATCCAGTTGGGTAAGAAGTTGAGACTCAAGAAGAACAACAATGTTCGTTGTATTGCCTACTGCAAGGGGTTGCTGCGAAGTAAGAAGGTTAAAGTTGGTTGTCCTTGGACGGTTTCATTATATTATAGGAGTGAACTTGGATGTTGGCAGATTGGAGCTCTGCGTGATATACACAAGTGTGAGGGTGCTTCTTACAACCACGGTTATGCTAATGCCAAGTATTTGGCATGACTATTCAAGGAAGATATGAGGTTATTTTCTGGGATGACAATTGCGCAATTTGTGGAGAAGGTGCATATGGAGTTGAAGATAACAATTTCGGTGGGAAAGGCGACGCGTGTAATGGCACGTGCGAGGAAACTGATCGAGGGCGATACAATCCAGCAGTACAAGAGGCTGCATGATTATAGGGCAGAGATCTTGAAGACAAATCCAGGGAGTACCGTTGTCCTAGCAACTAGGCGCCTATCGGATAGAACTGACAAGTTCAATGGAATCTACATAGCTTATGAAGCTTGTAAGACTTCCTTCAAGCAGCATTGCAGGCGTATTATAGGAGTGGATGGTTGTCATCTAAAAGGACAAGGGAAAGGCATACTCCTCACTGCCATTGGATTAGATCCGAATGATTAGATCTTTTCCGTCGCCTATGGTGTTGTAGCCATTGAGAATACGGATACTTGGAGCTGGTTTTTAAGTTTGTTGGTTAAGCATCTGGACATCAAAGATTCGAGCAAGTGGACATTCATTCCAATAGACAGAAGGTACACAATTACATTGTAAATTTGTAAAGTTTTTTAGGTTTGTTGGTTAACTATTAGCTAATCTTGTTTCTTCGTCATGGGTAGAGGCTTATCAATGTTGTCCGAAGCTGCTGCCATAGAGCCGAACACCGCTTTTGTGTGTGGCATTGATAAGGCTAATTTCATACATCGGTTATGTGGTGAAAAACACTTTATTTTGTTGGGTCTAACGCAGTTTTTAAGCCAGGTGTGTGAAGGAGACGCTAGATCCAGGAAAAGCTGGAGGCAATGGACTAGCGAAGGAAAATGAAGGAAAGTAGCAGAGTTGAAGAGAAAAAAAATGACTAGACGAAGGAAGTCAATAGCTGAGGGCAACAAAGACTATTCATACCTCGCTGGACCCACTTTAACGCCTATAAATAAAGGAGCATGCAGCACACACGAGAGACATGATTTTGCTCTCAACTCACACACTCACACACACACTTGGGAAATTTGGGAATTCTGGGGTAGTTAAAGGTTTCTAGGGGTTCATCTTTGGCAAAAGTCAGTGGTAACACCGTCCTCACGGAGGGCGAAGAAACAATCTGTTTACATTCAGCTTTTCGCACTTTTATTCCGTCGAACTTCATCGTTTTGGAAGTCGATTTGGTTGTTTGCTATTACCGTTATCTATGCATTGGTTTATGTCATGTTGGTGTTTATCTTGTGTTGATTTACGTTGATTCTGTGTTTTTGAGGTTTAATTTCGGAAGTTGAATGTTATTCTCTGTTTTGGATAATTATGTGCTTGATCTGGGAAAGAGGTTGTGGATCTGTGTTGTTGTTGATCGGTGGTTGTTTGGCGAATCTGTAGCTATGGATATACTTTTGGTCGGAGTTTGTGTCTGATGCTTGGATCCGGAGTGGATTTAGCATCCGAAGTTGGATCTGAACAGGGGAATCAAGTTGTGCATGGATTTCAAACTTTTTGCTCTCTTTTCATTTTACTTCGTCTAGTAGTCGCAGATCTGCTTAGTTTTAAACCGTTCTTCGTTTAATTTGCTTTAAATTCAGTCTGCTTCGTTTCCGATTCACGTTCCATCTCTGTTTCTACTGAAATTTTTATGCAAATTGATTGGAGAAGATGATGTCGTTGTTAGTTGGTACTTTAGTTAGTTGTTTTTCAGCTTTTCATCCGTACTTTACCTTTTTCAGCAAATGGTCCCCACCGTCAGTTCATTTTCCATGTCTAGGTAATTTAGGAAATAGTTTCTTAGATCTAGTGATTGTCTCGTTTTCCAGTTATATGTATGATTTCTGTTCTGCCTAGATCTAGTTGTCAGCATAGCAGATTTCACTCAAAGTTAGTTTAATTTCCTCAACCCAAAAATGCGTGGCAGCAGCCAACCCAAAAATAGTCCCGAATCCTTGAGCACGTCTAATTACGCATTCATCTCTGTGGGATCGATCCCTACTTCCATGTGCTAATTTTAGTATACGTGGTTGAGGGTTTTGAAGCGATATTCTGTGTGTCCGACGACCGAGATGTTAGAGTTTGTATACTAGAAATCACCTTTCGAGTGATTGAATACTGTTAAAACTCTTATTTTATTTTCCAAATGAATAAACAGATTATTTTTGTCATAATGTTGTTATATTTTACATTTAATGGTTGTTTATTGCATATTTAAATGTATAAGTAATTTAACAAAGTCTAAGTCTTTGTTTTAGTAGACCGGTTGTGGGCGTCGTCCACTTTAAGGTAACACGGTCAGTTCTAAACAAAGAAAAAGAATTATTTCACAACCTAGATAGGCTTAGACTACCTATCATGAAAGGTTGCAATGTCAGTCTGATTATTTCTAAGCCTTACTGAAATAAGATGACGTTGGTGTGGTATAGCACTGAATGGATCTAACAGCGAGACAGTCTTTATGCTATCTACTGAAAGACGAGGTCTCGTAAATTATTTCTCAATCAATGTACGTTAGCATTGAGCATACGGTATTGATTATGCACTACTTTGACTTACCAAATGGTGCGGGTTTTTCGCAACCCAATAAGCCTGGTATATTGGGTAGTGGTGATTAGTATCTAGCGGTGCTAGGATTGCTATTATGTTGAATCGTGCGCGAGGTGAGTCTCGTTTGATAACATCCTCAAGAGAAGCTTGAAATAAGGTTTTATTATTCGGAACCTAGCTAGTTGGAGTTTAATTACTCTATGAATAATAAATAAGATTTTCTTGCTGAGTCCTCTCTTGGAATAAATAAGATATTAATTAATTAAGTCCATAGCAGACAATAATTCATTAATGGATGTTTCTATCTTAAGTGCGGGAAATAAATATAAAGTATTGGAAACCCGAAGTACTTGTAATTTCGGATTTGGATGGGGAGTGCAGTATTACTTCTGTAGTGGCTGCTCGTAATATTCCAATTTTAAGCTTATATTAAATTGGGTTGAATTTAATTAGTAAAAGCTAATTGGAGGAGCCCATATCCAAAGCCTTCCATAGATCCCTGTCTGGGCCCAATATGTGACTTATTATAAATAGGAGAATAAAGGAGACAGAAAATACACTTGTTTTTCTCTCAAAATTTTCGGCCCTCTCTATTCCTAGTAGAGGTCGAATTTTTCTCCTCCGTGGGAAAGGATTTCTGTCTTCTCTATTTAAGTCCTAGTGTGCTGGTGAGATCAGCCCACCCTGATATCAGTTCACAAGTCCGGGAACCAGTCAGAAGATCCGTGGTTTTGTACTAAAGATCTTCACGAGGAGAAGGCGCTAGCTATCTTCGATTCTTTGGAGAATCATCAAGGTATAATGGCTAAACCTTAGAACAGCATGTTTTAGGTTTCATTTAATTTAAAGCATGTGATTATTTGAGTTATGAGCATGATACATGAGATGATTACGCGAATAGAATTTGTCTAAATAATCCGCTAAATAGATCTGATTATTATGTAATTGATTTATGCATGCGCTTCCGCTGCCAACCCCTTCAATTGGTATCAGAGCCAGTCTTTGGCTCTGATTATTTGGATTTAAATTTCGCGAAATTCATGTATGCATGCGTTTTTGTTTTCGAAGCATGTTCTTGTTTTTGGCTGTATTTTTATTATGCATGATGAACCCAAGAACTATCGAAACAAAGAACTCAAATTATTGGAACGCACGAGACGTGCGATTCGTCGGCGCTAGCGCCGAGACGAATCGCGCGACATGCGTTGCAATTAGGGTTGTCGAGCGAGTGGGAGCGTGGGAGGTGATCGGCCGGCGACACGCAGACGAGGGTGGCCTCGTGCGCGCCGCCGGCGAGACCGCCAGTCCCGGAACGCCCCGGGAATCGTGTCCGATCAGTGGGAGAAAT
Source organism: Salvia hispanica (assembly GCF_029641045.1). NCBI lineage: Eukaryota > Viridiplantae > Streptophyta > Magnoliopsida > Lamiales > Lamiaceae > Salvia > Salvia hispanica. Next base: position 24,603,868 of record NC_142697.1, read on the forward strand.
ACGGCGACCAAGCGGCGACGTGAATGCGAGCGAGGGCTCGTCCACGCCGCCGACATGACCGCGTTAGCAATCTTCCTTGGATATCCGGCCTTCGACGGCGGTAGAAAAAGGCGGACCTCGCTGCTCGTCGAGAGCAGCGGGCGTCTTCTTCGCCGCGGCAAAACCCTAACCCTAGCCTAAACCCTAACCCTAGCCATGCCCTGACCGAGCGACGCTGAGCAGGAGCTACGCCGCCGTGAGCGGTGGCAGCTCGTTCATGGGAGTTCGCAGGCGGTCGGAGGGCAAGTCGCCGGTGCGGCGCGGCGGTCGTCGCGCGCTAGGCGACCTCCGGCAATGGAGACGCGGCGCGATCACGCCGCAGTGGGAGAAAGCGGGAGCAGCCGCGCCGTCGCGCGGGCTGCCGGCGGTGGCTGGGCGGCGAAATCGCCGACCCGGCGGATCCACCCCGGTGTGATTTTGTTGTTCGTCGTGCGTGCGAACCTCGTGCGACGAGATATCGATGAAATCTTATTTTTAATGATTATTTAATTCCTAAATTAATAGATATCATTAAAATATTATTATTTAATTGAAATAAAATATTTTGGGAAGATTTCCCTAGATTTTAGGAATATTTTGATTATTTTCTATATCTATGAATATTTTATATCCTAGATGATGTAGATAAGAATAATTAAATAGTTTCCTAAATTATATTATATATCTAGAATCCTAATTAGGATAGATATGTAGGATTTCATTAAATAATAAAATATATTCTCTTCCCAATCTTAATAAGGAATTAATTTAAGATTATTTATTCATGTCCGTAAAAGATATAAATAATTAATTATTTTAGATAAATCTTATAGAAGACATGAATATGGATTAGTCTTTAGTAATTAATATATTATCCTTTAATAAGATGTTTAAAAGATTATAAAAGATTTAATTATCCAGTCAATTAAATACCAACAAAATTTAATTAAGCCTTTAATCTGCACTAAGGCTAAGGATAATTAATGAAAAACCATAACTTAAATATCTAAGCGATAATTACGAACTATGTTTGTATATGGTCTCCATCGATTGGTCCACAACTTATGAAGCTAATTTCTAATATTATCGCCACCCATGCTGTGGGGACAATAATCCTAAGAAATAGCGAGTTCGTATAGGTGGACTTCTCAAATGTAAATAGTATGGACTAGAAAGTGGTTTCTAATATTATCGCCACGCATGCTGTGGGGACAATAATCCTAAGAAATTACAAGTTTCAGAAGTTCAAACAGAATTTACGAGATAGCTTGGTCTTGTTATCAACGCACGAGCATTGTTATGGGAGTGTGTTGTAGAAACGAGATTCTGTAATGCTAAATCTGATGGTCGTGCTTGGGCAACATTTGGCGGCCATGCCGTGCTGCGGTCTCTGGACTATTCGTCGGTGTTGTGACCAGTAAAAATGTTAAAATTTTAATGCGTATTGACCTCTGCTTGAGGGTACAAAATTTTAATTTTACAGTTGTGAGAATTTGAAAAGTTTTATGGTTTAATCTACTCAATTTCTTCACATAAGTTTATGACAAATAGTAAATATTCTGTTTTGTAGTGCAACCTAAATCGTCAAAATGTCACTCAATCCTCTTTCTGCAATTCTTAAAGAAAACAAACTCGAAGGCCAAAATTACATAGAATGGAAACAAAATTTGGACATCGTTCTTACGGCTGATGAGTACAAGTTTGTGCTCACTACTCCTCGGCCCCCAGTGCCGGCGGCTAATGCCGCGCAGGCTGCGCGAGATGCCCATAGACGGTGGCACAAGGCGAATGAGATGGCTAAGTGTTATATGTTGACCTCCATGTCAACAGTGCTTAGACATCAGCATGCCGCCATGGCAACTGCCACCGAGATTATGGAAAATCTCACGAATCTTTTTGGTACTCAGAATCGAACGGCTAAGTCTCAAGCCTTTCGGAGTATCATGTGCAAGTCTATGAAGGAAGGCTCGTCTGTGAGGGACCATGTCCTCGAGATGATGAGCCACCTCAATCAAATTGAGGTTTTGGGAGGCGTCATTGATGCCGAGTCCCAAGTTACTATTATCCTTCAGAGTTTGCCCCCTAGCTTCCAGCAGTTCAAGCTCAACTTTGAGATGAACAAAAGGAATTACACCTTGGCAGAGTTGTTGACTGAACTTCAGTCGGCAGAAGATCTCATGAACCAAGCTAAGGCTGCGATGGTTAGTTCGTCACATCGTTCCTCTGGCCCTAGGCCTGGCGCAGGAAAGAAGAAAGTGACAAACCAGGTTGCACCTAAAGATGATAAGGGAAAGAAAAAGAGGAGGTCGGGAAAGAAGCAAACCGGAAAGTGTTTCAAGTGTGGAGAGAAGGGGCATTGGAAGCCAGATTGCCCTAAAAGGAGCAAGGCTACAGGTATGCACCAAGCTTTAGTTGTTGAGTCATGTTTGGCTTCGACTTCTTCTCATACTTGGGTTATTGACACTGGAGCTACTGATCATATTTGTTTTGATCCTGACTTAATGCAGGTGACAAGACGGCTATATGATGGAGAGATCGAAGTTCAGCTGGGCGACGCTACTAAAGTGGCGGCCGTTGCAGTGGGAGACGTTTATTTGCGTTTTAGTAGTGATAGATTTTTGATTATGAAGAATGTTTTGTTGATACCTTCTTTTAGAAGAAATTTAATTTCAGTTTCTAAATTGGTTTTTGATGGATATTCGATTTCTTTTAATGACAGTTGTGTTATTAAGAAAGATGGTTCTTATATCTGTCGTGGTATCATGGAAAACAATCTGTACACAATCGTATCTACACAATATAATGATCGCAAATTAGAACTCAATAATGCATCGAAAATTTCAAAGAAAAGAAAAGAACCTTCAAGTTCAATGAACGAAACGTACTTATGGCACCTTAGACTTGGTCATGCCAACCAAAGGAGGATTCAAACACTTGTGGATCAAGACCTTCTTAAAGGGCTAGATACTGAATCATTTTCCACGTGCGAATCCTGTTTGGAAGGCAAGATGACCAAGAGACCTTTTAGAGTGAAAGGAAATAGGGCCAAGGAAGCACTAGAACTCGTTCATACTGATGTGTGTGGACCAATGTCAACCGAGGCAAGAGGCAGCTTTCGCTATTTCATCACTTTTATTGATGATTACTCGAAAGTTGGATATGTTTATTTGATGCGCTTTAAGTCTGAAGCTTTTGACAAGTTCAAGGAGTTTAAGGCTTATGCTGAGACGCATCATGGAAAACGTATCAAGAGCCTGCGATCTGATCGTGGAGGCGAATACCTCAGTGCCGAGTTTTTGGACTACTTATCAGTAGAGGGAATTGAATCCCAAACGACTGCGCCGGGCACACCTCAGCAGAATGGCGTAGCTGAAAGAAGGAATAGGACCTTGTTAAATATGGTCCGATCGATGATGAGTTATGCACGACTGCCTATTTCGTTTTGGGGACATGCCTTGCTTTCCGCGAGTCATATTTTAGACAATTTACCGTCAAAATCTGTTCCTGCTACTCCATATGAGTTGTGGACCGGGCGTAAGCCTAATCTAGAACATCTCAAGATATGGGGGTGTCCAGCTCATGTTTTGGAAAAGGATCCAACTAAGCTGGGCTCAAGGACAGAGGTATGTTTGTTTATAGGGTACCCCAAAGGTTCGAAAGCTTATGAATTCTATAGTCTCCGAGACAAGAAAGTCATTGTGAGTACTCACGCGACATTCTTAGAGGAAGACTTTGTTATGAATCATAAACCCAGCAGTGAGGTAGCTCTTGATGAGCTCACTTCAGTCACAAGTTCCATTAACCAAGAACAAGTACCATTAGTACAACCAATTCCCGAACCTTCAACTTCTACACCTAACATTGTAGTGCCGCGCCGCAGTGGGAGGGTCTCTCATGAGCCCGAAAGGTACATTGGTTTGGGAGAATCTATGGATCACTCTTCGGACAGTAGTGTACCAGATCCCTGGAATTTTGCAGAGGCGCAGGCGGATATCGATCATTGCGAATGGGTGAAAGCAATGGATTCGGAACTACAATCTATGATAGACAAAGACGTCTATGATTTGTCCGTCCTACCCGAAGGCTGTACTGCCATTGGGAGCAAATGGATATACAAACGTAAACGTGGACCCGATGGACGAGTTAAAGTCTTCAAGGCAAGACTAGTGGCTAAGGGGTATACCCAAAAGGAAGGTGTCGATTACGACGAGACCTTCTCCCCAATGGCCATGCTCAAATCGATCCGAATACTATTGTCTATTGCAGCTTACATGGATTGGGATGTATGGCAGATGGACGTTAAGACTGCGTTCTTGAACGGCAGTCTTGAGGAGACCATCTACATGGAACAACCCGAGGGTTATGCCGTCAAGGGCAAAGAGCACATGGTTTGGAAGCTTAAGAAAGCCATTTATGGCCTCAAGCAAGCATCTAGGTCATGGAATCAGTGCTTCGATCAAACTGTTAATAAGTTTGGATTCGAGAAATGCCCTAACGAGAGCTGCGTGTACAAGAAGGTAGAAAAAGGGAATGTGGTGTTCTTAGTTTTATATGTAGATGACATTCTTCTAATTGGAAACAATAAAAAGATGTTGTCATCAGTACGAACTTGGTTGTCGAACCAGTTCGAGATAAAGGACATGGGAGACGCGGGACACATTCTAGGCATCAAAGTCCTTAGGGATCGTGAGAAAAGAATGTTGTGCTTATCCCAAGAACCCTACATCGACACTGTACTTAGTCGCTTTAGCATGCAAGATGCCAAGAAAGGTTTCTTACCTTTTAGACATGGCATCCATTTATCTCAAGAGATGTGTCCTAAGACAGCATCTGAGATAGCAGAGATGAGAAGGATACCATACGCCTCGGCTGTTGGTAGTCTCATGTATGCTATGCTTTGTACAAGACCCGATATTTGCTTTGCTGTTGGCATGGTAGCAAGATATCAATCAAATCCTGGCCAAGGACATTGGACTGCAGTAAAGAACATACTCAAGTACCTTAAACGGACTAAGGACTATGTTCTAGTTTACAAAGCAGGCGAGCTATGCCCTTTGGGATATACTGATTCAGACTTTCAAGCTGATCAGGACTCGAGGAAATCTACTTCTGGCTATGTGTTTACCTTAGGAGGTGGAGCCGTGATTTGGAAGAGTGTAAAACAGAAATGCATTGCAGACTCTACCATGGAAGCCGAATATGTGGCCGCTTCGGAGGCTGCAAAGGAGGCTGCATGGCTCAAGAACTTTCTTATGGACTTAGGTGTGGTTACGAATCTGCCCAAGAGCATCACCATTTATTGTGACAATTCTGGTGCTGTGGCTAATTCGAAGGAACCAAGAGCTCACAAAGCGAGCAAACACATTGAGAGGAAGTATCATATCATCAGAGATATAGTGCAGAGAGGAGACATACAAGTGGTCAAGATTGCGTCAGAGAACAACCCGGCAGATCCCTTCACTAAGGCATTGGCGGTCAAACCGTTCGAACGCCATGTAGAAGGAATGGGAGTTCGACTCGCTCGAGACCTCAACTCGCTTTCAGTATAAGTGGGAGAATTAGACGTAGTGCACATTTTTTTGTATACTCGAAAGCTGTTTTGAGTATAAGTGGGAGATTGTTAGAGTTTGTATACTAGAAATCACCTTTCGAGTGATTGAATACTGTTAAAACTCTTATTTTATTTTCCAAATGAATAAACAGATTATTTTTGTCATAATGTTGTTATATTTTACATTTAATGGTTGTTTATTGCATATTTAAATGTATAAGTAATTTAACAAAGTCTAAGTCTTTGTTTTAGTAGACCGGTTGTGGGCGTCGTCCACTTTAAGGTAACACGGTCAGTTCTAAACAAAGAAAAAGAATTATTTCACAACCTAGATAGGCTTAGACTACCTATCATGAAAGGTTGCAATGTCAGTCTGATTATTTCTAAGCCTTACTGAAATAAGATGACGTTGGTGTGGTATAGCACTGAATGGATCTAACAGCGAGACAGTCTTTATGCTATCTACTGAAAGACGAGGTCTCGTAAATTATTTCTCAATCAATGTACGTTAGCATTGAGCATACGGTATTGATTATGCACTACTTTGACTTACCAAATGGTGCGGGTTTTTCGCAACCCAATAAGCCTGGTATATTGGGTAGTGGTGATTAGTATCTAGCGGTGCTAGGATTGCTATTATGTTGAATCGTGCGCGAGGTGAGTCTCGTTTGATAACATCCTCAAGAGAAGCTTGAAATAAGGTTTTATTATTCGGAACCTAGCTAGTTGGAGTTTAATTACTCTATGAATAATAAATAAGATTTTCTTGCTGAGTCCTCTCTTGGAATAAATAAGATATTAATTAATTAAGTCCATAGCAGACAATAATTCATTAATGGATGTTTCTATCTTAAGTGCGGGAAATAAATATAAAGTATTGGAAACCCGAAGTACTTGTAATTTCGGATTTGGATGGGGAGTGCAGTATTACTTCTGTAGTGGCTGCTCGTAATATTCCAATTTTAAGCTTATATTAAATTGGGTTGAATTTAATTAGTAAAAGCTAATTGGAGGAGCCCATATCCAAAGCCTTCCATAGATCCCTGTCTGGGCCCAATATGTGACTTATTATAAATAGGAGAATAAAGGAGACAGAAAATACACTTGTTTTTCTCTCAAAATTTTCGGCCCTCTCTATTCCTAGTAGAGGTCGAATTTTTCTCCTCCGTGGGAAAGGATTTCTGTCTTCTCTATTTAAGTCCTAGTGTGCTGGTGAGATCAGCCCACCCTGATATCAGTTCACAAGTCCGGGAACCAGTCAGAAGATCCGTGGTTTTGTACTAAAGATCTTCACGAGGAGAAGGCGCTAGCTATCTTCGATTCTTTGGAGAATCATCAAGGTATAATGGCTAAACCTTAGAACAGCATGTTTTAGGTTTCATTTAATTTAAAGCATGTGATTATTTGAGTTATGAGCATGATACGTGAGATGATTACGCGAATAGAATTTGTCTAAATAATCCGCTAAATAGATCTGATTATTATGTAATTGATTTATGCATGCGCTTCCGCTGCCAACCCCTTCACGAGATCTTCCAACGATCCGTGAGTTCCTAGACCCTGTGATCTAGTGGATTCGCTGGACCTAGGAGGCTTGTTATTCCTTTCTGAGCACGCATTCTCTAAACAAGAAGAAAAATTAAGCAGCTTCAGGCATATGCACAACAACTTCAAGAAGGTGTTCCCATCTCCAACGCTAAAAGACAAGACTTGGGAAGCAGCCCGTTCAACAAATGAATACGCCTTCGGGAAGGTGATGGAGGAGGTGAAACAGCTGAACATCGCTGCACACACGTGGCTTACCGTGCACACTGCCAAAGAGAGCTGGAGTCGAGCTTTCTTTAAGTTTGAGGCCCAGTGTGACATTCTAGTTAACAACATTTCGGAATGTTACAACAAAGTCCTATTGTTTGCACGGGAGAAGCATTTTATGGCATGCTGGAATGCATCGGAATGTATTTGATGGACAAGTTCACCACCCGACGGAAGATGGCTGCAAAGTTGGAGGATTGTGTCGGGCCCAAGATAAGGAAAAAGATTGAGAAGATAAAGGAAAAGGTTGGCGATTGTATGGTGAGAGAGGCTGGTGAATGGGTGTATCAGGTGAACACCAAATTCAATGAGCAGTTCGTGGTCGATATACTAGATCGGACTTGCAGCTGCAGGCGTTGGATGTTGACCGGGTTACCGTACCAACACGCTATTGCTACTATTCAGATGACTGGGGAGGATGTGGACTCCTTTGTAGCTAAATGCTACTCCACGGAGACATTACAATTGGTGTATGCGCCCATCATCTACCCGGTACATGGACCAGATATGTGGCCAAGGACTCCTCATCCCGATATCGTTCCACCAGACCTTACCCGATTGCCCGGGCGTCTGAAGGGAGCAAGGCAAAAGACGGCTGAAGAGCTAGCTGCAAGAAGCAAGATCAAAGCAAAGGCAGCAAGGATAGCCCGTCAAGTTGTCACAGTCCAAGATGGAGAGGATGGACGCCAGAAAATGTCGAGGAAGGGGCTGATGCCAGAGTACAAGTGTCGGCTTTGTGGTGAAAAAGGACACAACAAAAAGGAGATGTCCCCAAGGCATTCAATTGGGCAAATCGAAAGGTATAACTTTTTTTTGAACTATTTTCATTCAAATGTAAACCCTAATCAATGACACTTCTTTTCTAAACTATTTGTAGGGTCGACGGTTAGGAGGGAGCGTAATCGTGATCAAGAACAGCAGACTTGTACATTGTGCAACCAACCCGGCCACAATAGGGCAAGTTGTTCAAGTGCGGTTGCGGATATGTTTGAAGAACCTGGCTCCTCAAATGCTGCTACCTCTGCTGCCTCTGTTCCCGCGAAGAAGAAACCACCCAGCAAGAAGAAGGGTGTTTGATGTTGGCGTTTGACTTTAAAAATCGTGTCGTGTTGTGTAACAAATACAATGAATATTTGGTGTTGATGGTTTTGTGGATTTGATGCTTTTTGGAGTTTGATAGTGTTAAGGTTGATACATTGCCTTATGACAATATTTTTTTTTGGATGTAACAAGTAACTGCGGTTGTTTTTTAGCATGTATCAAGGTGTAAATGGCTTATGACATTACCTTATGACATTATCAGGTTTAAACGGCTTATTTTGTGATCTGTTGTTTGATGCGTATGAAACCAACATCACTCACAAATTTTGTACATGAAACTCTGAATTTGGTGTGCTTAAATGTTCAGGACCAAATGTAAGTAAAAAATTTGTAGGAAGGACTACTTTGACTTATGCTTTAGGATTCTCCAATTAGGGCTTTCTGGCGATTTTGAACATCACTACAGAATTCAAATACGAGCAACACAACAACAAATTCAAATCTACTTCAACATTCAAAGAGGATTCACAAATACTACATCAAATTACTTGAATATACACATAAGTGTTGCAACAACAACAAAACAAAGAACAACAAAGCTCAAAACATTGATTAATTTCAGGACTTTTTTCGTAATTTCGGTCAAATTCAAAGCCAGCTCGTCAAAAACGGCACCACCGACCGAGGATGACGAAGAAGAGGCCCGATTTGGCTCGTAATTTCGACATCACGATTCGGCTCGCACCACTTGAAGAAACTGCATTCCTTCGTCTCACATGTGAAGTAAAACTTCCCCCTCGACGGTTTGCCTTGTCCGATGACAATACGGAGCGCCGCCATCGTCTTACAATAGCAGAAAACGTAGCTAAATTGGAAGTCTCCGAAGTACGGCCGCGGTCGACGGAGAGGTCGCGGTCGACGGAGACGGAGTTCCGACTACACGTCGAACGGGCCATGTTCGAAGGTGTTTGGTTGTTGCAGAGATGGAGAAAAAGAATTAGGGTTCTTGGGGAGGAAGAAGAAGAAGAAGAAGAAGAAGAAGAATGAGCGGGAGAAAAGGGGGGGGGGGATTTTAATGAAATGAGTTTTGGATTTTGTGTTTATTATTATAGTATTTTCATTTATTTTAATTTAGGGTTTAAAAATGTAAAAGCCGAAAATAAAAAAATATAAAATTAGCTACAGTAATTAAAATAAGCTAATCCGGTCAAATTTTCGCTAATTGACAGTTGACCGTCGAGAATTGACGGTGCCGTCAGAAAAGGATGCAAATGATATCGTTTTTCATTTGTTTCGGACTTACTTTTTGAAAAGTGAATGTTATGGACCAAAATCATAAATCGGTCGTATGTAAAGGACCAAAAGAGGATTATACTCCTTATTGAAAATTAGTTATACACTTCTCCTTTTGATCTTATCCAAAATAAGTCACGGGAATAGTCCAATGAACTAAAAGGGGAGAAAAAAGTTGTTTATAGTGTGCTCACTTAATTTGAAGATTTGAAATGGTAAGAATATGCATATAAAATTTTCTGTTCAATGATGAATCGATACAAAATTAATAGTTTTGGTGCCAATTGCACTATTGTACATGCAATCTCCTTGATTGTGTTAGTTTATGAGACTAATTGAGTACTGTGTTATAGGTAAGTATAATATTACTATTTAGACATTACTCCTAAATAATAAGTATAACTGTATAAAACTATTAACTTTATTTTATCTCTATAATTTTACTTGTTGCATCTACCATCTCTTCTCTCCTTCTTCATTGCCGACCAAGTTTGCTATGATAAATATTATAGCCTTATAGGGCCTCCCTCATGAGAAAGATAAAGTTTATTTCAATCACAAATCACATATCACTATGAGAAGATTTAAACATAGTAGAAACATCCGAATAATTGAAGCCCAAGCCCAAGCCCAGCATCAAAATGGGTTGAATTCATATGGCAACAGCCTTTTTAAAATAAAAACATCAATACAATACCATTTTGAAAATTTGATACAGTATTAAAACAAGATTTGACTATTGTGTGATTTACAATGTAGATATAAATCAGATAAAATTCAAGTTAAGTAGTGGGAAAAAAATACATGTGTGCTAGCCAATCAACTTTCTTAAACAATAATGTTTCGATTTTTTCATGAATGGGACCAATTTTGTTTTAATAGTTAAATTAAATTGTACTCCGAATAAAGTAGTAAAATTAAAAAATATAAACAAATCCTAATCGCACAATCAATACATTAGAAAATCCGAAAAAATGTCCCTAAAAAGAATAGCAAGAAAGTGATAGTTCCGGTTTTTCAATCCGCAAAAGCAACTTTTATTCAGAATCGGGTTCCAGCTTCCACTTTTCCTCTCAAAGCCCGCTATCGGGCCCGATATTCATGCGGGCTGAGCTAACTTTTCTGCATAATTCATTTACTAGCGCACTCAAACAAAAAACTCAGTTTACTTCTTTTCCTGGCTGGCGGGCTGAAATTGAAACGACACACTCTGCTGCAAAATCCGGCCCGCAGCTTAGGAGAAGAATGGAGAAAGCAATGGTGAAAATGGGGAGCATAAAATCTGGAAGCTTTTGGCTGTCCAAGAAAGCTAAGGAAGAGTTCAATAACATCACTCAAGATCTCACTGTATCTATTTTTCCATTCTTCTTCTAATTAATGGAACTTGTGTTTATTTTGTTTTTATTTTTAGTGTTGCAATCTGTAAGATTTCAAGAAATAGTCAATGAGTCGGGGTTTATGGTATTCACTGACTTTTTTAGGCTTATCCCTTGTTTTGGAACTTAAGTTTATAATTTTGTGTTAAATGAACTTTTCATTTGTTTATCTTTCTCTAGATGTTGCTCTTGCTACTACCAATTGAAGAATAGCATAAATTTCTTTCAGTTTTGATCGGAGTATACTTGCCTATTTTGCAGACTGTCTCAAATGTTGTTGAGGAGAAGGCAAAATGGATCTTCGATAAGCTAAAAGGTCTGTTTCATTTAAATTGCTGATTCCAAATGCAAAATTCACTCCCCTTCAAGTTAGATTCAAATATGTGATGAATGAGAAGAAGATAGTCTTATGGAACTTTGCATTTGAACATAACTTTCTTGACATCTCTCCTTCCTCCATAGGAAAACCACTAAGAAGCTTGCCTGATCTTCTACGGGAGTACAATCTCCCACCGGGCCTTTTCCCGACCAACATTACAGCATACGAGTATGATGAGATCAAGTCGAGGCTGACTGTTCACTTGCCCTTCGCTTGTGAGGTGAGCTTCAAGGAGTCATCTGTGCTAAGGTATGCCCCTCGGGTCAAATGCATTCTCCTCAAGGGTAAGCTCATCGGCATAGAAGGAATGAAGACCAAGGTCCTCGTGTGGGTCAAGGTCACGAGCACGGCTGTTGAGGGTAGCAAGTCAGAGAAGCTCTCTTTCACTGCGGGCGTTAAGAAGTCGAGGCCTAAGGATGCATACGTCGTGCCACGTGAAGCTGTTAGAATCGAAGAATTTTGAGAGGATGATACATTCTACTATATCTCTGTTTTGTCAGCCCCATATTTTGAAGTTGGTTCACGTGTGAAAACATCTTATTTTCAATCTGTTTTGATGAGTTTGTTACTTAACAATGCGAAAAGGCAAAAGGAACTGCAGCAATTATTATAGCAGTGTGTTTCAATAATAGTAACACAATGAATATGTTCTTGCAGCAATATTGTCAAAAATTTGGCTGCAGCAAAAGAATGGCGTATATTGTATCTTTTTCCCTATTTAACTTCCTATAGAATCCCTAACAATCTCACAAATTGAGATTATGTTTTCTATTGCCAACAATATAATGATGCACCACTCCAGCAAATCTGACTTCCGATTTTGGAGCACTTCTTGAAGAAAATGGATGTTATGCTGCAGGAAAACATTAGAAGAAAAGTAGTTCTCAGTCATAATATCTCTAGCCATTGTTTCGCGCCAGAAACATAGTGGGTGTATAGATCAAGCAATCTACTCTGTGATATCTCCTTCAACATACCATATATTTTGGGCGATGGATAGATTGAAAAAGCATAGAATAGAGTATTTTGAGTGATTTATCAAAGCATATGGTTGATTAGCCTATGTCATCTTTATATATCCAAGTTATCACTCAAAGTAAACGTTCCCTTTGGAATAAGTAATCAGTGAGACCTTCAAGCTCGAGAAAATTTAAGAAGTCAAATATTTTTCAGAATCCAAAAGGGGAGCTCTCTGTTCTCTGTATTTATAGCCCAGAATCCCAAATAAAGCATCAGAGTTGAAATGTGCATACCTCAACAAATTTTAATTTAAAATCAAGATTTCCGAATCGCTGTGCAACCTCGTATTCCTCGCGAAGGTAGTCAAGAATTTGGGCATATTTTGCATCCCTCCAAGCGATTTCTGATCTGAAATGTGCATAATATAAACATTAAACAGTCAACAATCAATGCAAGAGACGAAGTAACTAGTTAAATGGGAATGCTGACATGTAGTCAAGTTTTTTCTTCAATTGACACTAATAGACATGGAAACTAAAAACTTGTGAGGAAATAACCTTGGGACACAATAAATAATTTATTACAAACAGATAATTATTTGATCTAAATAACTACTAAATAGGTTACATACATCATGATTACACCAACATTAACCTGTAAATTACCTATCAAAAATACCAACTTTTAGAATCACGTCAGCTAAATTTGAGTTAGCCTTCCCAACAAGTTGAAACAACTTTTTGCGGTCCATGGTGAAAGTGCCAGTTTTCTGCATTGCACGATTTATCTGTGCAAATTCCTCAACCATACCATCGACCTGATACACACAAATATACGTTTTGAGTACATTTTTCTGAATTTGAACTCACTGTTCTCTGATTATGCAAGGTTGATCGATAAGGCAGCTTGCAGAATATTAAATTTTAACTCCTTGTCACATTCTATTGCAGCAATAAACTATGAAATTCTACAATCTACAGTAGTTTATACATATCTTAAAGTAAAGAGTAGTATCTATCTGTTAACCTGTGATACAAAGTAGTCCAGAGCAATGCTTTGTCCGAGAACACTGCCAATTATGCGGATGCTATCCATGTCTAGGTTTTTCAAAACGATGTGATTCAGACCTCCCTGCATATCCTCAACCAACAAAGGCTTCTCTTTTATAGCATAATCTGATGCAAAAAGCAAAATTTTAAGATAAAAAAAATGACAATGCCTTGGAAATTCAACAAATAATCAAGATGTATGGGAAACAAATATGTGGACGCTGTAGGAATATCTAATACCGAACAACTAACACTCATATTTACTTCTCGGCTGATTTAGTTTCTCTGATGGTCAAAAAACTTAATTTGTGTTACATGATAAGAGTAGTGTTCTCTTTCCCTGCTACAAAACACTCGCCTTTCCCTGCTGCAAAACACTCGCCCAAAGCAAGTGGAACCATCTTATCTAAAGAAAAAAAATGCAGATAGTGAAAACAGCCTAACCATCTTTTCTCATTTCTGTAAGCAATCCAGAGGCATGTTGTCTAACAGTTTGCAGGTAAAAATCAACTTCATGATCTTCAACATTGAAGAGGATTGCTGAACCATACTGGTAGACAACCATGTAACGATAGCATCTCATGTCATTTCCAGCTGCACCTCGCTGACAAAAACACTTTGAATGAGGATATTCGATCAAGAGCGTCACTTTAAAGTTTAAATACAACCAACTGACATTTTATTTAACTTGGCTATTTGATCTATGAGCACCGACGTCCATATCAGATGTATATAAGTTCTATGGTGAAGAATATAGACATGAAGACACTATAGCAATGGTTGGTGGAAGCCTATGAAATCTACATCGGATGTATATAAATTCTCTTTTTATGTCTGCAGAAAATGAAGACATTTTTGTCTTCCATAGCAGTTTCAAGGCTTTTTAATGCATCTATCGCAAAATTTTGTTCTTTAGTCTGTATATTCACAACCCATCCCCTAACTCCTGTTCATTTCCCATCAAACCCAGCATAAGAACTGCAAGGTTTGATCCCATTGCACTGGACTGGAGTAACTAATCTTAACCACTTATTCCAGAAGCAGAGTTTAAATTCTCAAGATTGTGATGAATTGCAAGGATCAACTAGTAAGCAAACATTAACTTACAGTTTCCCAAGGAGGACCACAAAATCTGAGAATAATACTATTTGAAGAACGTGAAGTCGGAGGAATGACATGTTTTGAATTCTCAGCTTGCATACTCTTCAAATCAACACTGCCAAAATCATGAATCTGAGAGAGCTGCAAATCGAGATGCAACATCGACAAAAGAAACAAAGAGGAAATCGGAAGTGTAACAGTGCAAGTGAGTGGATCTAACAGCACACAAAATCATAACTTTCAACAAGCATAACGAGTATCAGAGTAAACACAAATTCAATCACATAAGCTCTGCAACTAATTTTTCCTTCAAAAATAAAAATTGGAACTGCAAATTGACACGATCGTTACATTCCATCATAAATAAATAAAACAGTGGAACCAACCTGGTACAGAGAAAAAAAGCCCTCACTGAGATATTCCCAGCCTCGTCATCTTCAAACAACTCCTCCAAAATCTTATTTGCATCAAAATCATTATTACGGGAATCTAATTCTTCGACGTAGGGTGGAGATGCGGGGAGGGCAGAGAAGTGCCTGAAACTCGAGAAATAATTCCTTGGCCTTGAAATTAATGGTGAATTTTGGGATCTAATAAGTGGGTGCCTGCTCAAATTTGGGTTATTAATGGATTTGGAAGCGGATGCGATGCGGGAAACTGCGACATAAACTCTCCATCCCCATCTCCCCATTCACTGGGGTGAACAGTGGCAAAATTCTTTGCGAGCTGTTTAAGTTCTTGACCCTTAAATTATATCGAATTCACACCATTTTCTCTAAGTGTAGGGCGGAATCCTTTGGTGTGGTCGATATTTGTTGTTGCTGTTGAATGATTTTCAAGACACCTGATTTTAATTGAGACTTGGGTCACAAACCCTAGCATATTCACTGACACTGACACCTGCTTCATTTTCACATTTTTACACCCAGAATTAATGTTATTGCATCCAATCAACGCCCAGTTAAATCTATTCTTATTTTATCTAAAAATAATAAACCTACTCTTCTTTATTTAGCTAAAGATAATGAATCTACTCTTCTTTTTTTAATAAAAAGAGTATACATACGCTTTGGCTATTTGTTATCGACAATGCATGCGTACAATCAATGAATCGTGTACTTTATATACATACTATAGTTACTACTAATATTAATTTCTAATAGAGTACAGTCAGTACTTCATATGAAGTGGAATGTGGATTGATAATATATGTATAAAACTTATTTAAGAAATCTATCTATCTATACATACATACATATAAAAAATGGGAGTTTTGATCTATATCTATCTATGTATACATACATACATATAAAAAAGGCGACTTAGATCTTATTTTGAATTTTATGAATTCTGAATATAGATTTGAATTTATATATATAAGGTGTGAAGTTGGATCTTTGCATTCCAATGAGAAACCGCAACATTACCGCTGCGTTCAAATGACGACCTAATCAATTACAATATTATTATATGATTACACTATTAGTCATCCAATATAAAATTTTGAATTAAAAAATTTAACCACCAATAAATTACAATATTATAATTAATTGCAGAAAAGGCACTATCATTCTTTGATATTTGTTCATCTACACTATAAATATGTAACATGTGCAAGATTATAATTACTTCTTCATTGTCTTATTTTATTTGTTGAAATCATGGAATTCACCTTCCCTAATGGTCTTAAACCTTGCAATACGATCATTCGAGTACGGTGTGTGCGTGTTTATGAATTCATTAAACGTGGAGACAAATCAAATGTAATTTCCTTGGAATGTATTTTCCATGTCAGGATGGTATGAGTGTCGCTTCTTACCTTATTACGATTTTTTAGGTATTATCTAAACCACTAACTGTTTATTTTTCCACGCAGGGCACTAGAACTCAAGGCACGCTTCCACACTATTTACAAAATAAGTTTCAAGACAACATTAAGGAAGGTTCAATTGTTAATATCTGCCATTTTTTGCACGAAGAAATTGAGTACGTACTCCTATTACGGATCATGCATTTGTAATAGCTATGTGCTCCAAAACACGGATATCTGAAGTTGACGATCCAAATTTTCAAGATTTATGTATTCGTTTAAGACATTTAATCTAATCAAACAAATCACAAAAATGGATGAAGAGCCTCTCTTTGGTATTTTTTGAGTAATACTTTTGCAATTATATTGTTATTATTGTTATTATTATTTGTATTAACATTGTCACTACTTTTATTTTTGTAGACATAATTGGTGTGGTTATCAACCTAATTCTCGACTCATCGAGATTATAATTGTTGATTCGCAATGAGGGTTGAAATATCGATTTGTTTTTATTTTATGTTGAAATTCATTTTATATTATGTTGCTTATAGACATAACACCATTTGTTGTACACTCTAGGGGTGATATTGTTGACTCATATCTCGAGTAAATGGAAAAGGTCATAGAACAAGTTCCTATCATTATAGTCCAATTTTGTAGATCTACTATGTTTCGGATGATACTTCTTTTCTTTATTTATTTATTTATTTTTTTTGGAATATTTGCGTAAACGATTAAAGTATAGTGGCAGATTAATGATTAAATATAAGGTTAGATAAACATAGTTAGTATATCGCATCTTTTTTACTTATCTATTTTCAGAACTGTTTTGTGATGATTTTGATTCTTTATTTTCTATTTTGACTTGTCTGTTCTCGGATTTAATTTATGTATGTTTTCAAAATTGATTTGTGATGATTTTTATTCTCTGTTTTTGTTTTGATTTGTCTGTTCTCCGATTCAATTTACATCTGTTTTTCAGAATTGATTTGTGATGATTTTGATTCTCTACTTTCTTTAATTTTTCTGATTAATCCTTCTCTGTTTTTCGGATTTTTTCTCAATCACAGGGAATTTCTTTGTTGTTGTTCATTTTTTGTGGCTTCCTTCTCGGAATGACGTATGGCTTTAGTCATGTAACTGCTTTCTTCTTGACCGGAGAGTCTTTTGGACATAACTACAATGTAGTTGTTTTCACTTGCATATTGGAGTTCATAATCGCACATAGATGCATCATATTGTCCAGATTGGCTACCCGTTCTACTAATATGCATTTCCTTCTTGTGTGGTACTGTATAGTTTCATCCAAGTACCAAGAATTCATATTGTTAAAAGTCTTGTGTTTATTTAAAGAATATCTGATTTGATACAACTTTTTTGTTTGTGTTTGCAGATAGCAGTGGCTATGTTGGTTTGGTCAGTTGGTCTATTCCTCATCTTAGAGTGGGTCGTGGAGGTGGCTGCTGAAGTAATAGTATGATCTGTTCATCTTTGGAATATGTTTATTATGTTATTGTTGAGATTGAGACTACGTTTCCCCTGCATTACTACTATATCTTTTTTGGATGGTGAGATTGAGACTATGTTTCCCTTGCATTATTATATATGTCTAACTTTCAAGGGCGCCTTTTGTATATTATTGTGTTGATATTGGATAGTGTTGGTTTTGTAATGTGTCCTTCCTTCCATATTCCGAGGTTGTTTATGTTGGGAATAATCGCAGCGGAAATTGCAAATTAAATAAATCCACAAAAGAATCTATTTAGGAGATTATGTAGATCGATTCAATTTCATGCTTGAACATGTAGAGACATATAATTGCGCAATTAATCACATAATTTAAATTAAATTATGATGTTGAATACTTACAATAATGATTCTCCAAAGAATCGAAGTGGCTTGCTCCTTCTCCACGTGTGGATCTTGAAGCTTGATTGTGAATGCAAGACCAAAGATCTTCTAACCTATGACCCTTAACTCTATAGATCTAAATTCCTTGTGGGAGGAATCTTTTAGAAATTATAAGGATCTTGAAGGAGAAGACAAGAAAAACCAAGAACACACAAAGAGGAATTTCGAGTTCCTCTATTAGAGAGAGAGGGCCGAAAATTCCAAGTGTGGAGGCTAGGGTTTTGTATTGTTTTGTCTCCTCTCCTTACATCCTTATTTATAGAGTTTATGATGGGCTAGGTTAGGGATCTATGGGGCTTGGATTGGGCCTCCCCAATTGGACTTTCTTTACTAATTAAATTATAACCCATAATTCAATATAAGGCCAATGGAATATTTCTTGTGCCACTATCGAAGAAATACTGACCGCCCATCCAATCTGTGATTACAAGCAATCCGGGTTAACCTCTTTAATATATTATTTCCCGTGTCTAAGACTTTCTATATCCATTAATTAATTTGTAGTCTGCTATAGACTTTAAATTAATTAATATCTTTTTATTTCCAAGAGTTTGTCTAGTACGAGATGTATATCAAAATATACTTTTCCTTTTCTATTTATTCTTGGATTAAATCCAAACCGGCCGGGTTTCCGAATAATAGAACTTCTCTCGAACACCTCTTGGGGATATAGTCAAACCACGCAGGCACACGATTCAATGTAATAATAAAACTGACACCATACTAGTTATTAATTACTACTACCCAAGATATCAGGAATATTGGGTTACGAAAAACCTGCACCTATTGATAAGTCAAAGCAGCGTATGATTAAATAACGTGTGTCCTATATTATTACAAAGATTAGGAAATATTAAATCTCCAAGACATCGTCTTACAGTAGATAGCAACAAAGACGTGTCTATACTTTAGATCCATTCAATGCTATACCACACCAGTGTCACTAGTCATTCTCAAGGTAAAGACGACTTCCGGATGGAGACTGCAACCTTTCACGATAGGTAGTGATACAACTAGGTTTTGAGGGAATTGATTTTATTATTTGTTGAGAATTACAATGATTTACACGCCTCATATAGGCTCCAATTTCTCCCACATATGATAAGTTACTAATGCTATACCTAATTCTAAACAAGGTATACAAAAGATATCAATCAATTACTAATTATTCTCCCATTCTTTGATTGTGTAGGATCTCCCTTGATTGTGTAGGATCTTTTCTTCCAACACTCCCCCTCAAGTTAAGTGACAGGGTTACCGATGCTTAACTTGTCTAATACTCCATGAAAAGATTGGGAGTTCACAGCCTTCGTCAAGATGTCTGCCAGCTGATCTTCTGACTTAACATACGGTAGCTCCACGATCTTGGCATCAATTGTATCCTTTATAAAGTGTCTATCCACTTCTACATGTTTGGTTCGATCATGTTGAACCGGATTCTCAGAGATACTAATGGCTGCCTTGTTATCACACAGTAATCGACATGGCTGGGTCGATTTGAGCTCCAACTCAGTCATGAGTCTCCTAAGCCATAGTACTTCGGTTAACCCACTCTTGATCCCCCGAAATTCTGCCTCAGCACTGGACAGAGCTACTACCTTCTGTTTCTTGCTTCTCCATGTAACAAGATTTCCCCCTACAAAGGTGAAGTACCCAGCTGTTGACTTGCGATCATTCGGATTCCCTGCCCAATCTGCATCTGTATATCCATGTATCTCTAAGTGGCCATGCTTCTTGAACAACACTCCATGTCCTGGTGTGCCCTTCAAGTACCATACTATTCTCAATACAGCCTCCCAATGTTCTTCCTGAGGTGCATGCATGAACTGGCTTACCACTCCTACAGCATAGGCCAAATCCGGCCTGGTGTGAGATAGATAAATGAGCTTTCCCACTAGTCTTTGATACTTTTCCCGATCAGCCCGCTTAGCTCCTTCTCGGATCTGTAATCCGTGATTCTGAACCATTGGAGTGTCCGCTGGTTTACAATCTATCATTCCTGTTTCTGCGAGGATGTCAAGCACATACTTCCGTTGATTGATGAAGATACCCTGTTTTGATCTCTTTACCTCAATGCCTAAGAAGTATTTTAAGGCACCAAGGTCTTTCATCTCGAATTCTTTAAACAAATTCTTCTTTAGCTGACTTATCTCCTCTTTATCATCACCAGTAATAATCATATCATCAACATAAATAATAAGACATGTAATCTTACCATTTCTCTTCTTGAGGAATAAGGTGTGGTCCGAGTTGCTTTGTTTGTATTCATACTTCTTCATCACTTCAGTAAATCTTCCAAACCAAGCTCTCGGAGATTGCTTCAAACCATACAAGGTCTTCTTTAGTTTGCAAACATCCCCATTTAAAAAATCTCCTTCAAAGCCTGGTGGAGGTTCCATGTAGACAGGCTCGGTCAACTCGCCATGTAGGAATGCATTTGTTACATCAAATTGATGAAGAGGTCATTCTCGGTTAGCTGCAATTGAAAATAGCACCCTCACTGTGTTGATTTTAGCTACCGGTGAGAAGGTTTCAGCATAATCCACGCCGTAAGTTTGGGTGTATCCTTTCGCTACCAACCTAGCCTTGTATCGATCGATAGACCCATCTGGTCTTCTTTTGATAGTAAACACCCATCTACATCCCACAGTTGCGGCTCCTTTGGGTAGTTTGCTGACCTCCCAAGTTTTATTTTTCAACAGTGCATCCATCTCCACAAGCATTGCATCCTTCCAATGCTTTTTCTGCCAAGCCTCTTCTGCAGTATAAGGAATTTCTTCCTCCTCGTAGAAAGCCGCCTCAAAGGCTCTCGCCATCTTGGTTAGGTTCGCTTGTGCAAAATTTGCAATTGCATACTAACTCCTTCTTCCTATCTTTTCCGGAGAATATCTTTTTGGGGGGACCCCCCGAGTGATGCGATAGGGAAGTATGTACCTCCCGGTGGTCTCATCTAGAGCAGTTTCTGAATCAACGGGGTTAGGAAGAGTAATTTCATGAGGAGGATCGAGAATTACCTCAGGTGCCTCAGATACCGGTTGAGGAGGATCATCAGGCGGTGGTGGTTGAGAGGGCTCCGTGGTTGAGACATGCTCGGTGGCCGTGCTAACCTTTTCTGTTGAGTCCTCGTTGGAGAGATTTGACCGAGGCACAAACCAACTTAGGTAGTCAAATGTTTTTTCTGACTCACTCTCCCCCTGACTACTAAAGTTGGTGTGGTAAAAGAATTCTGTTTCCAAAAAATTACAGTTCATTGTGGTTACGACTTTTCGTGTGATTGGGTCATAGCATCTATACCCCTTTTGATTAATCCCATAACCTAAAAAAAACGCATTTGGTGGCACAAGGTGATAATTTGGTTCTTTCGTGGTGTTTTGGGATATGGACATACACTGTACATCCAAAAACTCTGGGCTGGAGGTTCAAATGTTCGGGAATTTTGGTAAGCTTGGTCAAAATATCAAGAGGTGTTTTTTTTGTTTAGAATTTTTGTGGGGAGTCTGTTCATAAGGAAAATCGAGGTGGCTACAGCTTCGGGCCAAAAAGATTTGGGGACTGGATTCAATCATTAAGGCTCGGGTGATCTCAAGGATGGTTCGGTTTTTTCTCTCAGCTACCCCATTTTGTTCAGGTGTATATGGGCAGGAAGTTTGGTGGATCAGCCCTCTTTCGGTAAAAAAGTCAGTCATTTTTTGGTTCACAAATTCCCTCCCATTGTCAGATCGAAGGGTTTTTATAGTGGTCTGGAATTGGGTTTGAACAAGTTTAAAGAAGAGAATGAATTTATCAAACACCTCAGATTTGTGCTTTAGAAAATATATCCATGTCATCCTAGTGCAATCGTCTACAAATATCACAAAGTATCTAAAACCATTCCCACCAATAACGGGTGCAGGACCCCAAACATCAGCATGAACAAGGGAAAAAATGGAATTCGTACGAGTATTCGTAGGTTTAAACGATTGTCTGCGGCTCTTGGCCAAAACACAAGTCTCACAAGCAAAATCTTTTGGAATAGAAAGTTTAGGAAAAAGTAAACTAAAATAACCAGGGGAGGGGTGTCCCAGTCGTTGGTGCCAAAGCCAAATCTCCCTTTTCGTGGACCCGTGAGCCAGCATCACACTTCCTTGTTGAGCTATCTCGTCCACGTAGTAGAGTCCTTTGTTCTCAGTGCCACGCCCAAGTATCCTCCTCGTCCGAATATCCTGCAAAATACAAAAGTCGGGATGCATCAGTAAGGTACAATTCAATTCCTTCGTCACATGACTTATAGACATCAATGGTTGGGACAAGGTAGGAACATAAAGATAATTTGAAAGTCTCAAAGTTGGGGATATTTCAATGGTTCCCGCCCCGGCTACAGTGATTAATTCCCCACTAGCAGTCTGTATATATGTCTTAGTAATATCACTAAAACTAATAAAATCATCCTTATTTGGGGACATGGTGTCGGTGGCCCCACAATCAAAGATCCATCCCTTTTTCTCCCCCTCAATTCCATTTTTCACAAGATATGCAGCGGAAATTCGGTTTAAGGGCTCAAACTGATTTCGAAGTTCAATAGGACTAATTTGGACAGTACTAGAGATATCAGGGGGTTTTTCACAGTAATCCATAACTTGGGGTGTAGCATGTAAGTTATCATAAATTGAGGGGTCTTTCAGCAAAGCATGGGGTATTTTATCTAATTTTCGGAAATAAGGGGGGACATTTTGAAAACTATTAAAAAAGCTAGGGTTAGGGTTGTGAATCCCCAACCCTTTACCTCCATTCACGCCGTCGTCTCCCCATTTCTCATTCCAGTGAGTCTTCTCTGCGAAATTGCCGGCTCCGACGATGCCGCCGCCTCCGCCTCCGCCGGAGGCTTCCGGCCCTGCTTCCCTCGTCCGTTCAGTACCTCCCGATCACCGGGATATGGTTTTCCCGTCTCATTCCCGACGGTTAAACCGACCGCCATCTTGGCCCTCGCCGTCTGCCTCTCCTCCCACCAATCGGGATACCCTACCAGTTGGAAGCAGGTCTCCCGTGTGTGCTTTTGCATCCCGCAATGGGAGCACCATAGTTTCGACTTATCCACCGGTTTGCTTCCCGGGCGGTGGGCGGTGGTTGTCGGCCGTGAGTTTCCGCTCCGATGGGGTTGCCTCTGTCCTTGTGCTACGAGCCCATGACCGATTCCTCCAGAGCCGGAATCAGCGCCGCTGTGGCCGCCTTCGGTGGTGGTGTTGGAGGAACTTGGCGGTCCGATTCTGCGTCGGGCTGCCTCCTTCTTCACCCAGCTGTAGGAGGTCTCTATTGGGGGTGGTGACACCTCCTTGAGAATGTCTCGACGGACTCCTTCATACTCTCCGTTCAGTCCCGCGAGGAACCGGAGTACTCGTTTGGTATTTGAGTACACTCGGAATTGGCTTACCCCTTTGTCACAGCAGTCGATCGGCTGCTTCTGGCACCGATCGATGTTGATCCACATTCCATGGATCTTTCGATAATACGTCTCCAGATCCATATCTCTCTGTCTAATTGTGTTTACCTTGTCCTCCAGGTCGTACGCGAGATAGAGGTCCGCCTCACCCTCATATGTGACAGCAAGGTTCTCCCAGAGTGCCTGGGATGTCTGATGATGGGCGAAATCCGCGATTATGTCTGTCTCGATGTTGTCCACGATCCAAGAGAAGACGATAAGATCCGTCTCCTCCCAATCCTCATACTCCTCGCTTCCTGGCAGTGGCGAGGCTGGTTTTCCAGTTATGTGGGAGTAGCCTCCCCTACTCCCGATCGCGACTTTCATTAGACGCGACCACAGTGGGTAATTCCTTCCGTTGAGTTTGAATGCAACAGTTACATTCTTGCTCGATCGTGTCTTGTTGTTTGATGATTCTGTCGTTGGTTTCTTCTCGTCGTCTGACATTTTAGATCTGATTTGAATTGGTTTTCTCACTTGGTTTTTTCTGTTTGGCCGAGATTGGTATGGGTGATGATGAAAGGGATTCTAAGCCTTAGTTTAAAACCTGGCTCTGATACCATGATACAACTAGGTTTTGAGGGAATTGATTTCATTATTTGTTGAGAATTACAATGATTTACACGCCTCATATAGGCTCCAATTTCTGCCACATATGGTAAGTTACTAATGCTATACCTAATTCTAAACAAGGTATACAAAAGATATCAATCAATTACTAATTATTCTCTCATTCTTTGATTGTGTAGGATCTCCCTTGATTGTGTAGGATCTTTTCTTCCAACAGGTAGCCAAAGCCTATCTAGGTTGTGAAAAAGTTTTACTTCTACAAGGTACCGGTTGGGCCACCTACTGTGATGACCTGTTCCACGACCCAACCTTCAATGTAGAAGACTTAGACTGATTTTACTTTCCGGCGCTTTAATTATATAATTTAATATATAATTAAATACGGTCAAGACCCATTAAAGTAAAATACACAGTATGAAGAAAACATTTATTATTCTCATTAAATGAAGAGTGTTTACAATATACAAGCAATTTATCAAATTCAAAATAAACTCGAAAAATGCTTTTTAGTATATCTGTTCCAATAGTTTACTGAGATGAAGCACCTATGGTTCACAAATAATGTATTGAAGCTGTTGATAGGAGTTTAC
Organism: Salvia hispanica; assembly: GCF_029641045.1. Lineage (NCBI taxonomy): Eukaryota > Viridiplantae > Streptophyta > Magnoliopsida > Lamiales > Lamiaceae > Salvia > Salvia hispanica. The sequence continues at coordinate 24,628,787 of NC_142697.1, forward strand.
GTGACATCATGCGGGTGTGTAATGACATGAGTATGGAAATGCCATTTGGTGGGATAACTGTAGTGTTTGTCGGTGAATTTAGGCAGATATTACCAGTTGTTCCTAAGGGCAGTCGACAAGATGTTGTGAATGCTACTATTAATTCTTCATATCTATGGAGGGACTGTGAAGTTTTAAAGTTGACCAAAAATATGCGACTTTTGGGTATTGAATCTGATGAAGAAGCATCCAAATTGGACGAATTTTCTAAGGGTGCGTTCGGTACCTCAGAATTCAAACCGTAGAATTGGAATTAGAGCTTCGAATTCCAATTCCACAATTCTAATTTCATATAATACCATAAGAATTATAAATCAATTCAATATAAAAAAACGGGTCAGAATTTAAAAAAAAATACGTGAATCTATTTCCGGGTCAAAACCTCAAAGGGTAAAAAAAATTCTGTCGCATTTCTTCTCTCCCCCTCTCCCTCTCTCTACTCGTGCCCTAGCGGCTCTCTGCGACGGTGCCCAAGCCTACGATCAATGCATGTGACTCTGCCCTAGCTAATTAATCTCTATGATCAATGGGTAATCAGGTAATGCCGGTTGTTTTTCCCTTTAATTTCCAGTTGTGGATGAAGCAGTGGTGGTGTTTTTGCTTTCTTTGTATGGCTATAGTTTTGCTGTTGTTCGCCTTCTTGGTGTTACATTTTATTATGGATTGATGCAAATTGAATTGAAAGTCTGGTTTACTTTGCATGTTCAATTTGATATGATGGTTTACTTAAAACTTTTACTATTTGTTAAATTTAGTACATGGATATCCATACGTCTGACTCTAATTATGGAAGTGATGGAAGTGAAGAGGAGAGTTCTTCTCATAAGATATTCATTATTCGTCATGCTATGAATTATGTTGTCTTAGTCGGTCAATGACATGAACAACACATGGTGAAAGAACCAAGTCTTGACTTTACCTTAACACGAGAGATATATATAAGACGACTTTATTATGGAAGTGACACGACTTGTAAGGATCAACTCTGGTTGTCTAGGCACTGTTTCTCTGTGTTGTGTTCCAAGTTAAAAGAATTGGGATTGAAAAACTCAAAAAATATCACGGTTGAAGAAGTAGTTGTCATGTTTTTATATGTCATATCTTTTAATTTAAAAAACCGCAAAGTCGGTTTTGATTTCATTAGATCCGGAGACACTGTTAGTTGATACTTCCATGTAGTTTTAAACACTATATTAAAATTAGGAAGACAATATATTGTCCAACAAGAAACAGTAATGGAAGGCTTCGAGAATGAAAAATGGAATTGATTTGAAGTAAGTATTATTTCTATTCGTTTATTTTTGCATGAATCAATCTTATAGTCATATTAATTAATTAGTATTTTGGTGATGTAGAATTGTCTCGGATCACTAGATGGAACACATATTGAAGTAAGTGTTCCATTGAAAGATCAAGGGAGGTATATAAATAGAAAGGGTAGGATGACAACAAATGTTTTGGTCGTGTGCTCCCGTGACTTGAGGTTTACTTACATTTTACTGGGGTGGGAAGGATCTGCAGCAGATAGTAGAGTATTACGAGATGCTCTTTTTACAAAAGATCCACTCATAGTACCCAAGGGTATGTTTTGGTTGGTAAATTTTATTTATTTTCCTTTGATATCTTTTTTTTTTGCCTAAAGTAATAATCAAGTTTCACTTATTTTGTAGATAAGTATTTTCTGGTAGATGCGGGATACACCAATGGACCTGCCTTTCTTGCTCCTTATAGAGGTGTTCGATATCATCTCAATGAGTGGTCCAATAAAGACAATTATCTACAAAATCCAAAGGAGTTATACAACCTCAGACATGCAACCGCTAGGAATGTGATTGAATGAGCTTTTGGACTATTCAAAAAGCGATGGAAAATTCTTCGTGTAGTGTCTTTTTATTAATATCAAAACACAGGTGAATATCATCAATGCTTGTGTTATTCTTCATAATCTTATTTGAGTTGAAGCACCTAATGATCCGTTATTGGATGAAGTTGATGCCGAGATTCAAACTAGAGTTGCTCAAGAAGGTGATGTTTATAACAAGGAAGAGGCGCAACCACATGTTTATAATGAGATGGAAGAGGGATGCTCAACACTCATCGAATTAAAATTGTTCAAGTTACAAATGAGTGGACTAGATTTAGGGATAATCTAGTTGAAGCTATGTTTCTTCATTATCAAGATAGACGTAGATTATGAAACTAAATATTGTAATCATTTGTTGATGCATGAACTAGATTTTCAGCTTATGAAACTATGTTTCTTCTTTTATAATCACTTGTCTTATTTTTGTCTGTGATCGTACTATTTACTTATTTACTAACAACTGTACAATATTGTCTTAATGATTTGGAAAATGATTGTATTAGTTTGATATTGTTTCAGGAGTATATTATTGAGATGATATGATTTGAATATAACTAATTCATGTATAATTATTTTGTACTCTTTCGTCCCATCACAAGCGAAGAATTTCTTTTGGGCATGGATTTAAGGAAATAATATTTATTGAGTTAAAGTGGAGTGAATAAAGTATGAAAGAGAAAAAAGTAAGAGATATAAAGTGATAATAAAGTAAGAAAGATGGAATATAGTAGGAGAGATGGAATAAAGTAATAGAGAAAATTGATTTGTTTTTTGCTAAAAGAGAAAAAATTGAAAAGTTGATCATTTATGGTGGAGCAGAAGAAATATTTAAATTATAAAGGCACATGCACCATATATTTATATAGATAGGGGTCTATTATATAGGTATATATTTCATATAAAACTGTTTTTAATATCGAAAATAAGAAAGTAGTTATCATTACTTCATTATTATATCGTATATAATGTTTGTTTCATTTTATGATATACTTAAATGATTTTTTTTTTTATTTTAGAGAAATCTAAAATGTAAAAAGGTAAAACTTATTAAAAAATAATTATTTTAAAAATATTGAATTTTAATTTGAATTCCAATTCAATTCCAAATCCTTTATTTTGAGTACCAAACAAAAGATTTGGAATTGTAATGCAATTCCATACCAATTCTTTAATTATACTCCCTCCGTCTCAGAGAAGATGTCACACTTGGGAAATGACACGGGATTTTATGAGATGTGATTTTGTGTGTTAAGTGGTGAGAGAAAATATAATTTTATAATTGATGTGAGAAGAAACTTTTTCCAAAAGAGGAAATGTGACATCTTTTGTGGGACAAACTAAAAAGGAAAGTATGACATCTTTTGTGGGACAGGGGGAGTACCAAACAAAGGATTTGGAATTGAATTAATTCAATTCCTTCCAATTCAATTCCATAGAATTCCAATTTCAATTCAATTCCAATTCTGTGTACCGAACAAACCCTAAGTGGATTGCATCCATTGGATATGGGGTTCTGGAGGGTCCTAATGATGGTCACATGAAATTGATCTTCTTGTTGATAATGTATTGAGAGATAGTGGGGATGCTATACTTGCACCGACTTTAGATGTTGTTGACATGGTTAATGAATTCAGGATTTCATTCGATGATTCAGAGGGCCGTGTTTATTTGAGCTCAAATAGCATATCAAAGTACAACTTCAAATGTTTTTGCTAGATTCATTCAGTTGAATTTTTGAATAATTTAAAATGTTCTGGTGCACCTAATCATGAGTTATTATTGAAGGTTGACTCCCGTAATGTTCCTTAGAAACATAGACATGCTAATGGATTATGTAATGGTACGCGGTTGATCATTACACGTTTAGGTGATCCATGATCATGTGTTAAGAGGGAAAAATATTGAGGGTCATAATATTGGCCATAAGGTGTTGATTCCTAGGATGTCATTAACGCCGTCTGATCCAAGGTTGCCATTCAAATTTCAACGACGCCAATTCCACTTGGTTGTGTCTTCTGCTATGACAATTAACAAAAGCCAAGGTCAATCACTTAGAGCATCTCCAAGGGGAGGTAAATGGAGAGGTAAACTAATATAACTACCATATTTACCTTTTCTTTATGAAAAAACATTCTCCAAGAGGAGAGGTATTTGAGAAGGTATTATACCCTTTTTCCATTTTGAAGAGGTATCTTTACCTCTCCATTGATGGAGAGGTAAAATCATATAACCACCATATTTACCTTCTTTTCATAAAAAATCATTCTCCAAAGGGGAAGGTATTTGAGAAGGTATTACACTTTATATTTATTTAATGTTTGTACTATTATTTTATTTTATTTAAATGATACATCTTTCTATATACCTTTTATCCTTGGAGTTGATTGATTTTTAGAAAGGTATATTGCACTTTTTGAGAAGGTATAAACATGATATACCCTTTTCATTTACCTTCTACCCTTGGAGTTGCTCTTACTCATGTTGGCTTATTTTTAAAAGGACCTGTTTTTAGCCATAGACAATTGTACGTTGTCGTGTCAAGAGTTACAAGTCGTGAAGGATTGAATATTTTAGTTTGTATCGAAGATGGTGATGGTACTTGTGATTTTACTGTTAATGTTGTTTACAAATAAGCTTTTCAGAATTTGTAAATTATTATTAAATTGTTATTGAGTTAACTTTTGTTAATGCTTGATTTATTTATTTTTTCGCTGTATAATTGATTATTTTATTTTTATATTGTCACCACTTTGATATTGTCAACACTAATTTTATTATCTTTGCACAATTAATATTTACACCAAAAATCAATTGAATCTCCAATGTAGTTTCAGATACAATTAACTTCGTAATATTTGTCATCTGCATACCCTTGTTAGTATTATCACTTCGAGTAAATCTTAAATTATTCTTTAAATTAGTACTCCTTGTTCACCCTCGGACGACGTCGTTACGAGTGTCTACTCTCACAAGACGCAATTTGTATAGAAAAGAGTGACTGAGAAAGCCCTACTGAAATCGAGAGCAAAATCCAATATAAACCATTTCTCAGATCAAACGGAGCTGGAAGTTTGATAAGAAAATGGCAATTTCAGGAGATCTTAGGGTTTCAGCAGCTCTGAGTTCATACAGATTCAATCCACTTCGCACGACGTCGCATTTCCCCCCTTCTAAGGTTTTGTCTCGCCGCCAATTTCTCAAATTTTCTAATTCATTTAGGATTTCCTCTAATTTCGTCTAGCTTTTTCTTTTTTTTAATATGTTTGAGTTTAACATGGGATAATATGAAACTGATTGAGGGTTGCTTTCAGCATTTTTGGGTTATTTTTATAGAATTCAGAAACGGGGCTATCATTATGTTGTTGAATGTTGGAAAAGTTGCTCATAGAATTTAAATTGACTAATTGTTAGTATTTTTTTTTTCTGGTTAAGGTACACTGTTAGAGTTTTTTTTTTCAGCATTTTGGGTAAACTGTGTAGGGCATTTTGAGTTATTGATTGTTAGATGAGTTGCCCAGAGAATTACTAATTATTCTGCTCTTTCTGGTGAGAATACATTGTTTGAGATGTTATTGCGTTATTCCGGTGAAGGTTCGTGATTTTCTTTTTTAAGCATAGTATGTTTAGAGATTATCTTGTTCTTTTAGTGAAGATACATTGGCTTTTATAACTATGAATGGATCTTTTGAAGGTTTATTGTGTTCTTGGTGATGGTTCTGCATTTATTTTCATTTTTATGGATAGTAGAACTTTAATTAGATTGATAATTTTCCTAATTGATCTGGTGCTCAATGTGTGTTCACATCTTGTTCAGTTCACGAATTCACGTTTATGTATTGTGTTTGTGCCACTCTCTTTTTGGATATATAGTCTGATACTGTATTTCATAGTACCTCTTAAGTTTCTCATTTCCATATGTTGTGCTTTACATTTGCTTCTAATTAATTATTTTTGGGGGCAGATTGAACTCTAACATGAATATGGAAATTGGCATAGTTAGGTTGTAGTTGGAAAACTGAAGATTTCAGTATTGTTCATTCTTAAACACAATGGCTTTTCTGTACACTGTAGAAAGCAGGGTCCACCGAGATTCATACATTTCGAGTCTGCTACAAACATTTTAGAAAGAGCATGAATTATAAGCTGCATTATTAGGCTGGTGCATATTGCTAACCCTTATGTTGCCCCTCAGGGGGTGTTTCCTATGATAGACTGATAAAACATAGGATTAAGTATTTGAAGGGTAGAAGATCAGACAAGCTCAAAAGTCAGCAAAGTAAATGGTGGAATAGCTTGAATATTTTTATCAATCCATCCTATCAATAAAAATATAGGCACCCCTCCCCCCCAAGGGAATAAATAGTTTATGGTCTGTACCATGAGGAAAAATAAAATAAACTAATATCATTGATGAGGTTAGAACCATTGCCTTGCATTTTGATCTGAAACAAAAATATTTCGTCCCTCTACAGGTTGATTGTAATGTCTTCGTCAATGGTGCATCTAGTGTTATCGAGTCAATGCCACGTTCTTCACGTGCTGTTCTTGATGTCCACAACAATCGTTGTCACTCTAGACGGCCTCTTCAAGTTCTTGGAGACTATAAGCTTTCACAAAATCCTTTCGGCCAGGAGGTTGAAGAATTCCTCCTCAACGCGATCAACTTGAACTTCTTCGAACGTCTAAACTTGGCTTGGAAGATCATATTTCCATCACCCATGTCCCAAAGGAAGTCCAATGCAAACATTGCCAAGCAGCGCCTGAAGATGATTCTTTTCTCAGATCGTTGTGCAGTCAGCGAAGAGGCGAAGCAGAAGATAGTAAGCAACGTTGTCAGTGCACTGTCCGATTTTGTTGAGATTGAATCGCAGGACAAAGTTCAGTTGAGCGTCTCGACAGACCCAGATCTCGGCACCATCTATTCCGTCACGGTGCCTGTGCGGCGAGTGAGAACAGAGTATCAAATTGACGACGAATCCGGATCCATTACGAATGTGGAATACAAAGACACCGGAGAGAGCTCAGGCTCTGTTGACGTCAAGTTTGATTTCTACATTCCCAGCGAGGATTTTAGCGTGTGAAAAATTGTTTCTTGAGACACGGTGAGATTATATGTTGCTGAAAATTTGTTTCTTTTTTTTCTTCATCATCTTCTTAAGCACTAGGGGTACTGCTACTCGTATATGGGTTTTGTAACCACTGGAGCATAATATTTTCTGTATATATTTGGAATTTGCTAATTGAACGAATGCTTCTAATTTTATGTTTGCAAATTTTAGAAAGTCGTCACTTTTCTTGATATTTTTTTCTTGAGCAAAGATGTTTTGCTGTGAAACTTTATTGGTTATATGATACTATATCTCCGTCCGCCAAAATTTGTCCCATTTTTTCGTTTTCGGCGATCCTTCAAAATTTGTTACATTTCACTTTTATCATTTTTGGCAGTGGGCCCATATTCCACAAACTCATTTTTACTCACATTTTGTTATAATACTAATATATAAAAGTAGGACCTACAATACACTAATTTTTTCACTCACTTTTCATTATATTATTTCTTAAAACCTATGTTGGGTCAAAGTGTGACAAATTTTGGTGGACGAAGGTAATATATTTTAACGTACTAATGGATCAAATATAAATATAATAATATAAAAATGATGAGTCTTGATAAAATTAATCTCAATAATCTTTCTTAAAAATTAGCCCCTTTTTCCTATGAGCCTATTGATGCCCCGACCACAATTTAAAAAATAATACTAGCATAAAAAAATACTACTATTTCTTACCTTTTGATATGAGTTGGGTTTAACGCACAATTAATAAAATAAAATAAAAATAGAAAAAGATTTAATTAAAATATTATTAATAAAAAAGGGGTCAATCGAAATAATTCAATCTTGGTGAATCTTCAGTCTCAGGGAGGCGGGAGTTTCAGGTTTAAATCGTTTTGCATTGTATTTCAAAATCGTTCGAGTTTCTCGGCCTTGGCACATTCTTCAGTAGAATGAATGGTTCTTGCTTGAATTTCGACAGCCCCATTCGCGACGCCATTTCCAGGATCCGTTTTGCTCCGGGTTCCAACAATCTTTTAATTTCCTCTTGGGATTCGGTAAAACCTATTCCCCCAATCACCTTTACTTCTCCGATCTCAGTGTAATGCAATTAACATCTTGTGTTTTCGAGCAGACACTCCGACTTTTCGATGTGGATAAATGCGAGCTCAGGTTCGAAGCTCCTAATGGAGGCTCGGGGCTTCTAGATTGCTGTTTCGAGAGTGAATCAGTTGCTCTCACAGCAAATTCTGATGGTTCCGTTATCAGGTTTGCCGTTTGCGTTATGAGTGTATTTGATATTCCTAAAATTGGGGATTTTTTTAATCTCTGATTAGAATATAGCCAATAATTGGGGAACACATTGTTCTTAGCTAAATTACTGCACCATTCTTGTTATGTTTGCAAGTCACCAAATTTTCTGTGGAAACTGACATTCAGTGGAAAGATACCAGTAAATTGAATCATTGTTATGCCATGAAATTTGTTAAATTTTAAATTTACTAAAATTGGGCAAAGTTCTGCTGTAAACAGTTTAGTATCTCTGTATCAGGCCTGATTCTATTTCTAATAGAACATCTTTTACAACTCATTCAGCAACTTCAGTTATTTCCATCTTGAACTGATAATGCTTTACATGGTGTTAGATTTGATTTTAAAATCTCCTAGGTATGACATGGGTGTGGGGAACAGCAAAGCAATAGGGAAACATGAAGATTTGGCAACCTGTATTGAATATTCTGAGGAAAAATGTAAGATATTGGTAGAATATAATCCTTTAGTCATCTGCTCGCTACTTCCATTTTTAAAGGATGTGCACGAATCAGGGGTTACTAATCTTATACCTCTGGGATGATAATGAATGTAATACAGACTACAGAGGGTTTGTTTTAAAAATATTTTGATATCGTCCAAGTCGAGAAGGTTATTTCCTTCAAACTACGCAAATAGCAATATCTATGAAATCAGTATGGCGTTCAAAGTGCTGGCCTGTTACGATTTCTGTACACCTGAAAATAGCATATGCAGACTCAAATTTTTCTATATATGCAGGTCAACTCATCAGCGCCGGATGGGATAAAAAAGTAAAATTTTGGGATCCGCGCTCAACTAGCTCTCTCGGATGTTTGAGTAGTTTAGGCATGGAGGTAGAATCCATGTCTCTCTCAGGATTAAGTCTGATGATTGCTCACAAGTCATCAGTGCATCTTTATGACTTGCGTTGCTTAGATAAATCACTTGAAGCCAAAGAGTACTTCATGGACATCCATATAAAATGTGTCCGTACAAATTCAGAACTGGAAGGTATTCCAACAGTAGTTATGTTTCAGTCCTTGGTAGAAATACAGACATATCAAAATTTTCTTGCGACCTGAGCTTTTCATAATTGAGTTGGCTGCCCAAATTTACAGTGTATCTGTACCTCTTTATCCTGGTTGGGCTTGTTTTTTCATTTCTACAATGGCATCACTATGCATGTTAGGGCCATTGTTTCTTTTGGTTCTAATAACTGAGTTGATCTACATGGTGATGCTCATTCGTGCAGGGTTTATAGCTGGATCAGTTGATGGACGCGTTGCATTAAAACATGTTGGTCAATCCAAAACAGATGAAGGGTCAGTATAATTTTGTGTATAGTAATGCCTACTGACAATTATTTTCTTCTTTTAGCTCTCCTTTTCACTTTAATAATCAAGAACTCTAGATCTAGAGTGAAATGGTCCTTGAGTTCTTAAAAGAATCACAGGAGCTGGAATGGTTCTCAAGGCTGAAATAGGCACTCAGATATTTTCTCATCTTAGTCTTACCAGGGGAACACTGCAATTAATTAAGTTTTTTTCTCAGATTAATGCTACTGGAAACACTTCATAAATAATACAAACATTTAATATTGAAGTTCATGGCTTGTGGACATTCTTATTCAGATTTTTTTACTATTTTTCAATCCTGCACTGTAATGTTCTCTTTAGAGTTTGAGATTGTTTTCTTTGAAACATGGAGGACTATTTATTATAATGGACCTTTATTGGCAACTCATGCACTTGGAATTATTAAGTTTCACCTTGCTTTGCAACTAAGTTTGAACTTCTGCAGATATGCTTTCAAATGCCATCCAAAAGATAAGAATGGAAAACAACATCTGGTGGCAGTAAATGACATTGCATTTAATCCATCGTATGTGTCTCGCTCATTTTTAGCTTTCCACTACACACATTTAAAGACACTTGACTATATCATTACCTATTTCAGCTTACGTGGAGTCGTTGTTACTGGTGATAATGAGGGTTATGCTACGATATGGGATGTCATAAAGAGGAGACGGTTGCTGGAGGTATGCTAATCTTAACTACTGTGATGGCTAGTGCCTGTAATATGCAGGATGCTTGACCATTTCCATTTTCTTCTGTAAATCCATTCTATGTTGGCGCCCCTTAACTCTACCATGTTCTCATAAACATCCCTCTTGATTCCAGTTTCCCAGATTTCCAAACAGTGTTGCATCTGTGGCATGTAATCACCGGGGGCAGCTCTTGGCGGTCGCATCAAGTTACACTTACCAGGAGGCCAATGAAAGGTACCCATGGTCACTCAACTTCCCTGTCCTATTCTCTGTCTTGCGTATCCATCTCCTCAAGTTGCTATGTATGAACCAATTTTCAACTACACAACACTTTATGCATCATTATCATCACTTCCATTACAAGAGAAGCTTGACTATTAAGAAAAAGGTGAGTCCCATGTCTTTATATGCATCAACAGCTGAGCCATGAAATCTTTCCAAACCAGCACATACTTCCCTTATCTGCAGGCTAATTTGGGCGGTTTATTTCTTTAACCACCTGATATTTGCATTTCAGAACTCACTCTTATAGAGGAAGATTTGAGTAAATTTTAAATCTGGTAGTTCATGATTTGTAGCATAATGAATGCTTAACAAAGCATACACTTCTTATGTAACAGAGAAGAGCATCCTCAGATATTCATGCATCATCTCGATGCTCAACAGATTGAATCAAACTCAGCCAGTAGTTCGAGGAAGACATAATTGAGGACAAGTCGTTGTCGAGGTCATTTTTCACCTTCATTTCTAGAAATGCAACTTAACTTTTAGTTGTATACTAGTATGTTGCTACTTGATTTTGATTTAACTTATTTTGCAACTGTATGCAGCAAGTAATGTTTACTTTCTTTGTAATACATGTGAAGAGCTGAAATGCAGCAGTAACAGTAGAATATACTATTAAATTAGAGGAAGTCTTGTTCGATCCATTTGTGACACACTGAATTGATTGCGCAAGTTTTCCACTTCACATTATGCTATTTCATCACGTTTTTTGAGCATCAGATATTAGGAATTTCCATTATTTTTCCAACAGTGGAATACTGGAATTGTCCATATTCATTGTATCATTGTATATAGCGTTTCAAAATTTTCCATGTCTTTTAAGCTTTATCAGTACTTATAAAATAAAATGAAATAAAATTTAATACTGCCTCATACTGTATGAAATAGAGGTTTTAGCATACACTCTCTGTCAGTGAAAAACTCTCTCATTTTCACCTTTTGGTGTCTATGACATAAAGTGTTATTTTAGCTAAAGTGCATCTCAATCATATAACTAAATCATTATATGAGGTTTAAATTCTACTGATTCAATTCACTATTTTTTTACAAAGTTAAACAATTTCTTCACTATTTTTTTTTTATAAAGTTAAACAATTTCTTTAAACTCTTATAGAGTGAAAATTAGACTATATAAACAGTGAATGAAAAGAGTACTCCTACTAACTTATTCCTTTCAATTATTTATGGTGTATATTTTTCTATGAGCATTTAAGAGAATTGAATTGTATTGTGAGGTGATGCAGTAATATACTTTCTTTGACCCATTAAAAATGAAATATATATATTTTTAAATTATTCTAATAAAATTAAAATATTTTCTAAAATAAATATATCACTATTTCTACTTTTTTCCTCTCATAACTTATTCTCTTCATTACTTACAAAACAATATTACGTGAAATCTCATACCGAAACAAAGATTTCATATTTAATAGAACAACATTACGTGAAATCTCATACCGAAACAAAGATTTCATATTTAATAGAACAACATTACGTGAAATCTCATACCGAAACAAAAATTTCATATTTAATAGGACATGAGGAGTATATTAGTACTAGTATTATAAATTAAAAATAAAATTATTTTAAAAAGAAAAAAAAAAATGTTAATCTTATGACAACAAGCATAGGCTACTAGAAGGGATTTGGTGGGGATTCAAAATTAAATGAATTTATACCAAATTTTCCTTTTTGGTCGGAATATTATTCCATCAATTATTATACGGAGTATTTTTTTAATTTAATAAATCAACGGTAACGAGGTATTCGGTCCACAGTAATTCCCGTGGGTGAGGCTGTACCGTATGTCTCCACTCCCAATAATAATAATAGTAAAAGGCTCAAGAGATAAGCACAAGACACTGCGTCGTTTTGACGCAGATATCTCAAACGAATCCTGACCGTCAACCGCTCCACTCGCCAATCAACGGTGATAAATCAATTTGAAATTGTGAAAACCCTAAATTCTCCATCTGAACTCCACACGACTCGAACCCTATATATCCAAAAAACCCATCGTCAATTCTCTCGCCCTCAGCTTTGCCTTCCTGCAATCACTCCCAACAAATCCTTTTGCTTTCAGGCCATTCTCTCACTCTAACCGCCGCCGTTGAGGATGTCGGACGAGGAGCATCAGTTCGAATCAAAGGCCGACGCCGGCGCCTCCAAGACATACCCCCAGCAGGCCGGCACCATCCGTAAGAACGGTTACATTGTTATCAAGGGCCGCCCCTGCAAGGTTTGTTTCACGTTCTGTTTCTCCTTTTAATTGATTTCGATGGATTTGATTTCATTTGTTTCGTTTTGTTTTTCCCCTCAATTCGTCGGATTTGATCTCGGTTTCAATCCTGCTCTGTTGTTGATTTTTAGTTCCTTTAGATCTGAGCAATATTATCGATTTTATGTGTTTTGCCTATTTGGTTTTGCTCAGTCTGCGTTTCGTTGATTTAGGTTTTTGGCTACGGTTTCATGGACTTTTTTATTCCTTCTAAATTTAGTTTGTGATAACATACAGTCGTATTCCAGTTTCGACTTTTTTGCTTTCATCATGATTGCTCGTGATGGAATTCTCATCTCTCTCCTGTCAATAGATCCCTACTATTTTTTATTAAATTTGCTTGCTTTATTTCCGACTTTATAAAGCTAATCAGTCATCACATCCGATTAATTCAGCAAATTTGAACTAATAACATTGTTTCGTGAGTTGGAAAATATTCTTCGACCTTTGGTTCAAGCAGCAATAAAGCATGATTTTTTTTAATTTCAGTTTTCAATTGCTGATCTCATAATATTCCCTTCCAGGTTGTGGAGGTCTCAACTTCCAAAACTGGAAAGCACGGTCATGCCAAATGTCACTTTGTTGCAATTGACATCTTCACTTCCAAGAAGCTCGAGGATATCGTTCCCTCTTCCCACAATTGTGATGTATGCATCTTCTTGTTGTGAACCTAAAATCGATATCTTGCTATGCATGAAAGCCTTAATCTTAGCTTTTCTCTCCAGGTTCCACATGTTAATCGCACTGACTACCAGCTTATCGACATCTCCGAGGATGGATTTGTATGCGTCTCGTCTTGTTTACATTGATCCCTAACTTCAAATTACTTATATAGACTATTAACAATGAAATAACTAAATCCATAGGTGAGCTTGCTGACTGACAATGGTAATACCAAGGATGATCTCCGTCTTCCTACTGATGAGGCTCTCCTTACCCAGGTGAAGCTTTTCCCATAATTGTTCTTCCCTTTTGGGTTAGTAATTTACCTGTCTCATGTGTTGTTCGACTGTGGCTTTACCTTTCAGATCAAGGATGGGTTTGCTGAAGGGAAGGACCTTGTTGTGAGTGTTATGTCTGCAATGGGGGAGGAGCAGATCTGCGCTCTCAAGGATATCGGTCCCAAGTAGTGTGGGATTGCTATGATCTGATAATTATAGTTTTCTAAATGATGGGAGGATCATTTTCAATCGTATGATTCAGAATAGTTTTAGACTGGATTGTTGATGGTTGTGTCCTCGACGATGAAGGAGGCCACTTTCCTATTGTTAGGATGGCTATTATGTTTCTTTTCCTCTTTCCATTTTTGTTTCTGCTTGAACTGCTGTCATGTTTTATTACCGTGTGGGATTTTAGATTTGATATGTTGGAAACTGGATTCTTCTCATGTTGTTATATATATGTGGTGAATCAAGATTAATTGTGATGGATTTTACATTGTAATCATCACATTGTGAAATAAGATGGCTGGTGTTTTTATTAGTGGAAAATAAAATCTTATCGATGAGTTTGTATGATGTTATTTTACCCTTTTTGTGCCACAAGAAGGTTGGTTTAATATTGAAAATAAGAACAATAAGAGCACATACTAGGTAGTTAAATTTCCTTGACAACGTAGGCATCAATTTCCCAATTTGGCAATAATTGTGCTGCTATTGTTACTTCAACTTTGGGAAATAAATTGACGGGGTTATAGAAAGCTATTTCTTGTGCTCCACTTTCATGGCTGGTTGAAAAGCAGTACGAAAGAAAAAGTTTTTAACATATTATTAGTGTGAAGAATGAGTCTCGGCTCATTAGAGAGAAAAAAGTTTTTAAAATTAGAGAGTTCACATACTTTTCAAAAGCAGAGGAAGTACTGCGTGAGATAATGAAGCCTTCTAAATCATAAAGATTTATGCACACTTGCGATTAAAACTCATTAAGTACGGTGATCTCATGGTACAAACATGAGAGGAGCTTTAGAGCATCCGCAACGCTGTCTCGTTGCAGTCTCGGTCTCGTCTCGACGAGACGAGACGGCATCGAGACAGCGTTGCGGCTCCCGTCTCGTCTCGACGAGACGAGATGTCTCGACGCCCGACGCGTCCCGGCGAGGCAAGCCTCGAGCTGACGTGACACGCGCCCGGCGCCACGTGGCGCGCGGGCGGCTGGCCCACTCGCCGACCCGCGAGTGGGCGTTGGATTCATGACGTCATAATTCAATTTTTTTTAAAAAAAAATCAGATTTAAAAAAATAAAAAGATTAAAAAAACGGTAATATGACCGTTGAACGATCATATTTTTAAAAAAAAAATTTTATATTCTATATATACTCTTCTCCATTCTCCATTTTACACACAAACACACATCTATTCTCTCATCTCTCTTTCTTTCCTCTCCAATCACTTCTATAAAATCATTTCTTTATTTTTTTCTTCTCCCAAATTTAATCAATTATGGATCCATTTGAGCAAATGCGTTGAATAATGGAAGAATCGCTAGAAGAAGATCGACGTAGGGAGGAGGAAGCCGCCGCGCCTCCTAGGCGACGCTGGACATACATCCACCGTAACCGGGAGGAAGCCGCCGCAAGGTTGGAACGTGATTACTTCAGTCCGAACCCGGTGTGTGGAGATATCTACTTCCGTCGCCGTTTTCGTATGTCACGCCCGCTATTTTTGCATATCGCGAGTACATTGGCGGCACGGGAAGAGTTCTTCAGAGAAGGGTTCGGCGTTGTTGGCCGTCCTAGCCACACGACGCTCCAGAAATGTACTGCGGCGATCCGTCAGCTTGCTACTGGACAAACGGCGGATGCGTTCGACGAATACCTGCACGTCGGAGAATCCACTGGGCGACTTTGTTTGTTGAACTTCTGCAAAGGCGTCCGGGCAGCCTTCACCGCCGAATTTCTGAAGAAGCCAACCACCGCAGATTGTTAGTTTCTGCTCCGTCTTCACGAACAAGTGCACGGATTCCCCGGGATGCTCGGGAGTGTTAATTGCATGCATTGACAATGGAAGAATTGCCATGTGGCGTTGAGGGGGTCATACACGAGCGGCCACAAAGGCACCTACCCCACCGTTATACTCGAGGCCGTCGCCGACTACCGGCTATGGATTTGACATGCGTATTTCGGGGTCCCCGGCTCGAACAACGACGTCAACGTGCTCAACAACTCCGACCTTTTCGCTGAAGTTCTGAATGGTAAAGCGTCGGCCATCAACTTCGTCGCTAACAATCGCCAGTATAAAATGGGGTACTATCTTGCCGACGGCATCTATCCGAAGTGGCCAACCTTCGTAAAGACGTTCAACAGGCCTACGGACGAAAAGCAGTCTCTTTTTGCGCAGAAGCAAGAGTCTGCTCGCAAGGATGTGGAGAGAGCGTTCGGGGTTCTCCAAGCTCGATGGAACATTATCAAAGCCCCGGCTCGACAGTGGCTTATGGAGAATATGGTCGACATCATGTATACGTGCATAATCTTGCACAACATGATTGTCGCCGACGAAGGATCTGAGGCGGAAAATTGGTTCGACCCTGAAACCCCGGGAAGCTCAACCGCAAGTAGTCCGCCTCGAACGGGAGTGCATCCGTCTTTGCAAGAGCGATTGTCTATTCGGGCAAGGACACGTGATTCTACCGCCCACGCCCAACTCCAGGAGGATCTAATAGAGCACATTTGGGCAAAATTTGGCAACCGTTAAATGATCGTCACTAGAGAACTCCTTCTGCTTCTTTGCCTTCATTTTTTTTATTTGAGTTTAAGTGTGCAATTTGTAATTTCTAGTTTTTTAATTATGTCTTTTTTATTTTTTTAGGTATTTAAATTGTAATTTTATTTTATTTATAATGAAGTGTGTTTTTTATTAATTGAATTTGTTGCAATTAAAAATAAAAAATGAAATTGAATGAATAGTTAAGAGATGGTTAAGAGATGGAGGGATGCAGGTACTGTCTCTTAGTTAAGAGATGAGCTGAAAAGTACAGTAGGGCCCATAAATAATGAAAAGATGAGACGGTTAAGAGACGGATTAGAGACAGCGTTGCGGATAGCATTAAAAAAAAGAAAGAAATTAAGGGAAGACAATCAATCCAGTATTCTCATCCTATTCAATGCTACTGGTATGCCTACTATATCAATTATTCACCACAGTATGAAAAATATTAGTGGTCCAAAATTGACCAAGTAATTCATAGTACCTTTTGCTTGTGCTCTTAGCCCTTAGGTAGTGACCTGAAAAATAGAAGAAAGAGTGAGACTATAGAATAAGACAAAAATATGAACAACCCAATAAAGGAAGAACAAGAGACAGTTCCTCATAGTACAGTAGTATCTTCCATTTAATGTTTAAACAATAATCAAAATCACAAAATTTTATTAAATTCACAATTCAGAATAGTACTATAAAATTATAAAGTTCAATATTTCACAACTGTCTAATCCGTATACAAAAACGATGACTTTTGGTAT
This sequence comes from Salvia hispanica, assembly GCF_029641045.1. Lineage (NCBI taxonomy): Eukaryota > Viridiplantae > Streptophyta > Magnoliopsida > Lamiales > Lamiaceae > Salvia > Salvia hispanica. Next base: position 24,646,106 of record NC_142697.1, read on the forward strand.
TCAAAATGAGATTTTTTTTTCTTTTTATTTCTTTTCTTATTTTAATATAACAAGCCGTTCTGTACACTGATAATTGAGAAAAAATATAAATATTACTATCATTTAATATTATATTTTTAAATCTTATAAGATTGGTTAAATTTTGATCAAAATTCATGATTTAAGAAACAATTATCTCTGTATTTTCTTATTTTATATATTTGGGTATTTTAATAGAATAATCTCTCTAAATCGACTCTGCATTAGAAATTAAATCATACTGTATAAACTTGAAAGCGGCCCATTTGAGTTGCTTGAATTTCATAATGGGAATCATCTCAGTATTTGGGCCTAAAATTAATCTTAATATTTTTGAAAGAGACCGTGTATTGCTCACAATAATTACTCTAGTAACATTCGAAACTTTTCCTCTAAAATTTAAATCCACTTCATTATTTGGCTTAAAAGGAATAAAAGTTTTTCTTATATTTTTTAGTTCAATTTTAACAATTTTTTCTCTGCAAACACATTTTTAAGCTACAGTATGATCTAAGAGCATCTCCAATGGTCGGCTAGCGACCGGCTAGCCGATTCGCGGTGCTGGCCGATTGGCTAGCCGAACCATTGGAGGCGGCCAGCGGGAAATCGGCGAGCGGGTCGGCGTGGGCTGGCCGATCTGGCGGCCCGATCGGCCAGCGCCGTTTTTTTTTTATTTTAAAACCTATATAAACGCGATTTTAGTTTCATTTTCATTTGCACCACTTGTTTTAACGAGTTTTCTCTCTCTCTCTAACTTTCTGTACAAGAGCATCATCGAGCGATGGATCACAACAACGAGTCCAGTCCAGCGACGAGTGGATCTCAGACTCCCACGGTACCTGTTGGATCTGGATGGGGCCAGATGGGCGGACAGATGGGCCCAGGGTTTAACGTCCCTTGGGAGCAGTTGATGAGGATGATGGCCGGTGCGCCGGGGGGGATGCAGGGGGGGAACCGGGGGTATGCCGGGGGGGATACCGGGCGGGGGGCAGGGGAGCCAGGGGAGCGGCGGGCAGTCAGCGTCGGGGTGGGGAGGTATGCCCCAGATGCTGTAGCAGATGATGGGGATGATGTGGCAGGGAGGGATGCAGGAGGGGATGCAGGGGTCACCGGGGTGGGGACACGGTCTATCGTCCCTCTCTGGATTTTTTGACGGCTTCGTCTCACACGTCGACCCCAGTGGAGACGCAGTTCACTGGCGATGACCTTTTGTCATTGCATGACATGGGGATCGATTTCAACGATCCGGACACTCCCGTTCCAGCGGGGCGGGCCGCGGCGAAGAAGAAGAAGACGAGGGGGAAGGCCAAGGCGGTCGGCGAGTCGTCGCAGCCCGTTGTTGACGACACCCCCGGCCGGAGGAAGTGGACGGAGGATGAGTACGCTGGGGTGGCCAGGGGGTGGTTGGAGGTGTGCGACGATCCGCTGGTTGCGAACAACCAGCGGGTCGTCAACATGTGGGCGAAGATTAGAGCTGCCTACAGGAGGCATTGCCCGCACGGGAAGGACTTCAGCAACGAGGAGGTCCGGAAGGGGTGGGAGCGCACCAGGGCCGCGGTGGGCCGTTTTGCGAATTTGTACGCCAACGCCCTCCGTCAGCTCACTAGTGGGCAGAATGAGGACGACGCCCGGAGGATAGCCGCGAGTCAGTTCCCCTTGGAGGGGAAGTATAAGGAGTTCACCTTCTGGGAGTGCTTCTTGTTGCTGAAGGACTCCGAGAAGTTTCGGGCGGGGTGCGACGCTGGGTGGCCGAAGAAGCAGCGACTAAACTATAGCGGCGACTACAGCGACAGCAGCGGCGGATCCCACGACCTCCCCCCGGATGCTGAGGAGTTTCCATCCCCTCCTTCATTTACTGGTCGCCCCCGCCCGGTTGGACAGAAGCGGGCGCAGCGGGCTGCGAGGGGCGGCCCCCCCTATCGCCCCGCGAGGTCCAATCCTCCGCCCTCCCACCCGCCCCACTCGAGTACACTCTCCATTCGCGTAACCAAACACAGGCTCAGATGTACAAGGTCTTCTAAGATTGGAGGACCGCCACTGACCCCACGGAGAAGATGTTTCTTCACTCGATGCTCGAGAGCATGCCGGTTGATTTGGATGTCGCGAGGGCACGGCTAGGGGGTTCCGACGTGGGCTCAGATACCACGGGTGGCGGCGACGGCGACGGCGACGGCGACGAGGAGTAGAGAGTGGCGGGGCTCGTGTGTGGAAGCCCTTTTTTTAAAAAAAAAATCATGTATTTTTTTAAAAATCTTTGTACTTTTTTTGAATAAAATGAATTAATTTTCCCGTATATGTGTCGTAAATTTAATTCTGTAATTTAATCGTAATTTTAATTCCGTAAATGTAGTATTTTTTGAATTATTTTTTTGCGGCTGGCCTATGGCTGACCTAAATCTGATGTGACAGGTGTATTTTTAATACTACTGATGTGGCAAAGGGAAAGAATGGCTAGCCTATTGCTGGCCTATTTAGCATTGGAGATGCTCTAAACATAAAGTTAGGTAGGATCGTGTTACTCTTTTTCGTAGCTATAAAACCTCGTGCCTTACACGTAATCAAATACAGTAGTACCAATTCAACTTGCTATATTCAGTTAAAACTATATAGAACTAATATTAAAAGCTGACTTAGTATTATTTATTAACACATAGCTGATTAAAGTATTAATTTTTCATATGAGTATAAGTTAGTGTATAAGTAATATGTTAACAGTATATTAATAATTTGGAAATCATGATTTGGTACTGGATTTCAAATTCCAATACACCACTTTAAAAAATCATAAACAAACTGTTATAGGTGTAAGAAAGTGAAATGTAAAAGTTTTATACTACTCCACGATTTACAATTGTCATTTAACAAATACTCATAATACAAAAATGATAGTACTTTTTTTTTGTACATTATACTACTAGTAATTATTTTTTTCATTATCTGGTGTGATATATTTTGAAAATAATTGCGTGTTTGTATTGTAGCACCTACTTAGGTACGGCTTAATTAAGGCCTGCTTCCATCACGTTAATTTAATTAAATGCAGGCCAAAATTTAAGTCGACCCCACCAATATAACGATATGGATACAACCAAACATTTTATTCGTTCGATTTTAGTACTAACAAATTAGATTATTTAGAGGATAACAAATTGAGTGTTACTTAACACTATAAAATGGTAATTGCGTTAATAAAAAATATTAACTTTTCATAAGCAACAAACGGATATTGATAAATTGTAAGTTATGAAATTTTTGAAAGATTTTTTTTAATTTAAATTAGAGCACAAAGAGTTGAAAAGGAGCATGTATACTATTGACATATTTATTTGCAATTGATTGATTGAATGCAGAAATCTGCTAATGTCAGTGTGTAAGTTATTGTCAAACCAAACCACCAATTAATTGCAAAATAACTCATATTATAAGCTAATAATGGTTAGAGACCTGGAGCTTTATTAATAGACTTGTGAATAAAACTAGGTCGTAGATGTGAGATTAAAAATTAGAGAGATAATTTCGGAGAAGAGAAGACATTGAGAAAAGAAAACCTTTTTTATTATATTTTTTGTTTGTAATAGATTATTAGCTTATGATATCGACGGTACTATTAATTAATATAATTGTCTATTTAAACATCCTTATCTTATATTGTTAATACTTAACAGCAATATCAATGTTTTACATTGGCCCAAGTGAGGCCCCAAACAATTTATTATTCTTAATAAAGTCTAAATTTATTGAGTACAGATTTATAGAGGTCTTGTGTAATAAATAATTACAAGAATAATAAATTTACCATAAAGTGTGTGTGTGTGTGTGTGTGTTTCACATTAGATAGAAGTAGTGGCCTAATTATAGGTCAGAACTGATAACGTGGGACTGACTAATTTTAGTTGGGACCAACAATGCAACATCATATATTAAAATCCAAACAAGTCATAAAATATATCTCTCTCAACCATATATTAAATTCCAAACAAGTCATCTCTCTCTCCATTGTCTTTTGCCTCTTGCCAAAAGATTCGATCAAGAATTCTATCATTATTCCTTCTTTTCATAAAAAAATGATGATTGATGAAGTGTTATTCTCTGTTTAATTTGAATTGTTTATTAGGATGATTAGGGCCTTTTTGGTATGATGGAATGGAATGATGGAATGGAATGTGATTCCTACTTCCATTCTATTCATTTGCTTGATACGATGGAATGAATGAGTGCATGGATGAAAATGCAAAGGAAATTCAAGAAAATTGACATTTCATTCCTATCTTCATTTCATTCCAACCTCCATTCCATTCCGCCCTCATTCCATTCCATCATACCAAGCATACCCTTAGAGTTTCATTAGGATTTGGCAGAGCTGGTCGAGGTCCTTTCCCTTCTTTGCTATTTTTACTAATTTTAATATTATTATCTAAAACATAGATAAAATTCTAAGCGCTATTTAACAAGGCTCTCTCTCTTATCGACTATATGATGGAGATATGAATTCCGATTCAATACTTCTACGATAACTCTTAATTTTTTGGAAAGTTTCGCTATTCTAATCACATTCTACGTGCCTATCTTGCACAAAACAACGACCATATTGCATTAGTGTCCTATGTTTTGAGGCCAACAACGATAGACAATAACTCCCACCAAACACAAGTTACAACTTTCATATTTTATGTGTATAATTATAAGTATCAAAATTTGAGCATTTAAAGCAAATTTAAAATGTGGATTATGACATCAATTTTTAGAGATTTATACACTCCTACTTGAACTTTCTAATCTATTGATTTGATGATAAATATCTTACTGATTGAGTCGTAGCTTGAGTTTACATATTTTATCATTGAATATAACAAGAATTCAGTATATCCATCTGTTTTCACCATATCGACATGTCATACGCAGAAATCAGATATATCATCGCATTTGAATACAATGTACACATCCGGCCTAAATGCGTGCCACGAATTAGGTCATACAAGTATTGATATCAAAGTTTGAATCATCTCGGATACGAGACTATAAAGTGGTCACGAGTTCTAATTAAGAAGGATATTACGCCACGATTCACAATAAAAAATGAGTCAAAATTATAGAATTGGTTAATTTATTAAGCCAAGAAAAAGAAGTTAGAGTCATAGAATCGAAATCTCAAGTAATTACTGAGCGACAGCGACGACTTTTGACATGTAATTTGGGAGCTCAGAGTTTCAACTTCTCTATTCATATCATCATTTTATGCTTTGTTTTGTTTTATTTTCATTTTCACCAAAGACTTAAACAACCAAAAAACCTCCCTCCCAAGTCAGACAAACTAAAAGTCAATGGCCGAAAACGAATCTCCGCCGCCACCGTCGAGGCCCGCGATTACTCTGCCGCCGGCAAGCTCATCAGGGAGCTTCTTCACTGGCGGGCCGTCCGCCAGCCCGGGCCCGATGACTCTCCTCTCCACCTTCTTCCCTGAGAATGAACCAGACGCCTACTGCCGCTCATTTTCTCAGCTTCTCGGCGGCGCCATGCCCACCGTCGGACAGCCGGCCGGCGAGTTTATGTTTCAGCAGAATAGGCCGGCGGGGCTGGCGGTGTCTCAGCCGCTGGCAATGTTCACGGTTCCGCCCGGTTTGAGCCCGGCTAGCTTACTCGATTCGCCGCAGTTTTTCCCATCTTCTCAGGTACGTCGGGAAATAAATAAAGTTGCAAGCAATATATGTATGAGTTTTACATTAGTACGAGGCCTTTTGGAAAATGTCCCAAGAACAAAACCGTGAGGGCAGTATCGTATTAATATGAGTTCGGTGTGCATCGTTGAATCCTCATAGTAAATTCTTGATGGATGTTTAAATGTTTTAATTATTGATTAATAAGGATAGAGGTTTCATTTGAGCTTAAATATATGGATCATTGATATTGGTTTGGGACATGCAATTTTAGTAGTAGTTCAAATTTGATCTTCATTTCTAGATACATCATAGAATGGAAATTACCAAATGTTTCCTTATTTGTGCATAATGCTGAGATAATTAAGTGGCATGTTATTGAATCCTTGTCCTAATTTGTACATGTGACATAAACACTCCATCAAGATTACAACTTTTTTTAGGATAGCCATCTTATAAACTATTTTTTGTCCAAGTTTCAATCTTGCTCTGTGAATCCCATTTCTAAGATCATTGAGAGTTGAGTTTCTTGATTGAAATAGGGTGTGCTAGGACTTCCTCACCAACATTTCCTAGCTCAGATGGCTGCACAGGCTCATCACTTTCCCAACGATTTCCCATCCTCGTCGTCCTTCACTCTGCAACGAGACGCCCCTCCTCCTCGCGTGCAAGAATCATCCGAGATTCCACGCGCTGATACGAAATCCCAACCTAGTAACATGGTTGTTGACAAGCCTGCTGATGACGGCTACAACTGGCGAAAGTATGGGCAGAAGCAGGTGAAGGGCAGTGAGTATCCCCGAAGCTACTACAAATGCACGCGCGCAGAATGCCCGGTCAAGAAGAAAGTGGAGCGCTCTTTCGATGGTCAGATCACCGAGATCATCTACAAAGGGCAGCACAACCACGCCCGCCCTGTTAAGCGTGCTAGAGATAGCTCGGAGATGGAGTCCAAGACAGAGCAGGACTCTGCTCCTGAACGTGTGTCGGAGTCAAGTGACAGCGAGGAAGTGGGCGGAGATGGTGAGGCAGAGCGAGTGAATGGGAGAGACGAGGATGAACACGAATCTAAGAAAAGGTATAGCTAGAGATTGTGCCTCAACGAGTATTTTTGGAACTAATGCTTCTTATATCTCTGTGGTCTCTCTGTGTGAATCTTTTTTGTAGACGTGTTGAGGAAACCTCGTCGTCTCATCGTACGGTTACAGAGCCTAGGATCATTGTTCAGACAACAAGTGAGATTGATCTCTTGGATGATGGCTATAGGTGGCGAAAATATGGGCAGAAAGTTGTTAAAGGGAATCCTTATCCAAGGTAAAAGCATCATTTTCTTGCATTCTCAATCTCTTTCTCCCTCTCTCATGTTTGAATTTGCAGAAGCTACTACAAGTGCACGAGCCAAGGTTGCAATGTGAGGAAGCATGTGGAGAGAGCAGCGAGCGATGCCAAAGCTGTGATAACAACCTACGAGGGGAAGCACAACCACGAAGTTCCTGCTGCTAAGGCTAGCAGCCACAGCAGTGCTAATGCTGCTGCTTCACAGTTGAGACCGCTTGCTGAGAGATACGGGCGTAACGAGCAGCAAGCTAACGGGATTCCTCGTATGAAGGAAGAACAGGACAACATATCTTTTTCTCAAAATGACTGGAAACATAGCAGGTAAGAGAAGAAGATGAAGAAGAAGATGATGATGATCCATTTTGTTGTTTGATTAAGTTTGATTTGACACAAAACATATACAAAGATAGAGACTAGGATACACACAAATGGTTTGAAGTTAGTTACAGAAATTGAGTTGTTTGTATATTCTTTGTGAAAACATGCATTTGGAAGAGGGAAAATAAACAAGATTTGTTATTTGTTAATTGTGAGTATCATTCTTATATGGGATACACAATTATATCTGCTGCTTCAGCACCTCACTACACAATTCAGATTCAATTTTCCTATTTTTTTCTCTCCATCAGATTCAACCCCATCAAAAGGCATCAGTTTCCAACGCATTCTTGAGGCTCAAATCTTCGTTTCATGGAAGCCGAATCTCCTCCTATAGCTCACTGTTCGTCGTCTTGAGTTACAAGAGTAGGTATCTGTCCAACGCTCACAAAATCGACTCTGTTGAGTCGAACGCAGCAGAGAACTCTCTCAGGAAGCTCATCGGGTGTCTGAGCCTGCATCAGTTCATAACAAAAGTCACTAAAAGGTGTCAAAACATCACTAGCTATAACAATCTAAAAATGGAAATGTAGTAAAAAAAAAGACAACCTGAATTGCCAGTCCCAGATCAAGAACCCCGTGTTCCAACCTGTCACGAAACGCCTGAAGTCCTTTCCTGGATAGATAGCTGAAACGGTGCACATCTAGGTCGACTTCAAGGTAATTCGGCCCCTACAAACACATAGCAACTGTTTAAGCAATCACACTTCAAAAATCACCTCTTGATGAAAAGGAACACACCTTGTAGAAAGCATGTTGCGGGCGCGAAAGTACAGGCTTGTCCTTATACGCTTGCAGAAGCTTCCTCTCAGCAGAGCTCAAGCCAAGGGCCTCAGGATTCACAGGATTGACCATGATCTTTAGCCTCTCTCTGTAAGGAACGATGGTTTCCTTTGCAAAACTCTTCACGGTTTCCATCTCATTCACAACGAAGCTCTGCAAGAAGATCATCAAGAACATGGTGAAATTAGCTACACAAAATTGGAAATAGGTATAAAATCTCTATATAGATAGGTGGAAAGGTTTGAGCACCTTTAATGTGTTGAGAAATTTTGGAGGAGTCTCAGAGGAAAAATTCTCGGACACTTTGAAATAAACGACAAGGCTCATCCCTTCCCCGTCAGTATCTCCAAGAAACATTGAGGCAGGATAAGTAGGAAGCTGCAATGATAAAACATCCAAGATTCTTGAATTCTGCAGTCAAGATCAAATAACATAGTACTTCTTTTTTAGCTACTTAAACACAAATGTAATACCTGTATGTTTACAATTAGTAGTGAAGGAAATTCATGGTGTGATTTAGCATTAGGGAGTTCAATGTGCTCGGCTATATGATGTATTTTCCGAGGGCAGGCAAATAAATCAACACCAATAGGTATATAAGGGCTATAGTCAGCAGCAGGATACTTCTTTTTATCTCTGCATCAGAAAGATTACCATGTAAAAAACAGAACAAATAAGTAGAGGTGATGATGCATGTAGTAACCAGGAAGCATGCCTGAAATAATTTTCGCCCCGTAGTTTGAAAGCAGAAGGCGAGACGTTACACCAACTGCCTCGGGATGGCTTATCTCCCACTGACTTAGGTATGAGGAACCCTCCTCTTGGGTTGTATAAATATTTTTCTGATGAACCTGTGGGAGATACTCGTATTGTTAGCATCTGCTCGAGTATAGTTGATATGATTAGTTAAGGCTAAGATCAAAATTTTTATACGCACAGAAACCAGATGGAGCATCTCCATCATCAGATTTCCTTCTTACAGCAACCACGGTGACTGCTGATTTCTTTCTTGTTCTAGTTATCGGTCCTCCTTGGTGAGATGGGGTCTGTTTTATGTCAGCCGCGTCAATTGATGGAACAAACTGAGCCGAGCAAGTACCCCACTTCGTTTCTTCTGAATGGTGTAAGCCTAGTTTACTTGTGGCTAATGCATCACCATCACAAACAGCGTTTGTCAAGTTGTAAGAGTCGATATTTTGCTCATTACAGCCATTGATGTTGCCCCCAATGTGACTGTCTGAGGATGAGAAACTGTCTGAAACGAAGCAACGAGCGAACTAAGTGAATCACTTGTTGATTGAATAGAACTACCATGGATCATGAAATTTACCTCCAACTACACTGACAAAATCTTCATCTGCATCCGAATCAAGGATGCTTAGAGTATCAAACCATACTTCATCTCGCGATATTCCTGCTGGATAACAAAGGAAGTGATCAATCTACATTGCTCAAATTCATACAACCTTGACAACTCAAAAACCTGCTATAAATGGAAAGATGAGTAATGGAACATACTGTCTGTAACGGCTTGATTGTGGCTCAGTTCCACCTCAGGAAACTGGAATTCAGGGCTCTGCACCTCATACCTTCTGCAGACTGCCGTCCCACCATTTGGAACGTCGACCATAACGTATTCATGGAAACAGAATTCATCGGCACACACACCCTCGTCAGGGGGCTGGTCTATAGGCGCTATGACACTCGAACGTGCTGTCTTTCTGCGGATTTTACATGACCTATAGATGTGTTTCGCCTTTGATTTCAGCTTTCTGTTAGGCTTAGAGACGCAGCTACCCATAGGCACAGCTAGAGCTTCCTCATACAAAATTGAGCAAATGCAGCAAACATGCTACGGAAAAATTATTGAACAAGATATTTAGTGATTGATAACTTAATGATCTTGACCAAGAAAGTTGTGAGCATTTGTTAATCAACATAAGGAGATAAAATCAAACACTCATCTTGTTCATAATTTCAGCAAGAAATCAAGAAAATTTTTATCAAATCATCAATATATAAGCCAATTTGATCATCAGAGGCCAGACCCTTTTCAAGCATCAAACAATAAAGCTAAAATTCAACATAAGAATTCATGTAATCGATTACTAATGGAACAGAAATTACACATAGCGTGATCAATACGATGAAGCAACTCTTAAAAAATAAAAACTTGATATTGAACTGTGCTAACCTTGAAGAAGGACTAACCAGTCTTCAGTCTTGATCAAAAGCGAAAATTCAGAGCTAAAAATAGAATCTTGAATTCTGATTGGGAAAAAAAACTAAGTCTTGTATCATAAATATATAAGGTCATTTAAGAGGCTCACAGCCTAATTTTGACCAGAAACCAATGGAAAAACAGCTACTCACCAAATCACATGAAACGTGGAACTAAAAAATAAACCATTTTTCTCCAAAAAGTAAAAATTTCAACTTTTTTGTGAATATTTTGGTCACTTCCCACCTTAATTAACAGAAATATTGTTGTAGGAGAAATCCCAACTCAATAAAAAGTCTATTTATAAACTAAATCAAAAGGGTGGTTGTCAATTTTTTTTCAAGAACTCCCTAACAAACTACAATATTTTCCAAGTCATGATAATGACTTCAAATGATTAGAGTGGTGTACAGAACTAACAATGTTAAAATATTCATTAATTTAGTCTAAATAAACAAACCTTCACCAGAAATCACACGCACACGCACAAAAAAATGGCTCAAAACTAGCCACCTAAAACACTAAAATCCACCACTACATATTCCCGATTTTATTTAATATATGAATCTGGATTAGCTTTAAAATATCAATGATCATTAATGATGTAACTAAGTTTTTAAGATGGTGTTACCTTTTACCTTTTAGTTAAGTGGTACCAAAAGGATTAATCGCAGTAACAACGTCAATTTATTGGATTAAACAAAATAAAATATTGTGACTTATAACTGTACACGCTGTGTAATGTAACTATTTCTTGTCATATCAAATTTTGTGATGAAATTTTGGATCCATGTGATTAATCTAAGCATGTCAACGGCCATATTATAGCAAATAAATGTGCTTTATTATTTTTTATAACTAGTCCAGATAAAAATTTAATTTTTTTCAGATAACTGTCACTGGTATATCCAATTGGACACAAATTCATCTCGGTTTAATATCTTCTCAGATAATTAAACTTTTAACTCTTGATTAATCTCTTTCAGTAACCATATTAATAAATAAGCATAATAAATGTTTATTTAATTTTTTTATTGAATGCAAAAGAGATTCTTTTTCATAAAGGTTGATGGTTTAACTACTTCATAGAGTTTCCACCTTTTGCGGTATTGCCGCCATTTCTACACCAATCTTACATAACATTAATAATTAAGAATTGTTTTTTTCTAACAATAATTTACTTTACGGACTATTTTTCAAGTAAAAGTTCTAAATTTTTATCTTAGGTGGGGTATGTGGTTATATATTCTTCTTATTATTGAAAAAACTAAATTGAGAGTGAAAGTTGTCGTAGACGATTGCCATACATTAAATAAGTTGACATTATGCAAATTTTATAAAATTTTTAATTAGTTCATTAATTATGGAACTTTTTTCTTGTCTAATACTCGTACTAAGTAAAATACTATGAGACAGCGATGCCAAGGGAAACTCATAACAAAATAATGAATTAGTTGTTGATAGATTAAAAGAAAAGAAAAAATCTATATACTTTATAAACGTAGTAGTATTAAATAATAGAGCAATTAATGGTATCGCAGGACAATAATGAACTCAATTTAATACTGCATTAACTGAGGTGCCATCTCGACATGTCGTGCCTCTCTGCTTAACTATTTAACATGAGATTGCGACATTTTTGGATCTTGTATTTTCAAAGTTTTTTTAATTGAATTAAGTAATGTGTATGTTTTTAATTTTTTGAAAAAGTATTTTATTCACATGAAATATTAGTTTACAAATGATCGTAGTAGTACAACATATGTTGCTGCTGCTGCACGTAGACGTGGTGTAGTGCTACTACAAATTGATTTGAAAAAGTATTTTATTCTCGTTTCTCATTTTTTACTTTTATTATTTTTTATCTCTATATGGAGTATTCCAATTAAATTGATTTACAAATGACAAAAAATACTAATATTATATAATTAAAATTAAAAAAAAAGAATTGAAATAAACAAAAAAGTGCATAATTTAAAAAATTACGTACATTATTAAAATAAACACAAAATACATAATTAAAATCCTAAAATAAAATATAAATAAAGGGAAGAGTGTATTATAGAGAAAAAAAAAGAATAAAACTCGATTATACTCGATATATTGGTTTTCATTTTATAATTTATTCCATCTAAGAATACTCTAATATTCATATTTTTATGAATTGAATTATGAACAAGCACCAAATGTACTGTATTGTTTTACTGCATAACTTAAAATTCAACATTAAAATGTTTTGTCTTATTAGTAAATAATACCTCTTCTATGCGACTTATCTATATTACCTAAAGATTTGGCATACCGATGAGATAATTGATTCTTGATTAAGTCTTCATTTTATACTACTATTTTTTTTCTATTTATTGCTTAATTTTTCTTGAACCTTTTCAAGTATTTCGCCGCAAAGAAAGAACAAAATAGCTTTCCCATTTCTACCTAACTAGTGCAGCTGATTTAAAATTTGGTTCCTATATATCGAGGAGAAATAAAATAATAATTAGGTAAGAACTAAACATTAAAACAAACATTAAGTCACAGGGAATAAGCATATAAACCTAAAAATTCAAATTTAATAATCATCTTCAAAGACTACTGCTTCTACTATATATACACTTATATGTCAATCCAATTCCAAACAAATATATCAAATTTAAATTAGTTTTCCATCTTCGTTATTTCTCTATTCTTGCTTCATTATTGATAACAGAAGTTAGAATTTTGGTGTGAGGAGAACCACGATACAAACGGATTGATACTTAATTTTTTTATCAGTTAAATTAAATAGTATATCAAATTATTTTTAGTAGTAATTATTGCTGTCAGTACCAGAATGATAAAATCAATAAATTATCCATTGAATTTAGTCGAAAACTGATACAAATAACAACACCATAAAACCACATTCTTATTTTGGAAAGTCCTGAGATATGATTTATTTTTTTGTATTTTGTTTGCAAGTGCGCCTTAGTTTAAGGTTTGTTTATTTGTCTTTATCATCATAGTGGCAGAAAGCAGATACCAATAACTGAAAATTTAAATGGACAAAAACAATATTTACCAAAAAATATTCTTTTTTCAGTAAGTATCCTAATCAATAGTGTATAAATAATACTCACACCTACTTTTGGGTTTTCCCTAAATTCAGAACAAATCCATGTACCTTGTTCTTTTCCCATCAACCATAATGTATTTTGTTTGTGGAGTTGGTGAATAACCCATTTTGCATTATTGGTAGTACTTTACTTTTTAAATGGGCTACCAACCAAAAAAGGGTTCTCTAATCTGCACTAGACCAATGGGCTGTTCCTATAAGTAGTAGCCCATTTATAACTATTATTTGAGCCCATCTAACTTACAAACTGAAGCTCCATCTATTATTGAATTAGAAGTTCAATTCTATGAAAGACAAAAAAGGAATCCGTGTGATCGGACACAAAAAAAAAAAAGTCATGGCTAGTCGGAAGGTAAAAACGATACAACGACTGTGCACTGGCAATTTATGACGGACGAAGGACATAAAGGTTGGGGGAAAAATGCCGCATCATGAGTTGACGACAACTCTAAATGTCAAATTTAATGAAGTTTTTTGGTCATCGAGAGACAGATGGCGGAGTTGATCGATATCCCTACCCCATCTCGGTCAGTCATCGGTCACGTGGAATGTCCAGTGCTGGAAATATCATCTTGTATTTCAAAATCATGAAATATCAAGAGTTGGGAATAAATTTAGAACTTATTCAAACTTAGGGCAATAATCTAAGAAAAAAAAAGGTTAAGTGATTCGGACATATATAAACCACCAAGATGAGCAGATCCACATTTACATTCACGTCGATTATGAATTTTTCCACATAAAGAGAGATGTTAGTCATTCAATGATTCATGTAGAGAATGCGACAATTATTTCAAAATAGAAAGTAAAATATCATAAGTGCATAGAATAATAAAAAGAGAAAAAATGTCTTGCATATGCAATGATTATGTAGGTAGATGCAGCAACCATAATGATTCACCCCCTTTCACTATAATGCAAAATTAATGCTGATTTTCTTAGTATGTAACCCTTAATTAGTGGTCCACATAATCTCGTCAGACTTCTGATTAGTTGCTAATCACCTCAAATCAAGAAATCTTAATATTTTTACTTATATGTATTACCCTTTTTAATAAACAAAATATTAAAGTTTTATAGACTCAAAGCCCAGATCTTTAACATCTACCATTAACTACTTTACCACTAGTCCAATATACTAAGTAACAAACTAGTGTCTAGTAATCCTTAGATTTAACTCTATATAGCATGCTTAAAATATGTATATTGAGATCAAATGACATGAAATGAAATCATGGTTCGTTTTAAAATTGGTAAAAGCGAATATAACTGCAATCATGCAATGTGATATATAGTTCAACTTCTTGATAAAGGCCCAAATTAATACCAAGTCAGGAAAGTTGGTGGATAGTACAGTTGGTCAGGTAGGAAGCATTAAATCATGTAATGCAAAACATTGTGATGCTGTTAAAGATGTTTTGACTAGGAAAGGACACATATTGTTGCATACTTCAGAGCATCTCCAATGGGTGATAGGCCAGCCATTCTCTCCCCTGCCACGTCAGCAACACCAAAAAAACCACCTGCCACGTCAGATTTAGGCCAGCCGCAATAAAAATAATTCAAAATATATTACATTTACGGAATTAAAATTACGATTAAAATACAGAATTAAATTTACGACACATATACGCGAAAATTCATTAATTGCATTTAAAAAAGTTACATAAATAAAACAAAATTACATGCATAATAAAGAAAAAAAACTATCGCCGTGCAATCCTCCGTGCCCACAACTCTTCAATTATATCCTTTTGGAGTTGAATATGAGCTTCCACTTGGCGCATGTTGGCAAATTCCTTGAGTCGGCCGGCTTCATCGAGAGGTACCCCCTGTCGTACACTAGGGGTGGCCGTTCCGTGGCTTGGACCGGCTTCATCGTCACTGACCCAACTAGTCAGTTGTACGCCTTCGTCTTCGACGATCATGTTGTGAAGGATAATGCAGGCGTACATTATCTGGGAAACGCATCCGACATCCCACAAACGCGTTGGACCCTTAATTGCCGCCCATCGAGACTGGAGCACACCAAATGCGCGCTCCACGTCCTTGCGCGCCGACTCCTGTCGTTGCGCAAAGTATGCCTTCTTTTCATCACTTGTTTGTCTGATCGTCTTCACAAAGACCGGCCACCGAGGGTATATACCATCCGCCAAGTAGTAGCCCATATCATGCCGGTTGCCGTTGGCCACAAATGAGACGGCTGGACCGACGCCCTGACACTTCTCGTTGAAGAGGGGAGACGAGTTCAGGACGTTGAGGTCGTTGTTCGACCCGGCTACCCCAAAATACGCATGCCAGATCCACAGCCGGTAATCAGCTACGGCCTCGAGGATTAACGTGGGGTTCTTTGACTTGTAGTCGGTCGTGTAGGCCCCCTTCCAGGCAGTCGGACAGTTCTTCCACTCCCAGTGCATACAATCTATGCTGCCTAACATCCCGGGGAACCCATGCTTCTCCCCGTGCATCTGCATCAGATTCTGACAATCTTCGGGAGTAGGGCTTCGAAGGTACTGGTCACCGAAAATGGCTATCACGCCGTCACAGAACTCGTTCAGACATTTCAGGGCTGACGACTCACCGATGTGGAGGTACTCATCCCACATGTCTGCCGCGCCTCCGTAGGCCAACTGCCTGATTGCTGCCGTGCACTTTTGGATAGGGGTGTGGCCGGGTCTGCCAGCCGCATCGTGCCGGAAGCGGAAACACTGATAGTGACGCTCCAATGCCCGAACGATGCGCATAAACAACTCCCTGCGCATTCTAAAACGCCGCCGGAACATGTTGGCGGGAAACCGCGGGTACTCTGCAAAGTAGTCCTCGTACAGCCGCTGATGTGCAGCTACGTGATCCCGCGGAATCACTGCTCGGTGGTGGACAACTCGTGGAGGGCGAGGTATCGCCTGCTGGTGGATCTGTTGTTCCACCATACGCATGTACCGCTCCATCCCGCGGTTCATGTAGGCCTCCATAGCCTCGTTCATCCTCCGCTCGTACTCCTCAGGATCCCCACCACTACCACTACCACTACCACTACCACCAGCGTTACTCATCGCTCGAAGATGCTCTTGAACAGAAAGTTAGACAGAGAGAAAACTCGTTAAAACAAGTGGTGCAAATGAAAATGGTATGAAAATCGCGTTTATATATGATTTAAAAAAAAAAAAAAAAAAACGAAAAATCGCCGCTCGCCGGTCGCTGGCCGATCGGGCCTCCACAATGGCGGCTAGCCGATCGGCCAGCGACGAGCGATCGGCCAGCCCACGCCGATCCGCTCGCCGAAATCGCGCTGGCCGATTGCAATGGTTCGGCTAGCGCGACGAATCGGCTAGCCGGTCGCTAGCCGACCATTGGAGATGTTCTCATTCCTTTATTTTGCAAGGAGTTTTAAATAATGTAAAGAACTGGGGATTAAACAAGTTGTAGAATAGTTATGTAGGAGTAATTGAATGAGTTAGTGAAATATTATTATATTTATTATTAATATTTAATTATAAAAAAGTGAAATGAAACTCCTATCAACTAATGGACTGAAATGATAAAAGAGGCCTCATATTATCGGACAAATGGGGGTATACTAATATAGGAATAAATTCCATAAAATGTCTCATATATTTATTATTTTTGACTACTTCTCATTATCGTATTCAGTTTCTATTTTATTATAAGACTAGTTTCTATTTTATTATAAGATTAGTATATTAAAATAAAATTCACGTTCTACTAATATTTTAATAATATATTTTTTTATATTTATTAAAATATTAGTCTGGTCATGAATAAAAATGAGACATTTATTCGTACACGGATAAAGAATTGTCTTGACTAGGCTAAAATTTGGACTATATTCTTTTGGGTAAATTACTAAATGATTTGAGCAACATGCCATTTTACTTTCACAATAAAATTGAGCATTAATGAGTTGGGGACCATCCCATTTTTATTACTAGTCCCAAAAGATGGAAAGCCAACCCACTATGCTATATTGCTATTAAATCTCTTTTTACTACTCCATTTCTAATTTATGCCAATGCCGACACCTTATGCATTCGGATTATTCACTTCAACTGTTATCTATTGTTTGTTGTATGTATTGTCACATTAATAACGATGATTTGTATGAGATGAAAATTAATTATGTACTTACTATTATATCATTTGACAATGGAATTGTCATTGTTTTACGAATTAAATTGAAGCATATCGAGAACGTAAAAATTAAATACAAAACGACGAGGGACTAGACCACAAAACGAAACTAATAAAAACTACTCATTCAATTATATTATGCACTAATATAGTTGGGTAGTTGGGTGTCGAAAATAATGCGTCGTGCATTCGAATTTATAGTTACAAACGTTTTTCTAAGTATTTTAATTATGTGTTTATTCGTCAATTTGTTTTTATAATGACCAAAACCTCTTTTTTCGTAGTAGTAATTTATCTGAAGCCGTTTTATTAATGAAACGGGTTGCTTTTTAGCCTTTGTGACTGCAAATGAAAATACTGAGATTTTGAGTGCCTCAACTATGATTATTATCATTATTATTATTATTATTATTATCATTATTATTATTATTATTATTATTATTAAATGTTTCCATGTTGTATGGGATGAGATTGATGTTAAAACACGCCAAATGTAATGGGATAATAAAAAGGGAAGGAAAAATAGAGCGCCAAAAAAAATGAAAAAATAAATCACAAGAATAAGAAGGAAGATTATAAAATAGACCAAAAAGGTTTGACTATGATTAGTGTAAAGCTGAGCTGGTTCACGGGAATGCATGCACGTGCCACTAAAACCAAAGACAAATCATAGCTGGAAAATAAAAAAGAGAAACGAATTAATTTTGCAATTTTCTAAATATGAAAAATGTAAATTAAATAGGATATCTAAATTCTAAGGCCTACTAAAGCGGTCACGGACTCCCCACTGTCCATTGTAGTCTAATAAAATTCTTTTCTTCCCTTCTAAAAGAAGTATGCACCTCCATCCTAATTTAAGTAGATCATTTCTAATTTAGTAATATTATCTTTTATATAATATTATTTTATGAATAAAATAAAAAAATAAAATAATAGAGATAAAAGAAGTAAATAGTGTGATGTTTTCATGTTTAGAAATGTGTTATTTAGAATGAGACATAAAAAAATGAAAATATGTCACTTAAAATGGGACAAAAGAAGTAGTATATTTTTTGATTGATTGTCTGTATATTAAAGACTTATGGCATAACTTGCCAATTTGGCTATATCATAGTTGTAAAATAGCAATGAATATTATGGCGATATATTTGTTTAGTACTTATAAAGTATTAAATAAAACAAGTATTATTTGTTTTGAAATTAAAGATATACCAATGGAAAGGGGCGAAATCAATGTGAGGCTACCTCAATTTCATAAAATTATTGTTGTTTTCTTCAGATAATTTAATAAATGGCATTCTGGATTTTGTTAAATTTTGAATTTATATAAAATACACTTTCTATCATGTTAATGCATAATTAGCGATTTTGAATTTATATAAAATACACTTTCTATCATGTTAATGCATAATTAGCGATTTTGAATTTATATAAAATACACTTTCTATCATGTTAATGCATCATTAGCGTGTATGAGACAACATTGATGCGTGCAATTGACGAAAATAAAAGTACTAGTACTACAATTTTTTTGACATATGTTAAATTCTTGTAAGCTTAATGTGAGTTATTTTGTACAAAGAGAAATTTTGTTGGAGAAATTGTGACGTGTTATTTGGGCTCCCAATGTCAAATGTATCAATTCGTTAAAAATTAATTTAATTTAATCTGGAAATGTTGATTACTCAAGACTAAATTTATGTGAGACTATCCAAATTTCAGATCCCCATTATCTTCACCAAGCTTACTGCTTGTCATTGCAACAATTGTCCCAACTGCAACAAAAATGTGAATAATTTTTAGAATGGGTTCCAAAAATGCAATCCATTCTAACAATTATTGGAGTTATGGAATTGAAATTACTCGAATCTATGCCCTTATTGTAAAAAAACCTCATTAATATAGTGAATCTTTAGATGTTGAATGTTAACCATTGTACATGCGATCTCACACACCATGATGAACGATTAATGAATCAATGGTTGCTCAGTCTCTATACAAGTACAATTCCATTTTATTTTTCAGGAGTGCTCCCTCCGTCTGCCATTTTGAGTCCCATATATTAGCAGCACGAGTTTTGAAAAATGTTAAGAAAAGTTAATGGAAAAAAAGTTAGTGGAATAAAGTCCAACTTGTATATATTAGTTTTAAATGAAATGTGACTGGAATAAGTTAGTGAAATGTGAGACCCTATTGCCATTTATGGTAAAAGTGAACCGAGACTCCTAGTCGTGGACGAACTAAAATGACAAAACGGAATTCTATTCACGGACGGAGGGAGTATATCGCAATAAATAAGCAATTCAATTCGACTAAAATGCCCTAACCCGCAGGGGGAGCAAATAAATTATGAAAGGTTATATATGTCATTCTCGAGCCTGCGCTTTTGTTAGGTAATTTGTCCCAATATTTGGACTATACTATTCAAACTAGAATCTCAAACGAATATCAAAACTAGCAGAATTTTTCGGCTTCTTCAAATTTCAATAAAATGTACTGTATAAATCGACAAAAGATTACAAGTTTAAAAAAAATTGACATGCTTTGGTCAAATATCCGACACTAAACGGCCTTAATTGGCTCGTATTTTCACAAAGTAATTAACACAAATGTGCCAAATTAAATAGTCTTACTTGGCTTATTCTATATATTGTGCACATCTTATCTACTTACTTATTAAAAGGTAAGTATTTAATTACGTATAAATTTCTGCAAAATAGTACCCTATGAACCAATTATTCAAAACACATTACACAACACATTGATAAATGCAACCTCTTAACCCCGTAAATTAATATCTAAGTTATGTAAAGGGTGTTGGCATGCATGTTTAAAAATAAAATACACTATAGTATTTTGACTTAATTCGGTGGAGATTATTGTTTATTTGTCCAACTCATCAAGCACGATATAATCTGACAAGAAGGTGCCAAAGAATGCATCTTGGCTCAATAAAACCTCATTGGTATCCTCACTTGCAATTATCAAATCTTAAATATACATATACTATTTTATTTAGTTTTCATTGTAACACTTATATTATGCGAGTGTTTTATGTAGTAATAAGATTGATATTATACATCCAAGCCACACTCTCAAGTAACTTTCCTTGTCTATATAATGAAATTGCAAATCTAGCTAGGAAACGTAATGGTAGAAAATAAATAGTGACGACCAATAATATCCTCTTATAGGAGTTTCTATTGATGCATAATTGCAGATTTCCCCTTACCTGGAAAAACAAAATTTTATTGGAATATATTGCATTTTATAAAACAAATCATAATATATTGTTTTTTTTTTTCTGACAAAATTTTGTCAATATGTTGATTGAACAAATAAAGTAAATAATATTATCAATATTTATTTGTTTAAAATTGATCTCATTCTTTTTAGGAGACTGATCCCTATCTCGTGAGGAAGTCAAATATCAGTTGAAAACAGTGATAACAATGCTAGAGAAAATATAGAATACAATAAGAAATGAATAATGGGATGCCACAAAAAAGGATAGAAAAGAAGAAAAAGGAAAATTTGAGAACTAACACTCATTTTTCCTTCAAGATTACTCTACTCAATTACGGTAAATAAATAAGTTGAAAAGACCCAATTAAAATAGAATGCTTGCCAATTATCTTGACTTGGAAAATATTCCTTAATCTTATTCTTATCCCTCACCTACTTATAGCCATTTTTAGGCACTAACCACTCCATTTTCTATTATCACAATTTGAGTAACATAAATTACTAGATTTTAGAGAAGAAAAAATTGTCGGGAATCAGGAAATTTCTCTAGTGTTGAAAATTGAATTTTAAATTTTACCAATGTTCATATAATTGATCATTAATAATCTCGGACTTATGCGTTACATTAAAATAAAATAAATAAGCGTATATTTTGCGTTTTGGCCCAACCGCCCAAGCAACAATCCCAATTATGCATTCAATTCAATATTTAACCAAAAAAAAAAAGTGAAAGAAATTTAATGATAGAATGATTCCAATTCTATGCCAATGAAGCATAGGCCAATAAAAGATAAAGGAAAATTGAAATGGCTGCATGGATAATTGATAGCATTGTAAATTCCAAAACTTGCTTCCACATATTTATGTAAGGTCGTTTTTTCAGAATATTTGGATTTTATTTCAATCTGTATTAATTATTTAAGCTAGGATTTATCCACAGTACATGGTTATTACGCAGTAAAAACAGAGAGAGAAGAAGCGAAAACAGAGAGGGCTATGGAAAAAGGCAATGCAAGAAACAAGGGGAAAAAGTGAAAGTTAGGTTGGCCAAGGTAATTATAGGCTTACAAAGCAAAATGCCAGTCCAGCATCGCCTCTGACCTCTCCCTTTCTCTCTCTCTCTCTCCATTGCTGGACGGATCTTTGCTTGGCTCAAAGGAAAAAACCCCCATTTCATCTCCATACGGCTTTGGTTATCTTTCTCTCTCTTCACCATCATTGTGTGAGCTTGGTGTGATGGTGGGTTGTAATGAGTGAGCAAGGAAAAGGGGCTTAGCCCATTGATCGGCATCTCCATCCCTCCACTTTCATTTCTGGCTTTATCTCTCCTTTTTGTGAGCTTTTATTGATGCTTCTACCTTCTTTTTTTTTGGGTTGCTTCTCCATTGGAAATGAGCATGCAAGTTTTGTTTGGTTGCTTTTTTTAGTGAGCCATTGATCTCAATTCTGCCATGGAAATGGGGTAAAATGAAACTGGCTTTTAGAGGGATGTTTTAGCAACTGAAACGAACTTCATTTCAATTTTTAACTCACCCCAGAAATTTCCTAGATTTTTTTTTCTCGATTTCCAACTCCAATCACCACAATGAGAAAGCACGGCTGGCAGCTTCCTTACCACCCACTCCAGGTATCTATTTCTTTGCATTTGATGAAATCTTCTTCTTCGTTCATTTTTTCTTTCCTTTTTCTGTTTCATTAGCTTTTCACGGCTGTTTGAATCGAGATGTGTGTGATTTCAGGTGGTTGCTGTTGCTGTATTTCTGGCATTGGGGTTTGCTTTCTATGTGTTCTTTGCCCCTTTTGTTGGGAGACAATTGTTTCAATACATTGCGATGGGGATTTACACTCCTCTTGTAAGCCCAATTGCATCCCTAATCTAAGCTTTTTGTTTCTATTTTTCGCAATTCTTGTTCCCTTTTTCAGTAGGCTAACAAAGAGCCGAGATCTGTGGTTTAGATGCTTGTTGCTATCACATTGATCTCTGCTTTATTCCCTTAATTAACATTTTACCAGCATTCTTCCCCCCTTTGGTTGCTTTTCATTCACTAATTTTTGTAATTTATAACTTCAATTAGCTGTCTTGGATGGTTGTAGAAAAGACTATTCACTTCTCATATGTTGACAAGGAACATTAAGGTGGCTGTCTTCTAGCTTTCTCGTGTCGTATGTAAATAGAGCCACAAGTTTCTGTCTCGAAAAACTTGCTTTACAGATTGTATTTCGTCTGCTTGTTTTGATAATCGAATTAGAGCTTCATACATTGTTTTCGGAGGTGGCTGCTGACATTTATTAGGGAGTATTGGTTTACCCTCAAAATGCAGCAAGTGTAGAATGATTTCGACCACACATCATCTCTAGCTGGTTACTGCCTCCTAGTAGTTACCGATCCTTTTTTTAATTTTGGACGTCCCTAATCTTGTTCGTTTCTCAGCTAGCATGCGCGTTTGGTCTATACATTTGGTGCGCTGGTGCTGATCCTGCTGATGCCGGCGTCTTCAAGTCGAAAAAATATCTTAAGGTCCTCGATAACAAGGAGCATAACAAACAGAACGCGTGTAAGCATGGTGGAGAGTCAACTTCCTCTGCCGTAGATGGCAATGCTGCAGCTGTTGAAGGGGAAGCTAATGAAAAAGGAAGAAATGATGTTGAATCAGCAGCTGATAGGAACACTGAAGCTGAAAAGAACGATTCGTCACCTCATAGGAGCATTTGCAGTGTGGGCTTGTTGGCTTTACTGCCTTGTGCCTACTTTTGCACCTCGCACGAAGAGTCCTCTGATCATCAGAGTGAAGATGGGATGTTCTACTGTAGTTTGTGTGAAGTTGAGGTGTGGCTTGCTGCAATCCTAATATTTAGCTATTTGTCGTAGCATTTGCTAAACCTTTGTTATGTCACAACTCTAGATCATGAATGAATTGATAAACATACTTTCCCTCTTGCAGGTTTTCAAGTACAGCAAGCATTGTAGGGTTTGTGACAAGTGTGTTGATCGCTTTGATCATCATTGCCGGGTAAAATCAGAGATTTGAATTTGGAGATCATTTGCCAATATTGTGAAAAATGACCTTCTGAGCCTTTCCTTCCTGAATTTTGTAGTGGCTAAACAATTGCATAGGCAAAAGGAACTACAGGAAGTTTTTTACTCTTATGGTGTCGGCACTTCTCTTGGTATACTCCCAGGCTTCCATTTTCTGTTTTCCGCGTTAAAATATACATCATGTTCTCACATGAATATACGGAGTATATTACTATTTACTACTACCATTTAGGAGTACTATTAAGATGAACAATGACTGATTTATTAATGGTTACTGCACCTTGGACTTGATATTGCAGCTTATTATTCAATGGTCAACTGGAATCCTTGTACTCATCCTGTGTTTTCTCAAGAGGAAAGAATTTGCTACTGACATCAGCTCTAAGCTAGGAAGCAGTTTTTCCATAGTCCCCTTTGTAATTGTTGTGGTGAGTAATCCCTCTACTCAAGAAATTACTGAATGTATCGAACAATTTACTTCACGATGATAATACTCTAAATTTTTTGTTATAGGCAGTGTGCACTATATTGGCCATGATAGCAACTCTGCCTCTTTCTCAGCTATTCTTCTTTCACATCCTTTTGATCAAGAAGGTTGGTGTTTGTCTACACTTTTTTTCAACGAAATTTTGACTGTCAGAGAAGAGACACGCTTTCAACTGACAAAATTTCAATGGTGACATGACAGGGAATCAGCACCTATGATTACATTATAGCTCTAAGGGAGCAAGATCAATTAGGTGGCGGTCAACAAAGCCCTCAAATGTCACCCGTTAGCTCCATTACAGGATTAAGTAGTGCCAGCTCCTTCAACACTTTCCATCGGGCGGCATGGTGCACCCCACCACGTCTGTTTGTTGAGGATCAGGTAAAGAACTTTGTCAAGATTCTATGCTTGTGTGTTTATGTGTAGTTGCTTTGATTTCTGGTCAGAGATTAACTTGGGGCTCTGCTGTTGTTGTGTATGCAGTACGATGTTGTACCTCCTGACAACGGGTCTGTGTGCTCACTCGGGAAGAGAACAATGGTGGAAGAACAAAGCAAGAAAAAGAACCCTGCAGCAGTAAAGATCAGCCCATGGACTCTAGCTCGTTTAAATGCAGAGGATGTTTCGAAGGCTGCTGCAGAGGCAAGGAAGAAGTCCAAGATCTTAAGGCCTGTGGTGAGGCATGAGTCCAACAGCTATGCTCATGAAACAGACAGCAGTTTCGGCAGTAGTGGTCGGAACACGGCTCTTAGGCCTGACAATGGTAGGAAACGAGGGAGCAGGCGCATCCGCCTACCCACAGACGTGCCTCTTCAATCTCTATCGAAGCTTCAAAGTTTCGATGCCCAAAATATTAGAGATCATCATCATCATCCCACATCAACCAGTTTGGCTCCTCTGCAGCTCGAAGCCCGGAGTGATTTCCGGGGAATGCCAGCTGTGAACGTGGCTTCCTCGCCTGAGAGCAGTAGCCTAGATTCCCCCGACATTCATCCTTTCCGGGTCTCCTCATCCGGAGCTGAAGAGGGGAGGAGGCTAGCCGGGCTGTCTTCCACCGCCCTGGCCGCTCAGAAGGACATCCCGTTGTCAAGGTCGACTAGCGATGGATATGATGCATCCGGCGGTGAAGATAGCGACAGAGTGCCTACGAGGTTTCTGCATAGGCCTAACAACTGGAACAACATGCTGTTTGGGTCTGAAGCAGAGAGAAGTAGCTCATCAAGATTCATTGCACCGACATCGGCGACCTTCTCTAGTCATAGGAATCTTTGAGGATAGAAGGGTGATTCATGAGATTCTTTCAATTGTTGGCCGAGGTCTTAAAAAACGCAGTTGGAAATTCTGATGCAACTTTGAAGAGGCAGAGACTAATGTTTGCCTGGTGATTTTTTTTGTTTTTTTGGAGGGAGCTAAAAAAAGGAATCATTGCAGTTTGAGAGCTCTGCCCCCACCATTGATGAAAGCTTGCAGCAGAATCACTGACTTTGCCATGTAAATTTATGTCTGTGGCATAAATTTGTTCATTGTCTAAGTTTCGGTTACAAGTCAGTTGATTTGTTAGTGATAGTGGAAAGACAAAATTTGTTCTATATCCTCCTTTTTAAGCAGTGACCATCTCTTTCTCTCCTCTCTCTCTCATCAATCAGAGCAAAACAAACTTTTATTCCAAGTAACGTACATATAACATACAAAACAAGCAAGAATTGTAGATTCTCACTTCAAATTTAGACAACATTATCAGGATATACTAGAATTACACATACAAAACCAGCAATATCTGTAGATTCTTACTTCAATTATTTCACACAATAACATCGTAAGGCAAGGGAGCATAGTCATCACCAAGCTTTCCATTTGGGGCATCAATCTCAAAGTGCAACTCATGGCGGGAAGCTTTGCAGTAGATGAAGAAAACGGTGAGAGCAGCCACGCTATAGAGCGACAATACAGAGGAAAAAGCAGCAAAAGCAGCAATCTTCCAAACCAACCAACAATTCCAGCCATCGCCGCCGCTCCCATACTCAATCATCACATATTTGAAAAAGCAAATCACAAAAACACCCGCCAAAATCATGAAGAAGAGCATGAACGAGAACATGACCCCCCACGCCCCTTTCACCAGGTACGAGCTCCGCTTCAGCGCCGCGAATCCCCAATCCGACTCCAGCACCACCACCGCGTTCGACAGGCTCCACTCGATCTGCAAGTAGATCAGCAGCGCCACAAACAGCAGCGCCACCGCGATGCAAATCGCCAGATAGTATTGATTGTACGAATCGGCGATCCCGTTGCTGGTGATGGCCAGAAACCCTATGAAGACGAAGACGATCACTCCGATTACGATCTGGACGACGAGAGTGGTAGCGAGGAGCGGGAGGAACTTGACGAGGGCGGATTTTAGGGCGGTGGCGAGCTCCACAGGTTGGCCGTAGAAGGCGTTGAAAGTGCTGCTGGAGATGGAAGCGGTGGCGCAGATGGTGAAGATGAGGGAGACGAGGAGGTGAGACGCTCCGACGGCCGGAATTTGGTAGTCCGCGGCGGAGAAGATGGGTTGGAGGGTTTGGAGTGGGTTATTGGGGAGGGAGAGTAGGAAATAGACGACGGTGGCGAAGGATGAGGGGAAGAGGAAGAGGATTAAGAGCGCCGTGAAATGGAGGGAGTGGGCGTTGATTAGGGAGGAGGTGTCGGAGAGTATTCGCCATAGGTTTGGGCGGTCGGGCGACATGACCGCAGAGGGCGGAGCTGCGATCGCCCCAATCAGGTCAGAAATCAGAGATATTTGGAGAGAGACAATAATGCGAAGAAATCAACGTGGGTATCCATTAAATACTTAGCTTGTTGAAAATGGAAAGGGGAGAAAATCAATGATCGAAAAATTCCTGGTGTCTACGCATACTTGGTCAGCAGAATGGTGCAAGTCTTTCTTCTCTATTCGTTTAAATTACTTTGAATTCAAAAATTAGAAAGTATGTACTGTACTTTTACCATAATTTAGTGTAGCATTGGATACCATTCTTTATACTCCATTCGTTTAAAAAAATATTTAAAACAATTAACATTTAAACATCAAAATTGATCTTGAACATATGACCATTTTATGTTTTTGGTCATAACCATTATCTTTTAAATTTTGTGGTGCTAAACATATCGAAATTTGATCATTTTGATCTTCTGTTAACATCTGTGTTAAGGGCATCCACAATGGGACGCTCTAAGCGACGCCCTATGCACCGCCACGTCAGCATTTTATCCCCCTCCTATTCCACCTGCAGTGGGGCGGACTATAGACCGCCCTAAGCGACGCCCTAAGCATTTTACTTCTATTTTGTATCTATATTTTTAGGTTTGCAAATGTAAATAAAAACAAACATATAAAAATAATAAAATTAAAGGAAAATACTAAATTTACTTAATTAAAAAAAAGTTACAAATTAAGAAATAAAAAAAAGCACTATATACAAAAAAAGGAGGCTAGTCTAGAGTAGTCCCAACTTGCGGCTGAGGCCATCGATCATCCGCTGGAAGCCTTCGATTTGAGCCGGGTTGGTCGCCTGCATGAGGGCGGTGTGCGCGTCCAACAACGTCCTGTAGTCGGAGGAGGCCACCAAATCCGCGTACACATGGGCCGCGGGGTCGAAGTCGCGGACGGCGTCGAACTCGGGGTCGGCGACGGGGCTTGCTCAGGCGGCGCGACGGAGGAGAATGTGGCCTTGCCCTTGCCCTTGGCAGCCTTGACGCCAGGGGGACGCCGGGAGGACATCGGTGTGCCGGAACTCTCATCCTCGAACACCGGACTGTTGAGGTCCATTGGAGATGTGCCGCTATCGCTACTTGTATAATCAGCGAGGGTGCGCTTCGACACCCTCCTTCTTGCCGCCGTCGATTGGGGAATCACACCACTAACGAACTTCTGCTTGTCCCTCAACAGCGCCCAGGACTGGTAGTGCTTGAAATCGCCGTACAATGAAATGTACGACTGCATCGCTTTGTCCCGCACATCCGCGAGACTCTCGCCACTGCCCTGTTCCCTCTTGCACTTCCCGTACTCCCCGGCGAACAAATTTACCTGCTTCTTTATTTGATCCCAGTGCTTGCGGAGCTGCTCCCTGTGGCGCTTGTACGCGTACGCCGGCTTGGCCGCGTTGTATTTCTCGGCGATGCGCTCCCAATACGCAGTCACCTTCTGGTTGTTGGCGTACACCGGATCTTCCGAAACATCAATCCCACATCTCGTCAAGACGATGGATTCGGGGTCGGAGTAGTTCGTCCTTCCCGGGGCGAACTCTTCACACACCTCCGTTGTAGGCAATTTCTGGGCTCGTGCCTTGGTCCGCTTCTTCTTGGTGGCGGACCCAGACGCGGCGGCGGCGGAGGGGCGGTGGGGAGAAGGCTCCATGTCGGACAGCCCGTACAAGTCGGTGCTGAAGTCGGGATCGTACTCGGCGTTGGAGTCGAATGGACGGTATTCGTCGGGTTCTGTACCCGGCCATCGTGCACCACCGAACATCGGACTATTCGGATAATCTCCGGAATCCATTTTGCTTGAAATGTAGAAAATGTAGTGTGAAGTGTGAATATGAGAGTGAAGTGAGTGAAAAATGAAGTGAAAAGGAATATATAGGTTTTGAAAATTTAATAAAATTAAAAAATAAAACGAAAACGCGTCGCATCGTCCGTTACCCATCGTCCGCGTCGTCCACAGTGGCGGACGATGCGACGGACGATGGGTATCCTCCGCGCATCCTCCGCCCCATTGTGGATGCCCTAAAAACTAACGGTCAACGGATTTAAATCCGATTTTTTCCAAATTTAAGTTTTAATTCTTGTTTTTTTATTCCTTAATTAAAAACCCAAATGGTAGCTGATCTTTCACTTTCGCACGCAAATGGTACCTGATCTTTATTTTATATCGTTTTTGGTACCCAGTGACAAAAATAACCCTTGGTACTAAACTTGTGATTTTTTTGTTATGGAGGATATTTTTGGAAATTTCCATTAAATAGTACTATATCAAACATGTGAATATTTTTTTCTTCATTTCTTATTTCTTTTTTTCTTCTTTAGTTTCTCCTTCTTTTTTTTTCTCATTTTTTTCTTTCTTTTTAGTATTTTATCTTCCTTTCTTCTTTCTTTTTCTCCTTAGTTTATGTTTCCTCTTTTCTCTTTTCTCTTCTTTTTCTTCTTTCTTTTAGTGTTTCTTACATACATCTAATTGAATTCATAATGTAAATCAAGAACAAAACAACGAATTAAATAAATTATTTAAAATACTTAAATTAATTAAATATTTTATATTGAATTATTTTATACTCATTTTAGGATTGAAACACCTAACTATATATTCAACTCTTAATATCATTATGAATACAATTCACAATTTTAATTTTTTATTAAGACTAGATTGATTAGTTATTAATTTAATATAAAATAATAATAATAATAATAATAATAATAATAATAATTATTATTATTATATAATATTGTGTGATTCATAATTTATTATATTATTATTAAATATATTTGAATGATGATAAAAGATAAATTAATTATTAATATATAGCATCACAATAATAATATTAATATTGATTAATAATAATAGTGTAAAGAATGAGAAGAATGAGAGAAGAAATTATAATATCACTTTTAGCACTTAGTTTTGTATGTCCAAAATAACTTCAATGACATAAATAGAAATATGAAATTGTTCAGAGGGCATTTTGTGATGAAAATTGCATTAAGTACAAAAAATGTAATTTATAAATAGCAAAAACGATATAAAATAAAGATCAGATACTATTTATGTGCGAAAGTGAAAGATTAGTTAATTTAAAAACTTATTTATTGCCTTACATACGTACATTTGGTTACATGTAGATATAGTACTTACTACTATTCACGGTGAATGGAAATATCAAACCCAAAAAGAGGAAGCGAAAAAAAAAAGTACGTGCGGCTCTAATTTGTGCAGAAGTTGATAGTACGATTATGAATGCCACTACTACACCTTGTCTACAACATTATTATCACGATTCACGAGGCAACTGTATCAGCCTCAGCTTCTTCTCATCACCGGGATAGTATTCCCATTCCAAATCCTCCAAATCCCCATTAAACGCCTTGCAATGGACAAAGCAAAAGAGGGACAGCACCGCAAACAAGGCAGCGTAACCAAGCAATTGCGGAACCACGGCCTCACTCGTCCTGCCTCTGCCTGCCAAAACCGAGAACAACGCCGACAAAATCCCCTGCATAATCCCCAACATCGTGATCACCACCAACGCCACGCTCCTCATCCCCCTCACCACACTTTCTTCTTCTTCATAATCCACCAAGCACCACTCCACACACAAGTAGGCGAACAGCACGGCGAACAGGATCATCGTGGTGAAAACGAGGGCCGTGAAACATGTGCTGGAGGTGGCCTCGATCTCCACCCCCAGCAGTATCGTCACATAGAAAGCGAGACCCGCGCAAATTCCCAAGGCGGAGAGGATGGCCACGAGGATTGTAGAGTAGGCGAGCTTGCGGAGGAGGACAGGGAGGAAGAAGGAGCTTAGTAAGGATTTGAGGGATGGATACAGTTTGATGGGGTTTCTGTGGAAGCCACGGAAGATGGTGGTGGTGACGGAGGAGACGAAGGAGATGTTGAATGTGAGAAGAGCTAAGCCGTAGAGGAGTTGGGATTTGTGGAAGACGAAGATGAGATATAGGGTGGCGAAATGGAGGAGGCTAGAGCTGATTATGTACGAGGTTTCGGAGAGAACTCCCCTCAGGCTTGACATGATGAGAGAGAGAGAGATGAATGGAGGAGAGTGCAGGGTGGGTTTGGATATATGTAAGGAGGAAATCACAAGTGTTTATGGTGTCACAATTTTTTCAATGGGAATTTCAACTGAAATGGAGTATAAGTGATTAGATATGTGGAGTACTACGGAGTCCTTTATTGCCCTTTATTTATTAAGAAGTTCGTTAACTTGGGTTTAATTTCTTTTTCAAAATTCCAAATGTATTTACTGTTAAAGTAATTTCTTTTTCTAAATTCCAAATGTATTTTTGTTACCACGTGAATTTAATATAAATAACAAATTAAAAATGAAACGAATAGAAGATGAAAAAACTTTAAATTGAGATATACACATATGATATATTGTCCTTTCCTTTTCAGTATATCAATTTATGTAATGTCTAACATACATAATTTTGCATACAAATTACTATATTCAACAATAAATCTGAATATCAAACCCAACAAGATAGGGAGTAGTAGAATAAAAGAACGTGCGCGGGCTCTCATTTCTGCATTATATTAGACAAGTCAACAAACTTGTAGTCAACCAACTCCTAGACTTTGTTGACGACTTGATCCGCCTTAAGTAACTTGTTCTCGTCACTGGGAAAGTAGTCCCATTCCAAATCCTCCAATTCCCCATTAAACGCTTTGCAATGAACAAAGCAAACGAGCGACAGCACCGCAAACAAGGCATCGTAACCAACCAATTGCGAAACCGCGTCGTCACTTGTCCTGCCTCTGCCGGCCAAAACCGAATTCAACGCCGATAAAATCCCCTGCACAATCGCCAGCATCGTGATCATCACGAACGCCACGCTCCTCATCTCCGTCACCAACTCGAGGTCGTATTCTTCATCCATGAAGCACCACTCCACACACAAGTAGGCGAACAGCGCGGCGAAAAGGATCAACGTCATGACAAGGAGGGCCGCGAAACACGTGGTGGCGGCGGCCTCGATCTCCAGCCCTGGTAGTATCATGAGGTAGAAAACGAGAGCCGAGCAAATTGCCAAGGCGGAGAGAATTGCCACGAAGATTATGGAGTAGGCGAGCTTGGTGGATAGATGTAGTTTGAAGGGCTTTGTGTGGAAGCCACAGAAGATGGTGTTGGTGACGGAGGAAACGAAGGAGATGTTGAATATGAGGAGAGCTATGCCATAGAGGAGTTGGGATTTGTCCAAGACGAAGATGAGATATAGGGTGGCGAAATGGAGGAAGATGGAGCTGATTATGTTGGAGGTGTCGGAGAGAATTGCCATGGCAGGGGATGATAAAGAGAAAAAGAGATGAGTGGAGGAGGGTGCAGGTTGGGTTTGGATATATATTGATCATGGGCAATGAGGAAATGACCAAGTCTTTACGGTATGGCCATTTCAACGCACTTAATTATACGATTAATAAGTGAGTCTTGCATTTAAAAGCAAACTCAAATTCCACTAACTTATCTCACTCATATTTTATTATGAATCAATATTTAAAAGCAGACTCTCACATTCCACTAACTTTTTCTACTCACTATAAAATCAAATAATTTCTTAAAAAGATTTAATCTGGTCTACTTATCTCAAAATCTAAGGATGTAGATTCGATCTAAGTTTTGGATTATGATTATGTAACGATCCGCCCATCTAGGGTATAATAAATGCGGCGAGCGTTAACTAGACAAACTTAAATGCATCAAAGATCATAGACTAGGGTTCCATTTAAAAAAGGATTTAACCAAAGCATTTAATGAACAATTAAATAGGAGAAGAATAATGCCTTAGCAAAGAAATCCAACAAAAGGTTATCGCAATAAATGCTCATCAAAGTTTCCAAAATAATTCCAACTGTTTCATATCCAAATATTCCCACGAAATAAAAGTATTCATCCCAACCAAAAGATAACAATTTTTCATAAAATAGCGGAAGTGACCAAGAAAGAAGTGAAGCTATGTATGGAGACACAACGACACTTAGAGTTCCAACAGATCATCTTATTATTTCCTACTCAACACCGCCGCCCGCTCGCCACCGCTCAACCTGCACATAGGGAAAACACATGCAGGGCTGAGTACTATAAACATACTCAGTGGACTCATGCCGAAAACAGTTTTATCATCATTAGTGATTATCATGCCATTTTCAAGTGTCCATCGGGGTTTTAACTTTAGAAAGACCCGAGGCACCAAGAAATATGGTAACTAAAATTTGAAATAAAATCCAAAGGAATATAGATTGCGCAAGTTGACAAACTTGGCAACTCAGACACAATGGCGAATTGGCGACAAATTTTTACATTTACGAAAATAATTAGAACTATTCAAAAATAGAAGAATGCATGAGAAGGATCTATGCACAAATATTTCTAAGTTCAGAAAGCAGAAAAAAAACTAAGATTAAAAGTTACTCAAAATAAACTCCTAAAGGAAGCTATAAAGTATAAACTATTGTGACATGCAAAGAGGTAGTCTAAAAGCCTACCTAAAACCACATCAGGATCAGATGTTAAGTGGAGATTGAATGCAAAGATTAAGTTAAATGGCTTCGAAGTGAAAAGCATGGTGTACTACTTTTGTCTCCCAACTCCTGTTATCCAATTAAAGTGCAAACCAATGGATAATAGCCAACAAATAAAGATCCTTCTACTTGACTTCTAAAAGCTGAATTTGGCTTTTAACCTACACTAAAGGCACGAAAATTGTGGGTACGAAAAGACTAAATGACTACTACACAATTAACAATACAAGAGAAACACCAAATCAACACCGAAACTACTTAAACATGCATTCAAAAACTCCAAATTAAAAGTTAAAAAAAGGTTAACTGATAGAGATAAAGCAAGTTTAAGAACACTTAAACATGGTGAAAAAATGATGAAAAAACGAACCAACAAGAACTATACAAGGACATGCACATTTGAACCCGACTAGATTACGAAAATCATACAACAATCAGCCTTGCACTGTTGAGCACACATTTTTCAATTCTATTTTCTTCTACAAAATCAAACACAAAAAATAAATCTAAAACTGATTTTAAACTTAATTATAAATCCCACTTAAAAATATCACCAACAACAAAATTGATTAAAACACAAGAATTCAACATTAATTGAGAAAACAAATAAAAAACACAACTCAAAACAATACAAATTTTATTGCAAAACTAGTCAAATACTCAATTCAACAAAACTAGTCAAATACTCGTATATCAAACCCAAAAAATATATATATACAAGCTAGCCAAGTAACTCCTAGACCTTGTCAACAACATGTATCTGGCTTAACTTCTTCTCATCAATCGAAAAGTAGCTAAATTCCCCAGACTCCCCAAACGCCAACACCGTGTTTGCAGCCAACACAAAGAGCGACAGTAGCGTAAACAATGCAGCATAAACAACCAATTGCACAACCACGACGTTACTTGTCATGGCTGCTCTGCCGCCCAAAACCGAGAACAACGCCGATAAAATCCCCTGCAGAATCGCCACCATCGTGATCATCACGAACGCCACGCTCCTCATCCCCGTCGCCAGAATAGTGCTCCACTCGAAGCCGTATTTCCACTCCACGCAAAAGTAGACGAAGAGCACAGCGAACAGGATCATCGTCACGAAAATGAGGGCAGCGAAGCATGCGGTGGCGGCCTTGATCTCAAACCCTATCAGTATCATCACATAGAAAACGAGAGCCGTGAAAATTCCAAAGGCGGAGAGAATAGTAATGAAGGTTATAGAGTATGCGAGTTTGGTAGGGAGGAGAGGGAAGAAGGATGAGAGTAAGGATTTGAGAGATGGAAATAGTTTTCTTTGGGAGGCACAGAAGATGGTGTTGGGGACGGAGGAGACGAAGGAGATGTTGAATATGAGGAGAGATAAGCCGTAGAGGAGTTGGGATTTCGATTCTAACACGACGGTGTTGGAGGGAGATGGCGGGTTAAATAAAGTGTCAATGACGTGGAAGAGAGAGGTGGGGAAGACGAAGAAGAGATATAGGGTGGCGAAATGGAAGAGGATGGAGCTGATTATGCTTGTGCTTGACATCATGCATGAGAGATGAATGGAGGAGGGTGCTTAATGCTTTGGTGTGTGGATATATAAGGAGGAGCAATGAGGAAATGTTCAAGTCTTGATGGTCAATATATATGTATAATTAATTAAATAGCATGACTTGTATGACATTTTCCATGAATTTAAATGCTTAGTTAATGCGTTCAATAATTTGAATACGAATTTCATCTACTTTTCCTCCATCACCACATTCAATCGCTTTAGATGATTAATTGATTACTTCGTCTTTTATGAGTACTTTTCTTAAAACTTGTTATACTTTATTTTATTAAATTAGTAATACTAAAACCGATTCAATCTTAAAAATCATGTATACTTTAAAATTAATTAAAAATTAAAAACTCCTTGTTCGAACAACTAAATGATTAAATAAGTGATTTATGTAAATTTTCCTTTATTAAAAAGTTCGTTGATCACTTGATTGGGGTTAATTTCTATTATATAAAAAATAATCCACAATTATCTATATTAAATGGAGTAATATAAAAATATAGCCATTTTTAATTTACGACATATCTAGCATTTAACAATGTGAGATGAAGATGTGCACAAGATGTGCAGATAATACTTTTCCAAAAATGAAAATTAAATTTATTAACATCCTAAGTGTGGAAGTATGTAGTGATGTACGTATCCCTAAAATGAAACCAATTACAACACATGAATTTGACATTGAAGAAAACAAATACTCCAATATTTATGTAATTTCTTGAACCAAATATATATACGAACTCAATATACTTATCAATTAATGTACTTTGTTACAAAACACACATAATTTTTCTTAAAATGCTATTGAACAAGCAAATCGGAAGTCATAATTCCTCATTAATATGGATTAACTAGACCTCGTCAACAACATCACGAGGCAACTGTGTTGGAATCTATGCCCGGTCAATGAACTTTGACCAATTATAATTTCAACGAGACATTTAATTTTGTAAAATTAAATGATATAGCGTCGATCTACGTTCGGAGTAGATGACCGTGGTATATTTATTTTCTCAAATCCGATTCCCGGTGAGTGAGAAATAATTATTTAAAGTTGTGCAAAAATAGCAAACTTAATGAGCAATGAGAGGAGATTAGGGAATAATTAAGAGAGTTAATTATCCCACATTGAAAGTTTCAACCTTATTAAACTAGTATTTAATAAGAAGGATTATTACATGTAATAATTATAGTGGACTAAGATGGGCTGTAAGAGCCCACACGCGCGCACACGCGCGCGCCGCCCGCCCCGCCGCGAGCCGCGTGCCGCGAGCCTCGAGCCCGAGCCCGCGCCCGTGTTCGTGCCCGTGCCCGTGCCCGTGCCCGTGCCCGTACCGTTTCCACGTCAGCGAGCCAAGCGGGATGACACCTCGTCAGTATGACGCGATAAGCCAACGTGGCTGACACGTGACAGTCCACGTCATGGACGAATCTAGAAGCTTCTAGATTCAGAATCTCATCAGCTCTGTAACGTCTGTAACGCTCGTAACCGACGACCGTTACAGTGTGCCATTGATGACAGCCATCAAGGCTGGGTTGACCCCTGCAGTGGACTGAGCCTATAAATAGGCTAGCCATTCTAGCATTCCATACACCAGAAACTAGAATTCACTCTGCATCATACACTCTCTTCTCCCTCTGCATTGTTCTTCTGTCGAAGCTCTGCCCTCTCCTCCATCCAGTTCGCCGGAGCTCTGTTGATAGCGGTGCTGCTTCACCAGAGACGTAGCCGTTTTATCTTTGGGGACGAAACGCCAATCCGAAGAGCACTACCGGGGCGTATCTCGTCTTGCGGAAAGAGGACTCCTCGACTCGGCTCTTTCCTTTTTTTTTTTCCAGTTTATTTGTTTCGAATTTGTTTCTTGTAATTTAGATTCAGTAGCTCTTGTATTCCTTCTTGTAACTCTAAATCTCCAACAATCGCAAGACGAGATATAACTTGCTTTTGAAGGAATTTGGATCTCTAAAACTGAACCTAAAACTTTCGAAACTTAACACCTTTGCTGGAGATGTCGACCGAATCAAACTCTGCCGCTTCCACCACTCCAGCCACCACTGCCGCCATCATTTCCTCCACCATGGCATCCACCACGATGATGCCAACTCCCGGGCTCTATCCATCTTCATCAACAACCCCTTGGGTGCACACTAATACCCAGGGGCTCACTGGTGGATCCACTTCGAGTGGGTCGGTTGGTTCCACTTTTAGTGGTTCCTTCGGATCCTTTAATGGATCGAGTGTTGGGGCCTTCGGGTCTCACACGAATGCGGGGACCTTCGAGTCTCACGCGACTACTGGGGCCTTCGGGTCTCATGCGAGTGTTGGAACCTTCGGGTTCAACACAAGCTTTGGCTCCTTCGGGACCAATGCGACCATGGCGGGCTCTATGCCCAACATGAATGGTGGGGGCTCTATGCCCAACCAAGTTGTTGGCTCCTTCGGGGGCAACGGAATTGGTTCCTTCCAAGGACCAAGTGCGGCACCGTTGGCACCTAGAATGATGCCACCCGCCGAGAAGCCACCTAAATTTGGAGGAGCTGACTTCAAGAGGTGGTACCAAAAGATGTTGTTCTACTTGACAACATTGGGCCTCGCCAACTTCCTCACGGAGAACGAGCCGCCCGCGCCAAGTGATCAAGAGACAAGTGTTGAGGTCATGGCGGACTATGAAGCATGGCGCAATGGAGATTATCTTTGTAAAATTTTTATTCTAAGTGCATTAGATGATAGTTTGTACAATGTATACTCCCTTGTAACCACATCAAAAGAGATGTGGGAAAGCCTAGAAAAGAAGTATAACATAGACAACGCTGCCGGTACGGAACATGTTGTAGTATCCAAGTTCATGGACTACAAAATGGTAGACTCTAGACCGGTCATGGAACAAGTTCAAGAGTTCCAAATGATCATCCACGGACTCGTGGCTGAAGGGATGAATTTGCCCGACAACTTTGTGCGGTGCATACTCATTGAGAAGTTTCCTCCTAGTTGGAAGGACTTCAAGCACTATCTCAAGCACAAGCGAAAGAAGATGAGCCTTGAAGACTTGATCGTGAAGCTGCGCATTGAAGCGGATGTGCGCAAGATCGACCAAAAGGCTAAGGGCTTTAGCCCACTTAATGCCAAAGCCAACTTGTTGGAACGGGGCGGTCCCTCCAACAAACGCCCTCGCCCAAATCAGAAGGACAAGGGGAAGGAAAAGCAGCCTACAAAGAAGTTTGAAGGCGAATGCTACAAGTGTGGCAAAACTGGCCACTTTGCCAAAGACTGCCGAAGCAAGAAGAAGAAGCCGGCAGCCCACGTCGTTGAGAAGGAGTTCAAGGACTGGAATGAAGATGACCTCGTTGCCGTGGTCACTGAAGAAGTCAACATAGTTGACAACAAGGGTGGTTGGTACATCGACACCGGCGCTACGGCCCATGTCTGCTCGGATAGGAGCAAGTTTGCCTCCTACACTGCTGTTGAAGGGAGGAAGATCAACATGGGGAATCAAGCATCATCCGAGGTCCTCGGCATTGGCAACGTGATTCTCATGATGACCTCTGGCGTCACTATCACTTTGAAGGATGTGCTGCATGTCCCGGACATCCGCAAGAACCTAGTGTCAGGATCAATACTAGTTAATAAGGGGTTTAAACTTGTATTCGAATCTGATAGGTTTACTTTGTACAAGTTTGGGAAGTCCCTCGGAAAAGGTTATGTAACCGACAGACTTTTCAAGCTTAGTGTGGCTACACGCCTTGTTCCTAAGCCATTGGCTAATAATAATAATAAAGCATCTACTTCCTCTTATTTGACTGAGTCCTCAAATTTGTGGCATTGTAGATTGGTACATGTAAATTCAAAAGCCGTGAAAAGACTAGTGAACTTAGATTTACTAAAGGCAATTGAAGTGGATAGCCAAGACAAATGTGAAATATGTCTTGAGGCTAAAATGACTAAGTTACCGTTTCACTCAGTTGAACGGAAAACAAAACCCCTTGAATTAATTCACACGGATGTATGTGATTTAAAGATGGTGCAAACTAGAGGTGGTAAAAAGTACTTTATCACTTTTATAGATGATTGCACAAGATATTGCTACATTTATCTTTTAAGAAGTAAAGATGAAGCAATTGAAGCGTTCAAAAATTATAAGAACGAGGTTGAGAATCAACTTGGTTGTAAAATCAAAGCGATTCGAAGTGATAGAGGAGGCGAGTATGTAGCCCCGTTTGAGGAGTTATGTAACGCAAGTGGTATAATTCATCAAACAACAACTCCATACTCACCACAATCTAATGGTGTAGCAGAACGCAAAAATCGAACTCTAAAAGAGATGATGAATGCGTTGCTACTAAGTTCAGGATTACCCCAGAACATGTGGGGGGAGGCTACTTTGGCAGCCAACTATATCCTAAACAAAATTCCACTCAAAGGAAAAGACATCACTCCTTATGAGTTGTGGAAAGGTAGGAAACCATCCTACAAATACCTCAAAGTGTGGGGGTGTTTGGCCAAGGTGATGGTTCCCCCGCCCAAAGAAGTTACAATTGGCCCTAAAACAGTCGATTGCATCTTCATTGGATATGCACTTAACAGTAGTGCATATAGATTTGTTGTTCACAAGTCTGAAATATCGACTATTACAGTAGGAATAACAATCGAGTCAAGGAATGCCGTATTTCTCGAAAATACATTTCCTTGCAAGGACAAAGAAGAAGTCCCAATCAATTCCGAGACGAGAATTGAAGATGAGCCCACTAGTTCTAAAACAGTGGATGAAGCCACTAGTTCTAAATCTGCGGATGAAGAGCCTAAATCGCGCAAGCGAGTGAGGCCCGATCCAAGTGATGCAGTACTAAGACGTGGTAATAGGGTTAGAACACCAAAAACATTTGGTCCCGACTATATTGCTTTTATGTTGGATGAAGAGCCAACGTCAATAAAAGTAGCCTTCGATGGCCCAGACAGGTTACATTGGAGAGAAGCTGTTCAAAGCGAAATTGATTCAATTTTGCTAAACCACACTTGGGTGTTGGTTGATTTGCCCGAAGGTGCCAAACCTTTAGGGTGCAAATGGGTGCTTAAAAGGAAATTTAAGGCCGATGGAACAGTGGATAAGTATAAAGCCCGATTGGTAGTAAAGGGTTTT
Organism: Salvia hispanica; assembly: GCF_029641045.1. Taxonomy (NCBI): domain Eukaryota; kingdom Viridiplantae; phylum Streptophyta; class Magnoliopsida; order Lamiales; family Lamiaceae; genus Salvia; species Salvia hispanica. The sequence continues at coordinate 24,686,496 of NC_142697.1, forward strand.
AAACAAAAGGAAGGACATGACTTCTTCGATACCTATTCACCTGTAACGAGGATTACATCTATTCGAGTGCTTCTCGCGATTGCAGCATTGCACAATCTTGAGATTCATCAAATGGATGTTAAGACTGCGTTTCTAAATGGTGAATTAGAGGATGAAATCTATATGGTACAATCCGAAGGGTTTGTAGTACCTGGACAAGAGAAAAAGGTATGCAAACTCGTAAAGTCCCTATATGGATTAAAACAAGCGCCGTTGCAATGGCACTTGAAGTTTGATAATGTGATGTTATCAAATGGGTTTAAAATCAACGAGTGTGATAAATGTGTCTATATTAAAATCTACGTTGATGACATGTTAATCATGGGTAGTAACACTCAAGTGATTAACGAGACAAAAGCCATGTTAAAGAGAAACTTTGACATGAAAGACATGGGTCTAGCCGATGTAATTCTTGGAATGAAAATTCTAAGAACACCTGATGGAATCATCTTAACCCAATCTCATTATGTTGAGAAGATATTGAAGAAATTCAATGCCTATGATGGTGCGCCGGTTAAGACTCCAATTGAACTCAATGTTCACTTGAGCAAAAACAAGGGCGAACCCGTTGCACAAGAAGAATATGCACGGGTCATTGGGTGCATTATGTACTTAACTAATTGCACTCGGCCGGACATTGCTTGTGCCGTGAACAAATTGAGTCGCTACACGAGTAATCCAAGCAAAGAGCATTGGAGAGCTCTTGTAAGGGTTTTGAGATATCTAAAACATACTCAAAATCATGGGCTACACTTTTCGAGATACCCCCCGGTACTTGAAGGGTAATGTGATGCGAATTGGATATCCGACAATAAGGACTCACTTTCAACAAGTGGATACGTCTTTACTATTGGGGGTGGTGCTGTCTCGTGGAAATCCACGAAACAGACATGTATAGCCCGTTCAACTATGGAATCAGAATTCATAGCTTTAGATAAAGCTGGGGAAGAAGCCGAATGGCTTAAGAACTTCCTTGAAGATATTCCAGGTTGGTGTAAGCCAGTGCCTCCAATGTTGATTCACTGTGATAGCCAAGCCGCTATCGGGAGGGCAAATAATGGCTTCTATAACGGTAAGTCTCGACACATTCGTCGACGACATAATACCGTAAGACATTTGATCACAACAGGCGTGATTACAATTGACTATGTGAAGTCAATAGATAATCTAGCGGATCCGCTAACCAAAGGGTTAAATCGTGATCAAATGAATAAGTTGCTAGAGGGAATGGGTTTGAAATCCACAAACTAAAGAATTGTCATAGTGGTAACCCAACCATGATGACTGGAGATCCCAAGAACTTGGTTCAATGGGAAAACTAAGCTATGAGAGTTCGTGTGAAACACTCATCTACATCTATTCCCTAAAGAGCAATAGAGTGTTAAAAACTTGCCTTGTGGTGAGGATAAGTCTATGACTTTTAATGATTCCTAAGGATCTCAAGGAGATTGAGTTTTCAAAGAGACCGAGTAGGGCGAGATACTCGAGTAGGAATCACCTATGTAAGTGTGAAGTGTGGCCGCTTCAAATTACACACTTATGAAATCCAAAGTGGTGTCCAAGGCCGCAAAGGACACAAAACGTGAGAACGGATGAGGTTGAGGTGTTTAAGTGCTAACACCATTGTCTCGGTGCACGCCGTGGGGGACTAGTTCAAAGCATCGCGCTACTAGGCCGCCTGTGTATCCGATGGTATTGACTATGGAAGGTTCAAAGCTAAAAACTACCTATCCTTATGCTTATATACCTCTCGAGGGTTGAGCTTGTGTCTGCATGCATCTGCATTCGGCTATTTCCACTCATGTGGGGGATTGTTGGAATCTATGCCCGGTCAATGGACTTTGACCAATTATAATTTCAACGAGACATTTAATTTTGTAAAATTAAATGATATAGCGTCGATCTACGTTCGGAGTAGATGACCGTGGTATATTTATTTTCTCAAATCCGATTCCCGGTGAGTGAGAAATAATTATTTAAAGTTGTGCAAAAATTGCAAACTTAATGAGCTATGAGAGGAGATTAGGGAATAATTAAGAGAGTTAATTATCCCACATTGAAAGTTTCAACCTTATTAAACTAGTATTTAATAAGAAGGATTATTACATGTAATAATTATAGTGGACTAAGATGGGCTGTAAGAGCCCACACGCGCGCACACGCGCGCGCCGCCCGCCCCGCCGCGAGCCGCGTGCCGCGAGCCGCGAGCCTCGAGCCTCTTGGCAATTGGTCTTTGGGTGGTCTTTGGGCTGTTCGTTGGGCTTGGTCGTGGGCCTAGTTGCGGGCTTGGCCCAAGTCTAGTGGGTCTATTTCTTTTTAGACCACCACCGTTTCCACGTCAGCGAGCCAAGCGGGATGCCAATGTGGCTGACACGTGACAGTCCACGTCATGGACGAATCTAGAAGCTTCTAGACTCAGAATCTCATTAGCTCTGGAACGTCTGTAACGCTCGTAACCGACGACCGTTACAGTGTGCCATTGATGACAGCCATCAAGGCTGGGTTGACCCCTGCAGTGGACTGAGCCTATAAATAGGCTAGCCATTCTAGCATTCCATACACCAGAAACTAGAATTCACTCTGCATCATACACTCTCTTCTCCCTCTGCATTGTTCTTCTGTCGAAGCTCTGCCCTCTCCTCCATCCAATTCGCCGGAGCTCTGTTGATAGCGGTGCTGCTTCACCAGAGACGTAGCCGTTTTATCTTTGGGGACGAAACGCCAATCCGAAGAGCACTACCGGGGCGTATCTCGTCTTGCGGAAAGAGGACTCCTCGACTCGGCTCTTTCCTTTTTTTTTCAGTTTATTTGTTTCGAATTTGTTTCTTGTAATTTAGATTCAGTAGCTCTTGTATTCCTTCTTGTAACTCTAAATCTCCAACAAACTGGACATAAATCTGCCTCATCTTCACCTCATCCGATTCCCCATTCACCGCATTGCAATGGATAAACAACACCATGTTTGCAGCCAAGCCGAAGAGCGTCACCACCGTAGACAATACAGCACAAACAGCCATCTGAATAGCCACGCCGTCACTCCACCCGCCAAATACAAGAACCGCCACGATATAATCCCCTGCATAATTGCCGGCAGCCAGGGGCGGAGGCACGGTGGGGCCAGGGGGGGCCCTGGGCCCCTCATCCATTTGGATATTTACATATAATATATGTATGCAAAAAAATTTGTATGAAAATGCTAGCACAGTTGGATTGGATCTTGGCCTCCTGACCATGAGCTATGGAGTTCGATCCCTTCTTAGAACATTCTATTTTTTTGAGTTGGTTTCTTCTAGTTTGGTTCATTTGTTCTTTATTTATTAATAATATTAGTAATTTTGTATAAATAATTTTAACTTATGATTATAAGTATAATAAATTTGATTTTGATGCTATGCATGTATTTTGTGTGTGGCTTTTTCTTGTAATTTTTGTTAGTTTTTTCATATTCATTTATATTTTATGGATTCTCTCACATTAGTAACTTTTATTGACTTTCACTAGTGATTTTGTATATATATCACTTTTAATTTATAAAAAAAAATGATTTTTATAATTTAAGAAAATAAATAATTCTTTGATTTCATAAATAATTAATAATATTATATGATTATAAAAATAAATTTAATGTGACGCTCTTTACTATAAAAAATTTATAATAGAAAATACCTTTTGATCTAATGAATATCAAAATATATCATTATAATATTAGTAAAATATGTTATGCTCTACAAAATCTATTCACTAATTAATTTTACACCATTCGTTTCTCACGCGCGGTTTTGTTATGGCTGATGTTTCCGCGTCGTTAGCACTGAACAAACTCAATAAATTTTAGTAGTAGTTTGGGCCCCCCACCATTAAAGTTCTGGCTCCGCCACTGCCGGCAGCGCGATGATCACGAACGATGCCCTTCACGAGAGTGGAGCTGCGCTTCAACGGCTCGAAGCCGTATTTGGATTCTACGACGACCACCGCATCCATCAAGCACCACTCCACCCATAAGTAGACGTACAGCACGACGAAGAGGATTATCTCACTTTAATTTTGCAGGTCTTAACAATTCTCTCTTTTATATATGGAGTATATTATATGTCATATTTTATTTTATCTTTATTAAATTCACAAAAAGTAATTCTTGAAAAATTTCATGTTATAAGACAAATGCTTCAAAGTAATAAACCGGAAAGACTAACATCATTATCCTAAGATATTTGCAATTCAAAGGCTGAAAATTGTCAGTATCACATTTCTCGTTTGAATCTGTCTCTCTATTACAATTTCTGGCGTTTTGAATGTATAATTAGTCATTAATTTCCTTTGTGGATGTTGATGTTCACTACAAACAAATAGTAGTACTATCTATCTCCGCAAAATATCCCAAAAGCTGGAATTTTATTTTTTTTTGTGCTTGTAGCTCGCTCAACTAGATTGTTGTTTAATTATGTGTAAAATAAACATAGATTACTCTACAATTTTTTTCAAAACTAAGTTTTGGAGAGTCATAATTTTGGGTTAAGGTTAAAGTTAAAGTTAAAGTTAAAGTTGTGTGTCGAAGGAATAATTTTTCACATGCATTAAATTTCATGAATTATGGCTAGCTCTACATGCATTATCCTTCTCTATACCGAATTAAGGAAGAGTTTTTGACGAAAATACATAGATTTAAACATAGAAAAGAATTCCACGAATTATGCCTCTACATATATCCTTTGGTTGTTTTACTTTTGTATTGCTAACATGAACCAGCCCGAAATAATCCCGTGCAGAATTACCAACAGCGTGATCATAAGGAAAAGCACGCGCCTCATCCCCTTCGCCGATTCGACAACGGCGACAGCATCCATCAAGTACCACTCCACCCCCAAGTAGACGAGCAGCATGACGACCGGGATCATCGCCTCGAAACCGACTACGGACATGAAAGATTTGGTGGTGGCCTCAATATCCAACCCTAGAAACAAGAAGAAGGGTGGTGAAATGGAGTGAGTTGGAGGGGATGAATGGGGTGTGGATATATATTGAAAGAAATGTTCAAAGTCATTTTGTAGAAACAATTTCCATGCAAATACGTGTAAATTAATTGCTTCAAATAATTTGAATGGGAATTTCATCTAATTCTCCATCTAGAATCATGTCCGGTCTACAAATAATTTATCACAATCGACGTATTTGGTATCTATGAAATATATTCTCACGGTCCCATAAAAATATACTATTTTTTCCATCTTGCGTTCCATCACTTTTATTTTTGGTAAAAAATTCTAATGAGGTGAGTCAAATTTTTTAATAACAATATTTCGTTCATTTTTTTCTTAAGATCTCGCTTATAATTTACCATTTGCGTATTAAAACTCATGTCATTTCAACTTGTGCTAATTTTTATAAGAGGAAGAGAGAGTATAACGCATTTACTTTTTAGAAAATGGCCCATCACTCTACTTGGAAAGAGAATTGCAGATATTTTTATGGATGTGGGAGTATGTTGAGAAGGATTTTAAGTTGTACGTGTTTCTTCTTCTAATCTTTGTCTCTACATGTATAATAGTAATAATACTAGTAGTAATTATTATTATTGGTATTTTCCTATGTAGGCAAATTCGTAGGAAAAATTTGTTTTGAGCTGGTAAGGTTCTTAATTGTGTTGTATATATAATCATGCGTAAACTATTTATCTACTTTGTGAGTATATAATTGTAGGCTTGTAGCATTTTTCTGAAAACCATTTTTTTGGCAAGTGAGAATAATATGATGAGCCCATTCTTTAGGGTCTGTGCTAGAAAGCCCAACTACCACATAATAGATGGATTGATAATTATTTTGGACTAAAATCAATTTATTTAAGGATAACTTATTGGGTTCAGCATAATAGATGAGCCAATTCTTTAGGGTCTGTGCTAGAAAACCCAACAACCACATATTCATTGAATGTAGGTGTGAGCTTTGATAACTGAAAAACTACACACTTTTTCAAGCATCACACCACTCTCAAAGCTCACCTGCATATATGATTACTTATCAAATCTAGGAGCATTGTTTGGGCAATACATTTATATAACATATGGAGTATATAGTAGTAGTATATCTTACAACATCATTTCATTCTTACAAGTGTATATTCAAACCAAAGATTCAACATATAACATACTTAATTAATTGATAACTTGGTTAATTAACGTCTCCTAGACCTTGTCAGCAACATCATCTTGAGTCAACTGGACATAAACCTCCCCCAGCTTGTCAAACTTCAATTCCTCCGATTCCCCATTCAACGCTTTGCAATGGATAAACAACACCGCGGTTGCAGCCAGGCCGAAGAGCATCACCGCCGTAGACAATACAGCGTAAACAACCATCTGGATAGCCACGCCGCCGCTGCATCCGCCGTCGCTTGTTCTTGCTGCAGCGCCGCCTGCCAAAACCGAGAGCCACCCCGACATAATCCATTGAAGAATCGACAGCGGCGCGATGATCTGGAACGCCACGCGCCCCATCCCCTTCACGAGACTTGAGCTCCGCTCGAACGGCGCGAAGCCGTACTTGGACTCGACGACGACAATCGCATCCACCAAGCACCACTGCACCCCCAAGTAGACCGACACCGCGACCAACAGAATCATCGTCACGAAAACGACGAGCATGAAGGATTTTGAGGTGGGGTCGATCTCCAACCCTGTAACCGTCATACAAACCAAAACGGCACCGATGAAGATTCCGATGCCGAAGGAAATAGCCACGAAGATTACGAAGTAGGCGAGCTTGGTGGCGAGGAAGGGGAGGAAGGAGGAGAGGATGGATTTGAGGGAGGATGAGATTTTGATGGGGGTTTTGTGGAAGGCATGGAAGATGCTGTGGGTGACGGAGGAGACGGAGGAGAGGTGGAAGATGAGGACGAGTAGGAAGTAGATGAGTTGGGATTTGTCGAATGAGGGGATTTGGCCTTGGGAGGTGGAATCAACGGTGGAGAGGAGGCGGCGGTAGTGGGAATTGAAGGGAGATGAAGATGGAGATGGCGGCTGAATCACAGTGTGGATGATGTTGAAGAGAGTGATGGGGAAGATGAAGAGGAGAGAAAGGGAGGCGAAGTGGAGGGAGTTGGAGCTGATTATGCGTGAGGTGTCGGAGAGGACTCTCCACAGGCTTGGCGGGCTCTGGGCTGACATGATCACTGATGAATCTAACAGAGGAATGGAGAGTTTGAAGGGTTTTTTGTTAGGGTGGACGTACTTATGTTATATAGAAGAGTTATGAGGAAATGTTCAATTATTGTATTTAGTCAATTTGTAGAAATAGTTAACCGCCAAATTCAAGCATTGCGCTTAACGTGTCCAATTATATGTTATGGAAATTTCATGTATTTCTCCGTCACCAACTACGCTTCTATTCAATCGCTTTAAATTTAATATAGCCACTAAACTAGCTATTTTGTCAATTAGTAGAAGTATGATTTATATGTATGCATGGGCAAATGATCTTTTTTTTTTTTTTTGTATTTTGGACGTTGTCGATGTTCCCTGTAATTAAGCCAATATATCCGCCAAATTAATTTTCAAGAAAGATGGTTGTAGGGGTTGTAGGGTGGATGTATATTGATGAGGAATATATGGTAGTATATAATTACTTTTCAAAGTCAATTGTGTCAATTTCCAAGCAAATTTAATTACGTTAATAATATGAATGGAAATTTTCGACAATCTAGACGTTCCTACATGGACTTGGAATGGTGTAAATACTGTATCTGTTTTTCAAACTACTACCTCCGTAAGTTTGTCAAATTTTTATACTATTTGAATAATGACAATTCGTATTCAATGTGACATGCGATGCCTTGGTTGACAATATAAATAATCATATTTTTTGCAAGGCATATTATAAGGACCAGACAACCCCAAAACGGGTACAAATAATCCACTAATTCATTTTACCTACATTTTTTAAGTTGAACAACATAAATGGGACAATGACATCATACCCAAATAAAAATAAAAATAAAAATAAAAATAAACGATACGATGATTAATTGTTGAGACAACTAGCTAGACCTCATCAACAACATCCAGTGGTGGCAACTGGACATAAACCTGCCCTAACTTGTTCACATCACTCTGCAACTCCAGTTCTCCATTATACTCTCTACAATGGACGAACAACACCGTCTTCGCAGCCACGCCAAAGAGCAACACCACGGTAGACACCGCAGCGTAAACAACCCCTCTGGCGCAGCCGCCCAACACCGCCGCCAAAACCCCCTGCATAATGCCGAACGTCAGGATCACGAAGAACGCTACGCGCCTCGCCCCCTTCACGAGACCAGCGCTCCTCTTGAACGGCGCGCATTTGGACTCGACGACGACGATCGGGTCCATCAGCGACCACTGCACTCCCAAGTAGACGAGCAGCGCCGGGAGCAGGATCGCCACCGCGGCAGCCACGGCAATGACGGGTTTGCTGGTGGGCTCGACCTCGAAATCTAGAGCCATCCAGGCCATGAGAATGATCGCCGTGCAGATTCCGAAGGCGATGGAAATGGCGACGATGATTACAAAGTAGGCGAACTTGGTGGCGAGGAGAGGGAGGAAGGTGGAGAGGATGGATTTGAGGGATGATGAGATTTTGATGGGGTTTCTGTGGAAGGCATGGAAGGTGCTGTGGGTGACGGAGGAGATGGAGAAGAGGTTGAATATGAGGAAGAGTAGGAAGTAGAGGAGTTGGGATTTGTTCAAAGAGGGGAGCTGGCCATACTGATACTGGGAAGAATTGAAGGGAGATGGAGATGGAGATGGAGATGGGTCCTGAAGCAGAGTGTGGATGATGTTGAAGAGAGGGATGGGGAAGATTAGGAGGAGAGATAGGGTGGTGAAATGGAGGGAGTTGGAGCTGATTATGCGTGCGGTGTCGGAGAGGACTCTCCTCAAGCTTGGCTGGATCTGGGCTGACATGATCACTGATGAATCAAAGAGAGATACAGAAAGAGCTATGAAGAGGGTGGTGTGGATAGGATCATAGATATGTGCCCATTAATATATACATTATGTAGTAAGTTGGAAGTAATTGTGGTTAATTTGTATAATAATCTGCAGCAGCACGTTTAACGCGTCCATTATTAATTAATGGAAGGGAAGTTTCCTACAAGCGGGAAAGTAATATGCTTTTTAAAATTTTACAGATTAGACTACTGTTGAGCATAATGGGATGGATCATAGCACACAAATTACGACGAGCTAAGCAATAGAAATTTAAATTAGCTATAATTTGTGTGACCATATATTTCGCGTGGGTTTCTTTTAACTAGACATATCTATGCATGGTCGGTTGTTGTGCCCACCATATGTAATTCTATCCCATGAACTTCTGTAAATACTAGTACTACAATGAACTATGGACTTGTGACTTGTATATGAATATATGATTGGGTGATATTTTCCTCTACCTCAGTTATTTATAATGTTGAAAAAGGTTGAGCTCTGTGATATTCATTTAAGATTGGGAATAGATTTAACATCAAAAGACAAAATTATACTACTTTGTATCTAGATTTGAGCAATCCAGAAATACTCACTCAGACGAGTCACTATGTGACCATACATAAGAGAATTTGTCGAGTCATATTCTTAGAAATGATTCTGTGTTTCGGACAAATATGACTCGACCGAGTCACAGTCAATGGAATTTACCTTGGTCAAGTCCGACAGTTCTCTTATTTTGTCTATTCATGGTTCATTACCCGTTTGCCGTTGAGTGTTAGTAAGCAAAACTCTTTGGAATGAGAGGAATATAAAGTTTTCAACTAATTACACTACAGTATGACATACTCTGCTTTTTGGACTCAAACTTGCAAAGATCATTATGGTTTAATGTGAAGTTCTCTGCATTTATTTCAAGTTCCACCATCAAAGCCCAAAGCCAGGTCTGCAACCACTCTCTAGCGCCATATTTTGGCGTCTGTGCATCACAGTGTATAAAAAAACTAGGGTGTATCTTGACTAATCAGTGGATTACCTCATGTTCTGGTGTTTACAATTACTCAAAAGAAATCCCAGGTCACAAATTTGAAGGTCTTAATTAGACCAATTTTTTAACAACTATTCCAGTTATCAAGATCGAATGCACACATTTTCGTGGTGCAATCAAGCGAAACATAACGGCCTACATCACAAACTACATTGTAACTGAATCTAGAATGCAGCAAAATGAAAAATCCAGCACAAACAACAACGTAAAAACACTATGTCCATCTCAACCTATATCACCTAATATCTCAATAGTCTCATTCTTTAAAGCAAGAAACTGAATCAACAGAGGAAGCAATGCTAGGGATATTATGCATTGTCATCGTGCATTTCAAATTCAATAGCGCAAGCCCATAATTTAACAAATGACAAAAGGGGTCAGCATATTGGAAAAGTTCAAACTCATTATGCTTCATCATTGATATATTTCAAACGTGCATAATCATTACAAAACTTTCCAGACACATCGAAACAACAATTGTAAATCCGTTCTGAATTATCACCCAATACTACCAGATATATCTTCATTTGCTTTAATTTTACCCCTCTTCTCTTCAAATAAAGTGAAAGAAAGGCCAACTTGATGACCAAAGAATCGAAGAACAATTTCATCTAAACTGTATTATCTGTAAAGGGCAGAAATCTAATATGTAAACTGTAGCCTTGACAAACCTTTGGCAAAAGGTATGTGCTTGTAATGATGCCTTCCTTCTCCACTTACCATTTCGATGAATTAAAGTATCTCTTCAAAGCTACGTCGACTTACTTTAAGCCATCTCCATTGACACAAAATATTCCATTTGAAGAAGAAGCTTCATCACCAAATTTTCATTCTCTCACTAGAGTAAAAACTTAAGCTTTCTTTTCTCTACCATAACACGAGATCAAAATGGATGTTATTGAACCTCACCGTTAACCTGAGCTTCCAAAACTGGTTCATTTTCTTCACTTGCTGATTCCAAACGATACGATTTACAGCTGAAGTAGAAAACTGTGCTCATCATCGAGTCGATCATCACCACAAACGAATACATCACCACCAAAAGAGGCCCTTCCCATAACCTAGAAGAGCCATCTCCATAGCTGAGTGTCTTCACCCTATGCTCAAACAGACCCTCCACAAAAGCCATACCTATAGTCGACCCAAGGAATATCAACAGCCCAACTTGCGTCTGCCCTTTTATCAACGAACTAGAACGGAGCACTGCCTGAGGCCCTGCAACATCCTCAAGAACAGATATCACAATAGCAGTGTTGCAGATGATGATAGCATTGGCAAAAATGATTGAGAAAATTAACCCTACTACCATTGCAGGGTAAAGAATCAAGTCAGATGGGAACCCCATGATCAAGAATACGCAGCTCACTACAACGAGGAGGACTATGAAGAATGTGAGGCAACCGGACATTACTAAACACCCCCACAAATATGTGGTGACAATTCGCTTCCAAATCTTGCAGATGAACACAGAGAACTTCGAAGCATCAAACTTCTTCCTCGAGTACGTGCAATCAACTGTGTGAACCACAGCAGCCTTTGACAGAAGCAGCAGTGAGACGAACAAGGGGAAGCACATTGCTGCAGAGATCACCATCTCCGCCATTCTATGGCATGACTGTTTGACGAAAGGCTTGAGAGGGAGTCCACTCGATTTCGCAACTAGCAAGAGGCGAAAGCTCAGCCGCTTCACGAGCGATTGATCGACCAACACGTTCGACAAGAGCACGGCCGAAACAGGGCAGATTAACACTGCCACGATCAACATGAATCCGCCCGAATTGAATCGAAGAATCCAAACAGTTTCTCTCAAAATGTCCAACGCACCCATGGAATGAAATTGGTGATTGGAACGAGTATCATTCACAGACGTCTCCAATTCGAGATTCTCGATATTTATCCCTTGGTTCTCCTCGTGTTTCAATGCGCTCGAGCCAGGCCGCGGGCCCAACCCGCTCGAGACTTCCATTTCGACAGTTTCCTCCTTGTCGAAACAACTTTTTGAATAAATCAAGACAGAAATCCCCAAAATTTCTCCGACCTATCGAAGAAACTGAAATGCTGAACAAAATTGGCAGTCAGATCTAAATGAATCGCGGCAACAGAATGCCTCCGAAATCGCACGGTGAATCCTCAATTTCCCCGTGAGTTCCACATAGCCTAAAAGGAGGCACGCGTTGATTCAATCAATCTGTAACATCAATCAGAGAAAGAGAGGAGAGAATATTGATGAGTAAAATCTGAAGTCAGATTGAAGCTGGCGCGAGATGGAGGAAAGTCAGGCTAAGAGAGATAGGGAAATCACATTGAAAAGGAGAGGACGGTGCTTGATCGATCTCGAGTGTGAAAGAATGAAAATTGAGACTATTTTTGGATTTTGGAGGTGCGGATTTTTGGGGGCGATTCACGTTGTGGGAGAGGGGAACTCAGTTGCCATACTATATTTACACACTTGCACTGTATCTATAGTCCCATTGAATCAGATTTTAGCAGATGCAGATGTATAACTTGACAACTGCAGATTACAATATTACACTAGTACACTATTATTTTAATATTCAGTCAAATTTAGGGCTAAATTGTTGTAGTAGCATATTTCTATTACTTTCGTTATTATAATATAGCTCAATAACGTAACTTTAATCATTACTAATCAAAATTAATATATTTTGTAGTTGTTTTTTCGGTGATTATATTTTTGCAAATGTGAAAAATGAAAAAAATTAAAATTAAGTACTTATAGTAGTAGTAGTGTAGTACTAACATTAAATCTTTGGCTGTCGGTGGCTCTACCGAACTTGTTGTTTGCCAGATAAACCAGATCTGCTGTTACAAACCAAATTGGCAAATTGAAAGGGATAATTATCAGCAATATATTCTCACGTGGGATTAGTTATTATATGAGTAGTTGTTATTTGATTTGTTTCATATTTTAGAGAATTTGATGTTATTTTGTTAGTATTTGATTTGTTTGCTATATAATGAGTTGGTTTTTTAAATTTACCTTATAATCAATCAATATATGGATATCTAGGTAACAATTGATGATATCAAATAAATCAATCATAGATCTACTTCTTATGTTAGTTTTGCTGGACGTTCTCTCCTTCTGTGCTTCTCGTTAATTTTGATGTTCTTAACTTTAATTTGTAAAGCCGGAAGACTCTCAACTCTTAAGCCTTTCCTATCAACCTTCATTATTTATTAGGATGGGCACAGAAGGATAGAGCTAAGTCTCTTATATTCGATTGGCAAAATATAGCTAAAAAATAATTGAACATAATATCCATTTGAATGTTTTAACTAAAATCCGCATTAGTCACATTAATAGTTTTATTAAGATTTGATAAAAATAAATTGAGAAACAATTAATAAATCTTAATAAAAAATTAGTAAGTATTATTATATACTAGTTCTAAATTCGAATCTTAATTCATTTATATTAAATGCTAATTGATAGTGATTAAATATAGTCGTATGATGAAAGTGTACAAGGATTACTAAGAGCATCTCCAATGGCGGACGTCGCGGACGTCCGACCGTCGGACGTCGTAGTGAAGACGAAGGGCGGACACGCCCGTCCCATATGCCCGTCGGATGGGCTCGGACGTCCGCCACTGTGGCGAGGGTCGGACGTTCGAGTTTTAATTTATTTATTTTTTTTTAAAAAAAACTCTATAAATAGGGCTCGTTGAACTTCATTTTAAATTATGTAATTTTTTTTTAAGTTTATGTAATTTTTTTAATGAAGTATTCGAATTTTCCCGTATTCCGTGTCGACATTTTAATTCCGTAAATTGAATAATTGCGGGAAGTCCTAGTGGATGTCCTAGTGGGAAGTCCTAGTGCATGGGAAGTCCTAGTGATGTGACAATAAATGGGAAGTCCTAGTGATGACGTGGCAGAAAGTTTTTGTGAGAAGTCCTAGTGGGAGGGGCGCCACCGAAGATGCTCTAAGCTTACGCAAATCGGCCTAGCCCAAATGATAGAGCCCATTAATAATATAGTACTCCCCCCGTCCCAAGGAAGATGACCCCTTTCTTGGGCGGCACGGGATTTAATGCAACTTTATTTTGTGTGTTAAATGGAGAGAGTAAAGTAAGAGATAGAGGATAAAGTAGAGATAAAGGAGTTTCTATTTTAAGTAATGGGTCATCTTGGTTGGGACAAACCAAAAAGGAAAGTGAGTCATCTTTAATGGGACGGAGGGAGTACTATTCTCGCATTATTGTTTTATTCAAATTTGTAAAAATTACTACTCCATCCGATGGAGTCCATCGGCCCTTCGGCCTTCCCCACGATTCTGTTTTTTTTTTTATAAAAAAGATTTTTTGGGTATTGAGTTTTCGTCTTTTCGGTTTACCGACTCAGGCCATCTCCAACTATTTACACTAAATTCAAACTCATTTTTTCAGTTCTGTCATATCAAACAGTAATTCTACCCCAACCATTTACACCAAACTCAAACCCAAAAGAATATTCCATATTCACCTACTGCTTTTTACTTTTTCAATCTAACCTACATATTTATTTAAATTACACATTAAGGGCATCCACAATGGGGCGGACGATGCATCGTCCGTCGCATCGTCCGCCACTGCAGCATCGCGGACGATGGGTTAACCATCGTCCGCGCCCGATATATCGTCCGCGGACGATGCACGGAGGATACCCATCGTTCGTCGCATCGTCCGCCACTGTGGGGGACGCGGACGATGGGCACGCGTTTCTTTTTTTTTGATTTTTTTTTAATTTGTTTTTCTTATTTAAACACTACTATTCTCTACCATTTCACACACTCCAATTTCACATCTTTTCAATTATTCTCTCTCATCGTCTCAAAAATGAATCCCGACGACTACGATTTGAGTACATCGGATGGCTGCAGACGGGCCTTGACTCGAGCCTTGTTCGATGCCGTTAATGAAGCCAAGGCGGAATGCTTGGCACAAATGCAGCGGGAGCAAGCGGCAATGGCAGTGGCGGAGGCGGAGGCGCGGGTCCCTCGCCCGATACGACGTCGGACGTATGTCCCCCGCGAGCATGACGTAGCGCACGAACGTCTGTTCGCAGATTATTTTGCCGAGAATCCAAGGTGGGGCCCGAATGTTTTTCACCGACGTTTTAGAATGAGCCGAGATCTTTTTCTCCGCATTGTGCACACGTTGGAGGGACGTGATGAGTACTTCCAGTATCGGGAAGACGGGATCGGCAGACCCGGACTTACGCCGTTGCAGAAGTGCACGGTTGCGATCCACCAGTTGGCCTACGGCACAACAGCGGATATGTTCGACGAGTACCTTCACGTCGGGGATACTTATAAGTTAGTTGTGGAGGCTTTTGGCGACACATATTTGCGACGCCCGACTGCTGATGATTGCCAGAGCCTGATGCGGATGCACGAGATAGTGCACGGCTTCCCTGGGATGCTAGGGAGCATCGACTGTATGCACTGGCAGTGGAAGAACTGCCCGACGGTCTGGAGAGGCCAATTTACTAGCGGCTACAAGGGCAGCCACCCGACGATGATCCTAGAAGCCGTCGCTGACCACCGCCTCTGGATCTGACATGCCTACTTTGGTGTAGCCGGGTCGAACAACGACATCAACGTCCTCAACTCGTCCACCCTATTCGCCGATCAGTGCAGGTGTCGCGGTCCGGCCATTCAGTTCACTGCCAACGGCCGCACACATCATATGGGGTACTACTTGGCCGATGGCATATACCCTAGGTGGTCTGTTTTTTTGAAGACGATCAGCTACCCAATTGGTGAGAGGAGAGTCTTGTTTGCGCCAAAGCAAGAGTCTGCGCGGAAGGATGTGGAGTGGGCTTTTGGGGTGCTCCAATCGCGGTGGGCAATCGTGAAAGGTCCGGCACGTTTCTGGTACAAGAAGTCATCGTCGACGTCATGTATGCGTGCATCATCATGCATAACATGATAGTCGAACAAGAACGTGGCCATGTCACCAATTGGGTGGATGATGAAGCCGGATCTAGCTTCAGCACGGCGACCTCGCCGGTCACTCGAGGATTACCGACTGGCTTCGGTGCGGTTCTAGAGTGACAGGCCTCAATGCGCAACCAACAAGACCATACTCAGCTCATGATCGACATGATTGAAGAAGTTTGGAACCGCAACCGCCGCCGTTGAGAAATTGTAGTTTTTTTTTTCGTATTGTAATGTTTGAATTTTAATGAAATGAAGTTAGTTTTCCAAAATTTGAAGTATTTAAATATTCAAATAATAGAAAAATGCTTAGGGCGTCGCTTAGGGCGGGCTATAGTCCGCCCCACTGCAGGTGGAATAGGAGGAAGATAAAATGCTGACGTGGCGGTGCTTAGGGCGTCCCATTGTGGATGCCCTAACCCCATAATAATTTGTTAATAATTTATATAAATTAAATATCACATTCTTTAATTTATTTTTCTTATAGTATATAATATCACAAATTACACAGAAGAAATAATTAATACTAATAATTTAGATAAAATAAAATGAATGTTGTTTGACTTTTTAACTAAATAATAGATTAAAGAATAATTATACTTAAACTAAATACTACAAATACTTAACCTTACATAAATACTCAAATATAAATCTAAAATTGAAATATATTTAAACAAATCCTGATAACATCAACTCAAAACTATAAATTCGTAGTGTTAAAATAGTTAGGTACTTATACTACTACTAAACATAACCATATACTGCACGGATGTATTCAAATCCTTTTCATATTTTTTGTCCTTTTTTCTTTTTAATCCTAGCCCCACAATTTTGTCATCTGATGGTAAGATTAATGCCACGTGTCATTTAATAATGCACATTTTCATTCTAATAATGCACCGCGGCTAATAATGCAACATTATAGACTAATAATGCACATTTTCATTCTACTAATGCACAACGGCTAATAATGCAATATTATAGACTAATAATGCATTGATCACAACCATCCAATTCAAGAATCCAAGGGCTGAGATTAAGAAGGAAATATAACACTTAGGGTTCAAAGAAGCCTAACACCCCTACAATTGCAACTAAATATTTTAATTTTTTTACTAAGAGTGAACTGCATAAAAGGTCCCTGACTTTTCGACTTGTTGCACCGTTGACCCCTAACAAAAAAAAATCCCACTGCAGGGGTCTAACAAAAACTAAATTCACAAACCAGGTATTTTCGGACAATAACACCCCTAAGCCCTTGAAGGGCATTTTCGCCCATTTGTTGCACCGCCTCTGCATGTTCACTGCAACATGCAGTGATGCTGACAGACAGCCTCCAATGATGTGATGGAAATGTCAAATCTCTCATCTCTCTCACTTATACTTGTGCGACGTTTGGCTTCTCACACGCAGAATAGTGTGAAATTTTTTGTTTTACCTGAAATGAAATTTTTTTGTGATGAATAGATTGAGGGAAATATTAGAGAGGAAATAAATTAAATCACTTATTTTCACTTCCCTCCAATTCACTTTCACTTTTAGTCCCTCCATTCCCTCTATTCTCTCTCTCACAGACGCCATTCATCAATGCCGCCTAAACGAAAACGAACTGCTACCGGTGGAGCGTCCTCGTCCTCGTCGCGGCGGAAAAAGCCTCCGGCACCGCCGCCCTTGTCGTCGCGGCGGAAAAAGCATCCGTGCCCGCCGGCGTCTTCGTCTCCGTCTCCGTCTCCGACTCCATCTCCGTCTTCGTCTCCGCCACCGTCTCCTAGACGCGGTCGTCCGGATGTATTCGACGTCGACCCAGAAACCTGGGACATCCGCAATCCTGCGTTGGATATCTTTTACCCAGAAGAAGAATACAGTAAGTTCAATTTTATATTTCACAAATCGGTCACGTACCCAATTTTGTGATTTAATTTAGGGTTTCGAAAATTGTTAGTTTTGGGAATTTGTTTTGATTACCTTGTGTTCTTCGGTGATTAGGGTTTAGGGCCTAATGTGACATTTGTTGGATTAATTTTGGTATTTTTTTCTATTTTTCTAAGGGGACCATCCTGGGAGGTTTTCCGTTGCATTTCATCACGGTGGTTCACTCTTCGAAATCAATGGACAGAAGAAGTATGTTGGGGGTCACTTGACATTGTTTGACTATTGTAATATTAACCAATTCGAGCTATTGGATCTCTCCAGTATGGTGTTAAGGTTGAAGTATGATAGGAAAACCGTCTGCGAGTTCTATTACGTTCATCCAAGGTATAGTGGTGATTGTATGGGCGTTGACATACACGGTGAGCTGATGCCCATGACTGACGACCCACATTTGGCCGCTTTTCTCGAGGTTGCGGCTACTAGCACAAGGCTAGTTCCCATTTACGTCGTCGAGATGACGGCGGCGGCAGCCTTATTGAAGAAGCGGAGGGAAGAAGCGGAGGAGTTTCTAAAGTTTGTCAAAGATAGGAAAAAATCCAAAGTTGTGCTTGAGGAGATTGACGAGCCTGAAACAATTATTGTGCCCAAACCTAAACCAACAAAGAAGAGAGAACTGGCGGCTGAGTTGAAGAAAACAGTATCACCATTGTTGATGCTTGAGTGGTACCCTAGGGATGTTGAGTTTGAAGAGTTTTTGACCAAAAGTTTAGAAGACAAACGTCGGGAATGGAAGAGAGAAGAGGAGGCAGCCCGTAAAAATTTGGAGGAAGCTTTTGCATCATGTAGGAGTGCAGAAGGAGCACAACCCGAAGCTGTTGTGGTTGCTGTTGATGAGCGCAGTAGTAGGAGACGTAAATGCATGCCTGCAAGAGGTAGGTTGATGTTTTGTTTGTGATTTCTGAGTTGCATTGCAATAAATATTGTAGGATGTCACTGTTTTTGGTATGCTTTTGTGATTTATGATGTTTTGTTATTGTAGGATGTCACATTTTCAAGTAAGTCAACTGGGCAGTCATTATCTCCACTGCTGCCATCTGAATCACATACTCAATTTGAGGCTGAAGCCGACAAAGATGGGCCAGTGGTCCCTGAAGAAGTGGATGAAGGTGGGCCAGTTGTCCCTGAAGAAGTGGATGAAGCTGGGCCAGTTGTCCCTGAATACATAGCAGAGGTTACTACTCAACTATATTTGTGATTTCTGTCTTTTGTTGGGTTTGCATCTGTGAATAATCTTTTCTGTCCATTGTAGGTTGTAGTTCCAATGGCCCCAGTTGAAGAAGAGCCAAGAACAGTTGAAGACGATGTATACCAACCCAGCATGGACTTTGTTGCAACCCCAGCGGTTTGTCAACCGCATCTGGAAGTTCCCACCGTGGAGAACATACCAGATGAAATGCTGATGTCAGGCTTCAATGGTGATGTGCAAGATGGACCAACTGTAGGAGTATCTGAAATGCTAGATGTACCACATGCTGCACCGGAAGTACATGATGAGCCGGAACTAGAAGCACCAGAGGAGGTTTACATGCCATCGTTCGATTATGTTCCAGACGGCTGCCATCTGCACAACGAGGGACCTCCGAGTGATGATGAAGATGAGGAGATGGACCATTTTATCTCGTTGGCACACATGTGCCGAGATGAGCAGCTGTTTACGTCGTACTATGAATCCATATTCCAACAACAACATCCGGGACAGGAGCAACAGAATGTCAACCAGTGTGAGGAAGCTGAAGACGAGTCTGGGGAAGGTGAACATCAGACGGGGGAAGGTGAAGACCAGGCGGGGGTAGGGGAGAAACGGCGGAGGAAATTTTCGCCTTATGTGGAAAAAAAGAAGGCGACAGAGAACCCACTATGCGAGGATGAGATTGTGGATGAGCTGCAAGATCTTGATGACCTTGAAGACCTTGAAGATTTGGAGGGTTTGAAGAAGAAAGGCATCAAGTATACCCCGTTCAAGCTCAACCCTAATGAGATCCCGAATTGGAAGCCTGGTCATGTTTTTAAGCATAGAGATTTTTTGTTTGATGTCTTGAGACAGTACGCAATCATGACTAGACGGCGGGTGCACGTGAAAAGAAATGACGGCGACAAACTACGTGCCGTTTGTAAAGGGCAAGGGTGTGAGTGGTATGTATACTTGAGGAAGCTCGAGACAAACAACGTAGCAGATTATGTACTGATGAATATGCAACGGGATCACGCACACATGCTCCCAAGTGTTGGATCAGAAGTGGCTCACTGCAAAGTGGCTAGGTGAGCGGTACATTGAGAAGATCAAAGCCAACCCTCACATTCCACTTGCGGCTATACGGCAGTGTGTGGATGAAGATTTTGGCCTGAAGATCGGAAGGATGAAGGCATATCGGGCCAGAGAGCATGCACTGGATGGCATATTCGGCTCTGCGGTAACCCAGTACAAGAACCTGTTCTACTACAAAGCCGAATTGGAACGGACACACCCTGATTCCAGTGTACACATCCATTATGAGAACACGAGGGATGTTGGCGCCGTGGGCCCGCGATTCCTGAGGTTCTACTGTTGCCTTGGATCATTGAAGAAGGGGTGGACGCGGTTATGTCGGCCAATAATCTTCTTGGACGCGTGTTTCTTGCGAGGAATGTACAGAGGGCAGCTAATGACAGCAATGGGAATTGATCCCAACAATGGATGGTGGCCGATTGCATGGGCTGTGACCGAAGCGGAGAGCTATGTCCAGTGGAAGTGGTTTCTGGATTATTTGGCCGACGACCTCGAATTGCATGCAAATGGCCCACGATTTGTCTTTATGTCTGACCAACAAAAGGTATTTACCTCTTTTGTGATTTCGCATTTACATATTACACTGGGGATGTGATTAAAGTTTAGTACTCTATCTGTGATTTTATTCAAACATTTAGTACTGGATGTGTGATTCAGTGGTAATGGTATTGTGCATTGACAGGGGCTTGCGAAAGTGATTCTTGAGGAATTCCCACAGAGCGAGCACCGCTTCTGTGTTCAGCACATATACAACAATTTCAAGAAGAGATTTGTCGGAGAAAATTTCAAAGAACGTTTGTGGGAGATAGCCGCGAGTACAACCCTTGAACATTACTTGGACAAGATGGAAGCTCTGCGGATTGAGTACCCTTCAGCACATCAGTGGCTTACTGGGGTTGCTCCCAAAGAAAAATGGGTGAAGGCTTTTTCTCCCCACATACTTGTTGTGATGTGCTACTCAACAACATTTGTGAGACTTTTAATTCGAAGATTGCATTGGCGCGAGAAAAAGCTATTATCAGTATGTTGGAGGACATCCGAACGAGTCAAATGGAAAGGCTTCAGATCAGAGGCCAGTGGATCAAAAGCTACAATCACGCAGTCCCTCCTGTTATCAAGGAGATTGTTGACAAGTGGTACGCGAGGGCCTCTTCATGGCGAGCTACATGGAATGGAGATACTTCGTACCAAGTATCAGGGCCGTCTGGGCAATATGTTGTGAACATGCGCGATTTTACATGCTCTTGCAGACTATGGCAGCTAACAGGGATTCCATGTACTCATGCCATCGCAACAATCAACAAGAACGACGAGGATGTCATGCGATACGTCTCCCGCTATTATCTGAAGTCCACAATGACGATGCTATACGAGAATGCCCTTTACCCAATTAATGGGGTTGACAACTGGCCCAAGAGTTGTGATGGTGCATTGGAACTGGCTCCTCCTAGGACAAAGCGACAGCGTGGACGACCGAAGAAATTGAGGCGTGAGGAGCCCCAGATTCGTCTTCATGCGGACGGAGGTGAGTCACTGCGACGAACCTTCATCATGAGATGTCGCCGCTGCGGCCAAGAAGGGCATAACAGGAGGACTTGCACCAATGATCCACGGACAGATGCTCGTGCTGAAGTTGGGGAGAGTTCGCATCAAACTGGGTCGCTTACGACGGATACGAGGGGGAGTAACTTGCCCGAAGCGGATCGCCGAATCCAAGAGGTAGTATTCATTACATATCAGGCTCTCGCATAATTATACACATACGAAGTGCTTTATATCATATTTCTTTTTTTTCTTGCAGCCTAATGTTGCCGATCCGGGACCTAGCACTAGGGCCGCCAGAACAAGGGCCAGGTCTCAGCCTCAGCGTTGTGGCCGCCGCGGTGATCAAGATTGAAGCAACACTGGATCAGTTGCAAATGGCAAAACAACCCTATAACCTTGATGGTGTTTGGTGGTTTTTGATATGGTATTTTTGTTAAACAATGATGGTGTATTTTGGTGGCAAGGATGAACTTATATATTTTGGTAGCATAGCAGTGATGAACTGATGCTTAAAACTGACAGTTATTAACGAATTTGAATGTGATGCAAATGTTCATGAGTAATTTTCATCTTTGTTAGTACTGATTGAGGGTTTGGGAGTGTTGCTTCAAATTTGAATGGTTAACCTCAGTCGTGATTTCTGAAAAACATGCAAACTTCATCCGTGATTTTTGATACTATGTGTCCTCATATGTGATTGTTATCCTATTACCTGCTCTGTTCAGTGATTACAAATGTTTTTGTGCAGTTCAGTGTAATTATACAGTAAATGTTTTTGTGCAGTTCAGTGTATTATATTTGGTGTTCATCATATGCAAAATTTTACAAATCAACAGGATAAAATAATTAGATAACAGAAGACAGTAGCTTTGTTACAAAAGTAGGTTAACAAAAGTAGAAGGATAATTAGATACCATACATTTGTTACAAAAGTAGAAGATAATTACATACCATAAATTTGTTACAAAAGTAGAAATATTACAATGCATAACAACACGATTGTGAATTTAAACCTTCGGGATGTTTTCATTGTATTAGCGATTTTCAGTGTCAATGCTCCACACTCGTCAGTTTTCATTGCCAATTGTAACTTCAACGCTTCGCACTCCTCACTTTTTTTGTGCAATTTCTCTTCAAGAACACCTTCAATTAACGATTTCGCTCTAAGCTGAGACTCGAATTGGTCTCGTTCAAGTTTCACTCTTTGAAAGTAACTGTCTTGGCTTGGGGACAAACCCGCATCAACCCATCGAAAAAACTTGCAGTCATCTTCCTGCACAACAGAAAACTTTGTGATTAAACTTTCTGCCAACAAAATTCCTTTGAAATATTGAATACAATACAAGATGTTAACCTTCCATATACGGCAGCGATAGTAACGTCTACCCGGGTTAGCAGCCGTCCTAGATATCACAAGCTCCGCCTCAAGATCGTGATTACAGTTCACAATTTCAGGACGAGGCCAATTCCAATTGAAGCTTGACCCGTAAGATTGAGAAGAAGAAGAGGACATTGCAATTGGGCCTGAATTCAATTCAACATAACATAATTCAAACCAGCTGTAAACTTAATTCAAAAGCAAAAAAACAACAACACATGAAATCCCCAAATAATAAGCTTAAATCCAGTCGCCCAACTTGCCAAAATTATTACCACAATTGCAAAATTAAAATGAATCATATGCTAAAAAAAACAATCACGGTTCACTTTTTGCCTATCGATTTGCCTAATCGGGAAGTATTGGACTGTCAAATTAAATCCCCTAAAATTTGCAATGTAGATAACCCAGAAATCTGAAAACCCTAAACCCCTAATTTGCCATGCTAATCGATTTGGAAGCAGTTCACTCTAAAAAAAATTAAACAGAACCACACTAACTCGAGTATGGGATGGCGATTCGTGGGGTTCACAACACGACGACGGAGAAAAAAAAAACGGTAGACGAAGAAGGACGAAGAAGGAAGGAAGAAGAAAGGGGATGGAGAGAGATAATTTTATACATCACAAAATCACTTCGAATTTGAATTCAGTCGCGTCGCCTGAGTCATCTCTTACACACGCCACCTAGTAGTCACTTCGTAGGGGTGCAGAGTGGCAGGTTTCATGGATAATCGGACGAAAGTGCCCTTCCAGCCATTTGTACAATTTCGTCCGAAAAATGGCAAAATATGCAAGGTTTGTAAATTTAGTTTTTGTTAGACCCCTAAAATAGGATTTTTTTTTGTTAGAGGTCAACGGTGCAACAAGTCGAAAAGTCATAGACGTAGTTAACTCTTTTACTAATTATCTGTATGAAATACCGTATATAGTTGAGGCCCACAAGTGTGAAGCCCATAGAGATAAAGCTTAATAAAATAATTTAATAGCTTCCATCGTCTTCTTCATATGACTCCATTATTTCTTGTTTCCGCCATTTCCTCTTCATCAGGTCACAGGTATGTTTCTTCCCCCAATAAATACGTAAATAAGAAGGGGCGTTTTGCAATTTTTTGGGTACCTACAGTTCAAAAAACGCAAAAATGGGGGATTTCAGATGCGTTTTGGTGTATGGTTGGAGCTGTTTTTAACTGGAAAAATGGGTTTTCCAGTATGATTGGAGTTGCCCTCACTCATCGAATATAATCGGCACCGTCACGTTTCTATTTTCCGCGGTTGCGGATCTCTCTGCCGGACGGAGGTTAGATTTCACGTAGTTGATTGCAGATCTGTAGATTGAAAGAATCTAATTCCTCTGTCAGATTTTATACAAATTTTTTTTTATGAGCATCATGTTCTCTCGGGTTTTATGACGATTTAATTGAAAGAATTGACGATGCAGTAGAAAATTTTGATTACCTCAAATTTCAGTTTTTTTAAGGATTTTTTTTTAACCTAAAATTTCGATATATTTTTCTCATACTGTATTGAAATTTCAGTTAAGCTAAATAACAAACTTTACTTTTTGCAGCGTGTTAACTTTTGTGGAAACATTGTCTTTCCATCATTAGTTGCTCTAGAAAAAAAAAAAATCTAGAACGCAGATGGGTGAGATTGATGACATTTCGGAGTCGAAAAGTGTAGTCTTCGTGACTGTTGGAACAACTAGTTTTGATGCATTGGTTAGAGCTGTAGACAGTCAGGAGGTCAGGGAAACTCTGTTTAGAAAGGGCTATACGCACCTTGTCATTCAAATGGGCCGGGGGTCTTACATCCCGTCAAAGGTATTGGCTAATAGACACATGGTATTTGAATTGAGTTTTTTTGCATCAAATTCAGTTTTGAGAGCAATGAAGCAATGTGTAGTTGGTAGAATACATGAAAATGAGCTCTGGAATAATGTTTATATTATATCTGCATTGTCCTTGCATTACTGTAAAGTTATTACCTCTCGGCGGCAAAACACCTTTGAACCAGTTTGTCTATGATGCATTTATCTCACCTCTGCTGGTCCTATGCATTCGTGAGTTTATCTTTATATTTATAGTTCAGGAATTTAATGTTCATGGCCTTGTGGAATATATGATTTTGTTATCTGGCTCCTTTCTGCTTTCCGAAGCCAAAATAGAAACTTTAGCAGTGTGTTTAAAATCTAAAAGTTGGGTTTAACACCAATTGTTCACTTAGACTGTCAAGGCATATTCCTCTGTTGCCATCTTGTCTGATTATTCTAAACCTGGCACACTGTCATTTCTAATCTTAATTTAATGACATCAACTTTCAGTGTAGTGGAGATGATGGGTCCTTATCTGTTGATTATTTTACATTTTCATCAAGCATAGCTGAGTATTTGAAGTCGGCATCTCTCGTAATCAGTCATGCAGGTAACCTTTGTCTTCATTAAGTATGTTCCATTCAAATTGTATTCTTTATCCTCAGAATGATGAGAAGCTATTTCTGCCTCTTTCAATTTGTATTCTCAAACGTTCTCATTATATGTGAAAAGAATGATGAGAATTTCTGCCTCTTTTTCTCCGTATTTCTCTTCTTCTCATACATAGATTACCATCTTACTTAATTAGTATACTTTGTTGAAAAGTTTCTCCAATGTGTTTTGCACAGGACAGATTGTGGGCTATTGATGAATTAATCCATGTCTTAGTGTATAATCAAATGTGTATCTCGTGTACTATCGTTTTTATTTGTTCTTAAGTCACATAGCTCCACCACGTTACTGATATTTATTTTGTTCACTAGGTTCTGGGAGCATATTTGAGACGCTCCGACTGAGGAAACCCCTGATTGTAGTCGTGAATGAGGATTTAATGGACAATCACCAAAGTGAGCTTGCTGAAGAACTGGCCGAAAGAAACCATTTGTTCTGCGCTCGGCCTCAAACTCTTTATGAGACCATTTCTGCTATGGGTCCAAATTCTCTTGTACCTTATCAACCCGGTGATGCTACGCCGGTTGCTAAATTTATTAATAGGTTTTTAGGTTTCGTAGATGAATGATTATCAAATGTAAACTCTACTGTTCTGAATACAGATGGTTATCTTAGAATAAAAACAATGATATTCATATAATATAGTCGTCATTTTATGCTCCTTCTTCATCATATCACAATCTTGCTCCTACATAAAAGCGCAATAAGAAGTGTAAGATTACCCTTAGATATGTGCAAAAAGAATTGTCCCACATATCAACATCAACTTCCTTGACTTATTTTTTCTCTTTTACTATAAATAAGTAGCAGCCAAACCCAAAATTCTGAGAAGAGCATTCAAGATATTTCCAGCAAAATATCTGAAAACAAGATCTTTTTTTTTTGGCAGAGGTATGTGTTACAATAATCATATCCTCATAATATAGATAATGCTGCATGAGATGAATATATATAAATATATATATACAAAAGTATACTTGTACTTTGATTAACATACTTGTTCAAATCCAAAAACATGGAAAACAGGGATGTTTCAGAAGAACTAGATGATTGGCAGCAAGTGGATGAAGAAGGAAATTCCTCCGCTGTTAAAGACGACTTCTTCACCAGGTCATCAGTTTTTCCACCCGGAAATCATGAAGATTTGCCAATCACTAATCAAGGAGATGAGCGTCAGCAGCTGCAGCCACAGGAACCGATACATCTGCCAGCACCACCAGCTGCTGGTGGTGATGGGGTTAGGAGGTGGATGAGACTTCATGTGGGAGCCCTGCAAACTGGGTTTTTTCACATTCTTGGTGGGTTGAGGAACTGTGCTACTTGTAGAGCTGGGCTGTGGTCTTTTGCATGTATGGCAGGTGGTGTTGCTGCCGTGTTACTGCTCTCGTTCTGGAGGCGGAGAGTTCTGATGTGGTGGCAGAGGCGGTTGGAGTTGGACAGCAGCAAGAAGAGTCTCATGGCTGTCATAGATGAAAAGGACAAGGTTTTGATTTATGGTTTTCTCATCATCTTACTTTTCTTTTTCTTTTTAAACTTCTCATTCTTGGTTTGAGTATTAGAACAAATTTGGTTGTTTATTTCCCTAGTTCAGTAATAGATTGATAAAGGTTCAATGTGACCATTTTTGGAAAATCACTTTAAGAGGGAATGTGAAATACATATAAAAGAAAAAACACAGTTGTTGAATATGTAGTAGATGTACATTTTTTCTGTGTTGAGTTGGATCTCTTATATCTTTTGCTGCAACTCTGCAGAAAATCAACCAACTACTTCTCCACATTGCTCAAATGAACGAAATATTGCTAGCACGTCGGAGGGTTCCTGTTATTCGAGTGAAATGACAAAGTGAACACAGCGAGCAAAGGAGAGATGGTTCATAACAACGCGTTGTCTGGTTCAGAAGTCGAATAATGAAAGCGTGCTGTTCAGCTTATACATAGAGCAAACTAGTAGATTTTGGGCTGTGTAAGTTGATCTTTTAGACCTTTTATCCAGTATGATACTTGACTATAGTTGTTGTATAGATAATAACATCAGACTATTGTATAAAAAAAGGCTGATGAAATGTGATTCAGATTATATACAGTCTCAATATGTTTCAAAACGAATAATAACAGAAGCCCTCCCTATATATACACTGTCTGAGACACATTAATTTTATCTGTATGCTCCAATGGCCTACTCGTCTCATTTCTGATCCTTTTCACATTAGGGCTTGAGAGCCCCCTATGCCTAAAACCATACTTCTCCAGCATCTGATCATCGGCAAAATTGAACGCCCTCTCCATGTTCCTCAAGCACGACTCAAACGTGTAATCTCCATAACCAGTGCAAACTTTGCAGCCAATAAAATGAGTAATGAAAGGCCATCTCTCGTCTCCTAAACCGGGGTGAAACTTGCGTTCATACTCCTCGTACCTGTCAACTAATCCCACCCAGTACCCATGGAGATAGTATGAATTCTCCAAAAACACCCTATCCATCCACTCATCCCTTCTTGAGATGAGCAGATATATCAGTGCAGACTGATCATCTGCCTCAAATGCTGGCCTTCCCTTCAAATTCTCTGTCAGAATCCTCCCCGCCTCGTCTCTGGCCCATCCTCTCGGTCCCATTCTTGCCCAGGCGTCGAGCAGGTCCAGCGACCACTGGCAGTTCCTAAGCAGGAACACCCCGGCACTCAGAGCAATCCAAGATTTCTCATCGAATAGCAGATTTGGATAGCCATGAACAACCATGTTGTAACCTTCATATCTGTAAAATGGGACCTCAAAGAACATATCAGTGAAGAATGCATCACTATCCATCCACCAAATCCATTCCATTTCTGGATGTGAAAGCATCAGCTTCCTAATCAGAGGCAGCTTTACCCAAACACCAGACATCACCTCATCAAAAAAGGCCATGTTGTACACTATCTCAATGCTGTGGAGTCTGCAATAATCAATCTTGTTCTTGATAGACTTGAGCAGGTAATGATCACCAATGGTACTGTCGCAAGGGTATGGCCCCGACCCCGTCACCAGCATGATCCTAGGATTCTTGCTCGAGAAACCGGGATGCTGTTGGAGAAACATCTGCCTCTGACCATCCCAGTTGGTGATCTTGGGGCCTAATGTGTATGTTTGGTTTGGTGTGATCAAGGTTGTGGAGTTACCATCTTCATCTTCCTCGTTGGATCGAATTTGGGCTATGAACCGATTAGCCTCTTCCACGTAATTTGTGGTTGAGATATCTGGCAAGGAGGAATGCAGTGAGCTGTCAATGGTGCTTCTAAAGATGAGAAGAGTGACCACACCTGAGAGGATTGTGAGCTTGAGGTTTCTGCTTCTTTGGCCACCTTGGTGGCGGCGCTTACCACCACGTGTGGTGGTGGCTGAGGCGGAGACACCCTCAATAGCCATGCTGATCAAGCCAAGCAAATGTGGAGTGTGTGAAGATGAAATGATATGATAAATGGAAGGAAATGTGAGTACGTGTGACTTCAATCAAAATGATAAATTGTGAAGTTGAGAGACTAACTCTTTATTGATGTAAGCTTGCAATGATGTGTGCATCCATTCAATGAGATGAGTAGAAATTGGAAAGTAATCAAACTTCTGCTCTAACTAACTGCCATCATTTATTAAATGCTTCATTATTATTCTTTTGCTTTGTTTCCTTCTCATTTTTTTTCTTATTATTATTTGGACATAGTAATAATTAATAGGAATATTACACTTTAATGATCGATCTTTCCACCATTTCACAGAGACGTATAGATTAATAAGAAATAAAGAGTAGATATACTCCAATAATCTAAGAATTAAAGTGTAATTTTGCCTTATTAATATAGTTTTCTGTTTTCTAGAAGGCAAACGGCGTCGTTCGTTCCACAAACAACTTCTCTCTTTTCTTTCACCTTTTTTCTTTTCAAAATTAAATCCTCTCTCCTCTTTTTTTTTATTTAATTTTCTCACTGCTCCTCGCCAGTCAACAGGAAATCAATCCACCGGCGATTTTGATCCTCAAATATCGCCGCCGGAAACCTGGATTTCCACTGTCAAAGCCTCGGATCTACTCTGCACTAGTCTTCTCTGTCTTTCGTAGGTGAGTATACGCACGATTATTTCTCTGAGTTTACGAAACTGATCTTACATATACTGTATAAAGGAATTAGGAGCTCCAGTTTAAGTATCACATTTCTGCAATACTTTTTTAGGGCGCGGACCATGATTTGACTGCTGAATTTCAACTTGTAGAATGTTTTCTGATTCTTAAACTTTGGTGCTTCTATGTAATGGAGTTAGTAAATGTGGATCAGAAACTACCAACTAATGTATGTTGCATTGTTTTGAACAATTCTATCAAATGATCTAAACTGTTCAATACTATTCAATCAGCCTGTAACAAAATCTGCTGGAAAATATGGATTATTCATTTTTAGAGTTCAAATGGAGGAAGTGTTTGCTTGTTTCTGGTCTTTATTATTGTATATCCTGTATTACGATTTCTGGCAATTCTCTCTAGGATTAGTTGTGGTATAGGATGTTGAAAAAATATCTCAGTTTGAGATGTTTCTCAAGAAACAATTGAAGCTGTGATAAATGATAATGGATTTATTATGTATGGGCTTAGGTGTGTGTAGAACATTTACTTCTTATGCTGCACTGCATTTGCATAAAAAGTTGTTTCCCAGTTTGAAACTCATATGCTATAATCTATACATGGAAAAGAAACATATATGCTGAAACCTTGTTTATACTTTATAGTCTCATAGTATTGTTTACACAATCTGTTAAATTTTGTATTTATAAAAGGATGGTATCCATGGGCTGCTGAATGTCCTGATTTGATTCCAACCACATTTTATTCTGCTTGATCAGATTACTTGTTCAAAGGTGCAATTTTCTCTTAGCAATGGGACGTTTAAGGTTACAATCTAGCATCAATGCAATTGAAGAGGAACCCGAAGACTGTGAGGCTACCTCTGCTAATAAGGCTGCAATGGGATCTATGATTAATTCAGAGATAGGAGCAGTACTGGCAGTCATGAGAAGGAATGTGAGATGGGGAGGCCGTTATGCATCTGGTGAAGATCAGTTGGAGCACTCTCTCATTCAATCTCTTAAAAACTTGAGAAGACAAGTATTTTCATGGCAACATGACTGGCAATCTGTCAATCCTTCCTTGTATCTCCAGCCATTTCTTGATGTAATTCGGTCGGATGAAACAGGGGCTCCAATTACTGGTGTAGCACTGTCATCTGTGTACAAGATTTTGACTCTTGATGTGCTGGATATGAATACTGTCAGTGTTGATGATGCTATGCATCTGGTAGTTGATGCAGTTACTAGCTGTAGATTTGAGGTAACTGATCCTGCATCTGAAGAAGTTGTATTAACCAAGATACTTCAAGTTCTATTGGCTTGCATGAAAAGTAAAGCATCAGTGATGTTGAGCAATCAGCATGTTTGTACCATTGTGAACACCTGTTTCCGAGTAGTACATCAAGCTGGTACCAAAGGCGAACTTTTACAAAGGATGGCTCGTCACGCAATGCATGAAATTGTTAGATGCATTTTTTCGCATCTTCCAGATGTTGACAATACAGAACGGTCACTGATAAAGGGAGGCGGTTCTATAAAAAATGAGGTAATAATTTTCGTCTCTCTTTCTTTTGGATTGTAATAACACTGGAGAGGAACTTGGTGATTGATTTTTAATGATCAGGCATGTGGCTAACATTTGGACAAAAGAAAATAAGACTGATCATGTTGGAGTTAATAGGGACACTGCCACTTGATAAAACTTTAGTTGGATAGGCTGATTATGTTCACTCTTATTTGCAAACTTTAGATTGCGTTTGTGTTGTATCTACTTGTGATGCTTGTAGCTCAATTAGCATTGTTGATAATTTGATATATGTAGGACTTCGTGGCGATTGATCACTGATACTGGCTTTTTTATTTTTCTTATTACATGTGGAACCTTACGTGTTATCTTTTGCCACAGGCTGCTGGACTTGATCCTGATTACAGTTTCAGTAGCAACGCAGAAAATGGCAGTGGAAATTCTGAGTATGATGGCCGACTCTCCTCTGGAGTTCTGAGTTCTGCATCTGGCCTTATGAGCAGTGTGGTGGATGAAAGTACTGCCAGGGGTGACAATGGGAAGGATGTAGTTCCATTTGACTCGCATTTAATGACAGAACCATATGGTGTACCCTGCATGGTTGAGATTTTTCATTTTCTCTGTTCGTTGCTTAATGTTGTTGAGCATACAGAGACGGGTCTCGGAGCAAATTCGATGTCATTTGATGAAGATGTGCCTCTATTCGCGTTAGGTTTGATTAACTCAGCAATTGAATTAAGCGGCCCTGCTATGCGACAGCATCCCAGATTGTTGAGTTTAATACAGGATGAACTGTTTCGTAACCTTATGCAGTTTGGGTTGTCAATGAGTCCCTTGATTCTTTCTATGGTCTGTAGCATTGTTCTTAATTTATATCAGTGCTTGCGCACTGAGCTGAAACTTCAGCTTGAAGCTTTCTTTGCCTGTGTGATCTTGAGACTGGCACAACCTCAGTATGGAGCTTCATACCAGCAGCAGGAGGTTGTTATGGAGGCACTAGTTGATTTCTGTAGGCAGAAAACCTTTATGGTAGAAATGTATGCAAATTTAGATTGTGATATAACGTGCGGAAACGTCTTTGAAGAACTTGCTAATTTATTGTCAAAGAGTGCGTTTCCAGTAAATTGCCCTCTGTCCAGTATGCACATCCTTGCGTTAGATGGCCTAATAGCAGTGATTCAGGGAATGGCTGAGAGGATTGGCAATGGATCAACTGGTTCTGAATTAAATCCTGTAAATCTTGAGGAGTATATTCCCTTCTGGATGGTGAAATGCGACAATTATAGTGATCCTGATTATTGGGTCCCTTTTGTTCGCCGAAGGAAGTACATAAAAAGAAGATTGATGATTGGAGCTGATCACTTCAATCGAGATCCAAAGAAAGGGCTAGAATTTCTCCAAGGAACACATCTGTTGCCCGAAAAACTTGATTCCCAGAGTGTGGCTTGCTTTTTCCGCTATACAGCTGGACTGGATAAAAATCTCGTTGGAGATTTTCTTGGAAATCATGATGATTTTTGCGTTCAAGTTCTGCATGAATTTGCAGGAACATTTGATTTTCAAGACATGAACCTTGATACTGCATTAAGGCTATTTCTGGAGACTTTTCGGCTGCCTGGTGAATCTCAGAAGATACAAAGGGTGCTTGAGGCATTCTCTGGGCGATACTATGAACAATCACCTTTGATCTTAGCAAATAAGGATGCTGCTCTCTTGCTGTCGTATTCCCTCATCATGCTTAATACTGATCAGCATAACGTACAGGTGAAGAAAAAGATGACAGAAGAAGATTTCATAAAGAATAACCGGCGCATCAATGGAGGCAATGACCTACCTCGCGAGTTCCTAACTGAGCTCTATTACTCCATCTGCAAGAATGAGATTCGCACCACACCTGAA
The DNA here is from genome assembly GCF_029641045.1 of Salvia hispanica. Taxonomy (NCBI): domain Eukaryota; kingdom Viridiplantae; phylum Streptophyta; class Magnoliopsida; order Lamiales; family Lamiaceae; genus Salvia; species Salvia hispanica. Next base: position 24,719,604 of record NC_142697.1, read on the forward strand.
CAAGGAGCAGGTTTTGCTGAAATGACTCCTAGCAGATGGATTGATTTGATGCACAAGTCCAAAAAAACATCTCCATACATAGTTGCAGATTCCAGAACCTACCTTGACCATGACATGTTTGCTATCATGTCTGGTCCAACAATTGCTGCTATCTCTGTGGTATTTGATCATGCAGAATATGAGGATGTTTACCAAACATGTATAGACGGATTCTTGGCTGTCGCAAAGATATCTGCGTGTCATCATCTCGAAGATGTTTTGGATGATCTTGTTGTGTGTCTGTGTAAGTTCACAACACTCTTAAACCCCTCATCTGTAGAGGAACCTGTTCTAGCCTTCGGTGATGATGCAAAAGCTAGAATGGCCACGGTTACAGTTTTCACTATTGCGAATAGATATGGAGATTTTGTCCGTACTGGTTGGAGAAATATTCTGGACTGCATCTTAAGATTGCACAAGCTTGGCCTTCTGCCTGCTCGTGTGGCCAGTGATGCAGCGGATGATTCAGAGATGTCATCTGATCCTGGACATGGGAAGCCTCTTACAAACTCACTTTCTTCTGCTCATATGCAAACGATTGGTACACCTAGGAGGTCCTCCGGCCTTATGGGGCGATTCAGTCAGCTTCTGTCTCTTGATACCGAAGAGCCAAGGTCTCAACCTACTGAACAACAACTGGCTGCTCATCAACGCACGCTTCAGACAATCCAGAAGTGCCATATAGACAGCATCTTCACAGAGAGCAAGTTCCTGCAAGCTGATTCCTTATTGCAGCTTGCACGGGCACTTATATGGGCTGCTGGACGACCGCAGAAGGGCAATGCATCGCCTGAGGATGAGGACACTGCGGTGTTCTGCCTGGAACTGTTGATTGCAATTACTTTGAATAACCGTGACAGAATTGGGCTTCTGTGGCCAGGTGTTTATGATCACATAGCAGGTATAGTTCAGTCAACAGTAGTGGCTTGTGCCTTGGTTGAGAAGGCAGTTTTTGGACTTCTTCGCATTTGCCAGAGACTGCTTCCGTACAAGGAGAATCTGGCCGATGAACTTCTGAGATCACTACAACTGGTTCTCAAGCTTGATGCTCGAGTTGCTGACCAATACTGTGAGCAGATAACACAGGAGGTCAGCCGCTTGGTGAAAGCAAATGCTACTCATATCCGATCTCCAATGGGGTGGCGAACCATTGCTTCTTTACTTTCTATCACTGCTAGACACCCTGATGCTTCCGAATCAGGATTTGAAGCCCTCTCATTTATAATGGCTGAAGGAGCCCACCTAGCCCCAGCAAATTTTGTACTTTGTGTGGATGCAGCTAGGCAATTTGCAGAGTCTCGCACAGGACAGACTGATAGATCGGTCCATGCTGTGGATCTTATGGCAGGATCTGTTTCTTGTTTGGTACGTTGGGCCCAAGATGCTAGGGAAGCCATGTCCGAAGCAGAAGCTGCAAAATTGTGTCAGGACATCGGTGAGATGTGGCTGAGGCTTGTCCAAGGATTGAGGAAAGTTTGTCTGGACCAGAGGGAAGAAGTTAGGAATCACGCTCTCCTATCTTTGCAAACGTGCTTAACAGGGGTAGATGAGATCTGCCTTCCTATCGGCTTCTGGCCGCAGTGCTTTGAAATGGTGATATTCACAATGCTTGATGACTTGGCTGAAATTGCTCAAGGGAACCCTCAAACTCAAAAAGAATACCGAAACATAGAAGGAACTCTCGTTCTCTCCTTGAAACTGCTCACGAAAGTGTTCTTACATTTGCTCCAGGAATTATCACAACTGTCGAGCTTCTGCAAGCTGTGGCGCAATGTGATTGGCCGGATGGAGAAGTACATGAAGCTCAAGGTCAAAAAAGGTGAGAAGCTTCAGGAGCTTGTGCCAGAACTTCTCAAGAACACCCTGCTTGTCATGAAGACGAAAGGGGTTCTCGTTCCCACTAGTACTCTCGGGGGGGACAATGTGTGGGAACAGACATGGTTGCACGTCAATAAGTTGTTTCCCTCTCTCCAGTCGGAGGTGTTCCTAAATCAAGATTCAGAGCTGTTGCAATCTAACGAAGGTGATACCACTGCAGGAGAGACGGGTGATGCTTAAAACAAATGCCAACGCAGGTAGAGATGATACGCATATACTTGGCTGAGTATAGTACTATATTACAACCTTGTGTCATTTTTTCGGAGTGAATTATATCATTTAGACTTAGTGGTAGTAGCCGAGCCGATAGGTTAAATTTTGCAAATTTTCAGGTATGTATCTCTTACAACGCTGAATTTGCCTTGGTTTTGGTCTTCTCTAAGTAGGAAGACTATTTACATTGTTACGCTTACTTGTGCTCTGATTATGTACAGGAAGCTCAGTGTATTATATTCGGAGTCTCTGTCTAGCAGACTGCTTATATTGTACATAATCTGAAATTCTAACTTTTATTTCGACAATACTGTCATTTGATTATTGTTCAGTTCTTAGTTATTGTCACGTTAATCGATTGCATATTAATTTTTGTGATTTCCTAATACTCCCTCTTTAATATAGTTGTGTTCCTTTTTAAAACATTCTAACAATAAAGAATCATTTAAATTTTCGGCAAAAAGTAATATTATTATCTCCAATTATTCTTCGTATCGAAAAGAAACACAATTGTTAACAAGAAAAGAAGGGAGTAGTATGTTAGTACGAAACTGTTTACACTATTGCAAAACTTTGGGGCTATAAAAAATTAATAATGAATACTGTAAATGGCAAATAATGAAAAAATACACTGTTCAATTCAAGTTTTTACCACCAATTTTGAATATGTTGAAAAAAATATACTGACTTTTAGCGTGAAGTCAATTTCTCACGAAATTGAATTTCGTCATATCTGAATTTATACGGTATGCTAAAATATCCAAAAATGATGACGCCTTGATCTGAGCTAGCATATCAGAATGTTTAATTAAACCAAAATGATATTGTTTTCATATATCGACTTATCATTTAAACATTAATTTTAGCATATCATCTCCACATTATTTAAATTTGTCACTAGACATGCAACATAAATTTTAATCTTATTATAATACTTGATCGTAAAAAATGACTATATAATAAAAGGTCATGTATTTTCCATACCACACCTTATATTTTTCACTACATTTAAAGTTAGGTGGTAAAGATATGAAATGAGTTCATTTTCCGACTATTAGAGCATCCACAGTAGCCGATACCCTGCGCTAGCTGGTACGCTCGCCGAACTATTGCAACCGGCGAGCGCGGAATCGGCGAGAATTTTGGCAAGCGCTCGCCGGTTCTCGGGCATTGGTCGTTCCGCTCGCCGCCATTGTAGGCTGACGATCGGCCAGCGCAATTTTTTTTATTTTTTTTAATTAAATTTTCGAAACACTATATATACGCGATTTTCACGTCATTTTCATTCGCACCACTTGTTTTGACGAGTTTTCTCTCACTCTTAATTTCTGTACAAGAACAACAACGCGAAATGAGTAACGTGGGTGGTAGTAGTGGTAGTAGTGATGAGGAGTATGAACGATAAATGGACGAAGCATTGGAGGCCTATACGGAGGGTGAGATAGACCGGCTGCTACAAAGGGCTATGCAGCCGGCGGTACCTCGACCTCCACCCGTTGTCCACCGCCGAGTAGTGATTCCTCAGGATCACGTAGCTGCACATCAGCGGCTATATGACGACTACTTCGCAGAGCGACCGCGGTTTAACGCCAACATATTCAGGCGGCGTTTTAGGATGCGCAGGGAGTTGTTTATGCGTATCGTTGAAGCTTTGGAGCGTCGATATAAGTGCTTCCGCTTCAGGCACGGTGCGGCTGGCAGACCCAGCCACACCCCTATTCAAAAGTGCACTGCGGCAATCAGGCAGTTGGCATACGGAGGCGCAGCAGACATGTGGGACGAGTACCTCCACATCGGTGAGACGTCTGCCCTGAAATGTCTGAAGCATTTCTGTGAGGGCGTCGTTGAAATATTCTAGGACCAGTATCTTCGAAAACCTACCCCCGGAGACTGCCAGGATCTGATGCAGATGCACGGGGAGAAGCATGGATTCCCGGGGATGTTAGGCAGCATAGATTGTATGCATTGGGAGTGGAAGAACCGTCCCGCTGCCTGGAAGGGGTTCTACACCACCGGCTACAAGGGAAAGAATCACACGATGATCCTCGATGTCGTAGTTGATTATCGGCTGTGGATTTGGCACGCGTATTTTGGGGTAGCCGGGTCGAACAATGACCTCAACGTCCTCAACTCGTCACCCCTTTTCAACGAGCAATGCCAGGGCGTCGGTCCGACCATCAATTTTGTCGCCAACGGCAACCGGCATGATATGGGCTACTACTTGGCGGATGGGATATACCCTAGGTGGCTCATCTTTGTGAAGACGATCAGATGCACAAATGAGGACAGGAAGGCCTACGATGAAGCCGGCCGCCTCCAGGCACATGCGGACATGCGCCAAAGTGGATGCGCATATATAACTCCAAAAGGATTTAATTGAAGAGTTGTGGGCGCAGAGGATCGCACGGCGATAGTTATTTTGGTTTAATGTATTTTTTTTTTATTATGGTTTTTTTTAATTAATGTAATTTTTTTTATTTTAATGAAATTAATGAATTTTTTCGTATATGTGTCGTATGTTTAATTCCGCATTTTGTGTTTAATTTCGTAAATGTATTACTCCCTCCGTCCACGAATAGGAGTCCCATTACTATCCGACACGGGTTTTAAGAAATGATAAGAAAAGTGAGTGGAAGAAAGTTAGTGGAATAGGGGTCCCATTTATATATATTAGTTTTAAATGATACGTGAGTGGAATGAATGAGTTGGTGGAATATGGGGTTTCTTTACCATTTATGGTATTTTTAAACTGGAACTCCTATTCGTGGACAGACCAAAATGAAAAACGGGACTCCTATTCATGGACAGAGGGAGTAGTTGTTTATTTTAATAGTGTTGATGATGTGGCTAGCCTATTGCTTGTTGTGATGATATGACAGAAAGAATTTTAGTAGTGGATAATGTGGCACGAGGAGAAACAGGCTAGTCTATTAGCTATCGATAAATAGTGATGATGAATGGGAGCGAATTGAAATTTCTCAAAGATTGGTGGGTCAATATAGAATTGTACTTCAAACCCGATCTAACCATTGAACTCTCCTCTCCATCTCTCTAGTCTCTGACGTTTGATCTGAGTCAACTCGCCGAATTCATCTTCACAAACTAGCACAAAAAGGTATTCATACAGTTTCATGTGTATATATGAGCATTTCGATTGGGTTATTTTCCAATCTATTTTATTTGTAGACAAAACGAATCTTAAGCGCCTGAGATGTCTTTGTTAACTTCCTTTGCTAATTCTGTGGATTGCGATCTTATGCTTTCAATTTAGCAGTGGTAAAATGAGCCAGGTGTATGAAGGATATGAAAGGCAGTACTGCGAGCTCTCTGCAAATTTGTCGCGAAAATGCAATTCTGCTGCTGCTCTTCTAGATGGAGGTATAGTTTAATAAACGAAATTGGATTTTAGGGGATCAATTGGTGGATAATTTCTTGATCTGATTCCATACAGTTCTGTACGTGGCCTTTGTTTTAGGTATTCTTTTTGTAGTGTTAAGGGCTATATCTTATTTAACTTTTTCTATTCATGTTTGGTTTTGTGATGTTTGTGAAATTAGGGTTTAGTTGGTTTGTGGAGTAATAAATTACTGGATCTTCCTCTAATCAGAAAGTAGTTTAAGGTATAAATTGTTCGCATATTGCGGGTATCTTTCGATTAATTGGCCTGATCTATTAGTGTTGAGGGGTGCTGTTATGTAGGTGAGAAGACAAAGAAAACGGTGTCTCCGAGTTTAGTTCTGTATTTGTGTTTAGGGTTTAGCTTTTCCGGGTCTTTTCCGTTGGAAAAGGAAATTAGCTAAATTAGTTACTAGGCGTCTATGATTTTATGAGGATAAAAATAGGAAGCCCTGGTCCTGGAACAGTAGCCTTTTATCTCATCTAATAATTTAAACAATTAATGGTGAGCTTCTCTCTTGTTTAGTGGCATTTTTTCTTATCCATGCATCTTTCATGTCGTTCTCTGACAGAAATGTTTTCATTGTACTCTTACTAGTTCTCAGTGCAGCATTCAATCTGACATTAGAGAAAATTATATAGTTTGAGATCTCATTCTCTGGAATGTGTTCAGTCAATTGCATCTGAAATGTTTTCATGGTACTCTTTGTAGTTCTCAATGAAGCATTCAATCTGAGATTAGAGACAATTATAATTTGAGATCTCATTCTCTGAAATGTGTTCGGTCAATTGCATCTGATTCTTAGAGATGCCCTTTGATAAATTGCAAGGACACTACGTATCTGAAAATTTTGTATCTCATCTGTTATTAAAGTTTGCAAAAAATGGCCCTTTATATGTGATTAGTAGAGAAGTAGAAATCTCTTAGGGTTGCATCATCCACTGTGCTTGTTTAACATCTCTAATATAGTAGTAGTAGTAATTCCTAAGAATCTAAGATCAAGAAAGTTTTTCTTTCTTTCAGCAGGTTTTGTTTGAGTTGCATCACAAAATACTCATGTTGGCATGCCAAACCATCAATATTGGCTGCCGATATTAGTTTATTTTTCCAATATATATACTGGGAAATGCAGTCTCAACATATGAGTCAATTCATTTCTCATTCAGCATATAACATTATTAATTAGTAAATGTTTAGCGGTGAATTGATTATTGTGTTATGATGGTCTGCAGAGAAAAGGAAACAGGAGATTTCTGAATTACAAGCGGGACTTGAGGATGCTGATGTTTTGGTAACCTCATGTTTCATTCATTACTTGCTCAAGATTGTGCTGATCTGAAATCTTCAGTGAAAGCTTTTAATATGGTCTATTTACCAGATTCGGAAGATGGATCTTGAGGCCAGAAGTTTGCAGCCAAGTGCGAAAGCTACTTTACTTGCTAAGCTTAGGGAATATAAATCTGATTTGAATAAGTTGAAAAGAGAAGTGAAGAAATTGACTATGCCTAATTCAAATCAGCCTGGAAAAGATGAGTTGTTAGAGCCTGGAATGGCTGGAATGCACGAGGTATGCCCACATTATGTTCGCCTGCTCATATTTTCATCCCAATTTATCTACATTTCTTCTTGACTGTATAGACTATCAGAAGATAGTGGTATATTTGTGTGTAAAAATTTTCATACTCATCGGTATTTGTTTCTGGCACCGACGCTTCATATTCAAGTCATTGTGTCTGGATGTTGTCCTATTGATTTCATTAAATGACTATAGAAAATGATTGACAGGCTTCTGCAAATCAAAGGGGCAGGTTGGCACTGTCAACTGAGAGGCTGGACCAGTCGACAGACAGATTAAGGGAGACTCGGAGGACTGCACTGGAAACAGAAGATATCGGGGTATCCATCCTTGAAGATTTGCAACTGCAACGTGAGACACTCTTACATTCGCACAACAAGGCATGTCACCCTCCTTTTGTAACTCTGTACATTGATGCTGATCTAATGCTTTGCCAATCATCTCTGGGGCAAAAACTTATTTATCGCTGACTTGGTCGGTAATTGCAGCTTTACGAGGTCGACAGCGCGATTGACAGAAGTAAAAAGGTATTGACGTCCATGTCAAGAAGGCTGAGCAGGAATAAGTGGATAGTTGGCTCCATAATTTTCGCACTTATACTGGCAATCATCATTGTCCTGTATCTTAAGATTTTTCATTGAGTGGCTCAACTTGAGTTGCCCTTCAACCCTGTATCTCGTCATGTGATTACTCATGTATTGATTGAACCAAGTTGTAGAGCATAATCGGTTGATGACCATGTTACTGTATTCTAGTTAAGTACCAGCTCATACATATTGCGATGAACTTCATGTATATGTTACAATTACTCTTCAACCAAGTCTATGTGCTGCCAGTCTTTGTTCTTATGCCAAAAGTTATAATTTGCCTACTAAATTCAATGTGCTTGATAAGTTCAAGTAGCATATTTGAGGGATCTCAATGTCCAGTTCCGATGAAGAACTTGAACAGTTGAGCGTTTAATAATTGAAGGCAGCAGTTAGGAAAAGCTTAGGAAAAAAGGAACTTTATTGAAAAAAAACAAAACTCAAAATATAACCAGCATGCAGAATATATCAAATCCTAAAATGAACGTAAAAAGAACTAAAATGATTCAAATCCATCAAAAATCAAAACAGAACATAGAAACAGAGAACGGAAAGAAGCGTTGATTAATTTGGTGGTGGGAAGAAAATCTCCTCAGCTTTCCTCTTGGAGGTGAACTTCTCCTCAACTTGTGGTGGCACATTGAAAGATGCCTGCAGCACTTCCGGCGACAGCGCCTTCCACACCGAAGTCCTTCCGGCCAAATGTGTGAATATAGGACTGCAAAATACACACAAAAATTCATAAACATTCAATTCAACAAACTCAAATATACATACCATACAAATGGCAATGTTACTCACTTGGGAGTTGTGATAATGGAGAACCAGTCCATGCCCTCATCGTTAGCAATTTTGGAGACAACAAAGAACCTCGGAACAATGAAGAGATCTCCGGCCTTGATGGTGGTTTCCAAGACGCGCTTGCCGTCAACTCCAACAACCTGCACGCGGCCACTTCCCCTAACAATGTAGGTCACCTGCAGGGCAGAGTCACAGGAGAAGCCCGGGGAGCACATGGCTTTACCGTCCAGCCTCACGAGATCAGCACCGAGCCCCACCTCGCCCACCAAAGGCAGGTTCTTGGTGTTGAGGACCACCACTTTCCCGCCATTCTTAATGTCCACATCCAGTGGAGCTTCCTCGCAGTTCAGTGCCATGCCGTTGTAGTGCTCCTTCTTGGGCTCTGGCATCTTCAGGCTCGGGTCGAGCTTGACAATGCCGTTGCCCTTTTGGCTCCCGACGAGGGTTTCGACAACACCCTCGTCCAAGTCCCACGCCCTTCCCACAAACTCGGTTGAGAATCCAGTGAAGATGCTGTTGGTGCCGGTGAGGAAGAAGTCGGTGAAGGAGCCGGATTTGTGTGCCTTTGAGGTGTCTCCGAGGAAAAGGACAACTAGATCAGAGTCCTCCTTGTTGTACCACCATGTTACCACGCCGAATGGAAGGGCAATGGCGTCTCCCTTCTTGATTGCGAGAACCTTCTCTTCTTTCTCTGGGAGAATGATGCCAGCAACTCCACTACCTTTGAACAATCATTGAATTTCCACAACAACAACAGAGTTGTATTATTATCAGAACGCAATTGAATTTTCAAAGCCAATTAGCACGAATTTATCCTCTGTTGTGTGCGTATCAGCATTTACAACAGAAAACGGACTGAAAAAAGTACTCATACAATCATAATCATAAATCATCAAACCGTTATCCACTCCACCACCTTCGCACAAATTTTGAAATCAAATAGTCACAACACAATTTTCCAGCAGTCATAACATTATAAATAGTCATAAAACATAGCATGAAATTCTCTCAAACAACCTTTCTACATTCATCATATCGTTTCCAATATCAATTTCTATAACAACACTTTAACATACAATCATTACGATAAATGTGAAAATTCAGAATACTTGATAAAAACGTATAAATACAGCGCGATCAATTTCAAAGCCAAAAATGAAAAGCGAAGAAGACAAATCCGCTTTACAAAAGTCAATCGCATCATCGATCAAAGAGAGAGGATCGCGAAACATACCTTGTAGAACATAAGCAACCTTAGCAGAATCGGAGTAGCGAGGCAGAGCGAATCCGTTCTTCACAAGCGAGAGCTTTCCGGCGCCGATGTTGCCCTCGCGGAGCATCGGCAGCTCGCTAGGCGACCACGCGTAGTACGCGCCGCCATCTCCGCCGTAGATCTCCTTCGCAACCTTTGGTGTCAAATCGAGCTCCATCTCTCTCTAGAAACCTAGTGTTTATCTCTCTAAACCAGAAAAATTAACTCAGTGCTGACAAATGGAATAACTAACAAAGCTTATTAGTGTTGAATCGACGTTGTGTATTTATAGAGGGAAAACTGAAAAGGATTGACACGAATCAATCCAAATAATTTTAGATTCGGAATATATTGTTTTCACATTTACCGATTAATTAATTTAATCTTATCTTACAAATTATCCGTATATAATATCTATATTTTATCAAAATTTCATATCTATATTTATTAGGAGTACTACAAGCTGTTTAGTTATCCAATTATGTGAAAGACAGTTGAATTCAATACAAAATTAGTAGTAATTCTCTTCAGAAAGAGATAATTAGTAACTAATCTGCTTGTATTAGGTACTAAATTTTTTTACCTTTTTTCATATTATAAACAGAGTTGAATTTTAATAATCAACATGCCATACACAAACTAATAAAACAATGCTCTTACAAGGTGCAATCATTCATAGTAGTTAGAGAATATATATTCAACTCGGTTTATAATAATAATAATAATAATAAGAGGTTGATGTTAATATGTTACTATTATATGCTATGCTGACTTAGATAATATTGTTTGATGCGACTAATTGAGCACGTGTATATATTACTCCATAACTTCCTCCCTGGCAAAAGATAGCTCAATTATCTCATTTTTTAGAGCACTCCCAATGGTCTCCCTTATTTCTCCCTAACTCCTGCCATATCAATGCCACATCAGCGCCAAAATTTATCCCCAGTTTTTAGTCAACTTTTAGCCAACTGCTCCAATGGTTTCTCCCTTATTTCTCCCTAACTCAACATTTCATTTTTACATCATCATTTTTAATATTATTTAATTTTCCCTACAAATGTGTTTAATAAATAGATTTATAAATGAACAATTCGTCGTTGTATTAATCATTGGAAAATATAATACAACGAGAAAAAAAAAACTACAAATAAAAAACCATAAAAAAACAAGGATTTAAAAAACTAAGAGGGAGGAGCGTCCGGCGAGAGGCCCATCTCTTCATATTTTGGATGGTCGACCAGAGGGACTGCTTCTCTTCTGGGGTTCCGCCGCCGGTGAAGTACAGCGTGTAAAACTGCGCCAGAGTGGCGGCATTGGAAGAGAACGTGGCTTGTTGTAAGAACGGGAATTCCGACTGGGCATCTGACGATGTGCCCTTCCCCTTCCGCCTCCCCTTCGCCTTCTTCGCTCCCACAGGGCGCTCGTGCGGACCATCCTCAGACAAGTCGATGGGGATCGCGCTGCCCTCACTCTCCGCACCGCTAAGTCGCGAGCGCACCGATTTCCCGTGCAGCGCGCTGTGCATCCCCGTCCGGAATTTGGGGAGATCCTTCAGCGTCTCATAGATGTTCAATACTTGAAGCCCTTCGTCAAGTACTTGCCACTATACCTCTGCATGGCCTCATCTCGGACCATGTGCTCGTTCTGGCCACTCGTCATGTTCGTCATCAAGTTAGAGTATATACCGTTGAAGTGGCCGCAGTCCCTCATGAGGCGCTCCCAATGCCGGCCTGAGATCCTTCATCGTCTGGAGTGGCTCCAGGGGTGTCGAACAACGATGTGACTATCTGGGGGCGATACACATCGTCGGTTGGAGAGGGCATGCTGAGGGCAGACTGGAAGTACGGAGAAAGTCTGCGCACCGGAGGAGTCTGCAATGGGGACGGACCCGCATATGGATATTGGCCGGGAGGAGAACCCATCGACAACAACGAGGCCATCCACTACTGATTTGCTTCATCAGTGGGGTTGGGATTTTGGGAACTCGACTCTTTGCCTTTACCTTTTCGAGATTTTTTCCTATTTGAACTCATAATTTTGAAGATTGAATATAGAAGATTGAGAAAATGAGATTGAAAATTGAGAAAAGGAAGATTGTGTGTGATGAATGGAGAAGGAGGAGGAATTATATATAGGGGAAAAAATAGCCGTTGGGTATTTAAAATAAATAAATAAATAAATAATAAAAAAAAAAAACGCCGGAAAACGCCGAACGCGCCTACAGTGGCCGGCGTTCACTCGGCGTTTTTTCGGGGGCCGGAGTTAATTCGGTAGAATTAACACCGGAAAAAACGCCGAATTCACCCCATTGGCGGCGATTTCTCGGCGAAATCCGGCGATAAAACGCCGGATTTAACGCCGCCGGCCATTGGGAGTGCTCTTAGCCACATATTTTTATGTATTTTACACACTTATTTACAATAAAATAAATATGATCCACCATTATTTATATTTGATTAATATAAAAAACAAAATGTGGTCGATAGACAAACTTATATTGTTACACACCCATATATGTGCTATTTTCTGTAAAGAAAAAATTTATATAGGTATAGTATAATTATATTTATAAAGGAGAGTGTTACGGTGCCACCACCTCTTAAATTAAGATCTTACCACAATTTCTAGTCAATCATTTGTACACATGGACGAATAATCAGCTGTCATGTGACAATAAAAAAAATGTTCAGGGATAAAAAACGGCCAGCAATATTTTATACACTATACAACAATTTTTCTCGGACAACAATATCCAACACGCTAGACATATAGATTGTTGTCTAGCGTGTTGAATATTGCTGTGTAGCGTTTATAATATTGGTGTATATGCAATGTCACAGTGTAACTTCGAAGAGGTGTTGTCATTTTAAAATAAACCTATTTATAAATGTATGTTTTATACTTTCACCTAAAATTTAGGAAAGAAATTAACCACACCTATTTTTTTATTTGGTGTTAGGATAATTTTACGGATATAATATTGGATATGATCAAATATTTTTCTTTTAAACAAGGATAAATATTTAAAAACAATATATGGATGAGTCATATCCGCCCAACGACGTCGGAAGTCGGATACTTAAATAATCTCACTTAACATAACATTATCCATATATTTGAATAAAAATAAAACAATCATCGTGTCCCGAAA